>NW_027507764.1:484131099-485408599 GCF_037356315.1 Lithobates pipiens | reverse complement strand
TTTTTTCTCCTTAGCTCGGGTAAGATGCTTCTGATGTTGTCTCTGGTGCAGGCATGACTTGACACAAGGAATGCAAAAAATAGACCATGTCCTGGATATGTCTGTGTATGGTGGCTCTTAAAGCACTGGCACCATCCGTAGTCCACTCCTTGTGAATCTCCCCCAAATTCTTGAATGACCTTTCCTTTACAATCCTTTCAAGGCTACGGTTTTCTCCATTGCTAGTGCACCTTTTTCTACCACACGTTTTCCTTCCACTCAACTTTCCATTAATGTTTGGATACAGCACTCTGTGAACAGCCAGCTTCTTTAGCAATGACCTTTTGTGATTTAGCAGTCAGCAGTCTGCCCCATGATTGGGTAACCTACTGAACCAGACTGAGAGACCATTTAAAGGCTCAGGAAACCTTTACAGGTGTTGTGAGTTAATTAGTTGATTAGAGTGTTACACCATTGGGTTTAGTTACTAAAGGCAAATCCACTTTGCAATACAAGTGCACTGCAAGTACACTTGAAAGTGCAGTCACTATAGATGCAAGGGGAACATGCAAGGACAATTAAAACAGCATTTTTGCTTGTGCATATGGTAAAATCAGCAGAGCTTCCCCTCATTTCAGATCTTCCCCTCAGGTCTACAGAGACTGCACTTCCAAGGGAACTTTCAAGTGTGTTTGCAGTGCACGTGTCCTGCTGAGTGGATTTGCCTTTAGTCAATGAACCCCTATGAGTCTACAATATTGAACTTTTTCACAATATTCTAATTTTCTGAGATATTGAATTTTGGGTTTTCACTAGCTGTAAGTCATAATCATCAAAATTAAAAGAAAGAAATGCTTGAAATATATCACTCTGTGTATAATAAATTGATATAATATATGAGTTTCACTTTTAAATTCAATTACAGAAATAAATAAAAATTTTGATGATATTCAAATTTTTTAAAAACGCACCTGTAAATGTGTAAATCCTTCAGCCCTGGAAGGATTTACCCCCTTCCGGACCAAGCCTTTTTTCGCAAGATGGCACTGCGTCGCTTTAACCATATTTTTTGGTGGAATGTCCTTTGCATGAGATGCTAACTTCCAGCTGATATCTGATACACGTTGTGATTTTTTTCAGTTCCCTTCAATAGAGATGCTTTAATATATTCAATGATTTATCACCATGCACTTTTGCACTTTACATTTAACCATTAATTGATGTTTCATGTTTAACATGCTGTTTGTTATTTTTGGCTAATTATTCACTTAATTTATTTCTAGAGCTGCACTTATTTGATTGTAATTTTTTTCTCCTACACTGATGTCCGCTAATGAGGCTGCACTGATGGGCACTGATAGGCTGCACTGATGGACACTGATGAGGCAGAATTGAAGTGCACTGATGAGGAGGCACTAATATGCAGCATTGATAGGCACTGATATAAAGCACTGATGAGCACTGATAGGCGGCACCGATGGACACTGATAGCACTGATTGGCATCAGTGATGGGTATAGACTAGTCTCACTGTTGGGCACAGACTGGTGTCACTGATGGGCACAGTTGGGGCTGCATTGTAATCCGGGCACTGATGATCAGTGCCCTGATTACACATTTTTCCTGTGAGGAGATGCCGCTTATCAATTCTCCTCACCTCTCACTCTGTCAGTGTGAGAGGGGAAAAGCTGATAAATGGCACTTCCTTGTTTGCATGTGATCGGCTGTGACCTTTGCCAAGACCAGGGTCGCTCCATGTCCCAGGAACATGTCTAAACTGAGCTTTGTCATATGACACCATCCCAGAACGACAGCCACACCGCTCCGCTGTCATTTGACAGTGGGCAGGCAGGAAGTAGTTGAAACCAGAGTTTCCATTGCTGAACCCCCAAATGGACGGCAGAAGCCAGAGTATGGCATGGGAGCTGAGGGGGAGAAGACGAACACAGGTACCCCCAAGGGGGATGCCAGGCGGCAGACATGGCATGGGTGAAAGTAAATGGTCCTAATTGTCTCAGTATGTAACTTGATAGATATCAGCTGTAAACATAGATGTATATGTCTCAATGGTTTGCCAAACTTAGTAAGATGAACAAGTTATATAATGTAGTAAAACATGTTTGCATAAGAGCATATATACTCTAGTATAAGTGTATATGTCAAATCTTACTAAATAAGCAGAGTAAACAAGTTATACAATTCTTTGTATAGAAACATATGTGAACTAACCTGATCCAATAATGGATCAGACATAGAGACCATGAATAAGGAAGTGAATCCTGAAAAAAATTGTTTGTTTGGGAGATCAACCACTATAGTAAGAAAAAAGGAAAAAGGTTGTGTGTAAAGCAGTGTGTAAATGAAACAAAAAGTGTGAGGAATGAAGGTGAAGAACCAGGTTCCAGTGCCATACTCTGGCTGCTGCCGTACATTTGGGGGTTCAGTGATGGAAACTCTGTTTTCATTCATTGGTAAGTATTGGGCCATTTTGCTCTGGCCCATTCTGCCATTGTTCTTACATTTACCACTGTGACACATCTTTTTGTCTATTTAGATACACTTCATCCGCATCCACCCCTGATGAGTCAGCAATGATCTTGCGAAACGTGCGTCAGGTTTTCTGATGCATGCATTGGTATATACTGCATTGTATAATGTTTGTATCAACTTGATTTATTCTTTTTACTATGTGCAAATCCATTGGCTGAGCCAGTATGCTATATTATCTATGTATGTAACAATTATTTTAATAAACATTTATACTACTATTACTCATGTTACTCAGTGGCTAACTTTGACCACCTCATTTAAAGTCCCGGGGCGACTCTCCTTTTTTGTATATGTATATAGGGATGGAGGTGTATCACTGGTGACTGCAGACCCTTAATTTTGTTTCTAAAGAGTATAGTGTGAATTGCAAACTGTAAATTTAGCAGCAGGAGGAGATATGGTGGGCAAGGACACGGAGTTGACAGGCAGGGAGGGCAGGGGGGAGAGGACAGAGAAGGACAGGAGACACAGTGGATGATGGGAGCATGTAAACTGACCACGGTGTCAGGGCTCAGCAGCCATTATATACCGTGGTCAGTTTACAAAGGGGAGGGCAGAACCAGACAGGATCAGCCAGGCATTTCAGGTGTTTTAGGGGTCAAATTACACAGCACAAAACTGGAACAGGATCCCATTTTTCTAGGGTAACAAACACTTTAAATATTATTAAATGTATATATTTTTTTAGTTTTAAAATAACAAACATGTTATACTTATCTGTTCTGTGCAATGGTTTTGCACAGAGCAGCCTTGATTCTCCTTTTCTTGGGTATCCCGCTGGTGTTCCTGGCTCCTCCTCCTGCTAAGTGCCCCCCATAACAAGCAGATTACTATGGGGGCACTTGTGCATGCTCACTCCCAAGCCCTGCTCTGTGTGTCCATAAGACACACAGAGCAGGGCTTGGTCCCACCTCCCACTCCCTCTTCACTGGCTCTGATTGACATCATCTGCGCCAGTGAGGGGTAAGAGAGCCTTGACTCTTGTGCACATTGCTGGTTTGAAATCAGGCTTAGGTATGTATTTAGGGGGCATGTGGGGGAAGCTGCATGCTGAAGGTTTTTACTTTACTGCATAAAATGTAGTAAGGTAAAAAAAAAACCTTCTACCTTTACAACCACTTTAAGGTTGTTCAAGAGAGTTTAGTTCCATTTTAAACATAAGTTTTGGGTCAATGGTCTTTGTCCTTACAGGGAATCATCAGCCATATAGAAATTTGATATTATGTATATATTTTGCAACAAGGTCCAGTGGGCTGGTAATTTGTGTTGCATATTTTTATTCACTGTAATCCTAGCAATACAAGAGAGTGATATGAAACATTCCACTAAACACCAGAAGTATCAGTGGGAATAGTTATTCTGCTACATTGCTAGGTAACAATAGCATGAAACAGATGCATGGAGAGAGGAGATTTGAGAACCACATGACATAGGAGCTATCCATGCATGGAAGAGCCAAGCTATACAAAAGTAGAAGGATTCTGGCAGTGCTGAATGAGTGTGAGACAATATAGTGTATCGTCTGAGAAACATCTTTTCTAATTCTCTTTGATGTCGAGAACGAAGACACAGATACCCTGCCTGTGCAGTAATATCTTGCAGTGGTTTGGATAAAGTCCTTTTGATCATTATTGTCTTTTTGCTTTCTTCTCCTTTTTTCCACCTAGCTGTAATACGAGAAATTCTGCAAACCATCTTAATGATTTCTTCTCACCAGGAGCAGCCCAGGGTTAGTCCACCTAAAATGTCTTTTTAAGAGAAAACTAAATAATCAAATGGTTTCTCAGGTGTACTTTGATGACTATGGTGGAGAAATTATTGAGTGATGCAGCATTTACAAAGTGGTCTTTTGTTTCATTGTTAGTCTACGTTACGTGGAACGAGCAGCAGTGAAATGGGGAACAACACTGCTGCAGCTGATGTTAGGCTCCAAGGCGAGTGAATACAAAAATGGCAACTATGGTGAGAAAACCTTGACCAAAAGAGTTACAGGAAGCCAGTTGGAGACTCCGCTCATAACTGCAAAATGGGCAGGGTAGACTTTTAACACATGCGTATACGTGTACACTACAAAGCAAATGTCTGTAAAAAGAAGAGGCACTATACACAATTTTTTAGGCAGCCCATGTTTTAAAAGGCCATCAAGATGTTGCATCCCAGTCACTGCAAGTACAACCTGTAGTCAGTAGGCTTGTGCAATTTGTCTCGTAACGAATCGAAATTCGGCTGAATTTTGAATCTTTCGGACATTCAGATGCATCCGAATGTCCGAATAAAAAAATAAGGAATAACAACGAATACGAAAGATATATAACGGATGAATTAGAATGAATTCAACATGATTCGGCAATTCTTTAAAGATCTAATGAAGCAAAAGGTCAGCTCAAAGTAAATCTTATAGTCCAATCAGCTAATTAATTTTGTGCCGGAGGATGGATTACTGGCAAAGTGCATTTCTGAGAACTGAGTTAGAAGGGTGTTGTGTTGTATTTGAGCCGAGGAGAAGAGACGTTGTCATTGTGTGTGTTAAAAGATTCAATAAACAAACGACTTTCCAAACTACGAATCATTATCACGAATGTCTATACATACATAAATAGTGAATTTCAACGAATGCGAACAAATTAATTCAACACTCTACGAATAATAACGAATTATCAGAAAACGTATTAACGTAACATAACGAATATAACAGAACGAAATGATGTATTTTACGAATGACAACGAACCGAAACTAAACAAAATTTTCCGTTGTGCACAAGTCTAGTAGTCAGTGACTGATGCTCAGCATTACATAACAAGCTGTTCCCTGTTCAGACCTGTGATCATATAACCTGCCAGGGGGAAGTCTACAAGCATCAACTTTCTTTGTGGCTCTCTGCATATGGTCGCATGGCGTCTTGGAGCTGCAAAACAAATTGTTGCTGGAAGACTCCCCTCGGCCAGGCACTGAGATTTCAGTTCTGAATGCTCATAATATAATACTCAAATGCTGTCTTGGACTTTAGATCCCATTAAAGGTAACTCTGTGAGGACAGCCAGCCCTACAACTTTTATTTGTACTGATCTGAACGTCTGTTTTCTTATCCCTTCCTTACCTGGCTGCAAAAGGTACCCAAAGTAGTCAGTCATAAGTCTGTTTTCATTTTCTGACCTTCACTAGAATAATAACAAATGCTCTGCATGATCAACTAATTTTCAGTCTTTCAAAAATGAGAATTATAATCAATGAAGAAACAAACCCATGTCAAAGTCCAACATAACTGTCTTATTATTTTGTTGTCATAGAAGCTAAACTCCTGGCTAGTGATGGCCGAACGGTTCGCCCGGCGGTCGTTTCGCGGCGAATTTCCGACTTTCGCCGTCCGCGGGTTCGAACGCCTTTTTCCGTCGTTCGCCCCGGCGGACTTACGTGTTTAATGTATACAAGAACTTTAACCTTTCGTGACACGTTTATCATGTGTTACAGGACAACCAATTGAGACATGACAGCTCATGGACACTTGGACATTCCCCCTAACCTATAAATACACCCGATCCGGTGGCCATTTTACATTCTTTCTTCTGTCACTGTAGGGAAAGGATCCTGTGTGGAGTAGGGACAGAGAAAACGCTAGCTATTTGGTACACAAAAGTTCTTTTCAGGACTGGTATAGGTGTTAGGTCAGCAGCCTGAGTTTCTTTTGTCAGTTTAGATAAAGGGACAGAGCGCTGTATGCTGCTATTTTAGGGACAGCTCAGCCAGATTAGTCTTTCTTCATCATCATCATCATCATCATCATTAGCTGTTACTATCAGGTCCACAAAAGAGCTGTTCCAGCTAATCGTTCCAGCCTACTCTTTTTTGCCAATTTGTATAGGGACAGGCAGGAAGCAGTGTGTCAGGCAGTGAGGATAATTTTAAAGACTTGCTGTTACTATTAGTTCCACAAAGGTTCTTTTCAGGACTGGTATCAGTGGTACGGTAATAGGCTTGTACACGTATAATATTCTTTCTTCCAAATATAGAAAGAATATTATACTTGACTGCTGCCCTTCTGCTGCAGTCTGCTAATCATTCACAACTCACTTGTTCCACAAAAGTTCTTATAAGGACTGGTAACTTGGTCTGTCTAGGGTGCTACGGTACATAGGCTTGGGTGCGGTACAGTCTGCTGTTCTGTAAGGACCGCTATCGGTCCACAATAGATAGGGTTGCCGTGCACTACTGCTGACCGCTGCCCTATACTGCAGCAGTCCTTCAGCGGTATAGGGACTGACGCACAGTCTGCTAAACACTAATACACAACCTGCTTGGTCCACAAAAGTTCTTATAAGGACTGGTAACTTGGTATAGGGTGCTACGGTACATAGGCCTGAGTGCGTTACAGTCTGCTGTTCTGTAAGGACCGCTATCGGTCCACAATACATAGGGTTGACGTGCACTACTGCTGACCGCTGCCCTATACTGCAGCAGTCCTTCAGCGGTATAGGGACTGACGCACAGTCTGCTAAACACTAACACACAACCTGCTTGGTCCACAAAAGTTCTTATAAGGACTGGTAACTTGGTATAGGGTGCTACGGTACATAGGCCTGAGTGCAGTACAGTCTGCTGTTCTGTAAGGACTGCTATCGGTCCACAATACATAGGGTTGCCGTGCACTACTGCTGACCGCTGCCCTATACTGCAGCAGTCCTTCAGCGGTATAGGGACTGACGCACAGTCTGCTAAACACTAATACACAACCTGCTTGGTCCACAAAAGTTCTTATAAGGACTGGTAACTTGGTATAGGGTGCTACGGTACATAGGCCTGAGTGCGTTACAGTCTGCTGTTCTGTAAGGACCGCTATCGGTCCACAATACATAGGGTTGCTGTGCACTACTGCTGACCGCTGCCCTATACTGCAGCAGTCCTTCATTGGTATAGGGACTGACGTACAGTCTGCTAATCACTAACACACAACCTGCTTGGTCCACAAAAGTTCTTATAAGGACTGGTAACTTGGTATAGGGTGCTACGGTACATAGGCCTGAGTGCGTTACAGTCTGCTGTTCTGTAAGGACCGCTATCGGTCCACAATACATAGGGTTGCCGTGCACTACTGCTGACCGCTGCCCTATACTGCAGCAGTCCTTCATTGGTATAGGGACTGACGTACAGTCTGCTAATCACTAACACACAACCTGCTTGGTCCACAAAAGTTCTTATAAGGACTGGTAACTTGGTATAGGGTGCTACGGTACATAGGCCTGAGTGCGTTACAGTCTGCTGTTCTGTAAGGACCGCTATCGGTCCACAATACATAGGGTTGCCGTGCACTACTGCTGACCGCTGCCCTATACTGCAGCAGTCCTTCATTGGTATAGGGACTGACGTACAGTCTGCTAATCACTAACACACAACCTGCTTGGTCCACAAAAGTTCTTATAAGGACTGGTAACTTGGTATAGGGTGCTACGGTACATAGGCCTGAGTGCAGTACAGTCTGCTGTTCTGTAAGGACCGCTATCGGTCCACAATACATAGGGTTGCCGTGCACTACTGCTGACCGCTGCCCTATACTGCAGCAGTCCTTCATTGGTATAGGGACTGACGTACAGTCTGCTAATCACTAACACACAACCTGCTTGGTCCACAAAAGTTCTTATAAGGACTGGTAACTTGGTATAGGGTGCTACGGTACATAGGCCTGAGTGCGTTACAGTCTGCTGTTCTGTAAGGACCGCTATCGGTCCACAATACATAGGGTTGCCGTGCACTACTGCTGACCGCTGCCCTATACTGCAGCAGTCCTTCATTGGTATAGGGACTGACGTACAGTCTGCTAATCACTAACACACAACCTGCTTGGTCCACAAAAGTTCTTATAAGGACTGGTAACTTGGTATAGGGTGCTACGGTACATAGGCCTGAGTGCGTTACAGTCTGCTGTTCTGTAAGGACCGCTATCGGTCCACAATACATAGGGTTGCCGTGCACTACTGCTGACCGCTGCCCTATACTGCAGCAGTCCTTCATTGGTATAGGGACTGACGTACAGTCTGCTAATCACTAACACACAACCTGCTTGGTCCACAAAAGTTCTTATAAGGACTGGTAACTTGGTATAGGGTGCTACGGTACATAGGCCTGAGTGCGTTACAGTCTGCTGTTCTGTAAGGACCGCTATCGGTCCACAATACATAGGGTTGCCGTGCACTACTGCTGACCGCTGCCCTATACTGCAGCAGTCCTTCAGCGGTATAGGGACTGACGCACAGTCTGCTAAACACTAACACACAACCTGCTTGGTCCACAAAAGTTCTTATAAGGACTGGTAACTTGGTATAGGGTGCTACGGTACATAGGCCTGAGTGCAGTACAGTCTGCTGTTCTGTAAGGACCGCTATCGGTCCACAATACATAGGGTTGCCGTGCACTACTGCTGACCGCTGCCCTATACTGCAGCAGTCCTTCATTGGTATAGGGACTGACGTACAGTCTGCTAATCACTAACACACAACCTGCTTGGTCCACAAAAGTTCTTATAAGGACTGGTAACTTGGTATAGGGTGCTACGGTACATAGGCCTGAGTGCGTTACAGTCTGCTGTTCTGTAAGGACCGCTATCGGTCCACAATACATAGGGTTGCCGTGCACTACTGCTGACCGCTGCCCTATACTGCAGCAGTCCTTCAGCGGTATAGGGACTGACGTACAGTCTGCTAATCACTAACACACAACCTGCTTGGTCCACAAAAGTTCTTATAAGGACTGGTAACTTGGTATAGGGTGCTACGGTACATAGGCCTGAGTGCGTTACAGTCTGCTGTTCTGTAAGGACCGCTATCGGTCCACAATACATAGGGTTGCCGTGCACTACTGCTGACCGCTGCCCTATACTGCAGCAGTCCTTCATTGGTATAGGGACTGACGTACAGTCTGCTAATCACTAACACACAACCTGCTTGGTCCACAAAAGTTCTTATAAGGACTGGTAACTTGGTATAGGGTGCTACGGTACATAGGCCTGAGTGCAGTACAGTCTGCTGTTCTGTAAGGACCGCTATCGGTCCACAATACATAGGGTTGACGTGCACTACTGCTGACCGCTGCCCTATACTGCAGCAGTCCTTCAGCGGTATAGGGACTAAGAGTTTTGTCACAGGGTGATTTAAAAAATGACAGGCAGAGGAAGAGGCAGGCCCTTCCGCAGGGGTGGTAGGGGTAGGGCAGGAGCAACAGCCTTGAGCCAAAGTGGGAAGTTGCAGAAGGTGCGTTCAATTACTTTAAAGGACGCACCAGACTTGGTTGAGTGGCTCACTCAGCCTTATTCTTCTGCACCCTCCTCATCCTCTCGATCTGCACCCTCTTCTTCACTCTCTGCTATGTGCACCCCCAAAGACACTACCACCAACAACACCACCACCACCACATACCTTCCGCTTGAGTGCAAATGGGGGCCTTCATGCTCCAGTGTTTTAATAGGGACCCCCGTATAAAAAGCATGAGGGTCAAGGACCAGTACTGGGTGGCAACGTACTTAGATCCCCGGTACAAACACAAAATGGCGGAAATGTTACCGCCGTCGCAGAGGGCTGTCAGAATGCAGCACTTCCAGGCCTTGCTTCGAGAAATGCTGCATTCTGCTTTTGCGTGCGCTGGCAGAGGAGCAATTCCCACTCCCAGAGAAGGATTTGCGGGTACCAATCCAACAGCGCCTGCAAGAAGAGGCCGGTTTGAAGATGTGTTGGTGACTTCGGATATGAGGTCATTCTTTCAGCCGACCCATCGACAGGTGTCATCCGGATCCAGCATCAGGGAACGCCTAGACCGTCAGGTGTCCGACTACATTGGGTTAACGGCCGATGTGGACGCTCTGAGGAGTGATGAACCCCTAGACTACTGGGTGGGCAGGCTTGACCTCTGGCCAGAGCTTGCCCAATTTGCAATCGAACTGTTGGCTTGCCCCTCATCCAGTGTCCTGTCCGAAAGGACGTTCAGCGCAGCAGGGGGGATTGTGACCGATAAGCGTACTCGCCTAGCTCACGACAGTGTTAACTACCTCACATTTCTAAAAATGAATGAGGCATGGATCTCGGAGGAATTCAACACATGTGATCAGTAGACCATGTATATGTCTATAAACAATTTTTGGAATCAAGCACACAGACCTTCTTAATTCATTTGGCTCACTTCCCTGACCCAAAAAAGCACACCGTACTATATGCCCCTACCCTCCTCTTTGAAGAGGTTGAGCGGTGTCATATTTCTACTGGGGCTGCTTATTATGAGGGGTTCCCACCATCCCTGTGCTGTGCTGACTTCCTCCTGGGTGTTCTTATTATGAGGGGCTCCCACCATCCCTGTGCTGTGCTGACTTCCTCCTGGGGGTTCTTATTATGAGGGGCTCCCACCATCCCTGTGCTGTGCTGACTTCCTCCTGGGGGTTCTTATTATGAGGGGATCACACCATCCCTGTGCTGTGCTGACTTCCTCCTGGGGCTGCTTACGGTGCTGCTGTCAGCGCTGTATGTCACGGAGCTGCTGTCAGCGCTGTATGTCACGGAGCTGCTGTCAGCGCTGTATGTCACGGAGCTGCTGTCAGCGCTGTATGTCACGGTGCTGCTGTCAGCGCTGTATGTCACGGAGCTGCTGTCAGCGCTGTATGTCACGGAGCTGCTGTCAGTGCTGTATGTCACGGAGCTGCTGTCAGCGCTGTATGTCACGGAGCTGCTGTCAGCGCTGTATGTCACGGAGCTGCTGTCAGCGCTGTATGTCACGGTGCTGCTGTCAGCGCTGTATGTCACGGAGCTGCTGTCAGCGCTGTATGTCACGGAGCTGCTGTCAGTGCTGTATGTCACGGAGCTGCTGTCAGCGCTGTATGTCACGGAGCTGCTGTCAGCGCTGTATGTCACGGAGCTGCTGTCAGCGCTGTATGTCACGGTGCTGCTGTCAGCGCTGTATGTCACGGAGCTGCTGTCAGCGCTGTATGTCACGGAGCTGCTGTCAGCGCTGTATGTCACGGAGCTGCTGTCAGCGCTGTATGTCACGGAGCTGCTGTCAGCGCTGTATGTCACGGAGCTGCTGTCAGCGCTGTATGTCACGGTGCTGATGTCAGTGCTCTGTATTACGGTGCTGCTGTCAGTGCTCTGTATCTCCTGCACCCTCTTGTTTGCCTACCCTGGTCCCTGACCTTCCCTCTCCTCCATTGCCTTCATTAGCTCCATAGTCCTGAATTGTCAGAACAATTTCCCAAATAAAAAAAAAATGCTTGTAGTTATCGATCCCAAATTCACCTCATACATGTATTATGCTATTGTCCAGGTGGTGGGACTACGTGCTACCCCCTAATAATTACCCCGTGGCCGCAAATTCGACCTAAAGGTTTGCGAAATTCGCCTCCCATTGAAGTCAATGGAGCCCGCGGCGAACGGTCGTTTTCGCGAACGTTTGTGCCCGTTCGCGTTTCGCGTTCGCGAAACGTCCCGTCGGAAGTTCGTCCATCACTACTCCTGGCAAGTGGCAAACAGTTAAATAAACAGATCAACTACAATGCATAGAAAGGACACATTTCACATGAAATAGCATTATTATTTCTATGCATCCAGTTATGAAATGGACACAGTTCTGCTGCACAGCAGAGCCCTGTCTGGTGGGGAAGAGACCTTGTAAAACAACCCATTCAATTTAAAACAGAAATGCAAAGAAGAATGTTTGTGTGTATATATATATATATATATATATATATATATATATATATATATATATATATATACACACACATTTTTCTTTGCATTTCTATTTTAAATTGAATGGGTTGTTTTACAAGGTCTCTTCCCCACCAGACAGGGCTCTGCTGTGCAGCAGAACTGTGTCCATTTCATAACTGGATGCATAGAAATAATAATGCTATTTCATGTGAAATGTGTCCTTTCTATGCATTGTAGTTGATCTGTTTATTTAATAGATGATCTGTTTATTTTATATATATATCAAAAACTTTGCAAATGCCTTTTTTTCTTTTTTATAAGTGATCCCATGACCTCTGTTCTCAGCTGCATAAATAGCTAAGAGAGGTGGGGTGGAGACTGCAGGGAGCATATCAGCAGGAGGTAGATAAACAGCATTACACTGATCTTCGCTGTGCAGAAGGTCTCTCAGCACAAGTCTGACCACTGGATTACAGGCATACTGTGTTGCCAAGTAGAATGCAAAGAAGAAAACTGAACACTCTGGGGTGGATGTGCTTATATTCCTAGCTTGGTCAGATTTAAATAGGAAAGTAAAAAGCACCACATATGACCATTCTAGTGCTTTCACCCCTAGCATGGTCAGATTGAAATATGAAAGTAGAGGAACTAGCTATTAGTAGAGGAACTATTAATTGAAAAACAGAATACTTTTTCAATAATCCATGGTACCACAGATGCCTATCAGAAATGTGAAATGTTGCGGTAACATACACTTTAAGGGTCCTTTCACACGGGATGGATCTGTGATGATCCACCCCGTGAACATCCGCTTGCTCAGTGGGGAACACTCCGTTGATCCCCGCTGAGCCGGCAGATGACAGGCCGGTCCCTGCACACTGTGCAGGGACTTCCCTGTCAGATCTCAGATCTCCTCTATGGGTGATCGGATGACCACGGACCGTCTGTCCGTGGTCATCCGATCCGCTCTGCAGATGGATAGAAAAATATGATTTTCCTCCGTCTGCAGAATCGGACCATAGCGGGGACGGAGGATATTGGGTGTCAGCGGATGTTCATCTTCTAACACACGCTATCCCATAGGGATGCATGTATGTCCGTATTTCAACCAAAAACGGATGGATGAAATATGGACATACTGTCCGCACGTGTGAAAGGGGCCTTACACTTACAGGTCTAGTTCCTCTCCCAGCTTGTAATTGGACAAGAAAGGAGAAGCAGCAGACTGATTAGCCCATCTCTCTGCTTCTATGCATGTTTCTTTTTTAGCACATGAGCACTACAGCACAACTGATTGGCTCTGTGTTGTTCCCCACCAATGCTTCTAAATAGAGACTGATACCAAGTCAAATTTAGGTCGCATTAATGTCTGTCTTTTATATCTGTCTGAGTTAAGCTTTAAACACATTAGCTGTAAATACAAGAGTCCAGTAATGTTAGCCCCTCTAGACAAGTCACCCATCCAAGCTGTAGTTAACACTGGACTAAACTCTTTTGATCGACATTAACAATTTGTAATGCTTATGCTACTAGCATTAGTAAATAGAAGGTATATTATATTTGCTTATTGTAACCTTTTTGTTTTCTACATTTTTTCAGTTGCTTCCTGATTTCTGGCTTAGGCAATGATGTCATACAACCCATAAGTTTTCATGGGTATTTTTTTACTTTCATCTGGAGAAATGGATGAAGGGCTTTCCTAACTACGGTAAGTACACCCACCTGCCTGCATGCCTGAGCTAACGGCAGATGGATTCAAGGAAGTAAATGCTACATGAATCATTTGCCCTTACTGAAGATGTTCGTCGCTAGAGTTTTTTCAAAGCTATTTCTCAACAAAATAAAGCCTGGAGACATGGATGGATGAGTGTGTTTGCTTTCAATAATAAAAACTAATTATACAGCGTTTTCTGGTTGTGATGCTCAGATACAGTTTAGTTTCATTTTAACAAGTAAGGCCGCGTACACACGCGGGGACTGTTCGCCCAACTTTGTCCGTCAAACAGTTTCGGCAAACAGTCCGCTCAAAATTAGCATGGACGGACATGGCCACACACGACGGACGAACAGTTTGCTGAAACCGTGCGCGATGACGTGAACGGCACGTACGACGGGACGAAAAATACGACGTCCTATACACTGCATTATAACTTTCGGCGTGTAAATCCTTTCTGAGCCTGCGCGGAACTTAGTTTGATGAACAAGCCTACACACGAGGGGACTGTTCGCTGAAACAAGGTTTCAGCGGACACTTTTTCGGAATTTCCGAAAAACCTTGTTCAGCGGACTGTTCGCTGAAACTGTCCGCTGAAAGCCCACACACGAGCGGACTGTTTGCCGAAACACTGTTCAGCGGACAAAGTTGGGCGAACAGTCCCCGCGTGTGTACGCGGCCTAACAGAAAAACAACTGTAATACTAGTCATACAGATAAAGACAACAGGAAAGACATGCATAAGAATATGCATGTTTTGCATTGCTTTTTTACATTTATTACATATATATATATATTTTTTTAAATATGTATGATTGGGCCAAGCGGCCATATTTTAATTGATATCACTATTCCTTAATCATGCGGATCTAATGACTTCAGCACCTTATGGTTTACTGACCTAGAACAAATATGCAGAACATGATATCTGACATTATTTTTGACTTTCCCAATCTGCATGTTTTTAGGTAGAGGTGTTTTCGATGTGTTGGTTAGTGCTAGAGTTAGAGGCAGCCTGGCAAATGGGATTTTCTGAAGGTCAGAAATGACAGCCTTCACATTTATCTCAATACAGGTAGATTTTCTGTAATTGTAATGCCACGTGAGAAAGAATTCTTTGTGATTACATACTGTGCATGTATCTGAGCAGTTTGGGTTAATTTATGTATCTGGATAGAAGCCAAGACAAGCCATACTGTGAAAAAATTGAAGCTGAATCATGTGATCTTTTGTTTGTAATTACAGGAGAAAATGGATAATGGAGTTAGAGCTTCTTTCCAGAGTCCTTCCCTTAAAATACTCTATACTTATACTTAAAGTATATTTATGCTAACTCTGCATTGCAGAAAAGGTATCAATAGTTACTAAATTGTATCTACTTGTCGAAATAAGGCTGTAGACCACACTGCACCCCTGCGGATAAATGCATTTTAACTTAAAAAAAAGTCAACATCAAGGCACATCATCTCATCACCCCATTTGATAACGCATCACAACGTGTGGCCTTAGCAACTCCAAGAACTGTACTGTATGATGCAAGCTAGTCAACCATTGGTCATTTATGACTTTCTGAAGGGTCTGGGGCCTGTGGGCTCTTGGGACATTCTGCAGCAACAATTAACTAATTCATCTGATATTCTCCATCTCTTGTCCAAGAAATGCACTCCTGCTTGCGTGTCTGTGGGCATGCCTTCGACCCCTCAAAGACCAGAAACTCAGTTGATAGAGGAAGGCAGAGTACTATTCCCTAATAATAAATTAACTCCTCGTTCAATCTAAAGACAAACATTCATTCAAGAAAGATCAGGCACTTTTTTTTGGTTAAAGTGTAAAACCAGGACCCTGCATTCAATATATCTGCTCTCCCACGGTACACAGAAAATGGAAATGCAATTCTTTTTAAATATATAAACTGCTAAATTATTGTGTGAATCTTGCGCTAAAGATAATATAATGATTTGTAATTAATAAAAAGCTGCTCCACTTAAAGTACAGACAGTGCTAACTGGGCACGATCAGGGTAAGTATATATGGGTTATACAATTAATTCTTTTGATCATCACATTTGAAATATTTAAATATTGGGGAATTTACATTTTGTCACAAGCATTTGGGATCTAGGGAAATGGCTCCAATCTAAACAGCTATGTAGGAATTGAACCTGTCACAGAATATTTTATTTATTTTTTATGGTTTAGGTATAAAAGAATTTTGGATACTGTAAGGGTATAGCACATATAATAATTCACAGTCAATGTTCACAGTATAGTGTTACCAATTTAAATGTATCTATGCACCCATTTTTATTCTTATTTATCTATCCATTTTTATTATTTAAATTGCTATTCTATAATTATTTCTATTTTCACATTTATTTTTATTTATTTTTTATTTTATTTTTACATATTTTTTATTTTATTTAAATTTTTATTTATATCTATCAATGTTTAATTTTTATTTTTCATTTTTTTTTTTTTTTCTATAAATTTTTCATTTTTTGTGTTGATATTTATTATGTTATAATCAATTTAACAGTATATTGAAAGTATACACTTTGGCAAAGTTAAAAAGTGATTTGGGCACAACATAATATCTTTGGTGTCCTTCCAGTTTCAAAATCCAAGGTTGTGGTCACACACTGTCATTTCCTAATGGGTAGAGGATGTTTCTTTTGCCTGAGAGATGAGGTGGGCAGAGATTAAAAACTCCGCCAATCACATTTCACCTAAGGATATAAAATGCAATCTGCCTAGTGACTGGAATCACTTATTGATGAAGTTGTAAGACGAAACGTATGTCGAGGAGCATTCTGGTCATGTCACTTCCGGGTTCCAAACTTCTGGTTCTTTGCATTACGGCGGTAGAACGTACGCCGACCCATGAGCTCCAGCTGGGCGGCTGATGATCCCTACACAGTAATACAAGCGAGTATCCTCAGTGCCAGGAGAAGGGACTTTTAAATGTAAGCAGCCATTTGCCATTTTCTCGTTGTGTTTTTAAATAAACAGTATTACGCTATGGCACTTTCCCTGTTCTATTTTTGATGTGATAGCATGATGGAGAGGAGGTTGTTGTATGGAAGGCTATCTTGGTTCATCTCCAGTTAACATTCCAGCAAGTTTAAAGACCCACAAATCAAGCTTCAGTCCTGTGACTTCTATCAGTGCCCAGACGAGCACTGGTTAAAGCTTGTAAAAGGAGTTTTCATTCTCTTCTGACAATTCTTTGAGGCTACATGACCCCTGAACCTCTGTCTTGACAGTGCTAATTGGCCCTGTGCGGACTCCCATGAAAAAAAAAAAAACTCTCAAGCAATACACACCAAACTGAACATGTGGAGACTGCCCTCCAAGGCGTTGTACTGTCAGGGGATACAGACAGGATCAAACAGCTTTTTTACACAATGCTGAGGATTATGCTGCAATATAATAAATGTATGCATTTGGGATAATACTGCTTTAAGCCCTGTTTCTGATATAAATTAAGTATCAATGAAGAGCCTCAAAGTTAACAAGACAAGAGGCAACTAGAAAACTTTGTTATTCGACTCAGGTATACACTCTTAGAAGCTGAAAGACAGTGTGTAATATTAACTTGCAACATGGTAGCAACTGTCAACCTTCAAGTGGCCTCTGACCCTGACTACAAGTCAGCAGCTACAAGTATTGTAATTGCTGACATTTAGGAAACACATGCTTACTCATTGAAGTCCAGCACCTTCTTCCATGCATCCAATTCTTTGCAGGACTTCTGATCTTCTGCACCTCCATCTTGCATTTGGAGCTGATGGTCACCTGATCACTCACAGCTGGCCACCTTCTACACATGCACAAGATCACAGGCAGCAGGAATAGTTTGGTTTGGTTCTGTATCCTCATGAATCCACTACAGAACACTTTTCAGAGAATATACAAGTGTGCCAAAGGGGAATGAAGCTATGATTTTAGTGCCTCTATTGTGAAATCTTAAGAATATCTATTTACAATGCCTATAGCTATAGAGATGAATAAACATTTGTTTTAAAGAGGAAGTAAACCCTGATGGGTTTACTTCCTCTTTGATTCCCTGCAAAGGTAAAGCATAATGGACTACTATGCATCACTACTATACAGTGCACCTGCGCGCCGCTGTCTATGGTGCATGCACCGTAAACAGCGGTGCCTGTCTTTCGGCAAATATCTCCTTAGACCTACAGGTAAGCCTTAATTTAGGCTTACCTGTAGGTCCAAGTGGTTTGTAAGGGTTTACAACCACTTTAAAGTGCTTTTATTGCTTGTCCTTAATGTGTATATTTTTTCATGTGCAGAGTAGGTGTAGATCTTCACTTTAAAAATAAATATTAAAATGCATAAATCCAGTTGTGAATGCTTCTCTTTAAAAGAAAATCATGGCCAAACCATTTTAACTGTACTTTTGTTTAGAGTAACAACTACACTCCTGGGACCCAGGGTCAGCTAATAGAGGGCTATTGCCTGCTATCATCTGACATGGCAGAGCCGCACTAGACTTGGAAAGAATGCTGAAAATGCTGTTGGGATTCAACTGACTGCCTGGTTGACAGCTGGCTCTATCTTTCAGTGCACGGCTGAGAGCCAAAGTCAGAATCATGCTTGGGAAGATTAGAGAGCAATATCAAATGTTCTCTACTCCAAGCAGACCAAAAGCTGAATGATCAGTGGTCATGTGATCGCTCAGCTGTTGGTCTTTGAGCAGTCATGACTCTTCTGGTTGGATGGCTGTGGTGATCCACCGGAAGTCCTCCAACAACCCCACCTCTAAACTCCGCAAGCCGTCACAGGTCCAAAAAGGCTGGACCATTCACAAAGCTCAGTGCAGTAGGTAGCCAACTGTGAAGCCACACAATATCACAGCCGGCTGCCCACAGTAAACATGCCAGCACTGGGGACTCGAAGTCCAGCAATGAATTGATTAAGGGGATCATGTTGCTGGACCCCTGGACAGGTGAGTGTTCTTTTTGTTAAAAGTCAGCAGCTACAGTATTTGTTTTTTTATTACAGGGTGAAGAACTGCTTTAAATTTGACACAATAACGTTCTTATTCTGTTAGGAAGTACAAACCCATAGCAACCAATCAGTACTCCGATTACTGTGGACAGTTAAAATATGATTGCTAAGACTTATTTCATTTTGAACACAGCTGCATACATTGATCTTTGCCAGTTAATAGCCAAGTTTACAAGAGTGAGAGAAAGTTTAAGAGAAGTAGAATTGTAATTTTTTAAGTGATTCAGATGGTACTCTTTGACCTAGTTTCTCTAGACGTTATGCTAAATAATTCAATGTGAGATCAGAGCATACAGTTAAAAGGTTTATGCAGCAATTCCAAAATAGTTTAGTTCATGAAAAAAAACTTACTGTACATATTTTTTTTAAAGGACCAATGTCACCCACAATACTCTATAAACATTTAAATTCGGGCTGCGCTAAACAAGTATTTATAATATTTTGCTGTAAAGGCTGAGATCTTGGTAAAAAAAAAAACTAAAGATGATGAATGCCAAGGTAAGCCAGCCATCCTATCTTTCCCTTCTGACCTTAAACTTCTACCTTTGTCGGAATGACAGGCTGGTTGTAGGCTGTCATAGCTGTCAGACTGTAGTGGTATTCATAGATGATATGGGGTAAAGAGCATTGTTAGTTAGTTGTCTTGTCATACAGGGGTGCTACATCTAATAAGAGATCTAGATTAACTTTTATTTACCCCTAAAGGTAAAACGTCAAGGGAGTTAATCATCCTGACATCTTCTGCTCTTGAGAACAGGTACCTCTGCCTGTAATGGGATAAATATGTGTTTTACCATTGTGGACTGTGTTCCGAAATAGCAGAGATCATGACCTGGAACAAGCAGGTGGTGACTAAAGCTAAGTAACACTTATTGTAATACTTATTGAATAAAGCAACCAAACCAGAATGTTAGTGTTGAAAGTTTTTGCCTATTTACTTTTGTGATTCTAGGACAGCATGTCATGGGCAGCAAAAAAATAACCTTATATATACTCGGACTAAAAAAAAAATGGCTGTACATACATTTAAAGTTCATATTCATAAATATCACTACAGCAGAAAACTATTTCTTTCAAGTGTTTTCATTATATTTTCACTATTTTATTTTATAATCTACTCAAATAGAGTTGCAACAGGAGCTGCAAATATGGTTTAGTTCATGATCGTGGGAGGGTCAGAGACAGACAAACTGGGGATATTACTGGAGGATGCTTAGAACCTCTATGAGCAGAATGATCCAGTAGCTGGTCAAAAAAAGCTAGGAAGTCCCTAGTGGGCATAGAAGTGCCCTCTGGAATAATGGGTAAACACAGCAAAACAGCAATTAGGGCTGATGTAATGCAAGGATTCAAGTAATCACAACACCAGGCAGCTGTGCTGTTAAGGGTTTTAGATGGCCAGAGATGAGGCAGTCACTGTAGGTTGACAGTAGAATGGGACTAGAGATCCACTTGGTGTCACACTCACCTGTTCTATACTCCAGAACTAGGTATTTCCCTTTTGTTCGGCCACTGGTTTCCTTCTTCCTCTGGTGCAGCACCCAACCACAGAGGGGACACCATCTTTAAAATCTAGAATATGGGTTGTTCAGTGTTCAGTGCTCTGCATGCTCTAGCAATCTGACATTTGATTCCTAGTGGCTCCTTGCTTTGCCTCTGTGATGCCAATGTTCCCCCACTGCCATTAATCACTCGAGTGTCCATGCATGCAGCCCTGTTATCATTGTGTATTCCAGCCAGCGAGAAAACATTCTTGGGGAGGTCCAAAGAAACTGACAGAAAACATGTTGAGACTTCACTGAATCAATGGGAGAAATATAGGAAATGAAAGCAACACACTGTACAAAGGTCTAAAAGCAACTGTTAACGCTGAGACTAGACCTTGTTTGCTGTCTATTACTGCAGGTTACTCTTTTTTTGGCTGGGTTCACACTATTGTGATATGGATGCGGGTTTCCCCGCATCCAATTTGCATGTCAGGAGATTGTGACTGGCTCTCTATGGATCCGGTTCACACATCTCCAAACAGGAATGAACAGGAGTTCTTTGCATCTCCTGGTCCATTTCAAGTCCGAATTCAGGCAAAAATTTGGACTGAAGTCGGACCTGAAATGGTGAACAGGGATGCATCAGACCCTTGCTGTGAGCCACTCTGCACTTCAGTGTGAACCCAGCCTCAGTGTAACTGCTTTATTTGCTATTGCTATTTTTTTTGACCTGGGAATGAATAATAGGCCCTGTTTTATAACTTACTTCCCTAAATCTAAAAAGGAAAAATATAACACAATAAGGGAGCCCCCAAAGCTGCATAACCCATAAGTATACAACAAAAACACAGGAAAATTTCCCCAGGGTTTTTTTAGCAGCAGAGAGTTGGTGTGAAAATAGTTGATGTAAAAAAATAATTTATTTGACAGACAATAGTAATTCCAAATGAACAATAATACATCATCCATATAGGTAGTGCGACAAATACAAACATGGAACATCACTCATAGCAAAAAACTATGTACAGGCATGGTTTGCCAATTGTATTCGTAACATATGTATCCACATGAAAAACCCCGATGCATTTCGACCCTTGCGATTTCCGGTCTCTTCAGGGGGATTTATATTCTAGGGGAATGTCAAAATATCTAATTAAAGACTTTGGACAATATAGAAATATATATAGGTATAATATTTCAAATTAAGCAAAAATATGTCTCCATGCATATAGAGATATAGTTACCAATGGGTGTATGAAGACATGAGGACGTGTCGCATGAACGGCATTGCGGGATTATAGCCATCCAATGATCCCATCGCTGCCACATGTTCCCCTCGCGCCCTCTGGGTGGGTGCATAGTCCACTGAGCTTACAGGGGGCCACGTTATGGGACCCAGAGAGGAGGATGGGGGGTAAAACACCTGCAGATGGACATGCAAAAAACTTTTTGTAGGTCATCATTAAATATTAGAGGGAGTATATAGAAGTGCTTGGCAGTTATAGGCTTATTACTTGGTAATTAATGAATTCATATTGTAAAAGAATTAAACTAGTTATATATAGCATGGCGTAGTTTCTTCATTAGTTATATTAATTATAAGAGGGATTAGATGACAGTGAGAAAAGGTGGGTGAGAGATAGGGTGTGGAGATGTGATGGGTGAAGTGAAAATGCATGATGTGAGGTACACTGATGATGGGGCAGGGGGGGGGGGATGTGAAAGTGAAAACAAAACCAAACTACTGAAAAAGAAAACTGAAACAACAAAATTGGAAGTGTGAAAAAAATTATGCATGCGTGTATGTGTGTGTGTGAGAAAGAAAAGAAAAAGGTGGACAATTGAATAAGATGGTGAAAGTGAGATGGATCAAGGTGCCAAACATGAGAGATATGACACTGAATGCTAACTGCATAAAGTGAGGGAGTAGAATTATGATTATATTACTAAGAAATAATATTGTGTAGGTTAAGTAGTAATGTTAATAAATGAATGGGTATCACATAAGTAATAGGATTACCCAGTCATAATCATTCCAAAAGCTACACTTACCAAGCACTCCATCAGTCTTGTATTGGTGTATGACAGCACTACCAGGGAACACCTCAGGATCTCCTGGGAGCTGTGGAAAGTATCTGCATGATTTGTCCATTGTCTGCAGGTGTAGGACCCCACCCAATCCACCCTCCCACAGGTCTACAACACCAAAAGGGCGTCATCCGCATGGCCCCCTCGGCGTTCCGGAAGGCATAAGCCCTGGCCTAAGCCATCGCCTCCGACGCAAAAGCGTGATGTCACTGACAGTCCGGTGGCGATCACGGAACGCCGCCGGCACGGAGAAAGCCCCCCACAGTGGCCCAAAAAGGACTCAACTGTAGGGAAGCAAACATTGGGGAGAATCGCAGATGACATCTGTGTCTCCCCACCGTGCCGGGAAGCGGGGCGGAAAAGAGGCACCCCACCCAGTGGCGCGGGGCTGAACAGAGCGGTTTGCACCAAGGGGATGGAGAAAAATAAAACACTGCAATGCATGCAAAGTAGTACAAATAAAATAATTTACAGGTGATCATATGTTAATATAGGTATATTTTTGGTAGAAGGAGCCAAAGGCATATACAATGCCATCAATTACATAAAAAGATGGAGGGGGGAAGAAAAGAGGATAACTTTTTGCACCCCAAGGAAAAGGATATACTCCTATGCTCAAACAGTGATTCCACTTGTCTGAGCTCAAATGCAGGTGCCTTTCATTATAGGCTATTACGTTTTGTATGCGTCCCTTTGTCACCTCAAGGGTGGCTAAAGGAAAAATACCTGCATTATGATTTCTCCAAAAATTGGCAGTATGTCTTGGCTCGTATTAGGGCTCACATGTGTTAAAAGGGGGAAGAAGCGGGTGTTTAGCCACCCAATTGGTATATGTAAAAAGGAAAAATATAACACAATAAGGGAGCCCCCAAAGCTGCATAACCCATAAGTATACAACAAAAACACAGGGAAATTTCCCCAGACACAATTAAAGACACAAGTCTTTAATTAGATATTTTGACATTCCCCTAGAATATAAATCCCCCTGAAGAGACCCGAAATCGCAAGGGTCGAAATGCATCGGGGTTTTTCATGTGGATACATATGTTACGAATACAATTGGCAAACCATGCTTGTACATAGAGTTTTTTGCTATGAGTGATGTTCCATGTTTGTATTTGTCGCACTACCTATATGGATGATGTATTATTGTTCATTTGGAATTACTATTGTCTGTCAAATAAATTATTTTTTTACAATAACTATTTTCACACCAACTTCCCTAAATGTCTAAATAAAAATAAGTTATAAAAAAAGAAAAAAAAAAAGAAAAGCCTTAGACTAAACCCTCGATGGCCTCAAGACCCCCGTCTGATCCAAACCAGACTTGATACATATATTTATTTTTATTTAAATAAGAGTGCACTAGGGTAGCACTAGCATCCCCCACCCAGAAAAAAGGTGCAGGAGGAGGACCAGTTTTGCTATCCTTGTTGAGCCTAACCCTGGAGGGATCATCAGGGACAGATCCTACCACTGTCAGACCCTGACTCTAAACTTGTATAGCAATGTGTAGCTAATTAAAAATGATGCACCACTCCACAAGCCAAGGTAAGTGTCCATGCAGGCTCTAATGCCAGAAGCTACATTACAGTCCAGTACCAAATTTTCTCCAGGTGAGTGTCTGTGTATGGTTCCTTAAAGCTCAGGGAAGATGTCAATCTATCCTGAAGCTGCAGGTAGGAACCAACGTGGCAGTAGTACAGTCAGAAATCTTGAGGGCCAAAAAACCTCCACATAAAAGAGGAAAACCTATCTCAGTAGAAAGAAGACATCCATAACCCAAGCAGAATTGAAAAAAGCTGAGGCTCGGTGGGAGTAGTTATATAGAGGATTCCCCAACAGATTTTTGTATGCCAGTGTTTAATCACATAAAGGTACAGTAGTTGCATATGGCCCAGGGTTACTGACAAAGAATCCTCTGTCGTGTTCTGTATAACTAAGAATTATAGATAGACTTTCTTAGCAGAGCTGGGGAAAGGCATTTCATCTCCTAAGACAGTAGAATGATGGCTTGAGGAGGGGTTAGATGGGCGCAGACCTTCAACATTTGTTGCCAGCATTGTTGCCAGTGTGCAAACCTCCTGCAGGCAGCATATAATCCATCTGTTTCAGAATTCCTGTGCCCCTTAATGGATCATAAAGAAAGTTGACACAGATGCAGGAATTAGACCCACCCAGTCCAAATGTGAGGGCTCTCTTCAGTGAACAGCATAGAACTTATACTCACTTAGGGTAAATTGATTTAACTTTCTAACAATAGCAAATCTGTAACATCTCCTGGATGTTATGTGTTGCCTGATTTCTTTGTTTAATTAAACTGGTTTACAAAAGCATAAAAATTAGCGTAACACAACATAATACCTGAAAGTGTAGTGCACTGTCTGATGCCGTCATATAACAATGGCTGCAGTTTATCAACAATAACTGTGCATCCTGCATGATTATCTGAATCATTTGAAGAAAACGAAGAAGACTTCATGATGTATAATTCACACCCCATTAGTGAAGAACATACAAGACAAAATCTACATCAAGAACGACTGCTCAAATATGCACAATTACTAGGCATTCAGAATTAATTTTGCCGGGATAAAAACATGTCGCATTTAATTTATCAGATGCTATTTTTCATCAGAATTTTCTTTTGTTCGCCGTTCTGAAAAATCTATAATGCATTTTCAAGTTTTTACAAGTAAAGACATAAAAAATGAGGTTTGCAGGGATGGAGAGATAAGATATATCAAAACAAAATGTGTTTTTCTACTAGGAATATGAAAAACAAATTGACTTTTTATTGACAACCGAGCCAGGAGTCAATGTGTTCATTTTCCAATTACCCTGGTCCAACTGAAGCAAAAGATAATGCATTCATAAGAGTGTCTAATATGTTTCAGCACAAGAAGCTGTAGTTAAAGTGTAGTTAAAGTGTACCTGTACTCAGACATAGTACACTGGCAGTACATAGTACTGGCAGAAGTAAACAAAGGGTACCTGCATTTTCTATTGGTCATCTTTCTGGGTAAAGTCCTAATCCAGTTTTCTAAATCCAATGACCCTCATGTGCCCTGTATCTCTCTATTATGACAATACATAGAGCAAAAAAGGTAGTAAGGGTGTTAGCTTGTGTTTGACATTAGCAAAATAAAGTGTATGTTCAGACAAAATCTTTTTTTTTTTGTGTCAATAGTTCATTCCTCAATGTAGACTTTTATATAATCCCCTGTGGTTCCCCTTCCATTCATAACTTTTTACATGTTGACCAGGCCAGGATACGCCCTTGGGCAGCACATATTGGCACAGCAGATATTAATCAGAGGCTTGCTGAACCAAAAATGTTACAGCAAAACTTGGGGCCACACGATATAAAAGACAGAGAATCTCTGTCTTGAAGCAGTTACTGAATTTATGTGGGAAATTAATGTTTAAAGAATGGTAATAAAGAAAATATGTGTCTGCATAAATGCTATTCTTACAGAAGATGGCTTGATTGTGATGCAACTATATTCTAGGTGAAAAAATAGATAAGATAAAATGAGTCAGCAGAACAGTGTACACTTTAAAATGAATGCACATTTTTGACAACATCATAAAAAATTGATTACTTTAATACAAAACTTTCTGGCTTCATTTAAATTTGTTTTGATATTTCTGTTTATATTAAGTTATATCTTTTTGGCTGCGAGCAATATGAAGCATGTGTTTTCATATATTTTTCTCTAAATATTAAGTCTTGGCTGCAAGGCAAAGGTTTGAGTTAGAGAAATGTATTGCTGTGCTTGCTGTGATGTTCCAGCTTCGTAAAGGGAGCATATTTCATCTGTTGGAGTTTCAGAGGGGTTTTAGAAGATATTATATATTATATTATATTATATTATATGATATTATATTATTTCTAGAGCATTTGCTTTTAGATGAATATCTCCCCTGGCAAGGAACCATGCCTGCTTGTTGCTGGGGACAAGCTCCTCATCCCCACATCCCTGGCCTATTTGATGTGGGGGTCTGCGAAGGGAAAGTGTATCAGAATCTGTAAGCCTTTATAAGTTCCCAATTACAATCATGACTATATTAGGACAATGATGTCAATCAGGATACCCTGCGGCTTGTGAATGGGAAGTCATTCATTTAAAGGCAGCAGGTTTCAGAGGTTTGGGCGCCTGTACATGCCAAATCCGGCCATTTAGTTCACCCATTCTGTGGACCTTGAACAGCTAGAGTTATGCCCCATACACACGATCGGACTTTCCAACAACAAAACCGTAGATTTTTGTTCGAAGGATATTGGTTCCAACTTGTCTTCCATACATACGGTCACACAAATGTTGGCCAACAATTACAAATGTAGTGACGTACAAGATGATATCCCCAAAATTTTTTGACAGAAAGTCTGACAATAATTGTTCAATGGAGCATACACACGGTCGGACTTTCCGCCAACAAGTTCACATCCAACATTTTTTGTCGGAAAATCTGATCGTGTGTACGGGCTGTTACAGTCGGACTCTCTGTCAACGAAAACCCAAAGCTCTGCCCCATTTGAAATTCTCCACATATGTAGAGCTGTGCAGGGAAGCTTATGATTTGTTTAGCGGGGTACTCGCATGTGCTGCAGACCTGTGTGGGAAAGCCTGCTGCTCTACAGGAATCAATGTTCTGCAGAGCCTAAATTACAGGGAATCTGATGCACTGGTCAGTAGAGGACTTTGCACGGCATTTTTCAAATAAGCAACTCTCCTAGAAATAATAGTATAAACAGGAGCACAGATGAATCAATCCTGGGAACTATTCTCAATGTGTTTTCTTAGCACAGAATCATCAGGTTCTATATTACTCCATATGATTCAGGCTCTTTCAATCTGATGTCAGTAATTGGTTCTCTTTACAATCAGACTTCCTTGGAGCTACTTTTACTTATTCAGCTATTTATCCTGACCTGGCCTTTTCTTTTTTTAGAAAAGGGCTCTTAGTTGTGCTGCAGAGCTGCAAGGGAAATATCCATGCATGATTAAGCTGCCTGTAGAGTGACAATTTCTCAGGAATCCCTCCCCTCCATTGGGTCATATGATCCAGTGCAAAGTCTTCTGAGACGCTACAAAGAAGGTACCTTGAGTACCTTACAGGTATCTTATCAACACAAGCATACAGAACTGGCTTACCTCAAAGAATCAAGCTGGATAGTAAAGATTAGTGATGGACGAACTTCCGACGGGACGTTTCGCGAAAGCGAAATGCGAACGGACCCAAACGTTCGCGAAACCGAACGTTCGCCGCGGGCCCCATTGACTTCAATGGGAGGCGAACTTTGCAAACCTTCATGTCGAATTTGCGGCCACGTGGTAATTATTAGGGGGTAAAACGTAGTCCCACCATCTGGACAATGACATAATACATGTATGAGGTGAATTTGGGATCGATAACTACAAGCATTTTTATTTTATTTGGGAAATTGTTCTAACAATTCAGGACTATGGAGCTAATGAAGGCAATGGAGGAGAGGGAAGGTCAGGGACCAGGGTAGGCAAAGAAGAGGGTGCAGGAGATGATCACCAGCAGCGTGACATACCGGAATGACACATGCACCGTGATAGAGGCATCTGACAGCAGCACCGTAATACAGAGCACTGACAGCAGCACCGTGACATACAGCGCTGACAGCAGCACCGTGACATACAGCGCTGACAGCAGCACCGTGACATACAGCGCTGACAGCAGCACCGTGACATACAGCGCTGACAGCAGCACCGTGACATACAGCGCTGACAGCAGCACCGTGACATACAGCGCTGACAGCAGCACCGTGACATACAGCGCTGACAGCAGCACCGTGACATACAGCGCTGACAGCAGCACCGTGACATACAGCGCTGACAGCAGCACCGTGACATACAGCGCTGACAGCAGCACCGTGACATACAGCACTGACAGCAGCACCGTAAGCAGCCCCAGGAGGAAGTCAGCACAGCACAGGGATGGTGTGATCCCCTCATAATAAGAACCCCCAGGAGGAAGTCAGCACAGCACAGGGATAGTGTGATCCCTTCATAATAAGAACCCCCAGGAGGAAGTCAGCACAGCACAGGGATATCATAAGCAGCCCCAGTAGAAATATGACACCGCTCAACCTCTTCAAAGAGGAGGGTAGGGGCATATAGTACGGTGTGCTTTTTTGGGTCAAGGAAGTGAGCCAAATGAATTAAGAAGGTCTGTGTGCTTGATTAAAAAAATAGTTTATAGACATATACATGGTCTACTGGTCACATGTGTTGAATTCCTCCGAGATCCATGCCTCATTCATTTTTAGAAATGTGAGGTAGTTAACACTGTCGTGAGCTAGGCGAGTACGCTTATCGGTCACAATCCCCCCTGCTGCGCTGAACGTCCTTTCGGACAGGACACTGGATGAGGGGCAAGCCAACAGTTCGATTGCAAATTGGGCAAGCTCTGGCCAGAGGTCAAGCCTGCCCACCCAGTAGTCTAGGGGTTCATCACTCCTCAGAGCGTCCACATCGGCCGTTAACCCAATGTAGTCGGACACCTGACGGTCTAGGCGTTCCCTGATGCTGGATCCGGATGACACCTGTCGATGGGTCGGCTGAAAGAATGACCTCATATCCGAAGTCACCAACACATCTTCAAACCGGCCTCTTCTTGCAGGCGCTGTTGGATTGGTACCCGCAAATCCTTCTCTGGGAGTGGGAATTGCTCCTCTGCCAGCGCACGCAAAAGCAGAATGCAGCATTTCTCGAAGCAAGGCCTGGAAGTGCTGCATTCTGACAGCCCTCTGCGACGGCGGTAACATTTCCGCCATTTTGTGTTTGTACCGGGGGTCTAAGTACGTTGCCACCCAGTACTGGTCCTTGACCCTCATGCTTTTTATACGGGGGTCCCTATTAAAACACTGGAGCATGAAGGCCCCCATTTGCACTAAAGTGGAAGCGGTGTGGTGGCCTGGCTCCTGCTCATCATCCAGGATAATGTCGTCCTCTTCATTCTCCTCTCCCCATCCTCGCACAACAGGGATCCCAGAAAGGTTTAAAGCATGCTCTTCTTGCTCCTGCTCATCCGCCCCGGCACCATCCTCCTCTGACTCCTCATCAGACTCCTGTTGTTGACTTGTCTCAGATAGAGTAGCCCCCCCTGGGAATTCATCCAGCATTGCGACTTCCTCATCTTCCCGCTCCTGCTCCTCCACAGCCTGATCAATGACACGACGCAATGCACGCTCCAGAAAGAAGGCATAAGGTACCATGTCACTGATGGCGCCATGGCTGCGACTGACCAGTTTGGTGATCTCCTCAAATGGCCGCAGAAGTCTGCATGTGTCGCGCATGAGCAGCCACTGGCGCGGTGAAAAAAAACCCAGCTCCCCAGAACCGTTTCTTTCGCAGAGTTCATACAGGTAGACGTTAACTGCACGTTTCTGCTGGAGCAGCCTATCAAGCATATAGAAGGTTGAGTTCCATCGCGTCGGGCAATCGCAAATAAGACGTCTGACCGGCAGATGGTGTCGCCGCTGAATGTCAGCAAGGCGAGCCATGGCCGTGTAAGATCTTCTGAAATGGGCCGAGATTTTCCTTGCCTGCCGCAAGATGTCCTGGACCCCAGGGTATTTGACAAGGAATCGCTGCACGACCAAGTTTAAGACGTGTGCCATGCACGGCACGTGCGTGATTTTGCCCTGTTTCAATGCGCTAAGCAGATTGGCACCGTTGTCACACACCACTTTACCAACTGTCAAATTGAGCGGTGTTAGCCACTCATCTGCCTGTGAACGCAAAGCTGAAAGGAGTGCCGGGCCAGTGTGGCTCTTTGCTTCCAGGCACAACAGACGCAGCACGGCATGGCAACGTCTCACCTGGCATGTGGAATAGGTTCTGGGGAGCTTGGGCGGTGCAGCGGAAGAGACGCTAGCAGCGGAAAAGGAGGAGGCAGCTGAGGAGGAGAGGGAGGAGGATGGAGTAGGAGGAGGAGAAGAAGAGTCAGGCCTGCATGCAATCCGTGGCGGTAAAACCAAATCTACACGGGTGCCACGGGTTACATGCTTGACGGCCGTCAGAAGGTTCACCCAGTGGGCAGTAAAACTGATATACCTTCCCTGCCCGTGTTTGCTAGACCACGTGTCTGTGGTCAGATGTATCTTGGCACCGACACTGTGTGCCAGAGATACATTCACTTGCCGCTGAACATGGCCATATAGCTCTGGGATGCCCTTCTCTGAGAAATACTTCCTTCCTGGGACCTTCCATTGTGGTGTTCCAATGGCCACAAATTTGCGAAAGGCCTCCGAGTCCACCAGTTTATATGGCAGTAGTTGGCGGGCTATGAGTTCTGACAAGCCAGCCGCCAACCGTTGGGCAAGAGGGTTATCCGGCGTCATCATTTTTTTACGCTCAAACATTAGGCCCACGGAAGCCTGCCTTTTTGCAGAAAAATGTGAGCTTGGCGTGATGGAAGGTGGAGTGGAGGACAATTGTGAGGAGAGAGGAGAAGGAGAAGTAGAAGACGAGGCTGGACGGTGAGAGCCTGCAGTGTGGCTTTGTGTGTTCCGTTGCTCCCACTGGGCTCGGTGATGGCTGCTCATGTGCCTTCTTAAGGCGGTCGTCCCTAGGTGAGTATTGGGCTTACCGCGACTAACGCGTTGACTGCAAAGATTGCAGATGGCAACGCTATTGTCAGCAGCGGACACGTTAAAAAAAGCCCACACTGCGGAGCCATGTGCCGGTGTCCTGGGAGCGCCAGATGTGACCGTACATGGTCGATGACTCGCTCCTGATACATTTGCAGTCTGCTTTGTCCCTCCTGTGCAATGTAAGTTATTCCTGCTTCTCCTCCCTATCTGCTGGTCCATATCTCCCTCTGAACTCCCCTCCTCTTCCTCTCTTGTGGGCACCCACGTGACATCACTAGACACGTCATCATCAACGTCACCTTCCCCACCGCTATAAGTAGAGATCTCGGAGTAGGCAGCAACACCGGGGACCAACCTCCTCCTTGGGCTGATCTGGGTACTGTCGTCAGACTGCTGAGTAGCGCTTGTTGCTACCTCCTCTTCCTGATCCAATACCAAGAGTGGCTGCGCATCAGAAATGTCCTCTTGATATGGATCGGAAAATAATTCCAGTGACTCAAGCGGAAGGTATGTGGTGGTGGTGGTGGTGGTCGTGTTGTTGGTGGTAGTGTCTTTGGGGGTGCACATAGCAGAGAGTGAAGAAGAGGGTGCAGATCGAGAGGATGAGGAGGGTGCAGAAGAGTAAGGCTGAGCGAGCCACTCAACCAAGTCTGGTGCATCCTTTAAAGTAATTGAACGCACCTTCTGCAACTTCCCACTTTGGCTCAAGCCTGTTGCTCCTGCCCTACCCCTACCACCCCTGCGGAAGGGCCTGCCTCTTCCTCTGCCTGTCATTTTTTAAATGACCCTGTGACAAAACTCTTAGTCCCTATACCGATGAAGGACTGCTGCAGTATAGGGCAGCAGTCAGCAGTGGTGCACGTCAACCCTATCTATTGTGGACCGATAGCGGTCCTTACAGAACAGCAGACTGTACCGCACTCAAGCCTATGTACCGTAGCACCCTATACCAAGTTACCAGTCCTTATAAGAACTTTTGTGGACCAAGCAGGTTGTGTATTAGTGTTTAGCAGACTGTACGTCAGTCCCTATACCGCTGAAGGACTGCTGCAGTATAGGGCAGCGGTCAGCAGTGGTGCACGTCAACCCTATCTATTGTGGACCGATAGCGGTCCTTACAGAACAGCAGACTGTACCGCACTCAAGCCTATGTACCGTAGCACCCTATACCAAGTTACCAGTCCTTATAAGAACTTTTGTGGAACAAGCAGGTTGTGTGTTAGTGATTAGCAGACTGTACGTCAGTCCCTATACCGCTGAAGGACTGCTGCAGTATAGGTGAGCGGTCAGCAGTGGTGCACGTCAACCCTATCTATTGTGGACCTATAGCGGTCCTTACAGAACAGCAGACTGTACCGCACTCAAGCCTATGTACCGTAGCACCCTATACCAAGTTACCAGTCCTTATAAGAACTTTTGTGGACCAAGCAGGTTGTGTATTAGTGTTTAGCAGACTGTACGTCAGTCCCTATACCGCTGAAGGACTGCTGCAGTATAGGGCAGCGGTCAGCAGTGGTGCACGTCAACCCTATCTATTGTGGACCGATAGCGGTCCTTACAGAACAGCAGACTGTACCGCACTCAAGCCTATGTACCGTAGCACCCTATACCAAGTTACCAGTCCTTATAAGAACTTTTGTGGAACAAGCAGGTTGTGTGTTAGTGATTAGCAGACTGTACGTCAGTCCCTATACCGCTGAAGGACTGCTGCAGTATAGGGCAGCGGTCAGCAGTGGTGCACGTCAACCCTATCTATTGTGGACCGATAGCGGTCCTTACAGAACAGCAGACTGTACCGCACTCAAGCCTATGTACCGTAGCACCCTATACCAAGTTACCAGTCCTTATAAGAACTTTTGTGGAACAAGTGAGTTGTGAATGTTTAGCAGACTGCAGCAGAAGGGCAGCAGTCAAGTATAATATCCTTTCTATATTTGGAAGAAAGAATATTATACATGTACAAGCCTATTACTGTACCACTGATACCAGTCCTGAAAAGAACCTTTGTGGAACTAATAATAACAGCAAGTCTTTAAAATTACCCTCACTGCCTGACAACACTGCTTCCTTCCTGTCCCTATACAAATTGGCAAAAAAAGAGAACGATTAGTGGTTACTGGAACAGCTCTTTTGTGGACCTTGATAGTAACAGCTAATGATGATGATGATGATGATGATGATGAAAGACTAATCTGGCTGTCCCTGTAGCATACACCGTCCTTTCCCTTTCTCTAAACTAACAAAAGACACTCAGGCTGCTGCAAGAATCAGCAGCACAGCAAACCTATCAACACCTAACACCTATACCAGTCCTGAAAAGAACTTTTGTGTACCAAATAGCTAGTGGTTTATCTCTCCCTACTCCACACAGGAACCTGTCCCTATCGTAACAGAAGAAAGAATGTAAAATGGCCACCGGATCGGGTGTATTTATAGGTTAGGGGGAATGTCCAAGTGTCCATGTGCTGTCATGTCTCAATTGGCTGTCCTGTATCACATGATAAACGTGTCACCAAAGGTTAAAGTTCTTGTATACATTAAACACGTAAGTCCGCCGCGGCGAACGACGGAAAAAGGCGTTCGAACGTGCGGACCGCGAATGTCGGAAATTCGCCGCGAAACGACCGCCGGGCGAAACGTTCGTCCATCACTAGTAAAGATTGTGGGGGCCCATATATCTATCTATCTATCTATATATATATATATATATATATATATATATATATATATATATATATAGTGAGTACACCCCTCACATTTTTGTAAATATTTTATTATATATTTTCCTGTGACAACATTGAAGAAATTACACTTTGCTACATTGTAAAGTAGTGAGTGTACAGCTTGTATAACAGTGTAAATTTGCTGGTTCTCTCAGTGAACTGTAGTTCCCCAGTGCCTGCAGCACTCATGCAGCCCCAGGCAAAGACACTCCCACCACCATACTTGACTGTAGGCAAGATAAATTTGTCTTTGTATGCCTCACCTGGTTGCCGCTACACATTCTTGATGCCATCTTAACCAAATAAATTAACCTGGTCTCATCAGACCACACAACATGGTTCCATTAATCCATATCCTTAGTCTGCTTGTCTTCACCAAACTGTTTGCAGGCTTTCTTGAGAATCATCTTTAGAAGAGTCTTCCTTCTGGGACAACAGCCATGCAGACCAATTTGATGCAGTGTGCAGCGTATGATCTGAGCACTGTCAGGCTGACCCCCCCCCCCACCCCCACCCCTTCATCCTCTGCAGCAATACTGGCAGAACTCATACATCTATTTCTCAAAGACAACCTCTAGATATGACACTGAGCATGTGCACTCAACTTCTTTGATTGACCATGACAAGGCATGTTTTGAGTGGAACCTGTCCTGTTAAACCACTGTATGGTCTTGGCCACCATGCTGCAGCTCAGTTTTAGGGTCTTGGCAATCTTCTTAGAGCCTAGACCATTTGTATGTAAAGCAACAATTCTTTTTTTCAGATCCTCAGAGAGTTCTTGGCCATGAGCTGCTATGTTGACCAGTATCAGAGAGTGAGAGCGATAAAACCAAATTTACCCACCTGCTCCCCATTCACACCTGAGACTTTGTAACACTGAGGCCGCGTACACACGGGCGGACTGTTCGCCCAACCTTGTTCGGCAAACAGTTTCATCAAACAGTCCGCTCAAAATTTGCATGAGCGGACTTGCCCACACACGAGCGGACTGTTTGACGAACAAGGTTGGGCAAACAGTTCGCTCAACTTTTGAAATGAACGGACTCGCCCACGTAAGGCGGAGGCAAATCCGCCCATTTCGAGCGCGTGTACAGGTAGGCGGGGCCCGCGAAGGAGACGTCGCGGGCTCCGCCGCCTGGAATGGGCTTAAAGGGGAACCCCAACGCCGAAAAAAATCGGCGTGGGGGTTCCCCCCAAGTCCACACCAGACCCTTGTCCGAGCACGCTACCCGGCCGGCCAGGAAAGGGGGGCGAGCGAGCGCGCCCCCCCTCCTGAGCCGTACCAGGCCGCGTGCCCTCAACATGGGGGGTGCCTTGGGGAAGGGGGGGCCGCGCGGCCCCCCCACCCCAAAGCACCTTGTCCCCATGTTGATGAGGACAAGGGCCTCTTCCCGACAACCCTGGCCGTTGGTTGTCGGGGTCTGCGGGCGGGGGGCTTATCGGAATCCGGGAGCCCCCTTTAAGAAGGGGGCCCCCGGATACCGGCCCCCCACCCTATGTGAATGAGTATGGGGTACAATGTACCCCTACCCATTCACCTGTGAACGAAAGTACAATAAAAAACACAACACAGAGAAAAAATATTTTATTGCACAGCCGGGGGTCTTCTCGCCGGACTCCTCCGCTATGTGTGTGTAGCTCTTTTGCTAGCGGAGGAGTCCGGCTTTCTTCCTCCCCGCCGCCGGCCTCTTCTCCCGACTTCGGGGGTCTTGTCCCCCTCTTCGGTTCTTCTGCCGGGCCACCGCGCCTGGTCCGGTGGCCCGGTCTTCTGTCGCCGTCTTCCGTTCTTCTGTCGCCGCCTTCGGTTCTTCTGCCGGGCCACCGCGCCTTCTTGTAGCTCTTTTACAGGCGGTGGCCCGGTCTTCTGTCGCCGCTGTCGTCGCCGCCGTCGTCGCCGCCGCCGCCTTCCGTTCTTGTTCTTCTTCTTGTTCTTCTTCTTCTCCTGGAGATGTTGACTCGACGAGCTCTCCGGCCGGAATGCCAGAGCCGCGCTGTGCGGTCACTTATATAGTGACAATGGGGCGGTGTCACATGGTATATGTCACATGGGTTGGTCACATGGTGACCCCGCCCCTTACGATGTCATAGTCCTCATGTGACATCAACCCATGTGACCAACCCATGTGACATATACCATGTGACACCGCCCCATTGTCACTATATAAGTGGCAGCGGAGCGTGTCCCTGGCATTCCGGCCGGAGAGCTCGTCGAGTCAACATCTCCAGGAGAAGAAGAAGAACAAGAAGAAGAACAAGAACGGAAGGCGGCGGCGGCGGCGACGACAGCGGCGACAGAAGACCGGGCCACCGCCTGTAAAAGAGCTACAAGAAGGCGCGGTGGCCCGGCAGAAGAACCGAAGGCGGCGACAGAAGAACGGAAGACGGCGACAGAAGACCGGGCCACCGGACCAGGCGCGGTGGCCCGGCAGAAGAACCGAAGAGGGGGACAAGACCCCCGAAGTCGGGAGAAGAGGCCGGCGGCGGGGAGGAAGAAAGCCGGACTCCTCCGCTAGCAAAAGAGCTACACACACATAGCGGAGGAGTCCGGCGAGAAGACCCCCGAAGACGGAAGACCCCCGGCTGTGCAATAAAATATTTTTTCTCTGTGTTGTGTTTTTTATTGTACTTTCGTTCACAGGTGAATGGGTAGGGGTACATTGTACCCCATACTCATTCACATAGGGTGGGGGGCCGGTATCCGGGGGCCCCCTTCTTAAAGGGGGCTCCCGGATTCCGATAAGCCCCCCGCCCGCAGACCCCGACAACCAACGGCCAGGGTTGTCGGGAAGAGGCCCTTGTCCTCATCAACATGGGGACAAGGTGCTTTGGGGTGGGGGGGCCGCGCGGCCCCCCTTCCCCAAGGCACCCCCCATGTTGAGGGCACGCGGCCTGGTACGGCTCAGGAGGGGGGGCGCGCTCGCTCGCCCCCCTTTCCTGGCCGGCCGGGTAGCGTGCTCGGACAAGGGTCTGGTGTGGACTTGGGGGGAACCCCCACGCCGATTTTTTTTCGGCGTTGGGGTTCCCCTTTAAGCCCATTCCAGGCGGCGGAGCCCGCGACGTCTCCTTCGCGGGCCCCGCCTACCTGTACACGCGCTCGAAATGGGCGGACTTTCCGAGCGGGAACAGTCCGCTCATTTCGAAAGTACAGCGGACAGGCCCACACACGGGCGGACTGTTCGCTCAAACACAGTTTCAGCGGACAGTTTTTCGGAATTTCCGAAAGACTTTGTCCGTCCAACTGTCCGCTGAAACTGTCCGCTGAAAGCCCACACACGAGCGGACTGTCCGCCCAAACACTGTTCAGCGGACAAGGTTGGGCGAACAGTCCGCCCGTGTGTACGCGGCCTAACACGTCACATGACACTGGGAGGGAAAATTGGTAATTGGGCCCAATTTGGATGTTTTAATTTAGGGGCGTACTCGCTTTTGTTGCCAGAGGTTTAGACATGAATGGCTGTGTGTTAAGTTATTTTGAGGGGACAGCAAATTTACACTGTTATACAAGCTGTACACTTACTACTTTACATTGTAGAAAAGTGTAATTCATTCAGTGTTGTCACATGAAAAGATATAATAAAATATTTACAAAAATGTGAGGGGTGTACTCACTTTTGTGAGATATTGTATATCTATATCTTGTGTGGATGCAGGAATCTGTTTTAATTGTTCAGCCCGCTGGTTAGATGAAAAAAAAAAACTCATAGAGTGTACCCAGCTTAAACATCTGATAAGAGATAAGCCGCTGGGATGAATCACTGCTCAGCCTCTGACTCACTGAGTTCTGTAAACAAGGGGCTTCTTTCATCAAAGAAGCAAACTGTAAAAACTGAAAAGAAACCTGACATCTCAAGTGGTCAAACAGTGAATACATACTATTAATATGCAACTTTCTTATTTACCCACTTAAAAATAAGATTTTTTTCACCCCAAACCCTAGTAAAGAAATAATGAACAAAACCACTATACATTACTAAACATAAGACTTTAAATACAGTAAAAATTAAACCACTAGCAATGGGTATCTTCATTAGTGCTAGACACCAAGAATTGGGAAATATGCCAGCAAATATATACATTAGGGCTTGTTTAGGCTTGCAGTTGGGGGCAGGAAAAATGCTCAGTTTGCATTATTAAATACATTTAAGGATTCACATTTGATTATAGAGTTGAATTAATTTGTCTCTTTCATAACTGCTTAGAGACCAGCTTTAAAGGAGAAGTACAGCCAGAGCTCGTTTGGCTGTAATTCTTGTATGGATCACAGGAGTGCAGTTGGTCCTGCACTTCTGTGACCTGTTTTCCTCAGACACCAGGCTGAAGTCCGCTGTCTGCTGATGTTACAGAGCTGGTCCAGGCTCAGGCAAGATTGTGACAAAAGAGAAGGGATCCGAACACATATGCGTGGACTGGCACCCAGCTCAGCTTTTCAGCGAGCCGCTGAGAGACTTAGCCAGCTGCTCCTTTCCCCTCCACAGCCCAGCCCTCCAGTGAGCGTGGGGGGGGGAGCAGAGAGGAAATCTGAGAACTGACTGATCGGCAGTGTTAGCCCTTGAACACACGGTCAGAAATTCCGATGGAGATGGTCCGATTGGATTATATTGTCAGAAAATCCGATCGTGTGTGGGCTCTATTGGACTTTTTCTGTCGGAAATTCTGACGGAAAAAATTTGAGAGCAGGATTTCAAATTTTCCGACAACAAAATCTGATCTCACTTTTTTGATCGTTTGTAGAGAATTCCGATTGGGCAAAGTGCCATGCATGCTCAGATCAAATTACGAGAGCAAAGCTATTGGCTACAAGCCTCAACGTAGTTCCGTCATAACGCACAAATGTCATCACGTTACGAACGATCGGATTTTCCGACAACTTTGTCCGACCATGTGTATGCAATACCAGTTTTGGACTAAATCCATTGGGAAAAATCTGATGGATTTTGTTGTTGGAATGTCCGACCGTGTGTACAAGGGCTTAGATTGCTCAGTTCTCAGTGCTAGAAGTGCCGGGGGACAGATACAACTTTGGACTGATGCTGCATCCACCTGGGTAAGTATGATTATTAAATGGAAAGGAAACCTATACGTCTCTTTTAATCAAAGAACACAATAACAATAATTTGATACCAAGCCATTATAGTCGCTCTTAAACTAATTTATATCCACTACAATAAGGGTTTCAATATTTTGGTTTCAAGTCAACCTTTGGCATATGGACTGAGCAGCAAAGAAATTCAGGCTAGCTATAGCTATCCTTAATTGCATAGCCAGCACCAGCTACAAGTTTCTCTCTCAGGGATCAAAAGGGAAATGCATCAAATACTTGGGAATCCCAATACAGCCTTTTGCTCATGGAAACCCCATGCATCAGTCAACCTCTATCCATAGCCTGGCTATCCATAATCTGTGAAAGTAAGAGAAATGATCATTTGCATATTATTAGTTCTAGAAATAGGAAACAGTCTATAAATTTAAAAGACTGGCTAAATACTTCTATTTTTGGAATAATAACAGCTATTTTTTTTTAAAAGGTACAACATATAGATTAAGAAAAATGCCAGCTGAACAATTGATACAAGCAAAGTCATAGAGGTCTGGAGGCTAAATAGGATTTCATGTAAGTACCGAAGTGTTAGTGCATGTACGGAGTAAAGGTTTCTATCTGTTCAGTAATTAGCTGTTGAAAATTAATAAAGTGAACATCAGTAGACAGAGACACAAAGACTATGAACTTAAAAAGCTTTCTGCTGTTATTGATGCTCCTACAACAACAAAATGAAACTGTAAAGTGTTTCCTATTTAAAGGCTTAGCATTTTCTGCATTACTGCTGTGTGTGTGGTTACTTCATGCAATGAGCAGCATGTTCAGGGTTGCTTTAAAACAGTTGCAATTGAAGGGCATGTCATTTGGTGGTCACCCCACCAAGCTGTAGTAGAGAAGTATTTGTGTATAATAGTTTTGCATATCACTTTTCTTTATTATATTAAGACCAAAACAATAATTTTATAATTAAAATTTCTCTTTTTTTTTTCAATCTGCTAAATATAAAAATATTGCACATATTTATTTTGTGTTTTTATTATTATCCATTGGGTGGCTCTTTAGATTTTGCATCATATATTTTTGCAGGCTTTTCTTATCCTGATGTGCTAGACTTCACCATCTAAAGTTTTCTGAGAGAATCTGAAAGTTATCAGCTTCTACCCTTTAGAAAATTCAGATTTGTAAATCGTGTGCTGTAGATGTGCCCTATAATATAGTAAAGTAAGTTAAGATATCCCCGCGCTATCATCAAGGGCATAAGCTATCACTAAGGATAGGTTGCAGCAGACCACCGACAGGGGTATAAGCCCTACCCCCCAAATAACAATAACGTGAAAATCAAATAAATGGTGTTGCGCTACCTTCAGATATTAAACTAAACTAAAGTGCCTTGTGCATAAGTGTATGCTATCAATAGTGCTAGATAACAGACTAACAGGGATAATGTCTCCTCCTATTAGATAGGTGTAGCAGAATCACCCTAAGCTGGACAATTATATATTGCACAGTATATAAAGAATGGTTCAAGATATATGAAGTGCCTCAAGCAAATTAAATCGTGAACAATCAAGTAAGTGAGTAAAGTGTCCAGTGCTTAGATATAGCAGCAGAAATAAACAAATAATAAAGTGTCTTGTGCTTTAAATATTCAAGCAAATATCTCAAAAGTAATAAAATCAAGAAAAATACATGGAACTCTTCTTGTAAACAAACGTGGAAAACACAGTGCAAGCTACGCAAAAACAAAACAAAAAAACAAACAAAAAAAACAAGATAATAAGGTCTTTATGTGGGCTTAAATGAATAAAGTGACCAGTGGCTTATTCAGTGCTTCTCCAGATAAGGTGCCAAGAACTGTGTCTTTAACTCTGATATCTCCAGTGTTCACGGCACACCAGGTGGAGTGGCCCCTTACCTTACTGCTGTAAGGTAAACAGTAGAGCAAACAAGTGACAAGATCCAGGGATTATATGTTGTTGTTTTGTACCTCAATAGCTTCCACACAGATCTTACTGCTCAATGTTTTCCACAAGGATCTCATAGGAAAGAGAGAAGTATGCTCCGATAGTGAAGTACGTATGCACTAGCTCATTATGAATAACTTACCTGAGAACGAAGCCCCCGAATCGGTCCTCCGTCTTCCTCTTCGCCGCTGCCATGTATCCCGGTGCGACTTCCGGGTCTCGCGGCTCCGGCGCTGTGATTCGCCGGAGCCGTGATAACGTCACTCCTGCGCATGCGCATGGGAGCCGACACTCGCGGCATATGGCCACGATCTGCGGCCTGCCCAGTGTGCCTGCATGTCGCTGTCTACGGCGCACGTGCCGTATACCGTATATACTCGAGTATAGGCCGACCCGAATATAAGCCGAGGCCCCCAATTTACCCCCAAAAAAACTGGCAAACTTATTGACTCGTGTATAAGCCGAGGGTGAGACATGCCTGTCCATCCCTGTGTGTGTGTCCGTCCATCCCTGTGTGTCCGTCCATCCCTGTGTGTCCGTCCATCCCTGTGTGTCCGTCCATCCATCCCTGTGTGTGTGTGTGTCCATCCATCCATCCATCCCTGTGTGTGTGTGTCTCCATCCATCCATCCATCCATCCATCCCTGTGTGTGTGTGTCTCCATCCATCCATCCATCCATCCCTGTGTGTGTGTGTCTCCATCCATCCATCCATCCCTGTGTGTGTGTGTGTCTCCATCCATCCATCCGTGTGTGTGTGTGTGTGTGTGTGTGTGTGTGTGTGTGTGTGTGTGTGTGTGTGTGTGTGTGTCCAGCCTACCTGTGTCCCGAGCCTTTGTCACGAGCCTCCGTCCCGTGTCGTGCCTTGCCTTCGTCCCGTCCCGTCCCGTCCCGTGCCGTGCCGTGCCTTGCCTTGCCTTGCCTCCGTCCCGTGCCCTCTTCGTCGGCGGCCATTGTAAAATTCAAAAGCCGCGCCTCCTCCTTCGCCTGTGATAGGCGGAACACTGAATTTCCCAGCAGCCTGTGTTCCGCCTATCACGGACGTCGTATCATCCTCGTCCGTAGTACGAGGATGATACGACGTCCGTGATAGGCGGAACACAGGCTGCTGGGAAATTCAGTGTTCCGCCTATCACAGGCGAAGGCGGAGCCGGAGGCGCGGCTTTTGAATCATAGAATGGCCGCTGTCTGTCTGCTCGACACGCTGATCGAGCGGGCAGACAGCGGTGACTCGAGTATAAGCCGAGGGGGGCACTTTCAGCCTCAAAAAAGAGGCTAAAAATCTCGGCTTATACTCGAGTATATACGGTACATTCGGATAAATATCTCCTAAACCGTATAGGTTTAGGAGATATTTCTTGGACCTACAGGTAAGCCTTAATCTATGCTTACCTGTAGGTCAAAGTTGGTTGTAAGGGTTTACAACCACTTTAATGACATTACACCCACTAAGGCAGTGCAATTGCAAGATTTAGGGGGCCACAACTACAGCCCCTCATATTACCAGAAAAACACACATACCCTGAAATCCACAACTATAGCCCCTCACATCACCTAAAGACTGGGGAAGACAGATTTTACAAAAGTGCCAACCGGTGCGTTTTCCGTGCATACCGTGCAACCCCTGTAGGGGCAGGGGAGCTGGTGAGTGCGGAAGTTTGTCCTATGCACGGAAAATGCACCGGTTGCAATTCAGGATACACCAAACACTGAGCACATTGTCACTTTGATTTGATTATTTCTGATGTCATTTTTGTTATTGGACTTTTCCTTAATTTTTTGGACCCTTTATGTGTTTTTTCTTGGTTTCTAATGGTTTATACTTTTGCGATTTTACACTTCGGGAAGTTTTTTTGGATGTTAATGCATCAGATACTTTATTAGCACGTTCTTTGCACTAATATAAGCACATAGCACTTTTGCTAGCACTAAGTGTGGATTTCAGAATGCATATATGTATTTTCTAATATTGCAATTTTCTAGCGACTATACATGTTCATATTTATTATTGTATTCCTTTTTTTATTGTATTTCCTTTGCCAATTATTTCACATGTAATTTGCAAGGTAATAACCTAGCATTTTGGGTGGCACCCACACCTTAGACAATTATTTAGTTACTCATTTATTGCTACATTGGTTTTATATGGCACATGTGTGCAATTGATAGTAGGCGAGCGCCGTAGCTACCAATTCAGTAATTCACATGATAAAGAAATTTGTTTTTAAAAAACATTTTTGAGGATATTTATTATAGCAAAAAGTAAAAATTATTGTTTTTCTTTTTTTAAAACTGTCGCTCTTTTTTTGTTTATAGTGCAAAAAATAAAAACTGAAGAGGTGAGTAAATACCACCAAAAAAAAACTCTATTTGTGGGTAAAACAGATGCAAATTTTGTTTGGGTATAGCATTGAATGACCGTGCAATTGTCAGTTAAAACGAGGCAGTGTCAAATTGTAAAAAGTGCTCTGGTCAGGAAGGGGGTAAAATCTTTAAATAGTATAATATGGTAAACATTTAAACAGATGATACAATGACTATGCTAAAAAAAAATGTATCCTGCCATCCCAACTCCACCCAATTTCCTCATGGGCCAATATCAAACTACTTGAGAAATTAAATACACATATTCCTGTATTGTGTATTTAATTTAATAAAAAAAAGGCATATGAAGAACAACCACAAGTTAGGGATACATCAAATGTATAGTCCAAACACCTATATGGTGTACTGCCTTCTAATTAGGGCATAAACAGACAAAAAAGAGGGTGGTTCTCACATGAGAGTGGTACAGCCTTCACAGAGAGCAACCAAGCAGTTAATATGGCAAAAACTGGACTTGCTGGAGTAAGTATAAAATGTATTTTATTAATTCAATGTATAGCAATAAAATTATTGTCAAGACTGATTGACATATAAGCATACGGTGCAGTCAAATGGTCCCTCCACCACATATAAAACAGTGTTACCATATGGTAATCTGGATTACCATATGGTAACACTGTTTTATATGTGGTGAAGGGACCACTTGACTGCACCGTATGTTTATATGTCAATCAGTCTTGGCACTAATTCTATCTGTATACCTTGAATTAATAATGTGCATTATATACTTACCCTAAGCCCCTAAGCAAAAACCCTGGTACTGCAATATGAGAGCCAAACAAAAAAAGCAAAAAGTAGCAAAAGATATCAATGGAGATTTCAAATCTGAGCCTGTCCTAGGTCCACCTTAAACTGATAGACCCTATTATATGGGTTGTTAGTCTTTGACCTTTTGACATCAGAGAAAGGACTGGAAAAAAACTGCCTTTGAATTTTTCCGAGATAGTATATTTGGATATGAATTTGCAATGAATATAGCTGGATTCATCTGTTGTGGTCTAGAGGAAGCAGAGTATCAGTAGCAGCTGGTGCTCCATCGGTTGGGGGAATGGCAGACGGACCTGACCTGATAAGTACTGTTGGCCTATCAAGAACTGATTATTGCATGAATAGTAATGCTGGTACTAAAAGTGCTAAAGAAGTTGGATGTGAACTGTCTGCCTAACAAACACTTTAGATCACGGGTCTCAAACTGGCGGCCCTCTAGCTGTTGCGGAACTACAAGTCACATCATGCCTCTGCCTAAAGGAATCATGCTTTTAACCGTCAGCCTTGCAATGCCTCATGGGAATTGTAGTACTGCAATAGCTGGAGGGCCACCAGTTTGAGACCCCTGCTTTAGATGCTTTAAATGTGTTTCGTCACAATGCACAAGACGTTATATGCCTATTTTGCCACACATGTGGAACTGTGCACAGGTGTCAATTGGCACTGAGGGAGCTAAAATATGGATGTATATTGTTTGCTGGATGAGTTCCCCAGTTTACCTGCAAGTTGCTTTACTTCAACATGGAAGATCCTACTTGCTCATAACATCTTATTATTATTCTTTTCACTGCATATGGGAATTTATTTACATGAGTATACTGTTATGCCCTGTACACCCGGTCGAACTTTCCCGACGGAAAATGTGCGATCGGATCGTGTTGTCGGAAAATCCGATCATGTGTGGGCTCCATCAGACTTTTTCTGTCGGAATTTCTGACACACAAAGTTTGAGAGCTGGATCTAAAATTTTCTGACAACAAAATTTGATTGTTTAAATTCTGATTGTGTGTAGACAATTCTGACGGACAAAGTGCCATGCATGTTCAGAATAAATTACGAAATAAAAGCTATTGGCTACTGGCCTGTTTATAGTTCCATCGTACGTCACCGCATTATGAACGATTGGATTTCCTGACAACTTTGTGCGACCGTGTGTATGCAAGACAAGTTTGGGCCAAAATCCGTCTGAAAAAATCTGACGGATTTTGTCATCGGAAAGTCCGACTGTGTGTACACGGCATAATGCTGAATTTAAATTCCACTTAGTGTGACACTTACACTACTGAGAAGGTGAATGGACATTATTGTTATGCTAGTTGAGTGGTTTCTCCTGTGAGGGAGGGAGGACGTGTCATTTTGATTAACGCCAAGTTTATTGTACATGCCTGTAAAACCTCCTCTGAACCAGGAGTGTTCCACGCATTAGTCAAAGACACCTTTGTATAAGTACTTGTGAGAGGGAGGCAGCATGAGCTACACAAACATGGATATACTTTATTACTCTGCCCCCTCTAGACCACAACAGATGAAACACAGTTTTTTGCCAGTCCTCTCTCTGATGTCATAAGGTCAAAGACTAACAACGTATATAATAGGGTCTATCAGTTTAAGGTGGAGCTAGGATAGGCTCATACTCTCGGATTTGGAATGTCCATTGATATTTTTTTCTTTTTTTTTGTTTGCCTCTCCTATTGCAGTATCAGGCTTTTTGCTTAGGGTGCCTCACCATACTTATTACGTTAAATACACAATATAGGAATACGCTTATTTCATTTCTCAAGTAGTTTGATATAGGCCCATGAGGAAATTGGGTGGAGCTGGGACAGCAGGATACATTTTTTAGCATAGTCTTGTGTCATTTGTTTAAATGTGTACCATTTATTGTGTATTTTTATGTATAGAATAAAGATATTAATTTTAATACAGTCGGGAGCTGTGGTGCATCTATATTATACTCTTCCAATCTTTAAATAAGCCTTAACCTTCTCCATAGTATAGGACCGGTGATTAAGACTAAGTAGGGAGGGGTTGAGCCCACATTTATTCATTGTGGAGTTTTTTTGTGGTATTGTATATATTTTGAAAATTTTATTTCTCATTGATCCAATGGGGTTGATTTACTAAAGGCAAATGGGCAGCTGCACTCTGCAAGAGCAGTTGCTTCAGAGCTTAGTAAATAAGCAGAAGCTTTGCTGGCTTCCATTATCCAATCATGTACAAGTAAAATGCTGTTTTTTTAATTTTCCTTGCACGTGATTGGGTATTCTTTGCAAATGAATCTTTACCTTATTTACAAAGCTCTAGACCAACTGCACTTGCAAAGTGGACAGTCTATTTGCCTTTAGTAAAGAGTTTAGAGATTACTTTTTTTATACATACTGGAAGAGACCAGATTGGGAACTTTGTTGTTTTCTTTTTCTTCCTTACCACCTTCCTCTTCACCTTCCCCACCTTCATACTCCCTATTTTCTTTCTCTCTCATTGCACTTTCCTATTTTTAACCCCCAGCTCCACTTCTTAATCTCTACAGTGCTCTTATTGTTAATAAATTGTATTGTTATTAAAATAACAATCTTCTTGTTATTTTTCTATTACTTTTAACTCTTTAATTCATGATCTGCTACCATGTAAATATGCCCATGGCCCCACTGTGGTGCCCTTACTGTGTGACAATTGAATGTTAAACATGTGCTTATATGTGTCTTTGTATTCTTTCTCATGTTTATCTATACAAAACTTCAGTGGAAATTTATTGAAAGTGAAAACGATATTTGCCTGGCTGTTACAAAAATGGGTATAGTATGACCTGGAACAATTATTAAGATTAAAGGCTCGTTCACACAAGTGGAAACTCTTGTTGTCCCTTTGAGAAGCAATCAGAGCAGTTTTCCAGTTGTTCAAGAGGAGAAACTGTCTCTTGCCTTTTTTGGCAGACAAACAGGGATTTTGAAGAGGAATACCGCACACCAACAACCCAGTAGTGGCTGGTGAGTTTTTCTTTTGGTGGAGCAGCAAACAAGCCCCCCCCTCCAGGTGGCTGGCAGTCAGGCACCTACCCGACATAGGGCTGGTGGGCTGTGGTGTCCTCTCCTCCTCTCCCAGGGTGCGGGCAGCGCTCCGGTGTCTGCTCCCCCAGCGGCTTCCTCCGCCGTGTGTCTCCTCTCTGTTCCTAAGTGTTAGGCATCCAATACAATCCTCTGATGTTTTGGCCAATTGGGAAACAAGTCTCACGACCTGGCCTCCTGATTGGTGGGGAGGAACTTTTAGTGGGAAAATAGCGGAAATTCATTTGCTATCATCACATTGCTCTGCACTCCAAGCCCACCCATTTTTGAAGCTTAGTGGGGCCTCTAGCTCTAATCAGGTGCTTCAAAAAAACATTCCCACCCATTAGAATCCATAGTCCAGCACCCTGATATGTAGAACAGGGGGCCAGATGCATACACATGGTCGGGCCAAATTCCGACCGTCAAGAACGCGGTGACATACAACACGTACAACGGGACTAGAAAAAGGAAGTTTAATACCCAATAGCCAATAGCTTCCATCTCGTAGTTGAATCTGAGCATGCGTAAGTTTTTGCGCGTCGGAATTGCATACACACGATCGGAATTTCAAGTTTTTACATCTGAAAAATTGAGAACATGCTCTCAAATTTTTGCTGGCAGGAATTCGACTATCTAAATTCCGATGGATCATATACACGGTCGCATTTTCCAAAATCCTGATCGTGTGTACGCGCCATTAGACTTTCTTATCTGCATGCGTTAGAAAAAAAAAGTGTAAAACACTGTAGATTAACAGTCTAGGGCTAGTCCATCCTTCTGGATTAAACCATGATTATGATTTACATTTCATCCTTAATTGGAACAATTTAAAATACCCCAACAATGCAGCTATATACACTATACTGTTACATTTATTTATAAGTTGAACCTTTATTAATAATGCACAGCTTGAAAACCATATTTATATTATTGTACAACAATGCAAGCAGATATACATCACTCATGAGCAAAACAAGAAGACCCTTCCTGATATACACAGGGGAAGACTGGGTTGATACCTCCATGATTAAGCGTGTGACCAGTAAATTGGGTGCCAAAAGCTGACTGGGAAAAACTTCAGTGTTCAATTCTAACTTGCTCCCTCTTTCGCACAGACCTCCTTGGTGATCAGTGCTGCAAATGGAAGACTGAATAAAAAAACTGTCACTGCCAGACTTCTACATTTGACTTGGCAATGAGTGTGAAGCCCGTCTACACCATTCCTAATGCTGTCATATTATGACCAAAAATAGTTTGCATAAATCTTCTGCCTGATATTGTGGAAAAGAGGTCAAAGTCCCAATTAACACATTCTCTTCTCCGATTTATCTTTCTTTCCAGATGTTGTGATTATTTGGAGAGAAACCTGCTGACTCATTAGGACATTAGACTGACTTATAGTGGCTAATTGCTCACATGCCGAATATGCAATTTTTTCAGGTTATGTTATCTCTGGAACACAATGTCAGAAGTGAAAGGGATTGTACAAGAGCCCCTAGTAAAAATTGTATATATTTTCTGGGTTTTTACTATTAGCCTTCCAGAACAAAGAAGTAATACACAAATTACTGCAGTTGCCCAAATTTTTACAAACTAATAAGTATCCCCTACACTCGAACATCCCTAACATTTTGTGGTGTATTTATTTAAAAACATGCATAGCTATTCATCCAGAAAAACTGCTGGTACATTCATTCTGTGCAAATGGGGAAAAACTGAATGCTCTGCTATTTCTTATGCAGCTTGAATGTTACAGTATTTGTTTGAAAAATGAGAGTGGTATGGCCTTGCTCCAAGCCCCTAACAATATCATCTAGTGAGAAACCGCCTATGGCGAAGCCTGACATGACATCATCATGCAAAGTGGCTCTCGGACATTGTTAGTTTGGATGTTTTGCAGTTTTCAAGGAGAATGTAAATCTACTATATAGGGCCTCTCTATTTTATTCATATCTTCATGTAAGCTTGGTTACCTCTAGAGGTGGCCTCTACCATTAAGCCCAATGTGGGTAAAACATGTTAGAGGGGCATGACTGATGGATGTGGATTTGAGCTGAAGCCCGTCTTTAAATTACCTTAGTCTGGAGTTGAATAAAGTATGGTAGTACCTGTATGCTATACAATATTTTGGAGATGTGCTCTATCTCTGGCAGCACCTGAACACAGAGAGTAAACCTGGAAGACTGATACCGCAGGCTTGAAGCTGGCATCAATTGATTATGGTTTTTGGTTCCACATGGTTAAAGGGCAGAGATCGTCCTGAGTATTTGGGGATTTTCCCACAAGCGCACCCCAGATAGCAAGAAATTGTGCTGCAAGTTTAAAAATGACTTTCTAAGCTATTGCTAGACTTGCCAGGCTTCACAAATGTGTTGCACAATTGCAGCAATTCTGCATTGTATGACTCCAGATCAACTTTTTTTGCAAACATTCTGAGTTCTGGATCAGTTATGTTGTACAATAGTCATCCCACCACAGGGGACACTGTGGTTGAATTGTCATGCTGTAGACTTGCAGAGGTCTTGCTGTAGACTCACCACTGTAACTTTGCTCTTGGTAGAAATTTGAAACACAAATTTTCCACAAGTTGGAAAAGTGTCAACTAGAATTGGTGCTTCAACTGCTCTGCAAGTGTATAACTTACCAGTGAAAATGTGCGGCAAATTAACAGATTTACAATTCAACGCTGCCACAAAATTGTAGCAAGTTATCCTTGCTATCTGGGATATGACCACTCAATTACAGGGGGTCATGGAATTCGGGTAAGCAAATCTGTTGCTATGCTATCTGCTGGAGTAGGATAGTGAACATAGCAGTATGGACAAGAGAGTATTTGGAGAAGGATGAAAACCTAGATGAGGTGACAGTGTAAGTCCATCTGGTTCAACCAATAAAAGGAAAAAAATAAAAAGAAAGTATGATTTAATGTTCTCCGGCAGGGAAAAAAAATGCTTTCTGATCCCTTAAGAGGCAATTGGATATCCCCTGGATTAACTTTACCTATAGATGTTAGTATCCAGTTATGTTACATTTCTACATACACTTGTACATTTGAACATTTAGGAAATAATCCAGGTCTTTTTTAAAGCAATCTACTGAGCTGGACAGAACCAGCTCTTGAGGGAGTCTATTCCACATTTTCACAGCTCTTACTGTAAAGAAGCCTTTCTGTATTTCAGATGAAATCTCTTTACCTTCAGTATGGTCATGTGTAATAAAAATTGGGCAATATGCCAATTTTCTTTCTCTCTTCCTCTGATCCTCAGCCAAGATAACAAACTTAAGAGGACAGACAAAATTTCTATAGACAGACAAGATTGGTAAACATTTCACTGTCATTAACCATGCCATGTTACATTTTACAACAGATAAGAAAGGTGACTGCTACTATGAAAGAGCTATCATTCTGGCGGTCAGCCAGAAATGACTTTGGATTCCTAAATTAGTTTAAGAACTCCAGGAGCACCCTTTCATGAATTATCTAAATTATATTAGAATCCCTCCTATAGCGTTTGCTCATCCCCCATCACCATAATTATTTATTAGAGCATGACAGCACATTAGAATTTGAAACTTCATGTTTGCTAAAACAAAATTAAAATGTGCAGCAAGGTGAAACAGTGAAATGACAGACAGTCATGGGCAGCCAGTGGAGCACCGTGTTTATCTATGAGCTGCTTTCAGGTGATTACCTTGCAGCCACTGAAAGCTGCTTCTCCTGGCAATTCCCATCTGCACGGAGCATACATCTGTACAGTTACATCTGTATCTGAACAGGTTCCAGAGGAAATTACTCACAGCCACTCGAGCACTTCTAAGCCTGTCAAGCAAGTAAATGTAACACTCCTGATAAACAATGTTCTGCAAAGGTCTAAAAGTTGGATTTGCACACATGTTTACCTAATTCTCAAGAGCTCACTATAGTCTTTGAAAGGACTTACATCCTGAATGCTCACCGTGCTGTTGGAGATTTCAGTTATTTCCCAACTCAGCTACTCTGAGACCGTGTATATGCTGCCTGAAGCAACACAGTATCCATCATTTTAAACAGGCTTTCCGAGCAAACAAATAACATAAATGTGCTACAGGAAAAAAAAAAAAAAACAGTCAGTAACATCTTGTATAAGTGAAGGAAGAACACTTTAGAAAGAAAGGCAGTTTTCCTGTAGTATATAATCTTTATTTGTTTGGGCACTAGTGCAAAAGCAGACCCCACTTGTGTTCCATACAACAACCTTCAGCAGTCCTACTGATCTGTTTAGTAAAGGGGGTATAGTTTGTATTTGCCAACACTCTTGAGTTGCATGAGACACACACACACAGTGTGTCTTGCCTTAAAGTGGTTTTAAACCCTTACATACAGTATCTCACAAAAGTAAGTACACCCCTCACATTTTTGTAAATAATTTATTATATATTTTCTTGTGACAACACTGAAGAAATTATACTGTAAAGTAGTGAGTGTCCAGTTTGTATAACAGTGCAAATTTGCTGTCCCCTCAAAATAACTCAACACACAGCCATTAATGTCTAAACCGCTGGCAACAAAAGTGAGTACACCCCTAAGAGTAAATTTCCAAATTGGGTCCAAAGTGTCAATATTTTATGTGTCCACCATTATTTTCCAGCATTGCTTTAATCCTCTTGGGCATGGAGTTCACCAGAGCTTCACAGGTTTCCACTGGAAGCTTCTTTAGCAAGGCAGTGGTCATCTTGGAGGTTTGTTTGGGGTCGTTATCATGTTAGAGTGCTACCCTGTGGCCTAGTCTCCGAAGGGAGGGGATCATGCTCTGCTTTGGTATGTCACAGTGCATGTTGCCATTCATGGTTCCCTCAATGAACTGTAGCTCCCCAGTTCCGACAGCACTCATGCAGCCCCAGATCATGAAACTCCATGCTTGACTGTAGGAAAGACACACTTGTCTTTATACTCCTCACCTGGCTGTCACCACACCCTCTTGACACCATCCGAACCAAATAAGTTTATCTTGGTCTCATCAGACCACAGGACATGGCTCCAGTAATCCATTTCCTGCTTGTCTTCAGCAGACTGTTTGCTGGCTTTCTTGTGCATCATCTTTAGAAGAGGCTTCCTTCTGGGCTGACAGCCATGCAGATCAATTTGATGCAGTGTGGTCTGAGCACTGACATGCTGAGCCCCCCATCCCTTCAACCTCTGCAGTAGGGATGAGCCGAACACCCCCCGGTTTGGTTTGCACCAGAACTTTCAAACGGACCCCAAATTCGTACGAACTTTAGAACCCCATTGAAGTCTATGGGACTCGAACGTTCGAAATTAAAAGTGCTAATTTTAACGGCTAATATGCAAGATGCTGCCCTAAAAATGGTTTGGGGACCTGGCTCCTGCCCCAGGGGACATGGGTCAATGCCTAAAATGTTTTTAAAAATGGCCGTTTTGGCGGGAGCACTGATTTTAATGATGATTAAAGTGGAAAAAAAAGTGAAATATTCCTTTAAATATGGAGCTTGGGGGGTGTCTGTAGTATGCCTGTGAAGTGCCACATGTTTCCCGTGTTTAGAACAGTCCCTGCACAAAATGACATTTAACGGAAATAACATCATTTAAAACTGCTTGCGGTTTTAATGTTATATCTGGTTCCTGCAATATGGTTGAAAATCATTGAGAAAAATGGCATGGGTAGCCCTCCCTGCCCACTACCAGCCCCTTTGGGTCTTGTACGCATATTAAGGGGAACCCCGTACCCATATTAAAAAAAGGAAATGCTGTGGCCCCCAGGCCCTATATACTCAGAACAGCAGTATACAGGCGGTGCAAACAAGACAGGGACTGTGTAGGTTTGTTGTGTTAAGTTGAATCTGTTTTTAATTTTCAACTGGTACATTTTTAAAGTGTAGCTCCAGTCAAAAAAACTATTTTTAAGCTTTTTGGAAAACATAGGGAAGGGTTATCACCCCTGTATAATTTGTTTTGTCGTTCATCTTTTTTCATCTCACTTGCTGTTGTCTCCTTCCGTTTGCAAGTAGGAGATGTTTGTAAGTTGGATGTTTGAAAGTAGGGGCCTGCCCTATATGCTCTGCAGAAATGGCGGAACAAGGTGTTGGTTTTGCCACAACATTGTAAGCCCTCAAAGTGACTCTTGGTGGGCGCTGGAGCGCCCTGCTGTGAACGATTATATCAAGAATTGTAATTACATGCCATTGTTGAACAGTGGTAGAAAAATTTACTGGTGCCACAACACTATAAGTCCTCACAGTTACTCTGGGTGGGCGCAGGAACGAGCCCTCCTGTGAAATATTATATCAAGAATTGTAATTACATGTCCCTGTTAAACAGGGGCAGAAAAATTGGGCCTTAGGCACTGGTGCTGGTGCCACCACACTGCAACCTCTCCCATATACTCTAGTTTTAGTGCAGGAATTAGCCCTGCTGCAAAGCATTGCATCAAAAATCGTAATTAAACGCCCCTGTTAAACAGGGGCAGAAAAATTGGGCCTTAGGCACTGGTGCTGGTGCCATGACACTGCAACCTCTCCCATATACTCTAGTTTTAGTGCAGGAATTAGCCCTGCTGCAAAGCATTGCATCAAAAATCGTAATTAAACTCCCCTGTTAAACAGGGGCAGAAAAATTGGGCCTTAGGCACTGGTGCTGGTGCCACCACACTGCAACCTCTCCCATATACTCTAGTTTTAGTGCAGGAATTAGCCCTGCTGCAAAGCATTGCATCAAAAATTGTAATTAAACGCCCCTGTTAAACAGGGGCCTAAAAATTGGGCTGATGGCATCACCCAGAACCAGAAATGTTCTTCCAACATATCAGCTGAGGAGGAAAACGAGCAAGATAGTTTGCTATATAGGTGGATATAGCGGTGTATACTGGGTTCAGAGCACGCAGACAGCATGCACAAGCTCCTACCGCTGACTGCAAGCTCTATTTAAAACGAGCAAGATAGTTTGCTATATAGGTGGATATAACGGTGTATACTGGGTTCAGAGCACGCAGACAGCACGCACAAGCTCCTACCGCTGACTGCAAGCTCTATTTAAAATGAGCAAGATAGTTTGCTATATAGGTGGATATAGCGGTGTGTACTGGGTTCAGAGCACACAGACAGCACGCACAAGCTCCTACCACTGACTGCAAGCTCTATTTAAAACGAGCAAGATAGTTTGCTATATAGGTGGATATAGCGGTGTATACTGGGTTCAGAGCACGCAGACAGCACGCACAAGCTCCTACCGCTGACTGCAAGCTCTATTTAAAACAAGCAAGATCTATTATAAAAGATAGATATATCGCTAGCTATATATGTGTAAATATATAGCGGTGTATACTGCGGTCAGGGCTCGCAGACAACAACCACTACAGAAGAGCAAGAACGAAAAATCGGCCGATAACGATCGGTGTATACTGTGTTGAAGGTACACAGAACACCCACTAACTGCTTCAGACGCCAACACACTACACAAGGCCACCGCGCTGGCGGCCTTATATAGTGTGGGGCGTGTACTACACAGCCTGAGCTATGATTGGCCACAGGCATCCTGCCTGTGGCCAATCATGGCTCTCCTCGCTGCCGGCGCTGTGATTGGCCAAGCATGCGGGGTCACAGTGCATGCTTAGCCAATCATGAGCCAGCAATGCACTGCGCCATCGCAGTGCATTGTGGGCCGTGAGCGCCACGCGAATTTGGCGCGAACGGCCCATAACGTTCGGAATTCGCCGAACGGGCGAACAGCCGATGTTCGAGTCGAACATATGTTCGACTCGAACACGAAGCTCATCCCTACTCTGCAGCAATGTTGGCAGTACTCATACATCTATTTCCCAAAGACAACCTCTGAATATGACGCTGAGCACGTGCACTCAACCTCTTTGGTCAATCGTGGCGAGGCCTGTCCTGAGTGGAACCTGTCCTGTTAAACGGCTGGATGGTCTTGGCCACCATTCTGTAGATCAGTTTCAGGGTCTTGGCAATCTTCTTATAGCCTAGGCCATCCTTATGTAGAGCAACAATTCTTTTTTTCAAGATCCTCGGAGAGTTCTTGGCCATGAGGTGCCATGTTAAACCTTAAGTGACCAGTATGAGAGAGTGAGAGCGAAAACACCAAATTTACCACACCTGCTCCCCATTCACACCTGAGACCTTGTAACACTAATTAGTCACATGACACCGGGGAGGGAAAATGGCTAATTGGGCCCAATTTGGACATTTTCACTTAGTGGTATATTCACTTTTGTTGCCAGCGGTTTACACAATAATGACTGTGTGTTGAGTTAATTTGAGGGGACAGCAAATTTACACTGTTATACAAGCTGTATACTCACTACTTTACATTGTAGCAAAGTGTAATTTCTTCCGTGTTGTCACATGAAAAGATACAATAAAATATTTACAAAACTGTGAGGGGTGTACTCACTTTTGAAACTTCTCTTCTGTAACATCTGCATTAATTGCTCAATATTTGTATTTTCATTATAAAATCAATAAGGATGGTAATTAACCCCCCTGACGGTATTCCCGAGTCTGGCTTGGGGTGGAATTTTCATACCAAAAGCGGTATCCCCGAGCCAGACTCGGGACTGCATCGCTGGATCCAGGAGGAGGTTTACTTACCTTCTCCCTCGGATCCAGCGTTGTCTCCCCGCTGTACGAGCGAGCCGTGTCTCGCTCGATGCATCACATCGCCGATCTCTGTTCCCTGCGAGCGTTGCGACGCACGGGGACGGAGATCGGCGCCAAATTCAAAAAGTGAAACAAACAGGAAACATACAGTATAATGTAATCTTACAGATTACATTGCTGTATGTAAATATTTCACATCCCCTTTGTCCCTAGTGGTCTGCCCAGTGTCCTGCATGCAGTTTTATGTAATAAAAACTGTTCTTTATGCCCTGAAACTGGAGATTGTCCATAGCAACCAAAACTGTCCTTTTACATCAAAAATGGTTTTAGACCAGCTAGAAAACAGCAATAATAAATTAGAATCACTCGCAGAATTGAGCGATAGCGATTTGTGGGGAGATCCGTCATCAAATACTGAAAAGTAATGACAGCGACAATTCTGCAACTGAGCAAATTTCAGTGTTTTTGATGTGATTACATTATTGAATAATTTTTATTATTGTTATATTATTATTTGGTACAATTATTTTTAATTATTTATTATATTATAATTTATGATTTCATTTTTCAAACTTTATTATACCCGGGATGTCTGCTAGACTCTGGTTTGGACAGATTTAAGTGAGTTATTCCTAAGAATTGCAGGACTACAATATAAAACGCCAAATTTTCATGCAAAATAATGGTACCACTTTTAGCACCTAAAATCCGAAATAATCATACCGCCAGGGAGGTTAAAAAAAAAAAACATTAAAAAAACAGTATGCTCCCCGTGTACCCAATATCGTACCTCAACGCATGTTCTAGGGCTTAATCTACAAATCTTTATATTTAATGCAATAATAAGAACATGGGGGGGGGGGGGGGGCAAGCTATTAGCTATTGTATGTAAACGTAATATACAAATATATTAAATGAGAGACACTGTCGCCTTGCTAATTTAGGGCATAGTGAATAATCACTTTACCAGTGCTTCTCCACTGCTTTTTTTTTTTTTTTGGAACAGGTGACACCACACGGGGCTTCCAGGTATGGGCGAGCAGCCAATCATTAGGGAGGGCACTATCAAAAGAGTGGCATTACCAATCCCCTTGCTGCCACTAATTCACAGTGATGGCTACGATGAAAGAAAGTGCAGTGAGGGAAAGCAGGCAATGTCAGCATAGGGGGTTGTATGCTCCCTTTTCAGAGATGCTATCATTTTGCATGGGAAATAGGGTGTGAGCATCTATTTAAGGTAAACACTGCAATACTGCAATACTAGTAATAATAAATGTATACATTCACTGAAAATACCCCTACATTTTCCCTTCAGATGAAATGTTTCCTGACTCTTCACTTAGTGGATGTCTATGCCTGAAAAGGTGCCTCTAATAGCCTCAGGAGATAGCCATAGGAGCAAAGCAAAACTCTCCAGATGGTAATAAGAAGAGTGTCACAGATCATGGGCACAGCACATGCTCACCTGTAGGATCCAACCTAAATAACTTTTCTTGGACACATAACAACCAAGCCTGAGTGGTGATGAATAATTCACCTTTAAATTAGGTTAACTAGCAACCCATTTAATGCCTTTTTGGTTATTTTCCTGAATGCATGCAGATTTGTTTAAACTGCATAAAACCACATAATTAATTATAATGTGGCTAGTTTTACTAAACAGCATTATTCTCTGTAGATCGCACAAATTTACAACAAGATCACAAAGTGATGAATCAGCGACCAGCGAAGCCGACACCCCTTAGCCTAGAAGATTTCCCCTATTTTTTAAACAATATAAATGAATTTCAATAATAACTTAAAGAGGAAGTAAACTATCCCACTCTGATGCTTCTTTTCATTTAGTCCATTATAATAAGTAATAAGGAATTATCAGACTATAGCCACTGTAATCCAGCCCAAATCGTAAATGACTTAGTGTTTAAAGAAACTTAAAAAAAAATTGTTTCCAGGGGTAAGGCAGCGCCATCTTAAGTATTTTTTTCTGAGTACACAGTAGAGTGTATTTCCTCCCTTACATTGAGCACTTCCTGTGCTGTTAAGCAAGCCTCCTTCTCATTCTAACATTTCTATGGCAACCCTGCTTCCCTGCTCATAGCTGACTTGTTTTATTTCATAGTATTTACTTGTCCCGATTATCTAGTGTTTGCCTATGTCAGTCTTATCAGCTTCAACTTAAAGTAATACTAAACATACATTGTTTGATTTACATTGTGTAAATGGATGATGGAAATGTAATTATTTTACAGTAATTAAAGAAACAAACATCTAAATACCCTTTTTCTAACTGATATATCTTTGTTACATCACCCAGATCTTTGCCAGCCTGTATACAGGGAAACAGTGGCAGGAGGAGCTTCTAGTGCTCTGATGCTTGTCACATGTTCAAAAAACAAAACAAAAAAAACAGCCTTTGGAATATACAGTAAAAATAAATAGATAATATCAACAAACTGCTTTAAATTGGCATATAAATATATATTTGAAATTAAATCTTTATTATTTTGTGGAAATAACATGATGTGGGCGGAATTCTGCCAGTCACAGACTTAGAATCAGAGGGAGGTGAAGGCTCCATTAATCTACATGTAATATCCTGCCCCATTGTGTTTAGTTGGTTAGTGGGCATGGAAGAGGGAGGGAGTGGGCTGTCATTTACCACTGTGTATACGCCCACATGTGTGACTCTATAGTCACATAGGCTGCTCAGATGTGATAGGGAAGAAATGTTCAGCATAGAAAATCACTGAAAACTGAGCATGTGCAGAGTTGCCACCACAGCTGCAAAATCTCTAGCTGAATTGAGGACATGAATAAACAGAAGGTGGGGCCAGAGAGCAGCAGAATCCATCAGTTTTTTTTTTTTGCAGATTACAGAAAACAAATCTCATGGTGACTAAGTAAGTATGAACTGCATGTAATACACCATTTATTGATAGTATTTTATGATGTGGGTTTGAAGAAGCAATGAGTAAAATATGTTGAAGGGGACCATATCCACAACAAACTGACCAATAATAAATTGTTATGTACTACAAGTCCTAGTTGTTTGAGCTTAAAATAATATGAATATGATGGTATACATTAAATGGGGGTTATGGTTTGGCCTCTATAGAAAGTTGGTTATGTTTGTGTTAAGGATGCAAAATTTTAGTGATTTTACTATGGTATTTTTACCTTAATGTTTGTTTAGATATATGTAAAATATATTTAAATCAATTTTGGTGGTAATTTGTTGAAAGGTTATACATTTAAAGCCCCCAATTACATTGGTATGCTTAGCTTCCATAAAAGGAACACAAAGTGGTGAATTAGTGATCTTCTTGATGCAGTCCCCCCTCTTAGCCTAGTAGACTGCTAAAAGGAATGTGAAGTTATCTATGGTCCTATTTACCATTATCATTGAAAGTGTAAGTAAAAGTTCTGGTGACCTATGTTTCCCCAAAGAATTCCTTTAATTTGCAGGATGTTTCTCTCATCTCCTGTGTGGCTATTGGAGAGGAAGTAAAGGGTTAGGGTTGATAACCCTCCCTTACGCTATCCAAAATGTTCTTCCTATAGTTCTACTTTAACCACTTGAGGCCTAAGCCTTTTTCTGGCCCTTGTTGCCTACAAGTTAAAATCAGTAATACAATTACTTAGAACCCCCAAACATTATATCTCCATAGCATTAAATTCATGGAGCGAATTCAACATACAATAATGGACACTATGCAGGTTTTCCATAGGAAATGGTCAGGCTGGTCTACATATGACATCTTATAGTAAACTGGGGCAATTTACTCATGTTCTAGTCTTTTACTTCCCCTGGCTATGTGAGATCCTTCCCCGGCGGACATACTAATGCCTCTGTGTCTGGCTTTGAATAACTGAGGGCACTGCAGATAATATTTATTAACCTCCCTTGCGGTATGATTATTTTGAATTTTAGGTGCTGAAAGCAGTACAATTATTTTGCATGGAAATTTGGCGTTTTATATCGTAGGCCTGTAATTCCTAGGAATAACTCACTGAAATCTGCCCAAACCAGAGTCTAGTAGACATCTCGGGTATGATAAAGTTTGAAACACAAAATCATAAATTATAATATAATAAATAACTGTAAATAATAACAAACAATAGTATAATAATACTTTTTATTCAATGCATTTTAGTAAATAATATAATCAAAAACACTGCCATTTTTTTTTTTCCAAACAAGGGTGCACTATTGGTAGTCATATTGCTTCAGTAAACGTCCCGGGTATGGAAAATTTTAAAACATGGTACAACACAAAGTCCAACGTCACAGTCAGGACAGTAGAATCTGGTTTCTTTTCTGATTTTCCTTCCAGTGTCGCTTAGAGCAACAAACCACACACATCCTGGTGGGTGCTGCCTTCTTTTCCATTGGTGGAATGTGGTCCATAAAGTGCCGACCAGTCAGGCATTCTGGGTTCACAACGCCAGCAGCACAACGTCCAGATCTGTTTACAGTCATTGGTGTTTGGTGCTTGAGAAATATAAGTTCGGCAACTTTCCAAACAAAGTCCGCATGAACAACAGGCTTGTCACTCTTTTTTTTTAGAAGAATGAAAGCATTCCACAGGCACTGCTCCAGAAGGTGCCTGGAGATTTTTTTGTAATATTTTTTTCTGTTGCTTCCTTATGGCTGGGTAAAAAGTCATGGCCTGGTCAGCTTGGTCAACACCTCCCATAGTATGGTTGTAGTCCATCACGACTTGGGGTTTCATTATGTCTTTTCCACCTTTTGTGTGTACCATGACAGTAGAGGTGTTGTGAATAGTACTCATTAGGCACACATCTTTTTTGTCGCGCCATCTCAGTGCCATCATTTTGCCTTTCTGCCAGGCAACTATTTCTCCTGCCTTGAGCTTTTTATTGCCAAAGGTTGGCGGCATGTCACACCAGTTAGCTGTAATGGTCCCGTATGCATCTGTCTTATGCTGTAAAAGGAACTCATAGAGTTCTGGAGAACTGTAAAAATTATCTGTGGTTACACGGTAGCCCTGATTCAGCAGTGGTTCAATCAAAGTAAGAACGGAAGCGGTTGCCATTCCATAGTTACTGAATCTTTCATTGAACTTGGTTCCTTTCCCGGTGTAAAGTATCGAATTCCATATGTAACCAGTGCTGGATTCACAGAGCATGAGTGATTTTATGCCAAAACGTGCCCTCTTAGATGCAATATACTGTATCCAGCGGAGTCTTCCTTTGTAGGCCATTAGACTTTCGTCGATACTGATGTCTCTATCAGCTTGTTGTTCCTGGTACCAATTTGTCTCAGTAACAATTTTTTCTATAACCTCATCGGTCAAAAAGAGATGGAGGTACGCCAATGGGTTGTCATCGTCCACATCCACTTTGGTACCAGGTGTTCCAGTAAATGGGGATCTTGAGGGCGCTGCATGCTCCGTACCGCAGTCAATCGAACACCAAGTCCACACATCACTGGCCAAAGTCGCAGGATTATCACTAAAATCGCTTTCCGTACCTGATGACGAACTTCCCCACGAATCGCTATCACTCACTTCTGCAAGTGATTCTGTATTGCTGTCTCTGTTTTCCAACAGGTCATATGCCGCTTTAGAGGTAGAGGCATGCTTTTTTGATGCCATGGTCGCTCTGCAATTTTTAGACACAAAGTACAGTAAAACTGCAGGCAAGGGCACTGGATAAAGCACTGGGGAGCAAGCTAAGGTCAATTTTATTTTATTTAGTAATGTAATCCAATAGGATTACAAAGTATATATGTGTTTGTGTTTTATACTTTTTGAATTTGTCGCTGGTCCCACCTCCCTGCTACGCTCGCAGGGAACGCTCGCAGGGAGCGCTCGCGGGGAACGGAAGCCAGGGCACACAGTGCATTGGGCGGAAGATCTGGAAGATCCGGCCACTGTACACAGCGGGAATACATCGTGGGATCCCGGGGACAAGGTAAGTACTGTCTTTCAGGATACAGCGATGCAATCCCTAGGAGTTGGGGTTACCGCTTGGGGTTACCGCTAATGGTACTAAAATCTCACCCCGAGCCACACGCGGGAATACCACCAGGGGGGTTAAATATGATTTTAGCTCCTATCTCAACATACCACAGACATTTCTGTTAGATTTGAATCTCTTGTGTTTGTTTTGTTTTTTTGTCTTTTCACGTTATGTTCTCCTGTTATTTTCTTATGGATGAGTTGTAATGAGACGCACCCTAATTTAGCACCAATTTCAAGTAAAGATACTTAATCTTACATAAATATCAACACAGTTCCATTATGACTATGTGTAATGTCTACCATTCTGGGTTGCATCCCCCACCTGTTATTTTTGTTTTGTACTGTCCTTTTTCTACTCTCCAATAAAAACCTTTGTATTAAAAAAAAATCTTCATAGACGAAGCTTTAAAAAATTTCTACAGGTTACCTGTTTAGAGTTACACAGGAGGTCTTGTGTTAGCCCTTGTGTATACGTACGTATATACGTATACTTTTGCTTCTGCGCACAAGCTTGGAGGGACGAGCATTTTTTTGTTTTTTTCTTATTTTATTTTATTTATTTTATTTTTTTGACACTGTCCCTTTAAATTTTTAGTTTTTGTATCACTTTAAATGCTGTCACAAAGAATGTAAGCATCCCTTGTGATAGTAATAGGCAGTGGCAGGTACCCTTTATGGAGGGATCTGGGGCCTAAACAAAAAAAAAACCCTCCTTTGCACCTAAAAGAATTTAAAATGTCAAGTTTGGCTGTTTTGAATACTGTAATTTTTTAAAAATCTGGTGCCTTTAAGTCTTCAGTAAACCGGAAGTGATGTCATGAGATCGCTTTCGCGTTACTATATCCGAGGCCCAACCAAAGCCGATTCGAGCATTTTTCGGGTCTCTGGCCAGCCAGCGGACATGCTGGCTGGTTGCTCGGGCCTCCTGGTGGGATGGAGGGAGACTTCCCATTTCATTGATTGTAATAACAGCTGAGCACGTGTTACAACAAAGCCGACTGTCCTCTCTAAAAAATGGAACCAGGGTGAGGCATGCAGCTGCAGGCATCTCTCCGGTTCAACCCCTTGAAGCCAAAGGCTGCATATTTGTGTTACGTCGGCATCAATGGGTTGGGATTGAACACCTGTCAGAATTTCTTTTAGATAAGATGGGGAAGATTTAGAACCTCTAGTTTGCCCACTGTGAATCATCACACCAAATCATATAAAAATTATGGCAAATACCAAATCCAAAACTAATTTGTAGTTATAGCATAGATACACACAGCAGTAGTAAATAAACTGGAGGTTCTGCAAAAGTGATGAAACATTACTAGTGTATTAGTTTTGGATGTGGGCATTTACTGTTATTTTTTATATGATTTTATATGATTTAGTTTGATGATTCACAGTGGCCGCACAGACAGAGGTTCTAACCCTTCCCCGGCCTACTTAAATGGCGAACAGGCCATGTCCCGTCCATATAGTGAACTTGGTGTTGAGTTATTCACTTTAAGGTCATCACAAAGGACAAGGGGACATTATTTACATCTGGAGAAAAAGAGATTTCATCTCCAAATATGGAAAGGTTTCTTCACAGTAAAAGTTGTGAAAATGTGGAATAGACTCCCTCAAGAGCTTGCTCGGGCCACCTCAGTAGATCGGTTTAAGAAAGGCCTGGTTTCTTTCCTAGATACACATAATATAACTGGATACTTATATTTATAGGCAAAGTTGATTTAGGGAATGTCTAAAAGCCTCTTGGGGGATCAGGAAGGAATTGTTTCCCCTGATGGAGCAAATTGGATCATGCTTTATTGTGTATACTGTTTTTTTTTTGCCTTCCCCTGGATCAACTGTGGGTAAAGGATTGTATACATAGGACTGTTGTTTAAATATATATATACAGGACTAACTGTAACTATGTAATAGCACAATGAATGAAGCCATGGGATACTCCCCCTACAGGCTCATGTTTAGAAGAGAGGCCAGACTTCCAGTTGACTTGGCTTTTGGAACGTCCATTGATCACACCTCCATAGCTTCCTATAAATGATATGAGGATAGACTAGGGACTAACCTAAAACAAGCTTATGGAAAGACAGTATAAAATACTACTATTCAAGAGTAAAGGAACCAAAAGAATTTGACCTGAAAGTGAAGGTGCAAGATCTTCAGCCGGGAAATCTGTTCCCATCTGTCCTCTTAATATGTATACTTGCCAATTTAAATAAGACTTTGCACCAGATTTATTCTTACTATGTTATCTGACAAAAGGTGGGGTGATATTCTGAGCAGTAAAAAATCAAATGCATGGCAATAAACTTAGTAAACAGTCTTATTATAGCTTTTCAGTAATTTGATAAAGAATATTTCTCCAACTAGTGTCAGTAAGTCAAGGATATCAGATAAATGATTTCATTATTAATAATGAAGCCACTATCAAGAGCTTGATAATGCTAATGCAGTTACTAATAACTGATGATTTGCTTCTTTGAAAATAAATTGGCCAACTGCTATCTTGGCAATGCACTAATTATATTTTCTTGCAATGTCTTTCTGTTATTCATTCAGTGAACTCATTGAATGTAAATACACTGAATTTATAAAATGAAGGTATGGGATCTAGCATTTTCTATAAAGTGGATTTAAAGTATTTAAAGATTTTTAAAACATGTAACTGCCAAGTATATGCTCTCTTCCTGGGATTCGGCACACACTAGCCCAAAGTTACAGCTGAGATGGCAGTGTCAGCGACATGTGATATCTTTCATGAAGAGACCATGGGGGTTATTTACTAAAGGAAAATCCACTTTGCACTGCAAGTGCACTTAGAAGTAAAGTCGCTGTAGAAGCGAGGGGGACATTTTAGCTTGCACATGATTGGATGGTAAAATGAGTAGCACTTCCCCTCATTTCAGATCTACCCCTTAGATTTAGAGCGATTGCACTTCCAAGTAAACCCAACCACAATAAATCACATGAACTTTTTAATGCAATATCAGATTTTGCTATCAATCTTTTAAAAGTGATGCTAAACAGAGAAGTGTTAATTGCCATAATTACTTCACATAAATCATATATATATATATATATATATATATATATATATATATATATATATATATATATATATATATATATCATGGTCACATGATCTTTTCTTGTTGTATGGTATCTGCAAGGAAAGATCTTTAGGAGCTTACGGCTGATGTATGCTCTCTACAGTGTGAGTCTGCATCTGGCCATCCCTGCTAGGTGCTGTGCCATTCACTACGAATAGGAGAATGGTTTGGGCTGATCACTTGAAAGCCAACCCGCCGAGCGCCCCACAATGCACTGGAAGCTGCAGAGTGCATTCTAAGTCCTGATTAGCTGAAGCAATGCACCTGACTCCTGGTCAGGTGCAAGGCTTTGCCTACTCAGGACACAGTGAATAGCTGGTTGTTAAGGAGCGAGCTGGGAAACAGGGTATTGCATCCTTAACAATGGCTGCATCATGAGCTGTCAGGGGGCTTCTCCCCTGACAGCTGAATGAAAAAAAAAAAAAAAACATTGACGGCAAAACACAAAATGTGAAAAAACTGTGGAAAAAAGGCCCTTTGGCTCTAGTACAGATTTTAAGGGGAACTTCATGACAAGATTTTCTCAAAAAACTAGTATGGATTTTGAGGGGAACCCCTATGTCAAATTAAAAAACAAAAAAGAGTGAGGCCCCCCTAAAATCCATACCAGACCCTTATCTGATTATATAGCCTGGCAGGCCAGGTAAGGGGGGCGAGCGAGTGCCCCCACTCCTGAACCATATAATGGCCGCATGCTCTAGAAATGGGGGGTTGCTTTGGGTTGGAGGGGCTCTTCCCCCGACCACTCCAAAGCACCCTGGACGGTGGCTGTGTGAGTCTGCAGGCAGGGGGTCCTCAGATCCAGGCCCCCACATGTAAATGTACCCCTACTCATTCACCAAGAAAAGTGTAAAAATAAAAGCACACCGTTTTTGACAATTACTTTATTTAAAAAAAACAATGTAGATCTGTTATCAATCATGACACCTGCCACACCGTTGGACATGAAAAATATAAAAAATAAAGCTGCGCCCATGATGAAGGCTCTCTGCCGACTGCCTGCCCTGCCGTCTGAAAGTTATTATCTAGGCAAGGGATGGAGACGCCTGGTGACGTTTCCCTGATGGCACTGCCCCCATGTGATGTCACCAACTGGTGCATACTGGGCAGGTGGAGTCATAGATTATTGACACCAGCTTTCATTTTGTTCAGATGGCATCTGCATCCAAGGCTCCTTTTTTACTTTATACAGATATAAGCAATTATATTAGGTATATTTAATACTAATTTATATTAAAACTAAGCGTTTTTGTGAACGTAATTAATCAGTATACTATATCCCGCCCCAAAAGTGTTGAGCAATAGGAGGATGTGGAGGAGAAGGAAGTTAAGGGAGTGTCATTTACCACTGTGTATAATGTGTGACTGTATACTCATGTGGGCTGCACAGAAAAGATGACGGAAAAGAGAACTGAAATTGAGCATGCTCCATAGAGGACACCAGCTGATTTACACAATCTGAGCCTGTAATGGGGACACAGAGAAGGTGAAAGGGACAGCTGAAGAGAGGCTAAACCAAGTATATTTTACTCAACACAAAACAAATGCTTTAGTGGCCTTGTGAGCATGAACAGTCTGTTATATAACAAAAATATATAATGAGAGGTTTTTCATAGTCTGGATTTAATGGCACTTTAAATCTATCATTTAATTCAACTATTAATCTTCCCACTTTCCTTGATTGAGCACATCCTGTTCGGGGATGAAAATGCTCTATCTCTGTCTCAAAATTACTTTCCTCTGTTGCCACCCTGCCACATGTGCTTTCAGAGGAGGTTTTAAGAGGCTCTGCCATTGATCAATGTGCAGGTTGTCAATAACAGGAAGCCCACTCTAAGCAATGACATGTAGCTGTTGCTGGAGTACAGACAGTCTACAGACAATGCACATAGGTGAGCAAAGATGCATAATGCAGCAAAGCGTTCAATGCTTTCAGAGACATAAAATAAAAGTTAAAAAATATATTTTTAAGTGCAATAATTTACGTGTATACATCTGTATATGCATTAGCATCTAGAAGAGGATGAAGAAGAATTTTATGCATGTATACATGTACTGTATGTGTTTAGACGCCTGTACATGTGTTTAAGGAGGTCTTTCAAAACATACCTTGCATTTTCTACTCTGGATCTTTCTGCCATCTTCGGTCAGCAAGATTCTACGTATAAACATCAGTAAATGATTGCATCTGTGTCCATAGGCCTCAGGATTGAGCTGCCAAAGATTCATGGAAACAGTAATTTCTAAACAAAACATGACAATTGTGTATACTACAAAGTGTCTTATTAAGCTTAACCACTTCAGCTTTTACCGGGCCATTTTTTGTCTTACAGCACTGGGTTGCTTTAACGTAACAATTGCGCGGTCATGTGATGCTGTACCCAAACACAATTTACATCCTTTTTTCCCACATATAGAGCTTTCTTTTGGGGGTATTTGATCACTGCTGGGGTTTTTATTTACTGCGCAAATAAAAAAAAGACCTAAAAATGTAGAACATTTTTTTTTCATTGTTTCTGTTATAAAGTTTTGTAAATAAGTATGTTTTCTCCTTCACTGATGGGCGCTGATGAGGCTGCACTGACAGGCACTGATAAGGCGGCACTGATGGGCACTGATGAGGTGGCACTGATGATGGGCACGGCTGATCACGTGGTACAGAGATCGGTGTAGTGGTACCACCGACCGCCCCACACAGTCGTCATCTGGGGTCACCCTCACTGTGTAGTCACAACGCGCCGGGTGGACCTTCATGCATACATCGCTTTGTGCATATTTACATGCTTTATCGTGATCTTTCAAATGTAAGTGTTCATTTTTTATTTATATTAAATACTACCTTTTAAACATTATTGCACTATGTTAGCGTTTTTTGGGACCTGCCATTTCCCATTGGGCTATCTAATCTATCAAAATCTGTAGACTTGGGTGGTATAAGCCTCAACAAGTCACTACGATCTGGTAAGCCTCCTCCTATCTATGGTGGTGGTGGTTCTGAATATTTCTTCACTTTAAAGGTCACATCGGTGGTTGGATTGTCATATACATGTTTGGTGGAACAAATATAAATATGGACTTTAATTATCACTCTATATGTTGAAATGTGTCTGTGGTGCAGTCACCACATGAGTATTATTGTGTTTCATATAATTTTTGGTGCATTCACATTTCACTATTTGAATTTTTATTACTTTTAAATGTCACATTTATAGGTTTTTTGCAACTTTAGTGCTATAGGAGAGAGTGGATTGAGACACTCAGTTGTCAAACCTTGTTCACATCTCCACATCACATTCCAGCATGCGTTTTTTTGGGTGTTTTGGAACGTTTTGACTTGTCGCACATAGAGCAGCATATTCAGGTGCATGTAATGCATGACAATTGCCCCAGAGAAGCTCCAGAACTTTTTTTGGTGTGGAGTATGGTGCATTACCGCAATTTTTGTTGCGTTTTCTGTACTCTGGAAGCCTTTAACATGTAATGACTAGGGATGGGCTTCAAGTTCGAGTCGAACATTGCCTGTTCACTTGTTTGCCGAACAGCGAACAATTTGGGGTGTACACAGCAAATTCAAAAAGCCACGGAACACCCTGTAAAAGTCTATGGGAGAAATCTAAAGTGCTAATTTTAAAGGCTTATATGCAAGTTATTGTCATAAAAAGTGTTTGGGAACCTGAGTCCTGCCCCAGGGGACATGTATCAATGCAAAAATAAGGTTTAAACACTGAAGTTTTTTCGGGAGCAGTGATTTCAATAATGCTTAAAGTGAAACAATAAAAGTGTAATATTACGTTTTTTGGCTTGTTTTTCCCATGATACACATAGGGCAGCCTGTTGACTTCAATTGGTTGTGCTACACGTGGTAAAGGAGCTCATGGTGACATTTTGGAGTCGTGCGAGTTGCACGTTTTTCCTGCATGTTTTGCTGCATTTGTCACCCGTTTTTTTCATGTAACAAAATATGTGTTTGCTTGTGTGTTTGGTGTGCCGTTAACAATTAATGACACTGAAAGTGCAACTAGGTAGCTTTTTGGTGATAAATATGGCCATACACTATACAATCTGAATATACAATCTCTTCTTTTAGATTTACCAAAACGATATAAGGGGACACACCATCTATCCAATCACTCTATAACCAATCAGGAATGCCTTTGCATTACATCAGGGGTGTCCCATGGGCTGCATTCGGCCCCAGGGAATTTAGCATGCCGCCTGAGCCCATCTGCAGAGATGCTGGGGAAGCCAGGAAAATGCACACGTGGAGAGATGCCGGGGATGCAGTGCAAACATAGTTGATGGGTGAAAGGTGTGTCCGAATCAGGTAAGGTGGAAAACGCCTTCCTGTATCTTACTCCCAAATCTACATACCAGCAAGTAATGAAGCTTTCTCAGAAATACAATGAGGGCTAAGGTAAGGCCTTGTTCTCAAAATCAAAGAAAGCTTTTATATTTCTGCAACCGAGGTACATTAATGGTATACTGGTACATAAGGGAGATGGATTTTAGGGAAAGAAAAGTGAACTTAGCCTTTAATGTTTTCCACTTAAAATTTCCATCTACTTGTCAAATTTCAGTTAAAATGAAATTAACTATAGTGCGATTGTTAGAATTTCTTTTTCACATAAGAAAACAAATATGACAGTAAAAGTAGCTTCAACTGATCAGGAAGACACATTACACACCTCTTGAGAATTTATAAGTGACAACGCCCAGACTTAGGAGCATCTCATCATTAAACTCCTATAAGTGATTACACATTTAAGTTTTACAATTGCATTGTTCCTCACCTCTTGACTTCCAGGATTGTGAGTGCTATGTGATGGATTCTACACTTTATGATTGCTGAAGTTTTAATCTGAGAAATTTAAAAATATGGAGACTATAAACCTAGCAATGTGTGCTGGTTATCGATATAACATTTTTGACAGTAAGGGCCTGTTTTGACAGGCTATTTTTCACATTCTTGGGAATGCAAAACCTGACTGAAGCAAGTCAAACACAGGTCAGAAGGAGGTTAGCTGCAAGTCAGATATATCTGTCAATGAATGTAGGATAATCTCTGAAACATCTTAAACTGATGTCAAACTGATACCATTGTCAAAAGTCCAAAGCCCATAGACATAAAATGAATTTTACATTTATGTCTATGATCTAGAGCTGTGTGGGTAAGCAGGTTGAAATGCTCATTAGTGAGACAGCTACTGCTCCAGCCAGGAGGGTAACAGGGTAACCTGTTTCCCCCACTTTCTACTGAGCTTTGCCTCTCTCCCCATGGTGATACTAAAAGGGGGAAGGGCTCTGTCCAGACAGAAAGTCTGTATGGGAGAAAAGACAAAAACAGGACACAGCAGGACTCCAACCACATCACAGAGATGCTGCGGCTATCAAACAGAGCCTTGTCTCCCTCCAGGAACCTTCCACATGTAGGATGATTGCTGGGGCATGCAGTCCTCCCTGAAAAGCACCAACTCTGGAGATCTGCCGCTGTGAACTCTGCTGTATATGGACTCTTGTCTGTGCAGGTACGCTGGGGCAACCACAAGCCTGAGTTAGGAATTAGGGGAAAGACTGTGCACTTTGCTTTGGAACTATGATGCTGAGATTTTACAGTAAAGCTTTTGAAACGTTGTCTTGCCTGGTCTGAGGTTACTTAATGAGGTGCACAATGATAAGGGCGCATGGAAGAACAGGTCCTGTAATGCACACAGGGGTTGAAGTGGTGACATGCCATTGCTAGGGTCATTGAGTACAAGATAAAGGTACTATGACAGCCAGACAGCAGGAGAGTGGTACTGGCAGGGGTGATGGGTCTCATGCATAGTGAAAGAAGCAATAGGTGTCTCAGCAATCAGGACTGGACCCACGTGGCAGAGACCTTAGGGACCTGGCTGCATAGTACGGGAGAGAAAAGAGTTAATTATGCACATGTATGGAATTCGAACTGGTGCCTGGCTGGACCCTGTTCACGGGGAAAGAGGTGGCAGAGTCAAGCTGGACTGGTGGAAGGGGACACTGCTCTGTAATGTATCCTTAAAAATATTGCAACCTAAGCAGGTATTTGTATAGTGGGACTGGGATACGCCTGCATGACAGCTTTAGGTTATGATATAGAGACACTGTGGTGTAAAGCTTGCTTCTGATTTGTGGTACCACCATAATGTTAATGTCATGTGAGTGTGGCCGAAGACCTCCTGCTCTATAGCCCCCTTGTTACCTCCTCCCATGCTCACCTCCAGGACTTCTCCAGGGCCTCTCCCATTCTCTGGATCTCCCTGCCCCTAACCCCTAACCCGTCTGCCTTTAGGCAATCCCTGAAAACTCATTTATTCAGAGAAGTCTACCTCCACCTAAGAACCATACCCAAACCACATCTATCAGATCACCCCCCACAGCTATTACCTTTTGAACCACCTCCCCCTCCCTTTAGATTGTAAGCTCCATGAGCAGGGCCCTTTTTTTCCTTCTGTATTTAACTGTATTGTAATTGTACTGTCCCCACTCTACATTGTAAAGCATTGCGCAAACTCTTGGCACTATATAAATCCTGTGTAATAAAAATAATAATAATAATAATATAATAACATATATTAAAAAAAAAACTGAGACTCTGCTCTTTGCTACATTGAAGAGTAAAAGCCACCAGAGAATCTTCAGCATCTGACACATTTTTAAAAGTGTTGATTTCCTGATGCGTTATGTTTCCATCCACTAGCCATATTGTCACTAGACATGTGCAGTTTGTTTCTTTCTGAATTCGTTTTTTAATGAATTTTGTGACGATTACAAATTTATCCGAAGTTATGAATTATCCGAAAAACTAATAATGTATCAATACGAATGGAAAGTAACAAATGATTAATAATAAATAACAATAATAAAAATGTTTTATTATTATTATTATTATTATTGTTATTATTAATTTGTTCTGTTCCATTTGTATAGATGCAGCATTTGTTATTTCAGATAATTAGTTTGGATAAATTTGCATTTGTTACATTCACTAATAGCCAAATTTGAAAGGAAATTCCAATACCTATAAGTTAATACTTAGTTATTATTAGTTAGTTCATTAGTTATTCTTTTGAATTTTCAGGATTTTTTTTCTTATTTTCAAATTTAGGAATTTTCTAATTTACAAATTTAAAAATTTACGAATTTACCAATTTACCAATATTTAAATCTACGAATCATAATGAATGACCGGATAAATGAAAAACAAACAAACAAATGAAACGAAAATTAAAATGAACACATTTTTCAGCAGTGCACATGTCTAATTATGACTACATAAACATGTTTATTTAAAGTGGAATTAAACATATCAATTTAACGGTTTCAAAAAAGTTACATTCCTGGCATGCTGGGATTGCAGGAATGCTAACTGTCACATTTGCTTGCTTTCAACCAAACTGTCAAACCATCAAATGGCTGATGTCTTAACTGATTACATGTGCAACACCCTGCCAACTGCAGATTAAACAGAGGCTAACCCCTTGCCAACTAGCAGTCGTCATTATACTGTGGCAGGTCGGCATATTCCCGCGAGGTGCCATAGCTATACGTCGGCCCCTTTAAGCAGGATAGTAGGCGCGTGCATGCCACCGGCCAGTACTCGTGGCCGATGGTCGCGATGACCACAAGACAAGAGAGATCTCAGGCATGAGAGGCAGAAATGGGATGTGTGTGTGTGTAAACACACACATCCCTTTTCTGTGAGGAGAGACAGATCGTCCTAATAGCTAGGAACCACGATCTGTCATCCTCTCTAGTCAGTCCCCTCCCCCTACAGTTAGACACACAGTCAGTGAACACAGTGTTAATCCCTTCAATGCCCCCTAGTGTTAACCACTTCAATACCAGGCACTTAGACACCTTCCCGCCCAAACCAATGTTTAGCCTTCAGCACTGTTGCAATTTGAATCACCACGGTCATGCTACACTGTACACATATGACATTTTTATCATTTTGTTTCCAAAAATAAAGATTTCTTTTGGTGGTTTTAGATCACCTCATGCGATTTTTATTTTTTGCACAACAAAGAAAAAAAGACCGTAAATTTAGAAAAAAAACAAGTTTTTCTTTGTTTCTGTTATTTTTTTGTAAATAAGTACGTTTTCTTCTTTAATGAAGGGAACTGATATGGCTGCACTGACAAGCACTGATAAGGCGGCACTGATGGGCACCGATGAGGTGGCACCAATGAGGCAGCACTGATGGTCACTGATGGGCACTGATAGGTGGCATGGATGGGCACTGATAGGTGGCACTGGTATGCAGCAATGATGGGCACTCATAGATGGCACTGATAGGCACTCATAGGCGGCACTGATAGGCATTCATAGGTGGCACTGATGGGTACTTATGGGTGGCACTGATGGGTACTTATGCGTGGCACTGATAGGTGGCGCACATGGGAACTGATAGGTGGGCACTGATGGGCACAGATGGGCACTGATAGGTGACACTGATGACACTGATGAGTGGCATTGCTGGGCATTACTCAATTCACCTATTACTCTATGGTGCCAGTCAGTGCCCATTTGTGGGCACTGATTGACACAGATTTAGCACATTGGGCACATATGGGTGGCCATGGGGGATGTACCTGGCCATCCACATGTCGGGGACTTCCCTGGGGGTCCTGGCGGCTTCCCTGGCGGTCCAGTGTGGGCATCCGAGGGGGGGCTGCACTGATAAACAATCAGCGCAGACCCCCCTCTTGTCTGCTCATTTTTCTATAGGCTGGGTGGGAAGTGGTTAGGATGGTGGCATCCTTGACAGAAAAGGAGGGAGGGTTTGGTTTCACTTTAAAGTGATATTAACCACTTCCTTACCATGCTATAGCCGAAACTACAGCACGGCTCTCTTGTTCAAGGAGACAATCCATGGACATCCTCTTGGAACCAATCCCCTCGCGCACCCCCTGAGGCACGCATCTGGTGTGCTCTGTGATCACTGTATCTTTTGGACACAGCTGATCACAAATTATGATATCCTTTGGACACAGCCGATCACAGATCATGGTAAAGGGCCAATCACAGTGGCCATTTACCATGTGATCAGCTGTGTCCAATCACAGCTGATCACAGTGTAGACAGACTTTCCAGTTATCAGCAGTACTTTCCTCATGTTCTGTCACAGCATGAGGAGAGGAGAGCTGGTAACCCCCAATCCTGACAGGGGACATGTACACAGATAATGTGTCTCCCTACACAGCGTACATCAAGCTGTCAGACTGACTGGAGACTGCGCTGTCCACTTTTGACTTTTTACTGTGAAGAACATAGCTTCAGGGGACAGCACTGAGATAGCAGGAGCCAGCAGCATTGAAAGTTCTAAACTGTAAGTGCTGGGGTAAAAATGTTAACAGATAGTTTACTATGGAATGCTTATTTTTTATTGAGCTCAATGTGTTAAATTAAAACATAAATGCTGAGGGTCTATTACAACTTTAAGGAAAACTCTGGACAAAAAATATTGTCAAGGGATCTCAGTTATGTCATACTTATATACACTGATCAGCCACTACTTTATAAACACTGACAGCCTAAGTGAATAACATTGATTATCTCATTACAATGGCATCTGAAAGTTGGCAGCATATATTAGGCTGCAAGTAAACATTTTGTCCCTGAATTTGATATGTTGAAAGCAGAAAGAATTGGACATCACGGTTTGTTGTGTATGGGACTGCATAGCCACAGACCAGACAGGGTGTTTATGTAGACCTCTCCACAGTCAAAAGTGCCTACAATGGGCACATGAGCATCAGAACTGGACCATGGAGCAATGAAAGAAGGTAGCCTGGTCTGATGAATTATGTTTTCTTTTACATCATGTGGATGTGGTGGGGAAGAGATGACACCATAATGCATTATGGGAGGAAGGAAAATAGGCGGAGGCAGTGTGATGTCCTGAGCAATGTTCTGCTGAGAAACCATGGGTCCTGCCATTCAGGTGAATGTTACTTTTATATGTATCACCTACTTAAACGATGTTGCTGATCAAGTACACCCCTTCATGGAAACAGTATTCCCTGGTGGCTGTGGCTTCTTTTAGCAGGATAATGTGCCCTGCTACACTACAAAACAATGGATCAAGTATGAGTTTGAGGAAACACAAGGAGTTTGAGGTCTACTCTTGACTTAGGCTTCAAACTCTCCGGAGCTCAGTTCAATTGATCCAAGCTGGTCAATAGAGGCCCTATCTCATAACATACAGGACTTAAAGGATCTGCTACTGACAGCTTGGTGCCAGATTACGCATCACACTTTTGTATGATGTAATTTCCACCTTCCTCATTGCAAATATTCGCTATTTCCTACAAGCCATGCACATTGAGAGAAAAAATTCTTTTGACTTTCAACCCTAAAAATGTCACCATCTTTGGCAAAATATTTCTTGCCTGCTTGCCAAATGCTTGATGAGTTTAAAATATGATGAAGATTATCTACAGGGATCAGTGGCAGCTGGTGCTCAAAATTTTTCTGGGAGTGCAAAATACTGAAAAAAAAACATCAATTGCAGCTTCACTGTGCTCATCAAATTCAACCACTGTGCCCATAAAATGCAACCACTGTGCCCATCAAATACAGCCACTGTGCCATCAAATGCAGCACTGTGCCCATAAAATGCAGCCACTGTGCCATCAAATGCAGTCACTGTGCCCATCAATTGCAGCCACTTTGCCCATCAATTGCAGCCACTGTGCCATGAAACACAGCCACTGTGCCATAAATTTCTGCCACTGTGCCATCAAATGCAGCCACTGTGCCCCATCAAATGCAGCCACTGTGCCCATCATATGCAGCCACTGTGCCATGAAATGCAGCCTTACTGTGCCCATCAATTACAGCCACTGTGCCCATCAATTGCAGCCACTGTGCCATGACATGCAGCCACTGTGCCCATCATATGCAGTCACTGTGCCCCATCAAATGCGGCCACTGTGCCATCAAATGCAGGCACTGTGCCCGTAAATTGCAGCCACTGTACCATCAAATGCAGCCACTGTTCCCAGCAATTGCAGCCACTGTGCCCCATCAAATGCAGCCACTGTGACCCCTGTCTGCTGTCTGACAGCCACTTACCCCATCTTGGTGGCAGGTCAGGCAGTGGTGAGCTGTGTTCTCTGTGTGTCTCTTCTTGCTTCCAGCAGTACCTGTCCTTTCAGCCAATCAGGTATTCATTTGCTTTTCTAACACACCTGGGTGGGCACCGAGCACAAACCTCTGTGCTCCAAGTCTACCTTTTTTGAAGCCTATTAGGGCCTATAGCTCTAATCAGGTGCTTAAAAAACACCCCCTCCACTGCAATTTGGACGCCCGGCATCCCTAAAAGATGCATGCTTCTATGCATCTATCCATTCTACATAGAGTGGGTGGCTGGAGAGAGGGGGGCAGTGCCCTTGCGCCCTTAATAGATGGACCGCCCCTGACAGGGATTATATCTGCTACATTCAGGCCAAGCATAGAGCTCTGAGCAAGGGATACATCGGCACCCTCTGGACACAAATAAATACTTATGGATCTCTCTCACATGCCAATTGCATGCAAGGTGAGAGGCAAGACATGTGCAGGTTCCATGACATGAGGCCAGCTGTGTACTCCTTTAACCAGATCACCGAGTTGATGGGCTTGCACAGCAATTCATTATGATTCCCTGAAAACCAATTTGCTCATGCCCTTCTAGTGAAAGTGGCTTAAGTAGGTGCAAAATATTAAAAAAGAAAAAAAATGTAGTGCTGGCTCCTGACGAGCAGGCACTATATTTTTTGGAAAATTTAATTTGCCTGAAACCACAGTTGGGTTTCAGGACTATTTCTCGAAATTTCTGGTTTCAGTACCAGTCCAGCTGTGTTGCACTGGGTTCTCTTTGACCGCGCGTGCCGCTCTCACCTCCGGCAAGAGTAGAAACGCAGTCTAGCTGGGTTTATTGAATGCCATTGTTTTCTCTGAACCAGCCCAGTGGAAGTTTTTCCTGCTGTGCATTCTGGGAGGTGGTATTTAAGGTACCGACGCTACGTGGTTCGGGGTTCCATCTTTATTTTCTATCTGCTCGGTTCTGGTGGTCCTCCTGACCCAGCCCCCTGGCCCTCCTGGCCTGGGGTGCGGAACCATGCATCCCAAGTCTCAGGGCTGTCTGGCCCGAGGCGACGCAACTGCAGGCACAGGACTGACTGGATTTCGGGGCCTACTGATCCAAGGGTGGTCCGGTGCCATCTCATCTGAAGGGAGAGGCCCAGCAACTGAAGAACCCCAGGGGAGGACTCTTCAGGAGAAGGCTGTGCGCAAGGCTGGCTTCTCTGAAGGAGCCTTGAGGCTTAGTTGAAGGACACAACCTGGTTCAACACACATACGATATCGCCGGATCGGCTGAGAGAACCTGGTACTGTATGTTAGCTCTTTAAATTTATCTACGTCCCTCAGTAACGCTCAAGTGTACATCACAAGTCTGTGGCAGAGACTTTGTCGAACGCCCTACCGGCTGCTAGGCCTAGTGAGAGAAGGTCTATCCGGGGGTTGTTAAATCCAGTTGTGAAACAGTCTTTATTCTCTAGATTTTCTCTAAGGACTTCCATTATTTTTGCAATCTAAGTACATTAACTCAATCCTAACCCTCTACCCTCTATTGAAAGACTCTGTTTCTGTTCCGAATAAATAACCCAAAAGAAGGTTCAGTGTCAGTTTCCACACTCTTTGGGCCATCTATCACTGGAATCCCTAGACGGAGAAGCAAACAAAGAGGTAACGGTAAGCCCAATAAAACCAGCAGCTCCTTCGGGGGTCAGTGCTACAAAAAACAAAACAAATGCATTGATAGAAATATTTCACTTTATGATGCTGCAGTAATCAATTTTTGACAAAATGATTTGTTACTATTTTGTCTTTTGTTTTATCACAGGTCTCAGGATGCTTCAATACAGCATCTAGAAGAACTGGTGGACCCAACGGGTTACTATGACTAAATAACATTGCAAGAAATGACCTGATCTCAGACCTCTGACTACAGCTCACTGCTATCTTCAAAAAAAGATTCTGTCACTAACAATAGACTCTCAGCTTTTCATGAGAATTTAGGTGACACAAATGGTTCAGCCCCTGGGACTGACTGATTAAAAGATCTTGTTCATTGTGACTCAGCTAGAGATAAGATTCCTTGGAGTATTCACACTTCTTTTTCCAATGTCTGTTGTAAATTGTTTATAAAGCGTTGTGTCTTCATGTCAAAATTAAAGAGACTTTGGGATTTATTTACTAAAACTGGAGAGTGCAAAATCTGGTGCAGCTGTGCATGGTAGCCAATCAGCTTCCAACTTCAGCTTATTCAATTAAGCTTTGACAATACAACCTGGAAGCTGATTGGTTGTTATGCAGAGCTGCAACAGATTTTGCACTCTCCAGTTTTAGTAAATCAACCCCTTTGCTACTTTACTCATTTGGGGCAAAGTGACAGGGTCTCTTTAAAGCTGCTAATGTATAATCTTCTTCTCTATGCTCCCACACCACTGTACCACACCTGTTGCAGCTGTCACAAAACTCTGTGCTTTTGAGTATCAAAACGCACTGGGGGTGTGATCTGCTGATGGGTGTCAGTGTATTCCTAACAATAATGGTGGTTATAATGTTATGGCTGATCGGTGGATATGTTTGTCTCACTTCTCTGACAAATCCCAAAAAATTTGGATTTTATATTTATTCTAGCATAGAGGACAGAGCCATGCAAATCATTCCTTTATGGACCTCTGGCCAAATGTACATCCAAAATAGCTAGTTAATAGTGGAGATGCGGCCTAATATTATAAAGCCTTTTAATCAAAACTGGATGTTTAAGGCTAGTTGGCCATCAGCACAGTGTATGGAAACCATGACTTCTATGGAGTAGAGTTTATGGATCAACACATTGGAACAACTAGACACCTTATGGTTTGATCTAAGGTTACTACTCATCCCCATTTCCCAGGGAAGACCCTGTTGTAATTATTATTATTATACAGGATTTATATAGCGCCAACAGTTTGCGCAGCGCTTTACAACATGAGGGCAGACAGTACTCTTACAATACAATCAATGAAGGAGGGACTAGAGGGCTCTGCTTGTTAGAGCTTACAATCGAGAAGGGAGGGTCAAGTTGAAACAAAAAGGTAATAACTGTGGGGGATGAGCTGATGGAGAAAATTAAAATACAGTTGTTAGGTGTGGGTAGGGTAGGCTTCTCTGAAGAGAAGGGTTTTCAGGGATCGTCTAAAAGCTAATAAAGTAGGAGATAGGTGGACAGATTGGGGTAGGGCATTCCATAGGATTGGAGAGACTTTGGAAAAGTCCTGGAGGCGATCATGGGAGGAAGTGATGAGGGAGCTAGAGAGCAGAAGGTCCTGAGAGGAACGAAGAGAATGAATAGGTTGGTATTTAGAGACTAAGCTAGTGATGTAGGTGGGAGCGAAATTGTGGATGGCTTTGTACGTAGTTGTTAGTATTTTAAATTTAATTCTTTGGCCGAGCAGAAGCCAGTGGAAGGATTGACAGAGAGGAGTAGCAGACACAGAGTGATTGGTAAGGTGGATGAGTCTGGCAGCAGCATTCATGATGGATTGAAGTGGTGATAGACTATGTAGAGGTAAGCCAATGAGAAGGGAGTTGTAGTAATCGAGATGGGAGATGACCAGTGAGTGAATTAAGAGCTTTGTTGTGTCATTGGTTAGAAAGGGGCGTATTTTGGAGATGTTGCGGAGGTTGAGGCGGCAGGATTTGGACAGTGATTGGATGTGTTGCCTGAAGGAGAGTTCAGAGTCCAGGACTACACCTAGAACCTTGGCATGTTGGGATGGGCTTATGGATGTGTCATCGATTTTGACAGTGAGATCAGGGGAAGGGGCATATGGTGGAGGAAAAATTATAAGTTCGGTTTTGGATAGATTGAGTTTGAGGAAGTGGTGTGACATCCAGACTGATATATCTGATAGTAAATTAGTGATACATGAGGAGACAGAGGGAGTGAGCTGAGGGGTAGAGAAATGTATTTGGGTGTCGTCATGTCAGGGCTGGCTTAGCCTTTCCTCCTCTGGGCTGGCCGCTCAGCTGTCGGCTAATTGCCAGCTCTCTTCTCTTTCCACAGTTGCCAGCTGTTCCCGATGATGCTCGTCTGACCTGCCTATTTAAAGCCTTCCTGCTCACTTTTTCATTTGCCTTCGCGTTGGTCACATCACATGGAACCATCTCCTGCTGTTTGTTTCAAGACTGGCTTGCTGATATCCCACCTGGCTTCTTATCCTGCTTGCGGTGGCTCTCCTTGGATCCCTGACTTCCGGCCTGGCTGATTACCCGATCAGGTTAATGAACTTTGGACTGGCTGACTACCTGATCTGGCTACAGGACTCTGGCTATGCTTGACTACGCTTTTTTCTATTTACCTTTTTATTTTTATTAATAAACAGGTGTGATTTGATTGTACTTCTGTCTCAGTCTGTTTCATGGTTTCTGACACGTCAGCATAGAGGTGGCATTGGAAGCCATGGGAGGCTATCAGTTGACCCAGGGAGGAGGTGTAGATTGAAAATAGGAGCTGTCCAAGAACAGAACCTTGGGGGACCCTAACAGAGAAAGGAAGAGGAGAGGAGGAAGCAGAGTTGTAAGAAACGCTAAAGGTGCGGTTGGATAAGTAGGAAGAGAACCAGCAGAGAGCGCAGTCACAGAGACCCAAGGTATGGAGATTTTTGAGGAGGAGGGGGTGGTCAACCATATCAAAGGCAGCAGTGAGGTCCAGGAGTAGGAGTACAGAATAATGTTGATTGGTTTTGGCCATTAATAGATTGTTTGTTAGTTTAAGGAGAGCAGTAATGGGTCTGTCTGTGAGAAACAGTCATCCCCAGATACATTTCCGGGAAACAGGTACCATATAGTAACCACTGCAGGGAGCAGGCTCCAAGAGAAGTTACATTGTGCAAGCATTAATGCAAAAAAAGAACTGCTAGAGCTCCCTGCTCATGCTCAACTATCCTTTTTGCCATGCAAGCACAGACTGCTCCAGCTAGAATTGACACTTGCATAGTGCAGCTCCAGTTGGAGAATGCATGCTGCAATGGTTACTATACGTTGACCAGCTCCTGGAGACAAATCTGTGATTGACCGAAGCAGAGACGGGATTGAAAAGAAATCTGATACTGGAAGACACCAGATACCGCTGCACACTGTATTCAACTCCGATTTAAGGTTAATAAAAAACTGGCTTAAGCTCAGATCCAAGCCCATCAGTCGCGCCCCTCTGACATGTTTCACCCACATTGGGCTTAATCGTAGAGAGTGTAAATCTTGGACACACTTTAGGCTTTGAGTGGCACCAATTTGTTATGGTGAGTGGAAGACACCAGCTACAATCTGTGAGGTACTTGCCCCTAATCTGATCCCTGTACACTTAGCATAACCTAAACCTGTGTGTTACTTACGCCTGACCCCTGAACTCCATGTGTTACTTAATGCTGACCCCTGAACTCTGTGTGTAATTGAGTAAGTGTTTTTGGCACAGAAGGATGATGATGAGGGCAGAAGCCAGTGAAAAGGTGTGTAAATTATTCCTTTCCCCCATATTTTTTTGTTTCAATTTAATGCAGCATTTTAGCAAGGGTGATGGGTACACACCACCTGAGTGGACTTTTTTTATTTTAGTGTCAGTCTATGCAAGCAATATAGGAGCTAAATGCATTGCTGCCAGGATTAAAATGTCAAAAGGTGTTTCTGCAGCATCTTTAAAGGGATAAAAAAACGTAGAGAAATGTATGGGTTTTTTTCCTTAGCCCTTGTACACACGGTCAGACATTACGACGGAAAATGTCTGATCGGACCGTGTTGTTGGATAATCCGACACTGTGTGGACTCCATCGGACTGTTTCTGTCGTAATATCCGACTGACAACGTTTTAGAGCTGGGCTATAAAATTTTCCGACAACATGATCTGATCAGACTTTGTCCGATCGTTTGTAGAGAATTCCGATCGGACAAAGTGCCACGCATGCTCAGATCAAATTCCTAGACCAGAGCTATTGGCTACTAGCCTCTACGTAGTCCCGCCGTATGCAACGAACGTCATCACGTTACGAACGGTCAGATTTTCCGACAACTTTGTCCGACTGTGTGTATGCAACACCAGTTTCGGACAAAATCCGACGGATTTTGTTGTCGGAATGTCCGACCGTGTGTACAAGGGCTTACATATACTTTAAATGCAATTCATAGAGTATTTCCACTAAAAGCAAATGATTGGTGTAACGACAGTAAAGGGTTGGGGTACCAAATTACCAACATAGGGTATATTCATCCACAGTGCCACCTACATATGCAGTATCATTGGATATTTCCAGTTATTAATGCCTTTATGCTCAGTAATACAACTCCAAATTGCAGTTACATTTTCTTACACCGTTCCTTTATAAACATGTAAGAAATGACTGCACAGACCATTGTTTTTATCAATATTTCATTATGAGCATATTTCTGCATTACTTTATGCAGTTAATTATTTACAAGTTGCAAGCAAAAGCATAAAAATGATTTATTACATAGGTGGTTCCTTTTCTGTGTAAATGCTCCATACAGTTAACTATGATATAGTAATCATCAATACTTGCTGCCTGTGGCAAATGCACGGTACGACACACGCTGTCATTTTATGTAACATATCACTAGATTAAATAAGCAGCTGCTAAACATTGCACATTTTCAAGGTAATTGTGAACAAAATCAACACATTAAAGCCCACCAAACTACTGCTAAGTGTTTTTTCTTTATTTATTAAAACAAGACATGACAGTTACTGAGCAGTAAACAGATGGTTTCACAGACTTATAATGGATTTTGTAGGCTTCAGTTTATACCATTATAGGAAAGTAAATCTGCAAGCAACATAAATATATTTTGCTTCATTGATATCTTCATTGATATCCAGTCCATTTTTGTTTTTCGATATGGCACTGCGTCTCTTTAATTGACAATTGCGCAGTGTTGTGACACTATACCCAAACAAAATGTATGTCCTTTTTTCTCCACAAATAGAGATTTCTTTTGGTGGTATTTGATCACCTCTGAGGTTTTTATTTTTTGCGCTATAAACAAAAAAAGACTGACAATTTTAAAAATAAAACCAATATTTTTACTTTTTGTTATAATAAATATCCAAAAATAAATTAAAAAAAAGAATTTCTTCATCAGTTTCAGCCAATATGTATTCTTCTACATATTTTTGGTAAAAAAAAAAAATCGCAATAAGCATATAGTGATTGGTTTGCGCAAAAGTTTTAGCATCTACAAAATAAGGGATAGATTTATAGCATTTTTATTTCTTTTTTTTTTTTACTAGTAATGGCGGTGATCAGAATTTTTAGTGGGGCTGCGACATTGCGGCGGCCAGCTCGGACACTTTTGACACTTTTTTGGGACCAGTAACATTTATACAGCGATCAGAGCTAAAAAAAAAGCCACTGATTACTGTATAAATGTCGCTGGAAATGAAGGGGTTAACACTAGGGGGCGATCAAAGGGTCAAGTGTTCCCTAGGAAGGTGTTTCTAAGTGGTGGGAGCAGTGTAGTAACAGGGAATAGAGATCACTTGAAACAGCAGATCTCTCTATTCTCCCTTGATAGAATGGAGATCTGTCTGTTTACATTGACAGATCCCCGTTCTGTGTCTCTGTGGAGAGATCGCGGGTGGCCGATGGACATAGCAGCTGCCGGTCACACGCATCGGCTGCGGCGTCGTTCCCCCTATTCCTTTTCAAGTGCCCGATGTACAATGAGTTCGTGCAGGGGAGTCAACCTGCCGCAGTACAACTGCGGCGGCTGGTCTTAAAGTGGTTAAGGGAGAATTATGGGCAGAGCTCTTTTGGCCATGCTTCTTCTGTGGCTGACAGGACTGCACTGAGTTCTACACACCTGTGACTCAGATTCAGCCAATAGAAGGCTAAAATCTGATGTCAGCTGACGTCACAGAGCCGGTCCAAGGTCTGCAGTGATCCCCACAATACTGTTGGGATTCGCCCAGATGCCTGACCAGCAGCCAGTTGCTCTCATCCCTTCCACAGCCTGGTGCTCCAGTGAACACCAAATGGGCAGAGCAAAGAGTGGGTGACGGACAGTCTAATTGTGAACATACATATGCACTACCACTCTAAACTATATTTTAACCCACCAAGCCAACTGTCAAGAAGAAAAAAGAATAAGAAGCAGCTGTTCACACTTAGTATATGTGTCTCTATATACAATAAAGTAGGTATTGAGTAAGAATAGTGTGGTGCTAGAGCAAGAAGCACACAATTCTTACTATGTATCTACTTTATTGTATGTTGAGACACACATACTAGGTGACTGACAGTCCCTGCTCTCTGTTCACTGAAGAGTGAGAACTGAGCGATCAGTGGTCATTAATTGTTCAGTTTTTAGTCTTTGAGGTGGCTGGGGCCTATGCTGTTTCCACCTAGGTGAGAATGAAGGTTTTTTTTAATGGAAAACTACTTCTTTTAAAGCTGAACTCCAGCCTTACTTCAGTGTTGCACAGCTGTGCAGGCTCCTTACCTGTATTGAAATTGCTTATTCTGATTTCACTGCATGCTGTGAGTTTCTCACAGTGTGCATTGGAAGCTACAGCAAGTCATATAGAGCGTTATCAAAGACATTTTTTCAGGAAAAAAATCATATATAATCTAAATATAATCATAGATGGGTGAAGTAACAATCCCAGATGCAGCTGCCCCCTGCCAGCTCTTCCCCGGGAACTGAACGATCAAACAGCACTGATCTCTCAGCGCTCCTCCTATGCTCTGAGCAGAAATTAGTGACTGTCAGTTACTGGCTCTCTTCTCTGCCCCTCCAGTGCTCACTGAAACACCGAGCTGTGGAGGGGACGGGAGGAGCTGGCTCAGCCTCCCAGCAGCATGCAGTTTAATGCCGCGTACACACGGTCGGATTTTCTGACGGAAAATGTTCGATGGGAGCTTTTTGTCAGAAATTCGGGACTGTGTGTAGGCTCCATGAGACATTTTCCATTGGAATTTCCGACACACAAAATGCTTTAGAAATGTCATTTTGTGCAGGGATCGTAAGTAAACATGTAAAACATGCGCCATTTTACAGGCATACTATAGACACTCCCCAGGTATGAAGTTTAAAGGAATATTTCACTTTTATGGTTTCACTTTAAGCATTATTAAAATCACCGCTCCCGAAAAAACTGCCATTTTTAAAACTTTTTTTGCATTGATACATGTCCCCTGGGGCAGGACCCAGGTCCCCAAACACTTTTTATAACAATAACTTGCATATAAGCCTTTAAAATTAGCACTTTTGATTATTCATGTTCGTGTCCCATAAACTTTAACGGTGTTCGCGTGTTCAAACACATTTTTTGCCTGTTCGCATGTTTTGCTGCGAACCGAACTGGGGGGGGGGGGGGGTTCTGCTCATCCCTACTTGAGTCCATGGCAGCATCCGAACATGGGATAGACCATCAGGGATGTCCGGGTTAAAAAGTACATTTAAAAATGGAGGGCAGGAAGAGGAAAGGGAAAACTGCGTCGAGCATCTCTTCCATATTGATAGGGTGAAGAGAATTGGAGCCAGGCATAAGAATCTTAACTGAGGCATGTGTTTGCCTTAGGAGGGCCCCCGACATATAATATGGGTGTACCGGAGCAGTAACTCCCATTTCAATCTCAGCCCATCTGTTTGGGGCCTTCCTAGATTTCCAGGAAGTCAATACTCGCAGATGGGACGCAAAATAATATTTAATGATGTCCGGAATGGCCAGACCCCCCCTCTACTCCTTAGAGCTAGAACTACTGAGCAATCCTATGGCAGGCATCGTTCCATTCAAAGTGGAGACATTTCCTTTGAAGAGCCCTCAATTGTGACATTGGAATTGAGACTGGGAGCGTCTCAAATAAGTATAGCAATTTGGGAAGTATCGACATCTTGAGAACATTAATTCTTCCAAGAAGAGATATAGGGAGAGAGGTCCATTGATTTATTAAACAAGTGATCTCCGTGAACATAAGGGTAACATTGGCCTGATATAGAGAGGAGTAAGAGGTTTTAATATGGATGCCCAAATATTTAAGTGTATTAGTGCACGAGCAATATTTAAATGTCAGAGAGGTTAGAGATATATGGGGATGGGTGAGAGTTAACAAAATATAATCGTCAAAAAGTGGCAACGTATATTCCCGCTGTCGCAGCGGCACACCTCTTGACTGTCTGGGTGGGACCTGATGACCAAGCCAAGGGGTTCCAAACATAGAATAAAAAGCAAGTGCGACAGAGGACAACCCTGTCTGGTGCCATTGCACAGGGGGAATGTCTGTGACAGATGAGAAGACAGCCACAGCTAGGAAGAGGGTTTTAAGTATAGAGACTTTAAAGGCCCGAGAACCCATATCTCGAAAGGACTGCAAACATAAATGGCCAGCTTAAGCAATCGAAGGCTTTTTGTGCATGCAAACTTAAAACAATGGCAGGGTGTTTCGTCTTAGTCAGGAGGTCTATCAAGTCTATTGTTCGTCTGGTGTTATCCCATGCATGTTTTGCTGGAAAAAAGCCTACCTGACTATGTGTATCAATGATGCAATAATGGCGAAAGTCTGTTCGAATTTTTGTAAATATTTTTTAATCTGAATTTAATAACGCGATGGGTTGGTTGTTGCCCGGTAATGAGGGGTCCGTACCCGGTTTTGGAAGAACAGTTATAAATGCAGATTCTCGTATTAGGTGAGAGCTCGCGGAGATGCGCTTCCCAGAGGGTGGAAATCTCTGACACTAAACCCTCATTTAATTGGGCTTCGGGATTTCGTAGCAAGGATTCATTGAGACGCCAATGACATGTTTTGGGCTTTGGAGCAGATAAAACAATATTCAGGTTAATAAATGCATGATCTGACCAAGGATTTATCCCTGATGAGACTATATAAGGTAGTAGAGGGTCAGTTAGAAAGAAATGATCCAGCCTGGAATAAAGTTTATGAGTGGGAGGGTGCTTCACTTTCCATGTATCATAAAGATTATGAGATCTAATCAGTTTATGAAAGGAATTGGACAGTTTCTGAGTTTGGATACATGGAGTGTTTTGGAACAGGGCATATCTATCCTTGGTTGGGCACATGCACACATTAAAATCTAATCCTATAACCATAAAAGGTTTTGAGAAAGATTGCAGCTTCTCAAATACCATTGTGAGGAAGCCAATCTGCCCCACATTCGGGGCATAGATATTAGCCAAAGTAAATGATGTGTTCAGGTGAGTACTACTCAGGAGTACAAACCAACCATGGGAGTTTAAATAGGAAGAAAGAAGCAACTCCAGCCTTCCCAGAGGAGTCGGATGCCATAAAGGCAGCCCCCAGGTCAGAAATGAGACTCCTGAATCATAATCACATCCACTTTGGAAGCCTTGAATTCCTTCAAAGCTATCCTTCTTTTTTTCTTTTTTGAATGTAATTCAAGCCCTTCACAATCTTTCAAGAAAAGATTTTCAGAGCCATGCTATATCATAGAGGCATGTAGCTAATAAAGTACAGATAATAAGCAGACAACTACTGATCCATGGTACAAAAATTATGAAAAACATTAAGGCAGATATGTTAAAATGCTGCAAAAAAGCATAAATGAGAGCCAAGAGAAGGTAAAAAAAAAAAAAAAAGACCTGAAAAAGAAGTTAAAAAACAAAACAAAAAAGAAATTGAAAAGATTATAGAAAAACAGTTTTTTGAAAGGCCTAAAAGAAAAAATATCTTCTGGAGTCCAAGACAAAAGCCTAAGGCAATGGTGGGGTGCATGGCTACCTCCAAGTAATCCGCAATAGATATCTTTCTGGTAGCCAGTCTTTCCCATTGTGTGCCATTGGATGTGGGTGATGATGCTCCTGAAGCGGTGGATGCTAATTTAGCAATGCAGGGGCGGCAGACAAGGGGACAGGGACCGGAGCTCGGCTTTGTATCTAGCCCCGTGGGAGGGATTTCCCCATCAATTTTGATTGTGTTGGTGGGGGAATCAAGTCATTTTCTTTCCTTCAACCCATGGTTGAAGAAAAGAAAATTGTATAATGTGTTTTAAGGTTTAATGAGTTTTTCAGGAGCTCCATGCCAGTTTGGATCGGTTAGCTTGGCTATAATAGCACAGCATAAAAATTGTATAGACTGCATTTCACCCAATTTCAATTTGACTTAAAGGGATAGTTTATTTTTACCACAAAACTGCCTATGCAGATAAGGGGCATCTGCAGATAAAAACAAGCTGTGCAGCTCTGACTGAAATTGAATAATGCCCTTGCTATAGGTGTAGGCCATTTACATACCTCCTGAAGCCTTACTGGAATACTCCCAGCATGTTGCTAAGTGAGGACTAGTCATCACCGCTCACCTCCATCAAAACAGAAGGGAGCTCTCAAATATTGAGCTCAGAGCTACTGCATCAGGGGAGAGAAAGAGTATGTGAGGGGGTTTGAATCAGAGAAAGAGCTCACTACTGTGATGGTGAAGGGGAGCAGTGATGACTAGGCCTCACTTAGCAATATCCTGGGAGTACTTGGCAACGTCCTGGGAGTATTCCAGTCAGGCTTCATAAGGTGTGTAAATGGCCTACACCTCTAGCAAGGGAATTATTATTTTTTAGTCAGAGCTGCGCTGTTTGTTTTAACCACTTCCATACTGCGCAAAATTCTGACACTTCTCTCCTACTTTTTAAAAAATCTTAACTTTTTTGCTAGAAAATTACTCAGAACCCCCAAATATTTTATATATATATATATATATATATATATATATATATATATATATTGGCAGACACCCTAGGGAATAAAATGGCGGTCATTTTATGTCATACGGTACTTGCGCGGTAATTTTCCAAACGCAATTTTTTGGGGAAAAAAAAACAGTAAAGTTAGCTCATTTTTTTTTGTATAATGTGACAAATGATGTTATGCTGAGTAAATACCTCACATGTCATGCTTTAAAATTGCGCACACTCGTGGTATGGCGCCAAACTTCGGTATTTATAAATCTCCATAAGCGACCGTTTACATTTTTTTTTCAGGTTACCAGTTTAGACTTACAGAGGAGGTCTATTGCTCTCCCTCTAATGTTTGTGGTGATACCTCACATGTGTGGTTTGAACATTGTTTACATATGCGGAAGCTTCTTACGTATGCATTTACTTCTGCGTGCAAACTCGCGGGGATGGGGGCACTTACATTCTGAACAGCCACAATGATCATTCTTATTGTGCTCAGAATCACCGGCTGTAAAAAACAATATCTGAATGATGAATGATGCCAATGGCTGGTGTCATAACTGATCACATGTGCAGCATCATGGCAGTTGATTAAACAGAGGCCAAGATGGCAGCTTCCTTGGCTGAAAACGATTGGAGGGTTTACTTCCACTTTAATTTTTAAGCAATTTTGATCTTAAAACATTTGCTTCCTGTCATCTGGGTAAAACATTCCAATTCTAAATGATCATGGGCTTTGCCTGAATATTATTAAAAAGTTGTAACTAAGTACATTTTGCAATATTATTGAACCACTGCTAATCAGTCTGTACTATTAATTAAAACTTAATGACCTGTATCTTTCCGTCATTAACAATGTGTGACTTATGACTACAAAGGAATTTAAATTAGCATAGCTGCATCACTGTAAGTATGTTTACCCAAAACAGAGAGATTAAAAAAAAAAAACATAATGGAAAAATTATCTGTCTTTCTTTGTGCCTTATTGTTCATTAATTATATTCACAGAGACACTTTGAATGACAGTTTTTTTTCATATACCTAACAGTTACAGTTTATGCCTTTTATTTACCTTTATTGAACTTTTATATTCCTGAATTTTCATTGTCTTATCTTCCAGTTTGTAGATTACATTAGCCTTACATGCTATACGTTTATGTAAAAGGCCTAAATTGTACTTCTACCTTGGCAGCAAATTTGGGATACCACCTAATTTAGATTTGTATAAGTTATCATTCATATAGCATAAAATATTATTTAAAAATGTTTGTTTCACTATTTACAATGCCTTTTGGTAAAATCACCAACTCTGAAAAATACTACTTAAGCCTAGTACACACTGCTAGCTTTTTTCAGTGGGCTACACAAATAAAAATTAACAGTTCAGGTTGGAGCCCCTGTACTAGCAATCCAATGTCAGTACATAGTTACATAGCTGGTAAGGCTGATAAAAGACACCAGTCCATCCAGTTCAACCTGTGATGTGTGAGTGTGCTTGTGTTTACAGCGATCTCCCCTGCTGTTCTATTGTGTCCCCACCAGAACACTCCGGTCAGCACTCTCAGTCATTGGCTAAGAATGCTGATCGGGAGACAGTCGGCAAACCTTTTTCGGTCATGCCCCTTCGACAGAAGCCGGCTTTTGTCAGAATGGATGCAGTACACACAAGCCAAATGTCGGCTGGTTTCTTTTAAACCGATCGATGCCGCCCAACATTCAACCCATGTGTACGGGGCTTTAGTACTCTTTGTTTATTATTACTGTATATACTCAAGTATAAGCCGACCAGAATATAAGCCGAGTCACCCAATTTTACCATAAAAAACATGGAAAATGTATTGACTCGAGTATAAGCCTGGGGTAGTAAATGCAGCAGCTACTGGTAAACAATGCCCATCTGCAGCCTCACTGTGCCCATCTGAAGCCCCACTGTTCCCATTTGCAGCCTCACTGTGTCCATCTGCAGTCTCACTGTGCCCACTTGCAGCCTCACTGTGCCCATCTGCAGCATCACTGTGCCCATTTGTAACCTCACTGTGCCCATGTGCAGCCTCACTGTGCCCATGTGCAGCCTCACTGTGCCCATTTGCAACCTCACTGTGCCCATTTGCAACCTCACTGTGCCCATCTGCAGCCTCACTGTGCTCACCTTTACCTTTGATTACAAACAGTGTGTATCTCCCGCTGTGTCATGCAACTGCAGTCTTAGTTTGGCGGCCATCCACTGTAACAAAGCCCCGCCTCCTCCTCATCCATGATAGGTGTAACACTGATTCAGTTTCCCAGCATCGTATCAGTGTTCAGTGTCTCCTTCTATCATGGACAAAGAGGAGGCGGGAGGCCCCATTAGACTGCAGGTGAGGAGAAAGCAAGCTGAATTCCCAACTGTGCACAAAAGGCTTGCCAGAACTGGGACACAAACTAACTACCCCTGTCTGAGACAATCACCTTGGGTAGCCCATGTAAGTGAAAGATCTCACGAGCAAAAATGGAGACCAGTTCCTTAGAAGTGGGCAACTTCTTAAGTTTAATACAATGACACATCTTTGAGAACCAGTTAACCACCATAAGGATAACAGTGTTGACTTGGGAGTTGGGTAACTCCACAATAAAATTCAGAGAAAGGGGGGTCCAGGGCCTCTCTCCATTGGGTATGTAGGAGGCCCACTGGAAGGTAACGTGGTGTCTAATGCTGAGCACACACGGAACAGGCAGCTACGAAGGCAGTTACCTTAGCACGTAGACGAGGCCCCCAGAATTGCTGGGAAATGGGCCAAACGAGTTGATTCTTCCCCAGGGTGGTGAGCTGCCTTGGGAGAATGGTCAGTCTGGAGCATGGTAATACGGAGACTCTCTGGGACAAAGCAGCAGTCACATGGTTTCTCAGGAGGAGCATGGAGATGAGCAGCAAGAATTTTGTCACCCAAAGGAGAAGTGAGACTGGTGTGAACCATAGCCAGAATACGATCAGTAGGAATCACAGGAACCGAAAACTGACTCCAACTTGAAAGTGGAGTAAAATTGTCATGATAAGGTGCCAGCCCTTACATTCTTAGTACCGAGTAAGGCCGCGTACACACGGGCGGATTGTCTGCCCAACTTAGTCCGCTGAACCGCGTTTCAGTGGACAATCCGCTCGTGTGTGGGCTTCAGCTGACTTTTTCAGCGGACAGTCTGACGGACTTTGTCTTTCGGAATTTCCGTAATTTTGTCCGCTGAAACTTGGTTTTGTCCGTCCAAACTTGGTTTCAGCGGACAGTCCGCTCGTGTGTAGGCAAGTTGGACGGACTAAGTATGGCGCATGCTCAGAAAGGATTTACATGGCCGAAGGTTGCATTGCAGTGTATTGGACGTCGTTTTTCTAGTCCCGTCGTACGTGTTGTACACGTCATCGCGCAAGTTTTCAGCGGACTGTCTGTTCATCGTGTGTGGTCAAGTCTGTTCATTCAAAATTTGGACGGACTGTCTGTCGGATTGTCTGACGAACTTAGTTGGGCAGACAATCCGCCCGTGTGTACGCGGCCTAAGAATGAGACAATGTAATTGAAACTTAACAAGAAAAGAGCTCTTCTGGGAGAGAGGCGTTTAGCCTCAGACAAGAATGTGAGATTCTTATAGTCAGTAAGAATGAGAACTGGCACAGTGGTACGTTCGAGGAGATGTCTCCATTCCTTCAGGGCTAAAATGATAGCCAACAGCTCTCTGTCACCAATTTTGTAATTGAACTCCACAGGTGTCAATTTCTCGGAAAAGTAGCAACAAGGATGCATAGCGCTCTCAAAGTTAGGACGTTGAGACAGAGGGGCGCCAACGCCAGTCTCAGAAGCATCAACCTTAAGGATAAAAGGTAATACAGGATCATGATTTTCCAACATAGGAGCAGAAACATAGGCAGCCTTGGGACCTGAAAGGCCTTAATGGACTCTGGAGACCAACTCTGTGGGTTACAGTTCTTTATAGTCATATCAGTCAGGGGCTTGACCAGAGATGGGAAGTTCTAAATAAACTTCTGATAATAGTTCGCAAAGCCCAGGATAGCTGCAGAGGACGTAAACCCACGGGTCGGGGGCACTGTAGGAATGCCGAAAGTTTCTCTGGGTCAATCGAAAAACCAGCAGTGGAAATGACATAGCCCAGGAATTTAACCCGTTGGCAACGAAACTTGCACTTCTCTAGTTTACAATAGAGATTGTTCTCTCTTAGTTTCTGAAGCACATGACAAACATCTGTGTGATGGCTCTTCAGGGACTTGGAAAATATGAGGAAATTATTGAGATAAACCACCACACATAACTAAAACAAATCTTGGAGGACATTGTTAATAAATTCCTGGAAAAATGCTGGTGCGTTACAAAGGCCAAAGTTACTCATAATGGCCTGTTCTGGTATTAAATGCAGTTTTCCACTCGTCGTCCTCCTTAATCCTCACGAGATTTTATGCCCCTCCCAGATCAAGCTTTGTGAAAACCGTTGCTCCTTTGAGACGGTCAAATAACTTTGTAATCAATGAAATAGGATAGGCATTCTAAATTGTGAGACGAGTTCATTCAATCTGGAAAAAATATTACCAACAAGAGGATTGACTGTATCTTCTGAATTCATGGCCTTCGCCTACTGTCAGAAACCATGAAATCAGACCGAGACAGAAATACAGTTAAATCATACTTGTTTAATAATAAAAGTAAAAAGAACAAATGTAGTCAAAACATAGCCAAAGTTCAGTAAATGGAACGGATAGTAAACCAACCCAGAAGTCAGGGATCAAAGTAGTGGAACAGCAAGCAGGATCTGTAGTCAGAAGGGATGTCAGCAAAGCCAGTCTTTAAATAAGGACGCAGGAGATAATTTCTTGTGATGTTACATAGTTACATAGTTAGTCAGGTTGAAAAAAGACACAAGTCCATCCAGTTCAACCAAAAAAATAAAATAAAAATAAAATAAAATATACTATATATATATATACACATACACACACATATACCAGCCTATATACCCAATTCTATACCCACAGTTGATCCAGAGGAAGGCAAAAAACCCTAGCAGAGCATGATCCAATTTGCTAAAGCAGGGGAAAAAATTCCTTCCTGATCCCCCGAGAGGCAATCGGATTTTCCCCGGATCAACTTTACCTATAAATTTTAGTACCCAGTTATATTACGTACACTTAGGAAATAATCCAGGCCTTTCTTAAAGCAATCCACTGAGCTGGCCATAACCACCTCTGCAGGGAGTCTATTCCACATTTTCACAGCTCTTACTGTGAAGAAACCTTTCCGTATTTGGAGATTAAATCTCTTCTCCTCTAGACGTAAAGAGTGCCCCCTTGTCCTCTTTGTTGACTTTAAAGTGAATAACTCGACACCAAGTTCCCTATATGGACCCCTTATATATTTGTACATGTTGATCAAATCCCCCCTTAATCTCCTCTTATCAAGAGTGAATAAATTCAGTTCCTCTAATCTTTCCTCATAGCTGAGTTGCTCCATGCCTCTTATCAGTTTGGTTGCCCTTCTCTGCACTTTCTCCAGTTCCCCGATATCCTTTTTGAGAACTGGTGCCCAAAACTGAACGGCATATTCCAGATGAGGTCTTACTAATGATTTGAACAGGGGCAAAATGATATCTCTCTCTCTGGAGTACATACCTCTCTTAATACAGGAAAGGACTTTGCTCGCTTTGGAAACCGCAGCTTGGCATTGCATGCTATTATTGAGCTTATGATCTACCAAAACCCCCAGATCCTTCTCCACTATGGATTCCCCCAGTTGTACTCCCCCTAGCATGTATGATGCATGCATATTCTTAGCCCCCAAGTGCATAACCTTACATTTCTCAACATTAAACCTCATCTGCCACATAGTCGCCCAATTAGACAGAGCATTGAAGTCTGCTTGTAAATTGGTGACATCCTGTAAGGACGTTATTGCACCACATAGCTTGGTGTCATCTGCAAAGACGGAAATGTTACTCTTGATCCCAGACCCAATATCATTTATAAAGATATTAAAAAGTAAGGGTCCCAGCACTGAACCTTGGGGTACACCACTCATAACCTTAGACCATTCAGAGTAAGAATCATTAACCACTACTCTCTGAATTCTGTCTTTTAGCCAGTTTTCTATCCATCTACAAACTGATGTTTCCAAACCTGTAGACTTTACCTTACACATGAGCCGTGTGTGCGGAACAGTATCGAACGCTTTTGCAAAATCCAAATATATCACGTCCACCGCAACCCCTCTGTCCAAGGTTTTACTTACCACCTCATAAAAAGAAATCAGGTTTGTCTGACAACTCCTGTCTTTCATGAATCCATGCTGTCTGTTGCTCAAAATATTTTTTTCCTGCAAGAACTCATCTATGTGGTCTTTTATTAATCCCTCCAGTATCTTCCCAACTATAGAAGTTAAACTAACGGATCTATAATTACTTGGTAAAGACTTTGTTCCCTTTTTAAATATAGGCACCACATTGGCCCTGCGCCAATCCAGTGGTACTATTCCTGTCATTAATGAGTCCCTAAAAATTAGATACAATGGCTTTGAAATTACAGAGCTCAATTCTTTTAGGATCCGTGGGTGGATGCCATCAGGTCCAGGTGCTTTCTCCACCTTTATTCTGTCCAAATATTTCTGGACCATATCACTTATGAGCCATTGTGGAATTCCCATTTCTGTTCTGTGCCCATTGGTGCCAATATTCTCTCCCAGTCTAAGTCCTGGAGAGCAGCCCTCATCCTTGGAAAATTTGCTCTCTTGAAATTAAGTGTTTTTATCTTTCCCGTATGTGATTTTTGCTTACAGCTAACATCAAATGAAATCATGTTATAGTCACTGCTACCCAGATGTTCCTTTATCTGAACATTAGTAATACGTTCTGCATGGTTTGAGATTACCAGGTCCAACAGAGCACCATTCCTAGTTGAGGCCTCAATAAACTGTACCATAAAATTGTCCTGTAATAGGTTTACAAATTTTTGCCCTTTAACTGTCCCAGCAGTGCCATTACCCCAGTCAATTTCTGGGTAGTTAAAATCCCCCATTATTATCACTGTCCCAGCCCTTGCAGCCCTTTCTATCTGTGCAAGGAGCTGAGTCTCCACCTCCTCATTAACATTGGGTGGTCTATAACAAACTCCAATGATTAACTTTGAACTACGCGCATCTGTATGCAGTCATAATGCCTCAGACTCATCACACTCTCCGCCCACCAGGTCCTCTTTCTCACTCGCTTTGAGATTATTTCTCACATACAGACAGATGTGACCAAGGCGAAGGCAGAGCATAGCATACTAGCTCATTATGAATAACTTACTTGAAATGGAAGCCCCCGAAGCGACCCTCATTCTCCTCCGACTCCGCCATCTATCCCAGAGTGACTTCCAGTCACAGCGCCGGAGCCGCGATGACATCACTTCCACGCATGCGTGCGAGAGCCGTCACTAATGGCATGATCGTCGTTAGCAGCAGCATGCTCAGTGCGCCTGCGCGCTGCTGTCTACGATGCATGCGCCGTAGACAGCGGTGCCTGTCTTTTGCAAATATCTCCTAAACTGTGTAGGTTTAGGAGATATTTCTTGCACCTACAGGTAAGCCTTAATCTAGGCTTACCTGAAGTAAAAATGGTCTGCAAGGGTTTACAACCACTTTAAGAAGCTCAGGTGGAGAATCGTTGTCGGTGCTGGTGCACGCTGAAAGATTATTCCCCCTGGTGTATCTATTGCAGGAGAGCTGATGAGTGATCGTGTGGAGCAGAAATCCTCACAGTATATGGCTAACATAAGGTGATCTTGACTCTTATAATTTGGGGTCCATCTGTTTGGCGCCATCTGGCACCTTTTTTGTATATCTCCCCCTCTGATCTGAAGTTTTCAATCAATCTCTCCTGAATGTGAAAGGCGGCATCACCATTTGTTACATCCGTTTTTTCTATCTATTCACTCTGTCACTTTGTTGCAGTTTGGAAGTTTTTTTGGATACTTATACACAAATATTTTTGGTGATTTTTTTTATGAACACCTGATTTACACTCAAATGTTTTTGGTGAACTTTTCATGAACGCTTTTCTTTTCAAATTTATATGGGATATTTCTTTATTCCTATAATATTTTTTTAATAATTGAATTAACTTATTGCACTGATTTTTTAGTGCACATATATGTTTTCGGTATATTAATTTTACACATTGTGAATATAATATTTGCACATCTCTTTTTTGTTTATAATCCGGTCTGTCTTCCTTGCTGTTTCCGGATGCACAGCCTACTCATCAGCATCTGTCAATGGAAGACCAGTCAGGCACTCATGACCACTCTTTGCTCTGGCACTCCGTGTGCCCTACCTCTGCACATCAGACTTCACCACCAAGTAAGTTACACAGTCTCCCTAATGTAGGGGGCTGTTACTGATCTGGGGGATTCCACTAAAACCTCTGAACCCAAATGAAGACATTTAAGGCCTTCAGATCCAAAAAGGTTCAGATACTCCAGTTTGGGTTGGGAACTGTGAAAAGTTTGGAGTAAAAACCCTGAAACCTTTCCTCCATATGAATTATGTCAAAAACGTCTTAATTCAATGAAAGGATTAACAAAACAGGGTAAGGCGGATGTAGATTAGCCAGAACTATTGTTCCCCATGGGCAGTACAACCAAGGTACTAGATATGAACATAAACGCTTAAGGAGATCAGACAAGCAAATTTCACTTGGTGATATTAACAATTATGGGCAGCATCTACCAGGATTTTTAAATAAATAAAAATAAGTAGAAAACATAAGCAAATGTGGCATGAAAATGGTTTAGTGGTCATAATGACTGAGGAACGTATGAATTTATGACAATGTCCCAGTGCTGTTTGTTATAGGACAGATAGGTGCATCACTACCAGCTATGGGACAGGAATGCCCCTGCAGCAAATTAAGTCTGCAATGGATACCTCAGTGGAATGGGCTGAAGTAAGAGCTTTGAAGTAACGTCTCTCATCTATCCTAGCCAGAGGCTAACAAGTAATTAAGCTCAGGTAAATACACAGCAAGACATGAGGAGGTCAATCAGTTTCTGGCAAATCAAGACTCAGCTCAAGTAGCAGGCAGTAGTATCAAGTGGTATAGATAACAGTAAGAGTCAATAATGCTCAGCCAACATGTCCAATGAATCAAAAAGGGGGCAGAGACAGAATAGATATCTAAAGAGACACCGAGAGGCATACCAGTCTGCCTCCCATGACATATTATCAAGATAAGGTTGGTCTTCTGGTGTAATAAACTTTTAGAATAATCATCGCATCCTGGGTCTAAGTATATACATGTGAAAACACAGTGTAGTGCTATAAAACCATCAAAGAAACAGCATGCTGCGATGCATTAAAAAACACAGAAAATAATTATTAAATATACTGTGAAAATTATATAAATACAGTCCAGTGACTATGAACTAGTGTAAATGTGAATTCACCACTGTAATGAGCTAATTAACCGCTAATTAACCGCTTCCCGACCACTTTACTGTGGCAGAAGGGCACGTACAGGCAGATTAAGGTACCTGTACATTGCCCTTTAAGAGGCAGCCCCCTGGGCGCGCGAGCAGGCGCCCGCCGGTTGCTCGGTGAACATGATCGCGGGTCCGTGGGGATACCCTTGAGCGCCTCACGGTGAGGAAGAACGGGGAGATGCTAATGTAAACAAGAATTTTCCTGTTCTGCCTAGTGACACTGTCACTGATCAGCTCTCCCTGTAATCGGGAGCGCTGATCAGTGATGTGTCACACACAGTCCCTCCCCTCCCACAGTTAGAAGTACTCCCTAGGACACACTTAAGTGACAGTGACATTTTTACAGTAATCAATGCAATTGTTTAGCATTGACCGCTGCATTAATGCCAATGGTCCCAAAAATGTGTCAGAATTGTCCAATGTGTCTGCCATAATGTTGCAGTCATGATAAAAATCGGTGATCCCGCCATTACTAGTAAAAAAAAAAATATCAATAAAAAATGCCATAAAACTATCCCCTATGTTGTAGACGCTATAACTTTTGCGCAAACCAATCAATAAATGTCTATTGCGATTTTTTTTTTTCTTTTACCAAAAATACGAAGAAGAATACGTATTGGCCTAAACTGAGGGAATTTTTTTTTTTTTTTATTTTTTTTTTTAAGCAGTTAATTAGCTCACTACAGTGGTGAATTCATGTTTACACTAGTTCCTAGTCACTGGACTGTATTTATATAATTGTCACAATATATCGCATTATTATTTAATTTTTTATTTTTAATGCATCTCGGTATGCTGTTTCTTTGATGGTTTTCTAGCGCTACACTGTATTTTCACATATTTATTTGACTTTGTTTGTTTTATTGTTAGCAGCTTTGCACATGATTGGTTTAGCGTAGTAATTACCCAAACCTTGTCCCTAAGTTGCATGAATTCCAAAGAGTGATGTTCTAAATACCTCAGGTAAAAAGGGGGCTTATAAATCATATGTTCCCAGGGCTTAGAGTCACCAACTTAATGTACTTATAAAGCCATTTTTGGAAAAAGAATTAGAATAGCTGCTTCTATGGTGAAGGTTCCCAGACGATATAGTGGTAATTTGGCAGGGCACTTTTGAATCTTTGGAATTTTTCTTTAGATTTATTGATTGTAATTATTATGGAATCAAGCTCTCAAAAGAAGTGAGCAAAATGTCAGAACTCCTTAGATTTGAAAATTTTTGTGCAGGAAGGGAAGGTATGTACCAAACTATATTTCAAACCAACAGACTATAATGGGAATATACCCATTAGTAGTTGTCATCATCTGATATGAATAAATAATATCCCCAAATGACAATTAATCAGGATTAGGAGACATTGTTCTAGACTAGAGTAGTCACATGGGTAGCCTCCGGTAGTCCCCTAATGTGAACAATGTATTGTATCTACTGTGGTCTTCCAGGTCCTTTATTTGCAGTTGTAGGGGTGATGTAGGGGCACAGAATAGCTTGTTGTGTCTCCAAAGCTGTGTGATGGTGTGTTGCAGGGCAGATATGTCCTCTCTAAATGCAGATTCTATGCAGGAAGTCAATAAGTCAAAGTCTGCTTTGGAAGGGATGTAGTGTAGGAGTTCCCTTAATTCCGCTGGCAACCTGAATGGATAGACATTCAGGGTGTGCTCGGGAGATAAGGCAGTAGGTTTATCACTCACTTGATCTTGGTGTTGCAGAGTTAGTTTTGAGGTATCCAAGTTGAACAAGTCTGGTAAAGGGGTACCCTGTGAGTACAGCTCTTGTGCAGAGGAGGCGAGTTCAGAAGGTGGTGATAAATGGGGAGTATTCAGAATGGTCAGAGGTGGGTAGTGGGGTCTCCTGGGGTTCTGTGCCGGGACTAATCCTATTTATTTTGTTCATAAACAACCTGGAGGATGGAGTAAGCAGTTCAATCTCTGCAGGCGATACTAAACTAAGCAGGGCAATAACTTCTCCGCAGGATGTGGAAACCTTGCAAAAAGATCTGAACAAATTAATGGGGTGGGAAACTACATGGCAAATGAGGTTGAATGTAGAAAAATTGGGTGGCAAAAATATGAATGCAATCTATACACTGGGGGGAGAACCTCTGGGGGAATCTAGCATGGAAAAGGACATGGGGGTCCCAGAATATAGGCTCAGCAATGACATGCAATGTCAAGCTTCTGCCAACAAAGCAAACAGAATATTGCCTTGCATTAAAAAGGGATCAACTCCAGAGATAAAACAATGATTGTCCCTCTCTACAAGACTCCACAAGACACTACAGGGTCCGGCCGCACCTAGAGTATGCTGTCCAGTTCTGGGCACCAGTCCTCAGGAAGGATGTACTGGAAATAGATCGAGTACAAAGAAGGGTGACTAAGCTAATAAAGGGTCTGGAGGATATTAGTTATGAGGAAAGGTTGCGAGCACTGAACTTATTCTCTCTGGAGAAGAGACGCTTGAGAGGGGATGTGATTTAAATTTATAAATATCATACTGGTGACTCCACAATAGGGATAAAACTTTTTCGTGGAAGGGAGCTTAACAAGACACGTGGCCACTCATTAAAATTAGAAGAAAAGAGGTATAACCTTAAACTACGTAGAGGGTTCTTTACTGTAAGAACGGCAAGGATGTGGAATTCCCTTCCACAGGCGTTGGTCTCAGCAGGGAGCATTGATAGTTCCAAAAAACGACTAGATAAGCACCTGAATGACCGCAACATACAGGAAGATATAATGTAATACTGACATATAATCACACATAGGTTGGACTTGATAGACTTGTGTCTTTTTTCACCCTCACCTACTATGTAACATGTTAGCATCATTTTGGACTGCAAGGGCTCTAGCTGTTTGTGGTTTAGGTGGTTTGAGGTGTCTCTTTGTTGTTCCCCAAGGGGCTTGTGCTTAGGCATGCCTCTCTGGTCTGGTTTGCTGAGTATGGAAGGACCAGGCAGGCTGAAGAGCAGTTCATCTCCCACTTTACTCAACTTACTCCACCATGCTCTTGCCACACCCCATACCACTTTTTGTGTAGCCAGTGTGTAAATCCTCCTGTAGACAATTGTCTTTAAGTCCTGTGTCCCTTAATGATCAAGAAATATTTTGAAATATGGATTTTTTTTCCTTGCCTTACTCTTCCATACCTACTAATAAGGTTGTAATAAATATTTAATGGAACGAGTAATAAAATATGAATTTCTTGCAGTCCCCTGATCCCAGAGAAAACAGGTCTTTCATTCTATAACTCTATTTTGGCTGCACGCAGCACATTCCCTTATGTAAAAATGAATGTGCATTAAGTAAGACATAAAACAACATTCCAGTTTACACATTAGCTAATTGCTGTGTACATTAATCAGTGTTTATTTTTAACCTTCTACACATTTCGAGCCTTCCTAAGGAGAAGGCCTCGCTATTTGCTCATGCTATCAATGTTTTGCAGCTTTCTACAAACACAGCATTCCTTCTGTTGCCATTCTCTGTATAAATTGCTCTGCTTGACAGTTGTATGAATCAAGCATTAACAACCTAGATTGCACTGAAGTAGGAAAAGCATCAGAATGAAAAACTCCCATTTATCACTCTACTTTATCCCAGTGATGGGATTTTATGAGCACAATTTATCAATCCCAGCAAGGCATTAAATGCCAAGTTAGGGCCTTATTCACTAAAAGCCAGAGATTCTGCATTGGAAGATGTCATTCAATACAGGCTTCTAGTGAGTGAACAATTTCTAATATTCATATACTTTTAAAATTATGAAGATAGATGCTGCAATAAGCAAAATCTATTGCATATTTATTGTAATGCTGGAGTAAAAACATCATATTTGGAATCTTGAGCCAATCTACTTTGCTAATAATATCTTCAAACGATCAATCATATATTTTTAATTTTACTTCTTAGCCCTTGTACTCATGGTTGGACATTCTGACGGAAAATGTCCGATTGGACCGTGTTGTCGGATAATCTGACCGTGTGTGGGCTTCATCTGACTTTTTCCGTCGGAATGTCCGACCAACAAAGTTTGAGAGCTGGACTTTGTCCGATCGTAGAGAATATATGGGACCTTGAGAGAGAGATAACCGTTTTGGCTGTAATTAACTTTTCAGTGACTCTTAAGTACATTGTTATTCTAGTTTAGATACAGTGTGATGGCAACAATGCATCACTTGTAATGATATCATAATGAATTGAAATGCTCTGGTTGCGGTTTCTGGGTATGAAAAGGGCTCCTGACAATAAATTTACCAAAAGGGCAACTGCCTCGAAACGCTTTGTACTCACCCTTGCACTATGATGCAATGTTAAAAAAAAGAACAGGATTAAAGCATAGCTCAAAAGTAAACTGATAAAAATTCTTGCAAACAGTTAATAAGTCATTAAGGCAGCCCATAGATGATTCAACTTTCTTTCCTTCCAGCGTGGGTGGAAGGAAAGAAAATCACTAATTTCCCTTATCAACACAGTCAATGTTTATGGGGGAATTACTTCTGCAGGGCTATTGCGTTCTACCAGTGGATTGGGGGGGGGGGGGGGGGTTGTAGGGAACACAATGCTTACTACTAGGGGCTATAGCCGCCTGGCAGTAATCACGTGTAGTCACGCGTAAAATTTCCAACAGGCTGGTTGTACCCAAGTCAAACGATGGTACGACTTGGGTAAAATCAGTCTGCCTATACATGGATTGAATCTTGGCCAGTCCCTGATGAACGATCAATGTATGGCCGGCTTTACTGCTCGGATTTGCCAAGCTTGCACCTAATGTTGAAAACTTTTCTACCTCCGTTCCTATAGCCAATTCTAAGTTCTGTCCACAAGCTGCAGGCAACTGGTATGGAACCTTTTTGCTGATTAACATTGACTGTCATAGTCTAAATACCATGTACACCGAGAAGTAATTAATGGATGAGCTACAATACTGAAGAAGAATAAAATGGGTTGAAATGCTTTTCAAGGAAATTACTGAATTATTGAAGCTTTGATTGGATATAATTTACCACTATTCCTCAATATAAGACTAAGTACTTAAATAACTATTCCTAGTTAAGATTAGTTTTATTTATTGATAAAAAGAAGCCGTAAACTCCAAATGAGATGTGGCAATATACTGTATCATGAAATGGAGCATTAAACCATGCATATCATAAACATTTCACAGGGAGAGGTAGTTAACTTTGTAAAAATAAACTTGTCAGCCTTGGATGAGAGAATTGCAGCACCTTGAATAAGAAGTTTTCATAAAACAGTTGAAACTGTAAAACTGTTGAGGTCAATAAGGGGCGGACTGACAACTCACAGGGCCCCCGGGCAATAGGAAATTATGGGGGCCCCCAGGCAATCAGAGATTATGGGGCCACACAGTATACACAAACACACACACACAGTATACAATCACACAGTATACACAGACATGTTTCTTTACAATCACACAGTATACACAGACATGTTTCTATTAGCTGAGAAGGTACTGGAGAGGTGGGGCAGCTATAATCTCAGTATTTTTGGAACAAAAGGATGTCGGTAAGGGACATTTCAGAGACAGATGTAAAAAAAAAAACACACATTTTTACATACTGTCCCTGGTTTTACTGAGGCTGGCAACCCTGATGTGGCCCCCTAGTGGCATGGGGCCCTCAGGCAGTGCCCGAGTGGCCCAATGGTCAGTCCGCCCCTGAGGTCAAAACATACACACAAAAAAAAAACTGTGGTTCATACAAGATTATAATCCAGACCTTATAGTGTATCCAAAGTCTAAACTTTTTTTCAGTTTCTTTTTGCCATGTGTCTCATTGTCCCATTGTGAGATTTCCCTTTACTTCTGGTCCCACAGGCAAAATAGAAAGTGAGAAGAAATCTCTACAAAATAAGGGATTTTCCTTCCAGTATCCCCAATGAAAGTCTTCCTTAAATTTCTGTTCTGGTTGTAATTGACAATATTAGATTTTCCTTTACTTTCGGTCTTAGCGAGAATAGTCACCAGGACATATAGAGAGGGTGAATCTCTCTAGCGGGGGTACGGACAGCAATACAAACCTGACATGGGTTTGAACTGTCCACACTTAAACCACTTAGAGACTGGAAGAGTTGGCTGCTTAATGACCAGGCCATTTTTTGCGTGGTCATGCGACACTATACCCAAACAAAATTGACAAACTTTTTTCCCCACAAATAGCGCTTTCTTTTGATGGTATTTGATCACCTCTGCGGTTTTTCGTTTTTGCGCTATAAACAAAAAAAGAGCCACAATTTTGAAAAAAAAAACAATATTTTTTACTTTTTGCTATAATAAATATCCCCAAAATGTTTTTTATCAACAAATTCCTTCCTCGGTTTAGGCCAATATATATTCTTCTACATATTTTTGGTAAAAAAAATAAATAAATCACAATAAGTGTATATTGATTGGTTTGCACAAAAGTTATAGCATCTGGGAAAGATTTATGGCATTTATATAGCATTTCTATTATTATTTTTACTAGTAATGGCGGTGAGCTGAGATTTTTAGCAGTACTGCAACATTGCGGCGGACAGATCAGAAACGTTTGACATATTTTTGGGACCATTGACATTTATACATTGATCAATGCTATAAAAATGCGCTTATACTGTGTTAATGTCACTGGCAGGGAAGGAGTTAACACTAGGGGTGATCAAGGGGTTAACTGTGTTCCCTAGTTTGTGTTTCTAACTGTATGAGGATAGGACTGACTGGAGGAGGAGACATATAATTGTTCCTATTTAGTAGGAACAAACAATATGTTTCCTCTCCCCTGATTTTGATACACATTGGAGTTTATTTACAAAAACTGGAGCATGCAAAATCTGGTGCAGTTATATATATTATATTTAACACATCAACAATGTGTAAAAACAATGTATACAAATGTTCACTGAAAATGCACTATAAATGATTTTTAAATATCGATGGTCCAGTGTAATATACAGTAGGTTGTAGAAAAAAGAAAGGGGTAAAACTGCGCTGTCTTAAAATAATAAATTGTAGCTGCCAGCACAACATAAACTATGTGATAAAATAAACAAATTGGAAAGTGGTATAGTGCAGTGCTAACTGAGATAATAGAAGTGGAATTCTACTAACTAGTAAGTAAACGAATGACAAAAAATGACATGTGCAAAAAATGCGTAGAACATAAATTAAATACATTCAAAATTATGCAAACAATATTAGTGAATTTACATAAACCAACAGTGCATATTCAAATAAAGTCCATCAAGTGACTCCAAAATAAATTGACTGTTGCAAAGTGAATCCTTGTGAGCTAGTTGCCAGTAGATATTCCACCACCAAAAGGAAAGAGGCTTACCAGAACCCAACTAGGCAAATGCCTAATGGGTCAACAGAGCTTTTTGGTGTAACACACCCAGGGAGAGGATCAGCATACGCAGCTTCCAATATAAACCAATCAAACGGGGATCCGTCACAATATGTGACATCAACGGATATCCACCAGAGGTATAGTGACCACAGATCAAAAGCAATTCCTCCTCTCAGGTGCACTGTGTCGGGCTTTGTCAGGTGGTCCTCTCCCTCAATATAATATACAGTATTTGCAATAAAGTCAGGGCTGCCATTAGAAATCATGGGGCCATGTACAGCCTACCTGACCCCCACCCAAATTACAATTTAAAAAAAATAAGATTTAAAATATTTTTTCCAATTTTTATTTTAAAGATACACTGTGTCTCTTTCTCCAGCAGCTGAAATTTGTTGGGATGAGGGGTGGTAGAAACCATCTTTCAGCTGCTGGAGAGAGATACACAGTGCATCTTTCTGTAATTGTCCTCCCATCCCAACACACTGATCACCCTGCTGTCTGCCCCCCCCCCCCCCCCCCATGTGCCCAAGCCACATACAGGAATCCTGGTGGTACCCCCTATCAGCAGTGCTGAATACAGTATCCCAAATTAACTGTTTAAAGTGATTGTAAAGTTCTTTTTTTTATAACAAGCATGTCATACTCACCTGCCCTGTGTAAAGGTTTTGCACAGAGCAGCCTCAAGCCTCCTCTTCTGGGGTCCCCTGCCAGCTCCTCTGGCTCCTCCTCTTCTCCATGTGCCACCATAGGAAGCTGTTTCCTGTGATGGCACACATGTGGGCTCAATCCCAAACATGTTATATGTTTCTTTGGACACACACAGTGCAGCTCCCTCATCACTGGATTTTATTGGCATCATCAGGAGCCAATGATTCTATTGAGGAGGGGGCAGTGCTGGATCGAGTTTGGGCTCAGGTAATTCTTTTTGGGGGGGGGGGCTGGGGGCAGCTGTCAGACGGTATTTTGCCTTAATGCAGAAAGTGCATTAAGGTAAGAAAAAGAAAAATCAGCCTTTACAACCACTTTAAGCTGTGCAAGCAGGATTTGTTTTCTTTTGGCAGAACAGGCTATGTAACTACTCTAAAGATATTTTTTCTATTTGGGTGTGCGAAAATGTATGTTTGTGAATTTTCCCACTATCATGTTGAGTAATATCCAAAAGCTATATATTGGTGAAAATGAAAAATGTTTGTTTACAAGAAAAATTATATTCTTCAAGAAGCAATCTACATTCTTGGGTCTGCTAACAGACTAACAAGAAAGGTATTGATTGCACTCTGTCCCAGGAGAGCCTTTTTACAGATAGATCAATTATGAGTCAGTGTTGCTAATAAATAAATTGAGTTTAGTGTTTGACAAGCAAGTCTATTTATAAATACATTTGTTTGCAATATGTAGAATCAAATATCTTAAATGATTACTTTTTAGATGTAGTATTCAATATTAAATATGTGGCTTTAGATTTTTTGCTAGCTTGTATTTGACTAACTTTACAAAATTCCTTCTTGATTTGTCTAAGATTCTGGAACATTACCTAGCTGATTATGTGTAATCCTTAATAATCACCAGTATAAAATATAAATCTACTATAATAATATTATATTAATAACATCTATTCTTGACATTCATTTCATTTCTATCAGTTCCAAAGCACAGCACACAAGAGATGTTCTATTAAAAATACTAAAATGAATATAAATGTGTTCATGTTGCAGGTTTGCCAGTCATGTGGCAGAAACTGGGTTACCATATGTTCTCAAAACAATGAATATAATTGTATTTGACAGTATGCCAACTTCTAGGTACATTCATAAATACAAATAAATAAATATTGGATACATAGCCTTTTTTTCAGATTTATTTTGACCTGCATTTTTAAAAGTATGCAACTTTGCAATTTAAAAAAGAACACCAAGCAAATTTAACAAATTTCATACAGACCATAGATATACCTTTGATTGTAGGTACTGTATACAGTTTGGTTTTAATATGTGTTTTTTGCTTTCATTTTATATTGTATTAACATAATTTCCTACATACATCAAAAATTTTGTATCAGGTAAAAAAAAAGAAAAAAGAAAAAGAAAAACGACAAGCTTGACTCTAGTACTTTATTTAACAAATTGTCTATTGTTAGAGGGGTAGGGAAATTCCAGTAATAAACAATTAAATTTCTATCTGCCAAGTACATCAATTTTTAAATCATGTAACAATGATTTGCTTTAAGAGCCTGTCTCTCTAGAACACAAATTAAGTGATCTCTGGCCCTGGTGCCCATTGTGAGGGCTGGGGCAATGTTTTGGCCTTACTGTATGGCCATCAAAGCCTCTGCCAACAGTAGTTGTGTTTTTCTTTACCTAGGTGCTAGTGCTAAGGTGCTCACTCAGAAGCATGAAGGGATAACATTTTGTGGGCTGGATTCTAGTACGTAAATGTTTATTGAAATGTATTCACATTTTCTTACTTTTTCTGTGATGCCCATCCCTCTTTTATGTTTTTTTTTCCTTTGATTTTTTTATAATGGATTTTGCTACAGCACAAGCAATTTTTACGTGGGCTGTAGATAGCACACATGTGGAGGAATTGATTTGTAAATGACTGAAATTAGCAATGAATTTTAGTAATTATGACATTGTGTCCCCAGTTGTACTCTAAATCATGTGATCTTGATCATCGTCTGTTGCAGGTTTTCAGTCTCTGGCTCTCTGTGCTATTACACTTAGTTAATATATTGTGCGTCTCTTTGGTGATGTCAGGGGCTGCATTTGAGGCCCTGTATATCAAGTAAGTTGACCACCACAGATTTAAAGGGGAAGCAGAATGTGTATTACTTTAATTCAATGCAGAAGCTTTGAAAAGAGTTAAACCAATTTTGGTGTTCTCTCCTGCAAGTGGATTGCTAGATTTGACGGAGAACACATTGTATATAATGTAATTTCCCAATTATTTTACACACCCTTTTGTATGTGCATATGTTTTTGCAATTTCCCAGATCAATTTCCATTTTAGGATTGTAATTTCTTCCATTTCTCATTTACATATTTTTAATAGAGTTAGTTACTTGCGAGGAAATATTCATTAAATTATGTCTAAATTGAAAGCTCTCACATAGAAAGGATGAATATCCCTACAAAGGCAGAGGCAGCAATACAAATCTGACAAAGGTTCTTATCTTTCCCTCTTTTATCTAAAACTATAAAAAAAATTGAGGCTTAAAGTGTTCATAAAGTAGTGGCTTAGACCCTCTGCCAAGTTTAATTTCATTGCTGTCAGAGATGAGGAGAGTCACCTCTCCATTTGTCTTGGTGACCACTGTCACTAAGAGAGATTGTGAGAAGAAACTCTGACTTTTAGAGTTGTCATGAGAGCAAGAGAAGAGATACGATATTCCAATGGCAATTTATGTTATGATGATAGCTGTCTAGGAAATCCCCTTCTAATAGCAGAGAACTCCTATTTTGTATGAATGTAAAATCTTCTTGGCAAAAATCTGATAGGTGTTTTGATTTTTCCCTACTCTATTCAAATATAAGTTTTGCCTCCCATACATTTTAAGTTACATGTTACATGTTACAAGTAACCAATATTTTTTGCTGTCTCTTTATTTTTATTTCCCCCGTGACAGTCATGCAAGAAAAGGAGATCAATACATTAATGTTAACTATACTAATCCACTATATTAACTCTATTAGTTATTGTGGATCTCTTATTTGTATGTAGCTAACAGTTGTACTTTTCAATAACCTTTTTTTTGGTGGTCTGTACAATAATATAAGGTGGTACAGATAAATTTTTGTCTAGGGATTCATCTTTGATTGGCCCATTGTGAAAAACTGATGGGTTCTAATGCTAACCCACTCTATCCAAAACAAAAAGAAAGTAAATACGTGAAGAAAAAATAAAATGACAAAAATAAATAAGTAACTGATAATACAAATTTAAATTCCATGCACACACAAGGCATCTACACAGACATACGATACACATCTTATTAGGACACACAGAAGCAACAGGTCCTTAACCACTTCCCGACCAGTGCACGCCAATGTTTTTCAGCAGAATGGCACGGGCAGGCATATTGGCGTACAGGTACGTCCAATTTTTAATGCCGCCATGCCATCGCGAGCGCGCAGCCGGTGGCACCCTTGCGTGCTGGTTGGGACCCCCGTGAGTCCGGTGGCGGGTCCCGTGGACTCGATCGATACGGGCATACACGCGGTCGTCTCACGGGGCGGCTGAACGGAGAGATGCCATTGTAAACAGCATCTCCCCGTTCTGCCTAGCAACAAGTGACGCTGATCTCTACTCCATGTGATTGGAGCAGAGATCAGTGTTCACTAAAAGAAAGCCCAGCCCCCAACAGTTAGTAACACACCTCTAGGAACACTTAACCCCTACACTGTCACCCACTGGTTATCCCCTTCACTACCAGTGTCATTTACACAGGAATCACTGCATTTGTATAGCAGTGATTGCTGTATAAATGACAATGGTCCCAAAAATGTGTCAAAAATGTCTGATGTGTCCGCCATAATGTCGCAGTCACAATAAAAATCACTGATCGCCGCCATTACTAGTAAAAAAAAGAAATATTAATAAAAATGCCATAAAAATATCCCCTATTTTGTAAACGCTATAACTTTCGCGCTAACCAATCAATAATCGTTTATTGCGATTTTTTTTACCAAAAATATGTAGAAGAATATGTATTGGCCTAAACTGAGGGAAAAAAATGTTTTTTTATATATTTTTGGAGGATATTTATTATAACAAAAAGTAAAAAATAATGTGTTTTTTTCAAAATTGTCGCTCTATTTTTGTATATAGCGCAAAAAATAAAAACCGCAGGGGTGATCAAATACCACCAAAAGAAAGCTCTATTTGTGGGAAAAAAGAACGTCAATTGTGTTTGGGAGCCATGTCACACAACTGCGCAATTGTCAGTTAAAGCGACGCAGTGCCGATTCGCAAAAAGTGGTCTGGTCTTTGGCCAGCAAAATGGTCCGGGACTGAAGTGGTTAATAACACTACACACAGGTATGCTTGAATACATTACAGAGTTCTAAATATTTTTTTGACTAGTTTAGTACAGAACCAAATAGACTAAGCAGTTAACTTTTTACTGTAGGTTGCTTATTTTCAGTGTAACCTAAAAAGACAAAATTTAGGTGGCGCTCAGGTAGACAGGAAAAGCCCAACTAGACAGCTGTGAGTGAAGGCAAGGGCAGGGAGTTCATCCTAGCTCCAAGCTGCAGCAATAGCAAAGCAAAAGATCCATAAGCCGCACATCATGAAGCAGACCCATGTGCATGAAGTGAGATGAATGTCAGGGGATCAGGGAATCATGATTAAGCTCCAAGGGGTGGAGTGAAACGCGGTGGTGTCATGACCTGGCTGGAGTCTGGGCTGAGGCTGCCATTCATCTCACTTTATGCACATGGATCTACTTCATGATGTGCGGCTTATGTTTTTTTTTTCTTTTGACATTACTCATTTTTAGCTTTGCACATTTTTAAATGTCATTAATGTTTTTAAAACATATTTTTACATTTAATCATTGCATTATTTGTTAACACATTTGTTGACACATTTTTATTTTTTATATTTAGGGAGACATTTGATGATTATACAGTATATATATTTGTGTGTGCTAATACCAATTTAAGTGTATTTTCTTCTGAAAATACTGTATTGTTTTTTAAGGCATTTGTGCAAGCATCATGGGGTATAAAAGGGGGGGAAATAATGCATTTTTATTCTATAAATCCTCTGATTTGAAGAGTGTTCAGAAAACATTCACATCTATTATATGCATTTAACAGTGTATAAAAAATAGAACAATATGTTGGCTAATTGAGGCGCACAATGGAAGGCAGCTAATTTCAGTAAAAGAGTTAAAGCTCATCTTTGGGAAGAAATAACTTTAAAAAAAACTCTTCACACACGGCCTTGCCTATTTTATAGTTTGTTTTTTTCTATTTCGGCACTGAATTTCCTAGGTTTACTTACCCACTGTAATCATTGTTATGGGGTCTTTAAGAAAAAAATCAGGACTGGCGCAGCAAAAACACAGAACAGATAACTTACTGCTAAAGGCCATTATATAAAACAAGCCAGTAGGGGACACAATACTCTGAACTCCACCTTTAATTAAATATATAATTGGTGGACTTTGTGGTGAACACAATGTTGTGTATAATAATCTCCTTAGTAAATCAATCTGGAGATAGAAAGTGGGTTAGCGCAAAGGTCAGACAGACCTGAGACTCCCAGAGAAGTATTTACAATCTGAAAATAGTTCTCTTGTTTAAAGCAGCTAACCGCTCTGTGTAAAATTGGTAGAACATTGTTGCATAGAATATGAAAAGATTTTACAGGTAAGCAGAGAAAATTATAACAGCTTGAGAACATTACTGAATGGAGTGTCTCAACAAAAGCTCACAAGCAGAAAATATAACAGAATTCATATCTCACTAGCTACAGTGTATTATGTAGCGTTTTGCATTTTGAGAAATAACTTAATGCATAAATTAAAGCAAATATATGTTAAAACTCAACTAGTAGACCAAAAGTTTTGCCGGAGAACAAGCAGCAAAAGGTGCCACGGTATTTTACCCATAGTTCCTTCATTATAACCCTGGGAGCTGCTAAGATAAGGGGGTGGAACTTAGTGAGAAGGAACAGGGCTTAACAGAAGCAATGCTCTAACTGCAATGATTAATCAGGTAGTATTTTATGTGTCCTGAGAAGTCTACTGGGTGATGTCATAGTGTAATTGTCCAAAGGTGCCTCCACGTAAGAAGTGCTGTAGGACATCCTGGAACAGAGGAAACTTGGTCAGGAGAAATAGCACTTCAGTTTGTGGAGGAACAACAGTTCACATACTTTCACTGCATGCTTGAAATGATAAAATAATGGTGCAACTATATGAACCAGGACTTCATACCTTGTACAGTATGAAATGGCATGTAGCATGTTGTTTGTGCTGGGGAGTCTGCAAGGAAGATGTTGCAGTGTAAATGCCCAAAGATTTTTCAATGTAAGATGTACAGTAGTACATCCTGGAGCAGTGGGCACTGGGCCAGAAGATCTGGCACTATTATTGGTAAGGCTAGTTATATTATCTTGCAACAAGCAGGACCACCTACAGCAGCATTTGGGAGAAATTTAAATTCTGTTATTTAATATACAAAATATGGCAAATGAAATAATACAAGTCATATCAGTTTTTTTTCTTTACTAATCTATTTACCTTTATTGCCTTCCACCAGCTTTGGTGGAACTGCGTACCTCAGATTAAGACCTGATTTCTGCTGATGCCTAAAACCTGAAAAATAGATTAACCCTACTCTTTAAAACACTATTTGATAGTTTCTGTGTTACAAATGTTCAGCCTTATTACAATGTAATTTTCATGGCAGCACTATTTTCTATTTATTTATAAAATTTGAAGCAAACGCCCCCATCCATCCTGTCTACATGCTTCATTTTGCTGATAAATCTCTTTGAAAGTCACCCTCCTAACATTCCTGGCCGTAGCTATGTTGAGTAAGAGCATATGATTCATCTAGCATTTACTTCCTGGAATCCATCTGCCTTAGCTTAGGCATGCAGGCAACAGAGTGTGCTTAGCTGAAAAAAAACGTCTCTCCTCCTTGTGTTGCATTTGATATAAATATATGTATGTTTTAGAATTATACTCAGACTTTAGTGTAAACGTGGAACAATTAGTTTAGTAGTCTGTCAGTTCACTTTTAAATTGTTTGAAAGGATATTATCAAACAAATGCCTCCGTAACAATTACAGCTGCCCTCAAACAATGGCAATGTTGCATTTCAATTGACTTTTCTATTGTTCTGTAACCATGGAAAACAATAGCTTGGCTCTTCTGACATATATAAAATATATGGCATTTATGATACTATAGTGCCATCTTGGTGTAGAATTTGAGAATGCTTCTCTAATTGAAACACACGTATTGGAAAAGGGGCCAACACCCATAATGACTTGACACCAGGGGCAGACTGACAACTCGTGGGGTCCCCGGGCAATAGAAGATTATGGGGCTCCCAGACAATCAGAGATTATGGGACCACACCGTATACATACATACAGTATACAAATACATGTACCCGCAGTATACACAGTCGGTTTTATATTGTCTGAGATGGTACTGGACAGTCGGTAAGGGACATTTCAGAGACAGATGTAAAAAAAAACACAGATTTTTACATACTGCCCCTGGTTTTACTGAGGCTGGCAGCCCTGATGGGGCCCCCTAGTGGCCCGGGGCCCTCGGGCAGTGCCGAAAGGTCTGTACCAGCCAGATGAAGCTATACCTGAAGATGCTTTCGCCTGAACTCCAGCAACTGCTTATAGAAGCCTGGGATCTTTGTTGCCTATTGAGATGAACCCACTGTAACCAGACTTAAGTAACGTTTATGTACAGACCACAGGCTGCTTATTTGCTAGGAATTAGGTAGCATGTTGTTTGTTATAATTATATCTGTCAATCTTGAATTGTACTCCTAATATTGTAATAGTTTTATATGTAAAGCATTTGCAGAGGTCTGAACTTCCTTGCTTATACTGTAAAGTAACCTTACTAGATAGACCGAAGCAAAACACTTCTTCCCTCCTGAAGACTCCTGAGATGTATGACATCCTTTGCCTTGGCCAGAAACCATAAAGTAACTGAATAAATGTAAAAAACACGTTTTAAAAAATGATATACTTTCCTATTCAATTTCCTACTATGCTGGCAGAATAAGGATTACAAATAGTCAATGTTTATTGAGAGAGTGACATTCCACTTTAAATTACCTAGCTTTGTCATCCTTTCTCAGGTCCATCTTCTATAGAACTACAGCACTGACATCCCACCGCATACTTTGAATGTCACTATTGTCTTCCTATCCACAGGAGGGTGGCAGGCAGGGGTGTAGAAACAAGAAACTTGTACTGAGGACAGATTTTCCATGGACATGGGATTTATAGCAGTCAAGCTTAAGATGACCCTACACTTAGACCAGGATTTCAAACAAGAATATAAGTGCATTTAGTAGTAATAAAGTACTTAAAAATAAAACTATTGTGCCATATGGAGCACTATTAATCAGACAATATTGGTGCAGACATAATCAGTATAACAAACAGTCAACTCACTCTACATCGATGATGGCATATCTGTCTAGTAACAGGCAGAGAATAAAGCGGGGGCTATCAATTTCTATTCAAAACAATAATATATGTTGAACCACTTGCCGACCACCCTACAGCCGTTTTACTGCTACGGGGCATTAGCTGTGCACAGGATCATATCTATATGTATATGTATATAGAGGCGATTCAGTTCGCATTGTGCGCTGTACAAGTATTTCATTCATTCATTCATTCATTCATTCATTCATATGTATGTGATCCTGCACTTCTGCCTGCAGGGGGTGTGTGCATGTCACTGGCGGTCTGTCTCTGCTGTGATAATTCACAGCATAAGCCAATCTGTGAGTGTCGGGTATTTGATGTCCTCCGGCACCCGCTGATCGTTAGTAAAGGCAGATCCCCCTTCTGACAGAGGGAGCGATGGATTCTGTGTTTCTGCAAAGCAGGTACTAGAAACGATATCTTCCCCTAGTAAAAGCAGCATGGTACAAAAAAACATTGGCTAGGCACTTAGTTAACCCTTTGATCGTCCCTGATGTTTAACCGCTTTCAAATCAGTGTTATTAATACACTCACAGTGCATAATTTTATCATTGATCACTGTATTAGTGTTACTGCATCCCACAAAAAGTCACAAGTGTAATTTAGTGTCTGATTGTCCCCTGCAATGTCACAGTCTCGCTATAAGTCACCAATCGCCACCATTAGAAGTATAAAAAAAAATCCATAAATATATCCTATATATTGTAGATGCCACAACATTCACGTAAACAAATCAATATATGCTTATTGGGATTATTTTTACCAAAAACATGTAGCAGAATACATATTGGCCTAAATTTATGAAGAAATTCGATGTTTTAAAAAAATTAAATATTGGATGTGTTTTATAGCAGAAAGTAGAACTCTTTTTTTTTTTTCAAACTTGTCCGTTTTTTTTTTGTTTGTTTATGGTGCAAAAAATAAAAAAAAACGCTTTGGTGATCAAATACCACCTTTCCTGGTGCCTATCCATGGCAGCATACCTGTGATAAGCTCCGCCCCAGAGTCCTCCAATCAGGATAGTGAATAAATTATAAAAGAAAGAACTACACCCCACCTAGCATTTTCCTGTTACATTAAATACCAAAGGGAGGGCATGTATGCTTCCACGGATAGGCACCAGGAAAGGAAAATTATGGTAAGTATGATACAATTTTCCATTGTCCATGGCAGCATACCTGCGATAAAATAAATAGCTACAAACTGGGTGGGTAATGCTCATAAAGAAAAAATGTATTAATGAACCGAGAGACCTGACTCAATTGCCCTTCTTCCGAACTCCACTGAAGTGAGTGCCCCTGGGTCAATTAAATAACGTCGTATGAAAGTGTTCGAAGATGACCAGGTTGCATATTGTCTCTAGAGAGACACTAGCCCTTGCCGCCCAAGATGAAGAACCTGCCCTAGCTGAATGGGCTTTCACCGCCAGAGGATCCATCCCCCTAGCCCTATATTTGATCAGCTTACAAATCCAGCAGGCAATAATTCTTGAGGCCGCTTCCTTCCCTCTGTTCTTGCCCCAAGGGAGTCTGAACACTCTATTTGATGCTCTAAAGGGTGCCGTAGCCTGTAGGTAGTATCTTTGAAATTCTGGGAATGTCCAACTCATCCAGAAAAGTAGGTAGCTCTCGAACTTCTGTGAGAGTGGATAGACAAGAAATTTTTAGGGACAAATCCTTGCAATGTCCGTAGTCCCACCCTATCTGGGTAAAAGATATGTGTTCATCTTCTGCTCCTAAGGTTTGTAATTCCAAGGCCCTCTTCCCTGAAGTAACTGCAATTAAAAAGGCAGTCTTGAGTGTTAGATTTTATAGAAAAAGGGATTCCGCTGGGGCAAAATGCTGAGACATCAGACAGTCCAGGACAAAGGACAGATTCCAAGCTGGAAAAGAGAGTTTTACTGGTGGTCGAATCTTTTTACATGCTCTGAAGAATTGAATGATGAGCAAGTATTCTGCCCATCTCTTTTGAGTAGCCGCAGAGAGTAACCTAAACCTTCAGTTAATGTAGCTCAAGACTGAGGTCTAGGCCTACTTGTAGAAAAATTTGAGAAATGCAGAAGCAGTAATCGTGGGATCCGTGCACCTGTTGGCTGCAAAAGATTTGAACTTATTTCAGATCTTAGAATACACAAAATATTGTGGAAGGTTTCCTGGCCGTTAAAAGCGTTTAAATTATTCTTGATGAGAAACCAAAGGATTGGAATTTCACCCTTTCAATATCACAACCTACAGGTTCAATTTGTGAGGTCATGGGTGCACAAACCTCCCTTGGGAGAGAAGCTGAGACTCTTGATAGGGCGAGAGGTACTGAGATTCATTGCCCAGGGAAACCATGGCCTCCTTGGCCAGTAAGGGAGTATTGCCACAACTCTGACTGGTTTCCTCAAAAATCTGAGAAGAAAGCTTGTGAATAGAGGTTTGGGGAGAAATGCAAAAGCCATCTTGCATTGCCATGGGCTCAAGAGGGCATCCGCTGCCTCCACCTGAGGATGGGGCAGGTGAGAGAGGAATCTTGGTAATTTGATGTTTACTACCGCTCTGTTGTCCAAGCACAACAGAACCGTCTTCTGTTGTAGATGATCTCCCAGGCTCACTAGGACTAGATAGGTCGCCCGTATCTTCAGGACATTGGAGACCACTCCCATCGTGGGGAAGTCCCATCTGCCTTGTACTGTGAGATGATTGCTGTGCACTCCCCAGCCCCTCAATCTCGCATCGGTAGTAAGAATGGTCCAAGAGGGGCATCGCATGAGATGAGGCTTTGAGATCAAGTTCGTCTTTGACCACCAGGGGAGGCCTCTCTTCCTGGGACTTGAGATAAATATAGGCTGGCACAGAACTCAGGTGCCAATGAGCCCGAAGTAGTATTGAGATACAGGATGACATGGTCCCAATTGAGCTCAGGCAACCTGGTGCAGAGAGGTGAGAGAGTGACCTGACATGACACATCTTCTGGGCAATAGTCGTTACCTTCTGTGGGGAAAGACACACTGTTCTGGCTGAGGTATTGAAAAGAGCACCTAGGTAGATCATTGACTGAGTTGGGGTTAGAAGACTCTTCTCCCAACTCACCAGCCACCCAAAATCTGTAAGGGTGGACGCTAGGCTACATCTGTGCTTCAGAAGCTACTCTGGGTTGGAAGCTAGCAGCAGGATGTCACCCACGTAGTGGAAAACTCAGGCCTCTCTCTCTGAGAGGTGCCAGGACTGCAATCAGGACTTTAGAAAATATCCTTGGGGATGTGCAGATGCTGAAAGGGAGACACTGTAACCCGGAGATGCGTGTGGCCAACCGCCATCCTTAGATATTTCTGGAAAGCAGGAAGGATGGGCATGTGCAAATAAGCATCCTGAAGGTCCACTGAGATCATCCAGTCTTCCAGCTGGACCATTTGAATGATTGTCTGTAAGGATTCCATCTTGAAGTTGTCTAACCAAATTAAACGGTTTAGCCATTTTTGAATCCACTACTGGTCTCCATTCTCCGCTCCCTCTAGGGATCAGAAAGAGGGGAGAATAGAAACCTGTGAACTTCTCGGAGGGAGAGACAGGCATTACTGCTTGTTGAATTTGGAACAAGCAAAGAAAATTCTGTAAGGCCTCAGCCTTTTGCAGGGATGCTGGCATTCGTGTTAAAGCAAGCAAATGAATCTTGCGAGGGATGATCTGAAACAGACAGTGGATACCACCCAGAGGTCCTTGCATCGGCTGGACCAGACCATGGAAACCGTTTCAGCCTGGCCCGACCAGAAACACTTGGAGAGACCTTGTGTCAAAAGGACTTTGCCTAATCCTGGGGGTTGGGGAAACTCCTTTGCTTATTAGATTTCAAGAAAGTGGCTTGAGTGCTTCTCCAATTTTTCTTAGTGTCACTGTTCTGATGAAACTGTGAGACGTTCCTGTTTCTGGAGAATTGAAACTTGGAAAAAAAAAAAACTCGGGAACGCCTTTTGTCTTGAAGGAGTAATTCAATTTCCCTCCAGTTACCCGAAAGATTACTTTCCCAAGCCTGTCTCCAAACAAAGTTTTCCCATCAAAGGGGACCTTCCACCAGTTCTGCTTAGAAGCTGCACCTGCAGCCCATGGCTTCAGCCACAGGGCCCGTTTGGCCATAATCATATGTAACATAGCTCTGGCTGAATATCTTATTGAATTGATGCTTCCCCTACAAATTCTGCAGATAACTTAAGCTCTTACAATGTTTTTATGTTATCCTCTTTCGGCACATCTTGCTGAATAGCCACCTCAATGTTGTCCAGACCCTGATGGCGTTTTGAGACTGATGTTAATGCCACTGCTGGTCTGCAGGTGCCTCCCCCTAATTGGTAGGCCTTTTTAAGGACCAAATCGATGCGCCTACCTAGAGGATCCTTAAAGGAAGCTGAGTCCTCCAGTGGCAAGGTGATGTAATCGGCTAAGCGAACCACTGCAGCATCAGTTACCAGAGGAGTATCCAAAAGGGTTGAGTCCAACTCTGCTAAAGGGTACAGTTTATATCAGGGATATGCAATTAGCGGACCCCCAGCTGTTGCAGAACTACAATTCCCATGAGGCATAGCAAGACTCTGACAACCGCAAGCATGACACCCAGCGGTAAAGGCATGATGGGACTTGTAGTTTTGCAACAGCTGGAGGTCTGCTAATTGCATATCCCAAGGCACTCTTTTAACTCCAAGAAAAAAAAAATTCCAACAAAAGTTCTTTACTTATTATTTTCTTCTTTTTTTTTTTTTTAAAACCATGAGAACGAAGTGTATGCCTTTACCTAAGGAAGCGAGGGTCTTGAAATAACGGCTGCTGACCTACTGTAGAGCAGGCAGTAGCACAAAGGCAATAGAGAAAGTCGGAATCAAAAAGAAAAATGAAATATACCAAATCTGGAAGGGTGAAAAAGAACCTCACTCTTCTTCCCCCCATCTTCTTTTTTTTTAAGACTTCCATGCCACACCTACCCTGTACTTCCATTCTCCTTCCCCTCCTACTGGCGCTGAAGGCATCAGCCTCTCGCACATGAGTTGTACGACAAACAGTGTTGTCAGAGCCCGCCCCCACCTTCTGAACCTATTGCGAATAGAGAAAATCCAATACCGGCAGCATGCTCACATGCATGCGCTCGCCGCACACAAGGGACGCCACAAGACCGAAAGCGATAGCAGAGAAAGAGAAAGTAAGGAAAATAGACAAGAAAGGCAATATGAAATAAGGCAAGACCAAAAAAAAATAGGAAAGCGAAGCTACCTTATCTACCCACACAGAGAAGGGTACCAGCCAAACCTCATATGCAGGACTCAATGCTCCAAGATGGGAGACCGCTGCTGCCTCAAAAGACCCTCAGAAGGGGCTCCCCTCTTATCAGTGCTTTTAGCAGCCCAAGGAAGGGGAGTGCATCTGGGAAAGGCCTGAACCCAGACGGAAACTGCATATGGCAGAGGTAAGGACACACAAAACCACTATCCATCAGGTATGAGGACAAAAGGGAGAATGCTAGGGGAGTGTGGTTCTTTGTTTTATAATTTATTCACTATCCTGAGGGGAGGACTCCGGGGTAGAGCTTATCACAGGTATGCTGCCATGGAGGCACTAGGAAAGCTCTATTTGTGGGAAAAAAATTACATAAATGTTATTTGGGTACAGTGTTGCACGACCAAGCGATTTTCAGTAAAAGGAATGCAGTGCCATATTGCAAAAAATGGCCTGGTCATGAAGGTGGGTAAATCTTATGATTTAGTTACTATATAGTTACTATTCAGACAACAAGGCATTGAATTCAGAAAGGCACAGAAACACTGCAGCAAAGGCAAACATTTTTGGGAATCTTCACACAATCATTTGTGTAAATACTTATTTCAATTACCCAATAATGTGCAGAAGAAAATACGTACACCAAAACTTGCTTTTTACATCATTGGATAATTGAAGGGAATATTTACAAAATTTGTGAATTAGTAGTGATAAATTAGTACAGAATTAGTATTTCAGCCTCCATATGTAAATTTGATTCATTTGTAGCCAAACATTATTGATTCCAAGTATGTTTGTTTTGCCCAAAAAATTATAGCTGCATTGTTAAGATAAAATATGTGCCCACTAGCTGATTTGCACTTGAGATACCTCTCTTGATCACTGAATACCTGGGTATTTTCCCACAGGTGACTGCAAGCTAGTTTCAGAGCAAGATGCAGAGCCATCATGATTAATAAATAACCCTTGCTGCTTTCAGCCAATTTAGTTAGACATAATTTTATTCATTCAGCCTTGGCCACCTACACAGCAATCACAACATTTAAAAAATACAGAAAATCTTTAACTAAACTGACAACTCATAAAGTTATTTCTATATTTTCGTTTCATAGCCCCTGATGCTCATTAAACTCATGTTATATTTAATTCGTAAGAAACAAAAAAAATGAACATTATAACTTACATTATAAAAGCTCTAGTTATACATCACAGTATAAATACATAATCACAGGAGATCAGACTATTGATTTGCCTCAGTGTGAAAAGTCTATTTATGTGGGAGGGTGCAGCATGGTGCGGCGACAGTAACTCACACACAGTCCAGATGCAATAGAAAGAACTTGAATTGTCAAAGTTTAACAGTTCACAAAAAGCCCAGTGGAAGGCAGCTGACCACTTAAAGATGATCAACATCGTAGCAGTGTGGGTCTCAGTCAAATTGACAGAATCTGTCTGGAAGGGCTGAATGAGGCATGGCCAGTTTGCACTCAAGCATGAAGGTTTCCAGGAGAAGTTCTAGGCCCCTAGACTTTCCCACCTCATCAGGAACCTTTCCCTGCCACTATCATTATCCCTGACAGATGGATGACCTGTCCCTACACTACCCACGAGCTAAACGTGCACCAAACTCAGGAGCCAGGTCTTAAATAGACTCTGGCTGTCCAAAGATAGCCATCAGAATCATATGGTTGTTTCACCAGTTACCCAGGAAACCATAGAGGAACCATGCTCCTCTTGACTTCCTCTCCCTCTGCACTGCTGCTGCTGTTGAGTGCCACCTGCAATGGAGAAAATAGACTACACCTGCAAACAGGCAAATTTTAGGCAAATATAAACAAAAATGATTACATGTAGAGTAGAGGAGGAGAGCCAACCTTAGAAATCTATCAGGCTCTGCAGCAGTTCATGTTGTATGTGATAACCACAAACTCGCTGACAGAAAACAGAGCAGAGGGATGAGTCATCACTTTTATACTGCTCCTTGAAATGATTGTAAAGTCCCTTTTTAAAAAACTAAAAATAAATAACAAACATGTCATACTTACCTGCTCTGTGCATTTGGTTTTGCACACAGCAGCCCAGATCCTCCTCTTCTCGGATCCCTCTTTGCTGCTCCTGGGCTCTCCCCCCTGTCGAGTGCCCCCACAGCTGCAGCTCCATGTGTCCATTCAGATATCTCTCTCCTGATTGGCTAACTGATGTTGATTGACGGGCGTGGGAGTCAATGGCACCGCTGCTGTGTCTCAGTCAATCAGGAGGGAGAGTCAGGGATGGCCGAGGGACTCGTGGACATTGCTAGACAGAGAGGGGGCTCAGGTAAGTATTAGAGGGTGCTGGGGAGGCTGCTACACACAGAAGGGTTTTTATCTTAATGCATAGAATGCATTAAGATAAAAAATCTTCTGCCTTTACAACTCCTTTAACCACTTCCCGCCTGGCCTATAGCAGAATGACGGCCGGGCGGTGGTTGCGGTGGAGCATCATATGACGTCCAGTAGGATAAACTCTAGCGTACACCTGCAGGGGCCTGCAGCGTGGCGTTCGGGGACAGAGTCACCTTCAGTACCTCCATTTGTACCACCATCAGGCCCACCACTAGTACCGCCATCGGTATTGCCACCAGTACCCCCACCCATACTGCCATCGCTACTGCCACACAGGCCCACTACCAGTACCGCCATCAGTACCGTCATCAAGCCCACCACTGGTACCACCATTGGTACCATCACCAGTACAGGCACTAGTACTGCCATCCATCGGTACCGCCACCAGTACCACCACCCATACCACCATCTGTACCACCACACAGGCCCACTACCAGTACCGCCATCGGTACACCATTAGGCCGCCATTAGTACCGCCACCCATACTGCCATCGATGTCATCACCAGTACTGCCACCCGTAACGCCACACAGGCCCCACACTAATAACACCATTGGTACAACCACACAGGCCCGACATCACTACCACCAGCAGTACCATTACTGCCATAATGTTTCAAAGGGTTTACACACCTGAGGAGGCATATCCCATTCTTACCTTGTCAGATGATGAGAGCAGTGTGGAGCTCCCATCATCCGATTCTGGTTTGGAATACGAGCCAGTGGAGGATAGTGGATCAGAGTCCGAGTCAGCGGAGGGAACCATCCCTCCCAAAAGAATAAGGAGATCGGGACCAAGATCAGAAGACCTGCCCACCACCAGCAGTGCCAGACCCCAGGAAGAGGAGCCCAGTAAAAGTACTGGAATTACACACCCAACCTGCAGAATCCAGCCCCAGTCCTACCTTCCTGATGCCCTGGCGAACCTCTTATGGTTGCCTGCCAACTCAGGATCCGCTATAATCCCCCTTTCACCACACAGCCAGGTGTGTAGCCCAACACTAAGAATTTTCCCCAATATGGGGCTTACAAAAAAGAACGATCTCCATGCCTATTCGTCCACCAACCCCATTCACCACATTTCAGTATATTTTGCTGTCATGTCCAGGACACGGTATGACATGATTATGTGTTTTCTACACTACAATGATAATTTGCAGTGCCCTCCCCAAGATCATCCCAAAAACTAAAAATTGTACAAGATATGCCCCCTAATCAATTCCTTTTCCCAGTGATTTATATAAGTTTTTATCCCAGACCAAAAAATCTGTGTCCCAGATTTGGAAGAAAACACCAAAAGAAATGCTGTGTAGGCAGCAGAGGAGGAGTTAGAAGAGATACCAGCTATTTTTGTCCCCAATGTCCCTCCCAACCTGGCCTGTGCATCGGAAATTTCTTCAAAAATGATCACACATCCATCAGCTATTATTTCCCCTTATTATTAAAAGACTGGCATTTCCCCATTTCAAATACCTGTTTGGATCATTTGCCCGCTACCATGTTTCTACCTTCCATGTTAATTAACTGACCCTGGCCTGTTTACCGACGATGTTTTTGTCTGCCAATTCAAACCACGTTTCTGACTTCCACGTGCACCAACCTCAGTCTGTTTAGTCACGATTCCTCTGCCTGACATTTTAAACCATGTTTCTGACTTCCATATGCACCGACCTCGGCCTGTTGCTTGACCATGTTTTTGCCTGCCACTTGGACTGATCTTTTTACCTTCTATTTTGGTACACAGAGGACTCACATAAGTGAGGGGCTTCAGAAAAGCATTCAGAGTAGAGAAAACCAATTTTTTGTTTTCTGTGCTCCGAGCACAGGGTCTGGTTGCCCGGAGGCTTCAAAGAGTTTTGGGTGGGAGAAGCCTCTACCCCTGTCCCCCTGGCCCTAAGCTTGATGGTCCTTCCTGTGGCTGTGCTGACCATATTGCTGCCTGTAATGACCCAGGACATTATGGACCATGTTTCTTCCTGCTGCTTGGACCAATATTTGGCTGTGTTGACCATATGCCTCTACTGACTATGGACAGTATTTATGCCTAGAAACCCCTGCCTGCTACCTGGATCAATGCTTTGGCTGTCCTTTGGCTGTCCTTTGGCTGTGCTTTGGCTGTGCTTTGGGTGTGCTGACAGTATCTCTGCCTGTACGAACTATGGAGAGTATTCCTGCCTGCTGCCTGGATAATTTATTTTGCTGTCGATGACCACATCCCTGCCTGCTGCCTGGACCGATGCTCTTCTCTGTGGACCACTGCACTATTACTTCGTATGTACCTGCTATGTGTTAGAAATATGAAGGGCCTTTAAAAATTTGATCGGTAGCCAGAAAATTATATGTGTAATTTATGGTGCTAGAATGCCTGGAGGCCTACTTGGATTTTGAGCCTCTGTATGTGGCCAGGCTATGTAAAAGTCTCAAACATGTGATATCGCCATACTCAGGAGGAGTAGTGGAATGTATTTAGGGGTGTCATTTTTGCTATGCACATGCTATGTGTTAGAAATATCTATAAAATGGGCAACTTTGTGTAAAAAAAAAAAATGCATTTTATTTTTTTTTCCACATTTTCCAAAAATTCTGGAAAAAAATGAACCATTTAAAAGACTCATTATGCCTCATAGATTAATATACGTTGGGGTGTTTGCTTTCCAAAACAGGGTCATTTTGTGGGCAATTCCATTATCCTGGTGCTCCAGGGCCTTCAAAATTGTAATAGGTGGTTGAGAATTTATGCTCAAAGAACGCCTGAAAGTGCTACTTCAATGTTGGGCCTCTGTATGTGGCCAGGCTGTGTAAAGGTCTCACATATGTAGCATTGCCATACTCAGTAGGAGTAGCAGAATGTATTTTGGGGTGTAGTTGCAATTATGCATATGCTGTGTGAAAGAAATAACCTGTTATTATGACAAGTTTGTGTAAAAAAATAAATAAATAAATCTTAATTTTCCCAAGAATTGTGGGAAAAAAATTACAACTTCAAAAAACTCACCATGCCTCTTAGTAAATGGCTTGGACTGTCTACTTCCCAAAAAGGGGTCATTTGGGGGTATTTGTACTTTCCTGGCTTGTTAGGGTCTCAAGAAATGATATAGGCTGTCAATACATCAGGTGTGATTAGATGTGATACATTTTTAGTGATTGGCATACTCTATAACTTTCACATAGATTAATGCCGCATACACATGATCGGAATTCCGGCCAGAAAAAGTCAGATGAGAGATTTTCATCGGAAAATGCGACCGTGTGTATGCTCCATCGGAATTTAGCTGTCCGAATTCCCGCCAGCCAAAAATTTATAGCATATTCTCAATTTTCCAGACGGAAAAACTTTCTATCGGTAATTCCGATCGTGTGTATGCAATTCCGACATGAGACAGAAGCTATTGGCTACTGGCTATTGAACTTCCTTTTTCTAGTCGTGTCATACGTGTTGTACGTCTCTGCATTATAAATGATTGAAATTTGGTGTGACCATGTGTAGGCAAGACAGCTTCAGCCGAATTCCATCGGAATTCCATCGGGGAAACCATCAGAGCTTTTTCCGATGAGAATTCCGATCGTGTGTACGCGGCATAAATAATATCCACTAATTTTGGTTATTTTTACCAAAAATATGTAGCAGTAAAAATTTTGGCCCAGATTTATGAAGAAGAATGACCTTTGCAAAAATTTGCTAAATTTTACTATAGAAACTAAAAAAAGTGGGGTTTTTTTTCAAAAAGTTTGCAGTTTTTTCATTTATTGCAAAAAAACAACCAGTGGGGATTAAAAACAACCAAAATAAAGCTCTATTTGTCAGAAAAAAAATTCTAAAGATATAGAGTGTAGCGTGACTGGGTAATTGTTGAGTGTAATTGAGTGTCATTCAAAATGTGAAAGCTGAAAATTGGTCTGGGTGGGAAGGTGCATAAGTGCCTGGTATTGAAGTGGTTAAATGTCCAATCAGAAAGCTAACATGCATTCTGGACTAGGCTGTGCTGCTGCTCACATTCAGATAGAGCACCCAGCTGTATTGTTTTGCAGAGGTGTCTTGATCACAGAACAGGCTGCACAGAACTGCAAACTCTTTGGCACAAAAAACAGTTTTTCATTTTATAAGTGTATTTAGCGGCTTGCCTCCGTTTTGTATTTTAAAGGATACTTGGCATTTAGAACACACATTACAAACTCTCATACACACAAAAATATATTTCCAACAACATAACATTCTAAACCATACCAGATTATTATGCCATTTTTTTGCCACCGTAGATATTTTGCTTTCCCTTTGTAATTAAAGCTGCTGTACTTCTATATATGTCTGAGAATTTATTCCCGCTTGTTTTACACATGCATGCTTCCTATCAGGAGAAACCTTCTTGCTACTGCAGAATAGGATTAGTGATGTTCAGTGATTTCCTATACACCTATTTAGCAAGTAGTGGGAAATTTCTGTGCGGCTCTTGACAGCAGAGATGTGTGAAATAGGGAACAGAGGTCAAGGACAACAAGCAAATACTAGAGTTGGAGAGCTCTGGAGAAGATGGGCACTAATCCAAGAGGACAGCAGAATGTATAAGGGGATTGTCAAAAACCTGCCTGTGTACAGATGCTGGGTTAGAGCCAGCGTCAGATCTTTAAACAAGCAGCACAAGATTTTGCATACAGGAGCAAGGGTGTCTGCTTCTAGGTAAATCCCATTCTCTTTGCTTCCTAAGCACCTATTAAAAGCATCCTAAACCTCAGATTAAAACAGATGTCAGACTTGCATATCTCTGATAAAATGCTGTATTCTATTTCAGGGCATCAGTGCTCCTAATGTGGATGTTTGCAATTAGATTTTTAGAAGCAAGTGCCACAAGAGACTAAACATGCACAGTCCTATGAATGATCTCCTCGAGGAGACTTGCCACCTGGAACAGGACAATGCTGCTAAGCTGAATAGCTGGGAGTCAGAGGAGACCGGATCAACAAAAAAATGCAGAGGTGATCAAATACCACTAAGAGAAAGCTCTATTTGTGGGAAAAGAGGACATACATTTTATTTGGGTACAGTGTTGCACAACCGCGCAATGGTCAGTTAAAGTACTATATTGCAAAAAATGACCTGGTCAGGAAGGGTGGTAAATCTTCTGTAGGTCAAGTGGTTAAGCAGAATACATACATACATAAGTTTGTTTGGTTATCCGTTGTAGGTGGTCAAACATTTCGGTAAAGGTGTATTCATTATAGCACACCATTGTGTGGTTATCCCACTTAGCTTGCTAGCAGAGAAGTTCTTTTGGAAGATTTACTTTTGAAAATTGCCGAATTTTTGTTTACATAGAACTTTTCACTTTTTGGATTTATCATTTATTTGGACATTACATACTTAATTTTTATGTATATGATTTTTCACTTCTGTGGAGTGTTTTTCTCCTCTTAGATGGTCTTATCTTCTTCACAATGTTTTTCCAATATAATGTTACCATAGTAACATTGTACTACTCTGGGGAAGTGATCAGTAATTGTTTTTTATTTTTTATACACATTATGTTTGCATATACCCAGAAAGCAAACAATTGAGCTTACAATTCAACACTGCCACTAATTTGTGGCAAGTTATTCTTGCTATCTGGGTAGCAGTGCATTAAATTGCTATATACAAGCATTTTACTAAATAAAATCAATTCATTCAGTTTCTTTTGTTGTGATTAGCTGTGATTGCCCAGAGCTAATCACATGGTACAGATGGACTGTGAGTGGCCCAGTCTGTACCATGTGATCACACTGACCAATTACAGCTAACAACACAATTTTATACAATGGATGGCTTCAAAGGAAGCCATCCATTATATACAACTGTCACATGATCCACTGTAATTGGTTACAGTGGTCATATGGTACCGGCAGCGGGCCGGTATAGGGATCAGTCATCGTCTGTGTCCATATGACATCTGCCCAGATCGAAGAGAGGTTCCTGCCTGCATCATTATGCTATACACCAGGAAAAATGCAATGGTGTACACACATATGCAAGGTTGCTGAGCTCCCTAATGGGGGATCAGACAACCTGGGATGAAAGCCTGCAGCAAATATGACTGTCCCTGTGCAGAGTAAGGTCTCTAATGATGCTCGGTGGAGAGGTGCAGATGATCTTATGCTCTGTGGTCTCAAGATTCCGGTATTTTCAAAGTAAGAGGTCTAAGAGCCCCAAACCATGGGAAATGGTGTCAGTAGAGGTGCCCAAATGTGAAGGAGAAGCATTCCTCACTCACAAACAGCACAAGAGACATATCACAGCTGTGACTAATCACAGCAGGTCACATGACATTTGTAAACAATGGATGGCTTTCTTTCATGCCATCCGTTGTGTACAATTGTGTTGCTAGCTGTGATTGGTAAATGTAAGTACATGGTATAGACAAGGCCAATCTCAGCCCATCTGAACCATATGGTTAATCACATCTAATCACAACAAAACAGACTGAATGCATCAGTTTCATTCAGTAAAATGCTTGCTTATAGCAATGTAAGCCACTGCTATAAGCAATCATAAAAAGAAGAAAAAATAAAATCCTGATTACGGTACTTTCCCAGAGTAGTACAATGTTACTATGGTAACATTATATTGCTCTGGTCATAAATTTAAAAATATGTTTTTTATTTTTTTGTACTGTCACCAGTCAGTGTCCTTGATCACTGCCACACCAGTTACATTATGACACTGTAATGCAGTTTTACCGTATGAAGAATTTTCTTTTTTTACTTCTCAATTTGTCAAAAAACGACATCTTCAGAAAAAGTCGCCTTCGGGAGTTTGCAGCCCAGTGGGCCTCTCCGTTGTCCGACCAATGGGTCTGCGGACTGATTTCCTCGGGCTACAAGATAGATTTCCTCTCTTGGTCACCAAGCAGATTCTTCCCCTCCAGCATACCCTTACTCCCGGAGGCCCTGTTGGGGGCAGTAAGGGACCTGCTAAGCCGTGGGATGATAGTGCCTGTTCTGGAAAAGGAAAAGTTTCAGGGGTTCAACTCCAGTCTGTTCGGACGTACCCTTCCTTTTTGGGGACTACAATCTTGGACCTGAAAGCCCTCAATTGCTTTTGTAAAAGTACAGAGGATCAGAATGGACAGCGCTGAAAGCTGAAAATTGGCCTGGGTAGAAAGGGGGTAAAATTCAGAGGAAGTGGTCAGTGCAGTGTCATGCAACTCATTGACAGTGTTTTATATTATTGCGTGGAAAATAAATATCCAATCAATGAAGAATGCATTTCTCAGCTTCTCCTTCACATTCAGGCACCTCTGCTGCCTCCATTTTTTGGAGCTCTTGGCCCTTGTACACACGGTCGGAGAATCCGTCGGAGTGTGTCCTATCGGAACATCTTGTCGGATAATCCAACTGTGTGTGGTATGCATCGGACTGATTCCGTCTGAATATCCGTCGGACCCAATTTTCCAACATGTTGGAAATATTTCCCGACCAACCGGGCCGTTCGGACATACTCCGATCATGTGTAGAGAATTTTGATCGGACCAAGTGCCACGCATGCTCAGATCAAATTCCTACATCAAAGCTATTGGCTACTAGCCTGAATGTAGTCCCATCGTAACGAAATTACGTCATCACGTTCTAAAAGATCGGATTTTGCGCCAACTTTGTCCGACCGTGTGTATGCAACAGTTTCGGACAAGATCCGACAGACAAAATCCGACGGGCAGAATCCACGGATTTGGTTGTGGAAATCTCCGACCCTGTGTACAGGGGCTTAGATCTCTTACTAAGATTAAATCTAGAGGGTGGTGGGGCTATTTAGACTTTTGAGCTAACACAGGAAGTATGCACAGGCCAGCTCTGAATTTCTGACATGATCAATAGGTTCCTTTTGTTTTTGTTATTGAAAATATATAATAAAACACTTTCAATGGATATTTGAGTCCAAGAAGTTGAAAATAAGAGAAATGCATTATTAGGGGTTTTGTGAAGGATTAGTTTATTTTCTTAAATAACAAACATGTCATACTTACCTCCACTGTACAGCTCGTATTGCACAGAGTGTCCCTGATCATCAACTTATGGGGTCCCTCGGTGGCTCTCGCGACTCCACGTCTTATCAGATAACCCCCTAGGAGAAGCGCTCTCCCAGTGGGCTACGTTGCAGGCACGCTCCCGAGTCCAGCATTTGCATCCATAGATACGAATGTTGGACTCGGCCCCACCCCCGGCACCCACGTCATGGGATTTGATTGACAGCAGCGGGGACCCCGTGCAGAGAGGGACAGCGCGTTTCTGCCAAGTGAATTAAGGGGCTCAGGCAAGTAAAATGGGGGCTGGTCACTTCCAGAAGTTTTTTCACCTTAAAGTGGTTGTATACTCAAAAATTTAACTTTATAGTAATATTTTCCTCCAATCATCCCCAATCGATTTGCAGTAATAATTTTTTCCCTACCTGCTTCCTTCCTGTACTATCGCTGTATTTGCGACTAGTGACGTCAACGCGCATGCGCAGTAATAACTCAGAAATCCGGCAGCCCGAGCCCAAGCCGGAATGATTCTTGTTTATGTCGGGGCTGCGTCATTTCCTGTTGTAGACGTCAGCCCCGACATCCCGCGATCATTGCTCATCTTTTTTTTCTACCAGAGGATCCTGATTACCACGTGACTCCTACGTCACGGGCTGAAGGTGATGGACGGCGTGAATTTTGAAGAAAAACAGAGAGAGCTTCCTGCCAAGAGACAGTACAGTATTTATTGTTATCACATATTATATTAAATGTTAAAGTTTAATTTTTTTTTACATGTATTTAATTTTAATAAAAACTTTTTTTTAAAATTTTAAATTTGTTGTGTCATTTATTTTCATTTAATAAACTTTATAGAGTTAATTAAAAAAAAAAATATATATATATATATATATATATATATATATATATATATATATATATATATATATATATATATATATATATATATGTGTGTGTATATGTATGTGTCTGCTTCTTAGTGTATATGTATAAATGTGTGTGTGTGTGTGTGTGTGTGTATGTATATTTCCCAATGAATGTATTCTATATTCTTCTTTAATTAATTTTAATAACATTTTTTATTAAAGGTGAGTGCTGCACAAGGGGAAAAAAAGCTCGAGAGAATTTTCAAAATTGAAATTATTTAAAAGTAATATTAATAAAAGTAAATTAAACAGTAACTAACATTCTATTAATATTTGTATGGCTATATGTATATATATATATATAATGTGTGTGTGTGTATATATATATATATATATCTCTGTGTGTGTGTGTGTCTAATATCCATCTCTTTCTCTCTCAAAATATATATATATATATATTTCATAATGAATTTATTCTATATTTATTTTTTAATTGATTTATTTTTAAAAATTTTTGTTAAAGGTGATTGCTGCACAAGGGGAAAAAGAGGTCGAGAGATTTTGGGAGATTGAAATTATTTACAAGTAATATTAATAAAAGTTAATTAAATAGTAATCAACATTATATTATTATTTATATATATATATATATATATATATATATATATATATATATATATATATATATATATATATATATATATATATATATATATATATGGCATACATATACGTGTGTGTGTTTGTTTCTATTTATACATATATATATATATATATATATATATATATTAATATATATTTATTTATTTATTTATTTTTGTGTGTGTATATATATATATATATATATATATATATATATATATATATATATATATTATACGTTATACATTTATATAAATATATATAAGAGGGCCAGTATGGTGGCCCGTAATTATGGGAGGAGCCCGGAGGGTATATAATCAGACCACCCACAACGGTCTGTGTCGGTTCCAGTGCAAGGTACTGCACATCAAGGGGCCGACTCTTCTCAGCTCCCTCACGGTCGTCTATCCGTGCGTCCAATCGTAGGTGCACTTCGGCTTCTTCATTCGTGGTCTTCGTCGGCGGTTCCCGCTCATGGTCGCAGATAAGTAGTATCCGAATCTTTTCATATCATGTGCAAACTTGCGACTTATCATGCTTACTATCCTGCACCCCTTTCGCAAAACCTACCTCTGAGTTGTTGACACTCATGTCCCGACATTGTTCGGCACAGGCATAGTACATTCGTAAATTCTTTCTACCAAACGTACGATTCATTCATAGATTCAAGCCTTCGAGTCGCTGTTTGTCGTTCTCCAATATCACTCGCCATAGGCTTCACTGGTTATAAAATTCACTGTTCTCATCCTTTTTTGAGATAAACAGGTATTGTTTGTATGGGTTTCTGTGGCTGATTGGGGTGTAATTAAACCCACCTGATGTCTTTCCTGCACTTGACTGCATCTTCACCAGGGGGCCAGCTTTGCCCCAAACAGCTCTTTGCATTCCCCATTGTCAAAACGAAATTCTCATGTCACCTTACTACAGGCTCCCGGTCAACTCAGTTCTCGCCTCCAACCAGTCAACTTCACAACTAGTGCATAAAGTTAGGTGTGTAGTTCAATGGGATTCCCCCTTTCTCTTAAACACTCTTTCACTACATATTTTTACTTCACATACAGAATTTGACCTGCTCCTGAGGCGTTAGCAACTGTCACATACTTCTGTGCACTTCACTCTGTTTTCGAAGCACAAGCCTTCAATACGCAGACAAGGTCGCCTAATCTCCATACTTGCTGGCAGTGCAAGCATTAGTAGACCGAACCCACGTCAATTAACTACAGATCGCAACATTCCTACTTAGTATACCAGACTTCAGCTATCCACCCCAGTCCGCCCTGGGGCGCTCTGGTTCATTAGTCTGTGCCGAGCACAGACTGACACCCGAGCTATCGGTTACCTAGCCAGTCACCTCCTGGCTCACCTCGGTTGTTACGCATTCTTTTGAGTTTTCTAAAGTCACACTCAACAGCGCTCAAGCGCAAACCAACTGTCACTATGTCTGTCGTTCCTTGTCCTATTCTTCTTGTTTCCTTCCGCCTTTCATCTTATCTACCCAACGCAACTATCCCCTCCTACCTTTGCAACTTACCTCAAACATACGCACCCCCCCCTTGCTTTTTAGTTGACGCCATGTCGCAGGCAGACAGTGAGGACTTTGCCTCAGCCCTGCCATCACCCTTTACGGGCTCAGCAAGCGGCGGTTTACAGTCTCACAAGAGCTTGGACCAATTAAAAAAATAAATAAATAAATAATAAAAAAAAATAATAATAAAAAAAAAAAAATAAGCTCATAGCAGAACGGTGTCGCAGGAGTAAATCCTACCCTGCTGCAGCCAGGAAACCAAGCCTTTAGGCTACTGTTTCCACCGCCAGTGGCAGCCCTTCCAGGCACCACTTCAGTCTATCTTCTTTGCGACTACTCAGCTGCACTCCTGGGTAACCACACTGTCAGCAGCAGTCGCCGAAGTCCAAGCAGAGTGACAGCCCTGGAGGTACGCCCAGCCGTGCCCCTACCAGCTCCAGTCACCACCGTCATTCCCGTACCTTCACTTACAGATACACCCAACTTCTGCACCATCGTCTTCCCTGCACACCTTGTCCTAGCAGGGCATCTAGGAGGACATCTTGGATGACAACGACGTTAACTTAGCATCCCTCCTCATAGCAGTACACAACTTGGCCTAGAACAAATCATATTCGCGGGGAGATGTCTCCGTCATCCTGAAGGCCAGAGACCCTTTACTTAATCGCAAGCTCACTGTCACAGAGTTTGTGCGGGCCTTGGGGACAGTCAGAGACATGCTAGGCAGAGCAACCCCAACAGGAGGGTAGAATTGGACCCGTATCTGCACGCAGCAGGTCACAAGTACGCAGGGTGCCCATCCTTTGACTATCACTGCTCATTTTCAGCCAAGGCAGCAGCCAGACTCAAGGGGATCTTTTACCTCCCATCTTTTAGTGTTTCTCTTCCAGGCAAAGACCCTGACTAAATCCTTAAATTAAGATGTGCCAGCTATAGCAGATCTGCCCATGAGAGTCGATTTTCTCACAAATTGGAATGGCATGCCAATGTGTATTCCCTCAGCATCTCTCTTCATCTCAGGTAGTCATGGTCACCGCAGCCTCCACAGGTCCTCGCCTCAATTTTGGCCAAATTGGGTTTATAGGGCCATAGCCGTCAGAAATCCTCTTGATTCCTGGGTTCAGTTAGTCCTCCTCTTTGTTCGACCTCTACCCCATTGTCGCAGCAGCTCAAGTCTGGTGCAACAACTGGGCAGGACAAACAGTGACGTTCGCCACAGACAACCAAGCTACAGCCAGTATTATAAATAAAGGAGGTCCTAGTAGCTGGCCATTGTGGCCTTCCTGTGCAGGCTGGTGCCACTATCCCCACAGCACCAATCTAACGTCCTATGCGTCCACATCCCAGACAAACGCAATAATCTGGCCGACGCACTACCCGTTAACTTTGCTTTGTTGTTTTTTGCAGGAACCTGGAACCGACCCGACCATGTCTCTTATCCCACACTGGTCGTAGCTAACCTCGGATTCAAACAACACTTTCACGATGCTACCTGCCTTATTAATCTTTCATTATCTCACAACACCCTGAAGGCCTACCGGGCAGCCTAGAGGTTCTATGTCAGGTTACTAGCCTCAAACCCCAGAGCAATACCAAGAGTTCTCCATCACATCCTGGTCTTCATATTATGCCACCGCACACAGTTGGCATTGTCACACAATACCTAAGACCCCACTCAGCTGACATCCAGTATTTCATCCCCTTATGAGATCCTAACAAACCGTCTTGTTTGCTGCCCATACGGTCAAGACCATGTTGTGTGGTATTCACAGGCAATGACCCCAAATCAGTATCAAACGGCTACCCGTCACCAGCGCCATATTCCGAGACATGTCTTTCATCCTGTCACATTCCCCTTTTGGCTAAATTCAGCCTGGTCCTTCAAGCAGCCATCTACCTGGCTTTCTACAGCTTCTTACGCCCCAGTGAATACTGTCACCATCCCAGTTGTAAAGTATTACGTAGACACCACCTCACACGCCATCAGACTTCATCTTGCTCCTCAGCGTGTCCAAAACACAATAGTCCGGTCCAGGGGTTGACATAAAACCTTTCCAAACTCTCAAAGCCTGGTGCCCCGTGTCCATCCTAGATCAATTTTTGGCCCATATGTCTGATCCCTCGCAGGACAGCCCATTACTACCGTTCTCGATTAGTACCCCAGGCAGCAACCAGTTCATTAGTCACGTCAGGTTCCTTTTGAGCAAATTAGGCCAGGACCTTGGTCATTTTCTTGGACATTCTTTCGCATTGGAGCAGCATCAGCAGCCTCACGAAACGGGGTCCCAGTCCACGCGATCAAAGGTGGGCAGGCGGGAATCCACCTGCTTTACTCGATACATCTCCAATCCACAAGTGGAAATGTCCTGAGCCTTCAGAAACTTTGCCCCGTAGTGTCTTGTTGTACATAAATTAATAATTACCTCCCTACACCAAATCTTTTGCGGCCTTCTCTTGGCATATCGCCCAGCAGAGCAGGGCTCACCGCCCAGCTCACCAGGGCTTACCTTACAGCAGACCAAGGGCACAACTCAGGTCTATTTTATGTTGTTAGTCTTGTGACGTGTTTATGTGTTCTTTCATATCTCTTACAGCGGAGGGCTCCGACCATAAATAAGAGGGCCAGTATGGTGGCCCGTAATTATGGGAGGAGCCCGGAGGGTATATAATCAGACCACCCACAACGGTCTGTGTCGGTTCCAGTGCAAGGTACCCACCCACCCATTTCCCTTCTCAGAGTACTTCACTTAAAACACGTTTCTCTACAGAAACATCCATTTACTTTCTTAAGGTATGCGGCCTTCTCTTGGCATATCGCCCAGCAGAGCAGGGCTCACCGCCCAGCTCACCAGGGCTTACCTTACAGCAGACCAAGGGCACAACTCAGGTCTATTTTATGTTGTTAGTCTTGTGACGTGTTTATGTGTTCTTTTATATCTCTTACAGCGGAGGGCTCCGACCATAAATATATATATATAGATAACGAAGTTATATCATATAGAGAGAGACAGATATATATATATAATACGTTATACATTTATATAAATAGATATATATAGATAGAGAAGTTATATCATATAGAGAGAGACAGACTATATATATATATATATATATATATATATATATATATATATATATATATATATATATATATATATATATATAGATATAGATATATATAGATATAGATATATATAGATAGATATCTATATATATATATATATATATATATATATATATATATATGTATATATATATATATATGTATATATATATATATATATATATATATAGATATAGATATATATAGATATAGATATATATAGATAGATAGATAGATAGATAGATAGATAGATAGAGAAGTTATATCATATAGAGAGAGACAGATTATATATCTATATATATATATATATTTATGGCTGAAGCCCTATGACCGATACGTATCCGAACAATACAAACTTATCATGAGATACCCTATATGAAATGGACCTGAAAGTGTGCCCTGGTCTAATGGACGGTATACCAAAATAAGGGGGCATACCCAATAATTAGAAATGAATGTGTTTTGAAGAGAAATGTTTTGATAAATGCCCTAAAAAAGGGGATGGGAGGGTGGGTATTGCGCACAGGAAACCGACAAAGACCACAGGCGAGTGGGCTGGTTAAATACCCCCCGGACTCCTCCCATAAATTCAGGCCACCATACTGGCCTTCTTACTTATGGCTGAAGCCCTATGACCGATACGTATCCGAACAATACAAACTTATCATGAGATACCCTATATGAAATGGACCTGAAAGTGTGCCCTGGTCTAATGGGCGGTATACCAAAATAAGGGGGCAAAACACTTAGGTAGGGATAAGAGAGTTTTATTGTTTCCAGCTTAATCTTTATTGAGCCAGTTGAGTGAATGCCCGAGACATCTCTACCTGTGGGTTAGGGATGTACCGAGTGAAGCAGGCCGATTTCCACCTGCCCAATCTTTTGATGACGTGGTCCGGGACCCCATGTCGGGATGCGGATGAAGCTGCTCCGATGCAGAAGGAGTGGCCGGAATACTCACCGGGATTGAGGAGCAAGTTGCGGAGGAGAATCCTAACATGTTTAATGAACTGGCAGTTCGTTAATGGTTTGACCGGGAAGGGCAAAAGAGGGCTAGAGTTCGGGAGCTCGGGTAGCCGAGAGAGTAACTGTGTAAGCACAGCGTCCGGGCACCAGGCGTTGTTGGTTTTGTAGAGGTGGATATCTACGCCGTTGCCTGTCTGCTGGGTCTTGGTTACCGAGAGGTGGAGGATGAAGTGGTCCTGGTGACGGAGCAGATGACGTCTGCGAAGGACTGGACTGTGTGGGCTGTTATGAGTGAACTCACTGGGCCCTAGGAAGCCATAGTAGGCCAGGTAAATGGCTGCCTGTATGACCAGACTGGGGAGAACACCGAAAGGGTAGCTGGTAAGCATGGTGGACATGTCCCTGAAGATGGAACTGGTGATGGGGAGCCGTTTGACTTTTATTGGCGGCTGTTGCTTCTGGATGCCGCGCAGGATGGCTCGGATCGCGTGGGACGAGAAGATGGACAATTTGGTAGGATCCTGAAGTGAGAGGAAGTGCTGTATGCCAGCTAAGTATAAACGGATGGTGTTGAAGGACAAGGCCAGTTGATTATGGCAGTATGAGGTGAAGGCTAGTATGTGCCTAGCATCTGTGGGGGTGCCTACTGTGGAGGCAACCAGAAATGTATTGAACGCCTTCCAGGCTACCCGGTAGGCTTTCAGAGTATTGTCCGATAGTGAACGGTTGATGAGCTGAGTGGCTCTATGTAGATGCGGCTCTAGTCCAGGGTCAACTGAGACCAATGCGGGATAGGAGCTGACGCTGTATCTGCACTGGGAACCTTCTGAAAGAAGGACAGGAAATTAAAGCGGGACAGTGCGTCAGCTGCAAGGTTGTACTTTCCTGGGATAAACGTGCAGTAAACATTAAACTGATGCTGCAGAGACAGCTGCACCAGCCTGCGTAGGAAGGACATCACGGAGAGAGATTTAGACCTGCCTTTGTTGACAATTTCGGCTGTGGCCTGGTTATCGGTGGTAAAACCTACAGTTTGTCCTGTCCAGGTATGACCCCAGAGCTGGGCGGCTGCTACCATGGGGTAGAGCTCGAACAGGGATGAAGACTGACTAAACCCAGGGATCCTGAGTATTTGAGAAGGCCAGGGTCCAGCGAACCAATGGTGGCCAAAAATTGCCGCAAACCCTGTGGAGGCTGCGGCATCTGTCACTACCTGTGGCGAGAGAGGTGAGATACACGGGATGAACAGAGAGATACCGTTCCAGGTGGACAGGAACTCGTCCCACATCGACAGGTCTGCTAAGGCTGCGGTATCTAGGCAGAGGACTTGATCCGGGTCTTGTGCCTGAGAAAGGTAGACCAACAGGCGCGAGACAAAGGAGCGACCTTGTGGAATTATACGCATGGCATAGTTGAGCATGCCCAATAGCGACTGTAGCTGCCTCCTTGTACATCCCCTGGTGCGGGTGAACTCGCGTGGAGAACTGCCCTGATGCGGGTCAGTTTGTCGAGGGGCAGGCTGGCCTGCATGGAGCTGGTGTCTAGATTGACTCAGAGGAAGGTGATTGATTGTGCGGGCCCGTCCACCTTATGTTCAGCGATGGGAACATTGAGGTTCCCAAAGACGGTCCTTAATTTGTCGAGGTCCCTTGGAGGTGTGCCCGGCTGTTCAATCAATAGGAAGTCATCCAGGTAGTGGATAACTTGCTGACAACAAACCTTGTGCAGGAGAATCCACTCAAGAGACTGAGCGAACGTGTCGAACAGCCAAGGGCTGCTTTTGGAGCCAAACGTTAACTTAGTGGCGAAATAATATTGATCTCTCCATTTAATTCCATGCCAGCACCAGAGGGACGGGTGGATAGGCAACAGTTTAAAGGCGTCGGATATGTCGGCTTTGGCCAGCCACGCACCTGTGCCTACTTTAAGGATGGCCTGAATCGCCATGTCCACAGAGGCGTATTTTAATGAGAACTCTTCGGAAGGAATCAAGGAGTTTAAGCTGGGAATGTGGGAAGAACGAGGCGCAGACAGGTCGTACACCAAACGATTTTTATTAGAAAATTTGCCCTTGACAAGCCCAATAGGGCTAACTCTCCACGTATTGAAGGGGGGCTGTGTGAAGGGACCTATGACAAAGCCTCGTTCCACCTCATTTTGCAGCAGTTGGTCAATGGCCTGCTCGTCAGAGGCTGCTGAGCGGAGGTTTCTGCACTCGTAGGTTTGGTGGGGTAGGGAGATGAGGCCGGTGTGAAAGCCTGTCGTGAAGCCACTGATGAGGAAGGTGGCTAGTGAAGGAGTGGGGTGCATAGTGAGGTAGAAGCCCAAGCATATGACGTCTATGCGGCTCAGTCATGAGCCCTTGTGCGTTTTGACCTCGCACAAATTTCTGGGGTGCGCTCTGTGACATATGACACAGATGTGCAGTAGGCGGCACTGGCTAAAATTGCATGTGCCATAGTTATAATTATTGCAGATGGCCGTTCCCCCTACGGTTCGGACCGTACGTCCAAACTTGTCTACTTGATTCTTTGGCGCAGGGCCTGATGGGCCTAGGGCTGCACCAGAGGTGGAGGGGAACTCTACCGGGCGACTAACCGGTATGTTGGCGCACCAGGAAGCGGTATGGGTGGAGGACTGGCAGATGGCACACAGGGGTGAACGAAGGCCGGCAAAATGCTGGCAGAACAGTTCGGTGTCCATAAGGCTCCAGTCTGTGGGTGACTGGAACTGTGCCAGTTTAGCGGCTGCCTTGGCTGAGAACGAACGATGATAGTCGTAAAAGGAGAAGCCTCCGTATTTGTATCCTAGGTCCACCACTGTGTGGAGGTACAAATCCAGCTCTTCCCTCCTGGCAGGGGATGCTGAGCAAATGACGTCTCTCAGCATCCCAAAGGCTAGGGCAAACTCTGGGATGGAAAGTTTACGGTTCAGCCTGGGGTCCTTAGCTTTGAGGACTATGGAGACATCTCCCCAGGTGTAAGCCTTGTTCTCTGCAAGATCATGTACCGAAATAAGCAGGGAGGCAAGGTTGACATCCTTGCCGTCCAAGATGTCCTTCCTTATGCCGGCCGGCACCAGATGTGCTGGACAGACCACGGGACATGTTCCTTCGTTACCTGTCGGCAGTGGTGACAGGACTGGAACCGGAACAGGGGTGGTTGTGTCTGGGTGAGTTTCTAGGAGCGTCACTCTGGCCTGGACGTCCGTGACTGTATTGGTTAGGGACGACACCATAGCATGCAGTTGGCCTATAGCCGCTGAGATGGACTGGAGAGTAGCCTGAGGCGGGGTACTAGGCCCGGCCGTAGCTGGCGGGGTAGATAGGAGCCTAAAAAGCTCTGCCTTCCTAGCCGTAGCGGGGAAGGGAATGCCCCTGCGTCTCAGCTCCGCTGTCAGCCTGGGGATAGTCCAACCCCTGAAGGACTGTATGCTGTCGCTCACTGAAGGCGGGTGAGGAGACAAGGGGGCGGTAAGGTCTTCGCTGCCGAGTTGGGACATGGCTCCAGGTGAATCGTGTCCCAGGAGTGATGTCCTATCTCTTTGGGGATGAAGGATGGACGACCGTAACCTATAGAGGGTGACATAACTCAAGACTGTTTCTCTATTTTACCAAGCGAATCCACCTGTTGCTGAGTACTAAGGCGGGAACGAACGTGTATACATATATATATATATCGTCGCGTGCCTTTACATACATATATATGTATACCAGCATGGTTGCTGTTGCCTCTTCCATGCCTTCCCCTCTCTTTTTTTTTTTTTTTACCTGGGAAGATAACGTCCAAGCTGGTGCAGGGTGGACCTACTGAACTTGACTGACCTGGAGAGAGAAACAACAGATGACAATTGGTGAGGAGCCTAACAAGTAAACTGAAGAGTGACGTAAACGGCTGGCTAATACGACCGAAGTGCACCGGTGAGTAGACATTTTCCGCCACAACTCCTTTATTATCACCGCCATTTATTTATCATCATTTTTTCCTCTCCTTTTCCTTTTTTTTTTTTTTGCTGTCCCAATCCGACGTATCATTTGCGTAAAGGACGAAGTGTGGGATGACCTGTGTCCAATGCGGGAGCGTGAATAAGTGCTGTAATTGTGACTGTACAATAAGGCAACCTGTTGGAAAAAGTGAAATGTGGCCGTTCCCTCTGGGGCACGCCGAACCGAATCGATGTATCACGGATGCTACTGGATTCGAGTCGGAGCGCTGTAAGTGACAGTGAAATGAAGCATGATTGCCATGACAGAGGCACGAAATGGTCGCGTCGCAAGAGCGACTGACAACAAACGGACTCTGGAGCACGTACTGAAATGTGGGAAATAACCTGGGGCGAACCGGAACGAATCGGTGCATGTGCATGTGCGACTGGATTCGAACCGGAGTGCGGAGCGTGACAGTGAAATGAACCGAACAACTTCTGTCATGACAGCGGCCTAGATCGGCCGGCCGCGAACTGAGACTGGAACCGAACCGGTCTCTGGAGCATGCACTGAAATGAGGCTGAAAAAAAAAAAATACCTGGGGCCGTCCGGACGAATCGATGCACAGAAATGCCACCGGATTCGCACTGAACGCACTACATGACAATGAAATGTTTCCCATGATAGAGATGCGAATCGGAGAGGACGCAGCCTGCGACCGTCAACGAGCGGGCTCTAGAGCATGTACTGAAATGAGGCCAACGCAACTGGGACACGTCGACCGAAACCCGTGCTTGAGAATGCGCCTGGTTTCGATTCGGGACGTAATAGGTGACAGTGAAATGATTCCCATGACAGAGACCCAGCTCGATTGGCAGCGAGTGGGCTCTGGTGCACGTACCGAAATGAGGCCGAGCAACTAGGGGCACACCGGAACGAATTGGCGCATTTAGCGGATGCGACTGGATTCGAATCGGAGCGCAGTGCGTGACAGAAATGAGTGAAATTATGAAATGACCTACGTGAGCCAGCCGTGGCAGAGGTACGAATCGTTGTGCCGTGTGATGCGACTGGCAACGATTTGCCTGTGGAACACGGTGATGAGGCAGACAACATAACAAGTTACAACAACAGTGCAGTATTTTTAGTTCAAGCAATTTCTACTGAAATGAGGCCCGTGAAATGAAGGGCGCTGCAAAAATGGTGCACATTGTGTGATTAACGACCTGGTTTCGTAACTAATGACTCAAATTTTTTCAGGTTTTAACGACACTCAAAAATAGAAATGTTTCTAGTAAAGGAAGGTCAATCGAGACCCTTACCTGCGGCAGTCGAGCCAGAGACGTTGTACAAAAACGAACGGGAACGAAAACCACGAGACTTCTAGTAGAGAGAAGTTTTTCCGAATGGCAACGAAACTCGAGCAGTCGGCCTAGTGACGTAGTATTGCGCACAGGAAACCGACAAAGACCACAGGCGAGTGGGCTGGTTAAATACCCCCCGGGCTCCTCCCATAAATTCAGGCCACCATACTGGCCTTCTTACATATATGTCTCTCTCTATATGATATAACTTCTCTATCTATATATATCTATATATATATATATAAATGTATAACGTATAATATATATATATATATATATATATATATACACATAAATATCTATATAAATAGAAAGGCCAGTATGGTGGCCTGAAATTATGGGAGGAGCCCGGTCGTATATATAACCCGCCGTTCGCCCATCCTGCCTCGTCGGTTCCGGTGCGCGATACCTGATACGTCAGATATCAAGGGCCGACTATCCTAGACCAGACGCAGTGAGCCCGTTCGTGAGTTCCCGCGTTGTTCGTCTCCGTCTTGACCATCTTCCCGTTCATCAGCGTCCGTGGGTTTCGCCGTCGGAGTGTCATCTTGCCATCGAATTTGTCGTTACACGTCGGGCCGGCTGTCGCAGGTAGGGCTTCGGCACCCCCTTTTATGTATTACAATGCAAACATTCCCTGAACTCACGAACCGCTCGAATGTTTTACTGTGGCTCTCGTACGCATGTCACTGTTTCTACTTTCGATGTAGTCGTTATCACCTTCGGTCTATCACGCCACGTCAGCGTCCATTCGTTCGCAGGAACCGTTCGGCTCCATTCTATTAGTATCGGTCGAATCGTTCGACTCACAGCCGACTGCTGGTTACGACAAAGCAAGCAGTCCGCACGTATTGGTTGGTCTGCCCCAGTTCGACATGTCTCATCATTCATACAGTTGTGTTATGTATCTCATGTTGTCTCGTTCAAATCATTTCAGTCCTACTCATTTCTACCGTTTCAAGTCATTTCTGTCACTAGCCGCGCTCCGGCGCGAATCTTGTCGCACCTCTGGTGCACCGATTCGCTTTGAAGTGCCCCAGGGTTCGGCCTCATTTCTATACATGCTCCAGAGACTGAGTCACTCGCAGGATCACGCACGGTCCCTGATTCTTGTCTTTGTCATGGCATACCATTTCTGTCACTTATTACGCTCCAAGTCGAATCCTGTCGCATTTTCATGCACCGATTCGTTCTGGTGTGCCCAGCTGCTACGCCTCATTTCAGTACATGCTCCAGAGTCGGATTCTTTGTTGTTACCGTCAGTCCAGTCGTGGAATCTTGTCTCTGTCATGGGATATCATTTCTGTCACTTATTACGCTCCGATTCGAATCCTGTTGCATTTATTTATGCACCGATTCGTCCCGGTGTGCCCAGCTGCTACGCCTCATTTCAGTACATGCTCCAAAGACGGGATTCATCTGTTAGGTTCATGGGCTTGTCTTCTGATTCCAGTCTTTGTCATGGGTTTCATTTCATTTCACCTATCACGTTCCGGTACGAATAGTCACATTCGTGGACCAAATTCGTCCCGGCGTGCCCCAGGATTGGCCTCATTTCAGTACATGCTCCAGAATCCGTTTCGTGCTCGGTCGCAAGTTCGTGGCATGGCGATTCGGATCTCTGTCATGGCAGATTCACTCATTTCACGGTCACTCATCGCTTCCCGCTTCTAGTCCAGTTGATTCTTCAACGTTGGATTTTTATCGGGGGGCCCTTGCTCGTCAGCCTCATTCGCTATGGAGTTGACAAAAAAAAAAAAAAATATATATATATATATATATATATATATATATATATAATTAAAGGGGAGAGAAAGGGGGAAAAGAGAAGGGAAAAGGAGATTTCATTTGTTTCTTTCATTTTGTCGTTTCATCTCATGTCTAAATCTCACCTCCACTGTTAGCTAGCCGTTCGTTAGGTGGGAGTCTCAAACAAAACTTCACCTTCATCTCCTCAGGTCAGTCGAGTTCAGTAGGTCCAGCCTGCACCTGGTCGGACGGTGCCTCCTTAGGTAAGCATATCTTCTGGTAGGAGATGCTCTTCAGCACAATCATCCTTCTTTAGAAAAAAAAAAAAAAAAGAAAAAAAAAAAAAAAAGGAAAATGTATTTTCTTTAGGAGTCTCCAACCAGTTGTAATCCATGTCACCCCTATAGGTCCATATTAGGAGAAAACCCGGATCAGAGGACTTGTAGCCTCGCCAGACCCGCATTCTGCCACCATGTCCCAGGCTGGCAGTGAGGACCTCACGGCTCCATTATCTCCATCTGTTGTCTCAGAGAATGGCAGCCAAAGGGCCTTCAGAGCGTGGACCATTCCCAGGCTCACAGCCGAGCTAAGACGCAGGGGCGTGCCCTTTCCAGCAACAGCCAGAAAGGCCGAGCTTTTCAGGCTCCTGTTTCCTCCCCCTGCGGCGGTTGAGGCTTCTGCCCAGCAGGCCTCCCTGGGCTCCATCGCCTCCTCAATCTCACAGCTTCACACCCTGGTGTCGTCCCTCACAACCTCAATGTCAGAACTGCAGAATCGAGTGGCCCTCCTCGAGACCCACCCCGCTGTTCCTCTGCCAGTACCAGCATCCGAGCCAGTTGTTAATCCTCCCGCAGGTATCTCCGGGTGTGCACCAATAGTGTACCCATCCCATCTGGTGTCAGCTAACATCAGGAAGGACATCTTAGAGGGCAAAGACGTCAATTTGGCTTCTCTCCTCATCTCTATTCATGAGCTGGCAGAGAACAAGGCGTATACTTGGGGGGACGTTTCAGTGGTCCTCAAAGCCAAGGATTCCAGACTGGACAGAAAACTCTCTATCACCGAGTTTACCTTGGCTTTCGGCATGATGAGGGACATCATTTGCTCAGCTTCCCCTGGCAGGAGGGAGGAGCTGGATCGGTACCTCCATGTGGTAGTTGACCTGGGTTACAAGTACGGCGGGTTTTCATTCTATGATTACCACCGCTCCTTCTCTGCTAAAGCAGCCGCCAGGCTCTCCCAGTTCCAGACACCGACGGACTGGAGCACCATGGATACCGAGCTGTTCTGCTGCCACTTCGCGGGGCTACGGTCCCCTCTGTGTGCGATCTGCCAGTCAGCAACTCATACTGCGGCTTGGTGCGCTAGCTCATTGGCAGCCCCGCCCTTAGACGGTCCATCTACCTCGAGTGCCGCTCAGGGCCTACAGGCACCGGCACGCCTGCCACAGACCGATAAGCTTGGGCGCCCAGTCAAAACCATGGGCGGTGCACCAATCTGCAACAATTACAACAGTGGGTCGTGCAATTTTAGCCAGTGTAGGCTGCTCCATGTGTGCACCCAATGTCATAGAGCTCACCCCCGGCTGATGTGTGAGCTCAAGCCGCTCAAGAGGTCCTGACTATGCCGGCTCAACATTTCATGGCTTAGTGCCTACCTCACCAGTCATCCTACCCCCTCACTATCCGCCTTCCTCGTCCAGGGCTTCACGCATGGTTTTCATACTGGACTTGTCTCTCTCCCTCACATCACGCACGAATGCCAGAACCTACGGTCGGCAGCCACGGATGAACAAGCCATTGACCTACTGCTGCAAGCTGAGCTAGACCAGGACTTTGTCATCGGCCCTTTCGTACAGCCCCCATTTAACACCTGGCGAGTCAGCCCTATTGGGCTTGTCAAGGGCAAGTTCTCTAATAAACTCCGATTGGTTTATGATTTGTCAGCGCCTCATTCCTCTACGGTCCCCAGCCTCAATTCCCTTATCCCCTCTGAGGAGTTCTCCCTTAAATATGCATCTGTAGACATGGCCATCCAGGTCATTCTTAAAACAGGCACAGGTACCTGGCTTTCCAAGGCCGACATCTCAAACGCCTTCAAGCTTCTTCCCATCCATCCATCCCTCTGGTGCTGGCATGGCATTAAGTGGAGGCAGCGGTACTACTTCGCCACTAAACTCACGTTCGGATCCAAGAGTAGTCCCTGGCTCTTCGACACTTTTGCGCAGGCTCTCGCATGGATCTTGCTGCACGTAGCCCAGTGTCAGGAAGTCATTCATTATCTGGATGACTTCCTGCTAATAGAGTCACCCGGCTCTCCTCCACAAGATCTGGGTAAGTTGAGGGCAGTCTTCAATAATCTTAACGTCCCCATTGCCGAGCATAAGGTGGAGGGGCCATCGCAGGCCATCACCTTTCTCGGGGTCAGCCTAGACACTAACACTATGCAGGCCAGCCTTCCCCCGGATAAACTGACCCGCATCAGGACGGTCCTGAGGGACTTCACCCGTGCCAGGACTTGTACCAAGAGACAGCTTCAATCCCTTCTGGGCATGCTTAACTTCGCCATGCGCATCATCCCTCAGGGGCGCTCGTTCGTGTCACGCCTGTTAGCCTTACTGTCCCACTCTCAGGACCCGGAGCAAGTACTCAGCCTGGATTCCACAGCTATAGCAGACCTTGCCATGTGGGAGGAATTCCTATCTTCCTGGAATGGAGTGTCCCTGTTCGTCCCCTCCGTGTCCTCCCTTTCACCTCGGGTGGTGACCGACGCGGCGGCCTCCACGGGCTTTGCGGCGATCTTTGGCAACCTCTGGCTCGCAGCCCCCTGGCCTCCCCAGATACTGGCTATTCCTGGCTTCACTGAGACGTCCTCCCTGTTCGAGTTATATCCCATTGTAGCCGCTGCACACACGTGGGGCCGCAGCTGGTCGGGCCAGACGGTGGTTTTTTCTACAGATAACCTGGCCACTGCGGAGATCATTAATAAAGGCAGGTCCAGGTCTCTACAGATTATGTCCTTCCTGCGGCGACTGACCCAGCTCTCATTGTTGTTTCAGTTCAACCTTCATTGTTCCTTTGTCCCCGGTAAATTTAATCAGGCAGCGGATGCCCTCTCCCGCTTTAACTTTGTTTCGTTTTTTGACCAGGTGCCCGGAGCCGGACCAACATCAGCGGCTATCCCGGACTGGTCTCAACTGACCTTGGATTAGCCCCACACCTCTCAGCAGCAACTCAACTCATTGATCTCTCCCTCTCAAACAATACCCGCAAGGCCTATCAATCGGCCTGGAGGGCTCCCGGGTCAAACAAGTCCTTGCCTTCATTTCTTACTGCCATTCGGAGTTGGCATTGTCTTTTAATACGATCCGGTTGTACTTGGCCGGGGTACAACATTTCACGTCCCTTCAGGACCCTACTAAGCCCTCCTTGTTCACTTATCACGCCGTCCGGGCTCTCATGCGCGGCATTCAGAAGCGTCGGCCGGTGTCCAGCACCAAACGGCTGCCTATCACAGGTGAAGTGTTCAGGGACATGTCAGATATTCTGGCCTCTTCACCTTTCGGTCTCCACGTTAGTGTCGTCCTGCAAGCAGCCATACATCTGGCCTTCTACGGCTTTTTACGACCAGGCGAGTTACCTGCAGTAGCCCCTCGGCACGCATGCTGTGCAAGCACCATCTAATCAGGTTCGAGGACCACTTCATCCTACATTTAGTGGTTTCCAAGACACAGCAGCTTGGATCAGGCACGGACATACACTTCTATAAGACCTACAACCGCTGGTGCCCGGTCACTGTTCTCACCCGCTTGTTGACCCTTTTGGCCGATCAACCAGGGACTGGCCCGCTTCTGCCCTTCCACACGAAACCTCTCAACGCAGCCCAGTTCATGGAACATGTCAGGATACTCCTGGGCATCCTTCACCTCAATCCTGCCCACTACTCTGGACATTCATTTCGTATCGGGGCAGCTTCGACGGCCTCCCGCCAAGGGGTCCCGGTCCATGTTATCAAAAAGTTGGGTAGATGGAAGTCCTCCTGTTTTGCCCGTTACATACCCAATCCGCAAGTGGAGATGGCCCAGGCCTTCGTCAAACTCACCCAGTAACAGTCTTGGTTCAATAAAATGTATTCCCTACCTGAGTGTTTTGCCCCCTTATTTTGGTATACCGTACGTTAGACCAGGGCACACTTTCAGGTCCATTTCAAGTAAGCGAGTTTATGTTATCCTTGTTTGTCATCCTTATCCGTATCGGTCAGAGGGCTCTACACCATAAATATATATATATCTATATAATGAAAAGCATATTTCACAAAGTATGATCTCTATCTTAAAATGTAATGATTTTAAAAGTTAGTTTTCTTTGCCTTACAGATTGTTCAAGCGCCGTGTGTTAATTGCGGTGTGCTGTCCAATACTGTCCCCGACACTATGCGATGGGGCGACAGTACTTGGCAGAACACCTCTGTAGGCTGCGAGAAACCTTTCTTCGTTTCCATAGAAACCAGAAACGAAAATGAGGCTTGGATATTGTGCCCGTAATGCGCACGTGTGGGATTACAGAGTGCAGCGCGAACTGGGGGCAGAAATGATAATAGGAGAAAACAAGGAAGACCCACAACTGAGATGGCGCTGAGTTAGTGCTAGAAAAACTATATTGAAACAACTCAGAATATAAAGTAAGAAGAACATTTTATATAAAACCGTCTAGATAAATAGATTTAAATTGTCTCGCTAATTAGAAATATGGTCTTTGTTTAAAACATATAGTAGGGTTTACTACCGCTTTAATGCAACCTTTAAAAAAAAAACACAAGGGCTTACAACCCATTTAAAGTAAAGTATTGAAGGGGAAGCATGAGACAGAGAAGAAAACATTTACTAAGGCCCTGTTTACATCTTGAGTTTTGAAATTCTGCTCCTTCTCCTTTTGGGTTTTTGTGGGATGCAGTTTGGCGTCATTGCCATGTGATGTATGGCATCAGAACAGCACAGAGTTTTGGTGCCATTGAAAATGAATGACACCTGAATATGTGTGGTTTGTTTTGCAACTACTGCAGTGTTATTTGGGATAGTGGGCAGAATTGCAGTGATTCTGCCTGAGATACAAAAGGCCAGATGTGAACAGGGCCTAAAAGGCAAAAGCATAGGTATGGAAGCAAGATGCAAAAGTATAAACATATATCTTAATGTGTTCTCTATGGCAATGTTTCTCAATTCCAGTCCTCAAGTACCCCCAACAGGTAATTTTTTCAGGATTTCCCTCAGATGAAAAGTCAGTGGGGGGGGGGGGGGGGGGCGTGGCGACCGCCGACTGTGATGGCCGCATATTGTTGGAGCTCCGCTCGGCTGCAGGGGAACCACCGGACTATCGCCCGATCTGACCCGGTTACATCCGCCATTGAAAGCCGCTATCTAGCCGCCGTCAGCCTGTACACGGGGACCATGCGTAAGAAGCACCAGGCACCGGCGAACATGCAAAAATTGCCAGACTTTTTCCCGGCTGCATCCCGCGGACTTCAAGAAAATGGCGGCGGGAGACAATCCGCCAGGCACACGCACAGTGCTCTAGCGCAAGCATCGCCAGCTTCACCAGCGTCACGAGAGAGAGAGACGAGAGAGGGAGGGAGGGAGACGAGACGAGACGAGACGAGAGAGACACATCCGCCGCACAGGGAATGTCGCACGCACGGAACAGCAGTTCCAGCTCTACCGCTCCCAGCCGATCACCTACCACAAGAAGCTCTGTCAAATCTAAACCTAGGCTGGACCCTGAGATAAGCGCTCATGGCAACAGATACTCCGCACTGGACATGGAGGTGAGTGGGGCACAAAATAGTGACACAAATGTACAGCACCCGGTGGACCAATTTGCCATGTTCCCAACCACAGGGCAATCAGTATCGGACACCACTTTAAAAGAAATGCTCATGTCATTAAGATCATCACTGCAAACTGACATGATGACCTGTTTTCAACAATGCAGAGCAGATATCACTGAACTTGGGGACAGAGTGAATCAAGTTGAACTCAGAATGTGCGACGTCACTGCATCCTTTAACGCACTAGTAGATTCCCACATGTCCCAGCAAGATTCCATTTCTAGAATACAATCAAAATTAGCTGACCTCGAGGACCGTTCCCGTAGGAACAATTTGAAAATCCGAGGCATACCGGAAAGTGTCGCGGCGCAGCAGCTTCAAACGTACGTCACCGATATGTTTCACGCCGTAGTACCCTCACTATCTGCACTGGATTTGAAGATAGATAGGATTCACCGGGTGCCCAAGCCATCCTTCTTACCACAAGAGATTCCTAGAGATGTATTACTCAGGGTCCATTTCTTTCAAACTAAAGAGATCATCCTGGATGTTTTTCGCAAAGCGGACAATCTCCCGGAGCAAGCCGCAAATATACAAGTACTTCCGGACCTTTCACAATACACGTTACAATTGCGGCGTAACATGGCGACATTTACTAAGGCACTGCGAAACCACAAAATTGTATACAAGTGGAAGTACCCAGCAAAACTCATCGTCTCTCACCAAGGAGCTAACCACATGGTCAACACGTTGGAAGAAGGGCTACAGCTCCTGCACCAATGGCAAATTCTAACGCCAGATGCAAGCCAAGAAACACCTCTTCAATTTAGAGCTCCGCCTGGCAAGCTACAACAAGACTGGCAATCCAAACACCAAAGACGCCTAAGCTCACACCGCACCTGAGCTCATATCTCCAGTCTCTTCATACAAGCTTACAATAGGATTCCCCTAAAGCTTATGGTACCACCCACCGTACCTCAGCTCCCACCGTTTGGGCAGTTACACTGCCTGGTCCACTTGGACTCTTGTTTGTTCTATTAGTTTTTTTTTTTTTTTTATTTACCTTTACCTTTTCGTGTTTTTCATTCAACCGATAACTGAGAAAGTATCCAACGGCTCCAAATATCTAAACGGTTTTCAAATAGAAAAATGTGCATTGCTGCCCACCTGAGTGTTCAACTTTCTACTCACCACTCCTGGCAGTCGCATCGGACAACGTTTGTCATGGAAAGACTCTTCTACCTCACCACTGATCCTTACTCAACCCACTACTATGTTCATGACCTACTCATTTTTATGATCCCAAACTTTCCACAACAGGAGATGAAGCTTCACATTCCACCTGACCAACACAGTTATCTTCTGACTCACCATTCAACAGCTATAAATGACAGTTAAGTTTTTAACAATAAATGCGAGAGGCCTCAACCACCCGGCCAAAAGAAGATCGCTTTGGAAGGAGGCTATCCAGCACAAGGCAGATGTCCTGGCGGTTCAAGAGACGCACTTTCATAAGTCAGCCACACCTAAATGCTCCCACCCAAGTTTCCCGCGTGTCTTCCTATCATCCACTACAGCGAAGAAGAGAGGGGTAATGTTGGCAATAAGAGACACTGTGCCGTTTGAAATGAAAGATTCATTCATTGATCCAGAAGGTCGTTTTATAATACTGGTCTGTATAATTGACAAGCTCCCGATCACCTTAACATGTATATATGCTCCCAACTCGCATCAACTTAAATTTCGTAAGAAGGTTATCAAACAAATAACAACCATGCGAGTGGGGAGTATATTAATATGTGGAGATTTTAATATGATTCTTGATGGTGATTTGGACACTTCTTCTCGAACTAAGCAACGTGGCCCGAACTTCCGGGATCTACTTATTAGAGAAGAACTGTACGATGTCTGGCGATGTTTAAATGCAAACGACAAATCGTTTACGTATTACTCCCCCAGATACAACTCATACTCCAGATTAGACATGTTTCTAGTGGATAGGGTGCTGTTGCAGAGGATTTCCCGCTCTACCATACATGACATAACATGGTCGGACCACGCTCCGGTGGTCATACAGATGGAGAGCGGGGGCGCCTTTGCGGCAGCACACCTATGGAGGTGTAATGAATACCTGTTTCATGATCCAAAATTTCAAAAAGACATCACACAACAACTAGAGGAATTTTTTAGTTTTAATGTTCCTGACGCCACTAACTCCTTCAATAACTGGAATGCCCATAAGGCATATGTCCGCGGTATACTTATTAAAATGAACTCTAGACTATTCAAAGAACGTACAGCTAAAGTCACAAATCTTATCACGGAAATTCGAAAACTAGAGAAAGAAAATCAAAACACACCTACAGCAACATTAGCCTCGAAATTATCTACCGCACGTTTTCAGCTAAGGGAACTTTTTAGCATTCAACACGATCAATACATGTCTAAACTTAAACTAAATTACTATGCAAATAATAATAGAGCAGGTAGGTTCTTAGCTAACCGGCTTAAAGAACGCAGATCCAAAACCGTAATCCCGCATCTGTTCTACCCGGACTCCACTAGGAAAATAGAAAATCCACAGGACATCGCAAACACTTTTGCGGATTATTTCTCATCACTATACAATTTGAAGGACGATCCCACAGTTACACAACCGGGTAGAACAGATATTGACAATTTTATATCTAAATTAGTACTTCCCTCAATTTCTGAATCCCAACTACAAGCACTAAATGACCCTTTCTCCATGATAGAACTAGAAAGAGCTGTAAAATCCCTCCCTCTGAACAAAGCCCCAGGTCCGGATGGCCTATCTAACGGGTATTACAAAACCTTTAAACAAATACTCTCACCAAACCTGTTATCAATATTCAACGAGGCCCGGACGAGAGGATCTTTTCCTCCAGAAATGCTTCAAGCATATGTGATTACCTTACCTAAGCCAGGTAAACCCCCAGATGTCCCAAACCAATTTCTGCCCCATTTCCCTGTTAAATGGAGATATCAAAATGTATGCGAAATTACTAGCTAACAGATTATACGACCTCATCCCAGATCTAGTGAAACCAGACCAAACAGGGTTTACCAAAGGTCGCCAGGCGTCGGATGCCACCAGGAGGCTTCTAAATATAATTCATCAAGCGGAGATCAGGAAAACTCCTTCTCTGCTTCTATCAGTAGATGCAGAGAAGGCGTTTGACAGAGTTCACTGGGGGTATATGGAGGCGGTCCTGAGGAAATTTGGATTCCAAGGCGAGTCATTATCCGCTATTTTAGCTCTTTATTCCAGCCCATCAGCTAGAGTGTACAAGTCAGGTCTTCTATCGAAAGAATTCAAGATCACGAATGGAACCCGCCAGGGCAGGGGCGGATCCAGAGTCTAGTCTCGGGAGGGGCACTGCTATAAAATATGTTTTTTTGGGGGCAATTTATATGGGAAATGGCTGGTATTTGCGCTTCAATCATTACGGCACCATGGTTGTTATGGTGTCAGGATGATTGAAGCGCATTATTTCTATTAATACATTGTAATATAAAATTAAATGGTTCATCTCACCATAATGCAGAATCAGTGGGAGCCCTGAGGATGTCACTTGCCATGTCGCCTGCCACCAATTGTGGATTGTCACTTGCCACGTCACCTGTCACACATTGCGGATTGTCACTTGCCACGTTGCCTGCCACACATTGCGGATTGCCACTTGCCACGTCGCCTGCCACACATTGCGGATTGCCACTTGCCATGTCACCTGCCACACATTGCGGATTGTCACTTGCCACGTAGCCTGCCACACATTGCGGATTGTCACTTGCCACGTCACCTGCCACACATTGCGGATTGCCACTTGCCACGTCACCTGCCACACATTGCGGATTGTCGCTTGCCACGTCACCTGCCACACATTGCGGATTGTCACTTGCCACGTTGCCTGCCACACATTGCGGATTGCCACTTGCCACGTCACCTGCCACACATTGCGGATTGTCACTTGCCACGTCACCTGCCACACATTGCGAATTGCCACTTGCCACGTAGTCTGCCACACATTGTGGATTGCCACTTGCCACGTAGTCTGCCACACATCGCGGATTGCCACTTGCCACGTAGTCTGCCACACATTGTGGATTGCCACTTGCCACGTAGTCTGCCACACATTGCGGATTGCCACGAAGCCTGCCACACATTGCGGATTGTCACCTACTGTGTCACTTTTCTGCTAAGGTGGTCTTTTGTTGGGTCCCAGAGTGAAGATAGGCAGCAGAGAGATGATGCAATCTCTCTGCTGCACACAGCTTCCTACACAGTGAGGGCAGGCCTGGAGGGATGCAGGGCAGTGAGAGATGATGTCATCTCCCTGCTCCCCTGCCTGCTGGCTTCCTGATTGGCCAGCAGCCCTCCTAAGCTGCCCAGCTGCCCCCCCCCCTCACCCATCCACTCAGCGCGGGTACCCGCGGAACCGGCCACGCGGGTACCCGCGGAACCGGCCGCGATTGGACCCGTGGAACCGGCCGCGATTGGACCCGCAGAACCGGCCCGCTGGTACCCGCGGAACCGGCCCGCTGGTACCCGCGGAACCGGCCGCGATTGGACCAGCGGAACCGGCCCGCGGGTACCCGCGGAACCGGCCGCGATTGGACCCGAGGAACCGGCTTTGCCGGTATTCTCGGAGGGGGCAATTGACCTGTTGCCCCCCCCCTGGATCCGCCCCTGCGCCAGGGATGTCCGTTATCGCCATTCATTTTCAACCTAATGATGGAACCTCTGGCGGAGACCATTCGTAGCCACCCCCACATTTCAGGTTTCAGATACCATAAGACCACTCATGTCATCAACTTATTTGCTGACGACGTAATTCTCCTTCTTACCAACCCTACGGTTTCTCTATCATTAACACGCGATATTCTAAATCGTTTCGGCACCTTGTCTTATTACAAGGTCAACTTTAATAAGTCAGTAATCCTAGATCTGGGCGTTAGCCCTCACGCTAGGCTACATCTGCAAAAAACCCTCCCATACATCTGGGCAAAGGAAACTATACCATATCTAGGTATTCACCTATCAGCCAGCATTTCAAGAATTGCCGATACAAATATTAAATACTTACTTTCAGACATACGGAAAACTATGAACAATATGTCCAAAACGGAACTATCTTGGGCAGGCAAAATAGCATCTTATAAAATGGTCATTCTCCCTAAAATACTATAAATATTTCGAACGCTCCCCATCCCTTTCAAGGCATCTCACTTTTATGATTTAAACAGATCCCTCAAAATGTATATTTGGCAAGGAAAGAGAGCACGCTGCTCGCACAAAATTCTAATACAACACAGGAAGGTAGGTGGGATGGGCCTCCCGGACATAAAAGATTATTATTGGGCCTCTATCTTAGCTCAAGCCAAATACTGGTTTCACACTCACTCTCCCCCGCTATGGGTCAATATAGAAACTACTGTCAACAAAATTTACCCGTTGAATCTTTTACTGATTGTGGATGTTTGGAAGCCACTACCCTTAACATCCCTCTCCCCGACAACTAAAGTAACGCTGATGGCGTGGAGACAATTGTTAAATCAACCTAAAAATAGCAACTCCTCCTACACAACTATAAAAACTCCGCTACAAACATTTGAAGTGCTACTTCCATACAGCCCCATTACGAAATGGACAGAACACAGGATAACATGGGTGGAAGAACTCCTGGACAAAAATGTCCCCTTACCGTTTCAAACCTTACAAGATAAATTCGAACTGCCTGCCTCACACACATTGTTATACAGACAAATATCATCTTTCTTGATTAAAAATCCCCTGCCTAGATTAGAAATTAACACTATAGCGTGGCGCTTCTATACGTGCAATCAAGACAAGGGCAAGGGCATATCTCTCATATACAACTTACTCCAATCTAAAATGGAGTTCACCAAAACCCCAGCGATTCTGTCATGGGAGAAAGATCTAGGCACAACTTATGAGACGGACCAATGGCGTGAAGTATTTCGTTACAACTACAAAGCCACAAATTGTATTAGCCATAGGGAATTAACACAGAAATTAATCACAAAATGGTACAGAACTCCATTTCAGCTTGCTAAAATGTTCCCTACACACTCAGCCTTATGTTGGAGGAACTGCGGTAACCCCGGGACAATCATACATATATTCTGGCAGTGTAAAAATCTAACCAGTTATTGGAGGAAAATATTTACGATACTTGCTGATATCACAGGGATATTACAAGCACCAAACCCGGCGTTAGCAATCCTACATTTGAGAATAAGCAACTACCCCACTCAATTTAGAATTGTAGTAATTCACATCCTAATTACTGCAAAACTAGTGATAGCCAGGCACTGGAAAGATACACTCTCCCCAAACCCTTCGGAAGTAATAGCCCAAGTAAACCTTAATTACAATTATGAAAGACTTTTAGCACTTAGGAAAGCCTCTTGCTTAACTTTTGACAACAATTGGAAATGTTGGAAAGATTGGTATAGACGTTGAGATATTTATGCCTTCCTTTTCCTCTATCTCCCATCCACCCTCCCCATGGTTTACCCTAACATCGATTTTATTATAATATGATCAGGTCATGTAAGGAGCGTAATTGATGATTTGGTAGAAAGTTTGGTTGCCAGGAACACACTGAGCTCTGTAGTTTAATCTGTTTTTCAGTATATTATATTCTCCTCCCGGACCGGACCCTTCTTGGGCAGCGTGATCCCAGTAGGGGCACAGGAGGGGACCGGTTAGGTAAGATCGGCAAGTAGTAACGTTGGTTTCGGTCTCCTCTAATAAATTTATCGGTTCATGGACGATTATTTCAGCATGATAAACAGCCGAAGAATTAAGTATATTGTTGTACGTTACAATGTTAATACTGTTCATGTATGTACTCAGCATTATTGGATTGTAATTGCAAAAAATTCCAATAAAAATTATATTTAAAAAAAAAAGTCAGTGGAACTGATCAAATCTCCAGTGCAAAATAATGGCAAGCCTGAAAACATGAGCTGTTGGGGGTACTTGAGGACTGGATTTGAGAAACATTGCTCTATTTCACTATTAGTCAAACGTGTGTGGAGGAATTAAAAAATGTATGGACCTGTGTACCTTCTCTAAATGTCATAGCTTGGCATGTACTGGTGCGATTTATGAATTCTGAATCACCCAGAATCACATAACAAGGGAAATCACATTATATACAATGGTGCCTGTTGTCATCAATGTGACTCAGCACAGTGTGATTTTGGAAAAGTTTCCTATGCAATTTACAGTGTGACTTAGCCCCACAAAATATGCAAAAACACAGCCAAGTCTCAACAAAGTCACACTACATAATCACACTGAAAATTGCAGCAAAAACGCATTGCAATAGTGTGAACCGAGCCTTAACCAGAAACAGAATTGTCTCTGCTTCCACAAACATATATAAGCAGTTTCTTTCCGATGCCTCTCTAATCCATTATGATCACACTACCGTGGAGGTGTTGACAGACACAGTATGGCTCCCACTAATTTTAAAGCAAGATGTGCACAAACAATAGTTTTGTTTTTATCTGTGTACAAACTGTTTATTGAGAAATAACGTATGTCAGATACTATTACAAAATATAAACATCCATGTTTACAAAAATAGTATAATTTTAGCAGGCATAAGTTAAGTTTACAATGTTATAATAAACATAGCTCAAATAAAGAAAAACATTTTTTTTTATATAACATATTCATCCAATAACAAACACAAAATAAAATGTAAATGAAAAATAAATAAATAGAAAAGGCTACTTTAGACATGCCAGTTGTGATCATGCCAACAATGCCATAATAGGAAATATGTACAAAAAGGAAAAACATCAGTCTGCTATTATATTGAAAATAGAAGACCAGATATCACATTTTGCATGAAAGGTGTGCATGGAATCAGAATGAGTGTGGAAAATTCTCTGACAACATAATATCATTCATTCTGTCTTTAATCTGTACAAAGGTACAGGTGGATTTTTTTCAAATAAACACAATGGCCCACATTGTGGATTCATTTTTCTACATTGGGAATAGGATAAAATAATAAACACCCGGACGGAGTGAAACTAGTAGAATTAGATAACTGAGGGGCTAAGGTTGATACTCTTTGTCATGTTGGTTGTAGCTTTTCACAACTTCAATGTATATATAAAAAAGATCAGTTTCTATTGCAGCCTCTAAAACAGCAATCAGAGGTCTCAGAAAACATGTTATGTAATTGAGATGGTGTAAAATCCAATCTGGGTAAAACTTTTATAGCTGTTTCTCTAAAGGAAAGAGAACTTGTGCATTTATAGAGATTACATATCATAGTTGACCATTCCTCTAATTAGAATTGTTCTCCACATTCCTGTTCCCATTTTATCATATATGGCATTTTTTCAACTGTGGGAGTGGATAATAATGTGTTATAAAGCGAAGAAATATGTCCTTTCAGTCTAGGGGACCTTTTGCAGAATAGGAAGTTGTTAGAAGTTGTTGAGGTAATTAATATTTTAAATGATAAGGGTTTCTGAAAATATATGTAAGTTATATGTTCGGTGGTAAGTGATGGTTTCTGAAGGTCACACAACAGCAGATCATATAGGGAGGAGGGGATTTGCTGAGTAGGTATTTCTATTTTTGAGTTACTAGTCAGAACAATGGGTGGAGTTATGCTACTTATTTATAGACTGAACCATATTGGGTATATATGCAAATGTGGGTGTTATTAGGATATGCTGACATAACATCTTGAAACAGTATAAGAATGGACTAGGGTTATAGGAAAGGGAGGATCGGTGGGAAGAGAAAGGATTCTACACTTTGGAGAATGTAGATCAGAAGATCCTTTCCTCCTTCTGAGGCCATCACCATGTTACCAGATGTCAATCTTGTCTTTGCTTGTCTTTCTGAACAATAAACGAACTATTGGACGAACGAAGGATTCTTCAATTTCTACTCCTGAAAGTACGTTTGAAATGCCTTCAAGGAAGACAGACTTTACTGATTCACATAATAGCAAAGACTTTGCTATTGATTAAGAAACGCCCCTGTGAGTGAGTATGTAGAGTTTCTACTACACTACATTTACATTTTACTACTCTACACTCATTTTTAACAGAAGTTAAGGTGATGTTAAAGTGTAATATGAGGCAAAAAATTGCCTTATTTGATAATATCTATGCATTTCATAATACAGAATCTTCTTAAGGGTATGAAGTCTTGAACATGAAATAAAATGATCTTGGAGGGCAGAAGGGATAGTACATTCATCAGACATCCACCAAGAAAAATGACCTGGAGTGAAAAAAGCAGCAGCTAGAAATGAAATCATTGGCAAGACAGGGGAAACTTGGTGGTGTTTATGTTTATACAGATTACAATATTGTAGGGATTGGGCAACCAAAGAGTTAAAGGGGGTTAAAGTTGAGTGGGAAATTTTATGGGACCACAAAAGTCCTGGAAGATAATATGGATACATAAACCTAATTTCAAATTTAATACATGGCATCTTGGGGTAAGGAATATTCCATTGTGCATGTTGAGAAAATCGAGCTGGATAATTCAGCGTTCTCCAGCAAGACTTTTTCTTCATGGGAGCAAGACCTAGATATCAAACTCTCTGATTCGGAATGGGAAACTATATGTACATATATACACAAAGGCTCCCTTAATGTAGCCATCCAAGAATGCGGATACAAAATTCTCTCCAAATGGTACAGAACCCCATCATTACTCCACAAATTCTCGGATACCATTTCAAGCAAATGCTGGCGCTGTGGCATGGAGGAGGGTACCATTCTCCATATATGGTGGTCGTGTCCTTCCATCCAAACCTTCTGGGGGTCGGTCCACGACACCATCTTTGCAGTTACATCCCAACGCAATGACTTTTCCCCTGCCTCCTATCTACTTCACTACACCAAGTTCCCCAAAAGACGCTACCTTAAATCCCTCAATATGATCATGATCAATGCAGCAAAACAATGCATCCCATGTCACTGGCGCTCCTCTTCAGTCCCGACTTTGGCGGAGTGGTTCCACAGATTGAATAACACAGAGACCTTTGAAGAATTGATCAGCATCTCAAATGAAACAGTATCTAAATGTACAGCAATTTGGCATGATTGGCACCGTTTCAAACTTACAGACGCTTATTCTTCACAAACTGGCTAAATGCTTCATGTACAGGAGACTATATCTCTTTCAATATACTCCTTCTTCCCCAGTCTTGTCATCCCCCTTTCCTACCCCCCATAACAGATGTCCCTACACTGACTTATTGCCCACAGTAGGCCTCAGTCAATTCTCCTACTACAACAAAGCCAAATCTAAAATTATTCATGTTACTCTTTATTGTATTCTCAATAATTGGATGTGTGATATGTTATTTCACCTACTTCAATGTTTGACTCCATACGCTTTTATGTTCAAAAGTACAGTGTCATGAGAATATTAATATGTTACCCTCATTGGAAACATGTTTACTGTATGTTTATATTACCTCAATAAAATTTTGTGGAAAAAAAAAAGAAAATCAAGCTGGTGAATAATATGACCAAAAATGAGGTACATCTAATCCTCCAGAATGTTGTGAGTTTATAAAGAACCTTTTGGAAAAGCCTAGGGTGTTTATTTAACCAAATAAAATTATTCACCTTTCTGAATCCCATCTAAAAATGCTTTAGATATTTTAATTGGGAGAGCTCTAAATAAGTATGGTAACTTTGGTAATACACTAATTTTGATCACCATCACTCTACCCATGAATGATATGGGAATTTTTTTTCCAAAGTTTGATCAAGTCAAGAATTGAGTGAATTACATTTAAGCCAAGGTATGGAATAGACACACCAGGCCTTATAAAGTGGATGGAGATTTTAAGACGTTCACATAAAGGTAAAGGTGTATTAATCAGCAAGGCATTTGATTTGGACTGACTTGTAAGCCCGAGAGAGAGAGGAGAATTTGTGTAGAGTAGTAAGTAAATTTGGTAAAGAGATTAGTGGTTTAATAATAAATAATAGGACATCATCCGCATAAATACACTATTTAAATTCTTGAAAACCATTAGAGTAGCCAGCAATGTCTAGATGTATATGGATTGCTCTAGCCAGTGGTTCCATAGCTAACACAAAAATGAGAAGGGAGAGAGGGCACCTCTGATGACATGGTAAATGAATGTCAGAAACCTTTCCACCTCCAAAAAACAAAACTTTTAGTTATATTTATAGACCTAAAGCTCTGTCGCTGGAAACTACAAAATGTTTTAGTTTAAGAGTTCTTCTTGCTACTATAATCAGCATTGTAAATTAAAAAAAATTAAAAACATGACCCATGTATTCTACAATATAAAACACCCCTATGTATTTCTGCTCACACCGAGGATCAGGATGTCCTTCGGAATGAAAGGTTCACGTAATGTTATGTCGATTTATGCATGCCTAAGGCATAATGCAAATTATAAAGTCAAGCATATATTAAATTAGCATTTTGCTTGAAGCCTTTATATAGCTTCAGTCTGCTATACCTGACAAGGATCATTGTTTGTGTTTTTCATCCAATTTCCATGGTTTAAACCATCAAATGTACAATTTCCAACACATTTACAGATAGACAGCTTGTTCCACAAAGTCTGAAGAGAATTTACCTCTGCATCTCAAGCCAGGGAAACTGCCTGTTATACATATTTTAAATTATTGGAATTTTTATTGTACTTGTTAAAAAAAGCATTTTGCTGCAGCTGAGGGACTTGTTTTATAAGATGGTAATATTATTTGTTTTTCATATGAATATACTATTATGGCAAAAGGCCTGTGGGACTTATCATTACCATTATGTAAACTCAGTTTGTGTAAATTACCATCAATATTATTATTAACACCAATCATCTATCTTGAAATGCATAGAACGACTAGGTATGAGTGGTAAAATAACATATGCCTAAAAATAAAAAATAATTTTCTATCCTCCCAAAACGATTTTTTTTTCTGGACATCTGCTTTTTTCTCCAGGATGACATCAGCTTTTTTTTTAGGCATTATCCATGATTTGTATCTACTCCCTGCACTGAGATTTGTAGCTTAGTTTAATCACTGAAATCTATATTGTGCCAACAGTCAGGCTAATTCAAATACACAAATCCAGTATAAAGAAGTTTTGCTGTTATAAAACACTCAAAATACAGAGAAATGCGAAGAACCAACACAGAACATTTTGTTACAGTAGTTCTTGGAGTGGAAAACAAGTTAAAATGTTATTGCAAAATAACAAAAATGTGCAGTACATTTCTGCAATACATGTAGAGATTTGTTTTCCTTTAAAAACCCTGCAAGTACAGAAATATACCTGTTGATCTGCCAGAAATCCTGTTGTGGACAAGTCATGTTGTTGACTGACAGCACACAGTATTTTTGTTGATGAGTGGTGTCAGCCCTGTCCAGTGTTTTTTGCTAAACTACTCAACCACTCCTATCCTCATTTCTACACAACACAAAAAGTGAAAAAAAAGAACTAGGATGGCTATTTGAGAAGAAGTGTGCAGAGGATACAGGAGAGCTCATAATTTTTGACAAAATCAAGGGTGTTTATTTTCAAAATGTATTAAAGGGATTTTTAATATGACTTACCAGTGATACAGACATACCAAAAATAGTTATTGAAACTTAAAATAATACCAATTATATTATAAACAAAGTTTAAACCAATGACAAAAACAAGCATACTATACACAAATTTTCTCTGTAAATCTACACGTTTTGATGATTTTCCGCTTCATCAGGACTCTTAAACAAAGCTTTCATGTGCTGCTAGACTGCTAGAATAGGAAAATACTGATCCATCTAAGAAAATAAAAGAAAAAAATATATATACAATATCTCACAAAAGTGAGTACTCCCCTCAAATAAAGACATGGATGAGCGAGTTTGGGATGGAGGAACTTGGCTGGCCTGCACAAAGTCCTGACCTCAACCTGATAGAACACCTTTGGGATGAATTAGAGCAGAGGCTGCGAGCCAGGCCTTCTCGTCCAGATCAGTGCCTGACCTCACAAATACGCTTCTGGAAGAATGGTCACACATTCCCATAGACACACTCCTAAACTTTGTGGACAGCCTTTCCAGAAGAGTTGAAGCTGTTATAGCTGCAAAGGATGGGCCAACTCAATATTGAACCCTACCGACTAAGGCTGGGATGCCATTAAAGTTCATGTGCGTGTAAAGGCATGTGTCCCAATACTTTTGGTAATATAGTGTATATTTTGAGACAATTTCCACAAGAAAGCTTTGTTGAAGAGTCCTGATGAAGCAGAAACTCTGCAAAATGCGTAGACTTACAGAGCTGATTTGTGTATATTAATCTTGTGAATGTCTATATATCCACATGAAAAACATCTGTCAGTGGTTTTAAACATTGTATGTAACAATATTGTTAATATTTTGATTTTCAATAACAGTTTTTTTGGTATGTCTAGATAACTGGTAAGGCATATTTAAAGTTTGTTTAATACTTTTGTTTTGTACATTATATGTATTTGGATGATGCCTTCCAGTGTTATATTGTTCTCATATCATAAATTGCATTGAGACCTTTAGCTTCTTTCTAAAGTTGTTCATTATCACTTATCAAACCGATGTAACAAAATGCTTCCAAATAAAAGAAGTTCATTGTTAAGGTTTACATACCATAAAGTGTATGTCCAGCCAAAACTGCTATCTGGGGCTTTACATAAGGCTAACTTAAAGAGGAAGTAAACCCTGATGGGTTTACTTCCTCTTTTTTTCCCTGCAAAGGTAAAGCATAATGGACTACTATGCATCGCATAGTAGCTCATTATGTGTCACTTACCTGACACAGGAGCCAGCGAAGTCGCCGCTGATCCCTGTAGTCCGCCGCGTCCATCTTGCTGGTGGCGTCTCGCAGCTCCGACCAATGACAGCGGCGCAACCGCGATGACGTCACTCCCGCGCATGCGCACGGGAGTCGCGCCTCGCAGCTCCGTTGCTGTCATACGGCGAAGCCGCGATGACGTCACTCCCGCGCATGCGCACGGGAGTCGACAAATTTGGCAAATCCATTCTTGGATTTGCCGCATTTAGTGCGCCTGCGCGCCGCTGTCTACGGCGCATGCGCCGTAGACAGCGGTGCCCATTTTCGGGCAAATATCTCCTAAACCATATAGGTTTAGGAGATATTGCTTGGACCTACAGGTAAGCCTTAATCTAGGCTTACCTATAGGTCCAAGTTGTTTGGAAGGGTTTACTTCCCTTTTAAAGGCCTAGTTGACCTTAACAAAAAAAAAAAAAAAACTGCCTTTGCAGATAAGTGATGTAGATTTCACCAAAATGTAATAATATCCTTTCTAAAGGTGTAGACGAGGGATATGCAATTAGCAGACCTCCAGCTGTTGCAGAACTACAGTACAAGTCCCATGAGGCATAGCGAGACTCTGACAACCACAACCATGACACCCAGAGGCAGAGGCATGATGGGACTTGTAGTTTTGCAATAGCTGGAGGTCCACTAATTGCATATCCCTGGTGTAGACCATATACTTATCTCATGAAGCCTGACTGGAAAATTCCCAGGATGTTGCTAAGAGAGACCTAGCTGTTACTGTTCACCATCACAGGAGTGAGCTCTTTCTCTGATTCAAACCCTCTCACATGTGCTTTCTCCATGATGCAGTAGCTCAGTATTTAAGAGCTCACTCCTGTGATGATGAAGGTGAACTGTAATTACGCGTGCACACGGTTGGATTTTACGACGGGAAATATTGGATGTGAGCATGTTGGCAGAAAGTCAGACCGTGTGTATGCTCCATTGAACATTTGCTGTTGGACTTTTCACCAACAAATGTTTGCTAGCGGGTTCTCAAATTTCCAGCCAACAAAACTTTGTTGTCGGAAAGTCCAATTGTGTGTACACAAGTCTGTCGCACAAAAGTTCACTCATGCTCGGAATCAAGCAGAAGGAGCTGTACTGGCTATTGAACTTCCTTTTTCTCAGCTCGTACATCTTGAGCCAACAACCTTCGAACAAAAATCCATGGTATTGTTGGTGGAAAGTCTGATCATGTGTACGCGGCATAACAACTGGGCCTCTCTTGGACTTTTCCAGTCTGGCTTAATGAGGTATAGAAATGGCCTACACTTGCAGCAATATTATTCAAAGTCAAAGTTGCACAGTTTGTTTTACTCTGCAGATGCCCCTTATCTACGTAGGTCGTTTTTTTAATAAAGGTGAAATAACCCTTATAGTCCTCTTGTGTAGGGCAATAAAGCAGACTGATATAAAGCTGGACCAAGGCACTATTATAGAATAGCCACCTCCGGACCGCCATATATAATGTGGCAGGGTGGACCTTCAGCGCAAAATAAGCTAGCTGTATGTGATTTTGTTCCCTGGGTCTGGGGCACGCGCACCAACGGGGTCCAGCTCCTGCTGTGATTGGACACAGCTGGATCAAATTAGCGGGTCCGGCAGATACGATGGCCGCTGGGACTCATTGATCGTTCCTGAGCCAGAATGGTGGTCTACCTATATAAACAAGACAGAACGCCGCTCTGTGACAGAAGACAGATCCTGTGTTTCTGCTATGCAGGAGCACAGATCTATGTCTTCTTACAATACAAGCACACCACCCCCCCCCCCCCCCCCTCTACACACAGTTAGGAAACACTTCCAGGGAACACATTTAACCCTTTGATTCCCTTTGATTGATGTTAACCCCTTTCCTGTCAGTGTCATTAGTACAGTTACAGTACATATTATTTATCACTGATCACTGTATTAGTGTCACTGGCTCCTTCAAAGTGTCAAAAGTGTCAGTTAGTGTCAGAATGTCCATCGCAATATCACAGTCTCGCTTTAAGTTGCTGATCGCCACCATCACTAGTAAAAAAAAAAAATAAATCCATAAAAATATCCCATAGCTTGTAGATGCTACAACTTTTGCAAAAATCAATCAATATGAGCTTATACATTTTTGATTTAAAAAAATCACAATATCAGAATACATATTGGCATAAATTAAAGAAGAAATTAGATTTATTTTTTTATTATTGGATGTGTTTTATAGCAGAAAGTAAAAACTATAGTTTTTTTGTTTTTTTTTCAAAATTGTCTGTCTTTTCTTGTTTATAGCACAAAGAATAAAAACCGCAGAGGTGATACCACCAAATGAAAGCTCTATTTGTGTGGGGGGGGGGGACATTTTATTTGTGTGCAGCGTCGCAGGAACATGAAAACGTCAGTTAAAGTAACGCAGTGCTGTATCGCACAAAATGGCCTGATCATGTAGGGGAGTAAATCTTCCAGAGCTGAAGAGGATAGTGAGACTTTTTTTAATGAATACATAATTTGATTAATTATGGATCTTTTATATAAGCCCTTAGCTCTGCTTTGAGAAATCATGCCCTTAATATATGAAGCAGTTGTTAGTTTGATCTTCTACACATTTTGAAGGTTTATTGCAACAATAAAATGGGTCTTAATGGTGGTGTGTTAAGAAACTCTCTTCTTTATACTCCATCAGATTAGTATGTGATGGGATCAGTTGTGTGATTGACTAATACTCAGATGGAGGTAGAAATCAATACTTTTTTTTACAGTTTCCTTTCCTGGATATTTCAGACATCTTTAAATTACCTTTATGTTTTGTAGACTGTCCATAAATTTCTTGGCAGTTAGCAACCTTGACGTAAAAGATGTTTAAGCAGGCGGTGTCAGGTCTTTGCATGCACCAAGTACTAAGAATAGTGTGTGCACATTAGGGAAATTACTACTATGCACTACAGATATATATACATTTGTCTTAAAGCGATATAAAACTCAAAACCAAAATGTAATATGTTGCAGCTTACCAATCATTAGACGTGGTGGCTGCACTCTTTTCTTTTTTTTATGCATGTTTCACTCTTTCACTTGGTGATCTGGCCACTAACACACCTGTATTAGAGTGCCCCCCACTCTGGATGAGGGGGGCACCTTTGGAGAGCAGCATTATCCGTAGAGTGTTAGATGTATTATCACATTTAAATGCACAAACAAATTGAAGCATGTGCATGAGGCCTTATACAACCCAGGTCAGGCTTTCTTGTGTTTAAATGTACATGCATTTAGAGTATTTAATCTGCCCCTGGATGCACATATGTCTATTTTTTTTCCATACCTAGCTAAGCTGAATGCACCTAGAGGCAAGGAAATACACAATGTGAATTACTATATATTGTTCGGTATAATTACATGCCTTTATATGTGTTTAGAATTGCCTTACAAATGCATACCTGCATGATTATGGTGCATTTTCACCTTTGTAGCCAAACTGGGATAACAGGTAATTTATATTTGTTATAATAAGAATAATAACAAAAAAAAAAAAAAAGAATACTTTATTTTCATTGTATAAAGGCATACAACATAATTTCAATTAGCATTCCCTGAATGGTTCAATAAATAATGAATACTGTTTCTCAATAATAAAAACTGATATGCATAGTAATAATAATAAAACCTGTATACAAAAAAGAGTCTGTATATTATTCAAAATAGCCAATTAGTTTTAATTATGCAGTGATTGATTCAGCCATGCCACCGCACCAGGAGAAAATCTATTCCTTAAAGCTAACTGTGCACAATGGTGCTTGAGTCGTATACACATTTATCCACCAATTTCATTATTAAATGTTATTTGGAAAAAAAAGCTCCTTTCAATTTAATTCTGCAGAATATGTATTTTCTAAATCTGGGGAAAATGTAAATGTCACTTTGTGGCAAAATGGTAACTTGTATTTGTTTTCCCCAACAATCTAACTTTCTATTGTTGTGATTGGCTTGCTGCATTTTCTAGAAATTTGCACTGAGAGACTTGAATAATTTAAATGCTATGTTTTCTTTTGGCACACATTTTCCAATAGTGACTATACAAACAAGAGGCCCCAGTAGGTTAAACAAACTGATGAGCTTTTTAAAATATTGATTACTGTAGACCATAGCCCCCCCCCCCCCCCCGAAAACCTGGAATGCATCCTCCCATTTTAGTTGACATTCCTGTCAAAAAAAAATCCTACCAAAAAAAAAACCAACAGGACATTGATGGTACCACAAAAAAGTATTGCATTTTATTTGTACAAATGTTAAAAGATGCATTGATTAAAATCCACAAAATATATCACAAAATATTATGTCTACATATGCCATATATTGCATGCATTACATGATGTTTTCCCCATCATCCAGCTCATGGGTAGGGTGATGGGTTGCTTGTTAATTCTTCAACACATTTCACGGGTCATCAGGAAGACAAGCAGTAACAACAGAAGCTCTGAAATTGTAGAAGAATATATCAGAACATTTGATTCAGTAACATATGAGAAAAATACATACATATATCAATATTTAAATTTGCCATATATTTTTCACACCTATTGCAGATAAGAAAGATACTCATAAATCAATAAAAGATTGAGACCAGCAATTGAAAACAGATCCATAAGCAGATACATCTTTCAATCAATCCAGGAGAAAAGCAGGGACCCCATTGGAGACTATGTTCCACAAAGAACACTGAAAGAGAGGGCTTGTTAAGATAGTATACCTTGGGATGGGGCTCAAGATAATTTCATGATACATAAAGCTATAAGTATTAGTAAGCAACCCATCACTCTACACATGAGCTGGATGATGGGAAAAACATGATGTAATGTTTGCACTATATGGCAGGTGTAGACATAATATTTTGTGATAGGATTTATTTATTTTAATCAATACATCTTTTAACATTTGTACACATAAAATTAGATTTTTTTAATACTTTTTTTTTGGTACCGTCAAAGTCCTGTTTTTTTTTTTTCAATAAATTTGTATTACATTTTTCACATTGACAGCATTATAATAACAGGGTTACTGTGAACATGTAACATACATTATAGCCTTACGTGAAAGATATACTACAACATTTAATCAAAGGATAGGCAGTTAAAAACAGTACTGCTTATTCAAACTGACAAGATAAGTACAATTGCATCGTGTGTAATAACGCCTTCCATAGAGAGAGGATAATGGTAATGGGATGGATCCCATTACGTTCCAAGTCAACTAAGGCCTTAGATACAATAGGTATCATATAAAGAGATGGGGCTTCCAAGAGGATATGAGGATAAACCACTACAGGTTATCCCAATACCCGTGCACCCCAAAGGGGATCTATCTGTGAACGGGAGGGAACCCTTAACAATCTCATAGTGTTACAGACAGATTTGGTTTAACAAATGTTGTACAATACCTATCCTCTGTAGATTCAGATTTCATTCCAGTGTGTGTAGTGGTTGGTAACTCCTGCTTTGCCACCGTCAACGTCCTGTTAGTTTTTTTCTGTTATATATATATATATAGGATGTGGTACCAGACAATTTTTGTCCAATCCATGAAAGGTCTCTGCTAATTGGACTCCTTCCTCCCAATTATATGTTATCTAAGTACCCTTTATATTCATGTCCTGGTAAGTTTCCAGAACGTTGTAGCCACTGAGCACTTGCCCCCAGTATGAGTGTTCTAGTACAATGGTTTCTCTCTGGACTAAAATGACATTACTTTTCTCCATAATGTTTCCTAAAACCATTCACCCAGGCCTACTACAAATGTCCAGGTATTAGATTTCTGGCTCATAGAATGCTAGGAAACATGTAGGGTATAAATGGGAAACAACTACGTTTTCATATGAAACGGTTATATAGAAAGAAAACATAATAATGACTACTTCAAATTCTTGCAACACAAGCTGATTCCAGAGACAAAACCTGGCAACCTTGGGTGAACTATTATGTGGACACAACTTCAGAGTTCTAAATTACAATTTAAATAAGGTACCAAGGTATATCAGCAGCTGCACATGATCAACTACCTCTGTAATCTTCTCTATCCACCACTGAGTTTGCAATACACAATCACCACAGACAAAAGAAAACAATTCCATAAGCGACAGCCACCTTAGATTCACGAAAGACCAAAGTTGTTCAACAAATCTATCTTCCTTGTATGAGAAAGAAATCAAAAAACAAAAGGGGTGGCTGTGGAATACCTGGACTTTGCTAAAGAGTTTGACATAATTTCCCATAGTTAGTTAATGTGAAGGTTAAAGTCTGTAGGCTTAGAAAATTCCATCTGTAATTCACCACATTCCAAAAGAAAAAGTGAATTATTCAGTCTCTGAATGGTCCAAGGTTGTTACTTGTTAGCATTGTAACCCAAGTTTCATAGTATGTTTGCAAACAATATAGAGTTTTCAATTAAAAATGTATATTATTATCGATGACATAAAGCTATGTAGTAGTACTGAGTCCTTACAATCCTATAAATTCATAAAATCAATACCAGACCTAAGGGACTGGTTTGCCCCTGGAGAGGAACCCATGCCAGTTTTTATTATTAGAGAGGCAACTTTTCTTGTAAAGTCACTTCAATATAGATGGAGATCCGACTTGGAGGCGAATTCCATTGAATTCTATGGGTACAAGTCGCCTAGAAGTCAGATTGAAGTAGTACAGGAACCTTTTCTGAAGTCGGAGCAACTGCAGTAGTGTGCATTAATACGGATCCATCCACTTACATTGATTTTTTCATGTAGCGTGACTTGAGGCGACTTGGGGTGACTTGAAGTCGGATCCAAAGTTGCCTCTGTGTGAATGGACTCTTAGGGTTATGGGAATGTGAGATTGTTTATTTTTTTTATTTATTACACTAAATTTGTTTCGTCTTTAGTTTGAATGTGATGGCCATTTTTTTAATAAAAAAAAATATATAACTGTGCCACTTGTCCCTTTTGGTGAAACATATATGTAGTATCTTTAAAATGCCACATACAGGCTACACAAGGACCCTTTCCCTCTACTATTTGGCCTTCTGGATTGTCCCCTCCTAGGGTTACCAAAACACAGGCAATGGTCATTCAATGTAACAAAGCTCACCACTTGCTTCATGGCTAGTCTCAAAGAGTTGACATCCCGCTCTCCTCCAATCATCGCAGATGTCAAGACAGATCTCCTGTGTCTAACTGCGCAAGGAAAAATTGGACATGGTTCTTTCCCATCATAAGCATTTAGCTTGCTTCCATAGCCAATGGGATCAATATGTCACTAATGTTCTGCCAGCTCCAGCGATACCTATTTCACACCTTCTGCCTCGGAAGCAATGGGGTGACCCTGCCCTTTACCTAACCCTTTATGGGCTATTGCCACCTGTTCATCTTTTTGTTTCTTCTGTTTTATTTGTTTTCCTTGCTACACTGATCTGGTGCTTTATGTCTTACCGTTGTTTATTAGTGGTACTAGCTACATATTTACTGATTTAATCTTGCTTTAATTTGTGCTTGATGTATCCAAGCCCTCTGCTAGCCTGTAGCTTGTAAAAACATAGTCTTAGTTTCACCTCTCTGCCCTCCACCCTCCTTTTCACCCCCCCCCCCCCCCATTCTTCCTCTATCTAGCATTATGAATATATTTTTGCTGTCTGTTCTATTTAAATGGTTTGAAATTGTCCTTACCTTGGGATACTTGTTTTGTTTGTTGTAAAACCAATAAAGTTTCTTAAAAAGAAAATATTCACATATTTTAATTGCATTTAAGAAAGCCTTCAACCCGTTACCGTTAAGTAAAGATTTTTTTCATGTACCAATGCAACTCATGGTCAGGAAACTCATGGTCTTCCTTTGTGCAATCCCTCCTCCTCAAAATGTCAGATTTTAGAAGGCCTAATCCTAAAGTGAAGCTCATCATCTATGAAGCACTGCAACTTTCCGTTTTTTTATTTTTTTTTAATGGTATGTATAGGCGGTTGGCATTGTTAGCATGATGTGAAGATAAAGGTGGTCATGGGCACGATTTGTGCAGGGTCTTAGATAATGGTTTGTAAGTGATTGTAACGAAGGGGGCAAAAGTATTCAATTTTAATATTTATTCATTTTAACAAATCCTTGCTAAAAAATATAAATAAATAATGTAATGCTGTATATTTTGCCTCGAGACTTTTGTCTAAACAAAACTGTTTTGTTGATTGGTATGCTAATGCACCAAGCATACAGTCCCATCACTCATAATAGCAATATTTTTTGGATGGAAATATGCTATACTATACAATGAATACAATTAGATGCCATTTTGAACACAACGTACTGATCTTTTTCATTGTATTTGCTTCTCGGTCTACAAAGTTCTGTGCACTAGGGAAATCATGTTCTTTTTCATGGTACAGGTATTACCTTTCATGACAAACTTAAAAGAGTCAAACCAAGTTGTGTACAGGGATATCTCTGTCCCTAATCAATTTAATAAACACTTGATATTTGTAAAAGATTAGCAGGTAAATCTTTAGCACTCCAGATGCCTTAGTGGACCAAATAGCCAAGGAAATTGTGACCTGGCTAAGAAAAAGCCCATTGCAGTTTGCAGGAGACAGTTAAACTGCAGAATAACTACCTATTCATGGACATTATTTACAGAACTGGAAGGATATGACAAATTACTATGATTTATGATCAGTACCCTACAGAGAAAAAAAATGATATTATTGTTGCAATAAGTACTGTATATTCACTCAATTAACCACTTGCCCTGTGGAAGATTACCCTCCTTCATGACCAGGCCATTTTTTGCGATACGGCACTGAATTACTTTAACTGACAATTGCGCGGTCGTGCGACAATGTACCCAAATAAAATGTATGTCTTTATAGTGTGCTGGTGCTGTTGCATCTGCTCTCCTCTGGGAGACATCTATCTGTCCTGTCCAGTCAGCTGATCTCTACGGTAGATAGGGTCTCTATGGTGGTCCTGGGGGTCCTCTCTCCATACCATTCATAATTATGCAAATGTGAAAGAGACTCCCATAGTGTAATATCGTTTAAAAATGATGTGGGCATATTGTAACGCGTAGGGGGTGAGCAGAGGCATACCGGAAGTGATATCAGCACAGATACAAGTTCAGTACTCATGGATTTTTGTGCGCTTTTAACATATTAAATGTGAGTAATAGCTGTTTACACCTATTACAATTTTAAACGATATGGACGGTGCCATGTGCCATCAAATCTTGGGTAAGAACCTCCTTTCCTCAGCCAGGGCATTGAAAATGGGTCATGTATGGGTATTCCAGCATGACAATGATCCAAAACACAAGGCCAAGGCAACAACGCAGTGGCTCAAGAAGAAGCACATTAAGGTCCTGGAGGTCCCCAGACCTTAATCCCATAGAAAATATGTGGAGGGAGCTGAAGGTTTGAGTTACCAAAAATCAGCCTCAAAACCTTAATGACTTGGAGAGGATTTGCAAAGAGGAGTCAGACAAAATCCCTCCTGAGATGTTTGCAAAGCTGGTGGCCAACTACAAGAAACGTCTGACCTCTGTGATTGCCAACAAGGGTTTTGCCACCAAGTACTAAGTCATGTTTTGTGAAGGGGTCACTCATTAAAATGCAAATGAATTTATAACTTTTTTAAATGCGTTTCTCTGGATATTTTTGATGCTATTCTGTCTCTCACTGGTAAAATAAACCTACCATTCAAATTACAGACTGATCATTTCTTTGTCCGTGGGCAAACGTACAAAATCAGCAGGGGAGCAAATACTTTTTTCCTCACTGTATCTAACAGAGTGGATTGTAGGGACATAAACTATTATGTTACCAGCAGGAGGGAAGGATTGGGGAGCGGACAGAGCAAACAGGCAGGGAGGGGAGGCTGGGGGGGGGGGAATCAGGGGAGCAAGAAGACAGAGCACGTAAACTGACCATGCTGTCAGGGCTCAGCAGCCATGATAAACCGTGGCTAGTTTACTGGGGGGAGGGCAGAACCAGGCAGTATCAACCAGGTATTTCAGGTGATACAGGTGGTCAAAAGACACAGCACAAGATCCATTTTATTTTTTTTAGAGTTAAAAACACTTTAACCAATTCAGCCCCGGAAGATTTTATCCCCTTCCTGACCAGAGCATTTTTTGCGATTCGGCACTGTGTCGATTTAACTTTTGTGTGGTCGTGCGACGTGGCTCCCAAACAAAATTGACGTCTTTTTTCCCCCACAAATAGAGCTTTCCTTTGGTGGTATTTGATCACCCTTGCAGTTTTTAATTTTTGCCCTATAAACAAAAAAAGAGCCACAATTTTGAAAAAAATGCATTATTTTTTACATTTTGCTATAATAAATATCTCCCAAAAATATATAAAAAAAAATTTTTTTCCTCAGTTTAGGCCAATATGTATTCTTCTACATATTTTTCTTTAAAAAAAAACCGCAATACGCGTTTATTGATTGGTTTGCGCAAAAGTTATAGTGTTTAAAAAATAGGGGATAGTTTTATGGCATTTTTAGTAATAATTTTTTTTTACTAGTAATGGCGGCGATCTGCAATTTTTATCGTGACTGCGACATTATGGCAGACACGTCGGACATTTCTGACACCATTGTCATTTATACAGCAATCAGTGCTATACAAATGCACTTATTCCTGTGTAAGTGACACTGGCAGTGAAGGGGTTAACCAGTAGAGGGTAGGGTAAGTGTGTCCTTGGGTGTGTTTCTAACTGTGGGGGGGGTGGCTATATGTGACACCTCACTGATCTCTGCTTCCAATCACAGGGAGCAGAGATCAGTGACACTGTCACTAGGCAGAACGGGGAGATGCTTGTTTACATTACACTACATTAAATCTCTCCGTTCTTCCCCGTGAGACGACTGTGGGTATCCCCGCGGCAATCAAGTCCGCGGGACCCGCGACCCGACTCACGGAGGTTCCGGCTGGCGCGCACGCGATGGTATGGTGGCAAATTTAAAGGGAAGTACCTGTACGCCCATTTTCCTGTCTGTGCCATTCTGTCGATGTACATCGTCGTGTGCCGGTCGGGAACCGGTTATAATTCTTTAACTGACCACTGGCCTGCAATGTACTGCAGATAAGTGGCTACTGTAGGCAAAGCTAAGTACCCATAGGTCACTGCCTACCTCCATGTTTAGGGCACGCACGTGCATACCCCCTGCCCAGTTCTCTCTATGATTTTACAGAGTGCAAGCTTGTCAGCAAGTTCTGACCAATGATTCATGGCTGGGACCTGCTGATCGGCTGTGTGTAATCAAAACCCAGAGCTCTGTGTTGGTAAACAATTGAGATCTCTGTATAGAGGGAGCAATCTGTCTGTTTTGCTGGGATGAGAAACTGAGAGATCTTTAGTAAAAAGCAGCACACTTTACACACATTACACATGATCACCCTAGATGTTAACACCATTCCCAGCCAGTGACAGTGAATAATATTATCACTAATCACTGTATTAATGTCACTGGTGACGTTAGTGGCAGTTTCCCCCAGCATCAGTTAGTGTCTGATTATCTGCTGCACTATCGCTGTCCCAATATAAGTTGCTGAACGTCCTCGATAGTTGTATATATAAAAAAAAAATTCCAGTATATATATATATATATATATATATATATATATATATATATATATATATATATATATATATATACATATACACCATAGTTTGTAGACGAGATTTCATTTTTTTTTTATTATTATTATTGGATATGTATTAAATAAGTAAAAATAATGCTTTTTTTTCAAAAATGTTGGTCTTTTTCTATTTATATCCACCAAAAGAAACGCAAAAGAAAGCTCTATTTGGGTAAAAAAAAAATTATATAAATTTCGTTTGGGTACAGCGTTGCATGACTTCGCAATTACCTGTTAAAGTATCAAAAAATGGCTATAAAACATATCCAATATAGAAAATAAAATAACAAAAAATCTAATGTTTTCATACATTTAAGCCAATATGTATTTTGCTACATATTTTTAATAAATAAATCTCAATAAATGTATATTGATTTGTATGAGCAAAAGTGATAGCGTTTACAAACTATGGGATATATGCTGGAAATTTTATATACTTTAAATGGTGGCGATCAACGACTGATTGCGGGGACTGGGATTTTGCAGCGGACGTTATGTCACTGACACTACAGTGATCAGCACTAAAAATATGCACCGTCACTGTACTAATGACACTGGGTTGGAAGGGTTAAACATCTAGGGCAATCAAAGGGTTAAATGTGTGCCAGCCAGTGTTTCTGTGTACTTTGTGTGGTGCTTTTACTAAGGGATGTAATGGATTTTCTTTCCCTCACATCCATCACAGCCCCAGTGTCAGGACCAAGTTCTGCCTTGTTTACATAGACAGATCTCTGTCCAGCCTTTCTACTTGGGGATCAGCGGTTGCCGGCAGACTTTCATTGGTCGGCACCCACTGATCGGCTTCTGCTGTGACTAATCGCTGAAGAATAGTTATATTGTTGTGCCTGATTTATATAGAAAAAAAGTATATGGTATCCTCATCCTTATATATTGAAGATTTTTTTGGGGAAAAGACAAAGGGAATTCATACATGGAACATCATAACCATGGTTCGCCTCGGAGTCACCCAACAGAATGATGGACTGTCTTGATACCAGGTTTATATAAAAAATACAAATATTTATTATTAATTATAAAAGATTAAAAGTTTGTACATACATAAATAAATACATATTATGGCTATAACATAGACAAAATTTGTTACGACAGTATTTTGTGTCCAATATGGTCTTTGGTTTCTCTACTAGTTTCGCGACTAATCTGTCGCTTCTTCAGGAGACCTTGTTTGTCTAAAACGAGATTTATCACAGATTACTTAACAAAAAAACAATATTTATTTCAAGGTATTTGATGTATTTTTTACAATCAGTTTAATAAAGAGAACAAGAGGGGGGAAAAAAAATTATAAACGAGAAGCATGCAGCTCACCACCATGCAGATGTCGGAAGGCACTTGGAGTTCGGGTAGTCCCTACCGAGTCGGATATTGACCACCCTTTGGGGCGGACACGGGAGGTTCAAAATCAGCTACAAAACAGTAGTAAGAAATTTCTAAATAATGAGTATATATATATAGCTGACTTGCACAACTTAGGCATAGGCATTTATGTCACAATGTAGGTATAGAAACTACATACCGGTATAGCCAGAAGCTTTAAAAGAAGCAGCATGGGTAAAAATGCAGCAATGCAGCAGTTCCAATAGACGTTAAGGTCCAGGTACAAATGTCGGTGTGCCAGGAAAACCCGGAAAGGTATATCTATATTGGATCTAATGCACGGTAGACATTGTGTCTATATCAAAAGGAGAGTCCAAGTCTTTGCCCAATCTATCATAGGTGTGCAGTATTGACCTAATAAAAATTTCATTCAGTCAGCCAGATACACTTATGCTGTATAAGTTTGGTTCTAGGGTACAGGGTATATAGGGGAGCTCATACCAATCGGCAACGTCCCTCCTGCAGCTCCTCAGTCCAAACGACGGTTCTGGCCTGGAGGCTCCACGTCCTTCGTTCTGCCTGCTGTAAAGGAGCGCCATAATGGCGTACCTTTAACCTCCAACCCGGCGGCGTCACAGACACGGCGCGGGCGCCGGGCTATGACGTCGCCGGGTCCGCCGCTCCTACTGCGCATGCGCCAGAACGTGGCGACGCACATCAGCCACAGTCACCGAGGAAACCATCGGTGACTCATTGCTGAAGCGGACCTGGTGCCACCCACAATGTGGGGGCCTATCAGGGCCGCCGGAGAGGCGCATGCCCGCCCCTGGGAGTCTCCTCCCATACTCCATGCTATGCCTCACAACAGCATGATTTGAGTATCACATGCCTCGTTTTACAATGTAAATAGATGTTAGTAAGAGGTAAACAGAGAAAGAAAAGCTTTACAGCTATTACATTGGCAACGTTTTTTACATATTGTTATATATGCAATTCTCACCAATACGTTAACTTGGTCTGTGGAAAAATAATACAAAGTCATAATTAGATAAATAACTGGATTAAGGTGCTAGGGCAAAACGGACAATTTGTCCATATAGTACACTAATGACTAGCACCAGGGGTTTGTGGTGGTGTCAAAGGGAGGAAACAGTGGGTCAGGCTCTCAAGATACCATACACACTGAGGGACTGAGGTGAACAAGAAGAAGCAGATAATAAATAAAAAAACAATAAGAGAAAAAGGGGAAGGTTTTTCTCATTTAAGAAAATACTTATATGTTTTTGTTTCGTTCAAGCCTGGCGGAACCAGAGCGTCTAGGCGTTCTATCCATAGGGTTTCACGTTTTAAAATCTCTCTATCCCAATCCCCACCACGGATGTCTTCGCGGACTACTTCGAGGACAAGAAATTTAACCACTTGGGGCTGATACCGATGATGAATGCCTATGTGGCGGCCCACTGCAGTGAGCTTACCGCCCGATGAATAGTAAAGGTGGTCTCCTATACGTTGGCGAAATTCCCTAATGGTTTTACCTACGTAAAATGCCCCGCAGGCACATACCATTAAATAGACAACGCCTTTTGTATCACAGCTGGCATGAAAAGATGGAATGAAAACTTCTCCGTTTGGGAGATTATAGGTAGTTCCCTCTGATATCCACGGACATCGAGGGCAGCTCCCACAGGGATGAGTGCCACGGGGGCCTTGCCGATTTGGTTCGGGAGTTTGATAGTGGCTTCTGGTAAGTTTGTCCCCAAGGGTAGCTGCTCGTTTGAAAACCAATTCAGGAGTTTGTCTAACATATTTATTCAAAGTATGATGGTCTGTTAGGAGATGCCAATGTTGCGATAGAATATTTCTAAGGATATTCTGATGTGCAGAGTATTTTGTGATGATCTTAACTGTGGGGGGGGGTGGGCTGGCCTGGAGGGGCCGTAGAGTAGAGATTCTCGTGTGCGCCCATAGGCTTTATTGAATGCTTTTCTCAAATTTGATCGTGAGTAACCTCTATTAAGGAGACGCTCCTGTAAATTCTTTGCTTGAAACAGAAAGTTTTGGTCTGTGGTGTAATTTCTTCTTGTACGTAGGTATTGGGCGTATGGTATGCTACGTATTAGGGGGCGGGGATGCGAACATTTGGCGTGTAATAAGGTATTTCCAGATGATGGCTTATGGTAGAGATTAGTGATTCGTTTTCCGGAATTGTCTTTAATGTTGTTGAGATCCAAAAAGGCAATTTGGGTTAAATGATATGTATATGTAAATTTTAAGTTAAACGTATTTACGTTTAATGTTTTAACAAACAATCTTTAATCGCTGAAGAAGTGGTGTGTCGGCAGTGCAGAATCACGTATATACTGTACGTGATTCTGCACAGAACAACCACTCTGTAGCAGTAAACCTGCTATAGGTCGGCTGTTAAGTGGTTAACGAACTTCAGAAAAACATGTTTATTTAAAATTTGCAGGGTAGTTAAGTTCAAATAGTTAAGTGTAATGAGGGGTATGCTACCTTCAAGATCACTGAGTCTTTACAAATTACACTTTGGTTCATACTGGAAAATATAGCTTTTACTATAATTCTGGAATTCCGTCTCTCTCACACACAAGCCATATTGTCCACCCCTCCTCTTCGATGTCCATTCACACAACCCTTTGTATTCTATCAATGGGTTCACATAGTATAAAGCATTCTGTGAAACAGACAAGGGGGGGGGGGCAGTGTGTGAGTGAGCCATAGGTCTCATATCAGGACCCCGGAATTATTAAAAATGGGCAGTGATACAGAATGTGGCTTACACCTTATTACACTTAACTATTTGTTACCCAGCGGAAGTTTAACAAGAAATCCACTTTTGTTGAAGAAGAAAAAACAATCTCCTCTGGGTGATCAATGTACATTGCAAGAATTTTAACAAATATTGTCACAGATTCCTATCTGTGTCTGCTGTGAAGAAACAGCTGGATGTTCCACCAAGTTTTTTGAATACCGATTCTGAGTAGGAGTGCGTAATTCATTTTAATCAGCTGGCGCACTTGAAGTGCTCTAATGAGAAAATCTTCTGTGTCTGCATCAATGCAGATGTGATTAACCCTTAGGGACTATCTTAAGAAGGAAATTAAATTTCTGGGGAGGCGTCTGTACACCAACTTTGTACAGAACACCTCCAGGTAGCCATATTGCATTGACTTTATAGAAAATTATAGTGGCTGCAGTTTGAAAAGGAAAGGTCATTTTTAACAACATTATTTTACAATATGGCCTGTGTAGCAATTAGGGCACTTTACGCGGGCGGTGAGAGCGTCTTTTTAGTGGCACTTTTCAGCCGCTAGCGGGGTGCTTTTGAGAAAAAACAGATGTTGGGGAGCCACCTATAGATACTAAGCTGGAGACCTAAGCCACATCCTCAAATACAGAGAAAAAACAAAGCAGGTGCCCCTGGGATTTTATGGGCAAAGGATGAAGACCAGATAAGAGAGTAAAGAACGTATGTAAAAAAGTAATACAAAATGTATTAATTACAAAGAGCATGTACTGTAAATACACAGAATTAAATGATTATAAAAGCAAAATGGATAGTCATGCTATAATAGTACAATACAGCTAGGTTCTGGAGCACATGATTGGTCTCATAGTAGGAGGCCAGACAAAGTGCATATGTACAGAAATCCCAACATGTTTCGGAATATATGTTTGAATGTTTAATTCCTTCTTCAGGGGCTGATTTAAAGCAAGCTGTATTATCTGGTGACACAACAGCAAAAAAAAAATCAAGTCAGAAAAAGTATGTATGTACAGAATACAGTATATAAAAGTATACAAATATATGAACAAAAGTAGGAAACAGCATGATGTATACATAGGGCAGGCATTTTGAATCTGACAATACTCACAAGGTGACTATCTCTGGTGAATTGTAGTACACATCAGAATTCACTTTGGACAAGGTTTGCGTCTCCTGATTGCCCCATCGGATGTTGGAAAACTCTGGGGAGTAGATAAAAGGTATGTATATCTATCCCCAAGCCCCCGATGGCGTATGGTTCACCGTGGTAGGGTTTTAGTTGGATGCGTAAAAATAGAACGGATGGAGCATAGATTGCACCTGCCAAATTGGCATCGGAACCCATGAGGATCGGCAAAAATGAAGACGACCCTGAACACAAAAATATACATATATGTAACAAATAGCATAGATACCAACTAGGTATAGGATAAATGAAGATAGGAACACACATAATGTGAGTATAATGGTTATCTGTGTGTCATGCAACTTCATGCACACAGATGCATAAATGGCAAGGCTGTCATGGTATAGGCATAGTATTATTAACAGGTCGATGACCTGTATAGTACGCCAGCCTGACAGTGTCCTAAGCAGTAAAGGACAAAAAAAATCAAGATGATTTTAAAAATCGTATGCAAAGAAAGACTTACTTAGGACTGCTGATATTGGTGGAACTGCCTTCCCAGTGGGGTTGTGTGATCCTGGCTGTGTAGCAGCTAGCTAATGGTGTACCTGGGTTATTTATAGGTAAGAAGGTTAAATAATACACGTCCCAGGCACGGGTGAAGTCCAATGCCTGGTGCGGATGCACATGAGGTGACCGGAGGGCCCATCCTGAAGTTGACGAGTCTCTCCGATCTGCTGTGTCACAAGTGTTTGTGGGAATTTGTCTATCAGATGATCCCCCAGCACAAGAGGTGTCCAGTGTCACCGGGTACATGGTGCGAAGAGGTCAGACGTCGCAAGGCTGCCGACACGCAAGGTGGGCAGTATGTCAGAGTCAGAATGGAAAAGACAGAGCCGTGCATGCGCAGACCTGCATAAACTGCCAGTCCACAGTGAAGATTTAGGACTGAGCCCAGAGAAGGTTCCCCAGAGGCACCAAAGCACCAGCCCCCCGCCATTTATAGAGCCTCTCTTCTTGGAAGGCCTGTTTGTCACTTAAGAATTTGTTTTCCTTCTTGGAGAATATTGATTTATTGAAAAATAAGTCTTCAATCTTTAATTGAATTCCAAGAAGGAGAAATGAGTATTCAACGGCTTTATTTGTGAATAGATTTTTTCCTATGTTGGTGTCAATTTCAACTAGACATTTTTGGTATTCCTCAATCAAGAGGCTCATCATTTTATTGGAGCAGGACTTGAGAATGTTCTCCCAGGCCATTTTGAAAGTTGTGTCAATGTTCTCAAAGGAAGGAAAGATTTGCACGCAGAGCCCCAGAGGATTTAAATCTTCCCTGATGTACTCTCCAAATGTCTTATTATGCCAATACATAAGTAAGTGATTTATTTTCCAGCCATTTAGTAAGGCAAGAAAACAGTAAAGATAATTTAGACTCACAGGATCAATTTTGGCCATACTCCTTCTGGAGATTGGATGCAAAATCGTCCCATGTCTGTCCCTAATATTCTGTCAATCTGACAGGATCCTACTAGTGTAAAATCCAACAGGTGTATCTCCTACCCAAAATTAGAGAGAAAAAATATACCTGCCCTATGTATACATCATGCTGTTTCCTACTTTTGTTCATATATTTGTATACCTTTATATACTGTATTCTGTACATATATACTTTTTCTGAGTTGATTTTTTTTTGCTGTTGTGTCACCAGATAATACAGCTTGCTTTAAATCAGCCCCTGAAGAAGGAATTAAACATTCAAACATATATTCCAAAACATGTTGGGATTTCTGTACATATGCACTTTGCCTCCTACTATGAGACCAATCATGTGCTTCAGAACCTAGCTGTATTGTACTACTTGTATTGTATTGTATTGTGTAATTAATACATTTTGTATTACTTTTTTTAATATACGTTCTTTACTCTCTTATCTGGTCTTCATCCTTTGCCCATAAAATCCCAGGGGCACCTGCTTTGTTTTTTTCTAGCGGGGTGCTTTTAACCCCAGCTAGTGACCGAAGAAGAATAGCGCCTGCAAAAGTGGAATTACCCTTTAAATAAACATTTTTTTCCTTGTGTCCCCCTTTAACCACTTGCTGACCGTCCCACCTACATATACCGCGGGGCAGCGGCTCCTACAGGACGAAATCACATACCTGTATGTGATTGCCTCTTCCAGGTTTGTGGTGTGCATGCAGGTGACCAACTCCCACTGTGACTGGACACATTGGGAGCCAATCAGTGGTTCCAGTGGGCTTGATATTCACCGAGACCCTCCAAACGTTCCCGACAGAGGCAGAACTGCGGTCTGCCTATGTAAACAAGGCAGATCGCCATTCTGTGACAAGGGAAGACAGAGTTCCTGTGTTTCAACTAAGCAGGAACACATATATTTGTTTTCCCACAGTACAAGCACCTCCCATACACCGTTGGAAAGCACTCCCTAGGGAAACATTTAACCCATTGATCTCCCCTGATGTTTCTAGTACAGTGAAAGTGCATATTTTTTTAGCACTGATCGCTGTATTGGTTTCACTGGTCCCCAAAAAGTGTAGCTTAGTGTCCAATTTGTCTGCCGCAATGTCGCAGTCCTTCTATAGGTCACTGATCATCGTCATTATTAGTAAAAAATATTAAAAAAATAAAAATTCCATGAAAACATCCCATAGTTTTTAGATGCTATAACGTTTGTGCAAACCAGTCAATATACGCTTATTGGGATTTTTTTTTTTACCAAAAACAGGTAGCAGAACACATATTGGGCCAAAAATGATGAACTTTTTTTATTGAATATGTATTACAGCAGAAAATACATTTTTTTATTTTTTATTTTTTTTCAAAAATTAACGGTCTTTTTTGTTTATAGCACAAAACAATAAATACTGCAGAGGTGATCAAATACCACCAAAAGAAAGCTCTATTTGTGGGAAAAAAGGACATACAGTATCTCACAAAAGTGAGTACACCCCTCACATTTTTGTTAATATTTTATTATATCTTTTCATGCGACAAAAAGAAATGACACTTTGCTACAATGTAAAGTAGTGAGTGTACAGCTTGTATAACAGTGTAAATTTACTGTCCCCTCAAAATAACACACAACCATTAATGTCTAAACCACTGACAACAAAAGTGAGTACACCCCTAAGTGTAAATGTGCAAATTGGGCCCAATTAGCCATTTTCCCTCTCCGGTGTCATGTGACTCGTTAGTGTTACAGGGTCTCAGGTGTGAATGGGGAGCAGGTGTGTAAAATTTGGCGTTATCACTCTCACTCATACTGGTCACTGGAAGTTCAACCGGGCACTTCATGGCAAATAACTGAGGATCTGAAAAAAAGTATTGTTGCTCTATATAAAGATGGCCTAGGCTATAAGAAGATTGCCAAGACCCTGAAACTGAGCTGTAGCACAGGGGGCAAAAAACACAGTGGTTTTACAGGACAGGTTCCACTCAGAACAGGCCTCATCATGGTCGACCAGAGAAGTTGCACGTGCTCAGCATCATATCCAGAGGCTGTCTTTGGGAAATAGTGGTATGAGTGCTGCCAGCATTGCTGCAGAGGTTCAACGGGTAGGGTGTCAGCCTGTCAGAGCTCAGACCATACGCCGCACACTGCATCAAACTGGTCTGGCTTTTGTCACAGAAGGAATCCTCTTCTAAAGATGATGCACAAGAAAGCCTGCAAACAGTTTGCTGAAGACAAGCAGACTGAGGATATGGATTAATGGAACCATGTCCTGTGGTCTGATGAGACCAAGATAAACGTATTTGGCTCAGATGGTGTCAATCGTGTGCGGCAGGCACCAGGTAAGGAGTACAAAGACAAGTGTGTCTTGCCTAAAGTCAAGCATGGTGGTGAGAGTGTCATGGTCTGTGGCTGCATGAGTGCTGCCGGCACTGGGGAGCTACAGTTCATTGAGGGAACCATAAATGCTAACATGTTCTGTGACCTACTGAAGCAGAGCATGATTACTCTCTCTTCTGAGACTGGGCCACTGGGCAGTATTCCAACATTATAACGACCCCAAACACACCTCCAAGCTGACCACTGCCTTTCTAAATAAGCTGAGGGTAAAGGTGATGGACTGGCCAAGTATGTCTCCAGAACTAAACCCTATTAAGCAGTGTGTGGCATCCTCAAATGGAAGGTGGAGGAACACAAGGTCTCTAACATCCACCAGCTCTGTGATTTCGTCATGGAGGAGTGGAAGAGGACTCCAGTGGCAACCTGTGAAGCTCTGGTGAACTCTATGCCTAAGAGGGTTAAGGTAGTGCTGGAAAATAATGGATTGCCCTTTAGGCTCTGAAGAAAGGGGTTCTCCCCTGAAACGCGTCAGCCATTTTGAGGTATCGTTTGATCCACTCTACATCAGCTCCTGGCTTGTCGATGTTCGGAATAGTGCATTTTGCTTTATTGATTATGCCTTCTATCAATACTCATTTGTGAGTAATGTACTAGGTTGGTGTGCCCTCCTTTTCTTTTTTTGGAAAATAATGGTGGCCACACAAAATATTGACACTTTGGGCCCAATTTGGAAATTTACACTTAGGGGTGTACTCACTTTTGTTGCCAGCGGTTTAGACATTAATGGCTGTGTATTGAGTTATTTTGAGGGGACAGCAAATTTACGCTGTTATACAAGCTGTACACTCACTACTTTACATTGTAGCAAAGTGTCATTTCTTCAGTGTTATCACATGAAAAGAATAAAAAGAATAAAATAGTTACAAAAATGTGAGGGGTGTACTCACTTTTGTGAGATACTGTACATTTTATTTGTGTACAGCGTTACATGACCACACAATTGTCAGTAACACAGCGCAGTATTGCAAAAAAATGGCCTGGTCATGAAGGGGGTAAACCTTCCGGAGCTAAAGTGGTTAAGGAAAAAAAGCCTGCATTGAATGAGTGACAGTGAGTCACTGTATTTTTGAAACGTGACCAACTTGACTGGATGCTACACTGCCTTTAAATCAGACAAATAAAACACAGAAAAAAAATGATGGTTTATTTGTAAAAGACAATACATATTTGGTTTCATTTAGTAGAATATAAAAGCATATCCTGTGCTAGCCAAAGTGAACATCAGCAGCATCCCAATTTGCTGTGATGTATGTGCTGGTTAATTTAATCTGCTGTGAATGCACCAACCCTGGCATTGATTGCTAAGCCAGGATAAAGATGGAAACAGTTTTGAAACTGGCCTGGCGAAATATAAATGGGCCATATTACAGATGCTGAGTCACAGAAGCCTAATGTACTGGGGAGACATTAGACGCTGGACAGATCTGCTCCTAGGGTAAGGCGAGAAGCCGATTTTATGAGGAATATGGCTAGAAACACATAGTCAGGGACAGAAAATGTAGACCGTGATATAAGGGCATATTTACATAACATCTGCCATCTTTGCTGGTGAATGTTTTACGATAAATTTGCCAAATTAACATTTGCTACATTAATCATTTATATTATGAAGCCATTTTACATTTTATACAACTACATGCATATTCATTTTAATACACATAGTATGCACAGTACATAAGTATATCCTAAATATAATGATATTTTTATTATTATAAATATAATTCTAAGATATATGTTATACAGTAATATTATTAGGTGTTATGCCCTGTACACACGGTCAGACATTCCGACCACAAAATCCGTTGTTTTTTTTCCGACGGATTTTGGCCGAAACTTGTGTTGCATACACACGGTCGCACTAAGTTGTCGGAAAATCTGATCGTTCTGAACGAGTTGACGTCAAACACGTACGTCGGGACTATAAACGGGCCAGTAGCCAATAGCTTTCATCTCGTAATTTTTTTCTGAACATGCTTGCCACTTTGTCCGTCGGAATTGTCTACACACGATCGGAATTTATGCGATCGGATTTTGTTGTCGGAAAATTTTAGATCCTGCTCTCAAACTTTGTACGTCGGAAAATCCAACGGAAAAAAGTCCGATGGAGACCACACATGGTCGGATTTTCCGACAACATGATCCGATTGCACATTTTCCGTCGGAAAGTCAGAGCGTGTGTACGTCTTAAAGTTGTTGTAAAGTCAGAAGGTTTTTTTTTATCTTAAAATGTTTGTTACCCAAAGAAAAAAAAAAAAAAACATATATCCTGTTCATTTAACCTGCCTGGCAGTATGATTATGTCAGATTTTTGCATCTCTTCTATGCAAAATATTGTTTTGCATAGAAATTTGGCGTTTTATATTATATATGCCTGTAATTCTTATGCCGCGTACACACGACCAGACTTATGTCCGACAGACTTCCGAAGGAGTTCTGCCAGAGTTCTGCTGGAGTTCTGACAGAGTTCTGACGGACTTTCCGAATGAGCGGACTTGGCTACACACAATCACACCAAACTCCGACGGATTCGAACGTGATGACGTACGACTCGAATCGAATAAGGAAGTTCATAGCCAGTAGCCAAATAGCTGCCCTAGCGTCGGTTTTAGTTCGTCGGAATAGCATACACACGAGAAAATTTTTCGGTAGGAACTGGGTCCGGCAGAGTTCTGGCGGAAAAATTTGAAGCATGTTCCATTTCTAAAGTCTGTCAGACTTTTGCGAATCAAAAGTCCGTTGCAGCCCACACACGATCGAATAGTCTGACGGAATCATTCCGTCAGACTTTGGATGTTGAAAAGTCCGCTCGTGTGTACGGGGCTTTAGAAATAACTCACTTAAATTTGTCCAAACAAGAGTCTAGTAGACATCCCAGGTATGATAAAGTTTGAAACACGAAATAATAAATTATAATATAATAAATAACTATAAATAATTATCAAAAATAATAATATAATAATAATAAAATGTATTTAATAATGTAATCAAAGCAAAAACACTGAAATTTGCTCAGTCGCAGAATTGTCGCTGTCATCACTTTGAATGTCTGTTGACGAATTTCCCCATGAATCACTATCGCTCAGTTCTGCAAGTGATTCTTATTTACTATCACTATTTTCTAGCTGGTCAAAAAATGCTTTTGGCGTAAAGGGACACTTTTTTGATTGCCATGGACAGTCTCAAGTTTCCAGGCAGAAAGAATGGCATATATAATCTAAAAGTGTAGGGTACTGGACAAAGCACTAGGGACAAAGGGAATGTGAAATAATTTGATACAGTAATGTAATCTTACAGATTACAGTGTACTGTATGTTATGTGTTTTTCACTTTTTGAATTTGCCGCTGGGCTCCTCCCCCGTGCTTTGCGATGCTCGCAGGGAACGGAGCCGGCACACAGTACATCGGGCAGAGGACACAGCCCGCGGACACAGCGGGAGGACATCGCATAATCCTGGCGACAATGTAAGTAACTTTGCCTGGATCCTGCGATGCAATCCTGAATGTGGCTCAGGGTTACCACTTTTGGTCGTGAAAATTCACCCTGTGACACACTCGGGAATACCATCAGGGAGGTTAAAGCATGTTAAACAGCACAGTGCTTGTGTAATTTGGCTCTCTATATCACCTGAAATACCTGGCTGATCCTGCTTGGCTATACCCTCCCCCCTGTAAACAGACCACAACGTATCATGGCTGCTGAGCCCTGACACCGTGGTCAGTTTACATGCCTCCATCATCCGCAGCCCTGCTCTGTCCTCCTCCCCCTCCCTCCCTGCCTAAAGTAACCAGTACTGTGTTCTTATGCTGGAATGTGGAAATTTGGTGACATCCATCAAAAAGAGTGTCTGGTGGCCTGAAGGCATGTTTTTTTGTGTTATACACAAGTGTTAATGACCTGATTCTTTGGAGGTCACACAATTTGGTAAGGTGTTAGTGTGTCATTGCAGTGTGGGAGCACTGAATTTTATATTGTTTGCACGGAGAAGTGTCATCACCTGCTATAGAGGTGTCACCACTTGTGTTTTATATGACACATGGCCTATTTTAGATATTTTGGACATTGAGCTTTTACACACTTTATGCACTTTTTAAAGTAGTTTAGACACTATAATTTAAAGGGATAGTGCAACTAATTTTGTATTACTATGTATTGGGCAATTGTATGCTGACACACTGGTGCCGTTTGTCATGCAATTTGACAGTTCCAAATCCCAAGACAAGTCACACCCCATTGTCAGCAATGTAACCATTGAATTATGTTGTAGCGACTTTGAAAAAGGTCCCTGCACTACTTTTTGCTGATTTCCTTGCAACGCTATGAAATCAGCAGTACAAATCGTACTGATGTGTGGCTTCGAAATCTCGCTTAAAGAGGAATTGCAGTGTGCTCACATAATTTGTAATAAAAATATCTTTGCCATTCTGCAGCTTCCCTCCAACCACTTTGCATATTATTTTATATATACTGTGATTCTGTACTTGCTAAATATGCTGCAAAAATCTCCCTCCACTTAGTGTGGCTGCAACCATTTTAAATATGGGCAGCTAAAGCTGCTGTTCTTTTCACTTCCTGGATTTACACAGACACACAGATGCACACTTCCAGCTCTGCAACTCTCATTGGCCCTCTTATGACGCATACCCATCCCTTCTCACTAGATTGAGAAAGAGATAGAGCTGTGCACAATGTCATAAGCCTAGGCCTTTTACCAGACAAGAAACAGGAAGTGGGCTGTATAAGGTATTTACTGGCGAGCCCCCCCCCCCCCCCCCCTGAGCCGTACCAGGCCTCGTGCCCTCAACATGGGGGGTGCAACAAGAAGGAGAGGAGGCGGCGGTGACAGAAGACCGGGCCACCGCTAGTAAAAGAGCTGTAAGAAGGAGCGGAGGCCCGGCAAGAAGAACCTAAGAGGGGGACAAGACCCCCGATGCCGGAAGAAGAGGCAGCGCCGACAGAAGACCGGGCCACCGCTAGTAAAAGAGCTAAAGGAAGAAAGCGGAGGCCCGGCAAGAAGAACCGAAGAGGGGGACAAGACCCCCGAAGAGGGGGGCAAGACCCCCGATGTCAGAAGAAGACCCCCAGAGCTGTGCAATAAATTATTTTAAAACCTTGTGTTGTGTTTTATTTACATTTTTTTCACCAGGTGAATGGGTAGGGGTACATTGTACCCCATACTCATTCACATAGGGTGGGGGGCCGGTATCTGGGGGCCCTCTTATTAAAGGGGGCTTCCGGATTCCAATAAGCCCCCTGCCCGCAGACCCCGACAACCAAGGCCAGGGTTGTCGGGAAGAGGTCCTTGTCTTCATCAATATGGGGACAAGGTGCTTTGGGGTGGGGGGGGCCGCAGGGCCCCCCTTCCCCAAAGCACCCCCCATGTTGAGGGCACATGGCCTGGTATCGCTCAGGGGGGGGCGTAGGGCTTCCCCTTTAAGTTCATACCAGGTGATGGGGCTAGCGACGCCCCTGCGCTCGTCCCGGCTACCTGGAGCCGTGTTCTAAATGAACTGACTTTTCTCCGTGTGTGGGAAAGTCCATTAATTTCAAAAGTCTGGCGGACTGGCACAAATATGACCGGATTAGTCTGGAGGACAATTTTTGAGTTAAAACTACTTTCTAAGTCCGCCGGACTTTTGGGGAAAAAAAGTCAGCCGAAGCCCACACACGGGCGGATTGTCTGGTGGACTCTAGTCCGCCAGACCAAGTCCGCCGGATAGTTTTATTGTGTGTACGCGGCATTAGACTCACTTTCTTCCAGGGCCTGTGACTTAAAGAGGAAGTAAACCCTGATGGGTTTTATTTCCTTTTTTGTTCCCTGCAAAGTAAAAGCATAATGTGCTAGTATGTGTTGCACACTAGCACATTATGTGACACTTAACTGCAAACGAAGCCTGTGCTGTTCCAGCTGGAGGCCACATCCTTGTTCGCCTCTCTTCCTTCCGGGGCTGCGGACTCCAGCTCTGCAACTGGCCGGAGTCATGTGACATCACTCCCACGCATGTGCAGGGGAGCCACCAATCACGGCACTCGTTAGTGAAGAAATGACAATGACATCATCGGCGCAGTACAAAGTAAATATCTCCTAAATGGTGCACAAAATATAAGTGATATGTCCAATAAAATCAAATAATAACAAATATTACCATACTTATATACATACATATTATATATATATATATATATATATATATATATATATATATATATATATATATATATATATATATATATATATATATATATATATATATACAGATATAATTTATGATAAAACAGCTGTCCTCAATGACTGACTTCAGTTTCTCTTCAATGAATGACCAGCCCAGGAGTCCAAAATATACAGATATTATTATTATTTTATACTATTTATTTTTTTCTTAACAAAATACATAGCCAAGTTTTGCATTTTCTAGAAATGTATTAAAACCACTCAAGATTGGCATCTGCTTTTCAAATTTTTTTTCTTTGTATAGATCTGGTGGACATATTTTAGACTCCTATGTCTATTTATCATATAAAAATAAAATTCATACCTTCAATACTAGAGAACATGTTCTTGAAAAGGTTGCCTATGTATCTTCATACCTATGCCTCACTGAAAATGCATCCAATTTAACCACAAGCAACGTGTGTTCTTACAGAAATATCTGAAGGTAAAGTATTAAATTCCCACTCCGCTCATCATAAAAATAACTATTTCTCTCTTGCTGCTTCAATTTTTGTTTTCTCGTTCTAGGAACAAGGTCATAAAATGTAATTTCCCCATCTACCGCAGAATTCCAATTCCAATAAAACACAGAACACGGCCAACATGTTGTCAGTTAAGTATGACATGGATGAAATAACTTAATATACTAATTCTAATTATTATTTTTACTTCTTGGTAGAAACTACTCTGCAGGATAAAACGTGCTATGTTATCCCTTTCATGTCTAAGCCTATTTCTGACATTTGTTCCTATTTTTTGCTAGAAAATTATATTTTACATTTTATATATATATAAAACACACACACACATATATATATATATATATATATATATATATATATATATATATATTAGCAGAGAATCTAGAGAATAAAATGGCGATCGTTGCAATATTTTATGTCACACTGTATTTGCGCAGCTGTTTTTCAAACGCAATTTTTTGGGCAAAAAAACACTTTCATGAATTAAAAAAAACGAAAACAGTAAAGTTAGCCCGATATTTTGTATATTGTGAAAGATGATGTTATGCCGAGTAAATATATATCTAATATGTCATGCTTTGAAATTGTGCACACTTGTGGAATGGTGACAAATTATGGTACCTAAAAATTTCCATAGGCGGTGCTTTAAATTTTTTTTTTACAGTTTTACGGTTGGCGGGAAGGGGTTAAATAGCATTGCTGTATTGTTCAATGCTACGTTATGTGGCTTTATATCTTCTTTCATTAAAGTTGACCCAATTTTCTTAGCATTGAAACTGAACCATCCATCATTGGCTATATCAAGAATGGTAGAAGATACAAAGTGAACAATAGCTTGACTAGCGCTGTCCTCGTAGACCTTCAGTATGCTGTTAGTCCCCAGAATGAGAATATTTCAAGGAGCTTTACAGTCTAAGGTCCCTATCTCACATACACTAGGGCCAAAATGGTCAGGAGCCAATTAACTTACCAGCATGTCTTTAGCGTTTGGGAGGAACCCTACACAAGCAAAAGGAGAACATGCAAATAGTGTCCTGACTGGGGTTCAAACCAGGGACCCCATTGCTGCAAGGCACATATGCAACCCACTTAGCCACTGTGCTGCAGTATGTATAAAATGTAATAATACACATTTTACATCAGCAATAATAGACAACTCGTAAAAGAAAAAAATGTGTGATTCAAATAGAGCCATCAATCAAAACAACTTTAAAATGACTTCCAGTGAATGTTATCATTCCTTCAGGCAATCAGGGAGGGAATGCAATTTCCCTTTATTGTATTATCTATGCCGGGTGAAAAGAAAGTTTATTTTTCTTTGCATACCATAATTTCTGTTCTGGAAAAATAATAACAAGTCTCACATTTGACTGACTAGTATATCTTTTAATTGTCTGGAAACTCTTATCTGTTAAAACCTTTTAAAGTGGTTGTAAACCCTTACAGACCCCTTTTACCTACAGGTAAGCCTATAATAAGGCTTATGCGCCATACACACGAGCGGATTTTCCGTCGGAAAAAACGTGGATGTTTTTTTTCCCACGGAATTCCGCTGAAGCTTGGCTTGCATACACACGGTCACACAAAAGTTCTCTGAACTTTCAACCGCCAAGAACGCAGTAACATACAACACTACGACAAGAGAAAATGAAGTTCAATGCTTCCGAGCATGCGTTGAATTGTTTCAGAGCATGCGTAGGAATTTTGCGTGCCGGAATTTGTACAGATGATAGGAATTTCCGATTGGAACTTTTTCCGACCAAAAAATAGAGAACCTGCTCTCAATCTTTTGCTGGCTGGAATTCTGGCAGCAAAAGTCCGATGGATCATACACATGGTCGGAATTTCTGACCAAAAGCTCACATCCGACTTTTGCTGGCAGAATTTCTGATCGTGTGTATGGGGCTTTACCTGTAGGTACTGAAAATATCTCCTAAATCTGCACAGTTTAGGAGGTATTTACCATATACACTTTTGCCGACGTCATTGACACATGTGCATGTGATGTCATTGGCACATGTGAGTTAAGGGCACGACCGTGCTGTTTCTAAAGGGCCTGTGGTGTGACTGGCGGCTGCCACGTGCATGCATGGGAGTGACATCACATGACTCTGGCCAGTCACATGGCTCCAGAAGGAAGAGAGGTGAAGATGGATGAAGAAACCAGCGGGGACATCATGGGCTTTGTTTGCAGGTGAGTGCGATGCATACTAGCCCATTATGCTTTTACTTTGCAGGGGAAAACCCATCAGGGTTTACTTCCTCTTTAAGGAACAGTTCACACCACATGTAGTCCAGAGCGTTTTTTTTTTCTGCATCAAAAATGCATAGAAAGTAGGTTATATGGTTTTCAATGGCATAGTTCACACCAATGCTTGCAGTTCTAGTTCCAAAAAAAAGTAGAACAGGCTGCATTTTTCCTACACCGGACTGTACTGGAACGCTGTAAAAAACAAAAAATCAAAAACTCACGGCAATGTACTGGAACGCACCTAAACACACCAAAAGTGCACTGAAGACCCATGTTCTTATTTAAGGTTAAGGGGAAAAAAGGGGGGAAATGCATTGGACTGCATCAAAAAAACGCACCAAAAACACATAAAAAACGTACATGCAAAAAAGCATCTGGAGCGCATCCAGACTGCGTTTCTATGGTGTGAACTGGCCCTAAGGGTTTCATATCCCTCCACTTTAGATAAAATCCTCTACAGCCATCTGCAGCAATGTAACAGGCTGTCAGTCTGCCATTGCTGGGCCTGTTGAGACCGGCTCAGAATTTATTATCTCCACTGCCTAGAGGTCCATTTGCAAACTGGCTCATATGTTGGCCAGGAGTCAGGGACAGACCCATAGAGAATAACAACAGGCTGCCCAGCTCTTGTCTTCAACTCTGGTGAAAACACATTATCCTGGACTGCTTTTCAGTATTTTTATTGAATTCACTGGCATGTGTTCACAACAGTGGAAGAATGGAAGACCCCAAACACGTGAGCATTGTTTAATCTCAAAGTGAAAAAAATATATATATAACTACCGTATATACTCGAGTATAAGCCGAGATTTTCAGCCTCTTTTTTGAGGCTGAAAGTGCCCCCTCGGCTTATACTCGAGTCGCCGCTGTCTGACTGCTCGATCAGCGTATCGAGCAGACAGACGGCGGACATTAATTTTCAAAAGCCGCGCCTCCTTCTCCGCCTCCGCCTGTGATAGGCGGAACACTGAATTTCCCAGCAGTCAGTGTTCCGCCTATCACGGACATCCGCTCATTCTCATACTACGGACGAGTATGAGAGGATGTCCGTGATAGGCGGAACACAGGCTGCTGGGAAATTGAGTGTTCCGCCTATCACAGGCGGAGGCGGAATTTTGAATTGTAGAATGGCCGCCGAGAAGAGCGGCGATCCATCGGCACGGGACGGAGGAGGCACGGCACGGGACGGAGGAGACACGGGACGGAGGAGGCACGGCACGGGACGGAGGAGGCACGGGACGGAGGAGGCACGGCACGGGACGGAGGAGGCTCGGGACGACGGCGGCTCGGGACGGAGGCTTGGGACACAGGTAGGCTGGACACACACACAAGGCTGCACGGACACACACACACACACACACACACACACACACACACACACACACACACACACACAGGGATGGATGGATGGATGGATGGATACACACACACACACACACACACACACACAGGGATGGATGGATGGATGGATGGATACACACACACACACACACACACACACACAGGGATGGATGGATGGATGGATACACACACAGTGATGGATGGATGGATGGACACACACACAGGGATGGATGGACGGACACACACACAGGGATGGACGGACACACAGGGATGGACAGCCATGTCTCACCCTCGGCTTATACACGAGTCAATAAGTTTTCCAGTTTTTTGGGGGTAAATTGGGGGCCTCGGCTTATACTCGGGTCGGCCTATACTCGAGTATATACGGTAATCACTCACGCAAGGGTTTCACAAACCAAAAAAAAAACTGGGTTGCTGCTGCTTTAAGTGGTATAGGAATTCATACACCATATAAGAAAATTGGTTATTACTAGGGATGCACCGATGCCACCAATCCCACCAAGCAAATATCAGTACTCGCCCAAATTCTCCCTATGCCAACACCGATTCTTTGCCGTGCGATTTGCATCAATATAAAATGAATGGGCACAAATCGCACTGATAACAATCGCACTGCTAACAACGGCATGCGATTTGAACAGGAATGTAGTGTGATTCTTGTCCGAATCGCATGCAATTCCCCCACTGCTGTTGTGTGTGTATGTGGAAAGGGATTAAAGCGCCATCTAGTGGGCAATTTAGAACTCATGGTACATATCTGGTAGGAAATCACAGCTGCTGGAGGTGCTTAGAGGGCTGGGGGAGATGTAGAGGCAGTCCGTCCCCTGGCTGACATCACTTCACCCCTATACCCATGGGGTCCCGGAATTTCTCCTCCAGCCCTGTGAGCACCTCCAGCGGCCCTGATTTTTTACCATATATGTACTGTGTGTTTGAACATTGTTTAAACTGACTAGATGGCACTTTAATTCCCTTTACACACACACACACTTCTTTGCATTGCGATGTGCGCCTATTTTTTTTCGTATTGACACAAATTGCATCGGTACTTGGTATCGGCGAGTACTTGACCGAAGATAACGGTACTCGTACTCGCCGATTTAAAAACAGTATTGGTGCAACCCTAGTTATTACAAAAGCGGTGCTTACCCTTTCTGTGCACAAAGTGCTGCAATATGTGCCAAATAGTCAATACATGTACAAAATAAAGTACTAGTGTGAATATAGTGCACAAATGATCTTATAATGCAAACGATAAATCAGTCAAGTGCATAAAAGTCCATCAGACATATATGAAGTCCCAATAGTGACTAGCAATAGCAACTGTCTCTATCCTTATGGAAAACACCCTCAAAAAGTGCTCCGAGCATCTACAAATACTCCACTGCAATCCACCATCTGTGCCCCCAGTAGGGTGTGCACTCACCCGCCAATTTGAACCCCCCAAGTATATACTATGGTAGGTCAACCAGGCTTCAAATTACTGCTGCATTGCCAACCAAGAACAATGGATACACATGTCATTGTAATACAGAAAAGGAAAAAGACCGTGGAGAAAATCATAACGTAACTCTATTTTATTGATAAAACCTAAAAAAAAAATGTAAATATGTCCACTCACAAAGAACGTGCCCAATCCTGGCACCTGGAATTATCTTTTTATTCAAAAATTGAGCACCGCTGCACTGTGGTTCCCTCGAGCTAGTGTGCCCTCCACTAGGCAGATGTGATGTAATACTGGGAGTCCCTGTCTGGGGATAGAGACAGTTGCACAGTCCCTATTGGGACCTTGTATATGTCTATATATGCACTTTACTGATTCAACATTTGAACTATAAGATCAGTCATGCACTTTATTTGCACTAGTAGCACTTTATTTTGTTTTTACTACATGTATTAACTTTTTGGCACATATTGCAGTATTTTGTACACAGAAAGGGTAAATGCAGCTTGTTTAATCTCATGCCCCATACACACGATCTGAATTTCGGCCAACAAAAGACCGATGAGAGCTTTTTATCGGAAAATGCGACCGTGTGTATGCTCCATCGGAATTTAGCTGGCCTAATTTCCGACGGAAAAACTTTCTATCAGAAATTCCGATCATGTGTATGCAATTCCGACGTGTAAAAACGTACGCATGCTCAGATTCAACTACGAGATGGAAGCTATTGGCTACTGGGTATTGAACTTCCCTTTTCTAGTCCCGTCATACGTGGTAAACGTCACTGTGTTTCTGACGGTCAGAATTTGGTGTGACCTGTGACCGCATGTATGCAAGACAGTTTGAGCGAAATCCCATCGGAATTCTGTCAGGAAAGCCATCAGAGCTTTTTCTGACCAAAATTCTGATCGTGTGTACTCAGCATCAGAGTTCGGTCCCACTTATTTGTATTTTTCTGTGCTGTATTGAACTGCCTCAGGTTATTATAGTTCTTATGCTGGAATCTTGTGAATGTTTTGGACCACTACAACCCATTTTCTATGTTATTTGGGGTTTCCCCCTTATTTTTCCCTCCTGTTTAGTGCTAGTTAGTTCAGTCCTATTCAGACCCTCCCTGTTTCTTCCATATCCCAATCAGTGTTAGTTATTCACAGAGAAAGGGCTTAAGAAAGTAATTGTTTTTTTACACTTAAAACAAATGGAAAAGCATCCTCTGTAAGGCAATAAACTGAAGTAAAATTACACTGGATAACACTTCTGTGTCTAATTAAAGTTAAGCTGTCTGTGCACAGTGCTAAGTCAGCAGATGACTGGGTATAATGAGGCATGGCAATGCATGAAGCGGCATTTGAAACAGAGCACTCAGCTAGCAAACACTAGTCAACTTAAAGATGAACTGCATTCTGCCCACACAATTTGTAATAAAAACATCGTTGCTATTCTGAAGCTTCCTTCCAACAACTTTGTATATGTAGCACCCTCTACCAGAAGGTAGGTGCTTGTGAGGGTTATTTTACTAGGTTGTTCAGCACAGGCAAATTTAGGCAGGCCTAAGCTGCATGCTAGGCCTGTCTGTTTTGATCTGGGGGCTGGGAGTGGTTAGAGTAGCAGTGGGTGTGATCACCTGTGCTCCAGTCTAAGGCACCTTCCCTGCTTCCAGGGAGAATGTTCTGGAAGAGGAGGCTGTGCCTAGAGCAGCACATGCGGGAGCCCTGACCAATCCCTAACTGGTGTTGACAGGGGGCGGGCCTCCTATATATGCTGAGGTGACATGCTGCTGGGGAGGGGTAGTCGACTGGGTGAAGTAAGGAATGGAGTGCTAGACAGCAGCAGGAGGACACCCCCATCTGGGGGGGGGGGGTGTAGCGATCACAGGAGGAGGCCTGGCTAGAACTGTGAGGGAACATTACCTCTACACGGTCATTGGCAATGTCTCTGTCACCACACGAATGGTGGCAGGGAACTCCTGGAGCAGAGGGGCAGGAGAAGCTGTCGGAAGGCATGGTCCGGACAAGTTCCTCATCAAGGACTCAGGGCTGGAAGGTCGGTAAGTGTTACCACAGTGGATGGCTGGAGGTGCCAGGGAATCTGTGAGGGAACTCTGCTTCTACACGGTCACTAGCAGAGTCTTTATCATGCAAACGGTGGATGGTGAAGAGTCCTGGATCAGAGAAGAGACTGTGGGCATGTGTGTCAAATCAGTGTGGCACATGGTTTGCAAGTTGGGCTGGCTGGGAGCAGTAGTCCATTTCCTAGAAGATAGACTTTACCCTACTAGGCCTCTGGTGGAGAGGTTTTACAGGCCTCAGGCCTAGTAGCAGCGAGTCACCAGAGCCAGTAGAGGGGCTTATACAGAGTGAGTTCATACTACCCAATAGAAGAGGATGTGTCATACTTCAATTAGGAACTAGAATATTGTGCAGGAGGAATCAAGTTTGGGCAGGAGGTGAAGAGATCTAAGACCATTGCTTTTATATGGTCAAAAGCGATGTTTCTTACCCTCACATGATTGATGGAGAACTCTTAGGAACTGTAGTCTGCATGGAGATGCAGAGAGAGTAAAAGTCTGCAGGGAGCTGCAGGAGACTATACCTAGTCAAATATGCACATTCAATCTTCAGGCTCTAACTTTGTTCGAAGTATATTGAATTCTGTAAATATGATGGCAATGATTAATTCCATGGGCATCCCATTCCCCAATCCCTATCCAAGTTGTACCCCCCAATAAAACAACAAAGCTCGCAAAAGACTGTTCATTGTCTCTGGAAAGGATGCATGAAGTCTGCCAGTGGGGTGATTTGGTGGATTGTTTGTCAGTAGTGCTAACACCATGGCTACATATATTATTTTATATATACTGTGATTCTTTACTTGCCAAATATGATGCAGAAATCTCCCTCCACTGAGTCTGGCTGCAGCCATTTTAAATGTGGGAAGCTGAAGCTGCTGCCTGTTCACTTGTTGGATTTACACAGACACACGGAGGCACACCTCCAGTTCTGCAGCTCTCATGGGCCCTCTTATGACCCATCCCCCCTCCATTCCTGGCAAACTCTCACAAGAGTTAGAGAGAGAGCTGTGCATGATGTCATAAGCCTAGGCTTTTTACTAGGCAAGAAAAAAGTTGGCTGTATAAGGTATTTACTGGCAGAAAAAAAAGCTTTACTATCCAAAATGGCTGCTATACAGTAGACTGTAGTAGACAGCATGCAGTTCGTTTAGTTCCAAATCAAAATTTGGATGTATTTTTGGTTATGCAGAAATTCAGATGTATCCGAATTTCTGAATTACAACAGTAACAGATTTAAACAAATCCGAAATAACGAAACAAAAGTTTAAATGAAATCAAATTCAAATAGTTTTCAAATCTAATTAAAATAGTTTTCACATTTAATTTGAATCGTTTTTAATTTAATTGGAATTTCCAAATAGAATAAAGCAGAATAGAAAAGAAAGGAATTTAATAAAAAATAATATACTAGAATAGAAAAGAATTTAATAGAATTGAAAATAAAATAATAGAATATAATAGAGTAATACATAACAGAATACAAAATAAAATAATAACAAAAAATAGAATAGAAAATAAAGGAATAGAATAGAATAAAAAAAAACAGAATAGAATATACTAAATATAGCCATTTTCCAAAATTCTAATAGAATAAATTCGAATTTGAATAGAATAAAAAAGAATTGAATAGAGAAGAATATAACCATTTCCCAAAATTTTAATAGAATAAATTCAAATTCGAGTAGAAAAGAATAGAATAGAATAGAAAAGATTATAATAGAAAAGAATAGAATAGAAAAAAAACAATATAATAGAATACAAAGAATATAACAATATAACCATTTTCCTAAAATTTTAATTTAGAATAAGTTTGAATTCAAATAGAAAAGAAAATAATTGAATTAAATAGAAAATAAAAGAATAGAATAGAAAAAAAAGACAATAGAATAGAATGAAATAGAAAGAATATATCTTCCAAAAATCTAATTTTGATTACATTTGATTTAGAATAAAATTTGAATGGAATTAGAATCAATTCAAACTTTCCAAAATCAAACTGATTACAATTCTAATAAACAAAACAAATTTTGAAAATGAATTTAACAAATTTAACAAAATAAATTTATGAAAATACCAAATTGAAACAAAACACATTTTTTCGTTCTGCACATGTCTAGACTGTAGAAGTCTGATACTAAGCCAAATTCAGGCAATAACAACACATTTAAGGATGTTTTGTTAATTATAGAGCCATCTTAAAGTGACTGTGAATCCCTCTCTTCTGAGGGTCCCCCGCTGGCGCTCTGGTTCTCCTCTTCTCAGTGCACCACCATAGGAAGCCATTCCCTATGGTGCTGCATCTGTGGGCTGCCTCCGAAATCAGGCTGTGTGTCTATTGACACACACACAGCAAGGCTCAGCTCTGTCTCTGCTCATTGAATTTGATTAAGAGCAGCAGGAGCCAATGGCTCCCACTGCTGCCTATGAGAGAGGGGAGAGAGGAGAGAGCCGCTGCAGATGGGCACATTGCTGGATTCATACAGGACTATTTGGTGGAGGAAGTGGGGACAATACTACTAATAGGACTTCTTTTTTTTTTTTTACCTTAATGCAGAAATGCATTAAGATAAATAATGCTTTGCCTTTAGAACCACTTTAATTTGTGTCTTAATTATCTGTTGAGGTTCAGCATTAATTGTTCATGCTGCTTTTTAAGCATTGTGATTGGACTGTTCTGACCAAATGATATATATCTGCTTGCTGACCTATAACTATATACTAGGTACATGATCCCGCATTTCTGGGTGGGAGGCGTGCATGCAGGCCGCCGGTGACCCAGCTGTGCTGTGATTAATCACAGCGGGTGCCAATCAATCGATCATTCGGAAAACAGACAGGACAGGGCTTTGCCTATGTAAACAAAGCAGAACTCTGTCCTGTCAGCGGGGAAGTAATACATTTTTTCTCTCGCAAAGCAAGGAATAAAATCGATTACTTCCCTTAGTAAAAGCACTTCACTGTACACATAAACACTGGTTAGACACTCATTTAACTCCTTGATCACCCTAGATGTTTAACCCCTTCCCAGCCAGTGTCATTAGTACAGTTACATATTTTGGTGGCATATTTTTAACACTGAACACTGAATTAGTGTCACTGGCTCCTACAAAGTGTCAAAAGTGTCATTTAGTGTCAGAATGTCCACCGCAATATCGCAGTCCCGCTATAAGTCACTGATCGCCGCCATTACTAGAGTAAAAAAATAAAAATTCCAGTTTCTACCCCATAGTTGGTAGACATTGTAACTTTTGCGCAAACAAATCAATATACGCTTATTAGGATTTTTTTACTTACCAAAAATATGTAGTAGAATTGGCCTAAATTTATGAAGATATTATCTGTTTTTTTTTTATTTTTTTATTGGATATGTTTTATAGCAGAAAGTAAAAAATATTGTTTGTTTTTTTCAAAACTGTCTGACTTGTTTTGTTTATAGTGCAAAAAATAAAAACCGGTGATCAAATATCACCAAAAGAAAGCTCTATTTGTGTGGGGGGAAAGGGCACACATTTTATATATGTACAGCGTCACACGACCGCACAATTGTCAGTAAGGATGCTTTCACACTGGGGCGCTTTACAGGCGCTATATTGCTAAAAATAGTGCCTGTATAGTAGATCTGCACAATTAATCGTCAAGAATCATTATCACAATCCTGACTAAAGTGTTTTTTTACAATTCTTTCTATGCAAAGAATTCTCTCTGCTCTTCTGAAGCCACAGCCATCAAAAGAAAGGAAGAGAAAAACTGGGCAGTCTGCCAAGAATCACAACAGTTGAACTGAAGTATAAACATTGTAACAATTTGTCAATGGAATAGACTTAGTGTGTAAGGCCGCGTACACACGCGGGGACTGTTCGCTCAACTTTGTCCGCTGAACAGTGTTTCGGCGGACAGTCCGCTCGTGTGTGGGCTTTCAGCGGACAGTTTCAGCGGACAGTCTGCTGAACAAAGTTTTTCGGAAATTCCGAAAAACTGTCCGCTGAAACTTTGTTTCAGCGAACAGTCCCCTCGTGTGTAGGCTTGTTCGTCAAACTAAGTTCCGCGCATGCTCAGAAAGGATTTACACGCCGAAGTTTGCATTGCAGTGTATAGGACGTCGTTTTCTAGTCCCGTCGTACATGCCGTTCACGTCATCGCGCAAGTTTCAGCGGACTGTTCGTTCGTCGTGTGTGGGCAAGTCCGTCCATGCTAATTTTGAGCGGACGCGGCCTAAGTGAAAAAAGTTTAACCACCTAAACACTAAACCTTTTTCTGACATTTGTTGGTTTCAAGTTAAAATAATTTTTTTTTTGCTAGAAAATTATTATATATATATTTTTAGGTAGACACCCTAGATAATAAAATGGTGGTTGTTGCAATATTTTATGTCACACTGTATTTGCACAGTAGTCTTTCAAATGCAATTTTTTGGGAAAAAATTACTTAACTGAATTAAAAAAAAAAGAAAAAAAAAACAATCAAGTTAGCCCATTTTTTTGTGAAAGATTTTACGTTGCGAGAATCGTGATCTTTTTATTCTAAGCAAAAAAATTGTGATTCTCATTTTGGCCAGAATCGTGCAGCTCTACTGCATAGCGCCTGTAAAGAGCCTCTCCTGTCTCTCCAGTGTGAAAGCCCGAGTGCTTTTACACTGGAGCAGTGCGCTGGCAGGACAGTAAAAAAAGTCCTGCAAGCCGCATCTTTGCAGCATTGTAGGAGCAGTGTATACACCACTCCTAAAGTGCTCCTGCCCATTGAAATCAATGGGCACTGCCGCAGTGTATACACCACTCCTAAAGCGCCCCTGTCCATTGAAATCAATGGGCAGTGCCGCACAAAGTGCCACTGCTTTGTGGGCAGTTTTAACCCTTTTTTTCGGCTGCTAGCTGGGGTTAAAAGTGCCCCGCTATCGGCCGCATAGCGGCGCTAAAATGACAGTAAAGCGCCGCTAAAAATAGCGGCACTTTACCGCCGACGCCCCCAATGTGAAAGTAGCCTTAAAGTAATGCAGTGCTTTATTGCAAAAAATGGCCTGGTTGTGATGGGGGGTAAATCTCCCGGTGGTCAAGTGGTTAAAATGCATTTTGAGGAGCAGACATACCCTGCTGTCCCCTGGCAATCCAGACAAATAATCTGTAAATGCAAATGGCTGTTGTGCCACAATATTAATGGCATTTATAAGAATCCATCAATGCATTTAAACCATTTCAAAGTGTTCTGCCTGTAGTCACTGTTTCGGGATCGACGTGTTATTCTTTCAGAGCTGCATTGTTCAGAGCGTGATTATCTTAATAATGTTTCTTTTCATTGCTCTGTATTTTATGTCTGGATTTTTTGCACATGTAGCCTCAAGAAATGCGCTTTGAACTAATTTAAGATCTCACAAATGATCTATAAATGACATTAGCACCTCTCTCTTTATGCTGCCAATAATACAGTGTGCATTTACTGTACAAAAGAGCACCTTGATGGCTACTCAAGCACTCTGAAATATTGCCTCCCTATCATTAAGTCATTTAAGGTATTGACTCCAATGTCCTTTACAGTCCTTGATTTATGCTTCAATGACTTTTTTCGATCTAATATTCTGATACCAGGATTCAAAGATGACATTAGCCAACCCTTACCTTCTTTCTAAACCATAATTACCAAACAGAAGCTTTTGTTTGGTATTTTAAGTCGTATTTTAAAAACATTTTAAGAATTCAAGTGAAATTCAAAACAAGGACACTGTTTTTAAATACCATCCGTTAACACATTTTCCTCCTTGCCATTACAAGAGCAGCCTACAGTGCCTTGCAAAAGTATTCACCCCCCTTGGCATTTTTTTGTAGCCTCACAACCTGGAATTAACACGGATTGTTTGAGGATTTGCATAATTTAATTTACAGAACGTGCCCACAACTTTAAAGATTTTTTATTTTTTTTTGTGAAGCAAACAACATACTGGACAAAATAACAGAAAAATACTATTCAACCCCCCCCCCCCCCCCCAAAGTCAATACTTTGTATAGCCACCTTTTGTGGCTATCACAGCTCCAAGTCGCTTTGGATAAGTCTCTATGAGCTTGGCACATCTTACCACTGGGATTTTTGCCCATTCCGCCTTGCAAAACTGCTCCAGCTCCTTCAAGTTTGATAGTTTGCACTTGTGAACAGCAATCTTTAAGTCTGACCACAGATTTTCTATTGGATTGAGGTCTTTGTTTTGACTAGGCCATTCCAACACATTTACATGTTTCCTCTTAAACCACTCAAGTGTTGCTTTAGCAGTGTGTTTGGTGTCATTGTCTTGCTGGAAGGTGAACCTCCATCCTAGCCTCAAATCACACACAGAGTGGTACAGGTTTTGCTCAAGAATATAACTGTATTTAGCACATCCATCTTTCCCTCAACTTTGACCAGTTTCCCAGTTTCGACTGAAAAACATCCCCACAGTGAAACATGGTGGTGGCAGCATCATGCTGTGGGGATGTTTTTCAGCAGTCGAAACTGGGAAACTGGTCAGAGTTGAGAGAAAGATGGATGGTGCTAAATATAGGGATATTCTTGAGCAAAAACCTGTACCACTCTGTGTGTGATTTGAGGCTAGGACATGGTGTTCTTTGGGTGATGTGATGTGTTGGGTTTGTGCCAGACATAGCGTTTTCTTTGATGGCCAAAAAGTTACATTTTAGTCTCATCAGACCAGAACACCTTCCTCCATACATTTTGGGAGTCTCCCACATTACTTTTTCGCAAACTCAAAACGTGTAATTTTTTTTTTTTTGCTGATAGTAATGGCTTTCTTCTGGTCACTCTGCCATAAAGCCCAACTCTATGGAGCATATGGCTTATTGTCGTCCTATGTACAGATACTCCAGTCTCTGCTGTGGAACTCTGCAGCTGCTACAGGGTTACCTTAGGTCTCTGTGCTGCCTCTCTGATCAATGACCTCCTTGCCCGGTCTGTGAGTTTTGGTGTGCTGCCGTCTCTTGGCAGGTTTGCTGTTGTGCCATGTTCTTTCCATTTGGTTATGATAGATTTGATGGTGCTCCTAGGGATCATCAAAGATTTGGATATTTTTTTATAACCTAACCCTGACTTGTACTTCTCAACAACATTGTTCCTTACTTGTTTGGAGAGTTCCTTGGTCTTCATGGCAGTGTTTGGTTAGTGGTTCCTCTTGTTTAGGTGTTGCAGCCTCTGGGGCCTTTCAAAAAGGTGTGTATATGTAATGACAGATCATGTGACACTTAGATTGCACACAGGTGGACATCAATTCACTAATTATGTGACTTCTGAAGGTAATTGGTTTCACCAGAACTTTTTATGGACTTCATAACAAAGGGGGTGAATACATAGGCACATTCCAATTATCAGGTTTTTATTTCTGAAAAATAGTTTTATGTATATATATTTTTCTAATTTTACTTCACCAACTTAGACTATTGTGTTCTGATCCATCACATATAATTCAGATAAAAAAAAAAACATTGAACTAAAGGCTGTAATGTAATAAAATAGGTAAAAAGCAAAGGGGGTGAATACTTTTGCACGGTACTGCATTTGCAGAGCTATAACTGAGATGCAGCAAAACTGTGTGTTTGTGCAGATCACCTCCGCAATAGCTTACTGATTGGCCAATGCAAACAAAACCAGTAAGGGGCCACTGTGCCCACTGCAGTGCCCAAGACTGCTGCTCCAGATAAATGTACTAGTGATTGCAAATTCTTCATCATAAACACAAAAACATGTATGTAGCAGAGAGGGATACAATGTTTGACAATATTTTATTTGCTGTCAATGCTTGGAGATTAGTGATGGCCGAACGGTTCGCCCGGCGGTCGTTTCGCGGCGAATTTCCGACATTCGCGGTCCGCACGTTCGAACGCCTTTTTCCGTCGTTCGCCGCGGCGGACTTACGTGTTTAATGTATACAAGAACTTTAACCTTTGGTGACACGTTTATCATGTGATACAGGACAGCCAATTGAGACATGACAGCACATGGACACTTGTACATTCCCCCTAACCTATAAATACACCCGATCCGGTGGCCATTTTACATTCTTTCTTCTGTTAAGATAGGGACAGGTTCCTGTGTGGAGTAGGGAGAGATAAACCACTAGCTATTTGGTACACAAAAGTTCTTTTCAGGACTGGTATAGGTGTTAGGTGTTGATAGGTTTGCTGTGCTGCTGATTCTTGCAGCAGCCTGAGTGTCTTTTGTTAGTTTAGAGAAAGGGAAAGGACGGTGTATGCTACAGGGACAGCCAGATTAGTCTTTCATCATCATCATCATCATCATCATCATTAGCTGTTACTATCAAGGTCCACAAAAGAGCTGTTCCAGTAACCACTAATCGTTCTCTTTTTTTGCCAATTTGTATAGGGACAGGAAGGAAGCAGTGTTGTCAGGCAGTGAGGGTAATTTTAAAGACTTGCTGTTATTATTAGTTCCACAAAGGTTCTTTTCAGGACTGGTATCAGTGGTACAGTAATAGGCTTGTACATGTATAATATTCTTTCTTCCAAATATAGAAAGGATATTATACTTGACTGCTGCCCTTCTGCTGCAGTCTGCTAAACATTCACAACTCACTTGTTCCACAAAAGTTCTTATAAGGACTGGTAACTTGGTATAGGGTGCTACGGTACATAGGCTTGAGTGCGGTACAGTCTGCTGTTCTGTAAGGACCGCTATCGGTCCACAATAGATAGGGTTGACGTGCACCACTGCTGACCGCTGCCCTATACTGCAGCAGTCCTTCAGCGGTATAGGGACTGACGTACAGTCTGCTAATCACTAACACACAACCTGCTTGTTCCACAAAAGTTCTTATAAGGACTGGTAACTTGGTATAGGGTGCTACGGTACATAGGCTTGAGTGCGGTACAGTCTGCTGTTCTGTAAGGACCGCTATCGGTCCACAATAGATAGGGTTGACGTGCACCACTGCTGACCGCTGCCCTATACTGCAGCAGTCCTTCAGCGGTATAGGGACTGACGTACAGTCTGCTAAAAACTAATACACAACCTGCTTGGTCCACAAAAGTTCTTATAAGGACTGGTAACTTGGTATAGGGTGCTACGGTACATAGGCTTGAGTGCGGTACAGTCTGCTGTTCTGTAAGGACCGCTATCGGTCCACAATAGATAGGGTTGACGTGCACCACTGCTGACCGCTCACCTATACTGCAGCAGTCCTTCAGCGGTATAGGGACTGACGTACAGTCTGCTAAACACTAATACACAACCTGCTTGTTCCACAAAAGTTCTTATAAGGACTGGTAACTTGGTATAGGGTGCTACGGTACATAGGCTTGAGTGCGGTACAGTCTGCTGTTCTGTAAGGACCGCTATCGGTCCACAATAGATAGGGTTGACGTGCACCACTGCTGACCGCTCACCTATACTGCAGCAGTCCTTCAGCGGTATAGGGACTGACGTACAGTCTGCTAAACACTAACACACAACCTGCTTGTTCCACAAAAGTTCTTATAAGGACTGGTAACTTGGTATAGGGTGCTACGGTACATAGGCTTGAGTGCGGTACAGTCTGCTGTTCTGTAAGGACCGCTATCGGTCCACAATAGATAGGGTTGACGTGCACCACTGCTGACCGCTCACCTATACTGCAGCAGTCCTTCAGCGGTATAGGGACTGACGTACAGTCTGCTAATCACTAACACACAACCTGCTTGTTCCACAAAAGTTCTTATAAGGACTGGTAACTTGGTATAGGGTGCTACGGTACATAGGCTTGAGTGCGGTACAGTCTGCTGTTCTGTAAGGACCGCTATCGGTCCACAATAGATAGGGTTGACGTGCACCACTGCTGACCGCTCACCTATACTGCAGCAGTCCTTCAGCGGTATAGGGACTGACGTACAGTCTGCTAAACACTAATACACAACCTGCTTGTTCCACAAAAGTTCTTATAAGGACTGGTAACTTGGTATAGGGTGCTACGGTACATAGGCTTGAGTGCGGTACAGTCTGCTGTTCTGTAAGGACCGCTATCGGTCCACAATAGATAGGGTTGACGTGCACCACTGCTGACCGCTCACCTATACTGCAGCAGTCCTTCAGCGGTATAGGGACTGACGTACAGTCTGCTAAAAACTAATACACAACCTGCTTGGTCCACAAAAGTTCTTATAAGGACTGGTAACTTGGTATAGGGTGCTACGGTACATAGGCTTGAGTGCGGTACAGTCTGCTGTTCTGTAAGGACCGCTATCGGTCCACAATAGATAGGGTTGACGTGCACCACTGCTGACCGCTCACCTATACTGCAGCAGTCCTTCAGCGGTATAGGGACTGACGTACAGTCTGCTAAACACTAACACACAACCTGCTTGTTCCACAAAAGTTCTTATAAGGACTGGTAACTTGGTATAGGGTGCTACGGTACATAGGCTTGAGTGCGGTACAGTCTGCTGTTCTGTAAGGACCGCTATCGGTCCACAATAGATAGGGTTGACGTGCACCACTGCTGACCGCTCACCTATACTGCAGCAGTCCTTCAGCGGTATAGGGACTGACGTACAGTCTGCTAATCACTAACACACAACCTGCTTGTTCCACAAAAGTTCTTATAAGGACTGGTAACTTGGTATAGGGTGCTACGGTACATAGGCTTGAGTGCGGTACAGTCTGCTGTTCTGTAAGGACCGCTATCGGTCCACAATAGATAGGGTTGACGTGCACCACTGCTGACCGCTCACCTATACTGCAGCAGTCCTTCAGCGGTATAGGGACTGACGTACAGTCTGCTAATCACTAACACACAACCTGCTTGTTCCACAAAAGTTCTTATAAGGACTGGTAACTTGGTATAGGGTGCTACGGTACATAGGCTTGAGTGCGGTACAGTCTGCTGTTCTGTAAGGACCGCTATCGGTCCACAATAGATAGGGTTGACGTGCACCACTGCTGACCGCTCACCTATACTGCAGCAGTCCTTCAGCGGTATAGGGACTGACGTACAGTCTGCTAAACACTAATACACAACCTGCTTGTTCCACAAAAGTTCTTATAAGGACTGGTAACTTGGTATAGGGTGCTACGGTACATAGGCTTGAGTGCGGTACAGTCTGCTGTTCTGTAAGGACCGCTATCGGTCCACAATAGATAGGGTTGACGTGCACCACTGCTGACCGCTGCCCTATACTGCAGCAGTCCTTCAGCGGTATAGGGACTGACGTACAGTCTGCTAAACACTAATACACAACCTGCTTGGTCCACAAAAGTTCTTATAAGGACTGGTAACTTGGTATAGGGTGCTACGGTACATAGGCTTGAGTGCGGTACAGTCTGCTGTTCTGTAAGGACCGCTATCGGTCCACAATAGATAGGGTTGACGTGCACCACTGCTGACCGCTGCCCTATACTGCAGCAGTCCTTCAGCGGTATAGGGACTGACGTACAGTCTGCTAAACACTAATACACAACCTGCTTGGTCCACAAAAGTTCTTATAAGGACTGGTAACTTGGTATAGGGTGCTACGGTACATAGGCTTGAGTGCGGTACAGTCTGCTGTTCTGTAAGGACCGCTATAGGTCCACAATAGATAGGGTTGACGTGCACCACTGCTGACCGCTCACCTATACTGCAGCAGTCCTTCAGCGGTATAGGGACTAAGAGTTTTGTCACAGGGTCATTTAAAAAATGACATGCAGAGGAAGAGGCAGGCCCTTCCGCAGGGGTGGTAGGGGTAGGGCAGGAGCAACAGGCTTGAGCCAAAGTGGGAAGTTGCAGAAGGTGCGTTCAATTACTTTAAAGGATGCACCAGACTTGGTTGAGTGGCTCGCTCAGCCTTACTCTTCTGCACCCTCCTCATCCTCTCGATCTGCACCCTCTTCTTCACTCTCTGCTATGTGCACCCCCAAAGACACTACCACCAACAACACCACCACCACCACCACCACCACATACCTTCCGCTTGAGTCACTGGAATTATTTTCCGATCCATATCAAGAGGACATTTCTGATGCGCAGCCACTCTTGGTATTGGATCAGGAAGAGGAGGTAGCAACAAGCGCTACTCAGCAGTCTGACGCCAGTACCCAGATCAGCCCAAGGAGGAGGTTGGTCCCAGGTGTTGCTGCCTACTCCGAGATCTCTACTTATAGCGGTGGGGAAGGTGACGTTGATGATGACGTGTCTAGTGATGTCACGTGGGTGCCCACAAGAGAGGAAGAGGAGGGGAGTTCAGAGGGAGATATGGACCAGCAGATAGGGAGGAGAAGCAGCAATGACTTACATTGCACAGCAGGGACAAAGCAGACTGCAAATGTATCAGGAGCGAGTCATCGACCATGTACGGTCACATCTGGCGCTCCCAGGACACCGGCACATGGCTCCGCAGTGTGGGCTTTTTTTAACGTGTCCGCTGCTGACAATAGCGTTGCCATCTGCAATCTTTGCAGTCAACGCGTTAGTCGCGGTAAGCCCAATACTCACCTAGGGACGACCGCCTTAAGAAGGCACATGAGCAGCCATCACCGAGCCCAGTGGGAGCAACGGAACACACAAAGCCACACTGCAGGCTCTCACCGTCCAGCCTCGTCTTCTACTTCTCCTTCTCCTCTCTCCTCACAATTGTCCTCCACTCCACCTTCCATCACGCCAAGCTCACATTTTTCTGCAAAAAGGCAGGCTTCCGTGGGCCTAATGTTTGAGCGTAAAAAAATGATGATGCCGGATAACCCTCTTGCCCAACGGTTGGCGGCTGGCTTGTCAGAACTCATAGCCCGCCAACTACTGCCATATAAACTGGTGGACTCGGAGGCCTTTCGCAAATTTGTGGCCATTGGAACACCACAATGGAAGGTCCCAGGAAGGAAGTATTTCTCAGAGAAGGGCATCCCAGAGCTATATGGCCATGTTCAGCGGCAAGTGAATGTATCTCTGGCACACAGTGTCGGTGCCAAGATACATCTGACCACAGACACGTGGTCTAGCAAACACGGGCAGGGAAGGTATATCAGTTTTACTGCCCACTGGGTGAACCTTCTGACGGCCGTCAAGCATGTAACCCGTGGCACCCGTGTAGATTTGGTTTTACCGCCACGGATTGCATGCAGGCCTGACTCTTCTTCTCCTCCTCCTACTCCATCCTCCTCCCTCTCCTCCTCAGCTGCCTCCTCCTTTTCCGCTGCTAGCGTCTCTTCCACTGCACCGCCCAAGCTCCCCAGAACCTATTCCACATGCCAGGTGAGACGTTGCCATGCCGTGCTGCGTCTGTTGTGCCTGGAAGCAAAGAGCCACACTGGCCCGGCACTCCTTTCAGCTTTGCGTTCACAGGCAGATGAGTGGCTAACACCGCTCAATTTGACAGTTGGTAAAGTGGTGTGTGACAACGGTGCCAATCTGCTTAGCGCATTGAAACAGGGCAAAATCACGCACGTGCCGTGCATGGCACACGTCTTAAACTTGGTCGTGCAGCGATTCCTTGTCAAATACCCTGGGGTCCAGGACATCTTGCGGCAGGCAAGGAAAATCTCGGCCCATTTCAGAAGATCTTACACGGCCATGGCTCGCCTTGCTGACATTCAGCGGCGACACCATCTGCCGGTCAGACGTCTTATTTGCGATTGCCCGACGCGATGGAACTCAACCTTCTATATGCTTGATAGGCTGCTCCAGCAGAAACGTGCAGTTAACGTCTACCTGTATGAACTCTGCGAAAGAAACGGTTCTGGGGAGCTGGGTTTTTTTTCACCGCGCCAGTGGCTGCTCATGCGCGACACATGCAGACTTCTGCGGCCATTTGAGGAGATCACCAAACTGGTCAGTCGCAGCCATGGCGCCATCAGTGACATGGTACCTTATGCCTTCTTTCTGGAGCGTGCATTGCGTCGTGTCATTGATCAGGCTGTGGAGGAGCAGGAGCGGGAAGATGAGGAAGTCGCAATGCTGGATGAATTCCCAGGGGGGGCTACTCTATCTGAGACAAGTCAACAACAGGAGTCTGATGAGGAGTCAGAGGAGGATGGTGCCGGGGCGGATGAGCAGGAGCAAGAAGAGCATGCTTTAAACCTTTCTGGGATCCCTGTTGTGCGAGGATGGGGAGAGGAGAATGAAGAGGACGACATTATCCTGGATGATGAGCAGGAGCCAGGCCACCACACCGCTTCCACTTTAGTGCAAATGGGGGCCTTCATGCTCCAGTGTTTTAATAGGGACCCCCGTATAAAAAGCATGAGGGTCAAGGACCAGTACTGGGTGGCAACGTACTTAGACCCCCGGTACAAACACAAAATGGCGGAAATGTTACCGCCGTCGCAGAGGGCTGTCAGAATGCAGCACTTCCAGGCCTTGCTTCGAGAAATGCTGCATTCTGCTTTTGCGTGCGCTGGCAGAGGAGCAATTCCCACTCCCAGAGAAGGATTTGCGGGTACCAATCCAACAGCGCCTGCAAGAAGAGGCCGGTTTGAAGATGTGTTGGTGACTTCGGATATGAGGTCATTCTTTCAGCCGACCCATCGACAGGTGTCATCCGGATCCAGCATCAGGGAACGCCTAGACCGTCAGGTGTCCGACTACATTGGGTTAACGGCCGATGTGGACGCTCTGAGGAGTGATGAACCCCTAGACTACTGGGTGGGCAGGCTTGACCTCTGGCCAGAGCTTGCCCAATTTGCAATCGAACTGTTGGCTTGCCCCTCATCCAGTGTCCTGTCCGAAAGGACGTTCAGCGCAGCAGGGGGGATTGTGACCGATAAGCGTACTCGCCTAGCTCACCACAGTGTTAACTACCTCACATTTCTAAAAATGAATGAGGCATGGATCTCGGAGGAATTCAACACATGTGACCAGTAGACCATGTATATGTCTATAAACTATTTTTTTAATCAAGCACACAGACCTTCTTAATTCATTTGGCTCACTTCCTTGACCCAAAAAAGCACACCGTACTATATGCCCCTACCCTCCTCTTTGAAGAGGTTGAGCGGTGTCATATTTCTACTGGGGCTGCTTATGATATCCCTGTGCTGTGCTGACTTCCTCCTGGGGGTTCTTATTATGAAGGGATCACACTATCCCTGTGCTGTGCTGACTTCCTCCTGGGGGTTCTTATTATGAGGGGATCACACCATCCCTGTGCTGTGCTGACTTCCTCCTGGGGCTGCTTACGGTGCTGCTGTCAGTGCTGTATGTCACGGTGCTGCTGTCAGCGCTGTATGTCACGGTGCTGCTGTCAGCGCTGTATGTCACGGTGCTGCTGTCAGCGCTGTATGTCACGGTGCTGCTGTCAGCGCTGTATGTCACGGTGCTGCTGTCAGCGCTGTATGTCACGGTGCTGCTGTCAGCGCTGTATGTCACGGTGCTGCTGTCAGCGCTGTATGTCACGGTGCTGCTGTCAGCGCTGTATGTCACGGTGCTGCTGTCAGCGCTGTATGTCACGGTGCTGCTGTCAGCGCTGTATGTCACGGTGCTGCTGTCAGCGCTGTATGTCACGGTGCTGCTGTCAGCGCTGTATGTCACGGTGCTGCTGTCAGTGCTCTGTATTACGGTGCTGCTGTCAGATGCCTCTATCACGGTGCATGTGTCATTCCGGTATGTCACGCTGCTGGTGATCATCTCCTGCACCCTCTTCTTTGCCTACCCTGGTCCCTGACCTTCCCTCTCCTCCATTGCCTTCATTAGCTCCATAGTCCTGAATTGTTAGAACAATTTCCCAAATAAAATAAAAATGCTTGTAGTTATCGATCCCAAATTCACCTCATACATGTATTATGTCATTGTCCAGATGGTGGGACTACGTTTTACCCCCTAATAATTACCACGTGGCCGCAAATTCGACATGAAGGTTTGCAAAGTTCGCCTCCCATTGAAGTCAATGGGGCCCGCGGCGAACGGTCGGTTTCGCGAACGTTTGGGTCCGTTCGCATTTCGCGTTCGCGAAACGTCCCGTCGGAAGTTCGTCCATCACTATTGGAGATGCCTTCATATTTTATTTCTTGCATGGGTATCACAAGGAGAAGAAGTAAGGAAAAATCTTCTAAATTGGGATACAGAAATAAAAACCCAACAAAAAATGATAACTTTACATACTATCTTAAACTAAAAAAAAAAGCAAAAAAAAAACAAAACAATGTAATTTAGGTTTAAGGTATAACTAAAGGCAAACCTTTTTTTTTAGTTTTGGATAGAGTGGAGATGGATTAGAACACCTGTCAGTTTTTATTGCTGTCTGTGCCCCAGTGAGGAAGAACGATCCTCTCTATATGTCCTGTTTACTATTATCATGGAAAGTGAAAGTAAAAGAAAATCTCAAATTTTGAGTTGTCCCCAGAAAAGTAATAGAGGGAACATCTTCCAATGGGGACACTAGTTCTGGTGACCCAAGGGTCCCCAAGAGATTCCCTTAACTTGCAGAGATAAGAAGTGATGGGAAATCTCCCCAATGGGGCACAGATGGCAAAGATAAACCTTGCAGTGGTTATAACTCTCCTTCACTTTATCCAAACTGAAAAAAAAACATTGCCTATAGTTCTACATTAACTACTTGATGACCAGCCACCATCATTATACGGCAGAAGGTTGGCTCACCTGCATGAATCGCTGTAGTTGTATGGCGGCTTGCACAGGCATGGTCGTGGCGCGTACACTCGCAAGCTGTGGGAGTGTGCCCGCAGGACGGGCAGACTTGATGTCCGCCGGAGACCCGCAATCTCCTAGTACAGAGGCTTAATGGGGATCTGCCTTTGTAAACAAGGTGGATCCCCATTCTGACAGGAGACATGACAGAGATAAACTGCTCCTAGTCATCGGGAACAGTGATCTCTGTCATTTCCCTGGCAGCCCATCCCCCTACAGTTAGAACACACCCAGGGAACACAGTTAACCCCTTGATCACACCCCCGAGTGTTAACCCCTTCCCTGCCGGTGTCATTTTTACATTGGTCAGTGCATTTTTATAGCACTGATCAATGTAATAATGTCACTGGTCCCCAAAAAGTGTAATTTGGGGTCAAATTTGTCTAGCGCAATGTCGCAGTCCTGCTAAAAATTACAGATTGCCGCCATTACTAGTGAAAACAATAAAAAATAAATAAAAGTCCCTAAATCTATCCCATAGTTTGTAGATACGATAACTTTCGCGCAAACCATTCAATCTATGCCTATTGCAATTTTTTTTTACCAAAAATATGTAGAAGAATATATATTGGCCTAAACTGATGAAGAAATTAGTTTTTTTATATTTATTTATTTTTTTATATGTATTACAGCAAAAAGTAAAAAAAATAATATTTTATTACTATTATTATTATTATTTTTTTTCAAAATTGTCGTTCTTTGTTTGTTTATAGCAAAAAAATAAAGACCGCAGAGGTGATCAAATACCACCAAAAGAAAGCAGAAAGGACGTCACTTTTGTTTGGGTACATCGTTGCATGCCAGCGCAATTGTGTGTTAAAGCAACCCAGTGCTGTATTACAAAAAAAAAAAAGGCCTGGCCAGTAAGGGGGCAAATCCTTCTGGACCTTAAGTGGTTAAGTAATAAAGTATTTTTTTAAAGTGGAACTACACTGCATATGAGCACCACAAGCCTAAACATTATTCAAAATTCGTTTTTAATATTCAAAGCAAACTCATCCATCCATCCAAGTCTCCATTGTTTATATTGCTTAGAAATCACTTTGAAAACCACCATCTAGCATTTCTGCCCATCTTAAGTAGGGGCAGATGATTAATGTAGCTTTTACTTCCTGGAATCCATCTGCACTTAGCTCAGGCTCACAGGCAGAGATGTCCCTGGAATGTATGAAATCATTTGCCTAGGCCTGGAAACCAGGAAGTAACTAAAGAAATTTAAAAAAAAAGTTTAAAACATGTATATACAGTATAATATATTGTACTTTTATACATATTTACATATTCTAGCAGCATAAGGATTACAAATATAATGTTAATTGAGTGAAACTGACACAAAGATTACACAGCTCAAACTTTATAGCTGTAGCAATATATGTATTACTATGTAGAGGGGAAGTTGGAAGACATTATCAACTCTGATGGGCAATTATCTCGATCTGAACTTAAAAAGAGAAGATCTGCTCTTTTACAAAGAACATTTAGAAATGTTAATTGTGCCTAAGCAGTACCCCAAGAAATGTACCGTAGTGATCCTTCTAGTATGTGAGGATGCATAGACACTCCTGTGTCTATTCTACAGCATCATAGCCACATATCTGCAGTGAAAGATCTTAATCTGCTGGTCTCAGGAAATTTGAAGTGAGATTTGTTGATGTCACTATAATGTGCTGTTCAGCATTTTCCTTGCTGGAGGCTCTAACACGAGGAAGCAGAACTCTGTCTCTACAAAGATGGCCGCCTCCACAAAAAGACAAAGCACAGAGTACTAGACTTGTGCACAATGGAAAATTTTGTTTAGTTTCGGGTTCGTTGTCATTCGTAAAATACATAATTTCGTTCTGTTATATTCGTTATTTTATGTTAATACGTTTTCGGATGATTCGTTATTATTCGTAGAGTGTAAAATTCATTCGTTCGTATTCATTGAAATTCGCTATTTATGTATGTATAGACATTCGTGATAATGATTCACAGTTTGGAAAGTCGCTTGTTTATTGAATCTTTTAACACACACAATGACAATGTCTCTTCTCCTCGGCTCAAATACAATACAACACCCTTCTAACTCAGTTCTCAGGAATGCACTTTGCCAGTAATCCATCCTCCGGCACAAAATTAATTAGCTGATTGGACTATAATGCCACGTACACACGATCAAACAAGCGGGTGGAAAAGTCCTGCAAACTGAAGTCCGCCGGACAATCCCCCCGTGTGTAGCCTCCGGCATACTTTTTTGACCCGAAAGTACGGCGGACTTAGAAAGTAGTTTTGCACTCCAATCTTCCCGCTGGACTCGCATTTCGGCGGACATTCCGGCCGTGTGTGTGCCAGTCCGCCGTACTTTTGAAATGAGCGGACTTTTCCTGCCCGGAGAAAAGTCTGCTAATTTTCGAGCGGGTCTCCAGGTAGGCGGGGCCCGCGAAGGTGACGTCGCTGGCCCTGCCACCTGGTATGGAATTAAAGGGGAACCCCCCGGTCCACATCAGACCCTTGTCCGAGCACGCTACCCGGCCGGCCAGGAAAGGGGGGGACGAGAGAGCGCCCCCCCTGAGCCATACCAGGCCGCGTGCCCTCAACATGGGTGGTGCCCTGGGGAAGGGGGGCCGCGTGGCCCCCCCACCCCAAAGCACCTTGTCCCCATGTTGATGAGGACAAGGGCCTCTTCCCGACAACCCTGGCCGTTGGTTGTCGGGGTCTGCAGGCGAGGGGCTTATCGGAATCTGGGAGCCCCCTTTAATAAGATGGCCCCCGGATACCGGACCCCCACCCTATGTGAATGAGTATGGGGTACAATGTACCCCTACCCATTCACCTGTAAAATAAAGTACAAAAAAAACACAACACACAAGATAAAATAGTTTATCGCACAGCTCCAGGGGTCTTCCGTCTTCGGGGGTCTTCTCGCTGGACTCCTCCGCTATCTTCTTGTAGCTCTTTTACTAGCGGAGGAACCCGGCTTTCTTCCTCGCCGCGGCCTCTTCTTCCAACTTCGGGGGTCTTGTCCCCCTCTTCGGTTCTTCTGCCGGGCCACCGCGCCTTCTTCTAGCTCTTTTACAGGCTTCTGTCGCCGCTGTCGCCGCCTTCTGGCCTTCTGTTCTTCTCTTCTTCTTCTTCTTCAGATGTTGCCTCGTCGAGTCCTCCGCTCACAATGACGGGGACCGGGCACGCGGCGACTTATATAGGGACATCCCCGATGATGTCCCCGCCTATTATGATGTCACAGTCCCAGCATCCTCTGGGACTGTGACACCATAATGAGCAGGGACATCATCCGAGATGTCCCTATATAAGTCGCCGCATGCCCGGTCCCCGTCATTGTGAGCGGAGGACTCGATGAGGCAACATCTGAAGAAGAAGAGAAGAACAGAAGGCGGCGGTGGCGACATCGGCGACAGAAGACCGGGCCACCACCTGTAAAAGAGCTAGAAGAAGGCACGGTGGCCCGGCAGAAGAACCGAAGAGGGGGACAAGACCCCCGAAGTCGGAAGAAGAGGCCGCGGCGAGGAAGAAAGCCGGGCTCCTCCGCTAATAAAAGAGCTACAAGAAGATAGCGGAGGAGTCTGGCGAGAAGACCCCCGAAGACGGAAGACCCCCGGAGCTGTGCAATAAACTATTTTATCTTGTGTGTTGTGTTTTATTTACATTTTTTTCACAGGTGAATGTGTAGGGGTACATTGTACCCCATACTCATTCACATAGGGTGGGGGGCCGGTATCCGGGGGCCCCCTTCTTAAAGGGGCTCCCGGATTCCGATAAGCCCCTCGCTCGCAGACCCCGAAACCAACGGCCAGGGTTGTTGGGAAGAGGCCCTTGTCCTCATCAACATGGGGACAAGGTGCTTTGGGGTGGGGGGCGCCGCGCGGCCCCCCTTCCCCAAGGCACCCCCCATGTTGAGGGCACGCGGCCTGGTATGGCTCAGGAGGGTGGGCGCTCTCTTGTCCCCCCCTTTCCTGGCCGGCCGGGTAGCGTGCTCGGACAAGGGTCTGATGTGGACCGGGGGGTTCCCCTTTAAGTCCATACCAGGTGGCGGGGCAACGTCTCCTTCGTGGGCCCCGCCTACCTGGAGACCCGATCGAAATGAGTGGACTTTCCTCCGCGTGCGTGGGCGAATCCGTTCATTTCAAAAGTAGGGCAGATAGTACGGCGGACTTAGTACGCCGTATTAGTCCGCTGAAAAAGTGCCGTGTGTGGGCAAGTAGCCTGTTCGGAAAATCCAGTCTGGCGGGAAGTCTGCCAGACTAAGTCCGTCGGATAGTCGGCTACGTGTGTACGCGGCATAAGATTTACTTTGAGCTGACCTTTTGTTTCATTAGATCTTTAAAGAATTACCGAATCATGTTGAATTCATTCGAATTCATTCGAATACATTCGTTATAGTTCTTTCGTATACGTTGTAATGTAATGTAATGTAATGTATTCGTAGATGCAAAATTCAGCCGAATTTCGATTCGTTACGAAACGAATTGCACAAGCCTACAGAGTACACCATGGGGGAACAATCAGCTGCAGGGAGACCACAGGCAATACTGACAACTAGTCTTCTGCCCTCTGCATGCCCTATTTTCAGCATGGCTTTCAAAATTCAGTTCCTCTTAAAGTGATTGTAAAGGATCGTTTTTTATTTTTTTAAATAACAAACATATCATACTTACCTCTAAATATGTGCACACTGAAATATTTTGTTTTCGTCCGAAAAATACATTTATTTAGTTACTCCCGAAATTCATTTTTCTTTATTTTGTTTTGTTAAAAAATGCATTCGTCCGAAAATCTGAAATAATTAAGGTCGAATCTGTCATTGAAGGCTTATGGTGTCTGTCGAATGTTATAAGAAGATTCAACGGAGCAGCGAAACTGTACGATGCCGCAATCATACATTTTCGGTCGAATCTTTCGCCTACAAGCTATAGTAGAATTCTAATGTTGTATGACACTAGTAATAATTATATGTATTACTTATTATTACTAGTCAACCAACATTAGAATTCTTCTATAGCTAATGACCATAAATGTCCACTGGCGGCGACTGCTTCATCAAATCTTCATGTCAAATCTTTTCTCTCTATGTTGAATAATCTTGGACTAATAGAGTTAGGTTAGGCACATTCAACCTTTTTTGCTATTGCCTCTATAATGTTGAATCTTTTCTCTCTATGTCAAATCTTTTCTCTCCATGTAGAATAAACCTGGACTAATAGAGCTAAGGTTAGGCACATTCAACCACAGGTTCGATTAACACAGATTGCTATTGTCAGCGTCATGTGGAATCTCCTATCTATATCGAACTGTTGTCGCAACGAAAATGAAAATAAAGCATTTGTTTATGTCGGCTCTTTCAGTTTTCGGATTCTGCACGTTCGTTATCGTTTGTTAAAATGATAACGAAAATACCCGAAATTTGTACGAAAATGCATTCGGACGAAAACAGTGCACATGTCTACTTACTTCCACTGTGCAGCTCGTTTTTTCACAGAGTGGCCCTGAACATCCTCTTCTGGGGTCTCCCGGTGGCTCTCAGATAACCCCCTAGGAGAAGTGCTCTCCTGAGGGGGTTACCTTGCGGGCGCGCTACCGAGTCCAGCATTTGCGTCTAAAGATACGAATGCCCGACTTGGCCCCACCCCCGACACCCGAGTCATTGGATTTGATTGACAGCAGTGGGAGCCAATGGCTGTGCTGCTATCAATCTATCCGATCAAAAGCCAGGACTCTGTGGAGATAGGGACAGAGCGTCCCCGCTGAGGAGAGGAATGGGCTCAGGTAAGTAAAACTGGGGGGGGGGGGGCTGGGAGGCCGGTGACTGCCAGGGGTTTTTGCACCTTCATGCATGGGTGCATTGAGGTGAAAAAACACAAGAGTTTACAACCCCTTTGAAGGAACTCTGAGTGCTAGTTCCAAATTCTACCTTCTTGGGATCTTAAAAAAAGAACAGAACAGCAATAAAAGAAACAACAGGAGGGAAAAGCCCGGGCCCGGACGGTTATATAATAGAATATTATAAAAAATTTGGGGAAATTTTGTCACCAAGGTTATGTGCATATTTTAACGGCCTAGATATAAAATATGGTTTGGGTAAGGAAGCCTCTCTAGCAATTGTCTCCACAATATTGAAAGAAGGGAGGGAAGGTATGATATGTTCAAACTATAGACCAATCTCATTGTTAAATACCGACATAAAATTATTCGCAAAAATACTAGCTACTAGATTGAAAAAATTAGTTCCGAACTTGGTCCACCCAGACCAAGTGGGGTTCGTGGGGGGCCGAGAGGGAAGGGATAATGGAGTGAGGACACTATTGCTTCTCCAGAAAGCCCAAGAGAGCAAAATTCCCAGTCTTCTCTTGTCAATAGATGCAGAAAAAGCATTTGACCGAGTAGACTGGGGATTTATGCTGGGCACGTTGAAAGAAATGGGATTTGGTACCTGAATCCTGAGTTGGATAAAGACACTCTATGAGTGCCCAATGGCAGTGGTAAGGGTAAACGGCAACTTGTCTGACCCTTTTAGAATGTACAATGGGACTAGACAGGGTTGCCCACTGTCACCCATACTGTTCGTGTTGACTTTGGAACCACTGCTGGAGACAGTGAGGAAAAATCCTGATATAGGAGGAATTGAGCTGGGGGAAGAGGTACATAAAGTAGCCGCATTTGCGGACAATGTCCTATTTTACGTGACAAAACCTAGAATCTCCATGCCAAACTTGGTAAAGAGTATCGAGCAGTATGGAGATCTATCAAATTTTAAAATAAATTTAAAAAAAACTGAGGTTTTAAGTGTCAGCACGAGCAGTGGGGAAGAACAGGATATCAAGGGCGAATTTCCCTTCCTATGGAAAAAGGAAATTAAATATTTAGGTATAAAGTTGGCAGCCTCATTAAAGAAAATCTATGAGATAAACTATATCCCCCTACTGGACGAAGTAAGAGAAGATACAAAAAAAATAATGACGAAACCATTGTCCTGGTTTGGCCGGATTAATGCCCTTAAGATGATCATACAACCAAAAATATTATACAAGTTACAGATGTTACCGATATATATTCCTCCAGTCTACTTTAATACTATTAAACGTCTAATAACCAAGCTCATTTGGAAAAATAAGAAGCCTAGAATAGCCTTAAAGGTATTACAACTGGGAAAAGAGAGGGGAAGTCTAAAAGTACCGGATTTTAAGAAATATTACGAATCTATAGTATTAACACGGGTGGTGGAGTGGACAAAATTAGATAATGAAAAAAGATGGGTGGCAATAGAACACCGCTCTGCAGAGACACGATTAGGAAAGGAAATGTGGATACCCCCAAAACACAGATCACTCGGACCAACAACACTTGCACTCACAAAAAACGTTTTTAGAATATGGGACGGAATTCACAAGCATAATAAGTGGAAATACAACTCTCCATTAATGGCATTAAAAGAAAATAACTTATTTCCACCGGAGAAGAGCACTATGGGAGGACACTGGATTAGAAGAGAAGATATTCAATTGAGGCACATAATAAATGCGGGTAAAATAAACACATTAGAAACATTACAGGAGTACATGGATATAGACGGATGGAGGTACCTCCAGCTCAGACATTTTGTCTCATCATTGCCACAACCATTGAGAAGCGGAACAGATCTTAACGTCTTAGAGCTGATGTGTGAGGGGAAAATAATAAGAGTAAATATCTCACAGATATATAAGATGCTGGGAGAAGTGGACGAGACGGAGGTACCTATATATATAAAAAAAATGGGAAGAAGAAATAGGGCCACGAGGGGAGAAACAGAATATAGAAAAAATTTTGCACCTAACACACGGGACATCGAAAAATCTTAATACAATAGAAATGAATTACAAAAGCCTTGCTAGATGGTATAGGACACCAGACAAGATGAGGAGATACCAGGAAGAGCAACTCGGGATGTGCTGGAGAGGGTGTGGACAGCAAGGGAGTGCGGCACATATCTGGTGGGAATGCCCAAAAATTAGAAATTACTGGAGAGAAACATTAACTTTAATAAAAATAATAACAGGAACTCAGGTACTAGAAAATCCATGGACATGTCTTTTCCATGGTACAGACACCCCAACTCAAAAGTACAAAGAAGGCCTTATAGGAAATCTAATAAACGTAACAAAGAGCTTGATACCAAAAAATTGGAGACAGGTGGAAGCCCCAAAATTGAGGGAATGGATAGGAAAAGTAGAGGATATGTATAGAATGGAGGGATGGGAAGAGGATGAGGAGAGCGGGGAAAAGAAATTTTGAAAGAAATGGAAGCAATGGAAACTGTTTAAATCAACAAAGAAATATGAAGAGGTAGTAGGGCTATAGGGGGGGGGGGGGTGGAGTAGGGTGCATATGTATATGTATACTATGTTTTATACTTTTTGTATGGAAAAAAAAACTTAAATAAAGATTTAAAAAAAAAAAAAAAAATAACAGAATATCCTGAAATTGTCATTTAATTATTAAACTAAAATTCACTGCCATCCTACGTTATGTTTTCTGTACTATAACAGTAGTATTTTTATTACATTTAAAGTTCATATGACACAAGTTAATAATCAATAATTATTTTGAACTTAAATAGCATTTATAAACTGTACTGAGAATGATTTAATGCTGCCAGCAGTCAAAACATCTTGAAGTATTTCATGCAATATATATATAATTAAACATTTCCTTGGGATTAAAGCATGGAAATGCGCTTGCACAGATAACTATTTGTAAATGCTGCTGACAAAGGCATAATGTACTGCTGGGAAACTATAAAATGTCATGATATTTCAGAAATATTTTTCACTGTGTTTACAAATTAAGCTTAGTGGAAGAATATCATGCAAATTCCCTTTTGTAGAGATAAATAATATTTTAGCCAATTTATAATGTCATAAGTATAGTGGAGGAGAATTTTAGGTGAAGGAAAACATTTAAAGCAAATGCCATTGTTTGAATAATTGTGCAATAATATTTTGACTTTCGATTACAACTCGATATTATTTTTTTAAACAGACATATTTTGGCATTTAGGAATGCATTCCGCTCTTTTGGAAAACAATTTACTGATCTGGCCAGAACTATTTCTTAACCGCTTGCTGACTGCATCGTGTAAATATATGGCGGCTCCTCTGGGAAGAATCACATATCTGTATGTGATACCACACTTCCGGGTCGGGGGCCCACATGCGCTGCTGGCAAACCACTCCCGCTGTGATTGGACACAGCGGGAGACAATCAGGACCCGTTGATCGTTTGGGACACAGGAAGAACAGCGGTCTGCCTATGTAAACAAGGCAGATTGTCGTTCTGTGAGAAGGGTAGGTAGAGATCCTGTGTTTCTGCAAAGCAGGAACATGCATCTCTGCCTTCCCCTAGTACAAGCACCTCCCCCACAGGCACACATTTAACCCTTTGATCGCCCCTGATGTTAACCCCTTCCCTGCCAGTGTCATTAGTACAGGGACAGTGGATATTTTTAGCATTGATCACTGTATTGGTGTCACTGGTCCCCAAAAAAGTGCCAAAAGTGTTGCTTGTTATCTGAATTGTCTGCCACAATGTCGCAGCCTCGCAGTCCCGCTATAGGTTGCTGATTGCCACCATTACTAGTAAACAAAAAAAAAATTCATAAATCTGCCCCAGTTTGTAGATGCTATAACTTTTGTGCAAACCAATCAATATACGCTTATTGGGTTTTTTTTTTACCAAAAATATGGAGCAGAATACATATTGGGCTAAATGAATGAAGACATTTTTCCATTTTTTTTTATTGGATATGTTTTATACCAGAAAGTAAAAAATATTGTTTTTTTTCAAAATTGTCTATCTTTTTTTTGTTTATAGCACAAAAAATAAAAACTGCAGAGGTGATCAAATACCACCAAAAGAAATATCAATATGTGGGAAAAAAAGGACATACATTTTATTTGGGTACAGTGTTACACGACTGCGCAATTGTCAGTTAAATTAATGCAGTGCGTATTGCAAAAAATGGCCTGGTCATGAAAGGGTGGATAAACCTTCTGGAGCCAAAGTGGTTAAGGGAATCTATTCCAGCTCTTACTGTGAAGAAGCCTTTCCATACACATAGATTAAATCTATTTTCCTCCAGATGTAAAGCGTGCCCCCTTGTCCCCTGTAATGACCTGAAATTGAATAACTCAACACCGAGTTAACTAAATTAACCATTTATGTATTTATACATGTTGATCATATCCCCCCTTAATCACCTTTTCTCAAGAGAATATACATTCAATTCCTCTAATATTTCCTCATAGCTTCTCCATGTCTCTTATTGGTTTGGTTGCCTTTCTCTGCATTTTCTCCAGTTCACTGATATCCTTTTTGGGATCCTTTGAGGTCTTACTAAACATTTCTAAAGGAGCAAAATTATGTTTCTGTACCTCTTTTAATACAAAACGGACATTATTCCACTGAATAGATTGGTGTCAATACTGAAATGCTACTTTTAAACACAAATTGACTATAATTTCTAAACATATTAAAAAGCAAGGGTCCCAACAGTAAACCTTGAAGTACACCACTAATAACCTTTCAGACTATGAATCATTAATTACTACTCTCTGAATGTTGTCTTTTTGCCAGATTTCTATCCATTTAAAACTGAGTTTTCTCAGCCTGTAGACTTTATCTTACATATTAGACATTGTGTCAAGCACTTTTGCAAAATCCAATTATACTATAACTATATCTACAGAGACTACCTTGTCTAAATTTTTGCTTACCTCCTCATAGAAAGATATCAGATTTGTTTGACAAGTTCAGTTTTTGGTGAACCCTTACTGTCTATTTATTAAAATATTGTTTTCTAGCAAAATCTATTCAATGTGGTCTTTTATTAAATTCTCCAGTAGTGATGGACGAACGGTTTGGGCCGAGCTTCGGTTCAGCACCGAACAGCACCTGTCTGGGTATTCACCGAACATCCGAATTTGCAGGGAGCTCGGCGGGATGTTTGCCTGACCCACCCCAAAGTACCTAATTATGACGGCAATCAGTGATTTTTAGCAGGACTGCGACATTGCGAGAGACAGATCGGACACCTAATTCATATTTTTGACACTTTTTTGGGAACCAGTGAGATTTTTACAGTAATCAGAGCTAAAAATATGCACTGTTACTGAACTAATGCACTGGTAAGGAAGGGGTTAACATCAGGGACAATCAAAGGGTTAAATGTGTTCCCTGCAGGTGTTTTCTAACTGTATGGGGGACTGTGTGACTGGTGAAACACAAAGATCCATCTTCCTGCTTAGCAGAAAGACAGGATCTGTGTGATCTCGCCTGTCAGAACAGAAATCTGCCATTTTACACAGGCAGATCCCCATTCTGCCACTACGGGAACAATCACGGACAGCTAGCGGAGATCGAGTCAGACGGACCTGCTGATTGGCTTCCCCACTTCCCCACACGAGCATGCACGTGCCACAAAAGCGAGTTCCCGGGCCGATGTACAACTACAGCAATTCGCGGGATTGTGCCACCTTGCTGCAGTATAATGATGGTGGCTGGTCGGCAAGAGGTTAAAAGGGAACCCCACATACAATTTAAATATACCAGACCCTTATGGATTTTGAGGGGAACCCCAAGTCAGAATATTTTTAAAAAATAGTGTGTGGTCCCCCTTGCCCCAAAGCCACCCCCCATTTTAAAGGGTATGTGGCCTGGTATGGTTTAGGTGGTGGGGGCTTGCTTGTCCCTCCATTTTCCTGGCCTGTCAGGCTGCCTGTTCATAAAAGGGTCTGGTATGGATTTTGGGGGAATTTTGGGGGGATCCCACACCGTTATTTTCAAAGTTTTGTATTGCCAGAAATGGTTTTTGAAATTTAAATGCAATTATTTTTGCCCCCGAGGGTAGGCCCCGGGCCCCCATACCCTTTTATAACCAATAGCTTGCATATAAGCCTTTAAAATGGGGACATTTGATTTTTTTTTAATAGAGTTTGCGGTTTGAGCCCGAACTTTCTTCATTTTCGGGAGTTCTAGTGTGAACCAAACCAGGGGGGGTTCGGCCCATTACTACTCTCCAGTATCTTTTCTCGACTATTCTCGACTAAAGAAAATAAGCTAACAGGTCTGTATTTACTTGGTAAAGACTTTGATCCCTTTTTAAATATAAGCACCACATAGGCCTTAAGCCCATCCAGTGGTACTATGCCAGTCATTAAAAGCATTGTAAACTCTTGTGTTTTTTCACCTTAATGCATCCTATGCACTAAGGGGTAAAAAACACCTGGCAATGACCGACCCCCCAGCCCCCCATTTTACTTACCTGAGCCCTGGAATTTCACATGACGGAGACAAACTCTTCCTCTGCCTGGGGTGCTCGGCTCTTAATTGGATAGATTGATAGCAGCACAGACATTGGCTCCCGCTGCTGTCAATCAAATTCAATGACGCAGGCGCCAGGGGTAGGGCCAAGTCCAGTATTCGTGTCCGTGGACGCAAATGCTGGACTCAGGAGCACGCCGCAAGGTAACCCCCCCAGAAGAGCGCTTCTCCTAGGGGGTTATCTTCTGCTGGGAGGAGCCACAGGAGCCGCTGAGGGACCCCAGAAGAGGATGTTCGGGGCCAATCTGTGCAAAACGAGATGCACAGTGGAGGTAAGTATGACATGTTTGTTATTAAAAAAAAAAAAACGAGCCTTTACAATCACTTTAAAGAGTCTCTAAAAATTATAAACAATGACTCTGAAATAACAGAGCTCAACTCTTTGAGGACAAGTGGGTGTGTGTCATCTGGTCCAGGTGCTTTATTCATCTTTATTTGTTCAAATGCTTCTGGACCACATCAATTCTAAGCAATTTTGTGGCTATGCCGATATTATCCCTGTTAAAGGCTTGAGCCCCCACATTTTCTTTTGTATACACAGAGCTGAAAAATATATTACATACATCTGCCTCCTCTTTTTCCCCAGTTACCAACTAAAAATAATCTTGTAAAGGTCTATGTTTCAGATATGTTTGTCCTACTCTCTTTTTTAATTTGTCATTCATTTGGAATTTTTATGGCCTTGATTTCCTTTCATACTCTGTTATATTCTTTTTAACGTTTAAATATTGATAGTGCTCCTCATTTTTATATTTTTTAAATGTTCTTTTCTTAGGGTCCTTTCACACGGGGCGGATCAGTTCTGATCCGCCCCGTGGATGTCCGTTTGCTCAGCGGGGATCACTCCGCCGATCCCCGCTGAGCAGGGAGATGACAGGTCTGTCTCCGCACACTGTGCAGGGACGGACCTGTCACAGCGCCGCTCTCCCCTATGGGAGATCGGATGACGACGGACCGCAGTGCCCGTCGTCATCCGATCCGATCCGCAGACAGATGGAAAAATAGCTTTTTCCTCCGTCACACTTTTTCGGATCGGAGCGGGTCGGATGTCAGCGGACATGTCACCGCTGACATCCGACGCTCCATAGAGCTCTATGGAGCACCCGTTCAGGTCCGCCTGAAAAACTGACAGGCGGGCCTGAACGGGACGTTAGTGTGAAAGGGGCCTTAATATCTATATTTTCTAATTATTTATATGTTTTTTTGTTAAAAAATCAGAAAAGCATAAGAATGACCAAAGGACGAGCTACAATATAATAAAAAGGAAAGGTACTAAAAAAGACTTATGTTTGTATAAATATGGGCGTGTGCATACCTCCCAACTTCCTGATATGAGAAAGAAGGGTGCCTTTTAACACAAAGTGGGGGTTATTTTCTAAAACTTGAGAGTGCAAAATCTGGTGCAACTCTGCATGGAAACTAATCAGCTTCCAGGTTGCATTGCCAAAACCTAATTGAACAAGCTGAGGTTAGACGTTGATTGGCTACCATGCACCGCTGCACCAGATTCTAGTTTTAGTAAATGTATCCCTTTATAACCCTTGAAACCACTAAGCAACTTATTCACTCCACCTGTTATCTCTTGCCTTGACTATTGTAACTCCCTCCTCATTGGCCTACCTCTCTGCAAGTTATCTCTCTTCAGTCTATTATGAATGCAGCTACCAGACTCATTCACCTTACCAACCAGTCAGTGTCGGCCATCCTTCTCTGCCAATCCGTCCACTGGCTTCCCATTGGCCAATTATTAAAATTCAAAACACTAACAATAGCATACAAAACCATTTACAACACTGCCTGAGCAACATCACCAATCCTGTCTCCAAATATCATCCAAACTGTCCTGTCCGCTCCTCCCAAGACCCCCTGTTCTCTAGCTCCCTTGTCACCTCCTCACATGCTTATCTCCAGGACTTCTCCAGAGCGTCTCCCATCCTCTGTAACACACTACCCCAATCTGCCTGGTTATCTACTACTCTATCCACTTTTAGGCGATCCCTGAAAACTCATCTATTCAGCGGAGGCCTATTCTGCCTTCAGCTAACAACCAAATCTTCTACTTCCCTCATCAGTTCATGCCTCACAGTCCCTACCTTTTGTTTCACCAGCCCCTCCCTATTAGATTGCAAGCTCACAGGAGCAGGGGCCTCCTAACCCTATTGTATTGAATTGTATTGTTGCTGTATTGTCTCCCATATATATATATATTGTATAGCGCTGCACTAACTGTTGACGCTATATAATATTAATAATAGTAAATCTTCCCCTGTATGTAGGCAAAGAAGACACCCCTGTCACATCCCTAGTTATGCAGACCATGCAGAATTAATCAAGAAAACATGAGTGATTAAACTCATACATACATTTTAGCACCACTACTTTACTGACTTTAAAAAAACTGCAACAAATGTGAAATATTTTGTGCAATATAAAATTTTTGTTGGTTAAACAGCAAATGTTTTAATAGAGGTTTATACCTTGGGCCAAAAAGAGTGAGAGCAAAAGAAGGACAGAAGGATTTAGTTCTAAAAGAGGGACAAGTTGTTCTAAATATGGAAAAGTTGAGGGTATGTGTGTGAATGGGAGCTAATACACTGTTGAGAAGTGAAATCATTGGCTGCAATAGATTATACCGTGCAACACCACACTGCCTGGTGCTTTACATATCTTTGAATTTGAGTACAATCTGAGTGAGTCATTAATGTGTATATCAACTCAAAATCTATTTTTTAGTTTGACATTGTGCTATACTTTTTTATTAGTTTTCTTAAGCAAATAAATGTATTTTGCATATCTTTAGCACATTTCCTTAACTGGAGATTCTACCAGTAAGAGCACTTCCTGTTGCAGTCTGACAATGCTGAGCCACTGCCTCCCAATTAGTAGCAGCATTGTCACCCTACTGTGTGTGCTCCTTCAGCTATCCTTCCTATTTCTATACTTCCTATTGGGTCTGCAGCCCCGCAGTGAATGAAGACACAAATCAGCTTGACAATACTGCTACTAATTGAGAGGATGCAGCTTAGCATTGACAGCCTTCAACAGGAAGTGCTGTTACTGGCCAAATTTCCAGGTAAGAAACTTTAAAACAGATTAACAAAAATGATTTGCTTAAGCAAACTGTATTCTAATACAGAAAATAGAATTTGGGTTTATATACATTTTCAGGCATGTAATCAGAGAGACAGAGAGCACAGTACAACCAAAGAAAAAAATGTTAAAGGAAAACAGCTTTTTTACTGCCATTGGAATAACGGGAGATTGCAGTGCACATGAGCAGTAGAAGCACAGCTAGGAAATTGTTGAGGAAGAGTCTGTATAGTGCCTAGTGGGGATCAGGCACAGATAAAAATGGGTGATGGGAGAGGGAGTCTGGCCTTAAAGGTGTTGTAAGGTTTTTTCATCTTAATGCATATTATGTATTCTGTGTGCAGCAGCCTACCCAGCACATTTACCTGAGCCCCCTCTCTGTCCAGCAATGTCCACGAATCCCTTGGCCTTCCAGGACTCTCCCTCCTGATTGGCTGAGACACGGCAGCGGCGCCATTGGGTCCCACAACTGTTAATCAAAGTCAGTTAGCCAATCAGGTGAGAGAGGGGGCGGGCCAAATGGCTTCTCGGTGCCTGAATGCACACATGGAGCTGCAGCTCAGCTCGAGTGCCCCCATAGCAAGCTGCTTGGTGTGGGGGCAGTCGACAGGAGGGAGGGGCCAGGAGCAACAAAGAGGCACCAGAGAAGAAGAGGATCTGGGCTGCTCTGTGCAAAACCAGCTGCCTACAGCAGGTAAGTATAACATGTTTGCTATTTAAAAAAAAAAACAAAAAAAAAAAACAAGACTTTACAATCACTTTAAAATGGAAAACTGTAAGAAATGTATAATTATCCTTTAGGCTGGGTTCACACCGCTGCGGGGGGAGAACCGGATGTGATTCGCACAGCAAATCACATCCGATCTCCGTAGCGCTGCGAGTTCAGCCATACAGATAGTATGGCTGAACTCGCAGCGGTCCCGCAGCAAACTCGCACGGGACCCTTTTCTGGGTCCGCAACGGAATCGGATCGCATGGGGGTTCACACCATGCGATCCGATTCCTGTGCGAGTCGGCAGATCGCACTGCGATATGCCGACGGATCTGGGGGTGTCATTAACATAACATTGACACCCCCAGCCGTCCGCATAGGGCAGTGTGAACTGCCGGCGGGAGGTATGCGATGCGGGAAAACGCCGCGGATTCGCGGCGTTCCCGCATCGCAGCAATGTGAACCTAGCCTTACATACATTACATACATACATCCAAGCTTATGTAAATGCTTGGGAGGTATGCAATTGTGGTTAACAATTCAATTAGAATGCTGTGTTAAATGTTTATCAAATGTGAGACTTTCTTCAGTATTATCCCATATACTGTAAATGAATGTGCTGGTATGGGAAAAGGCAAAACCCTGGGCAGAAAGATATTGTCTGAAGGAAGCCTGTTATTATAGAAATATGAAGACTGCCAGTGCTAACCTCCTTCTGAAATGCTAATTACCTGGCTGTGTCTGGCTTCATTGCTTTCTGAGTCACTGACCTAAATCAGCGTGCATGAAATTAAGTCAGAGAAAAATTAGAACCGATCTGCCATTACTGCTCCCTGGTCCACCAGGGATTCAGACTGGTGCCCATACTTCCAAACTTTATGAGATGGGAATGAGGGATACCTATTGTCAAAAGTATGTAGGCATAGGACACACCCCCTGCCCACAAAACTTTTTTTTTTTTTACCACTACTGTTCCTTTTTACTGGCTTTTGAAATGTACAAATGCAGCAATTTAGAAACTGGATGAAAGGTTTGGCACCATGAAACACTTTTTGGACAATAAATAGTGCATTTTATATACAATTATACAGTATAGATCATACCAAGATGAGTGACAAACGAGGAGGAAAAAGGAACAGATGGACTTTGTTCCAAATCAGGGACAGTCCCTCAAAATCAGGGACAGTTGGGAGCTCCAGAATTATGAGTTTTTGCCATCTGTGGCAAGTTTTGGAACTTGCTGTTGTTCTGATAAAGTGCAAGCACTCTCCCACACACAGCTTCTGGCAGCAGCAGGACACCTTGAAAAAACCAGGGCCAGCAAAGGGCCTACTACAGAAAGCCTCTAATGCCACATACACACAACCGGACTTTCCGGCAGAAAAGGCCCAACGGAATAATTTCATTGGATATTCCAATTGTGTGTGGGCTTCAGCTGACTTTTTTTTCTCAAAAAGTCGGACGGACCTAGAAATATAACAGGTTTTAAATCTTTCCAACGGAATCAATTCCTATTGGAAAAAAACATTTGTCTGTATGCTATTCCGACAGACCAAATACGATGCAAGGGAAGCTATTGGCTACTGACTATTGAACTTTCTTTTCTAGTCCCCTCATACGTCATAACGTTCGAAAGCAACGGACTTTGGTGTGATCGTATGTAGGCTAGTCCATTTGGTCTGAACTCCATCGGAAACTCATTTGGAAAGACTGTCAGAGTTTATTCTGACAGAAAGTCCAGCCGTGTGTACACGGCATAACACTCCTAAAAGAGTAAAAGGGTGACGGAAACTATTGGGCTATTAGTGACAAAATGGCATAATAAATTGTATAAAAAGGCATGGCATAATGAATTGTATAGAAATGGAAGCATCAGTAACTTTTTAAAGGAGAAGTATGGCCAAAGCTTTTTTGGATACTCTTTTCCTATGGATCATAGGAGTACAGTTTATTCTGAACTCCTGTGACCCATTTTCAGTAGATGTCATAGAGTTGGTCCAGTCCATGAAAAGTTCCCAAAATATGGCTGGCTCAGCCTGTCAGCTGCGATGCTGGGAGACTAAACCAATGGCTCCCTCCCCTCCACAGCTTGGCGCTCCAATGAGCACTGAAAAGGGCAGAGCAGAGTTAGTGACTGACAGTCATGGATCTCTGCTCAGATCAAAGAGGAGAACTGAGTTTGATTGCTCAGTTATCAGTCTTAGAGGTGGCGGGGAACAGATGCAGGATCAGATTAATGCTGCATCCACCTAGGTGAACTTTTTTTTTTTAATCCCATACTTCTCTTTTAAGTCTATTCTAGTCTAGTAAGGGTTACTTGATGGCAGTGTCTTTTTAGCTTGACCTTGGTTTTTGCAACAGTATGTATACATTTATTTAGGGTTTATTTCTTTAAAATAATTTGAATATTTCAAATATCTTCACTCTTATGGTATTGACTGTCTGCCTGCCTATGTGCTAGTCACTTTATGCCTGCCAGTGAAATATATAGCAAGTTGTAAATCCTGCAATTTGTCCAATAATTAGATGGAAAATTCCATCACGAATATTTCCTTCTGGACTTCTTTCCATTTCCAGGTCGCTCTTCAATCATTAAAATGTAAATTCATTTCCTTACTGAACTCCTATCAAGACATTTTTAATAACCCAGAGTTTGTAATTAAAGCATTTCACAACCCTATTAAATGCTCAGAAAGAGAATTGTCAATACATTTCAGCTAGAAGGTATTACAGGGTACAATACCCACATAATACACATACTGATTATTATCTTGTACTAAGGTATTGGAAAGATAAGGTTTCCTCTATGTTCTCATCTTTAAAGAAATCTTATTATAAAAAGGTTGATTTTTCTGAAACTTTTGTTTTATAATAATATATAATAATTTATAATATACTATTTTATCAGTCTGTTCCTAAACTTTGAATTCCTTGTATTCATATTGTAAATAAAAGGCCACTAATTTTACAGCAATTCATTTAGACTCTTACATAAGGATTCAATAGAAATTTGCAGTGTTAATGTGCACTTTAGTGATTTCCAACTGCCAGTAACTTAATGTAAGTGTTTTCTCATTGTCGTGTCCATTACAATCAGAAAATGCATTATTTGTGCCCTTATCACACTTACATCTAAGCAATAAGTACATTGGGTCATACTAAATTTAATCTCCAATTTTTAATGTAAAATATTTGCAAATACATAATGATTTTAAAGGGCAACTAATGATATATTTCTCAACATAAAATAAGTACATTTCGGTTTACAGTTATAAGTCTTTATTACATGTCTTAACCCCTTTATGATGAAGGTAAAACAAATCTTAACACCTGAACCCAGGTTTGAAACTTTAGCATGTATGTATTAGTAAAACTGTAGCTATATATTTCTTGCCATTACCATGATCTACGTTTGCAGCTGTTTGTACTTGTGGTGGGCTCCACAAACAATGGTGCAAATTTCATTTTTTTTATCCTACCAAAAACACACTAGGGTTGATTTACTAAAACTGAAGGGTGCAAAATCTGGCGCAGCTCTGCATAGTAGCCAATCAGCTTCTAACTTCAGCTTGTTCAATTAACCGCTTGCCAAACGAATGGCAGAATGGCACGTACAGGCAAACTAACCCACCTGTACATTGCCCTGTAAGAGGCGGCCCTCGGGCAAGCTCTGTAAGTCGGGTCGCGGGTCTCGCAGACTCGATGTCCGCGGGAATACCTGCGATTGTCTTACTGAGAGGAAGAACGGAGAGATGCTGATTTTTGTTTTGCATATTTTTCACACTTAAATGATTAAGATCATCAAACTAATTTTATTATTACACAAAGATAACCCAAGTAAATCCAAGATGCGATTTTTAAAATGATTATTTCATTTATTAAGGGAAAAAAGCTGTTTAAAACTGCCTGTCTGGGAGTGCGCATGCGCGGCGCCCTGTGATGGCCGCCTGAACACAGGGCTCCGCAACGTCCCGGCCTCATCGCTCTCTTAGCGGCTGAACACCGCCGTAAATCCGAGCGAAAAGCATAGCGAAGGTATCCAACATCGTAGGGGCTCGAACGGATGCCAAAAGGAAAGGCGAGGAGAGGGCTGAACACCCATCTCGCTAGCCTCCCCGGAGCGGACGGCTCACCTAAGATGGCGGCGGAGCGATCGCCTCACGAGGCCCTCGCAGACACGAGGGGATTGTCGCCCTGGCGGGACAGACTCCACGACGAGGTATGTGGAGGGGATCTCACCCTTCCCATCAAGGGAGGTCCACAATCCCCTGCATCCACCATATCGCTGATTCAGCAGACTTTGGAGGACATCCATTGCTTATCTCCTGAGGGAGCCCACAGACCACAACTTACAGAGGCCTTCACGGAAGCAGCACAGCTCATCCCTCACTCACCCAAGTCCCCTCAGTCTCAGGATATGTCCTCTATGTTCTCCAAATTTGCAGAGCTGCTTGATAAGGGGCTAGCGCAGACAGCATCTAGAATTACTTCTGACATAAAATCTGATCTCCATATGCTGGGCTACCGCATTGAAAGTATTGAAAATAAAATGGATGCCACGATCGATCGAGTGAACCAGAATTCCGATCGTTTTCAGGAACTACACGAACAACTTGAGGGGGCTTATGCCAAAATCGACGATTTGGAAAATAGATCCCGCAGACTTAATTTCCGCATCAGGGGGCTCCCTGAAATCGGTAACAGATGTACATGACGCTGTCCATTCACTCATAAAATCCCTCATTCCTGATATCAGATCTCACAGATTGGAATTGGATCGCGCTCACAGAGCACTGGGTTCCCCCCCGCCAAGATGGACTCCCACGCGATATAGTGGTTAAGCCGCACTACTATAGTGTTAAAGAAGAGGTGATGAAGAAAGCCCGGTTATCGCCCCAGCTTCAAATTATGGGTCACCCAATTCAACTATACGCTGATATTTCTCCCTTCACCATCCAAAAAAGGCGATCCCTGAAACCTTTATTGACGATCCTGTCTCAGAAGAACATTAAGTACTGGTGGCTATTCCCGTTCGGCTTAAAATTTGACTTTAATGGTAAACCTTTCCGCTTCAACTCACTCCATGAAGGAGAACTACTGCTCCGCAAGCTCGGCCTTATCCCATCGGATCCACCATCCCCCATGCAGACCACTTCCTCTGGGATGGCCAAACGCCCTCCGCCTTCCAGCCCTATTACTTCACTCTGGATCTCCCCCAAACACAAGAAAGCTAAAGACGGACTTCCTCCATGATGATGACGTAGTCCTATTTTGGGTTCCGAAAATTTATTTCTCTGTGGGACTCCTTTTCCTTCTATTTTGGAGTCCGAACCTTACCAGGTTCTATTGTTTCAAAACTTTTGGTTAATTGCATTCACTCATTTTGCCCCCATTCCAATACTTGTGATGTGTGCAAGTTATATATCACATCCATTAGCAATGTCTTGTTTTAGGTGTTCAGTTTTATCTGTGGAATTTTCATATATCTTGCCTTTAGGTGAGAGCAGGGGGGGCCGGGACGTTCTCCCTGAGCACTCTTTCCTTTCTGGGTGGGACAGTTCCTGAGGGGTCTGTGTCATCCAGTCTGGACGTCTCCTCCGTTGTGAGGATAGAAATGTTGGTTTCCTTCGGTGGGCGGAATTGCTATTATCCCCCACCTGGGAAACTTATGTCTTTTTTGTTTTTTTCTTTTCTCTATTTCATTTTCTTCTTTCTCTTCTTTTCTCTCCCTGATATAGCTTATGAAGCGGTCTCTCTTTCCCTAGCGTCTCATCTGGATGTTTGGGAGTCTCTCTTGGATCCTCGATGTATACAACTGGTCACCAGCGAGAGGGTAGGTCACAAGGGTATCCCTGCCTTCTGTTCCTTTCTGCTCCATGGCTGACATCCCACACCACAAACCTGTACTGCGCCTAGCATCCCATAATGTGCAAGGTCTGAATTCCCCCATCAAACGTAAGAAAATTTTCCAACATTGTCACTCCCAAAAAATTGACATCCTCTTTTTACAAGAAACACATTTCCCAAAATCTTATCAACCCTCTTTCATCCACGCAAAATTCCCCAAGTTTTATTTAGCCAATTCTGACAACAAGACCAAGGGGGTTGGTCTGTTTTTTTCGGGCAGAGTTAAATTTTCTTTGGTTTCTGAATGTAAGGACCCGGGCGGCAGATTTATTCTTCTTAAAATTATTATTGAAGAACAAATTTACTCTCTTATCTCATACTATGCTCCCAACAAGGGGCAGGCACAGTTTTTCCAATCCATGCTTAACACCTTGTCTCCACTGATGGAAGGAATAGTCATTTATGGGGGTGATTCTAATTTAGCCTTCGACTCTGGGGTAGACAAAACACGCCCTCCCGGAAGGGACAGGGTTCGTCCGACTAGGCAGAGCCTAAAGGTAGCCAGACAATTATATCACTATGGTCTGATCGATGCCTGGAGGGAACTTAATCCCAGGGTTCGGGATTATACTCATTATTCTAGTCCTCACCAAACCTTTGCAAGAATTGATCACTTCTTTATCCTCCAACAACATATCCCATTAGTGCGTCGGTCCTCCATTAGGGACTCTGCTTACTCGGACCATTCCATGGTCCTGCTTTCCATTCAGGGGGGTTCGACCCCCCCATCCGAGTTTCATTGGCGTTTAAATGCCTCCATTCTCAGCAATCCTGTACATGTCACGGAAATAGCACAACATATACAAGATTACTTCCTCCGCAACGATGTGGAAGACATCTCCCCGTCAACGCTATGGGCAGCTCATAAGGCCACCATAAGGGGCGTCCTTATCCAAATTTCTACCAGATTACGCAAGGCTCGTAAGTTAGAAATACTCAAACTGGAAAGGGAATTTTCTTCCCTGAGTAAAAGTCATAAAGCTAACCCCACACAACTCTCTGCAGACAAACTGGACGTAGCCCGTAATGCATTAAACCTTGCTCTTACAGCGGTAGCAGAAAAAGAACTCAGATGGGAGGGAGGACGCCATTATCAACATACTAATAGTTTTGGTACCCGACTCGCTAGACGTCTTACCCCTAAAACCAAATTATTTTCACTCCCAAAAATCTGAATGGCTGATGGTTCACTATCCCAGAATCCCCCTAAAATTTTTGATGCATTTCAGGATTTTTATCTCTCCCTTTACGGTAATACAGATAGTTGCACGCGTTCCGACGCCATTCATTCATTTTTACAATCGATTCAGATCCCCACACTGAAGGATCACCATAGGGACGATTTAGAGGCCCCTATTTCTGCAGAGGAAATAGAAGGGATAATTAAGGACCTTAAGTCAAATTCGACACCAGGACCCGACGGATTCTCTGTGCCTTATTATAAGCACTTCTCGCAAACTCTAGCCCCGTATCTTGCTCGGTTTTTTTAATCACCTTAGATCTGGCTCTCCTCTGGATAAGGCCCTCAATTCAGCTTTTGTTACGGTTATCCCAAAACCTGGTAAAGACCCTAGTAGCGTGTCTAATTATAGACCCATATCTTTGATCAACAACGATCTTAAAATCTTAACTAAACTCTTGGCTAATCGTCTTTCTAAATTCATTAACCAATACGTGCATGCTGACCAAGTGGGTTTTATCCCGGGGAGACAAGGCCCGGATCAAATTAGGAGGGCAATAGACATAATCTCACTGTTGCAGTCCCAGTGGGACGGGGGTCCCCCTCAACAGGGATGCCTCCTCTCATTAGATCTAATGAAGGCGTTTGACTCGGTGTCCTGGTCATTCCTGTTCCCCAATCTTGAAAGGTGGGGATTTGGACAATCCTTCATGAACATCATTCACGCTCTTTATTCGACCCCAGAAGCTCGAATAAAGATGCAGGGTTATTTCTCGAGCCCCTTCTCTATACGTAGGGGCACAAGGCCTTGTCTCCATTGATTTTCGCCATGGTCATTGAAACACTTGCTATATCAATTAGAGCGAACCCTGACATTAAGGGTATTAGATGTGGACCGAAAATTCACAAGTGTGCTCTATTTGCTGATGATGTTTTGCTTTTCATCTCCTCACCGACTACCTCGCTCCCAGTAATTTGCAAACTCCTTAATGATTTTGGCGATATCTCTGGGTTAAGGGTCAATTATACCAAGTCTTTAGTGCTTAATATCAACCTTCCACCCACATTGGTCTCCCAACTTAAACATAACTTCCGTTTCGAATGGTCAGATTCAAACATTCCTTATCTAGGGATTCACCTTACCGCTTCAATTGACAAACTGTACTCAACTAATTTCCCCCCGACATTCCGCAAACTGGAGGAAGATCTGGCCTTCTGGGATACCCTTAAGTTATCCTGGTTGGGCAAGATAAACTCGGTCAAAATGACACTCCTCCCACGAATACTGTATCTCTTCAGGTCATTACCCATCCCTGTCCCGCAGGACCGCATACGTAGTTTCCAGTCCAGGATCCTAAAATTTCTTTGGGGTTCCAAGGGTCACAGAATCTCTAAAGACACGCTTTTTCGTCATAGAAATCAAGGGGGTCTGGGGGTCCCGAACATCCTTTCTTATTATCAGGCAGCGCAAATTTCCCAATTGTCTACTCTCTACTTTAAAACATCCCAGCCAGATTGGGTTCATATGGAGAGGCAGGCGGTCCCTAACTACACCCTGGATTATCTCCTATGGTGCGTTCCGAAGTCCAGACCAGCAGTTATGGCGCCTACTCTCTCCCATTCCATCGCCCTTTGGGACTCGTTGAAAAATAATCAATTTCTTATTTCACATTGGAAACCGCTCTCCCACATGTTCAGGAATCCCCTCTTCCTTCCTGGGCAGGATATTAAGGCCTTCCGTTGGTGGCTAGATAAAGGATTGTATAGGATTGGCCACTTTCTATCGCCCTCTGGTCCTTTCTCTTTGAAACACTATATTAAAAAGCATCACCTGCCAGATACTGAAATATTCCGCTTTAATCAAATTAACCATTTTCTACAGTCCTTGAGGCATCCTACTGACCCCCCTCTTTTCATCACTGAATACGAACTTTGGTGTGGTCAAGCCATGGAGCAGAAGGGAGGGATATCTGTGATCTATCGTGCTCTTACAAGGGTGGAAAGTAAAACACTGTTTATGCGAGAATGGGAAACAGATCTACAACAACAATGGTCCTTAGAGGAGTGGCATAAGGCATCTCTCAAGGCCTTCAAAGGCTTTCTAAATGTAACTCTCATAGACGCTAACTTAAAGATTCTTATGAGATGGTACATGGTACCTCTGAGATTAGCAAAAATTTATCCGAATGCCTCTCCCCTTTGTTTCCGTGATTGTGGCCATATAGGGTCTATATTACACATCTGGTGGGATTGTCCGAAAATTAGTTCTTTATGGAATAAGGTTTTCCACATTATTCGGAAGATCACTACCTCCCCCATTCATAAAACACCTCAAATAGCTTTACTCAACTTTCCCTTACAAGGAATCCCGAAATTGACGCAACAACTCATTAGATTTATTCTGGTGGGAACTAAACTCACTATAGCCAGGGCCTGGAAAACACCGACGGTCTCCCTAAGAATGGTTAAAAGGAAAATTTCTTGGATCATGGTTCAGGAAAAAACTGTAAGCATTTTCCTTGATAAGCTAGACAAACATACAGCGATATGGGATCCGTGGATCAATTATACCTCTAAATGTTTACCTTGTTCAGGGACTCCAGTTTGTTGAGGGGCAAGAGAGGCCCGCTTCCATCTTAGCTATCTTTTCTCTATTTCCTTTTCTTTTTCTTTTCTTTCCTTCTTTTCTTTTTCTCATCTTTCTCTGATTTAGTGCTTCTTATCTAGTTTATTTTGGGTACACCGGGAGGCTTAAACCCCCATTAAGATCATAACCCTTTATACTCAGTTCTGTTTGCTGATGTGTTTTTTTCTTTTTCATTTTTTTCTTGTTTTCTTTTTTAAGAAGATGTATCATAAGAAGATGTAGCATAGGTCCCAGTTAGTGGGCTAGGTTGGGTCTTAGGGGCTCTGGCACAGCAAGATCCCTTTTGGGGTGCTAGGCCCAAGAGGCTCAACCTCACAGTCAATAGACGGGTTCCTCGGAACCATAGGTTGTACATCTATGGAGAGGCTTTTTCGTTGGTTATTCTTAACTAAAAATCTACATGTTATCCACCAGATAGCTTAAACTGTTTGTTCAAGCTCAATATTTATCTGGGTTCATGTTCTGACTAAGCGGTACTCTAATATACTATGTAATACTATTGTGTAAGATGCATAGTGTTTTTTTTTTATTGTCTTTATGTTTATTCTTTCAATAAAAATCTATTGAAATAAAAAACTGCCTGTCTGCCTGTGAAAAAGTAATTGCCCCCTCCCATGCTGAATCATGAATGAACTGATTAACCACAATTTTTTGGAAAGTTGAGTTAAATTTCACTTGCCACACCCAGGCCTGATTACTGCCAGACCTGCTTAATCAATTAATCACATAAGTAGAAACTGTCTGACAAAGTGAAGTACGCTAACAGATTACAAAAAGCCACACATCATGCCACAATCTAAAAAAGTTCAAGAACAGATTAGAAACAAAGTAATGTACATGTATCAGTCTAGGTAGGGTTTCACAGCCATTTCTAAGGCTTTGGAACTCCAGTGAACCATGGGGATAGCCATTATCCACAAATACAGATAACTTGGAACAGTGGTGAACCTTCCCAGGAGTGGCCAGCCTACAAAAATTACTCCAAGATCATGATGACGACTCATCCAGGAGGTTATAAAAGAACCCAAAACAACAAATAAAAAACTGCAGGGCTCACTTGCCTCAGGTAAGATCAGTGTTCAAGATTCAACAATAAGAAAGAGACTGAGCAAAAACGGCATCCATGGCAAAGTTCCAAGGCCAAAGAAACTACTGACCAAAAAGAACACAAAGGCTCATCTCACATTTACCCAAAAAACACCTTAATTATCCAAGACTTTTAGGCAAATATTCTGTGGACTGATGAGATAAAATGTTAACTTTTTGTAATTTGTGCATCCCGTTCCATCTGACATAAAACGAATACAGAATTTCATAACAAGAATATCATACCAACAGTCAGACATGGTGGTGGTAACGTGATGGTTTGGGGCTGTTTTGAAGCTTCAGGACCTGGATAACTTATCATAATTGATGGAACCATGAAGTTCTACCAGAAAATCCTAAAGGATAATGTCCGGCCATCAGTTCGTGCCCTCAAGCTCAAGTGCACTTGGGTTATGACGCAGGACAATGATCCGAAACACAACAGTAAGTCCACCTCCAAATGGTTCAATGCAAAATTTAGGTTTTGAAGTGGCCTAGTCAAAGCCCGGACTTAAATCCAATTGAGATGCTGAATCATGATCTTACACAGGCCGTCCATGCTGAAAAACCCTCCAATGTGGCTGAATTAAAACAATTCTGCAAAGAAGACTTGGCCAAAATTGCTCCACAACAATGTGAAAGACTCAATGCCAGTTATCATAAACGCTTGATTGCAGTTGTTGCTGCCAAGGGTGGCATAACCAGTTATTAGGTTTAGGGGGCAATTACTTTTTCACATAAAGCCAGGTAGGTTTGGACAGCTTTTTTGCCTTAATAAATGAAACCATTTGCATTTTGTATTTACTCAGGTTATCTTTGTGTAAAAATAACATTTTTTGATCATCTGAGTCATGACAGTGTGACAAATATGCAAAAAAAAATCAGAAAGGGGGCAAATACTTTTTCACAGCATTTTACATTGCAGATGTATCAGTTACAAGGGTGAGACACATTATTTAACACTGGCAGAGGTACTTACTGAAGGGATATTTAGCGTAAACGCTTTCATTCTTTAAGAAATTTGGTTTCCATTTTGTGTCTCTCTAACATCCACTTCACAAATATATATGTAGGTTCTAGGTTTGTTAATCTAGTTTTGTTTCTCATGTTGCTGTTATCTTCTTTCAGTTGTTTTGTTTCTTTGAAAGCACAAGATTTTGAGGAATCACTAGTTTCATTTGTATTGTAGGCTGTACTGTATATGATTGGATAATCTGTATGACACGTTCAAAGGGCGGTACTTTCTGAAAGCCCACTTTAAATATACACACCAAAGAATAAAGATTAGATTTGCTCAGAGAGACTTTGTTGTTTTGTGTCATTGTCTCAATGGGCTAATCTCCCAGGCCTGTATGGGGATTGAACATCACACTTTAACAGACATGAAGGGGTTAAAAACCACCTCTAGACAATCTACATTCTCTTCACTTACGAAGATCAGTTTTTATTTAATTGTGTAAAACCTTTATCTCAAAGGGGATTGTTGTTATAACTGCTCATAAAGTATTAGCTGGAAGCTGGCTTCAATGTGTTAGTGTATTAAAATATGCTAGTGTGTTTAACAATCCCCTTCCCTCAAACTGACAATGCTGCTGTCCAAATGTGCTCCCTGTGTTAATTCATTCAGAGTGGGGGCGCTCTAATACAGGAGGTGTGCTACTGGACAGATCACCAGGTGAAAACAGAAGGAAAAAGCCTAAAAAAAAGGAAAACAAATGCTGCCAATACATCTAAGGATTGATAAGCGGCAATATATTACATTTTTGGTTTGGAGTTTAATGCTTGTTCTATAAGAAATCTTCTTTTGTGTGTGCTATAGAGTAGGTATGAATGAAGAAATGTGAGGAAAAACATATGTGGTTGGTAAGGCTCCATATACATCACATGTGGCAACTAAATATGGTATGTTTGGAGGGAGTTGCACCTGCCACATATCACAAGGTAGCTGTAATGCAAGATGAAACATCACTGCTGTCTCTCTTATCACAATGAACTGTATATATGGGTGTAGCAATGCAACCAAACCCTTCCCATAGAAAAGAACAGGAGACACACTAAACACTAAACTATTTACATATTATGAACAATCAATAAAAGCTCTTTAAAACAAGCTCTCACTGACTCTGCTGCTTCAAGCATTCCAGGGAAGTTCATCTTCAAAGTTATGAAACACTAAAATTCTAGCTATCTTAGCAATCTGCCATCTCTCCTATGTAAACACACATTTTACTAGTTTACAGTCCATCAGTAATGGCTTTTTTAGAGCATATTACATCTTTAACCACCTGCCGACCGCCCGCCATCATTATATGTCGGCTGTTTGAAGAGGAATATCGTTGTTATGGCAGCTAGTTGTCATAACCCCATCCTCTTCTTCAGCGGGTGGTCAGCTTTCAGAAAAAAGTGGTCTCTGTGGCGGATTCGCCACAAAATCACTTTTATCGGTGGCGGGAGAGGGCCCCCCCCTCCCGCCGCGTTCCTGTTCCCTCCATCACTTACCAGAGCTGTCTGTAGTGGTTGAGGCGATCGGATCCTTCTCGGTCTGGGGTATGGAGCTGACTGAGAGGAAGACGGCCCCAGCTCGGCTCCATACCATTGCAGGGCGAAAGTGACGTCAAAACGTTACTTCCTTCCATCGCTCTTAAAGGGACATTTTATTTTTTTCAAATAACATTTTTTTTATTGCATTTGTTACTTCCATCGTTCTTAAAGGAACCTTAACACCATAGTTTGGTCCATCAGATTGATCTACGTTTATGTTTTTTTGACCCTTAGGGGTTTATAATGGTGAGCTTGCACTTCACCTAGTGAAAAGAGCACGAGTGGAAATTGACATTACGCTGTGGTGTCATCTCTATGAAGCACATTATCAAATAGAGACTTTTTTGATTGCGCAATTTATGATATTTATTGCTTTGGCTTTTTTTGCATTATATGTTTGTTTATGAATTGAATTTGCACTGGCACTTATATATAAAACACTTACCTATTTAGTAATTTATTGTCACTTTCTAGTTATTATTTTTACCTAGATTTAGAGGCAGCGCAATCGCACTTTAGGTGTTAACTTCTAGGATGGATTAGTTCCTTGACCATGTTGTATATAATAATGAGGCTGAGTATTTATTTCTGTGTCCCTGCTGAGGTCAGTTACGCTATCAATTTGTCCTAATGACCATTATCACCAAAACAGGGATAATTATAAATGTTAAAGTTGTCATGAGGGCAAGAGTTGAGGGTACATTTTCAAATTTTCCAAAGTTTTGGAGACATCTGCTTAAGAGGGGATTTCCCTTTACTTTGGAGATAAAGAAAATCTCCTATGCAGGACATGAACAGCAAATGATACATTGGTTTAAATACTTACCTACTGTATCCAAAACAAATAAAAATGTTCTGACTTTACATACATTTTATGAAGAAATATTAAAGTAATACTAAAGGCTAAACATGTTTACCTAAATGCATTCACAACATTAAGTTAAAAAGTGCTCCAGTACTAATGATTATCCCTTATCAACAAACATTAACCTGGTATCTTTCCCAGCCCCTGGGTCCTCCCCGAGCAACACCAGTCCCAGACTGCAGAGGCTTGCTGTGCACAGTGGGTACCAATGGACTCACACAGATTTGGCCCAGAGAGTGCACGCATGGGTGTCTCCTTTAGGAGCTGCTACCTAAAGGCAACACCTGCAAATATTCAAAGAAACAGGCTATACAGAATGGGGTTATGTTATTAAAGTCAAATAGCTTTGCATGTAAAGTTATGCCCCGTACACACAATCAGACTTTCTGGCAACAAAACCGTGGAATTTTCAAAGGTTGTTGGCTCCAACTTGTCTTGCATACACATGGTCACACAAATGTTGGCCAACAATTATGAACGTGGGATCGTGGTGATGTACAAGACAAACGACAATCCAAAAGGAAGATCAATAGTCAGTGCAGCTCCTTCTGCTTGATTCCATGTGTGAACTTTTGTGCGCCGACTTGTGTGCACACGATCGGAAACTCTGACAACAAAGTTTTGTAGGCGGAAAATTTGAGAACCTGCTAGCCGACACTGGTTGGCGGAAAGTCTGCCAACAAATGTTCGATGGAGCATACACATGGTGGGACTTTAAGCCAACAAGCTCACATCCAACATTTGTTGTCGGAAAATCAGATTGTGTATATGGGGCATTTCTCTGTACTTTTGAATTATCCATAGAACTTAGTGAATGTGGTGACATTTTACTTTGCAAACAATACCCAATCATGTACAAGGAAAGTAAAAAAAAACAAAAAAAAACAGCATTTCGATTTTTTGCTTAAACATGATTGGATGATGGAAGTTAGCAGAAATGTATCTCATTCACTTGGTTCTAAGGAAAATTTCCATGCAAAGTGCAACTTGCAACTTGAGCAACCTAATTGCTTTCAGTAAATCAATCCCAACGTGCAAGTCTGGGCTTCCTTAAATTAAACACTATAACCCCTTATGACATGCCCATGAAATCTCGTGTTCAAATGGCTTACTGGGATCATGGCTGCAGTTGCAACCATGATCCTGGCACCAAAATTTTTATTGAGGGATGGGCTTCCTTGTAGAAGTGTTTTACAGGGCGTGGAAGGCCCCCCTCCTCCTGCCGCTGCCCGCTGCCTTTACCAGGCTCTCACGTGCAATCAGGGAAATCGGTGCTACCCCCAGTGGTGCACTGAGAGGGGAGAAAGGTCCATCATACCTGCCTCCCCACTGATGTAAGCATTTGGAAGCTTGTAGAATTTCATCACTTCTGGTTTTGGTTTGTGGTTTCCAAGCTGTTACCAGCTTGTAAAACATCAAATCAAACCGATCTCAGCTTGATCGGATGCTTTGGAGGGCAGAGGAGAGATCTGTGGTCTAATAGACACTAGATATCTCCATAAAAAGGACCTGCCACAGCGCATGTAATGTTGTTCATCCCTTGTGATTGCAATACAGTTGATTAAAAAAATAATAATAAATAAAGGGACAGTGTAAAACAAGTTTTAAATAAAATAAAATTTAACAAAAAAAAAAATGAACGTGCCCCGTCCTTCTGCACAAATGCAAACACATACAAAGTTCGCACCACATGTGAGGTATCACCATGAACATCAGAATCAGAGCAATAATTCTAGAACCAGACCTCCTGTGTAACTCTAAACTAGTAACATGTAAAGGCTTTTAACCAGTTGCTGACCAGCCGCCACAGTTGTACTGCGGCAGAATGGCACGGGCAGGTGAATCTACATTGTGTTACGTCAATTCCTTAGGCGGCCTCTAGGAGTGCGCGTGGCCTGACAGTTTTTATGACTGCTGGGCCCCCACAATCGCTCGTGACAGGGTGAGAACCGGGATCTCTGTGTGTAAACATAGAGATGCCGGTTCTCTGAGGGGAGAAGTGAAAGATCGTCTGTTCACACAAAGTATGAACAGCAATCTGTCATCTCCCCTTGTCAGTCCCATTTCCTTTCAGTTATAACACAGTTAACGCCTTGATCACCCCTAGTGTTAACCTCTTCACTGCCAGCGAAATTTTTACAGTAATCAATGCATTTTTATAGCACTGATAGCTGTATTATTGCCAATGGTCCCAAAAATGTGTCAAAATTGTCCGATGTGTCCACCATAATGTCGCAGTCATGATAAAAATCACAGATCACCACCATTATAAATAAAAAAAAATAATATCAATAAAAATGCTAGAAATCTATCCCCTATTTTGTAGACGCTATAACTTTTGTGCAAACCAATCAATATATGCTTATTGCAATTTTTATTACCAAAAATATGTAGATGAATACATATCGGCCTAAATGGAGAAAAAAATTTGCTTTTGAAAAGTCAAGAAGGGGGTAAAATAATCCGGAGCTGAAGTGGTTAAAACTTTGGCTATGGAGATTTGTAGTGTGACATGTGAGGTATCTTTTTACTCAGCATAACATTATCTTTTATATTTTACCAAAAAATTGGGTATTATACAATGTTTGTGTTCACTAAAATTCATTAAAGTGTATATTTTCCTAAAAAAAGTGCTTTGGAAAAATGGCTGTTCAACTATCGTGTGAAATAAAAAAATTGCAACAACCACCATTTTAATCTCCATGGTCTCTGATTTCCAAAATATATAATCTTTGGGGTTCTAAGTCATTTTCTAGCAAAAGGAAATGCAGATTTTTGCATATACAGTATGTGGGTATTGTCAGAATTGGTCTGGCGGTCAAATTGTTAAATAAAAAAAAAAAAAAATGGATTTACTATTGCTTTAAGTTGTCTTGGCATAACTTTCCATAACTATGGAAGTACTAAATTTATAAAGTCAGAATTTGTGTGGATTAGACTTGCAACAAGATAGCATTTCAAGCTTTAGGGGGAGTTGACCAACTAAGCATATGTAGAGCCACCTTATGATGCCTTCTACTGAACTTACATTTTAATATTGTTTTATCAGTAAGAATAATAGCATGATTTTAGCTTTCCATTTGATAGTATGACTTCAGCTTTAGCAATGACCGGGTTATATTTTATGAGTTTGGCACTTACATAAAACATTATTATTTCATAATACATTATTCTTTGACAACAAATGTTCTGGCTTATTTATACAATTATCCTTTTAGGACTAGCTGCACAGTCTATGAAAAAGCAAATAAGTAAAAAGCATACACATAACACAATGCTGCCTAAGCAGGCTTTCTGAGATGGCTAAAGCCGCGTACACACGGGCGGACTGTATGGCCTACTTAGTCCGTCATACAATCCGACGGACAGTCCGTCCTACTTTCGAAAGGAACGGACTTGACCACACACGGATGCACAAACAGTCCGTCGAAAGCTTGCGCAATGACGTGTACAGCACGTACGACGGGACTAGAAATAGGAAGTCCAATACACAGCAATGCAACCTTTCGCCGTGTAAATCCTTTCTGAGCATGCGCCATTCTTAGTCCATCAAACTAGCCTACTGACGAGCGGATTGTCCGCTGAAACCAAAGTATGACGGACAGTATTTCGAAAAATCCGAAATACTTAGTACGCCAGACTGCACGCTGAAAAAGTCCGCTGAAGCCCACACACGAGCGGACTGTCCGCTGAAATGTGTTTCGACGGACTAAGTAGGCCATACAGTCCGCCCGTGTGTACGCGGCTTTAGTTTTACAGTCTCAAAAACTTTAGGTTGCGCTGATTAATAATAATCAAAGTGAAAATGCCATTTGAGTGAAACAAAAATAAAATCATGAAACACATTTTTTTGTTACAATTTTTTTGTTACATTGGTTTTACAGTCTGTCTGTAACTAACTATGATACATTTGTAGTCATCTTTCTTCCATTCACAACCTATATTACATGTCTGTTCATTAAATGATCTAAGTCTTGCTGCGTCACATTCAAGTTAACACTTCAGAGCACAAATGAAGACTCACAAATGTTGGATCTGTTTACAGTCCTGTACCCCTACATGTTAGAATTTGTGTCTGATTGTTATTACAAATGGCTCAAAATATCTTTTTTTCTAGTGAAAATGCTTTTTCCTCCCCTTCTCCCCAGTGCTCCTTGTTAGCAGAGCCAAGCATCCACACCTTCACCGATTGCCCTTACACAAGAATTGTATTTGAGAAAAGGAAGGGGGGGGGGTTGACTTGCTGATTTACTGAGAACACTTGTTTTAATTCTGCTGCCATTGGCACATTTAGATGCCCTGCCCCAGAAAGTATTATGAAAATGGAGGTTGTTAGTACAATGTCTATCTAACTATAAACATTGGGTAAAATAAGTGTTAAACATGTCACCATTTTTGAAGTTTGCTACACAACATTTAGACAAGCCTGTAAAATACTGGGAGGATATAGTCTGATCAGATGAGACCAAAATTAAACTGTTTGGATGGAGGTAATATGGCACTGCACATTACCCTCAAAAAATCATAACAATGAATTTTGGAGGTGGGAACATCATGGTGTGGGGCTGTTTGTCAGCATAGGGTACTGGCAAACTTCATATCATTGAGGAAAGGATGAATTGAAAAATGTACCAATACATTCTTGATTAAAATCTGCTGCCATCTACCAGGATGATGAAGATGAGACAAGAGTGGCCATTTCTGCAAGACAATGATCCCAAACACAGAGCCAAGGAAATGCTTAATTGGTTTCAAAGAAAGAAATGAATTCAATAGAAAATCTATGGAAAGAACTAAAGAGTTCATAGAAGAGGCCCACAGAACCTTCAAGATTTGAACACTGTTTGTGTGGAAGAATGGACCAAAATCACACCTGAGCAATGCATGTGACTAGTTTCTCCATACAGGAGGCGTCTTGAGGCTGTCAATACCAACAAAGGATTTTGTAGCAAGTATTAAATACATTTCAGTTAGCGTGTTCAAATGTTTTTCCTGTCATTCTATTTTATGACACATAACTTATTTGTTTTGGTTTCTTTGTATGTATGGATTGTATGGGTTGTTACCGATGTTGGTGAAAATGTCATGTCAATAGCACCTTTACAAATATATTTATCTAGAATATGGAAATGGTGATTTTACCCAATGTATCTATATCTGTGACTTTAATTGGACTACTTGAGTAGTGATACATCATCAACAGCTGGTAATATTAACCTGTCTTGTTCTACTGATCTGGTCAGTCAGGAGTTCACATAATGTTTAGTGACTACCCTCACCACTAAGTCTACCACTTGGTTATCGTTCCTCAGCTCACAATAATGAACTTCTATGAGCTAAGTGGTTGCTAATATAAACTATTAACCGGGCCATCAGGACATCCACTGGTAGGTAGATGTTACCTTCATCTCACCACTAGTTCTTCCAATCCCCTCCAACACCTCCTTACATTCTTTTTTTCTCTCTGACTTTTTAAAGCAAAATGGCTACTTTTTCATTGTTGAAAGATTTATACTGCAGAAATGTTACTGCTTAACCTGATAATAGATTCTTATTTCTGTACAGCCTTTCTTGTGATTTACACACCCATTCCACAGTGTACAGCCAGACAGATGGTACACATAGTTCACAAATAAGCCTTTCATCTTGCAGGTTCAGCAATTCCGCTTCCTATGTGAACTTTTCACCTCCTGCCTCGTCATTGAATAGTGAAGCAGCATTATCACCTGTGTCCAGTGAAAATGTAGATGACCCAGAAAGCAATAATGATAATCAGAAGGTAGCAGTGTGATCTTAGGCAGAACATACATTATGTAATTTTCTTATGTTCAACTACAGATTCAACGAAAATTGCTTGATTCTCCCATCAACACTCCCAACCATGACACTACCTGCCTGGAGTTTGCATGTTCTCCCGGTGCCTGCATGGGTTTCCTCCGGGTACTCCAGTTTCCTCCCACACTCCAAAGACATGCAGGTAGGTAAATTGGCTTCTGTACAAAAAAACTGGCCCTAGTAATTCTATTCATTAAGATAATAAACTTTCTGTGTGCAGCAGCCCTCCCCGCACCCCCCTAATACTTACCCAAGCCTCATCTCTGTCCAGTGATGTCCACATGTTCCTCAGCCACAAGGACTCTCCTCCTGATTGGCAGAGACATAGCAGCAGTGCCATTGGCTCCCGCTGTTGTCAATCAAAGTCAGTTAACCAATCAGGAGAGAGACAGAGGGGCGGGGTTAAATCAGGGCTCCGTGTCTGAATGGGCACGGGGAGCTGTGACTTGGCTCAGGTGTCCCCATAGCAAGCTTGAAGGGAGGGGCCAGGAGAGCCAAAGAGGGACCCAAGAAGAGGAGGATCCAGGTCGCTCTGTGCAAAACCACTACACAGAGCAGATAAATATAACATGTCTGTTATTTTTTTGAGAAAGTCACAGTCACTTTAATTCTGAAAAGGTCCTCTGGGGTGTTTCTTCCTTGGCTATGATAAGTGTAACAAACCTCTGCAGGAAATGATCACTGCCTGTTCTTCCAGGACATACGTAAACTAGTTCATACCAATTCAGGTGAAAGCACATTGTTTTTAAGGTTTCTCCATGTCTAGTATGTAGCCAGGGGTAGGACTAGGCTTCTCTCCCCCAGTATGGGAATTCATGAATAAATACTTTTAAACAATTAATATTGGCGATGCCAATATGTAATTTAAAATCATGTTCAGAAGTAGATAAACTGGTTTATAATGTATATCTTTGTTTTTCAGATTTTCTTTCAAACATTTTTCATATAATTATCTAATAAGTTCTCAGCATATTCTGATTCAACAATAGAAATGCTTTCACTCTCATAAAACTAGCAACTCAGAATGAGTCACTTCTAAGAACAAGTGTGCTGGAGAACAGTCCATCACCTATATCAGACTACAAAAGGACACTTCAGGTGACCTTTTGTTATAAGTATACTTAATAATGGATGGTATGCACAACAATACAACTAAAACAAATGCAGTACTTTTATTTAAAAAAAAGTAATTGATATTTCTTATTTGAAAGAAAAGCAGCAAGCACTCGCAGAGCTATAGATGCAAACTTTAACCACTTCCCACCCGGCCAATGCACATATACGGCCGGGTGGGAGCCGTCTACTCCTGATAGGACATTCAGGGACGTCCATCAGAAGGAGCGGGATCGCGCGCGCGCGCATGTCCCCACGCAGCGGCGCGATCCCGATGCGCCCGTGTCACCCAGACACGGCGCATCTCAGATCGGCAGGAGGGCTCTGTGATTGGCCCTCCTGATCACATGACGGCCGTGTCCAATCACGGCCGTCATGTGATGTAAACAAACAGCCGGTTGCTAGGTAATCGGCTCCTCCTCTCCTCACACAGAAGTCATCGCTGAGGAGAGGAGAGCAGATCGCTGCAGCCGGCTGATGATCAGTGAGTATGAGCTGTTTTTTACAGCTTTTTACTCACTGATCACCAGTCTAGTGTACACACAAATCACCACACAGTAAACACACCACACAGTATAAACACAATGTCCCCACACATGTCCCCAAAACATACATGTCCCCAAATAATAAAAACACATGTCCCTAATAATAAAAACATGTCCCCCACATATGTCCCACTAAAATCACATGTCCCAATGATTATCTGCACACATATGTACGTGATCACCTGCACACATATGTACATGATCATTTGCGTACATATGTCCGTGATCACACAAACCAATTATTATACACTTAACGGAATTTTTTTTACCAAAAACATGTAGCAGAATACATTTTGGCTTAAATTTATGACAAAATTTGATTTTATTGGATTTCTTTTAAAATAGAAAAAAGAAAATATAGTTTTTTTTTCCAAATTTACGCTTTTTTGCACTTATATCGCAAAAAATAAAAAACGGAGTCGTGAATAAATAACACCAAAATAAAGCTCTATTTGTGCGAACAAAATGATAAAAATTTCATTTGGGTACAGTGTGGGTACAGTGTAGCATGACTGCGCAATTGTCACTGAAAGCGCTATAGCGCTGAAAGCTGAAAATTGGCTGGGAAGGAAGGGGGCGAAAGTGCCCTGTATTGAAGTGGTTAAATACTGGGTCACCCAAAGCTTGATTACTATTGGGACCTTCAATAGACTGATGCTTAGATGTTGACTTTGAAAAAAACCTGTTGTGAGATTTTAAATTTTTAAAAACAAAAATCTTGACTTTTGCATCCTTATAAAAACGTGTTTCACTGTTACCAAGGGTTTGGCTTTCCTGATTGTGAGACTAAGCCCTGTCTCATTTCTAAGCAGGTTGAAATTCTGGTTAGTGAGATAGCAGCTGCGATAGCTGGGAGGGAAACAGTTAACCTGGTTTCCCACACTTTCTGCTGAGCTCTGTCTCTCTGCCTGTGCTGATAATAAAAGTGGGGAGGGCTCTGCCTGGACAGTCTGCTGCATGGAAAAGAAGACACAGACATGCCACAGCATGTAATCTCCAGCTGCCTTAAGAGAAGAAAGAAGGGGTAACAGTTCCACCTCAGAAAGCAAGCCTGCCTACTGTCACATCCACCATGTAGGGGGATTGCAGGGAGCTGCAGTCTTCCTTAAAGACACCAGTTTTGGTAATATGCCACTATGGACTCTGCCAGGGCTCAAGTCCTGCGGGAACGCATGGGAACGGAGTTCCTGTACTTTTTCCACAACAGGAACTCAGTTCCCATCAGGCATTGCCAGTAGGGGGCCCCATGACAGCTTCTGCTTCGATCTACCTACAAATCACAGCTAGCTGATGGGTAGATCAAGTCTAGATCTAGCTGATGGGTAGATCAGCTATTCTGCTCACAGGACATGCAGGGAGAGAGGTGAGCTGAGGGAGGAACATCAGTTTGGGGTGGTAAGCTGAGCACAATACCTGGCAAAGTTTAATGCCAGGAGGGAAGTTTATGTGGAAACATGTGAAGAGTTGGAATAGCAGCGAGTGTGTGTTGGAACCCTGCAGAATTTGCAGCCCTCCAAGCTAACATACATCTCCTAAGCAGGAACACATCACTATCTCCCCAAGCATTCTGTCCAGATAATGTGCAGTTAAATTATGACCTTTCCATTTAACCCTGTGTTATCCAAACTGTTCAATGAAAAGTGTAAACTCTCCACATAAACACTCTATATACAAAATAAAATTCCCCAATACAGGTCAGGACATGATGTTCACATTTGCATGGAAGCACAATTGAATGAATGCTAATTATTCAGAGAATTACTGTATTTATGTTTATTTAGGATTGTTTTTTTTTTTTTATGTACTAACAGTTAAGCTTCATACACACAATCCAAAAATTGGATGATAAATACCACTTTTGAAGCTTTCGTGCATATGAGCGTATAATTTTTTTATTTTTTTTGGTGGAGGAGTGGATTTTGGGTGGGAGTTCCCACACTTTTTTCCCCAGGACTTGACCCCTGGACTCTGCCATGACTCTCATCATGTGCAGGCATGCTGGGGCCACCTCAAGCCAGAGTTAGGGATTAGGGAAGATAGGGGAATGACTGTTACTGTTGAAATCTGAAATTACCAGGTTTTTCAGTTAAGCTTTTGAAACATACCTTGCCTGGTCTGAAGTTATTAAAGAGGTGCAATGCAAGTAAACGGCACACACATGTAGTTTCCAGCCTGGGTCAGAAAGCATATTGAGTTATGAAGACAGCACTGCAAGAGTAATGGTGCAGAGTAGGGCATGAGGTACTAAGGGTAATGTAGGTTTACTAAGAAGCCTGTAGTAAAGCATGTGCTGGTGACAGATAGGGCAGCCTCTTGTAGTGAGGGAGTTGTTGTCCACATTCTTTCTGTGAGAAGTCCGTCTCCCTTAGCAACGGAAGCAGATTACCGCTGCAAAGGTTCTCGGCTTGCGCACAGGTAAGAAAAAGAAAGAGTAAATGCAGAGCACATATGGATTCTGCATTAGGTGCTCAGCGGGACCCCATTCCATTACTGGTAGTGAGGTAAGGAAATGCGCTGGGCAGGTGGAGAGGGCATAGGCTTAGCTTGTCCCTCTAAAGTGCAACAGAGACAGCATAGTGTAGACGAGAAAGTTAACTGGAGGATAGTTTATTACTCAAGTGTACAAGGTGCACAGCACAAGTAAAGTTACCTCATGTGCAAGGCAAGTGATCCTGTTCAAGGTGCCCAGCATAGCCCAGGGTAGGCCTTCCATGTGACCCACACTTGGTACCCAACGAGTCAGGAAACATGGAGGAAGTGCCACCTGCCTACCCCCTTACAAACTACCTGTCAAGTAAAGTTTTCATGTGGCCAATAAAATGTTCTTTCATTGAATATGGGGATGGCAGGGGCTGGGGCTAGCCCTGAAGTCAAGTTTTTACTGAATTAGAGGTCTGTACAGATAAAGTAATAGCAGGTAAATTTGTTACCCATTAATAGTAGCATCCAATAAAAAAAAAAAGTTTCATTCTCTTATCATGCAACTGATTCAATTTGCACCAAGAGGGAAAACATATCTTCCTAATTCCCAAACACAATGAAAATATTTCCCGCAGGCTCCATTCAAACTTGTGCGACTCCAAAGTCCTGCGATATTCATTGCAACTTTTCATTTGTGATTTTCATGCAACTCTGGATGGGTGCGACTTGGATGCGACTTTGTTGACTTTGTCTTTGACTGTTGCACAACTGTTGCATTGATAACATTAAGATGAATCTTTCTTCTGATGTTTGAAAGTTTAAAATGCAGTCTATGGCACTCAAGTCACATGAAAGTCAGCTCAATGTAGTGCAGGAACCTATTTAAAGTCCCTGCAACTTTATGTTGCATATATTTGAATGGCTTCTATTGAAATACATGGGCTGAGACACTGTATATACATACATTTATATACTGTATATAGTAATCAATATTCTCTGTCATAAAAATAAAAATTATGTAGTCAGAGCTCAGACTTTAACCCCATAGAGATGGGTGACCATTGGTGACCTTCTTTTCAAAAAGCTAGTGGATTGGCTTGAATAGGTTCAATACATTTGAGACATAGAACTGGAACAAGTATGCTGAAAGTAAGTGTCAGAATTCCTTTCTCTGTATTTGTTCAGGGTCAGTGACTCAGAAAGTGCTGATGCTGAAGTAGGCAGGGAACTAGGATTTGAGGATTTGCAAAGGATAGATCATCCATGGCAGCCCCCATATTTTTCTAATGATAGATTCACTTTAGTTGCTCTTCCCTGGAAGATGGAGATATTAAATCGAGTTTAGTTAATCTTTTATCATAGCTGAGGTCCTCTATGCATTTTGTACATTTATCTGGCCCTTTTCCTCCAAAATAGGCATCATTTTTATTTTTAAACATTTCAAATGGATGACAGGTTTTTATAAGTTACTCGCGGAAAAAATCGGCAAGCCGGGGATAAAAACACAGGAACAAGTGAGTGCTAGACTAATATTTTCATTGGATATCAATGACACCAAAAAAAAAAAAAAAAGATAGGTCAGCGGAATCCCGCTTTAAGCCACTGTAAATTACCAAAAAAGTGCTGGGATGGATAAATAGGGATCAATAGAAGGGTTTAATACTTGCCTTTCTACAAGAAAATGCTGTTCTAGGTTCTGTTCGGCATTGGTCATTGGTGTTGTGGAATAAGAAATGTATAGCACAGTATACACAATGAGGTGATGTGGAATAGGGAATACAGAGTACAGAATCAGGCAGCACAGAACAGGGAACAGTACAGGATACAGAATAAGGTAATGTGAAATAGGGAATTTATAGTGCAGAGTACTGAAGGATGAGATATGGAACAGGTATCATACAGTGCAGATTACAGAAAAATACAGCATGGCATAGGGAATGTACAGCACAGCGTACCCAACATTATAGAGTGGAATAGGTATGTACAGCACAGCTTACAAAATCAGGTGTGATGACATAGGGGATGTACATTGCAGAGTACAGAATAATGTGGTGTGGTATAGGAAACATACAGCCCTTATTGGTAATAAATACACTATAACATAGGTGTGCACAGCCTATTGCATTAGGGTGTGTACCCCAAAGCTCAAACACATATGGATGTGTGTGCATGTGTATTTACTGTATACTGACAGTGTCAGTAGAGCAACGGAAAATTATAAGTAGAGCAAAGATTGGTATTAATAGGGCAGTGGACTGTGTCAGTCATTTTTATTTTTACTATTTTATTTTTTTATTATTTTTTACGATTTTATTATTTTTTCAATTTTTTAGGTGAAACATCAGGGGTCTAAACAGGGGGAATCTGCACCACACAAGGAAATTAGGGTGTGCCCAGGCACATCTGGCACACTCTGTGCTGCAACCCTATGCACCATAATGATACATTTTAATATTGGACTCTACACCATCAAAATCATCATGTATTGTATTTTTTTAGCTAGAATTCCGAGTGTAAATGAAGGACTTGACTTTCCTCCTGAGCTGTGCTCAACTTTCTTTTGCTGGCACGTTTAGCGCCTGAAAAGTAAAGAGTGCTACAAGGTTTAGGAGATCACTTCCTGAACCTAGAAGGGGGTCCTCCGGCATTTGGCACTTCTTTTTAGAAAGCTGCCTTCTGTTTGTGGGACATAACCACAGCAGCTGACAGACATCAGGGCTGAAGCCTGCAGCAGCCACAGTGTAGACCATAGCTCCCAACTGTCCCTGATTTGGAGGGACTGTCCCTGATTTGGATCAAAGTCCCTCTGCCCCTCTTTCCTTCTCATTTGTCCCATATTTTTAGTCTGATCTATATAGTTGTATATAAAATTCACTTTTTATCTTTCAAAAGGGGCTTCCCAGTGCTAAACCTTCATCCAATTTCTAAATTGCTGCATTTGTAAATTTCAAAAGCCAATATAAAGGAACAGTCGTAGTAAAAAAGTGGGTTTAACTAATAATTTTTTGTATAATTCCCCTTTAAGGGGGTGTGGCAGGGTGTGTGTCCTATGCTACATACTTTTGTTACTAGGCGTCCCTCGTTCCCATCTCAAAACATTGGGAGGTATGGTGTAGGCACCTCCCTGGAGGACAAATGCACCCTACCCCAGCCTGCTTCAGATGATACAGCATCAGTATGATAATCGTTGGTCATAGCTTCAGGACCAGGGGCAGCCCAAAAGAGATCCAGTTCTATGTGGTTGAAAAGCTGGCACTATTAAAGAGGAGGTCCAGCCTGGGTGAAAAAAAAATAAAAGTCAGCAGCTACAAATACAATAGCTGCTGACTTTTAAGATTAGGGCACCTAACTGTCCAGGGAGCCCACGATGTTGGCACCCCAGCCGATCTTCGGATCAACTCCTGGGTGCTGCCACCGCCATTCCTGGTAAGGGAACCCAGTAGTGAAGCCTTTCGACTTCACAGCGGGTTCCCTACTGCACATGCGTTAAACACGCTGCTTTTTCTAATTGGCCCGGCGGTGGGGGGAAAAGGAGGGGGGCTGAACTTCCCGGGAGATCGGCCGTGGCCCCTCTCCAGAAGTAGGGAAGGGGACCTGTCAAAAACAGGTCCCCTGTACCCCCCTCCCCCTTGGAAAGTGCCAAATGTAACACTGATGGGCGGGGGGAGCGCATAAGCAAGAGTTGCACTTTTGGTTGGAACTCCGCTTTAAGATTTCAAAATCAAACATCAGATGTCCAATGTAGGCCGAGATGGATATACAGGTACGTGTCCAGTATATGACTGGATGCTTTTAAACAACCTACATTGTAAAGCTATTGATGTACTGATATACACCATATGTTAAACTTAAGGAACTTATAATAACAGGTTTATTTTTCATTCATGGAAATACTAAAGCGGCTGAATTTCAATCCATCTATGACTGTTCCCATTCTCTCTCCAGCTGGCTTGTTGGAAATTTTTCCCTCAATCAGTGCTGCACCCAAATGATCAGCGTATTCTGACAAAGGAGGAGTACTTGCTGTCTGAACGCAACACAATAATAATGAATAAAATAATAGGAACTTGTATGGATGAGGGAATAATCTCTTTTGAGGAGATTAATTGGGGATATGATCAACATGTTCAAATATATAAGAGGTCCATATAGTGAACTTGATTTTGAGTTATTCTCTTTACAGTCAACACAGAGGACACAGAGGCACTCTTTATGTCTAGAGGAAAAGAGATTTCGTCTCCAAATACGGAAAGGTTTCTTCACAGTACAAGCTGTGAAAATGTGGAATAGACTCCCTCAAGAGGTGGTCCTGGCCAGCTCAGTAGATTGCTTTAAAAAAGGCCTGGATTGTTTCCTAAATGTACAAAATTTAACTGGATACTAACATTTATAGGTAGAGTTGATCCAGGGAATATCCGATTGCTCTTGGGGGATCAGAATGGAATTCTTTCCCCTGCTGGAGCAAATTGGTTCTGCTTTGCTGGATTTGTTTTGCTTCCTCTGGATCAACTGTGGGTATAGGATTGTGTATATATATTTTTTATTTCCTTTTATAGGTTGAGCTAGATGGTCTTTTTTCAACCAGACTAACTATGTAACATATATGGACAGCCTTCCAAAATAAATGCTACTATAACAGTAGTAAATTCATATCTAAGATGGTAAGCCAAAGAATTAAGTAAACATAGTCAAATCAGTGACTAATTCAATAGTAGTTTATCAACCGATATTCAATCCAAACAGCAAAGCTAAACTGGACCTTTTTGCTTTAGATAGAGTAGAACCTCTGTTTCATTTTTATTGTTTTCTGCATCCCAGTTGGGTGATTTTCCCTTGCTTTTTGTTGCATTCCCAGTACAGAAAGTTGAGATAAGCTAATGACTCTATTAGCATCTGCTCATTTCCTGTTCTGCTAAAAGGCACCAGCAGGAAAAAAAAATTGTCTACATACTGTATATATAATACAAAAATCACACAGGTTGAAGCCCTTTTGTATATCTGTAGGGTCCTGCACCAGACCACTTTTGTGAGCTCCTGACCCTGGTGTGCGCTTTGGAGAACTCAGTGCCCATTCAATGAATACAAAGTATTTTACAACTTTATTGGAATGTCACAAAATGGCATTCTATTCATATTTATTCACAGCAGCACGTTGTATAGTGCGAGGCAACATGTTGCTGTGAAAAAAGTTACTGCACAGCCTATTTTATTTTCTGCACACATCACCGCAGCACATTCATATGACTAAATAAAAAAGTCATAAGGCAACAAAAAGGACATAAGGTTATTTTCCTTGTCCGTGTATTGGGACTGCTCTAAGCAAGGATGCCCAGGACAGCCAAAGGTACCTGGTGGGAATAGGACCCTCAAACAGAACAAACAAATGTCCCAATGGGTCAATCCACACAAAAGTGAGATATCTGTTTTCTTTTCGATTATGTTTTATTACAGCTCTGAGTATAATACAAGAATAATTGCAGGTACAAAGGTCCTTCATAGTCAGGATTTGAAAATAAATTGCACATGACTTCATATCCTTAATGTAGATAAGTCACAATAAAGAACCTTGAGTTGTATACTTTATCCTCAACCACAACTGAGGAATCATTTTTTTTGGTAGAAGCTGAATACGTCAAACCATCTACTATATTTTTTCTCTCTTGGACGCTATTGGTAGGACATATGTACATGCGTTCCTGAGCTTACACCAACTGACAATTATAAGGGATGATGGACAGATGGGCAAGAACACAGCTAGGAATTATGGCAAGGAGACCTTGCATCTGGAGTATTCAAACTAAATATATAAAGACAGATGCTGATGATTAAGCTTTCAGGATCCATGTATAAATAATATATTACTTAATACTAAAGGCAGAACCTTCAAGGATGCCCAGGACAGCCAAACGTACCTGGTGGGAATGGGACCCTCAAAGAGAACAAACAAAAGCCACAATGTTCCACTTAATGGGTCAATCCACACAAAAGCGAGATAGCTGTTTTCTATTCGATTATGTTTTATTACAGTTCTGAGCATAATACAAGAATAATTGCAGATACAAAGGTCCGTCATAGTCAAGATTTGAAAATAAATTGTACATGACTTCATATCCTTAATGTAGATAAGTGACAATAAAGAACCTTGAGTTGGATACTTTGTCCTCAACCACAACTGAGATAGCATTTTTTGGTTGAAGTTGAAGACATCAAACCATCTACTATATTTTCTCTCTCTCTTGGACGCTATTGGTAGGACTTATGTACATGCGTTCCTGAGCTTACACCGGCTGTGACAATTGTAAGGGATGATGGACAAGAACACAGCTAGGAATTATGGCAGGGAGACCTTGCATCTGGAGTATTCAAAAAAATATATAAAGCCAGTTGCTGATTAAGCTTTCAGGATCCATGTATAAATAATATATTACTTAATACTAAAGGCAGAACCTTCAATCCTTGGCAGGTTCAAATGTACTTGGCAACACTATTATTTCCTTGTGACTTACTTTACTTGTTGCAGATTCACTTTAAATTCAAGGTAAATAAAACAATAGTTCTCACAATCCTTTAGTAAATTCAAAAAAAAAAAATTAATATGATTTTATGATTTTGCATGTGAGGCTACATAATGTGTCTTTTCTTGTAAAGTAAATGGGATTGTGAGTTGATATATATATACAGTGTATGTGTATATATATATATATATATATATATATATATATATATATATATATATATATATATATATATATATATATATATATATATATACATATACATATATATAGATCTATATAAATAGATATATATCTATATATAGATACAGTATTTATATACAGTATACATAATACATATATATATATATACTGTGTACTGTACATTTTTAAATATATCTATCCAGTCATAGAAAACATACAAATAGTTGCACATGCTTCCAACATAACTAGACAATTGCCTTGGAGATAAATAATACAACAAAGCATTAGAGCAACGTACAGGATGGACTCCACACATTATTAATACTCAGCACTGCAACATTGTACACCGATCGTAAACCCATTTCTAAAAAGACAAGCAGTGTGTGTGATATGTCTTGTGCTATTTCCTGCTCATCATATTTTAGCCTTTTAAATGACAGCATCAGTATCCCTGCCTGAAAACGCTTGGGGGCAACAACATTCCCAGCTAAAGATGAAGTACACAGTCAGCCTTAGCATAACAACAGTGTTCCGCTTACATTTGTGTGTTATTTATCCCATTCACATAAAAAAAAAATACAAAAAATTCTGGAGCTGCTAATCAACATAGTGGACAGCATTATTTCAGCAATCTCTGACAAGCAGTAATTCATATATCATGACTCTAGCATGTTAATAGTAAAAGCAATATAATAATGATCACACAATAAATATATATGATGCAAACAAAAGCAGTTACGTATATAATCTTTTCAATCACATTCCAACATTTGACAAGGATTTATAAACCGTTCATCCAGAACAATCCAAGCACAAGTAAAGCTGTCTGAGATGCATTGAACACAAGCTGCAGTTCACATAACTCTAGAGATGTCTTTTGACCTTTCCAGAACTGACACAATTAAAGAATACTACCAGCAAACAGCAGAGCATCATCATAATTGGGCAGGTCACATGTGGATGGCTTATTAAAGAGCATAGGTTTTACGCCAATACTGAAAACTTGCAGTGCCTTCAAGCAGCCAATCAGGTTAAGGATTTTTTTTTTTAAACTCCCACTTAAAACAATTGGATACTTGTATATGAAAACATAAGCTTGCATGGGTGTTGCTTTACTGGCTGATCTGCCATTTATTGCAGCAAGACAGCCAATACTCAGAATAACTGACAAGCGCACATAGAAGAAAAGTTTCCTTCTGAGCACCATTTTGCTCAAGGGTCTACACCAACCTTTCTCAAACTTTTTACCCCAGAGGAGAGTTTAACATAATTTTCAGTTCTCAGGGAACTCCTGCTAAAACCAATTCTTTAGGGGTCAGTGGGAAATGGACATTGGTGGTCAGTTGGAAGAATTGCCACCCTTAGAGAAAACTAAAAAGTTCTTTGGTTTCATGATGTTGGCTCTGTTAAGTGGCATTGGCTCCAAAACGTTGCAGTCACTATCTATTGTGAGGTTAATCAGCCACAACCCATGGAGCAGCCCCTGGAGGAACCATGGTTGAGAAGTGCTGGACTACACACTTGTAAAGCAGAACATTTTTATTATGCCAGATGTTTCCTATCAATCATCATTATCATGACATTCTTAAAGAGAACCTGCCAGCAAGGTTACATTTTTTTGCACATGAGGCATTCATGTAAACTACTAGAGAATTCAGCGTGGGTGCAGCCATCTTGAATAATTACTTACATTCTCCAAGGGCTCCAAACAGGAGCATTTCTAACAGAACTGGGGCACCTCTGGGCTCATAGATTAATATGTTGAGGGGCTGCTGGGATAACATGCTAACCACGGTGGATCAAATATGAGACTAATATAATGAACTGGTCTAAAAACCATAATGTCACATTATGAAGACAAATGAAATCATAAATGGATTGAAAAGTAGATACATTTTACATTGCTGCAGGACTCTATAATGCATAGAACATATGATCTTCATATCTCAAAAAACTCCTGAGGGACTTAGTAGAGGACCTGAGGCACTTGCCCTGGAGGGTCTAGCAGCACCCCTGGCTCCTAAACTAAGCAGCTTTCTCCTGGCATACAGTATATTAAAAAGCCAGCAATGGTTAAGAAGTAAAACCTCTAGCAGTATAGGTATTGTCTGCCCTCCAATATCATGATCTAGCATTATAATTGACAGATATCCTGTAAAATTTTGCCATTCAACACCACAATCAGTCACATCACTTTTGAAAACTGAAACGCGTACAGCCTTTATGACATCTTTTAGTAAATCAATACTTCAGTGTGCAAGAGAACTAATAATCAATGACTTGGGCATCATGCAGGCAGTGGTTAAGTTTGCCTAGGTTTCGATCCTTTGCCTAGACAATGACAATGAGCACTCGATCAATGACAAAACTTCTTTGAAAGCCTCGGCTTGCAGAAAGGTTGATTTCCTTGCAAGCACCTAGTGCAACCAAGTTACAAAGCGATGCGTTAAAGCATTCGTAAGTAATAACAGGGACACTTACTGAGTATCTTATAGACATATACAGTAAAAGGCAATAGGCAGTGTAGTTGCTGTTCTCGTGATTGCAAACAGTGGAAACGCCTTCAAGAGATGAAGTACCTGCACTGTGAGCCTCTCAGACGTTCACTTCATCTTCTGTTGACAAGGAAACCAAAGCGCACTTCATTTTCCAGAAAAAAAAAAAAAAAACACCTTCCACTGCCATCAATTGGAAATGTTAATATGTGTACAGAGCAGATAGACATACATCATCTTTTTTTTTTTGTGACCCCATATCATTGCAAGAAAGGACACATCAAATAGGCACAAAAAGTCAATGGCATTTGAATAGGTGAAGGGGTTGGGGGGATAAAAAAAAAAAAAAAAAAAAATCTATATATATGATCACACTGGAATGAAAAAAAAAAAAGTTTTCACCGTATAAAAGGGTTAATAGAAATTTACAGGAAGCAAGAAGAAGAAGAAAAAAAGAAAAAACAAAACTAAAAAGAAAAAAGGTGCTTTTGCCAGATTTCAAGAAAAGAAAAAGAACGTTAACTCTCGCAGACCATAGAGACCAAAAAAAAAAAGACCAAAAAGGAAGCAAGAGTTACCAAACATGCTTTAGAAGGAATAAAAATATTATTTATTTTTATAAAGGTAAGAAAAAAAAAAAAAAAAAAGAAACAATAACATTTACTTTACACTGCCAAGGAGAACCAGTTGCACATCCTGAGCTGTGGGGATCTCCCAGCAGCAGCCTGTAGATCCAGCAGCAGCACCTCTCTGTCTAGCCCCCAGCAGCCTGCTACAAAAACTTGCACTCAGGATTAAAAAGCAGCATGCCCCAGCTCCCATCTTTAAACAAGTTCAAAATAATAACAAGAGATTTAAAAAAAATAAAAACAAAACAAAAAAAAAACAAAAAAAGACAAAAAATAAAAAAAAGACAAGAATTGTCACCCAGAAGGTACTCACCAGAGTGGGGAGTAAAATGTTGGAATTAAAAATGAGATTTTTTTTTTTAGGAGTAAAATTACAGTATGGCGGTGTGCATAGGAAAGAGCAGCTTCTCCCTCGGTGTCTGCCTCGGGCACTGACACGTGACTTGGAGCCAGGCTGACTTGCAGGCAGAGGAGGTGGGATGTGTGCATGGAAGTATGGGGGTGCCGGGCTGGGGGGAGGGGGGGGGGTAGCTGTAAGGTAATGAGAGGCTGGAGGTGGGAGGAGGACCTCAGCAGAGTTCAGGAGGATGCCACCTTCACAAGGAAAGTAGGAGAGGGAAGCAGGTGTCTTCCCAGGGAGGATGGAGACAATGTAGCGGGCAGAGGATGGAAGAAGTCAGCACAAGTTTATCCTCTGTCCTCCGGGCTCTCGGCTCCCTCCGACCGCTGCCACTCACTCTGCACGTTGTCTGATGCCGCGGCTGGTGCTAAGGAGGCTGACAAGGAGGATGCTGAGGAGAGGAGAGGAGGGAGGGGGTGGAGTGGGGAGAGCAAGACTACAAGTACAGGCATAAAGAGAGATGAGAGAGAGAGAAGAGAGAGATGAGAGACATGAGAGAGAGGGGGAGAGAGAGAGACATGAGATAGAGAGAGATGAGAGAGAGAGATACATGAGGGGGGGGGAGAGAGAGAGAGAGCTGAGAGACAAGAGAGAGAGATGAGAGAGAGATACAGTAGAGAGAGGGAGGAGAGAGATAAAGGAGATAGAGAGAGAGGAGAGATAAAGGAGAGAGAGAGAGAGGGGGGGGGGGGGGGTAGAGAGAGAGAGAGGAAAGAGATTAGAGAGAGAGGAAAGAGAAATGAAAGAGAGGGAGAGAGAGAGAGGGGGAAGAGAGATGAGAGAGAGAAAGAGGGGAAAGAGAGGAGAGAAAGAGATTAGAGAGAGAAAGGAGAGAAATAAATGAGAGAGAAGAAAGAGATAGAGGAGAGAGAGGGGGGGAGAGAGTTAGAGGAGAGAGGAGAGACAGAAAGAGAGGAGAGAGATAAAGGAGACACAGAGAGAGAGAGAGGAGAGAGAAAGAGAGGGGAGAGAGAAAGGAGAGAAAGGGGGGGGGGGATAGAAGAGAGAGAGAGGGGTAGAGAGGAGAGGGAGAAAAGAGAGAGAGTTAGAGGGAGAGGGGAGAGAGAGATGAGAGAGGAAAGAGATGAGAGAGATAAGAGAGAGATAGAGGAGAGAGAGAGAGGAGAGACAGAAAGAGAGGAGAGAGAGGAGGAGAGAGAGAGAAAGAGAGATGAGAGAGAGGGGAGAGAGAAAGAGATGAGAGCAGGAGAGACAGATGTGAGAGAGGAGAGAGAAAGAGATGAGAGAGAGGGAGAGATGAGAGAGAGGGAGAGATGAGAGAGAGAGGGGAGAAAGAGAGAGAGAGAGACAGAAGAGATGAGAGAGAGAGGATAAAGAGGAGAGAGAGGAGAAAGAAAAAGGAGAGAGAGAGATAGAGAAGAGAGAGGAGAGAAAGAAAGAGGAGAGATAGAGAGGAGAGAGAGAAAGAGGAGAGAGAGGAGAAAGAAAAAGGAGAGAGAGAGATTAGAGAGAGAGGGAGAGGGAGATAGAGAAGAGAGATGAGAGAGAGAGGGATAGAGAGGAGAGAGAGAGAAAGAGGAGAAAGAAAGAGGATAGAGATATAGAGAAGAGAGGGGAGAGAGAGATATGTGAGCAAGAGATAGGAAGAGGAGAGAGAGAGATGAGACAAGTGAGAAAGAGGAGAGGGAAGAGAGAGGGGGAGAAAGCGATGGAGGAGAGCTAGAGAGAGAGAGAGAGAGAGGGGTGAGAGGGGGTGGAAGAGAGAGAGGGGTGAGGGTAAGGGATGGAAGGGAGAGAGAGGGGTGGAGAGAAAGAGGAGAGGGAAGAGAGGGAGAGGAGAGAGACAGAGAGAGAAAGAGGAGAGAGGGACAAGAGAGAAAGAGAGAGAGGGGGGGAGAGAGGAGAAAGAGACATGAGAGAAAGAGGAGAGATAAAGAGGAGAGAGGGGGAGAGAGAGGGGGAGAGAGAAAAGTGGAGAGAGGAAAAGTGAGAGAGGGGGTGGAGAGAGAGAAAGAGGAGAGAGAGAGAGAGAAGGATGGAGAGAGAAAGGATAGGGAAGGGAGGGAGGGAGAGGGATGGAGAGAGGGAGGGAGAGAGGAGAGAGAGGGATGGGAGGGAGAGAGGGGGGTGGAGAGGAGATAGGGGTGGAGAGAGATGCAAAAGAGAGAGAGAGCAGAAAGAGAGGGAGAGAGAGAAAGGCAAGGGAGAAAGAGGAGAGGTAAGAAAGAGGGATTGGGGGAGAGAGAGAAGAGAGGGATTGGGGGAGAGAGAGAAAGGCATGAAGGCATAGTGAATGGGAAAAGAACCAAACACTTCCGGCAAGCCCGATGAGTCAGACAGAGCTGCAGCCAACCCTCTTCAACATCTACATCAATGAACTGGCTGCAGCTCTGGAATCCTCCCCAGCACCAGGACTGACTCTACATGACACTGAGGTGAAGTTCCTGCTGTATGCAGATGACCTCCTACTTCTGTCACCAACAGAGAAAGGCCTACAAGACAGCCTGGAAGTGATGGAGAAATACAGTGTCACATGAGCACTACCAATCAACTCAAGTAAAACAAAAATCATGGTGTTCCAAAAGAAAAATACTAAACAAAGAGCCCTTCCTTTACATTAAACAACTGCACTCTGCACCATTGATGAAGCTACAGCTACACATACCTCAGCTTAGAAATGAACAAATCAGGAAGTTTCAAGCCAGCCATAGAGGCACTAAAAGACAAGGCATGCAGAGCCTTCTATACTATCAGGAGACAGCTGTACCACCTAAAACCACCAGTGAGAGTCTGTCTCAGAAAATATGATAGCGTCATCACCCCTATTCTTCTTTATGGCAGTGAAGTCTGGGGTCCTGTCACCTACCCAGACCAATCCAAATGGGACTCCAGTCCAACAGAAATATTCCATCTGGAATTCTGCAAGCACCTCCTCCAAGTCCATTGGAGCATCTCCAACAGTGCTTGCCAATCTGAATTTGGGCAGATTTCCTTTACTTCCCACAGGGCGCTATCATACTGGGACCACCTACAAAACATCAGTCCCAACTCATACCACCATAAAGCCTTACTGAACAGTAAGGACCAGCCTGCAACAACTCATCAACACCTTGTCTATCCCCAAATCTCAACAATGTGGCCTAACAAAATCTCAAATAAAAAAACATAATGAATGACTCCAAAGAAAAACATGTTGGAGAATGGAAAATGAACTAACAAACTCCAAAAAACTAACTGTTTACTGCAGAGAGACTACAAACTGGCGTCATACCTGGAGGTGCTACAAGACCCCAAAAACAGACAGACACAGAACCTGTACAGACTGAGTGCCCATAGCTTGGAAATCAAATTAGGATGGCACAGACAGACCTACAAGCCCAGGGTGAGTAGACTGTGCCAGCAATGTGACAAGGGGGTCCTGGAGGATGAGGACCACTTCCTGCTACATTACCCAAAGTACTCATCAGTGAGGGACACTCACTTCAAGAGACTCCCCACTCTCATCCCGGACTTCAGCTCTATAGAAGAGAAGAGAAAACTCCAATTTCTACTGGGAGAAGAGGAGCCAATGGTGAAAATAGCTGCCCAATATGTGACAGCGTGTCACAGACTCAGAGGGACATGAAAAACTGAGGGCTTAAAAATCCCTTATGCTGACTTATTCCCATTCCCCTTTATATTACCTATTACCCCCCCCCCCCCCCCCTCTTCTTTTTCTTATAGAAGCTCAACTGCTTTGGCAATGCTAACATGTATTTGGCCCTAACAATATTGCTTATTTGAATTGAGAGAGAGGTGAGAAAGACAAGAGAGAGAGGAGAGGGGGAGAGAGGGAAGGAGAGAGAGAGGAGAGGAAATAAAGAGAGAGAGAGGGGGGAGAGATAGGCAAGAGAGAGAGAAGAGGGAAGAGATAGAGAGGAGAGATAGAGATAAATGGAGGAGAGAGAGGGGAGGGGAGAGAGGGATGGATGAGAGAGAGAGAGAGAGAGAGAGAAATAGGAGAGAGAGGGCAGAAAGAAGGGAAGAGTGGAAAGGAAAGAGGGGAGAGAGGGATGGAGGAGAGGAGGGAAGGATGGAGGAAAGAGAGAGAAAGATGGAGGATCGAGAAAGAGAGAGGGGAGAGAGGGATGGAGAGAGAGAGAGATGAGGAGAGGGAAGAAAAAGAGAGAGAGAGGTGAGAGAAAGAGGAGAGAGAGGGGGAGAGAGAAGAGAGGGAGGGGTGAGAGTTGAGAGGGATGGAAAGAGAGAAAGTTGGAGGTGAGAAACAGGGGAGAGAGAGGGGAGGAGAGGAAAGAAAGAGAGAGAGGAGAGAGGGAGAGGGGGGAGGGGAGAGAGGGATGGAGAGAAATAGGCAAGAGAGAAAGAGGAGAGAGAGAGAGAAAGGGAATAGAAAGAAAGGAGAGCAAGAGAAATGGAGGAGAGAGAGGGGAAGGGAGAGGGATGGAGGAGAGAGAAATAAGAGATAGAGTGGGGGGGGGGGGGAGAAGGGAGGAGTGGAGATAGAGATGGACGAGAGAGAGAGGGATGAAGGAGAGAGAGAGAGAGAGGGATGAAGGAGAGAGATAGAGGAATGGAGGGGAGAGAGAGAGGGATTAAAGAGAGAGAGAGGGATGGAGGAGAGAGAGAGTAGAGGGAGGAGAGAGGGATAGAGGAGAGAGAGAGGAGAGGGAAGAGAGAGAGAGGGATGGAGAAGAGAGAGAGGGTAGGAGGAGGGGGAGAAACGAGGAGTGAGAGAGAGAGGGGGATATATAGAGAGAGGGATGGAGGAGAGAGAGGAGAGCGAAGAGAGAGAGATGGTGGACAGAGAGAGGAGAGGGAAGGGAGAGAGAGAGGGTAGGAGGAGAGGAGGGGGGGGAGAAATAGGAGAGGGAAGGGAGGGAGAGAGGGATGGAGGAGAGGGGGAGTGGATAGAGAAAGTGAGAGAGGGATGGAGGAGAGGAGAAAGAGGGGGAGGGGATAGAGAAAGTGAGAGAGGGATGGAGGAGAGGAGAAAGAGGGGGAGGGGATACAGAAAGTGAGAGAGGGATGGAAGAGAGGAGAGAAGGATGGAGAGAGAGATGAGAGGGGATGGAGGGGGAAGAGAGGTGGTGGAGCGGAGGGGGGGGGATGGAGGGGAAGAGAGGGGATGGAGGGGAAGAGAGGGGGATGGAGGGAGGAGAGGGGGATGGAGGGAGGAGAGGGGGGTGGAGGGGAGGAGAAGGGGATGGAAAGGAGGAGAGGGGGATGGTGAGGAGGAGATGGGGGTGGAGAGGGGGATGGAGGGGAGGAGAGGGGATGGAGAGGGGGGTGGGAGGGGAGGAGAGGAGGAGAGGGGGATGGAGGGGAAAAGAAAGGAGATGGAGAGAGGGATGGAGCAGCTGGCTGCAATGATCCTGAGCTCCGGACAATGGCAGCAATGGCTCTGTGTGTGTCCTGGCAGTCAGCACACCTCATACAAAGAACCTGATACTTGAGAGAGAGGGTGGGGAGAGAGAAGAGAGGGAGGGGTGAGAGTTGAGAGGGATGGAGAGAAAGAGAGAAAGTTGGAGGTGAGAAACAGAGGAGAGAGAGAGAGAGGGGAGGAGAGGAAAGAAAGAGAGAGGGAAGAGAAAGAAAGGAGAGCAAGAGAAATGGAGGAGAGAGAGGGGAAGGGAGAGGGATGGAGGAGAGAGAAATAAGAGATAGAGTGGGGGGGGGAGGGAGGAGTGGAGATAGAGGTGGAGAGAGAGAGAGGGATGAAGGAGAGAGATAGAGGGGTGGAGGGGAGAGAGAGAGGGATTAAGGAGAGAGAGAGAGGGATTAAGGAGAGAGAGAGATAGGGATGAAGGAGGAGAAGAGAGAGAGGGTAGGAGGAGGGGGAGAAAGAGGAGTGAGAGGGATATATAGAGAGAGGGATGGAGGAGAGAGAGAGAGGAGGGCGAAGAGAGAGAGATGGTGGACAGAGAGAGGAGAGGTAAGGGAGAGAGAGAGGGTAGGAGGAGAGGAGGGAGGGGGGGAGAGAGAAATAGGAGAGGGAAGGGAGGGAGAGAGGGATGGAGGAGAGGAGAGAGAGGGGGAGTTGATAGAGAAAGTGAGAGAGGGATGGAGGAGAGGAGAAAGAGGGGGAGGGGATAGAGAAAGTGAGAGAGGGATGGAAGACAGGAGAGAAGGATGGAGAGAGAGACAAGAGGGGATGGAGGGGGAAGAAAGGGATGGACAGAGAGGAGAGGGGGTGGAGCGGAGGAGGGGGATGGAGGGGGGTGGAGGGGAAGAGAGGGGGAGGGAGGAGAGGGGGATGGAGGGGAGGAGAGGGGGAGAGGGGGATGGAGAGGAGGAGAGGGGGATGGAGAGGAGGAGAAGGGGATGGAAAAGAGGAGAAGGGATGGTGAGGAGGAGATGGGGGTGGAGAGGGGGATGGAGAGGGAGGGGAGGGGGATGGAGAGGGGGTGGAGGGGAGGAGAGGGGGTGGAGGGGAGGAGAGGGGGATGGAGGGGAAAGAAAGGGATGGAGAGAGGGATGGATCAGATGGCTGCAATGATCCTGAGCTCCGGACAATGGCAGCAATGGCTCTGTGTGTGTCCTGGCAGTCAGCACCACCTCATACAAAGAACCTGATAGTTGTATGTGTAGATGGATTCATTCGCCACATGCTTGTATATGTAAATTCATGTCCTGGTCTCTGCACTCCTGTTCTGCAGTTGCTTGCTCAGTGATTTCCTCTGCCCTCTATATTATATTCCTGTCTTCCATGAGCAGTCACCTCTCTACACACTGCACTCTCTATTATGGAGACCAGGGGCTCCAAACATTTCAGTATGAGGGACACATCATGTATTTTACAAATACTTGCTGAAAGAATTCCCATCAGAGTCCCACCTTACATCAAGATCCCCATTAGGGTTCCCATCAGAGTTTTCTCTTATATCAGGGTTCTCGTCAAATTCCTTTCTTACATTATGGCCCCCCTTACAGTTCTCTCTTAACCACTTAAGCCCCGGACCAATTGTCAGCCTAAGGACAAGAGGTCTTTTTACAATTTCGCACTGCACTGCTTTAACTGGTAATTGCGTGGTCACGCAATGTTGTACCCAAACAAAATTTGCGTCCTTTTCTTCCCACAAATAGAGATTTCTTTTGATGGTATTTGATTGCTTCTGCGATTTTTATTTTTTACGATATAAAAGGAAAAAGACAGAAAATTTTGAGAAAAAAAAAGATATTTTCAAATTTTTGTTATAAGAAAAATCAAATAAACTCAATTTTAGTCATACATTTAGGCCAAAATGTATTCAGCCACATGTCTTTAATAAAAAAAAATGTCAATAAGCGTATATTTATTGGTTTGCGCAAAAGTTATACCGTCTACAAACTAGAGTACATTTTCTGGAATTTACGCAGCTTTTAATTTATGACTGCCTATCTCATTTCTTGAGGTGCTAAAATGGCAGGGCAGTACAAACCCCCCCCCCCAAATGACCCCATTTTGGAAAGTAGACACCCCAAGAAAATTGCTGAGGGGCATGTTGAGCCCATTGAATATTTTTTTTGTCCCAAGTGATTGAATAATGACAAAAAAAAAAAGTTTACAAAAAGTTGTCACTAAATGATATATTGCTCACACATGCCATAGTTATATGTGGAATTGCACCCCAAAATATATTCTGCTGCTTCTCCTGAGTACGGGGATATCACATGTGTGGGACTTTTTGGGAGTCTAGCTGCGTACGGCACCCGAAAACCAATCACTGCCTTCAGGATTTCTAATGCCACGTACACACGACCGGACTTTTCGAGGGACAAGGTCCGACAGACTTTTGACGGAGTTCTGACAGAGTTCTGACGGACTTTCCGAATGAACGGACTTGCCACACACAATCACACCAAAGTCCGACGGATTTGAACGTGATGACGTACGACTGGACTAGAATAAGGAAGTTCATAGCCAATAGCAGCTCTCGCGTCGGTTTTTGTCCGTCGGACTAGCATACACACGAGCGGATTTCTCGGTAGGAACTGGGTCCGGCGGAGTTCTGGCGGAAAAATTTGAAACATGTTCCATTTCTAAAGTCTGTCAGACTTTTGAAAATCAAAAGTCCGCTGCAGCCCACACACGATCGAATGGTCTGCCGGAATTGTTCCGTCTGACTTTTGATGTTGAAAAGTCTGGTCGTGTGTACGAGGCATAAGGGTGCAAATTTTTGATTGCACTTCTCACTACCTATCATAGTTTCGAAGGCCAAAAAATGCCAAAATAGCACAAAACCACCCCAAATAACCCCATTTTGGAAAGTAGACACCCCAAGGAAATTGCTGAGGGGCATGTTGAGCCCATTGAATATTTTTATTTTGTCCCAAGTGATTGAATAATGACAAAAAAAAAGTTTACAAAAAGTTGTCACTAAATGATATATTGCTCACACATGCCATAGTTATATGTGGAATTGCACCCCAAAATATATTCTGCTGCTTCTCCTGAGTACGGGGATACCACATGTGTGGGACTTTTTGGGAGCCTAGCCGCATATGGCACCCCGAAAACCAATCACTGCCTTCAGGATTTCTAAGGGTGCAAATTTTTGATTTCACTCCTCACTACCTATCACAGTTTCGAAGGCCATAAAATGCCAAAATAGCACAAAACCACCCCAAATGACCCCATTTTGGAAAGTAGACACCCCAAGCTATTTACTGAGAGGCATGTTGAGTCCATGGAATATTTTATATTTTGCCACAAGTTGCGGGAATATTACAAACTTTTTTTTGCACAAAGTTGTCACTAAATGATATATTGCGAACACATGCTATGGGCATATGTGAAATTATACCCCAAAATAAATTCTGCTGCTTCTCCTGAGTACGGGGATACCTAATGTGGGGGGATTTTTGGGAGCCTAGCCGTGTAAGGGACCCCGAAAACCAAGCACTGCCTTCAGGATTTAAATATAAAACGCTACTAAAAAAACCTGTTAGCGATCGCAGGGATCAGGCCTGACTCCTCGAACGCTGCAGTTATGTGTTTAGTGTTTTGTAAGTGACAGTGATTGATCGATACTGCACTTGGGTGGGCTAGGCGGAGGGGCAAAGATATTGATCTGTTCAGATACTATACCACTACAGGAGGTGTATGCTTTGTGCGTGGGTGTTAGTGGTATTGGCACTAACCTAGCGCTGCCTGGGGCGACGCAAACCCTATCTGACCCTAAAACGTAATTGATATCACCCGCCGGGTGATCAGGGGGTTAAACCTTTATTGGGTAATAAATGGTGGGTGCCCTGATGCTATAAAAAGCAAACAAACTAACCAGAGTCACCCGTAACACTTATACGGTGATCACTGGTGAAAGGGTTAACTAGGGGCAATCAGGGGGTTAAAACCTTTATTAGGTAGTATATGGGGGTCCCTGGCGCTATATAAAAACCTGACGGGGAACCTAAATAACTAACTGGCTATCCAGCGTCACCAGTGACACTTATACAGTGATCACCGGTGAAAGGGTTAACTCTAGGGGCAATCAGGGGGTTAAAATCTTTATTAGGTAGTATATGGGGGTACCTAACACTATAAAAACCTTGCAGTGAACCTAAAAAATAACTAGCTACCTAGTGGCACCAGTGACACTAATGCAGCGATCAGAAAAACAATCGCTTAGTGACACTGGAAAAAGGGGGTGAAAGGGTTACCTGGGGGCAATCAGGGGGTTAAAACCTTTATTAGGTAGTATATGGGGGTCCCTGACGCTATATAAAAACCTGACGGGGGAACCTAAATAACTAAATAACTAACCAGCGTCACCAGTGACACTTATACAGTGATCACCGGTGAAAGGGTTAACTCTAGGGGCAATCAGGGGGTTAAAATCTTTATTAGGTAGTATATGGGGGTACCTAACACTATAAAAACCTGGCAGTGAACCTAAAAAATAACTAGCTACCTAGCGGCACCAGTGACACTAATGCAGCAAACAGAAAAACAATCGCTTAGTGACACTGGAAAAAGGGGGTGAAAGGGTTACCTGGGGGCAATCAGGGGGTTAAAACCTTTATTAGGTAGTAAATGGGGGTCCCTGACGCTATATAAAAACCTGACGGGGGAACCTAAATAACTAAATAACTAACCAGCGTCACCAGTGACACTTATACGGTGATCGCTGGTGAAAGGGTTCATTCTAGAGGCCATCAGGGGGTTAAAACCTTTATTGGGTAGTATATGGGGGTACCTAATGCTATAAAAACCTGGCGGTGAACCTAAAAAATAACTAGCTACCTAACGGCACCAGTGACACTAATGCATCGATCAGAAAAATGATCGCTTAGTGACACTGGCAAAAGAGGGGGAAAGGGTTAACTCTAGGGGCAATCAGGGGGTTAAACCTTTATTGGGGGGGGGGGGGTAGGGGGCTACCCTGGACCTAACACTAACTGCCCTGACAGTTTTTACTGTTACAACTGACACTAAATGCAGTGATCAGTAAATAAATGATCACTGCAATCAGTGACACTGTGACTGGGGGGGGGGGGGGGTGATCGGGGGATGATTTGTGTGCCTATGTGTACCTACATGTCAGTGTAGTGTTGGTGCACTTACTATGTCTTCTCTCCTCGCAGTCCGTTCAAAAAGACCGCCCAAGGAGAGTGACATCACTTCCTCCTGCCTGTGTTTACACTACACAGGCAGGGGAAGCTTCTCATCGCCAGGAGCGATCGAGAGGGGATGGCCAGAAACCAATGGCCATCCCCTCATTCCGGATCGCTCCTGAAGCAAAATGGACTGCCGCAGCCAGCGGGAGGGGGTCCGATCGGACCTCCCACCCGCTGGAAGGCAGGCACGTATGTGTACGTGATTGTGCCCGAACATGCCATTCTGCCGACCTATAGTTACATGCGGCGGTCCCTAAGTGTTTAATCAGGGTCTTTTTCTTTATTTATTTATTACAGGTAATTATTTATTTATTACAGGTATGTATATAGAACCAACAATTTGTACAGTGTTTTACATATACAATACTGTGTAAAAGTTTTAGGCAGGTGTGAAATTACTGTATATTAACCACTTACTGAACATTCGATCGCTAAATGATGGCTACAGCATAAAACATGCCTTTCTCTGTAGCCTCAGCTGCATGGGGCAGTGAATGGATGGGAAGTGCTCTGTGCTGAGTTGCTTCCTGTTCATTCACAAACCGAAGCATAGTACACACAATTTACTATACTTCAGTGATGAATGGACACAGTGAGCAAATGTGTTCTGTGTGTTTATTTAGAAAAATAACTATTTACTAGCCCCTTCCCCTGCCCTCCATCCTGAAACATTCCCCGCAGACATCTGGGAGGAGAGATGAGGAGGGAAGCCAGCAGCACTGCAAGGTGAAGGGGCCCGCAAGGAGGGGGGAACAGGAGGGACGCTGCATACAAAACTTGAGAGATTGAGGCAGAAGAATCATTGAAGTTGTACTATATATGGGAGAAATTTGAGTTCTGTATATAGATGGTGGGGGTACCAAAAAATGGAGTAACAGTAGTAGAGGAGGAGAGACAAACAGAGAGAATAGAAAAAAGTAGAGGCAGAAAAGGGGGACAGGGAGCAAGTGGGGATCCCAGAACTCAGCTGGAGAGGAGATGCCTGAAAAGTACGTTGATCAGGTAGTTGAGTTATTAATTAAAGAGGAAGTAAACTCTCCCACTCTGATGCTTCTTTTCATTTAGTCCATTATAATAAGTAATAATCAAACTATAGCCACTGTAATCCAGCCCAAATCGCATATTACTGTTTAAAGAAACTTTAAAAAACTTGTTTCCAGGGGTAAGGCAGCGCCATCTTAAGTATTGTTTTCTGATTCCACAGTGGAGTGTATTTCCACCCTTACATTTAGCACTTCCTGTACTGTTAACCAAGCGTCCTTCTCAATCCAACATTTCTATGGCAACCCTGCTTCCCTGTTCATAGCTGACTTGTTTTATTTCATTGTATTTACTTGTGCCGATTGTCTAATGTTTGCCTTTGTCAGTCTTATCAGCTTCAACTGATAAGACTGCAGTAATGGCCAGGTTTACACTGCATGTGGTGTCAAATGATCACATGGTGTGTAGGAGGAAGCTCTGAATGATTCTGCAGCCTCCTGGGATATCAGTGGTGTGTGCAAAGGAAGTCCTGATAACAGATAGATAAGCACATAGAGAGTGTGCCGTAAATCAGGGGAGATCTGGGCATGCTCAGTGACATCATTCTAAAGAACAAAAAGGATTACAACAATACTAAGCAAGTAAGGAGATATCTACAAGCAGTGTTCATTAGGGTTTTTTATGCCGATTTACATGGGACAAAGTTGTGGGGGAGAGTTTACAACCACTTTAAGGTAGGAGCAAAGAATCATCAAAGTTAGTGGGGAGATAATGTTTCACCCAAGGGCTCCTGTTTGAAAAATGTTATAACAAACTATGAAAAAGTTTCTTCATTTACATTGGAGCGACATGTCATGCGATTTGACCAGTCAAATTGTATGACAAGTCGCATCCTATTGTCTGCAATTGCACTGTTCAAATGAGTGCGACGCAGTTGCATTCACACCAAATCACGCAAATACACGACCGCTCGGCTCCAAAGCCCACCCACCGGGAAGCCCCATTTTTGCCTGCAGGCGGCACCAAGGGGTTGAATAACAAACACGTTTTCACTACCTGATTTCGCACAGAGCAGCCTCGTTCCTTTGTCCCCTGTGGGTAGTCCGGTCTCCTCCCACTTGCTGAGTGTCCTCAATAGCAAGCTGCATTCACACACGGCTCGGCCCCGCCCTCGTCTCAGTGGTTGTGTTTGACAATGGCTCCCACTGTTGTGTGAGCCAATGAGGAGAGAGAGACCCGGGAGAGCCCATTGCTGGATCGAGATGGGGCTCAGCAAGTATAAGGGGGAGGGGGAGCTGCACCCAGAAGGTTTTTTTTACCTTAAAGGAGAAGTCCAGCCAAAGCTCGTTGGCTGGACTTCTATGGGTCACAGGAGTGCAGTCCGTTTTGCACTCCTGTGACCCCTTTTTAGTGAAGAGGAAACTGAAGTCCTCTCTCTGCTGACATCACCAATGTCAGGTCAGGCACCACGTCATCCTGTCAATGGGAGTCTGGATCCACCAGGTGCCTGGACTGACACCCATCTCAGCCTCTCAGCAAGCTGCTGAGAGGCTGGGCTCTGCCCCCTCCACAGCTCAGCGCTCCAATGAGCGAGGAGGGAGAAGAGCAGAGACCTGTGACAGACAGTCTGCAGCTCTCTTCTTACTGAGCTCTGAAAACTGGGTGATTGGCAGTGTTCGATCGCTTGGTTTTCAGTGAAGAGGTGCTGGGGGACAGATGCAGCATCGGACTAATGCTGCATCCACCTAGGTAAGTATAATTGTGGGAAAAAATCCTTTACTTCTCTTTTACTGTGTAGAATACATTAAGGTAAAACACCTTGATCCTTTGGAACCACTTTAATCACTTCTAGTTTATGACACAAAGTTACCAGAACTGTGTGACTGCGACAGAGTGAACCAGACATAAATAGGTGAAAGTAAGTTTATTAAAGTAAATGCATATAAATGTGAATACACCACCAATACAAACTGAGTGAACAAACCAAACAACCAAACAGTGAAGATAAACAAACAAATCAGCATATGTAGCAAAAGGGAGTACCAGAATCGTAGTCAAGCCAGGCCAGGGTCATAAATAGGAGGTCAGCGGATGGGGGGGACAAGGAGAAAGGGAACAAGTTGTAGGATAAGGTTCCAGGGATGCAGGAGTAGATAGGATCAGGTATCGGGTATCGGGTATCGGGTATCAGGTATCAGGTCACAAGGACAATACCAGGGCAAGGTGTGTGTGCACTTGCCGGGTATTTATACAGTGGCTGCTATCAGTCATGTGACGCCTGACTGCAGAAGGTAATACCTGCTCCACACTGCCAGAATCCCTCCGCTGGTGGACTCCAGTACTGCGGATCAACGATGACATAATTGCAGCAGGGAAAAGCTCTTCTGACAGCTCCAAACTGCCAGGAGACAACTGCTGGTGGATCTCAGTACTGCACGCCAAATGATCGATATTACCAGCGGAGGGAACCTTTCCTGACACTTTGGCTTTATGTTTGGAGTCATTGTCCTGTTGCAGAATACATTTGGGGCCAATCACTCGCCTCCCTGATGGTATTGCATGATGGATAAGTATCTGCCAGTATTTCTAAGCATTGAGGACACCATTGATCCTGACCAAATATCCAACTACATTTGTAGAAATGCAGCCCCAAACTTTCAAGGAAGCTCCGCCATCCTTCACTGTTATCTGCGGACACTCATTATTGTACCGCTCTCCAGCCCTTTGGTGGACAAACTGCCCCCTGCTACAGCTAAATGCTTCAAATGTTGACTCATCAGTCCAGAGTACCTGGTGCCATTATTCTGCACCCCAGTTCCTATGTTTTCATGCATAGTTGAGTCACTTAGCCTTTTTTCCACGTCAGAGGTATGGCTTTTTGGTTACAATTCTTCCATGAACACCACTTCTGGCCAGACTTCTCCAGACAGTAGATGGGTGTACCTGGGTCCCACTGGTTTCCACCAGTTCTGTGCTGATGGGAATGCTGGGCATCTTCAAATGTCAAAAGGAAGCAAGCATGATGTGTCTTTCATCTGCTGCATTAGGTTTCCTTAGTCGACCACTGCGTCTACGGTCCTCAGTGTTGCCAGTTTCTTTGTGCTTCTTCAAAAGACCTTGAAGAGCACATCTTGAAACCCCAATCTGCTTTGAAATCTTTGCGTGGTAGAGACTGATCCAGTATAACTACCTTGTTTCTTGTTACTGTGTTCAGTCTGGCCATGGGGTATGATCTGTGACTTGAAACCATCTTCACCAACTTCACCTTAGCAGCAGAGTTTGGCTGTTCCTTACCCAGTTCAAAGCCTCCTACATAGCTGTTTCTGGTTCAGTTAATGACTATGTTTCAGCCTACATATGAAATTGATGATCATTAGCACCTGCTTAGTATTATTGATTACTCATATACCTGACTCTAATCCTACAAAATCCCTGACTTTTGTAGGTGTACAACGTCTGAAAGTGTAAGAACTGATGCTAGTTTGAAGCCAAAAGGTAACACACTAAATATTGATTTGATTTAGATTTTTCTTCTGTTTACTCACTTTGCGTTTTGTAAATTGATAAAAATAAACAATTTAAAATGTATTTTTTAAAACATTCTTACTTTACAGCATGTCTGTGGAGCATGAGAAGAAACTGGAGTACCTGGGGGAAACCCACACAGGCACAGGGAGGGCATGCAAACTCCTTGCAGGTAGTGCCATGGATGGGATTCAAACCAACGATTCTATTGCTGCAGAAGTACCAACCATTTAGCCACTGGGATGCCCTTTCAGAGTCCCCCTTACATTAGAGTTACCCCTTTCATCAGCCCCCCCATAAGAGACCCCCCTCTTTATTATCAAAGTCTTCCTATACATCAAGGCCCCCCTTACAGTTTTTCCTAAAATCAGGGTCCCCATCAAAATCCTCCTTACATCAGGGCCTCCATCAGAGTTCCCTGTACATCAAAGCCCCCATTTAGTCAGAGATCCTATCAAAAACCTCCCTTACATTAGAGTCCCCCTGTCAGGAAAGGGTCCGTCCACTGGTAAGATCCATTATTTGGCATGCAGTACTGAGATCCGCCAGCAGGTGTCTCCTGGCAGTTTGTAATTGTCGAGAGACTTTCCCTGCTGGTGTTGTCATCATTGAGCCACAGTACTGGTGTCCACCAGCAGATAGATCATGGCAGTATGGAGCAGACAACACTTCCTGGGCTCAGGTGTTACATGAGGACAATTACTGCAGTCTCATAAATACCTGACAAGCCCTCACATGCTTGCCTTGGTATCGATCTCCCTGTGTCCTGGCCTTGGTGTCTGTAGGCTGACCTCGAGCCTGACCTCATCTCTCCCGATCCCTATCCTGAGCCCATCCTGGACCTGTCCCTCCCGTCTCCTGTTTGCCTTGGATCCCTAGTCTGCCGCCCATCCATCCACCCTCTCCCTGTCCTGTTGGTTTCCCGTCCTTCCCCATCTGCTGATCTCCCTGTGAATGACCTCGGCCTGGCTTTTGTTTATGATTCCGGTACTTTCCATTTATTGTACATAATATTTGTTGTTTGTGGGTCTAGTGGTTGGTGGTGCACTGTTTGTTTTTAACTTACTTGTCACCTATTATATAATAAACACCATTATTATTCACCAACATGCATTCTGGGTTTCCTCTGTGTAGTCCACACAGTCTGGTCTACTAAGTCCCTGACGGTATACCAAGGCCATCCCTGACCAGATGTGGCTGCATTGAGGAACCATCCTGGTTGTTCTGCTAATATGGATTTCAATGAAATCATTTATTATTCTCTGCTGGCAGAAGGGGATGGTGAATATTGTCGCCAGATTTTAAAAGGGTGGACTAGTGGCCAGCTGATGGAAACCATCCAATCAGCTCATTCCCTAGTTGATCAGGGCTACATGTCATTTGAGGATGTTCAGCCCTTAATCCAGTTATGTGCAAGACCAGCCCTATCATGTTTTCCTGAAGGAAGTGACGACCCCCCCCCCCCCCAATTATGGCCAAGTTGAATGTCTGGTATGGTTATTAGAGGATGAATCAGCCTTTTTCATGGAACGTTATTCCTCTTGTTAACAGCAGGTGTTGTCTGATTGCATCCATTCAGTGCAATCCCTGGTTAGTCAGGCTGTGTGTGAATCAGCGTTTTGCCTTCCCAAGAATCTATCGCCCCGTCGCCTATGGCAACCTCAGCTACAGCCCAGTTTACTAAGCTTCCAACCAAATACTATTACCCAGTCTCCAAGTGTAGCACCTATCCTGCTTTCAATCCACCTGCCTCTTCTCCTCCACCTGTAACAATTCCACAATAGCCTCCTCCTGCCACTGTTCCTTGGTCTTCCTTTTGTCCAGCTACATTCTTTTCCTACAGCCCTGCACCTATGTTCAAACCTACAGTGGCTAAGACAAAAAAGAAACTAAAGTTCTTTCCGACCCACACCATCCTGCCAGTAACTCAACCTGCCTCCACACCAACCAACCTGTTCCAGCCTGCGTTCATGCCAGTTGAACCTGATGACCCACCTAAACCTGACGTCCTCCCCAGCGCCTGCTGCCCAGCCTGACGTCCTCCCCAGCGCCTCCTCAGCCTGCTGAACCAGTGCCCATTTCCCAGCCTGCTGAACCGGTGCCCGTTTCCCAGCCTGCTGAACCGAAGTCCATCACTCGGCCTGTTAAGCCAGTGTCCATTATTCAGCTTGCCGGACCAGTACCCGGTGTGAAGCTCGCTGAACCGGGGCCCATTACCTAGCTTGCTGAGCTGGTGTCTATAATCCAGCCTGCCCTTCTGGTACTTGCTGCCCAGCCCGACGACTCAGAGCCTGCTGGTCAGCCTGAGGTGTCACTATCTGCTGCCCAGCCTGAAGTACCTATGCCTACTGCCCAGCTTGATGACCCAAAGCCCGCGGGTTGCTCTGATGTGCCCGCTGTCTTCTTTTTTTTTTTTTTGTAAAAATTTTTATTGCGCATATAGAAATTAGTACAAACACTGTATCTGACAAGGGTTACATCCAGAACATTGAAGGATAACATTCACTAGAAATGGTCACACTATACATATCAGCAATTGCATATCTGAACCAAACACATTACCAACCCTGTCCTTCCCACACATTTCTGTGCTTTTTTTTTCCAGTTTCAGTTGAATAACCCAAAGAACCAAAAACTCCTACTCCAAGGGATGTCCGCATTCAGTGTCACTCTTCAGTATAATGAGATGTAGCCCACCTCTGTACGCGTAGGGGAATACCACTCTGGACTCTCTGTCCCAGTTAGACCCCTTTCACACCAGGGCATTTTGCAGGCGCTATAGCGTTAGAAATAGCGCCTGCAATCCGCCCTAAAAAAGCTGCACCATTGTTTGTAGTGTGAAAGCCCGTGGGCTTTTACACTACAGCGGTGCGCTGACAGGACGTTGGGGAAAAGTCCTGCCAGCAGCTTCTTTGGAGCGGTGTGTTTACCGCTGCTCCCCATTGAAATCAATAGGGCAGCGCTGTAATACCGCCGGCAAAACGCCGCTATTGCGGCGTATTGCCAGCGGTTTTAACCCTTTCTCGCTATGGGCAGTGTGGTTTGAAAGGGGTCTTATAGAAAGGAGCAAAAATTACTCACTCAAGGGCTCTATTCGATGTGCCCACTGTCTGCCCTGATGTACGTGATGCCCTGCATGGCAGCAACTGATGCCCTGCCTGAAGCGCCTGTTACCCAGCCTGACATATCCCCATCCATTGTTCTGCTTGACGCCATAGACTATGGACAATGTAAGCCAGTTGGAGCATCTGGAGGCCGCTACTTTGAAGGGGGTACTGTCAGGAAAGGGTCCATCCACTGGTAAGATCCATCATTTGGCGTGCAGTACTGAGGCCCACCAGCAGGTGTCTCCTGGCAGTTTGTAACTGTCAGGGGAGACTTTCCCTGCTGGTGTTATGTCATCATTGGGCCCGCAGTACTGGTGTCCACCAGTGGATGGATCCTGGCAGTATGGAGCAGACACTTCCTGCGCTCAGGTGTTACATGAGGACAATTACTGCAGTCTCATAAATAGCTGGCAAGCCCTCGCCCTATGAGATTTATTTACCCGACCCGACCTGACCTGACCTGACCTGACCTCATCTCTCCCTATCCCGAACCCATCCTGGACCTGTTCCTCCTGTCTCCTGTTTGCCTTCGATCCCTGCTCTGCAGCCCATCCATCCACCCTCTCCCTGTTCTGCCGGTTCAGGCATGTGTGCGGATCTCGACTCCATTTCCGCGATCTTGCCCAAGCCTGCACTGGCTCTGTGACATCAGCAGACAGCTGACTTCAGCCCACTGTCTGCTGAAAACGGATCACAGGAGTGGAGAAAACGGACTGCACTCCTGTGATACACAGGGGAAGTACAGCCAAAGTACAGCCAAAAGTTTACTTGTTACTGCTTGTGTAAAATTGGGGAAATTTCCCTTTACTTTCTGTCCCAGAGACACATTCGGAAGTTCTCCCTAAGTGAGGGAAATTACTCTCTTAGACAGTTGGACACAAATTGTATTGCCATTAGAATTTTTCACTTTACCTTGTGTTCTGGGGACATCTCAAAAATGTCCCCACACTTTATTTCTCAGTGATAGCGATCACCAGAATAATTAAAGCGGAGGTCCACCCTAAAGTGGAGCTTCTGCTCATTGGAACTCTCCCCCCCCCTCCGGCACCACAATTGGCACCTTTTCAGGGGGGAGGGGGGTGCCGGTACGGGCGCACTGGGCGGGTAAGTGTTTTTATTTTAAAAGTCAGCAGCTGCAGTATTTGTAGCTGCTGGCTTTTAAAAAAAAAAACAAAAAACGGCGGACTCCCGCTTTAAAAGGGGAATCTACCCAATTGGGACATGGACCGCCATAAAAACTTGATAGGGGGGTCTAACTACCCTCCAACTCACACCTCCCATACTATCCAAAACTAAAAAAAGGATTTGCCTAGAGATATACTTTGAAGCAGACCTTCCATGCAAATCCCATGGCATCCTTAACCTTCCAGGTATAGGGAAATAGGCGTATATTTCCACCTGTCTATCATGCCTATGCATATACAACACAAGACCTAAAAATGGTATTTATGTAATACATCAATGTGTCCTAGTGCATTGTGTCTGTTATAGATGCACTGTAATTCATTAACATCCAATGGAAAAGGCTTTAAAAATGCATAACAACAACTGGAAAATGCAGATGGGAGGTGGAAATGGGCCTCCAAGGTATCATTTGGCAAATTATGGTACTTGCTACTCCTCAGCCTTTATTTTCTCCGTGTATGGCATAGATTTACTTTAAAGTGAAACACCAGGCAAACAGCTAACTACACAGAATAATAAATGTCAGTTGTTTTACTTGCTAAATCGATTTGTATTTCTGTCCATCCATTTCTAAGATTTACACAACTCTGCCCGACAGCACAGCCCTGTCTGGCATGGCAGAAGAACACAATTTTCTCAGCTGCATTTCAGTAACACATTTACAGGTTTTTGTTCCTCTTCAACCTTAAAACTAGACAGTGAAAGGAGTAGCAGCAGACTGAGTCTCATCTCTCTGGTACTCTGCTATCTCCTCCTATGAGCATGGTGGGCTTTGCACTGCAGCATAACTGCTTGACTGTTTGAGTTCTGCTGTAAATAGATGGCAGGAGGCTGATATAAAGTCATATTCGGGTGCTTACACTGTTTGCATTTACAAAAATAAATGTTAAAGCGGTATTAAACTCAAAAGCAAAAATAATATATTGCAGCTTACCAAACATTAGATGTGGAGGCTGCATTCGTTTTCTTTTTTTAGGCTTTTTCTCTCTGTTTTCACCTGGTGATCTGGCCAGTAACACAACTCCTGTATTAGAGTGCCCCCATTCTGAATGAAGGAGCACAGGGGGGGGGCACATTTGGATGGATAGTAGCATTGCCAGCCTGAGGAAGGGGATGTACTAGCAGATTTAAGTCCACTAACAAATTAAAGCCAAAACCCAGCTCACAATTCATAATCAGTTACAGCAAACAGGTGTTTTCCTTTTTGGAATAAAGGTTTAGCATGAATCAATAAAAACTGGCAATTATAAGCACCATGTCACTGTTAAATGGTTTGTCTTGACCCTGGAAACTGATGCATCTGGAAGAGAGCTTGTTCTTTTGAAAAACAATAGACTTACTGGTTGCATCACCAGATGAAAACAGAAGAGTGAAAACTTTAAAAAGAAAACAAATGCAGGCCGATATGTATTCTTCTACATATTTTGGCCTTTTTTCATTATCTTTTATTTTTTTTTTTACTAGTAATGATGGCGATCAGCGATTTATTTATTTTATTTTTTTTTTAAAATTTTTTTGAGACTGTGACATTGTGGTGGACAGATTGTACACTTTTGACAGAGCTAAAAATAGCAACTGATTACTGTATAAATGTCATTGGCAGGGAAGGGGTTAACACTAGGGGCGATCAAGGGGTTAATTGTGTTCTTTCAGTTTATTTCTATCTGAGGGGGGGGGGGGGGGGGGGTGGGACTGACTGGGGAGGACACTGATCACTGTTCCTAAGTACTATGAACAGACGATCTGTCTCTACCCTAGTGACAGAACGGAGATCTGTCTGTTTACATTGACAGATCTCCATTCTGTCCTTCTCGGGAGCAATCATGCATTAGCTCCTACATGACACTGCGGATGTGCATGCGTGCCCCTATGCGTCTTAAAGCACCTGTCGTACAGATACAGTGATTCACGCAGGAGTGCCATACTGCCGCTGTTGGTGGCCGGTCGGCAAGTGGTTAAAGAGGAGCTATCAATTTGTTTTATGTTATTTCGCTCACCAGGGGACAAAATGTATATAGCACCTTGTCCCGTTCAAATCTGCCCCTTAGTTTCTAAGCAGTGTACTCAGACATGTTCTCCTCCCCCATTGCCCCACCTAACAAGGTTGACAGGAACACAGGAGAGCATCTCTAGAGATGTGACCAAGGCGACGGCAGAAATCATCTGGGCTGGAAGGTTTAAGGCTGGGTTCACACTGCTGCGGCTACGAGAACCGGATGTGATTCGCACCGCACTGCAGTGCAAATCACATCCGATCTCCGTGCGATGCGAGTTCAGCCATACAGATAGTATGGCTGAATTCGCATCGCACCCGCCCCAAACTCGCACAGGACCCTTTTTTTGGTCCGCAGCAGAATCGGATCGCATGGGTGTTCACACCATGCAATCCGATTCCTGTCCGAGTTTGCAGATCGCACTTCGATATGCGAACTGATCTGGGGGTGTCATTAACATTTCATTGACACTCCCAGCAGTTCACATAGGGCAGTGTGAACTGCCGCCGGGAGGCATGCGATGCGGGAACCCGCTGCGGATTCGCGGCATTCCCGCATCGCTGCAATGTGAACCCAGCCTTAGTAGGCAAGACTGACGAGCAAGATATCATCAACAGGTGAGTCACTGTGGAGAGATAGGAGCTGGCAATTAGCCAACAGCTGAGCGCCCAGCTCAGAGAAGAAAGGGCTGACATACATATATGATGTTTTTTATATATGCCTTCAGATTTGAGTTCAGATTTAAAGTGGTATTAAATCCAATGCAAACATTTATCATATTGCAGTTTACTGATTCTTCGATGTGATGGCTGCATTTGTTTTCTTTTTTTAAGCTTTTTCCCCTTTTATTTTCACCTGGTGATCTGACCAGTTAGGCTGTGTACACACGACCGGACTTTTCATTCGCAAAGTCCCAACGGAACAAATCCGTCGGACAATTCGATCGTGTGTGGGCTTCATCGGACCTTTTCTGTCAAAAAATCTGACAGACTTTAGAAATAAAACAGGTTTCAAATCTTTCCCCGGAACCAGTTCCTATCGAGAAAACCGCTCGTCTGTATGCAGGTCCGACAGACCAAAAACAAAGGCAGCTATTGGCTACTGGCTAGTGAACTTCCTTTTTCTAGTCCCGTTGTATGTCAAAATGATTGGACTGTGGTGTGATCGTGTGTAGGTAAGTCCGTTTCAGCGGAACTCCGTCGCAAAGTCCGTCAGAGTTCATTCCGACGGAAAGTCCGGTTGCGCTTCCCAGGCCCCACTGATGACTGTGCTGGGATGCTCCACATCAGCAGGAAGAGGTTAATAGTCATGGTAATCCTGTCAATACCACTCCTAATCTCTCCTTCACTCATCATCTCCATAAGAAGTATCAGGCATACGTCTTTTGTTTTTCAACAGAACAAGCTATTCTGTGGATGTAGCAGTTAGAGGGTAGGAACAAACCCTTTGCTATAGATAGGTGTGCTTACAATGATCAGCTTTTATTTATTTATGTAAAACGTTTATCCCAAAAAGGAAAAAAAATGTTTTCTGTAACTGCGTATACAGTGTTGACTGGATTGGGTAGTGTATCTAATTCTGCAAGTGCATCTAACGCTTCCCTCCCCTAGATTAACAATGCTGCTGTCCAAATATGCCCCTTCACCCAGTGTGGATGCTAAACTGCAATATATGACATTTTTGGCTTTGGGTTTACTACTGCTTTAAGGATTCATTTTTACTCTTTTTTAAATTCTCATGCACATTATTAAACCCCAAATTTCCAACATCTGGTTATCTTACACTTATTTAGCTTCACGTCACCAAACTGAAAATAGGTTTCTCCGTATGTTCCTTGGCTGGTGGACATTGCGTGCATCACTAATCGCGTGCATAGCGGCCACAATTACTGAACCCATCTACCTGACTTCACATTTGCCATGCACATTGGACATCCAAGAACTGTTGTTGCTGTGCTTTCTGCTCCTATAAGGTGCACTACAGAATACACAATGTACATTCACACATTATAACTAAAACAATATGAACAGCTTGCTAAGCTAGGAAATGCATCGAGCTAAACAGTATGTCAAAAAACCCTTCATGTTATGCTGTAGCATGAAAAAGCCAGAGAGCGTGTATAGGTATTTATCATTAGAATCTGTATACCAAGTATCAATGTATAGACTTCCTTATTAATAGCCATATGCACTTGGTTTTATTCCTCTGACAGGGGAAGACAACCTTTTCAGCACAGTGTGCCGGAAAATGTTTTCAAAGAAATTGAGCGTGCCGATTTTATAACAAAAAATGTCAACTTCACATTTTCAATCACTAAAAGGATTTTTTTATAAAGTAACTGCTGTAAATTACTTGAGTAGTGAGAAATTACCATCCTGCAAATCTGTTTCACCACTGTGCCCCCCTGTATATCTGCCCCACCACTGTAACCCCCTGTACATCTGCCCCACCACTGTTCCACCCTGCTCTTCTGCCACACCACTGCACTACCCTGTACATCTGCCCCACCACTGTGCCCCCCTGTACATCTGCCCCACCACTGTATCCCTCTGCTCATCTGCCCCACCACTGTTCCACCCTGCTCTTCTGCCACACCACTGCACTACCCTGCTTTTCTGTCCCACCATTGTACCACCCGGCTCTTCTGTCCCACCACTGTAACCCCCTGCTCATTTGCCCCACCAATGTACCCCATTTCTCATCTGCCCTACCACTGTAACCTTCTGCACATCTGCCCCACCATTAACACTCTGCACATCTGCTCCACTACTGTACTACCCTGCTCATCTGTCCCACCTCTGTACCCCCTGCTCATCTGTCCCACCACTGTAACCCCCTGTACATCGGCCCCACCACTGTAGCACCCTGCTCTTCTGTCCCACCACTGTAACCCCCTGCTCATCTGCCCCACCAATGTACCCCTTTTCTTATCTGCCCTACCACTGTAACCTCCTGCACATCTGCCCCACTACTGTACTACCCTGCACATCTGTCCCACCACTGTGCCCCCTGCACATCTGTCCCACCACTGTGCCCCCTGCACATCTGTCCCACCACTGTGCCCCCTGCACATCTGTCCCACCACTGTAGCACCCTGCTCATCTGCCCCACCAATGTACCCCCTTTCTCATCTGCCCCACCACTGTACCTCCCTGCACATCTGCTCCACCATCGTACCCCCATGCTCTTCTGTCTCACTGCTGAACCATCTTCTCATCTGTCCTAACAATAAACTTATCTGCTCACCTACCCCACCACTGTAACCCCTTTTCTTATCTGCCCCACCACTTTGTCTCCTGCACATCTGTCCCACTTCTGTTCCCCCTGCTCTTCTGCCCCACCACTGTATCTCCCTGCTCATGTGTTCCACCAATGTACCGCCTTTCTCCTCTGCTCTGCCACTGTTCCCTCCTGTACATCTGCCCCACCTCTGTACCCCCTGCTCTTCTGCACAACCACTGTAACCCCCTGCCTTTTTTTGTCCAACTGCTGATCCCCCTTCTCATCCCTCCACCCACTGCACCTCCTGCACATCTGCACCACCACTGTACCCCCTTGCTCTTCTGTCCCACCACTGTAACTCCCCTGCTCATCTGACCCATCAATGTACCCCTTTTTTGATCTGCCCAACCACTGTACCTCCCTGCACATCTGCTCCACTGCCCTATCCTCATTATTTTCTGTCTCACTATTGAATCACCTCCTCATCTGTCCTAACACTGAACCCATCTGCCCATCACTGTAACCCACTCTCTCATGTGTCTCACCAATGTACCTCTTGCACATCTATCTCACCTCTGTATCCCCCTACTCTTCTGCCCCACCACTGTAACCCCCTGCTCATCTGTCCCACCAATACACCTCCTTACACATCTGCCCCACTGCTCTACCCCCCCTGCTTTTCTGTCCCACCACTGAACCCCCTTCTCATCTGCCCTAAAACTGAACCCCCCTCCTCATATACCCCAACACTGAACCCCCTCCTCATCTGCCCCAAAACTGAACCCCCCTCATATACCCCAACACTGAACCCCCTCCTCATATACCCCAACACTGAACCCCCTGCTCATATACCCCAACACTGAACCCCCCTGCTCATATACTCCAACACTGAACCCCCCTGCTCATATACTCCAACACTGAACCCCCCTGCTCATATACTCCAACACTGAACCCCCCTGCTCATATACTCCAACACTGAACCCCCCCCTGCTCATATACTCCAACACTGAACCCCCCTGCTCATATACTCCAACACTGAACCCCCCCTGCTCATATACTCCAACACTGAACCCCCCCTGCTCATCTGCCCCAACACTGAACCCCCCTGCTCATCTGCCCCAACACTCGGATCCCCCCTGATCATCTGCCCCAACACTCGGATCCCCCCTGCTCATCTGCCCCAACACTCGGATCCCCCCTGCTCATCTGCCCCAACACTCGGATCCCCCCTGCTCATCTGCCCCAACACTCGGATCCCCCCTGCTCATCTGCCCCAACACTGAACCCCCCCGCTCATCTGCCCCAACACTGTAACCCCTGCTCTTCTGTCCCACTGCTGAACCCCCTTCATTTCTTCCACTGCTGAACCCCCCTTCATCTCTTCCACAACTGTACCTCCCTGCACATCTGCTCTACTGCTGTACCGTCTTCTCATCTATGATGTGTGGTATGCACAGTGGTGAAAGCAAGCAGAGATGAGACACATCTACCTGCCCTGGCACACTCATCCTGTAATCCACCTTTTGCATTCAGCCCACGTACTTGTATGTGATACGGGCTGGCCCTATGATGGGACCCAGTGGGACCATCGGTCCCACATGGCACTTTCAGGGGGGTCAGAAAACTTACGCTTGCCAGCCAGCCCATTCCACCAGCTCCACTGCCTGTGAGGGAGCCCAGTGCTTCTGCTGTTAGTGGTGACAGGAGCAGCTGGGCAGAACACTCGCTGCCCAGGGGGGCAGTCAGTGGGTGAGTGAGCGGATGGGCCAGTCGCCAGGTGAGTGGGCTTCCTGGCCAGTCAGCAAGCTGGCGGGCAGAGAGATGACATCTGATGATGATCTCTCACCGCCTGCCCTGCATCACTGCAGTTCCACCCTCAATGTGCAGCAGTGGGCAGCAGAGAGATTACATCATCTCTCTGCTGCCTGTCTTCACTCTGGGACACAGCAAGTGACAATCCACAACGTGTGGCAGGTGATGTGGCAAGTGACAATCTGCAACATGTGGCATGTGATGTGGCAAGGGACAATCCGAAATGTGGCAAGTGACGTGGCAAGTGACGTGGCAAGGGACAATCCGCAAAGTATAGCAGGTGATGTGGCTAGTGACAATCTGCAAAATGTGGCAAGTGACAATCCGCAAAGTGTGGCAGGTGAAGTGGCAAGGGACAATCCACAATGCGTGGCAGGTGACAAGCCACAAAGTGTGGCAGGTGATGTGACAATCTGCAAAGTGTGACAGGTGACGTGGCAAGTGACAATCCACAAAGTGTGGCAGGTGAAGTGGCAAGGGACAATCTGCAATGCGTGGCAGGTGATTTGGCTAATGACAAGCTACAAAGTGTAACAGGTGACATGGCACGCGACAATCCACAATGTGTGGCAAGTGACAATCTGCAATGTTTGGCAGATGACGTGGCAAGAGACAATCTGCAATGTTTGGCAGGTGACTTGGCAAGTGACATTCCGCAACGTGTGGCAAGGGACATGGCAAATGACGTGGCAAGTGACAATCCGCAACGCGTGGCAGGTGATGTGGCTAGTGACAATATGCAAAGTGTGGCAGGTGACATGGCAAGTGTAGTGTGGCAGGTGACATGGCAGGTGACAATCCGCAAAGTGTGGCAGGTGACATGGCAAGTGACAATCCACAACGTGTGGCAGGTGACAATCCGCATCTGGTAGTGGAGTCCAAATAAAAACTGTAAGTACAAATAGACATCACAAGTTGTATGAGACATGAGAGCCTGAGAGGGGATTGCCTTGCCAAGCCCTGATTAACCACCTACAGACCAGAAGGATTTGCCCCCTTAAAGCGGTTGTATACCCGCACATCAAAAAAAAACCCTGCAAGGCAAAGGCATAATGCGCTAGTATGCACTGCTGAAATCAGCGGCTGCATGCAAAGGGAATACCTCCTAAACTGTACAGGTTTAGGAGATATTAAATTTACCTACAGGTAAGCCTTATTATAGGTAAAAATGACAAATTAGGGTATACAACCACTTTAATGACCAGGCCATTTTTTGCGATATAGCACTGCGTCAATTTAACTGACAATTGCGCGGTCATGCAATGCTCTACACAAATACAATTGATGTCCTTTATTTCCCACAAATAGAGCTTTCTTTTGGTGGTATTTGATCAGCTCTGCAGTTTTTATTTTTTGCTCTATAAACAAAAAAAAGACAGACAAATTTAAAAAAAAAACATTTTTAAATATCCCCAAAAAATAAATAAAAAAACAAATTTCTTCCTCCGTTTAGGCCGATATGTATTCTTCTACATATTTTGGCCAATTTTTTTTTTTTTTACTAGTAATAGCGGCAATCAGCCATTTTTATTTATTTTGAATTTTTTGGGACTGTGACATTGTGGCGGATAGATCGTACACTTTTGACACTTTTGGGACCACTGACATTTATACATCAATCGGAGATAAAAATAGCAACTGATTACTGTATAAATGTCATTGGCAGGGAAGGGGTTAACACTAGGGGGCGATCAAGGGGTTAATTGTGTTCCCTTGGTTTATTTCTAACTGGGGGGGGGGGGACTGACTGGGGAGGACACTGATCGCTGTTTCTAAGTACTATGAACAGACGATCTGTCTCTACCCTCCTGGGACTGTCCCTGATTTGGAGAAATGTCCCTCATTCCTCCTCAATTTTAAGAGTAGTTAGGGTTAACCTTGAAATTCCACTATAAAACCACTCTAAGGCCCCTTTCACATGGGACAGATCCCCACTGAGCCGGCAGATGACAGGTCTGTCTCTGCACACTGTGCAGGGACTGCCCTGTCAGCTCTCCGCTCTCCTCTATGGGGGATCGGATGAACACGGACCGTCTGACTGTGTTCAGCTGATCCGCTTTGTAGACGGATAGAAAAATATCGGATCATAGCGGAGACGGATGATATCGGGTGTCAGCGGATGTTCATCCACTGACACCCGCTATCCCATAGGGATGCATGTATGTACGTATTTCATCCGAAAATGGATGGATGAAATATGGACATATGATCCGCACGTGTAAATTCCTCATTTGTCTCTCATTTTGCTCTGATCTATATAGTTGTAAATAAAATGCACTTTTTATCTATCAAAACGTGTTTTCCAGCGCTAAACCTTTCATCTGATTTCTAAATTACTGTATTTGTAAATTGCAAAAACCAATATAAAGGAATAGTAATGGTAAACAATAGGTACTTTAGGGTTTAAGCAATCTTGTTTTTTGTACAATTCTCCTTTTAAGGGGGTGTGTCCTATGCCTGCATACTTTTGCTGATAGGTGGCCCTCATTCCAATCTCAAAAAGTTGAGAGGTATGATGTCAGGTCCTTTTATTACCTTTTATATATGTGTATGTGTATGTGTATGTGTATGTGTATGTGTATGTGTGTGTGTGTGTGTAGAGCCATGTCGGGTCCTCTTTATACTCCTATAAACATGTGTAGAGCCATGACAGGTTCTCTTTCTATGCCTATATTCATGTATAGAGCCATTACAGGTCCTCTTTATACTCCTCTACATTTAAACAACCATGATAGGTCCTCTTTATACTCCTCTACATTTAAACAACCATGATAGGTCCTCTTTATACTCCTATATACATGTATAGAGACATGACATGTCCTCTATATATTCTTATATACATGTATAGAGACATGACAGGTCCTCTTTATACTCCTATACATGTAGACCGCCGTGACTGCACCCCTTTAGTCATCATGATATAAAATAATGAATGTGGGGGCCTTTTGGTGCGTGTGATATATATATATATATATATATATATATATATATATATATTTTTTTGAGGGGGGGGGGCGGCATTTCATTCATTCTTTGTCCCAGGTAGCACAATATCTTGGGCCTGCCCTGATGTGATGTATGTGATGGAATAGATGTGCAATGATAAGCTCAGGGGTATTTTCTGAAAGCGGTGGGCCTATGTGCAGGATCATAAGTTGGGCCCCCACAGCTAAGAAAAAGTTTCTGTACTGCAGCAAAAGTTGGATGTGATTTTTCATTGCACTGAATACTGGCTGAGGCTTAAATGGACACAGAGTGTTGGGGTTCAGTAGTAAGTGACACAAAGGTTCAGGAATAATTTTAAAACAGTTCCCAGAAGCTCAACAGTAATTCCACAAACTGTCACCTGATTGTGTTTTTTTTCTCAATCACAATGAAATCCCTTCTTTCTGAGATTGGTAGTGGCAACCAAGCAAGTTATCTTCCTCCAGATGGTGGGTGGGGCTAGCAGGACTGTGATTGGCTTTAGCAGTGGCCAATGACAATCCTCCTCCTCCTGGAAACAGGGACCCCCCCCCCCCCACCAGAACTGCAGCCAATCTCTTCCCCCATCACAAAAGCGGACGATCGTAGCTACATAAAAGTTAGAGAACCAAACAATGTTTCCCATCATTTACAATGTGTGGGGGTGCAGTGCCCCCGCCCCCCTCAGTGCAGGTGTGGTGTGGGGAACTCTGAAATTTGCATGCATTAATGATTCACCTACACTTGCCTGGGCTGCTCTGCTGATAGGGAGGGAGTCGAGTGTTGGCAAAACAGGCTTTGCGTGCCGCTTGCGGCACCAGTGCTGGGGGTTGCCTACCCCTGCTCTATGATATGCACATTTTAAAAAGCTAACAGTGGTTGGACAGAGCCATCAACAGCATAAGAAAATGATAATGATGTTTATTAATAAGATCAAATTGTACTTGTTACAAGGTATACATAGCCATGTTATACAAAGTATTACAATAAGAGAAATATACTGTACATGTAATAGCATCATAGCTGGGCAGGATTTACATTTATTAATGCAAAATGTAACTGGAAAATATAACAACATATTGCAACAGTGACCATTAACTTGGTATAGTTGGGAAAGTTATGCTTACTTACACTTGTTTTTAATAAGAAAAGTTCACTGTGCCTGGTTTGTATTGTGAGCATCATTTATGCAATGAGGTCATGAAGACAGATATAACTTTTTGGGAAATAGGGTCTGCTCATTACAATTAAGATGATAATGTAGGAGTTTGCTGATCACAGGAGTTAAAGTGGAACACCAGGATTATCCCTAACTAACTCCCCCACCCCCAACAGCTATGCTTACTAACCTGTGTAGGAACGAGCTGTATACTTATTTTCAGCTGGCTCCAGTTCAGTCATGCGATCCCACTCCCCTATCTTACCGTCTGTGTACAGTACCCCCCCCAATACTTACCTGAGCCCCATACTGATTTAACAATGTGTATGAAAGCCTCAGCTCTCCCTCCTTATTGGCTGAGACAGCAGTGGGAGCCATTAGCTCCCGCTGCTGTCAATCACAGCCAGCGAGCCAGTGAAAAGAGAGAGGGGGCAGGGCATGTGTGAATGGACACACAGCGAGAGCCTGTGTGGGTGCCCCCACAGCAAGCTGTTCACTCTGGGTGCACTTGGCAGGAGGAAGGGTCCAGGGGGAAGCAAGAAGAGGAGGATTGGGACTGCACGTGCAAAAGCACTGTAGAGAGCAGGTAAGTATAAAATGTTTGTTATTTACAAAAAAATAAAAAATAAAATATGCTAATATCACTTTCATTAGCTGTTGCCAGAGTGCTCTCTCCTTTTCCCGACAGCCTCACTGGCAGACACAGGGGAGGAGATCACGTATCCAGACCAAAGTAGCCTGAAAATAGGTATGTATACAGAACTTTCTGACGCAGGTTAGTAAGCACAGGTGTTAGGAGGGGTAGGGGACAATTTTAAGAATGGTTAGGGTTAACCTTGAAATTCCACTATAAAACCACTCTAAGGCCGCGTACACACGGGCGGACTGTTCGTCCAACTTTGTGCGCTGAACAGTGTTTGGGCGGACAGTCCGCTCGTGTGTGGGCTTTCAGCGGACAGTTTCAGCGGACAGTTGGACGGACAAGGTTTTTCGGAAATTCCGTAAAACTGTCCGCTGAAACCTTGTTTCAGCGAACAGTCCGCTCGTGTGTAGGCTTGTTCGTCAAACAAAGTTGCGCGCATGCTCAGAAAGGATTTTCACGCTGAAAGCTATAATGCAGTGTATAGGACGTCGTATTTTTCGTCCCGTCGTACGTGCCGTTCACGTCATCGCGCACGGTTTCAGCAAACTGTTCGTCCGTCGTGTGTGGCCATGTCCGTCCATGCTAAGTTTGAGCGGACTGTTTGCCGAAACTGTTGGACGGACAAAGTTGGGCGAACAGTCCGCACGTGTGTACGCGGCCTAAGGCCCCTTTCACACGGGACGGATCCATGATGATCCGCCTCGTGAACATCCGCATGCTCAGCGAAGATCACCCTGTGGATCCCCGCTGAGCCGATGGATGACAGGGCCCTGTCGGATCTCCGCTCTCCTCTATGGGGTATCGGATGAACACGGACAGTCTGACTGCGTTCATCCGATCCGCTTTGCAGACGGATAGAAAAATAGGATTTTCCTCCATCTGCAGAATAGGATCATAGCAGAGACGGATGATATCGGGTGTCAGCAGATGTTCATCCGCCGACAACCGCTATCCCATAGGGATGCATGCATGTCTGTATTTAATCCGAAAATGGATGGATGAAATATGGACATATGGTCTGCACGTGTGAAAGTGGCCTTAGAAATTCTAAAAGACCAACTTCCCCCAGATTTTGTCAAATTTCTTAGGACAGCCTTTGGCTTCATTGTAGACATCCTTTTTTAGGACTATAGTCTTCGTGACAAAAAAGAGAAGGAACCTCAAGAATAACTTCTTAACACTCCCCAAGCTTACAGTATTTCACTTATCATACATAATAGACACCACTTAGGACTAAATTTTTTGGGGATATCGAGGATTTGAGAACTGACATTTGTAATTTAGGATAATGCCGCGTACACACGAGCGGACTTTTCAACATCCAAAGTCCGACGGACTGATTCCGTCAGACTATTCGATCGTGTGTGGGCTGCAACGGACTTTTGATTCGCAAAAGTCCGAAGGACTTTAGAAATGGAACATGCTTCAAATTTTTCCGACGGAACTCCGCCGGACCCGGTCCCTTCGAAAAATTCGCTCGTGTGTATGCTATTCCGACGGACTAAAACCGACGCTAGGGCAGCTATTGGCTACTGGCTATGAACTTCCTTATTCGAGTCCAGTCGTACGTCATCACGTTCGAATCCGTCGGAGTTTGGTGTGATTGTGTGTGGCCAAGTCCGCTCAGTCGAAAAGTCCGTCAGAACTCTGTCGGAACTCCAGCAGAACTCCGGCAGGACTCCTTCGGAAGTCTGTCGGACATAAGTCCTCTCGTGCGTAAGGGGCTTAAGAAAGGTCTATTTTTTTTCTAAGCATTTCCAAACTATATAAAGAATAAACCTGTCTGCAACTTGGCATTTGTGACACGTAAAGGTTTCGTTTACTAAAGGTGGAGAGTGCAAAATCTGAAGCATCGGCTTCCAGGATTTTTTGTCAAAGTCTAGTTGAACAAGCTGCAGTTAGAAGCTGATTGGCTACCATGCACATTTGCACCAGATTTTGCACTCTTCAGTTTTAATAAATCAACCGGATAGTATTGTCTTCTTTTCCCATTTTTTTTTTAAAAAACCTTATGGGTGTGAAATGAACTCAGTGAAAATATTGAAATGGAATCAGCGTTGTCTCTTGCGGATCTAACAGTGCTGAAATACTATGTGTAAAATCATCCCAATCCTGCTCACTCATATCTGTGAGATTCCTAAATCTGGGACAGCCTAGAGGGGTTTCCCAAAAGAAGAGTCCATTAAAATCCAATGAGCATTTTTTAAACAGGAGGGTTGAAATATTTCACTTTTCCAGTGTAGAAGATTGAAAGAGTACATCTTACAATCTAAACTGGGCATGTCGCAGTTGAAGATATTGCAGTGAATGAAATGATTTAAAGAGCTCTGCAAGTGTAGTTAATACACTTTTTTCACACTTACATTAGCCCAGTAAGGGCCACTAAGAAGAGGGTTGCATACTGACACCAACACTGATATTCAGACATATTTGGCACAACACAAGCCAGCTACGGAAGAATGCAAATATGTCATAAACCTCCACTGGAAGAGGCCTTGTTGTAAATGGCCATGTCACAAACCATAGGCAGAACAGCTCAGGAACATACATCTATGATGCCAGCATTTGTTTTATACACTGTCTTACAGCTAAACAGCACATAATTCGGTTTCCATAATGCCTGCTGTAATGGTGTTACCTCTCTAAAAAGTGGCTAAATCAGTTAGACACCAAAAATGCCTAATCTAAAAGGCCAGAAAACTTAAAAAAAACACATTAGACCTGCTGAGAGAAACATCAGATCGTATTTCATATTTGTTAACCAAAGGTATTTTCTTTCTGCTAAATAATCTGTTGGTTGTTGGCTTGTGAAAACTGATTAGAGGAAACATAGATGATTGGCATTAACGGTGAGTCAGCTGACCATAATGTTCTCCTGCTCACCTATCATCCACCCCTTGGACCCTTTAATTGGTGGAATTGTCCCTCTCTAGGAATAATAAAAAGCTTGCTGCATTTGGCAACCGGGCTCTCATTTTTACCATCAAAACTGCTAATTTAGTTTAGCAATTGAAGTGCCTATTTAAAGTAGAACAGTGGCTAGGTACAGGGGCGTAACTATAGGGGGTGCAGCAGTCGCGACCGCAAACGGGCCCTGTGATGCAGGGGGCCCATGCAGCCCCCTCTACATATGGCCAGCAGCAGCATAGGCAGCTAGGGGTACCAGTGCACCATGCACACGGGTGGCTGGAGGTGGAGAGTGACTAGCAGAGCTCCATGCTCGACTATAACACTGGCTGTTCTTTAGTTGTGCATTCCCCGCATGACCTGTGTCCTCAGCCGGCTCCTCAGAGTACCCCTATCCTGCTCCATGCATTGCCGCTCAGTCCGATGTCTGTTCTCCCCGGCCAGAGTCCCGCCCCCCCGAGTCCGGCCCACACTGCACTGCATACTTCTCCCGGGTAAACAAACTTTAAGCACACAGATGCAGTGCAGCCCTATGAGAGCCCCCGGAGGACACTGCAGGCTTGTCTGCCAGCCCCCCTCCTCCCCCGTCATACACAGATGATGAAAGGTCTTTCTGGGAGATATGATGATCGCCCGTCCAGCACACTGGATGGAGCCCAGACCAACATGGATGAGTGCGCGGCCTACAGCTTGGTCATGGTGAGTTAGAGGACCCCATCCCCCACACACCATTACATACCCCCTCCCTCTCCCCCTGGGGACAGGGACCCCTTCTTACATGGGGACAGGGACCCCCACCTCCCCTGGGGACCGGGACCCCTTCTCACCTGGGGGCAGTAACTTCATCTGCCCTGGAGAAAAGGACCTCATCTCTTCTGGGGACAGGGACCCCATCCTGCCTAGGGACAGTCCCCCAATGGGGCACCTAAGAATTTAAAAAAAATTATAAAAAACAAAAACTAATGATACCAGTGGTGGAATTACAGGGCTCACAAAGGTCATACCTGTGACCACGCCCTGGAGTTCCACCGCCGGACTCGAAGGGAAGGGCCCTGGCTGGGGTTCAGGGGGGCCCTTCATGGTTTCTTGCATCGGGGCCCTGAAGGTTCTAGTTACGCCACTGGCTAGGTATGCATATTTGAACATTTAAATGCTCTTAGCAAGCAGTAAATCTCAATATTACCAAGCCCTCAGTGACTTCTGCGGTAGTGTGGAGCAAGTCACCTTAAAATTTACAGATAGATGTAATATAGATAATTTAGGGTGTCTGCACTCTCCTGTTGGTGTACACTTTCTCTGCATTTAGGCTGCATTCACACCTGAACGTTTTCAGCTTGTAAGACGCCAGAAAAAACACTTGAAAAACGCCCAATAAGCAAAAATCCATTAATTTAAATGGCCCCTGTTCACATCTGACCGTTTTCTAGCCTGAAGCAAAACGCCTGAAGCTCAAAAGTACATGAGCTTTCTTTTTGGCAGATTACAGGTGTTTTGCTGCTTTTTACATTGGTGACCTTTTGACCTGTGCAAACAACGCAGTAAAAATCACGTGACTTTCTGCCTGAAAACAAAACGCTCAGCTGTGAATGCAGCCTTACATTATAGATTGGAATGCTTGGCAGGTTGCCAATTCACTGCTGGCAGGAAGAGTTGAGGTACAGAGAGAAAGTAAAAAGGAAAAACTAAGAAGTTTCAACTCCAAATTTTGAGGATTAATTACTCCACATTGCCTATAGCTACAGAGGCCAGCAAGTGCTTGTTTTCAAAATTTTTACTGCTACATTTTTTTATTCCAAAATACTTTTTAACCCAACATAAGAGGGAACAAAGTTTCACTGCAAATTAACTTGCTGAGGCTTTCCATGAGTAGAGATTAGTCAAGATAATGATACTGGGAAAATATGGATGGAGTAATTGAAAAATGATACACTTAGGTAAAGATGGCATCAAGGATACACAATAAAACCATATAGAATACAGGGGTGGGAAGGGGGGTGGGGATAGTGTTAGATCCGTGTGGGCCAGCGTTTACCATGGAGAGGGGCATGGGGAGGGGGGTTGGGGTGTCACCAGGTTTGAGTATTAGTTTGGTCCGTAGTATTATCTTACAGAGAGCAAAGTTTTGTAGGTGCTGGGACGGCTCCATTGATTGTAGAGGGAGGGGGGAAGTGTCCAGGATGTTCTGTTGATGGTAGTGATATAGCGATGAAAGGTGACTAGGGATAAGCTTGATGTTCGGGTGTTCACAGAAGAATTCCACGCCCCATGCTATAAGGCTGCTTACACGGTGGCTGTGCGTAGTGTTGTTGGTGTGGACTTTCTTAAATGAAGAACTTTGAAGCAAAATAAGGGCCAGTGCCCATCAATGCAGCCTCACCATTGCCCATCTGTAGCCTGATCAATGCCATCTGCAGCCTCACAATTGCTCATCAATGCAGCTTGATCAATGCCCATCTGCAGCCTCCCAATTGCCCATCAATGCAGCCTGATCAATGCACATCTACAGCCTCACAATTGCCCATCAATGCAGCTTGATCAGTGCCCATATGCAGCCTCACCTTTGCCTGAATGCAGCCTGACCAGTGCCAATCTGCAGCCTCACCTCAGATTACTGCTGCCTTGAAGGGGACAGGGATGGGGGCGGGATGTGCGCCGTCAGATTACATATAGTGCAAATCTCCTGTTTACTTGGCAGCCTCTTTAATACAAAGTTCTATGATAGACAGAACACTGGTCCAATGCGGGCCCAGGAGACGGGACTTCCTATTGGAGAGGCTTCTGAGTAAACAGGAGATTCTCGCTGTATGTAATCTGATGGCTCTCGTTCCATCCCCTCCCCATTCCCTCCTAGGCAGCCCAAATTGCAGTATCGGCGTATAACACGCACACACTATTTGCACCCAATTTTAGGGTGAAAAAGTGAGTGTTATACGGCAATAAATACAGTATGTGTGTATATGTGTGTATATATATATATATATATATATATATATATATATATAATGCGTTTTCCAGTGAGTACGCCAGTACAAAACTGTATTTTTAAGGGCCTGGTAACCCACTTTTATTTTAAGGCACAGAAAAGTTCACAAAGACATCAGTACCCATGCAGGGGGGTTCCACCATTACTGTATCTTGTACACTCAATACTTTAGCTTTCTGGCTTACATTCTTCCCATATGGCTGATTCAGGCCTTCAGCCTAGGCCTTAGATCTGCTCCTCAGACCCAAAAGAATTTCCTAGAGTTAAGCTTTCTCCTAGCTCACTTCTGATCAGCGTTTTGCTGCTCTGTCACCAAGTACGTCTGCCTCCGGCAGACATGCATGCTCTGGCTACACCCATGCAGCCTCCTCCTCTCAGAGGAATGGGAGTCCACCTGACTCCCATGCACAGACTTCCTGTCTGTTGGGTGGAACCCTGAGCCATAGCCAGGTCAAAACTAAATAGCCCAGCACACAGCTGTGCAATCAGCGTGCCTCCTTTCTCTCCAAAATCTGGCGTAAACCAGCAATCTTCCAGGTAGCAAATAGTCCTTCACACACTTTAGGTGGTGTATTAAAATATATATATATATACACAGTATTTATCTAATACAGGGTGTACAGTTTCTACTACAATTCTGGTGGTGTACACAATACAGAGCAGCTGTAGTACAGTAGCTAATACAGTGCAGGTGGTGTACACAGTATCTAATACAGTGTGTAGTGATGGACGAACTTCCGACGGGACGTTTCGCGAACGCGAAACGCGAACGGGCACAAACGTTCGCGAAAACGACCGTTCGCCGCGGGCTCCATTGACTTCAATGGGAGGCGAATTTCGCAAACCTTTAGGTCGAATTTGCGGCCACGGGGTAATTATTAGGGGGTAGCACGTAGTCCCACCACCTGGACAATAGCATAATACATGTATGAGGTGAATTTGGGATCGATAACTACAAGCATTTTTTTTTTATTTGGGAAATTGTTCTGACAATTCAGGACTATGGAGCTAATGAAGGCAATGGAGGAGAGGGAAGGTCAGGGACCAGGGTAGGCAAACAAGAGGGTGCAGGAGATACAGAGCACTGACAGCAGCACCGTAATACAGAGCACTGACATCAGCACCGTGACATACAGCGCTGACAGCAGCTCCGTGACATACAGCGCTGACAGCAGCTCCGTGACATACAGCGCTGACAGCAGCTCCGTGACATACAGCGCTGACAGCAGCTCCGTGACATACAGCGCTGACAGCAGCTCCGTGACATACAGCGCTGACAGCAGCACCGTGACATACAGCGCTGACAGCAGCTCCGTGACATACAGCGCTGACAGCAGCTCCGTGACATACAGCGCTGACAGCAGCTCCGTGACATACAGCGCTGACAGCAGCTCCGTGACATACAGCGCTGACAGCAGCTCCGTGACATACAGCGCTGACAGCAGCACCGTGACATACAGCGCTGACAGCAGCTCCGTGACATACAGCGCTGACAGCAGCTCCGTGACATACAGCGCTGACAGCAGCTCCGTGACATACAGCGCTGACAGCAGCTCCGTGACATACAGCGCTGACAGCAGCTCCGTGACATACAGCGCTGACAGCAGCTCCGTGACATACAGCGCTGACAGCAGCTCCGTGACATACAGCGCTGACAGCAGCTCCGTGACATACAGCGCTGACAGCAGCTCCGTGACATACAGCGCTGACAGCAGCTCCGTGACATACAGCGCTGACAGCAGCTCCGTGACATACAGCGCTGACAGCAGCACCGTAAGCAGCCCCAGGAGGAAGTCAGCACAGCACAGGGATGGTGTGATCCCCTCATAATAAGAACCCCCAGGAGGAAGTCAGCACAGCACAGGGATGGTGGGAGCCCCTCATAATAAGAACACCCAGGAGGAAGTCAGCACAGCACAGGGATGGTGGGAACCCCTCATAATAAGCAGCCCCAGTAGAAATATGACACCGCTCAACCTCTTCAAAGAGGAGGGTAGGGGCATATAGTACGGTGTGCTTTTTTGGGTCAGGGAAGTGAGCCAAATGAATTAAGAAGGTCTGTGTGCTTGATTCCAAAAATTGTTTATAGACATATACATGGTCTACTGATCACATGTGTTGAATTCCTCCGAGATCCATGCCTCATTCATTTTTAGAAATGTGAGGTAGTTAACACTGTGGTGAGCTAGGCGAGTACGCTTATCGGTCACAATCCCCCCTGCTGCGCTGAACGTCCTTTCGGACAGGACACTGGATGAGGGGCAAGCCAACAGTTCGATTGCAAATTGGGCAAGCTCTGGCCAGAGGTCAAGCCTGCCCACCCAGTAGTCTAGGGGTTCATCACTCCTCAGAGCGTCCACATCGGCCGTTAACCCAATGTAGTCGGACACCTGACGGTCTAGGCGTTCCCTGATGCTGGATCCGGATGACACCTGTCGATGGGTCGGCTGAAAGAATGACCTCATATCCGAAGTCACCAACACATCTTCAAACCGGCCTCTTCTTGCAGGCGCTGTTGGATTGGTACCCGCAAATCCTTCTCTGGGAGTGGGAATTGCTCCTCTGCCAGCGCACGCAAAAGCAGAATGCAGCATTTCTCGAAGCAAGGCCTGGAAGTGCTGCATTCTGACAGCCCTCTGCGACGGCGGTAACATTTCCGCCATTTTGTGTTTGTACCGGGGGTCTAAGTACGTTGCCACCCAGTACTGGTCCTTGACCCTCATGCTTTTTATACGGGGGTCCCTATTAAAACACTGGAGCATGAAGGCCCCCATTTGCACTAAAGTGGAAGCGGTGTGGTGGCCTGGCTCCTGCTCATCATCCAGGATAATGTCGTCCTCTTCATTCTCCTCTCCCCATCCTCGCACAACAGGGATCCCAGAAAGGTTTAAAGCATGCTCTTCTTGCTCCTGCTCATCCGCCCCGGCACCATCCTCCTCTGACTCCTCATCAGACTCCTGTTGTTGACTTGTCTCAGATAGAGTAGCCCCCCCTGGGAATTCATCCAGCATTGCGACTTCCTCATCTTCCCGCTCCTGCTCCTCCACAGCCTGATCAATGACACGACGCAATGCACGCTCCAGAAAGAAGGCATAAGGTACCATGTCACTGATGGCGCCATGGCTGCGACTGACCAGTTTGGTGATCTCCTCAAATGGCCGCAGAAGTCTGCATGTGTCGCGCATGAGCAGCCACTGGCGCGGTGAAAAAAAACCCAGCTCCCCAGAACCGTTTCTTTCGCAGAGTTCATACAGGTAGACGTTAACTGCACGTTTCTGCTGGAGCAGCCTATCAAGCATATAGAAGGTTGAGTTCCATCGCGTCGGGCAATCGCAAATAAGACGTCTGACCGGCAGATGGTGTCGCCGCTGAATGTCAGCAAGGCGAGCCATGGCCGTGTAAGATCTTCTGAAATGGGCCGAGATTTTCCTTGCCTGCCGCAAGATGTCCTGGACCCCAGGGTATTTGACAAGGAATCGCTGCACGACCAAGTTTAAGACGTGTGCCATGCACGGCACGTGCGTGATTTTGCCCTGTTTCAATGCGCTAAGCAGATTGGCACCGTTGTCACACACCACTTTACCAACTGTCAAATTGAGCGGTGTTAGCCACTCATCTGCCTGTGAACGCAAAGCTGAAAGGAGTGCCGGGCCAGTGTGGCTCTTTGCTTCCAGGCACAACAGACGCAGCACGGCATGGCAACGTCTCACCTGGCATGTGGAATAGGTTCTGGGGAGCTTGGGCGGTGCAGTGGAAGAGACGCTAGCAGCGGAAAAGGAGGAGGCAGCTGAGGAGGAGAGGGAGGAGGATGGAGTAGGAGGAGGAGAAGAAGAGTCAGGCCTGCATGCAATCCGTGGCGGTAAAACCAAATCTACACGGGTGCCACGGGTTACATGCTTGACGGCCGTCAGAAGGTTCACCCAGTGGGCAGTAAAACTGATATACCTTCCCTGCCCGTGTTTGCTAGACCACGTGTCTGTGGTCAGATGTATCTTGGCACCGACACTGTGTGCCAGAGATACATTCACTTGCCGCTGAACATGGCCATATAGCTCTGGGATGCCCTTCTCTGAGAAATACTTCCTTCCTGGGACCTTCCATTGTGGTGTTCCAATGGCCACAAATTTGCGAAAGGCCTCCGAGTCCACCAGTTTATATGGCAGTAGTTGGCGGGCTATGAGTTCTGACAAGCCAGCCGCCAACCGTTGGGCAAGAGGGTTATCCGGCGTCATCATTTTTTTACGCTCAAACATTAGGCCCACGGAAGCCTGCCTTTTTGCAGAAAAATGTGAGCTTGGCGTGATGGAAGGTGGAGTGGAGGACAATTGTGAGGAGAGAGGAGAAGGAGAAGTAGAAGACGAGGCTGGACGGTGAGAGCCTGCAGTGTGGCTTTGTGTGTTCCGTTGCTCCCACTGGGCTCGGTGATGGCTGCTCATGTGCCTTCTTAAGGCGGTCGTCCCTAGGTGAGTATTGGGCTTACCGCGACTAACGCGTTGACTGCAAAGATTGCAGATGGCAACGCTATTGTCAGCAGCGGACACGTTAAAAAAAGCCCACACTGCGGAGCCATGTGCCGGTGTCCTGGGAGCGCCAGATGTGACCGTACATGGTCGATGACTCGCTCCTGATACATTTGCAGTCTGCTTTGTCCCTGCTGTGCAATGTAAGTCATTGCTGCTTCTCCTCCCTATCTGCTGGTCCATATCTCCCTCTGAACTCCCCTCCTCTTCCTCTCTTGTGGGCACCCACGTGACATCACTAGACACGTCATCATCAACGTCACCTTCCCCACCGCTATAAGTAGAGTAGGCAGCAACACCGGGGACCAACCTCCTCCTTGGGCTGATCTGGGTACTGGCGTCAGACTGCTGAGTAGCGCTTGTTGCTACCTCCTCTTCCTGATCCAATACCAAGAGTGGCTGCGCATCAGAAATGTCCTCTTGATATGGATCGGAAAATAATTCCAGTGACTCAAGCGGAAGGTATGTGGTGGTGGTGGTGGTGGTCGTGTTGTTGGTGGTAGTGTCTTTGGGGGTGCACATAGCAGAGAGTGAAGAAGAGGGTGCAGATCGAGAGGATGAGGAGGGTGCAGAAGAGTAAGGCTGAGCGAGCCACTCAACCAAGTCTGGTGCATCCTTTAAAGTAATTGAACGCACCTTCTGCAACTTCCCACTTTGGCTCAAGCCTGTTGCTCCTGCCCTACCCCTACCACCCCTGCGGAAGGGCCTGCCTCTTCCTCTGCATGTCATTTTTTAAATGACCCTGTGACAAAACTCTTAGTCCCTATACCGCTGAAGGACTGCTGCAGTATAGGTGAGCGGTCAGCAGTGGTGCACGTCAACCCTATCTATTGTGGACCTATAGCGGTCCTTACAGAACAGCAGACTGTACCGCACTCAAGCCTATGTACCGTAGCACCCTATACCAAGTTACCAGTCCTTATAAGAACTTTTGTGGACCAAGCAGGTTGTGTATTAGTGTTTAGCAGACTGTACGTCAGTCCCTATACCGCTGAAGGACTGCTGCAGTATAGGGCAGCGGTCAGCAGTGGTGCACGTCAACCCTATCTATTGTGGACCTATAGCGGTCCTTACAGAACAGCAGACTGTACCGCACTCAAGCCTATGTACCGTAGCACCCTATACCAAGTTACCAGTCCTTATAAGAACTTTTGTGGACCAAGCAGGTTGTGTATTAGTGTTTAGCAGACTGTACGTCAGTCCCTATACCGCTGAAGGACTGCTGCAGTATAGGGCAGCGGTCAGCAGTGGTGCACGTCAACCCTATCTATTGTGGACCGATAGCGGTCCTTACAGAACAGCAGACTGTACCGCACTCAAGCCTATGTACCGTAGCACCCTATACCAAGTTACCAGTCCTTATAAGAACTTTTGTGGAACAAGCAGGTTGTGTGTTAGTGATTAGCAGACTGTACGTCAGTCCCTATACCAATGAAGGACTGCTGCAGTATAGGGCAGCGGTCAGCAGTAGTGCACGGCAACCCTATGTATTGTGGACCGATAGCGGTCCTTACAGAACAGCAGACTGTAACGCACTCAGGCCTATGTACCGTAGCACCCTATACCAAGTTACCAGTCCTTATAAGAACTTTTGTGGAACAAGCAGGTTGTGTGTTAGTGATTAGCAGACTGTACGTCAGTCCCTATACCAATGAAGGACTGCTGCAGTATAGGGCAGCGGTCAGCAGTAGTGCACGGCAACCCTATGTATTGTGGACCGATAGCGGTCCTTACAGAACAGCAGACTGTAACGCACTCAGGCCTATGTACCGTAGCACCCTATACCAAGTTACCAGTCCTTATAAGAACTTTTGTGGACCAAGCAGGTTGTGTGTTAGTGATTAGCAGACTGTACGTCAGTCCCTATACCAATGAAGGACTGCTGCAGTATAGGGCAGCGGTCAGCAGTAGTGCACGGCAACCCTATGTATTGTGGACCGATAGCGGTCCTTACAGAACAGCAGACTGTAACGCACTCAGGCCTATGTACCGTAGCACCCTATACCAAGTTACCAGTCCTTATAAGAACTTTTGTGGACCAAGCAGGTTGTGTGTTAGTGATTAGCAGACTGTACGTCAGTCCCTATACCAATGAAGGACTGCTGCAGTATAGGGCAGCGGTCAGCAGTAGTGCACGGCAACCCTATGTATTGTGGACCGATAGCGGTCCTTACAGAACAGCAGACTGTACTGCACTCAGGCCTATGTACCGTAGCACCCTATACCAAGTTACCAGTCCTTATAAAAACTTTTGTGGACCAAGCAGGTTGTGTGTTAGTGTTTAGCAGACTGTGCGTCAGTCCCTATACCGCTGAAGGACTGCTGCAGTATAGGGCAGCGGTCAGCAGTAGTGCACGGCAACCCTATGTATTGTGGACCGATAGCGGTCCTTACAGAACAGCAGACTGTAACGCACTCAGGCCTATGTACCGTAGCACCCTATACCAAGTTACCAGTCCTTATAAGAACTTTTGTGGACCAAGCAGGTTGTGTGTTAGTGATTAGCAGACTGTACGTCAGTCCCTATACCAATGAAGGACTGCTGCAGTATAGGGCAGCGGTCAGCAGTAGTGCACGGCAACCCTATGTATTGTGGACCGATAGCGGTCCTTACAGAACAGCAGACTGTAACGCACTCAGGCCTATGTACCGTAGCACCCTATACCAAGTTACCAGTCCTTATAAGAACTTTTGTGGACCAAGCAGGTTGTGTGTTAGTGATTAGCAGACTGTACGTCAGTCCCTATACCAATGAAGGACTGCTGCAGTATAGGGCAGCGGTCAGCAGTAGTGCACGGCAACCCTATGTATTGTGGACCGATAGCGGTCCTTACAGAACAGCAGACTGTAACGCACTCAGGCCTATGTACCGTAGCACCCTATACCAAGTTACCAGTCCTTATAAGAACTTTTGTGGACCAAGCAGGTTGTGTGTTAGTGATTAGCAGACTGTACGTCAGTCCCTATACCAATGAAGGACTGCTGCAGTATAGGGCAGCGGTCAGCAGTAGTGCACGGCAACCCTATGTATTGTGGACCGATAGCGGTCCTTACAGAACAGCAGACTGTACTGCACTCAGGCCTATGTACCGTAGCACCCTATACCAAGTTACCAGTCCTTATAAAAACTTTTGTGGACCAAGCAGGTTGTGTGTTAGTGTTTAGCAGACTGTGCGTCAGTCCCTATACCGCTGAAGGACTGCTGCAGTATAGGGCAGCGGTCAGCAGTAGTGCACGGCAACCCTATGTATTGTGGACCGATAGCGGTCCTTACAGAACAGCAGACTGTAACGCACTCAGGCCTATGTACCGTAGCACCCTATACCAAGTTACCAGTCCTTATAAGAACTTTTGTGGACCAAGCAGGTTGTGTGTTAGTGATTAGCAGACTGTACGTCAGTCCCTATACCAATGAAGGACTGCTGCAGTATAGGGCAGCGGTCAGCAGTAGTGCACGGCAACCCTATGTATTGTGGACCGATAGCGGTCCTTACAGAACAGCAGACTGTACTGCACTCAGGCCTATGTACCGTAGCACCCTATACCAAGTTACCAGTCCTTATAAGAACTTTTGTGGACCAAGCAGGTTGTGTATTAGTGTTTAGCAGACTGTGCGTCAGTCCCTATACCGCTGAAGGACTGCTGCAGTATAGGGCAGCGGTCAGCAGTAGTGCACGGCAACCCTATGTATTGTGGACCGATAGCGGTCCTTACAGAACAGCAGACTGTACCGCACCCAAGCCTATGTACCGTAGCACCCTAGACAGACCAAGTTACCAGTCCTGATAAAGAGCTTTGTGGAACAAGTGAGTTGTGAATGATTAGCAGACTGCAGCAGAAGGGCAGCAGTCAAGTATAATATTCTTTCTATATTTGGAAGAAAGAATATTATACGTGTACAAGCCTATTACCGTACCACTGATACCAGTCCTGAAAAGAACCTTTGTGGAACTAATAGTAACAGCAAGTCTTTAAAATTATCCTCACTGCCTGACACACTGCTTCCTGCCTGTCCCTATACAAATTGGCAAAAAAGAGTAGGCTGGAACGATTAGCTGGAACAGCTCTTTTGTGGACCTGATAGTAACAGCTAATGATGATGATGATGATGATGATGAAGAAAGACTAATCTGGCTGAGCTGTCCCTAAAATAGCAGCATACAGCGCTCTGTCCCTTTATCTAAACTGACAAAAGAAACTCAGGCTGCTGACCTAACACCTATACCAGTCCTGAAAAGAACTTTTGTGTACCAAATAGCTAGCGTTTTCTCTGTCCCTACTCCACACAGGATCCTTTCCCTACAGTGACAGAAGAAAGAATGTAAAATGGCCACCGGATCGGGTGTATTTATAGGTTAGGGGGAATGTCCAAGTGTCCATGAGCTGTCATGTCTCAATTGGTTGTCCTGTAACACATGATAAACGTGTCACGAAAGGTTAAAGTTCTTGTATACATTAAACACGTAAGTCCGCCGGGGCGAACGACGGAAAAAGGCGTTCGAACCCGCGGACGGCGAAAGTCGGAAATTCGCCGCGAAACGACCGCCGGGCGAACCGTTCGGCCATCACTAACAGTGTGTACAGTTTCTACTACACTTCTGGTGGTGTACACTGTATCTAATACAGTGTAGTGTGGTGTTGCAAAACAAAATATACATCATGTCCGGAAGGCCACCAAGTAGAGGCAGACGCTTACAGGCCATTAAAAGAGGGCAGTCAGGCTCTGTGTCTACAGTCAACAGTGCTGGTCGTGGATATAGTGCATCTTCTGCAGGTGGCTGTGGAGCATGCTTGTCCTTTTTTTTTTTTTTTCTGCTGCTGGCCGGGTTATTGAGCCAGAACGTGCAGAAGAGTTGGTGGATTAGATAACAAAGCCGTCATCATCTTCCTCATCCTGTCACCCAGACTCAGAGTACTTTGCCTTCCAACGCAGCTGCCAAAGCGTCCTATTCCACCGGCTCCTTGTCCAGTCACTGCTTCCATAGCCCTACCATCATGCATGAAGGAGTCGCCTGAATTAATCAACGGGTACATGCTGCTGGAGGATGCACAGCAATTTGAAGGCTCTGATGTTGATTCCCAGGCTGAGGAAGGGAGTAACTTGAGCCTAAGGAGAGGGGTTGCCCATAAAGGACAAGAAACTGGCAGTCATGTTCCCCCAGCTGCAGCATACTGCCAAGTTTGCTCCAGTGATGAGGAGGGAGGGGATGATGAGGTCACTGACTGTACTTGGGTGCCTGAGAGAAGAGAGGAGGAGGAGGCACAACTTCAGTGAGGCAGGATGTCCTCTAGGGGCCAGCTTAAAGGGATTGTAAAGTTATTTTTTTATTTTTTTTTAAATAACAAACATGTTATACTTACCTCCACTGTGCAGCTCGTTTTGCACAGAGTGGCCCCGAACCTGCTCTTCTGGGGTCTCTCGGCGGCTGTCTCGGCTTCCTCCCGCAGATGCTTCTCACGTTCATGCGAGCTCCCTCACATGGTGAGAAGCATCTGCGGGCACGCTCCCGTTATACAGCCGGCGGCTATAGCCACTCGCTGTATCACGCGGCCCCGCCCCTCGGCGCTCCACGTCAGTGGATGTGATTGACAGCAGCACGAGCCGATGGCTGCGCTGCTTTCCATCCATCCACTCCAGCCAATCAGTGGCCAGGCTGAACGGTGGAAAGGACGTCGGGGGATGAGCGCGGGACTTTCGAGGGGTGAGGTAAGTAAAACGGGGGGGCTGGGGGCGCAGGCACTGTCAGATGTTTTTTCACCTTAATGCATAGAATGCATTAAGGTGAAAAAACATTTTACTTTACAACCCCTTTAAGGGCAGCCACCCTATTGCATCACACTGCAGAGCTCCACATGTGCAGGGCACTGCTGACTCCCTGCTGACTTTTAAAAGATCCTTGGTGTGGGCCTTTTTCGACACGTGTGCAGCAGATCTCAGCATTGCTGTTTGCAACCTATGTCTGAAGCATGGCCAGAACAGCAGCCGCTTGGGCACCACATGCTTGACCAGACATATGACGACCTGCCATGCAGTCCATTGGCAACAGCACTTGAAAGACCCACATCAATGAAAAAGATGGACTTCTCCTTGCTCCTCATCTGGGATAAACAACCCTACTATACCTCCAGTCCTCTCAAAAACCTGCACTGAGAGGAATGAAGGTATAGCAATAGGTGTCCCAAGTACTTGCAGCCAATCTGCTAGACTATCTGTTCCGGTTATTGAACTTTGGCTATGTTTTGACTACGTTTTGACTTTTTACTTTTATTATTAAACAAGTGTTATTTAACTGTACTTCTGTCTCAGCCTGATTTCATATTTTTTGTCAGCAGTAAGTTGCATATTACCACTGACTCGTGGTCCAGCAGGCATTGCCAGGGATGTTACAGTTCCTTCGCTGGGTAACTCTGCTGGCAGTTGGAAAGGATGCAGGACAGGATTCAGTGTTGTTGGAGGCCATGAATTCAGAAGATGCAGTCAATCCACTTGTTGGTAATATTTTATTCCAGATTGGACAAACTGGATCACCGCATGGATCAGTTTGCCATGGCGTTACAAACGCTTCTTCTCATCTGGAAACTCCCACTGTGACCTTCGCAGTACAACCTATGTTGCAGGTGGACCCTGCTGCTGCTCCAGTCTTTGTGCAGGCACCCGCCACCAGTATTACCTCTATGAGAGGTATGTCTGGTTCTGCTCTGCTTCCCCAGCGATTTTGGAGCTATCCAGTCCAATGCAGAGGGTTTGTCAACCAGGTTGAGATATACTTTGAGATGCTGACCCCAGGTGTTTCCCACGGACAGAAGAAAAGTAGCTTTCATTATAGCTTTGCTTTCTGAGAGAGCCTTGGCCTGGGCAAACATTCTATGGTAGACACAAAACCCTGTTGTCCTGAGCTACCCTGAGTTTGTGGCTTTGTATAAAAGGGTATTTGGCGTTCCTGCTGCCAAGTACCTCATGTCCATCGAACAGAGTAAGAACTGTTGCCGACTACGCCATTGAATTCCGTACTCTAGCACCAGAGGATGCGTGGAATAATGAGGCCCCCATGGCTGCTTTTTCCCATGGTCTCTCAGATACTACCAAGGATGAGGTAGCAGCCCAAGATATACCCACTGAGCTTGAGAAGTGGATCATGTTTGCCATCCTCATTGACTCCAGACTCAGAGAAAGACTTTCTTTTAAGGAGCGCTTGCGGAAGCCTCCCATACATTTGTCTCCGAGCTTTGCAATCCTACCCTTGCCTTCCTCACCTCCCATGCCTCCTGGTACCGAGTCGATCAGTGAAGATGAACCCATGCACTTGGGTTTCACATGTCTCTCTATGGTTGAAAGAAACATTTTTTATGAGGGGGGAAAGATTGTGGCCAGGCAGGTCACTTTTTGAAGTCTTGTCCTACCCCTTCAGGGAACGCCCGAACCTTGAGGTCCGGTCACGGACAAACCTTAGGTGGCGTTGTTTCATCCACAGTTATCCAGAAGGATAAGCCCCTGGTTCCGGTTACCCTTTCTTGGGCTATCCGTCATCCGTCGAGATACAGGCTCTAATTGGCTCTGGGGCTACAGGCCTGTTCATTGATGCTGCCTTTGTATCGCTGCAGCTACGTGACACTCCACTTGCCATTGAGGCTCTTGACGGGAGACCTCTACAGCCTGCCCATGTGACTCATGATACGGTTCCGTTGTCCATGGCCGTAGGGGCTCTTCACCATGAGATAATCCAATTCCAAGTTATTTCCTGACCTAAGTTTCTGCTCATTATTGGTTATCCTTGGTTAGAGGCACAACCCCTCTTTTGATTGGCTCCATGCTGAGGTTCTCTCCTGGTCACCCCAATGCAGTAAGACATGCATCCAGAAGGTAGCCAGGTAGCACAGGTAGCCTGTGCACCTCTTCACTTTCCTCCCTGTGGGAGGAGTACTGCGATTTTAGCGATGTCTTTCACAAAGGTCAAGCCGGTAGTATGATTGCGCAATTGACCTTCAACCTGGTGCCATACCGCCTTCTGGCCGCCTTTGCCCTTTGTCAGTCTTGGAGGATAAGGCCATAGAGGAGTATGTTGCTGACGCACTTTCTTGGGGTTTCATCCGCAAATCCTCGTCTCCTGTTGGTGCTGGGTTCTTCTTTGTGAAGAACAGGAGTGGTGAACTGAGACCTTGTATTGATTTTAGGGGTCTCAATCATTTAACAATTAAGAATGCCTATCAAATTCTGTTGATTATGGAGATAATTGACCGCCTCAAGGGAGCAACGGTTTTCACGAAGCTTGATTTGAGGGGGCATACAATCTCGTGAGGATTAAGGAGGGCAACAAGTGGAAAACTGCTCTTAATACCAGAACAGGCCATTATGATTACCTCGTAATGCCTTTTGCCTTTGTAAGGCCTGGCAGTTTTCCAGGAATTTATTAACGTTGTCCTCTGAGATTTGTTGCAGTTGGTTTATCTGGATGATATCCTCATATTTTTCATGTCCCTGGAGAGCCACCACACAGATGTCTGTTGTGTGCTTCAGAAACTATGAGAGAACAATCTCTATTGTAAACTGGAGAAGTGTAAGTTCCATCGTGAACACATTTAAATTCCTGGGTTATGTCATTTCCACTGCTGGTTTTTCAATGGACCAGGGAAACTTTTGGCAGTTCCCGACCCATGGGTTTATGTCCTGTGTAGCATTTCCTGGGCTTCGCAAACTATTATCGGAATTTTATTCGTAGCTTCTTGTCTCTGGTCAAGCCCCTGACTGATATGACTAGAAAGGATGGTGACCCACAGAGTTGGTTTTGAATCCATTAAGGGCTTTGAGAGTCTCAAGGCTGCCTTTGTTTCTGCTCCTAGTTGGCACATCCTGATCCTATGTTACCTTTTATCCTTGAGGTTGATGCTTCTGAGACTGGTGTTGGTGCCCTTCTGTCTCAATGTCCTACCTCTGAGAGCGCTGTGCATCCTTGTGGCTATGTTTGCAAGAAATTGTCACCTGTGGAGTGCTGTTATGAGTTTGGTGACAGAGGTCGGTTGGCAATCATTTTAGCCCTGAAAGAATTGAGACATTTCCTCAAAGATACCACTGCGCCGGCTCTCATTCTTTCTGACCATAAGAATCTCACATTCTTGTCTGAGGATAAACGCCTCTCTCCATGAAGGGTGCAATGGGCTCTTTTTGTGTCAAGTTTCAATTACATTGTCTCATTCTTACCTGGTACTAAGACAATTTTCCTCCACTTCCAAGTTGGAGTCAGTTCTGGTTCCTGTGATTCCTCCTGATTGTATTCTGGCTACAGTTCGCACCAGTCTCACTTCTCCTTTGGATGACAAAATTCTTGCTGCTCAGCTCCATGCTCCTCCTGAGAAACCTTGTGACTGCTGCTTTGTCCCAGGGAGTCTCCATACTGTCGTGCTCCAGACTTACCATTCTCCCAAGGCTGCTGGCCACCCTGGGAAGAATCAACTCTTTTGTGCCATTTCCCAACAATTCTGGTAGCCTAGTCTATGTGCTGATGTATCTACCTTTGTAGCTGCCTGTTCCGTTTGTGCTCAGAGTAAGACTCAATGACACCTTCCAGTGGACCTCCTACAACCCATACCCAATGAAGAGAGACCCTGGACCCACCTGCCTATGAATTTCATTGAGGAGTTACCCAACTCCTAGGGCAACACAGTTATCCTTATGACCGGTTCCCAAAGATGTGTCATTGTCTTTCACTTAAGAAGTTTCCCACTTCTAAGGAACTGGATTCCATTTTTGCTTGGGAGATCTTTTTCTTTCATGGGCTACCCAAGGTGATTGTCTCGGACAGGGGTAGTTAGTTTGTGTCCCGGTTCTGGTGAGCCTTTTGTGCAGAGTTGGGAATTCAGTTTGCTTTTTCCTCTGTGTATCACCCGCAGGCTAATGGGGCCACAAAACAAGCCAATTGGTCCTTAGAGCAATTCCTACATTGCTATATTTCTGACCATCATAGCAACAGGTCAGACCTCTTACCATGGGCAGAGTTTGCTCACAACAGTGCCTTGAATTCTGCTTCCCCATTGTCCTTGTTTATGGCAAATTATGGTTTCCAACCTTCCATGTTGCCTGACTTGTTTGTTTCCGCAGAGTATTCTTGCATTAGAGGAGCATCTCTGTGGTCTTCGTTCCACTTGAGCACAAGTTCAGGAGGCTTTGAGGGAGGCTAATAATAGGTACAGACTCCATGCTGATCGCTAACGCCCGCATGCATCTTCCTACCAGGTTGGGGACAGGGTCTGGCTGTCATCTCGCAAACCTCCGACTTTGTGTTCCCTCATTGAAGTTCACACCTCGGTTTATTAGCCCTTTCCGTATTCTTTGCAGGATTAACCCAGTGGCTTACGCTTTAGACCTTCCTTCTAATAAGCATATTTCAAATGTATTGCATGTCTCCTTATTAAAACCTTTGGTCTGCAACTGCTTTACCTCCTCGGTGCAACGTCCTCACCCTGTACAGGTTGAGAACCATGAGGAGTATGAAGTACAGTTCATTGTTGACTCCCGTAGGTTCCATGGGCGCATACAGTACTTGGTGCATTGAAAAGGGTACAGTCCGGAGGAACGTTTTTGGGTCTCATCCTCAGACGTACATGCCCCTGTCTTCCTCCGTGATTTCCATAGATGTTTTCCCCTCAAACCTGGTGATCCTCCGAGGCGGAGGGGTCGTTGAGGAGGGGGAACTGTCAGGGCTGGGCTCAGCCTTCCTTGTGAGCTGGCCACTCAGCTGTCGGCTAACTGCCAGCTCCTATCTCTCCACAGTTACTCAGCTGTTGATGATATCCTGCTCGTCAGTCCTGCCTACTTAAGCTGTCCAATCCAGACGATCTCAGCCTTCGCCTTCATCAACATCACAGAAATCTCCTGCGATCCTGTTCAAGACTTGCTTTGCTGACATCTTTTCTGCCTCCACATCCTGCTTGCTGTACCACTACATTGATCCCTGACTTCTGGCTTGGCTGAATATCTGTTACGGTTACTGAAGTTTGGCATGGCCAGGGATATTACCCTTCCTTCACGGTTCATTGGGTAACTCTGCTGGCAGCTGGGAAGGATGCAGGATAGCGTCCGGTGTTGTTGGAGCTTGTTCCACCACCACGTCTCCAAAATGCTAGTGGTGATTCTGCCACAGCTCTCTCCTCCACCCCCTCTTCTTCTTCCTCTATGGTCTCTTTAGATTTGTCCTCTGAACCAGCGGTTCTCCATAAGCGTTCAAAGGGCTACGCAAGTCAGGCTAAAAGATGCCATGCAATGCTTGAGTTGGTCTGCCTAGGGGACAGGAGCCACGCGGTGGCAGAGATTCTGCAGGGGCAGGCTCAGAGGTGGTTGATGCCACGCCAGCTTCATCCAGGCATGGTTGTATGTGAGAATGGCACCAACCTTCTCTCCGTTTTCCGAAAGGGACACTTGACCCATGTTCCATTTTTGGGACATGTCCTGAATTTGGTGGTGCAGCAGTTCTTGAGCAGGTACCCAGGCTTACAGGATCTCCTGAGGCATGCCAGAAAAGTCTGTGGTCATTTCCACCAGTCACACAATGCCAGTGCTCGGCTGGCTGACATTCAAAGTGAATGCAACCTGCCCACCAACCGCCTCATTTGTGACATGCCCACCAGGTGTAACTCAATGTTGGCAATGCTGCAGTGGCTGCGCACACTGCAGAGGGCCATCAATGAGTACCTGTGCGAGTATGGCACCAGGACAGTGTCAGGGGAGCTCTTTTGACCTCTTTTCTCCATGCCAGTGGCTACTGATCAAGGATGCATGCATTGTCCTGTCACCATTTGAGGAGGCCACAAGGATGGTGAGCAGCAACAATGCATGCATCAGTGACACTGTCCCTCCAGTCTTCCTGTTGGAGCACAAACTTTGTGGAAACATGGACAGGACACTTGAGGCAGAACAGCGGGAGGAAGAAGAGGACTTGCTTACCTCTCAAGACCCCCTTTATCCAGATCGCATTCCTGTGGGCCTGCCAAACACACAGGAAGAAGAGAAGGAAGACAATTGTGTCAGCATGGATGTAGCGGATAACGCTCAGCAGCAGTCTTCAAGGGATGGTTTTCAGTTCCCAGAAACCCAAGGATTTGTACGTGGCTGGGAGGAGGTAGTTACGGATCATATGATGCTTAGTGACCCAGAGGACTCAGAATCAAATGACTCATGCAAACTTGCATGACCTCCCTGATTCTGCAAAGCCTGCAAAAGTACCCTAGGATTTGTGGTATCAAGGAGAGGGATCATTACTGGCTGGCAACCCTTCTTGATCCACATTACAAGGGTAAGGTTGTAGAACTCATCCTGCCTTCTCAGAGGGAGCAGAGGATGAAACATCTTCAGGAGGCCTTAAAGAAAGGTTTCTGCAAAGTATTTCCAGACCCTGGGAAGTTACAATTTCTGAGGCTTTGTTCAGTCAGAGCAAGAGCAGTAGAGAAGGTGGTCGGCTGACTAATGCCTTTAAACAATTTTTCAGTTCTCAGTGCCAAAGTCTGATCAGTTCAAGCAATCATTGCCCGCGTCTGCATTACATGATGCAGAATATCTAGGGGCAAGAGCAGACTTGGACACCTTTCCAACAGAACATCCACTGGGTTACTGGGTCTTGAGGGTGGACTGGAATGTCCTGCATCCAGCGTGCTGGAGGGTTTGTAATGGATCAAAAAGTGCGCCTGTCAACAGACTCCGTTGATAGGCTCACATTCATAAAATTCAGTCTTGGATCAGCAGCTATCAAGTATCTGATGCTGATGTAACAGATTGAATTTGCTATGGATCTGGGATTCCTTGAAGACTGCCAATGCTGACTATCATATTCCTCCTCAATCTTGATGAAGCTAGCTTCCAACAATATTTTTGGTTTAGGGCACCACCACCACCACCCAAGGCCCAATTCTTCTGCCCCTTTAACAGGGGCATGTAATTACAATTTTTGATCTATTATTTCACAGCAGGGCCCGTTCCTGCACCCAACAAGAGTAACCGTGAGGGCTTACGGTGTTGTGGCACCACCATCACCAAAGGCCCAATTTTTCTGCCCCTGTTTAACAGGGGCATGTAATTACAGTTCTCAATATAATATTTCACAGCAGGGCCCATTCCTGTGCCCACCACAAGTAACTGTGAGGGCTTACAGTGTTCTGATACCACCAACACCTAAGCCAATTTTCTGCACAGTATATAGGGCAGGCTGTATAGAATATATACTGCTGTTCAGAGTATATACGTAGTGCCTGGGGGCCTGGGTGACCCCCACGCCATTTTTTTAAAAAAATTGAGGTTCCCCTTAATATTCATGCCAGACTCAAAGGGCCTGGTAATGGATTGGGGGGATCTATGATGTTTCTTTCAATGATTTTGATCTATATTGCTGGGAACCGACAATACATTACAAAACAAGTAGTTTTGAATGACATTTTTATTGTTTCACGTTAAGCATTATTAAAATCACTGTTCCCGAAAACTTTAATTTTAAAAAATTTCTTTTGCATTGATACATGTCCCCTGGGGCAGGACCCAGGTCCCCAAACACTTTTTATGGCAATAACTTGCATATAAGCCTTTAAAACTAGCACTTTTGATTTTTCATGTTCGTGTCCCATAGACTTTAACAGGGTTCAATTTTTTGGGCTGTTCGCATGTTCTGCTGCAAACCGAACCGGGGGGCCTTCGGCTCATCCCTAATGGTGACCATTTACGTCTAAATCGGGGTGTCAAGCCATGTCTGGATAAGCTTGCATCAAGCTCTTCTTTGTCTAGTAGTGATGTTAAGTTTAGTTTGACATCCTGAACTCTTGGTGGAAAAGATGAGGACCACTTTTTGAGTATAGCGCGTCTAGACAGAGGAATGGCTGTGGACGTGGTATACTTGGATTTTGCAATACAGTTCGATACAGTTCCGCACACATGGCTCATGTGTAAGCTAAAGTCTACAGGCTTGGAAATATCAGTTTGTAAATGGATAGAAAACTGGCTAAACGACAGCATTCGGAGAGTAGTGGTTAATGATTCTTACTCCGAATGGTCTAAGGTTATCAGCGGTGTACCCCAAGGTTCAGTATTGGGACCATTACTTTTTAATATCTTTATAAATGATATTGGGTCTGGTATCAAAAGTAACATTTCTGCCTTTGCAGATGACACCAAGCTATGCAGTGGAATAACGTCCTTACAAGATGTCTCCAATTTACAAGCTGACCTCAATGCACTGTTTAACTGAGCGACTATGTGGCAGATAAGGTTTAATGTTGAGAAATTTAAAGTTATGCACTTGGGGGCTAAGAATATGCATGCATCATAAATGCTAAGGGGAGTTCAACTGGGGGAATCCGTAATTGAGAAAGATCTGGGGGTTTTGGTAGATCATAAGCTCAATAACATGCAATGCCAAGCTGTGGTTTCCAAAGCGAGCAAAGTCCTTTCTTGTATTAAGAGAGGTATGGACTCCAAAGAGAGAGATATCATTTTGTTCCTGTTCAAATCATTAGTAAGACCTCATCTGGACCAGTTCTCAAAAAGAATAGTTAGTCTCTTTACGGTCAACACAGAGTACACGGGGGCACTCTTTACGTCTAGAGGAAAAGGAATTTCATCTTCAAATTCTGAAAGGTTTCTTCACAGTAAGAACTCTGAAAATGTGGAATAGACTCCCGCCAGAGGTGGTTCCTGGCCAGCTCAGTAGATTGATTTAAGAAAGGCCTGGACAATGTACATAATATAACTGGGTACTAAAGTTTATAGGTAACGTTGATCCAGGGAAAATCCGATCTCTGGGGATCAGGAAGGAATTTTTTCCCCTGCTGTAGCAAATTGGAGAATGCTCTGCTCCTTTTTTTTTTTTTGCCTTCCTCTGGATCAACTGTGGGTATAGAATTGGGTATATTGGATTGTACAATATTTTTTTATTTTATTTTTTTATGGTTGAACTGGATGGACTTGTATCTTTTTTCAACCTGACTAACTATGTAGCTGACATGAAGCAGGTTGGTAGCCAGGCTTTGTTGTGCTGAGGGGATGTTAGTTCGGTGGTCGATCAATTTGAGATTGGGGTTTCTAGGTATCCAAAGAGTAGAGGGAAAATGTCTTTTGTTCGAGTACGACCGGTGACCTTTAAAGCAAAATTCTCAACTTGGTTCTAGAAGGTGCAGATGTGGGGCAGATCCAGAGTCTGTAGAGCAATGTTGGTCTTTCCTGGTCACACAGAGCGCATTGTCATTTGGGTGCTGGATTAAGGCTAGGCAAGGAATATATGCACAACACATTGTTTTGAACTGTTGCTCACACCAGAACTCGTTGTTGACATATGCACATGTGGATTTGCCTCCAGTTATGATGCGGTTTACAGCTTCTGGGAAGTTGAGATCAGAGTTCCAAGATGCGACAGAGTTCACCTGCAGGATTTGCTGAGGCGAAGGTGTGTAAATGTCTGATATCTTAAAATGTTGTTGTTCCAGTAGGGTGTTCAGGATTGAGGAGCTAAAACATTGGAGTTTGTTTGGGCATAGGCTGGCATCATGTTGGACAATTTGATTGATGGACAGGAAATGGCGTTGTGATAGGTCAAAGAGGTACAGGGTTTGTGAGACCGGTCTAGGTTTGCCTGTGGTCAGGTCAAAGAGTTGAGCGAAGTGTAGTCGTTTCTGATGAGTCCAGGCCTGCAAGGTCAAGTTAAACAAAGTGAGGGAAAAGGAAGTGTTTCCCTGGATTGGGAGGTGTTGAGAGATCCATGGGGATAAGTTCAGTTTCCGTCTGACTTCCTGCCATGCTATTAGCGTGTCTCAGATTAGCAGATTTTGTTGAAGATGTGGGGGGATGGAACACGGTTTGCATTGGAGAAGGGCCGATAGGCAGTAAGGGGTTACCATTTGGGCTTCTAGGTCAAAGTTGGAGTATCTGGAGGTTTTCAAAATCCTAGTCATATTCTTAAAAGGCAAGATAAATTGTACAATCTAAGATTAGGGAGGTTAGCTCCCCCCTCGCTCTTGGGGAGAAAGAGTTTGTGCACTGATATACGAGGGCGTCATCTTTGCCTGAAATTTGGATGAGGTTCTTTGTAAAGATTGTACATCATTGTGGCATAGTAGTAGGGGAATGGTTTGTAGAGGGCACAATAGTCTGGCGAAGCTGACCATTTTTAAATAAGTGTCATCTCCTGAAAAGCGAGATGGGGAGGTCCATCCATGTCTCTAACTTGTTTATAATCCTAGATATTACCAGGGTGAAGTTAAGATGGTAGAGGGATGAAGGGGTTTTACCAGTGTTTATCCCTAGATATGAGATGTGGTGTTTTGCAACAGAAAAAATAGAGGCGTTGGCCCATGAGGGGATTATGTTGTGGAATAAAGGAAGGATATCGCTTTTGGCAAAGTTGATACGTATATCCTCTAAACCTAGTGAAAATGTCTTGGATGAGAGGCATGTCGGAGGCAGGGTCGGATGTGAAGAGGATGTAATCTGCAAACAGGTCTGGGCGGAGTTCCTTTTGACCTATTTGCACTCCGTCTAGGGAGGGGTGGTATAGCAGATGTTGAGACAATGGTTCTAGGGCTATATTGAAGAGAAGTGGGGAGAGAGGACATGTTGTGGTAAAACCAACACCTTGTTCTGCCATTTCTGCAGAGCATATAGGGCAGGCCCCTACTTTCAAACATCCAACTTGAAAACGTCTCCTACTTGCAAACGGAAGGAGACAACAGCAAGTGAGATGGAAAAAAGACGGACGGCAAAACAAATTATACAGGGGGGATAACTCTTCCCCGTGTTTTCCTAAAAGCTTAAAACTAGATTTTTTGACTGGAGCTACACTTTAAAAATGTACCAGTTCAAAATTACAAACAGATTCTACTTAACACAACAAACCTACACAGTCCCTATCTTGTTTGCACCGCCTGTATACTCCTGTTCTGAGTATATAGGGCCTGGGGGCCCCACGCCTTTCCTTTTTTTTTTAATATGGGTACGGGGTTCCCCTTAATATCCGTACAAGACCCAAAGGGGCTGGTAATGGGCAGGGGGGGCTACCTATGCCCTTTTTTGCAATGATTTTCATCCATATTGCCGGGATCAGATATTACATTAAAACCGCAAGCAGTTTTAAATTACTTTTTTTTTCCGTTAAATGTCATTTTGTACAGGGACTGTTCTAAACACGGGAAACACATGGCACTTCACAGGCATACTATTGACACCCCCCAGGCACGATATTTAAAGGAATATTTCACTTCTTTTCACTTTAATCGTCATTAAAATGAGTGCTCCCGAAAAAACATCCGTTTTTAAAAACATTTTAGGCATTGACCCATGTCCCCTGGGGCAGGAGTCAGGTCCCCAAACCCTGTTTAGGACAATATTTTGCATAATAGCCATTATAATTACCACTTTTTATTTAGAACGTTCAAGTCCCATAGACTTCAATGGGGTTCTGATGCGAACCGAACTGGGGGTGTTTGGCTCATCCCTATTTCCCAGGCATTGGCCCACATATCAAAGTTTGATTTGTCTTCCCGCCAAGAGTCGCGGTGCATGGGGGTATTGCATGATAACTGTGCCTGGGTGAAGCGCAAATGGTTGCTGGAAACACAAACATTTTTCAGGGCCTTTCTTTTATGCATGGTGGTGAAGGCTATGATCCTTCCAGCAGGACAGCCTTGCCTGCATCCCAGAATAGGTTGGGGTCATGGAAGTGGGGAGCATTAGTTGATTCATAAATTGACCAAGTCTCTTGTATAGTTTTCTGGAGATCTGAGTTTCGGGCCAGGAATTGGGGAAAGTGCCATGACCTTGAGGGGGTAGGGGGCCAAAGATGCGAGAACAGTATCATTAGCAGTAATCAGCGTGGATTCATGAAGAATCATTTTTGCCAAACCAATCTATTAAAGCATTTGTCACAGTTCCCCATAAATGTTTACTGTACAAAATAAGGTCTGTTAGCATGGACCATAGGGTGAGTACATGGATTGAAAACTGGCTACAAGGGCAAGTTCAGAGGGTAGTGATAAATGGAATGGTTAGAGGTGGTTAGTGGGGTCCCCCAGGGTTCCTATTTATTTTGTTCATAAATGACCTGGAGGATGGGATAAACAGTTCAATCTCTGTATTTGTGGACAATACTAAGCTAAGCAGGGCAATAACTTTCAAAAAGATCTGAACAAATTAATGGGGTGTGCAACTACTTGGCAAATGAGGTTTAATGTAACATTAAAAATGTAAAATAATGAATTTGGATGGCAAAAAATATGAATTCAATCTATTCACTGGTGGGAGAACCTCTGGGGGAAGTTAGGATGGAAAAGGACCTGGGGGTCTTAGTAGATGATAGGCTCCTCAATGGCATGCAATGCCAAGCTGCTGCTAACAAAGCAAACAGAATATTGGCATGCATTAAAAAGGGGATCGACACCAGAGATAAAATGATAATTATCCTGCTCCACAAGACTCTGGTCCGGCTGCACCTAGAGTATGCTGTCCAGTTCTGGGCACCAGTCCTCAGGAGGGATGTACTGGAAATGGAGCAAGTACAAAAATAATAAATAAAGAGTCTGGAGGATATTGGTTATGGGGAAAGGTTGCGAGCACTGAACTTATTCTCTCTGGAGAAGAGACGCTTGAGAGGGGATATCATTTCAATTTATAAATACTGTACTAGTGACCCCACAATAGGGATAAAACTTTTTTTGCAGAAGGGAGTTTAACAAGACACGTGGCCACTCATTAAAATTAGAAGAAAAGAGGTTTAACCTTAAACTACGTAGGGTTCTTTACTGTAAGAGCGGCAAGGATGTGGAATTCCCTTCCACAGGTGGTTTCAGCGGGAAGCATCAATAGTTTCAAAAACTATAATGTCGCATACACACAATCAGATGTCTCGTCGGAAAAAGATATGGCGGCTTTTCCGACGGGATTATGCTCAAGTTTGCCTTGTATGCACACGGTCACGCAAAACTTTGCTGAAATTACGGCCGTCAAGAATGCATACAACACTATGAGGAACGAGAGAAAATAAAGTTCAATGCTTCCGAATTGTTCGAATTGTTGCCCAGCATGCGTAGGAATTTTGCACGTCAGAATTGCCACAGACGATCACATTATCAGATAGGAAATTTTCCTGACTGAATAATTGCGAGCATGCTCTCAATCTTTTGTTGTCTGGAATTCCGCCAGCAAAAGACCGATGGAGCCTACACATGGTCGCATTTTCTGATGAAAAACTCTCATCAGTCTTTTGCGGGCCAAAATTCGGATTGTGTTTACGCAGCATTTTTTTTTCAACCTCACCTACTATGTAACTATGTAACATGTCTAGTGCACAGCATATTTGCCTTTAGTAAATCAACCTTAATGTTTTCAGTATGGTTTGAATTCTCAATGTGGAGGATTTTGGCCCTACAAAAAGTGTGGAAGAAGTCTCTATGACATGACCTTTAACCCAAAACCCAATGGGTTAATATGACCCTAACTTTTAAATACCAGATGAACCCTTATGCAGTCTGGCTGGCTACTAAGGTACATTTTCATTGCTGCTAGTGCTGCAGCCCTCTGCCAAGCGCTGGAGATCTAGTCTGCTGCTGTCCTACAAACTCCAACATTGCTGATTGAAGCACTGGATAGGGGATGTTGGACTGCTGCGCTTTGAATGGAAGCAGTGATATCAATATCCAACCTGCTGCCTGCACAGGACAGCCTAATATAAGACTTTAACACTAATGCCCCATACACATGGTCAGACATTCTGACTGCAAAATCCATCAGATTTTTTTCAGACGGATTTGGCCGAAACTTGTGTTGCATACACACGGTCGCACATAATTGTGGGAAAATTTGATTGTTCTGAACAAAGGTGACGTCAAACACGTATGTCGGGACTATAAACCGGCCAGTAGCCAATAGCTTTCGTCTCTTAGTTTATTCTGAGCATGCATGGCACTCAGTCAGTCGGAATTCTCTACACATGTTCGGAATTTATGCGATCGGATTTTGTTGTCGGAAAATTTTATATCCTGCTTTCAAACTTTGTGCGTCGGAAAATCAGATGGAAAAAGTCCAATGGAGCCCACACACGGTCGGATTTACCAGCAACATTATCAGATCGCACATTTTCCATCGGAAAATCTGACCGTGTGTAGTATTATTATTCAGGATTTATATAGCGCCAGCAATTTACGCAGTGCTTTACAATATAAAAAGGAGACAATACAGTTATAATATAATAACATACAAGAGGATTAAGAGGGCCCTGCTCAGAAGAGCTTACAATCTAATGGGGCGGGGCAGGTGGTACAAACTAAGGTTGTAACTGTGGGGAATGAGCTGATGGAAGTGGTAGGAGATGAGTTGGAGACATGGTAGGCTTCCCTAAAGAGATGAGTTTTCATGGATCGCCTGAAGGTAGCAAGAGTAGGGGATATCCGGACCAGTGGAGGTAGCGAGTTCCAGAGGATGGGAGAGGCTCTGGAGAAATCCTGGAGATAAGCATGGGAAGAGGAGATGAGAGAGCTTGAGAGTAGGAGGTCTTGAGAAGAGCGAATTGGACGATTTGGATGATATTTGGAGACAAGATTGGTGATGTAGCTCGGGGCAGAGTTGTGAATGGCTTTGTATGTTGTGGTTAGTATTTTGAATTTAATTCACTGGGTGATTGGGAGCCAGTGTAGGGATTGAAGGAGAGGGTTGGCAGACACTGAGCGGTTGGTAATAAGTCTGTGGATAAGTCTGGCATGTATGGGGCATAACTCATAAAAAAATACCTATATATGCATTATTACATTATTTTAGGCACTGACTGCATCAGAGTAATAAAACATAAGACTAGGTTCCCACCCAGTTTCTTGTGAACATGCAGTTTGCACTCTTTTTGTGGGTGCTTTTTTTACACTGCACACATAGAGCAGACCATTAATTTCAGTGGGTTGTCCTACGCATGACAAATGTGCCAGAGAAGCTCATGTAACTTGTCTGGGTGTTGAGCCTTGCTCATTTTTTTAATAGCACAGTTTGGTGTGTCTTGCCGTGTGTAAAAACATGTGCTTGCTTTCTGCGTTTGGGGAGCCTCTAACAATGATTGGAGGGTTTTTTATGTGTTCTGTCTAGTAAGGAGAGCAGCACAGTGCTGGATCAAGATAGGGCTCAGGTAAGTGTTTGATGGGACTGGAAGGGAGCTGACAATAGAAGGTCTTTTCCCCTTTATGCAGAGAATATATTAAAGTGGTTCTGAAGGTTTTCTACCTGCATTTACTGTATGCATAGCATCAGCTGTCCCAGAACTCTCCCTCCTTATTGGCTTAGACAGCAGCGGGAGACCATTGACTCCCACTGCTGTCAATCAAAGCTATTGAGCCAATGAAGAGAGAGTGGGGGGCAAGATGAACGCATAGAGCAGTGGCTCAGGAGTGAGCACCAAGCAGTGCCCCCATGGCAAGCGGCTTTCTCTGGGGGGCACTGCTTGAGAGGGAGAAGCCAGGAGCACTGGCAGGAGACCAGAAAAGAAGAGGATTGGAGTAGACATGTGCAAAAGAAAAAAATTTGTTTAGTTTAGTTTCGTTTTCGTTTTAATTCGTTAATTCATTAATTAATTCATTAATTTCGTTTAGTTATATTCGTTAACTTCCTTAAATTTGTTTTCGGATTTCGTTTAGTTTTCTACCAAATTCGAAAAATCGGCCACATTCGAAAATATTTCAACCAAATTCGAAAATATTTCTACCGGATTCGAAATGATTTCAACATGATTCGACATTATTTCAACTGCATTCGAAAATATACTCCAAATTTGGATATGTTGTAGTGCTAGTACTATTGTGTTTGCATAACAAATTTGGGGTTTCTAGCTATAAGTGACCCCGAGATATGTGGCCCCAAATTCGGGTCACAAAATGTCATTCTCTGCTCTAATAACTAATAACATTTTGCGACCCGATTTTGGGGCCACATATCTCGGGGTCACTTATAGCTAGAAACCCCAAATTTGGCATGCAAACACAATAATACTAGCACTACAACATATCCAAATTTGAAGTGTCTAGCACTAAGTGATCCCGAGATACATGGCCCTAAAGTCGGGTCACAAAATATTTTCGAATGCGGTTGAAATAATTGCGAATCATGTTGAAATCATTTCGAATGCATTCGAAATTATTTCAACATGATTCGACATTATTTCAACTGCATTCGAAAATATTTTGTGACCCGAGTTTAGGGCCATGTATCTCGGGGTCACTTGGTGCTAGACACTTCAAATTTGTTAGAGCAGAGAATTACATTTTGCGACCCGATTTTGGGGCACATATCTCGGGGTCAGTTATAGCTAGAAACCCCAAATTTGGCATGCAAACACAATAATACTAGCACTACAACATATCCAAATTTGAAGTGTCTAGCACCAAGTGACCCCGAGATACATGGCCCTAAAATCGGGTCACAAAATATTTTCGTATGCGGTTGAAATAATGTCGAATCATGTTGAAATCATTTCGAATGCAGTTGAAATAATGTCGAATCATGTCGAATTCATTCGTTATATTTCTTTCGTATTCGTTGTAATTTGTTATTTTTTTATTCGGACATTCGGATGCATCCGAATGTCCGAAAGATGCAAAATTCGGCCGAATTTCGATTAGTTACGAAACGAATTGCACAAGTCTAGATTGGAGCTGCTTTGTGCAAAACCACAGCACAGAGCAGGAAAGTATAACATGTTTGGTATTTAAAAAAAATAAAATAACATCAGCCTTTACAACCACTTGAAAGGGGTTCTTCATTCAGTTAAAAAAAAAAAAAATAACTCAGCAGCTGCAAATACTACAAAGGACACTGAACTTCCCTTTTAGGGTAGAATTCTACTTTAACACTTAAAATGTGACCAATCATGTCTAAAGAGTCCCTCCCATCTAAGACTGAGATCTTCTCTGTCTAGCAGAGCTGTTTACAGTTACCCAATCAGAAGGTCTGTCAAATCACAAAATAACTAACCTATAGGGAAAACAGCATTATACTTGCCTACACTAAGTTTTTTTTTAATTATAATTAAAAATAAAAATAAAATATTGATTTCTCTCTCTTTGCTTATTTGTATTTTGAATGAATCTGGGAGAAATACCTGAAGCTCTATCTTTTTTTGAGCAGTTCTTTGTCCATGGGGAATACTCAATAGCACAATACAGACGTTATGGAAGAACAGATAGAATTACACATTTCTATTGACTCCTTTTCTACCTTGCATGAATTGTTTTATAGGATTGATATAATCTCTGTTACATAGTTACATAGTTAGTCAGGTTGAAAAAAGACACAAGTCCATCCAGTCCATCCAGTTCAACCATAAAAAAAAAATAATAATAATATCATACAATCCCCATATACCCACAGTTGATCCAGAGGAAGTTGAAAAACCCCAGCAGAGCATGATCCAATTTGCTACAGCAGGGGAAAAAATTCCTTCCTGATCCCCCGAGAGGCAATCGGATTTTCCCCGGATCAACTTTAACTATAAATGTTAGTACCCAGTTATATTATGTACATTTAAGAAATAATACAGGCCTTTCTTAGGCCTCTTTCAGACAAACGATCCGTTCAGGTCCGCCTGTCAGTTTTTTTAGGCAGACCTGAACGGATGCTTCATAGACCTCTATGGAGTGTTTGATGTCAGAGGTGACATGTCCGCTGACATCCGACCCGCTCCGATCCGAAAAAGTGTGACGGAGGAAAAACCTACTTTTCCATCCGTGATTGGATCGGGTGACGACGGACTCTGCGGTCCGTCATCATCTGATCTCCCATAGGGGAGAGCGGCGCTCTGACAGGTCCGTGTGCAGAGACTGACCTTTATCTTCCTGCTCAGCGGGGATCGACAGAGCGATCCCCGCTGAGCAAGTGGATATCCATGGGGCGGATCATCACGGATCTATCCCGTGTGAAAGAGGCCTTAAAGCAATCTAATGAGCTGGCCAGAACCACCTCTGCAGGGTGTCTATTCCACATTTTCACAGCTCTTAGCCCTTGTACACACCGTCGGACATTCTGACGGAAAATGACCGATCGGACCATGTTGTCGGATAATCCAACTGTGTGTGGGCTTCATCTGACTTTTTCTGTCGGAATGTCCGATCAAAAAAGTTTGAGAGCTGGATATAAAATTTTCCAACAGCATTTGTAGAGAATTCTGATCGGACAAAGTGCCACGCATGCTCAGATCAAATTCCTAGACCAAAGCTATTGGCTACTAGCCTGAGCGTATTCCCGTCGTAACGAAATAACGTCATCATGTTACGAACAATCGGATTTTCCGACAACTTTGTCCGACCGTGTGTATGCAACACCAGTTTCGGACAAAATCCGTCTGAAAAAATCAGACGGATTTTGTTGTCGGAATGTCCGACCGTGTGTACGGGGGCTTACTGTGAAGAAACCTTTCCATATTTGGAGATTAAATCTCTTTTCCTCTAGATGTAAAGAGTGCCCCCTTGTCCTCTTTGTTGACTGTAAAGTGAATAACTCAGCACAAAGTTCACTATATAGACCCCTTATATATTTGTACATGTTGATCATATCCCCCCTTAATCTACTCTTATCAAGAGTGAATAAATTTGTTTCTCTAATCTTTCCTCATAGCTGAGCTCCTCCATGCCTCTTATCAGTTTGGTTGCCCTTCTCTGCACTTTCTCCAGTTAATCAAATATCCTTTTTGAGAACTGGTGCCCAAAACTGAACTGCATATTCCAGATGAGGTCTTACTAATGATTTGAACAGGGGCAAAATGATATCTCTCTCTCTCTGGAGATATGGGAGTATATGGTATGGTACCATATGGTATATGGGAGTATGTTGCCCCCCAGCTATGTGCATTGGGTGGTATCCTTGCAAAATATTTAATAAAATAGATCATTCTAAAATAACTCACATACAATAAAAAAGTTTGTAAATAACTTGAAGTATATACTGTATAAACCCCAAAACAAAAATGAATAGTATTGCAGCTTACTGGTCTTTATATGTGGTGGATGCATTTTATTTTTTATTTTATTTTTTCTCTATTTTCACATAGTAATCCTGCCATTAACACACTTCCGGTCCTAGGGCGACAACTGTACTGAGCACCTTTGTCACCCTAGGACAGGGATAGGCAATCTTGGCCCTCCAGCTGTTTTGAAACTACAAGTCCCATGAAACATTACAAGACCCTAATAATCATAGGCATGACTCCTCGAGGCAGAGGCATGATGGGATTTGTAGTTTTGCCACAGCTGGAGGGCCATGGTTGCCTACCTCTGCCCTAGGACATGGAGATGTTTTGCAGTCCTGGAGCTAGCAGGGAAAAAAGAGAACACAGAAAGTTATCAGCTCACAAGGTTTCTGGTTAGATAAATAGACATTGTTTGCACTTGTTGGGCAGATATAACAAGCACATTCAATGGTTCATTTAACAGACCAAAAGGGAACAAATAAGAGAAATGTATTTTTAGTGTTTACATACACTTTAAATCCTTGCCTGCTTGCTTGTTCCAGGCCAGTGGGTATAGAAGAAAGTTAGTAGACCGGCATTGAAGAAAGCTAGTACAATATTAAATATTTCAGTTAGTTGGGCTTAATTTGTGCAATGATGACAAATCCCACCATGTCTGATGCTTATGAAAGGATCACAACATTCAGGATTACCCATGGGAGTAATAAAGAGCCCTTATAACTGTCAAATGTGCTTGAATTGCTTATGAAGATTTTCAAAATGGTGACCCTTTAACCACTTGCAGACCGGACCAATTTGCTGGTCAAAGACCAGACCCCTTTTTGCGATTCGGCACTGCGTCGCTTTAACTGACAATTGCGCGGTCGTACGACGTGGCTCCCAAACAAAATTGACGTCCTTTTTTTCCCACAAATAGAGCTTTCTTTTGGTGGTATTTGATCACCCCTGCGGTTTTTATTTTTTGCGCTATAACCAAAAATAGAGCGACAATTTTGAAAAAAACGCATTATTTTTTACTTTTTGTTATAATAAATATCCCCCAAAAATATATAAAAAAAACATTTTTTTCCCTCAGTTTAGGCCGATACGTATTCTTCTACATATTTTTGGTAAAAAAAAATCGCAATAAGCGATTATTGATTGGTTTGCGCAAAAGTTATAGCGTTTACAAAATAGGGATAGTTTTATAGCATTTTTATTAATAATTTTTTATTATTATTTTTTTTACTAGTAATGGCGGCGATCAGCGATTTTTTTTTTATTGTGACTGCGACATTGAGGGGGACCCATCGGACATTTTTGACACATTTTTGGGACCATTGTCATTTATACAGTAATCACTGCTATATAAATGCAGTGATTCCTGTGTAAATGACACTGGCAGTGAAAGGGTTAACCAGTGGGTGGCAGTGTAGAGGTTAAGTGTTCCTAGGGGTGTGTTACTAACTGTGGGGGGGTTGGGCTTTCATTTAGTGAACACTGATCTCTGCTCCAATCACATGGAGCAGAGATCAGCGTCACTAGTTGCTAGGCAGAATGGAGAAATGTTGTTTACACAGCATTTCCTCCATTCGGCCGCTCCGTGAGACGATCGCGGGGATGCCCGCGGCAATCGAGTCTGCGGGTCCCGCGACCGGACTCACGGGGTCCCGACCAGCGCGGGAGCGCGCCGCCGGCGGCGCGCTCCCGATGGCAGGGCGGCATTGAATATTGGACGTACCTGTACGCCAATATGCCTGCCCGTGCCATTCTGTCGACGTACATCATCGTGCGCTGGTCGGGAAGTGGTTAATCTTTTGAGTGATTTGCATGAGAAAGAGAAACAGGCTCCCATACCAGTTAAGGACAAATGCCTAGCTACATCTAATTCTCTGGGTTATAATTCCTGCCTAGGGCTAGCTGAAAGAAATTCAAAGAGCAGAGTTAAACAGAAAAGTACAGTAGCCCAAAGAGTAGCCAGATTTCAGATTTGGGTTTGTGAGTAGGGTGCAGCGTGGTGTATCGGTGAGCAGAGATCACACAGAGGCTGGGGTGGATGACAGCAGTGTATTCACAGAAGGTTCCAACAAAGTACAATCAGGCCCAGTGGGTCTGCACAGCTGTCTGGAGCCACTTCCGAAAAAATGTAGCAAAACTCTGTTAACTTCGAATAATGCTAACAGCTTCTGTAGGGATGTAGTCTGGTCAGGCCACACCCAAATGGGAGGCTACTTCAAGCAGAGGATAGGCATAGATCCTAAACTGTCCCTACTCCTTCAGAACCTCTCCATAACTCTCAACACTTTGTCTGACAGATGGGGAAATTGTCCTTACACTCAACACTCGCTAGAATAAGCATCGAACCCAGGAGCCAATGTCTTAACCACTTAAAGACCGGAAGGTTTTACCCCTTAATGACCAGGTCATTTTTTGTGATACGGCACTGCTTTATTTTAACCTACAATTGTGCTGACATGCGATGCTACCCAAAAAAAATGTATATTCTTTTTTTGCCCACAAATAGAGCTTTCTTTTGGTTGTATTTGATCACCTCTGCGTTTTTAATTTTTTGCGCTATAAACAAAAAAAGACTGACAATTTTGAAAAAAAAAACCAATATTTTTTACTTTTTGCTATAATACATATCCAAAACAAGTATGTAAAAAAAAAAAAGAATGTCTTCATCAGTTTAGACCAATATGTATCCTCCTACATATTTTTGGTAAAAATAAATAAATAAATCCCAATAAGCATATATTGAATGGTTTGAGCAAAAGTTATAGTGTCTACAAAATAGGGGATAGATTTAGGGACTTTTAATTGTTTTTATTGATAATGGCAGTGATCAGCAATTTTTAGCGGGACTGCGACATTGTGGCGGACATATCTGACCCTAAGTGCACTTTTAAGGGACCGGTGACACCAATACAGTGATCAGTGCTTAAAAACAAAAATGCACTGATCACTGTATAAATGACCTGGCTGGGAAGGGTTTAACACCAGGGGTGATCAAAAGCATTAAGTGTGTCCTAGGGAGGTGCTTTCTAACTGTGTTGGGAGTGGACTGACAAGGAATGCACAGAGATTGCTGTTCCTGATTACTAGGAACAGACGGTACTCCCCTGTCAGAACGGGGATCTACCTTGTTTACAGATCCCGGGAGCCAGTGTCTTAACCACTTAAGGACCAGATGGTTTAACCCCCTTAATGACCAGGTCATTTTTTGCGATCCCCATTCTGCCTTTCTGTGGAGCGATCATGGGTGGCTGGTGGACATCATGGCAGACGGACCTGCCCATCGGCTCCCACAGTATCTATTATACAAAATTACGTTTAGGTATGTCATTTCACGCAATAGAGCTGCCCAGCCACAGTATATGTGCAGTGGGCAATCCTTAAGTGGGTAAATAGACACTGCCCTGACTAAAGATGACCGGGTCAGTTAGGGCACCAGCATCCAATCAGCAGACTGCTCCCTTGATGACAGCAGGAAGTCAAAGAGGAATAAAGTTCCTCACCCATTTTCCCCATTCTGCATTGCCACTAGCCTGCCACCACTTACAGAAGCGAGTACACACTGCAGCTGCCTACAGGTTTACTGAAGCCATATAAAGGGATTTCCTACTGGCTGCTTCTAATTTTTGCACTTTGCTCTTTAAAACAGCTGATATCCATATATATGGGGACGTTTACATACTGTACATATTTGTGTTTCCAGTTATTTTACATAAAGGGAAAGAATGAGATTTGTAGCTTACTGGTCCTTTAAAGAAAGGATTAAGCCTGGTAAAGAAATAAAAATCGGTTGATGATATGGAAGAGCCAGGTGACTGGAACTAGAACCAAAGGGCAAGTTTTAGTACAGAGAATAGAGGGAAGAAGGATTAATAACGTGGAAAGGCACTCATTGGACATAGACTTAATGGGGCTCAAGTAGGCCTCTATGAATATGATTTACCTACTCGTGTTGGATTAAGAGGGGGGATATGTCTGACTGTAATGAAGTATGACAAGAAAACTGCTATCAACAGTGTGCAATAGAGGGGAAAACGAGAAACTAAGGGAAGGAAGCAAATTATTATAAATGGTGGTCTAAAAATGGGAAATCAAGCTTCCAGGTAGCCTAACACGTTTAAAAACCTTGTTATGCACATCTTATTACATGCTGTTACAGAGTCACCCTTTAGAACGTGTGCAGTCATTATAAAGTTGATGTGACCAGAGCAAATGTTTCGTTATAGTTACACAATCCAAAATAAGTTTTGGGATACTGACCAGGTTAAAGGAAAGTGTATATTTTCAGTAATTACTGTAAGTATTAAATGCTGCTAATCGAATATTTTGATTTTTAATTTTTTTTACATATTTATTTAATTGTTAATTGTGGCATTATTACAGCATCTTTTTTAAAAGACAAAAGGTGCATCTCTCTATATGTCAGACAGTATAATCTGCATGTTGAAGACCACTGTGCAAGAACATTAATTGTAGGAAAAAACACCTGGAAAGTAAATTGTATTCCAGGCTGTGAAGTTTGATTTTGCACAGTAACACTCCAACAGCTTTCAATAAATCTTAAGTACAATCATATCTTACATGGGAAGCTTAGCATGCATTTGTAATGAGAAAATATGGCAAATGACATGCAGTTAATTAAATACTAATTCAAAAGTCAACATGAAAAGAAGGTTTTTAAAAACATTCATTTGGATCTTATCTACACAATGGCACATCGCCTATACTGGGGTGAGTAATTTTCTGATAGAGGTAGAAGAAAAAATTCCAAATCCACAGTGCTGCATGATTGGAAGCAATACTGTACTGACCTCCTAGGTTCCTTTGGCAGCAGGTTCTGTAAAATGCTTGCAGAGTCTATGAACAATTAGATCCATTAGCAATGTAAAATATAAGGGTGTCAACAATCATTGTGTTTAGTAAATACAATGAGACTAAAGATTTTAAAGCAGAATGTTAGGCACATTTAAACATCCACTTATGTGTTCATTTAGAATTTTATTGTATTTACTGCAGTATCTGCATTTGTCTTTATTTTAGCTTCCCATAAATCCCAGAATATTAGAATTCCGTGTGGTAGTGGACAGGACAGCACTGTAAGCCAGGCAGGCCCTATTTGCATTGCACAATGCTGTCAGTCTAACACAGACAGCTGATAAGTTGAGAATGACTTGATGCTTCTTCACCCAGTCACAGCCTGGGGCAAGTCCATGACCATAGGCATGTGCACAGGGTTTTCCAAAGGTGCCTGGGCACATCCTAATCATCCCATATGCATTATCGCTCTGTGTGCCGGTGGGGAGATGGGAACGATCTCCCACAGAGCAGCTCTGCTTATAAGAAAGGTGTGGAAGCATTTCTCCTCCACTCTGAATCTGCAGGCAAGGAGATCGTGTTTCGGTGGGGCAGAGTACCACAAGGAAGACTGTATGTATGTATGTAGATAGATAGATAGATAGACAAGCAACAGGCTGCACACACTTATGTCCATGACCAAACTGTTTTACTTTAACTGCAGTGAACTGAAAAAGTGCGATCATGGACCATGGGTGTCCACAGAACCTTTTTCAGGGGGAGCATCATTTTTAGGTCACCCATAGATACTCCGCTCCTTTTTGACAATGTCATGAAGGGGAGGGGCTTAGTCATCATATAAAGCACAGGCATGCAAAGTTTTGAGAAACCTGATGCAAAATCTTAAAGTGGTTGTAAACCCTTACAAATCCCTTTGATCTACAGGTAAGCCTAGATTAAGGCTTACCTGTAGGTCCAAGGAATAGCTCCTAAACCTACACAGTTTAGGAGATATTTGCCAAAATACAGGCACCGCTGTCTACGGCGCATGCCCCGTAGACAGCGGTGTGCAGGTCCACTGAGCGCGCCGCTGTCAATGGTGATATGCCACGAGTGGCGGCTCCCATGCGCATGTACGGGAGTGACGTCATCGCGGCTTCGTCGAATGACAGCGGCGGAGCAGCGAGACCCACGCAGACCCACCGAGAAGATGGATGCTCCAGACTACAGGGGACTGCAGTGACATCGCTGGCTCCTGTGTCAGGTAAGTGACACATAACGGACTACTATGCGATGCATAGTAGTCTATTATGCTTTACCTTTGCAGGGAATCAAAGAGGAAGTAAACCCATCATCTTTAATAGGAGGATCAAGCTGCCATTGTCTAATTAGCAATTTCTAATCTGTTTTTGACCCTTACCCTGCCCCGCCCCGCCCCTAAACACGCCCTCGTAAATTATCTAATGAAATTACACTGTTAAATGTTGTATTCAGAATTAAATTCTCAAAATAAATATTAACAACAACTTTAACATTATTAGCATAAAGCATATCAGTGCCCATCAGTGCAGCCTATTAGTGCCCATCAGTACAGTCCCATCAGTGCAGCCTATCCGTGCCCATCAGTACAGCCTGATTAGCTGCCATCAGTGCAGCTTATCAGTTCACCTCATCAGTGGCCATCAGTTCTGCCTCATCAGTGGCTATCAGTGCAGCATATCAATGGCCATCAGAGAAGCATATCATTGCCCATTAGTGCAGCCTATCATTGTCCATTAATGCAGTATATCATTGCCCATCAATGCAGTATATCATTGCCCATCAATGCAGCCCATCATTGCCCATCAATGCAGCCCATCATTGCCCATCAATGCAGCCCATCATTGCCCATCAATGCAGCCCATCATTGCCCATCAATGCAGCCCATTATTGCCCATCAGTGCAGCATATCCTTGCCCATCAGTGCAGCATATCCTTGCCCATCAGTGCAGCATATCCTTGCCCATCAGTGCAGCATATCTTTGCATATCAGTGCAGTGTATCATTGCCCATCAGTGCAGCAAATCATTGTCCATACATGCAGCATATCATTGCCAATCAGTGCACCATATCATTATACAAAATATAAATATTAACTTTAACAATTTTAACCTAAAGCATATCAGTGCCCATCAGTTCAGTGTATTAGGGCCCATCACTGCAGCCTCATCAGTGCAGCCTGATCAGTGCCCATCAGTGCAGCTTGAGCAGCGGCCATCAATGCAGCTTATCAGTTCCACCTCATTAGTGGCAATCAGTGCAGCATATCAGTGGCCATCAGTGCAGTCTATCATTACCCATTAGTGCAGCCTAACATTGGTCATCAGTGCCACATATCAGTTCCCACCAGTGCAGTGTATCAGTGCCCATCCGTACAGTGTATTATTGCCCATCAGTGCAGCCTATCATTGCTCATCAGTGCAGCATATAATTGCTCATCAGTGCAGCATATAATTTCGTATCAGTGCCCACCAGTGCTGCATATCAGTGCCCACCAGTGCTGCATATCAGTGCCCATCAGTGCAGCATATCTTTGCGCATCGGTACAGCATATCATTGCTCATGCATGCAGCATATCAGTGCCCATCAGTTTATCCTATCAGTGGCCATCAGTGCAGCCCAGTATTGCCCATCAGTGCACTATATCATTACCCACCAATGCAGCCCATCATTGCCCATCAGTGCAGCATATCATCGTGCATCAGTTCAATGTATCATTGCCCATCAGTGCAGCATATCATTGGCCATCAGTGCAGCATACCAGCACCCATTAATGCAGCCTATCAGTGCCCAGCCATGCATCAAGGAGGAATCAAGAGGATCTGTTGGCTGCATGGCACAGTGCAGAGATCCCCCACTGAGACGTGGCTTGTATACGAATAGCCACCGCTGTAAAATGAAGTCCCGTCTCCTAGACCGGCTACTCTAATAGACAGCACACTGCTCCAATGCCAGTCCAGGAGGCAGGACTTTGACAGTGGCCAGCTATTCATATACATGCCGTGTCACAGTGGAAGATCCCCGCTCTGTGTCATCCAGTTGGCAGATGCTTCTGACAGTTTCTTGGCTGATTGCTTCTGGCAGAAGCGGTGCAGCCTTTTGTATAGGACATCAGAATGGCCCGGGGGGGCAAGGAGCTGATTCTGCCAGAATTGGTCAGCTATGAAACTGTCAGCAAGTCTGCCCCTGCTCCACACTCGCCCCCTGCTAATTTCCACTCCCCAAATGCGAGCAGGCGAGTGGAAATTTTGAGGGTTGCGTGTGCGGAAACTCTGCTCCGGGGGAGGGGGGGTGCCCATGTCATAGATCTGACTTTGGTGTTTGCCAAGGGTGAATGTATTTTAAGACTAGGTAAACAGATTTGCAGTATTTTGGCAGGTGAAACAGTACACATGTACAGTATATTTAAATTGTGTATTTAGCTTTGTCAACAGTTCTGCTGTATAAAAAAATAAAATAAATGTAACACTGTAGGTATTATGGAAGAATCTTCCAAACTAACAATCCCAAATCCTAGAACATTGCAGAGTATTGTTAAACATAAAGTCATCTTTATCACTGGGTATTAATAGCTAAGGCTGAACACTTTAGTTACACTCATTTCACTGTCATATTGCTGCATTGACAACTTGTATCCACTGATTTTAGCTCTGTATATTGAAAACTTGTAATTCTTATAATAAATATTTTATCTCCTCTTCTAGTGAACAGATATACATAGAGTAACACATCAGCTGTATTATGTCCCTCCGGGAGCTTAGTGGTGAGTCATTTCAGAGAGCAGAATGCACTGCCTACAGTATTTCAAAACACGCATCTACATACTGACGATAATAAGCATCCCAGAAGATTTGCACACTAGTCAACTGCAAATGAAAGGCCAAAAAAGTTTCTAGCACACTGGTCATTATATAAAAATATCTAGCTTAGTTGTGAAGCAGTACAAAGGAACAATAAAGATACAATGCAAGTTTTTCTATATAAACCTTGTTAAGGGAAACTAGTGTTTTTGCTGTATTTTTATAGATGTATAAATGTGCATGTGATCAGCTTAAAGCAAGTAACTCCAGAACGTAAAATCATGCACCTAGAGGATCCCTGCCCATACTTTAAAGCAATCCTGTCCGAGGTGGGTGAACTAGCATTCTAGGAAAGAGAATGCACCCTGTGTTAGCTACAAGTGAGATGTCTTCTGCCACAAGAGGACCATTCCTGTTGGTTTTCACTAAGATCTTATAAGGTTTAATTCTAATGCTGCTGCTTCTTCTGGAACTTGCAGACTTTGATCTCAAGTGTTTCACACAGGTTTGCTACCTACTGGTTTAAATATATGACTGCCCTTGACTGTTCCACAGGTGTGTGCCCTTGCCATCTAGTGGTTTTGGCTATTACCACTTACCGGAAACTTCCAGCTACACCTGTGGCTGGTTGGCTTGAGTACTAGTACAGTATATAAGGAAGTGAACAGGTTCAGGAACAAGACTGAGCACTTCTCTGAGAGGCTTTCTCCTAGGCTTCTGCTCCTATGATTAATTAATCCAATAATAACTTAGCTTGCTTTGGTTATGCCCCGTACACACGATCGGACCAGAGTCCGCTGGACAATTCAATTGTGTATGGGCTCCAGCAGACTTTTTCTTCCCAAAAGTCCAGCAGACTTTGAAAGAAGACTTGACTCGAAATTGTCCGCTGGACTCGGCTTTCGAGCAGACAATTTGCTCGTCTGTGTGCTAGTCCGCCGGACTTTCCAAATGAACGGACTTGCCCAAACACGGACTAAAGTCCATTCATTTTGAACGTGACTTCAGGTACGACGGGACTAGAGAAGGAAGTCAATGTCGCCACCTCCATTGACAAGATTGACACCTTGTGAGCCCCGTCGCCTGGTATGGGTTTTAAAAAGGTTTTGAAAAACGGCGTGGGGTCCCCCAAAAGTCCATACCAGACCCTTATCCGAGCACGCAGCCCGGCCAGTCAGGAAAGGGAGTGGGGACGAGTGAGTGCTCCCCCTCCTGAACCATACCAGGCAGCATGCCCTCAACATGGAGGATGGGTGCTTTGAGAAAGGGGGGCAACCTGCAGCCCCCCCACCCCAAAACACCTTGTCCCCATGTTGATGAGGAGAAGGGCCTCTTCCTCACAACCCTGGCCGTTGGTTGTCGGGGTCTGCGGGTGGGAGGCTTATTGGATCCCGGGAGCCCCCCACCCTATGTGAATGAGAATGGGGTACATCGTACCCCTACCCATTCACCTGGGGGTAAAGTGTCACTGCACAGGTTTTTAAAGTCATTTATTAGGCAGCTCCGAGCTTTCCGGTTCTTCCCATTGGGCTCCTCTGCTATCTTCTGCTCTTTTGCCGCTCTTTTGCTAGCGGAGGAGCTCGGCTTTCTCCTTTGTTGCCATCTTCTTCTTCTTCCTTCTTCCTCCTTCTTCTCTTCTTCCGATGGTGACACAATGCTCTCTCCAGCTGTAATGCCGTGGACACGGTACGCCGCGACTTATATAGGCATAAGGGGCGAGGTCACCGAGTGATGTCACACGGTGACCCCCCCCATTATGGTGTCATAGTCCCAGCATCCCCCCGGACTGTGACTTCATAATGGGTGGGGTCACATGTGACATCACCCGGTGACCCCACCCCTTATGCCTATATAAGTCACCACGTACCATGTCCCCAGCATTACAGCGGGAGAGAGCATCGTGTCAACATCGGAAGAACAGAAGAAGGAAGAAGAAGAAGAAGACAGTGACGGCGACGACAATGAAGGAGAAAGCCGGGCTCCTCCACTAGCAAAAGAGCGGCAAAAGAGCAGAAGATAGCGGAGGAGCCTGGCAAGAAGAACCAGAAAGCTCGGAGAAGTCGGAAGAAGACCCCCGGAGCTGCCTAATAAACTACTTTAAAAACTTGTGTAGTGTGTTTTTTTTTTTTATTGACACTTTTCCCCCCAGGTGAATGAGTAGGGGTATGATGTACCCCTACTCATTCACATAGGGTGGGGGGCTGGGATCTGGGGGCCCCCTTATTAAAGGGGGCTCCTGTATTCTGATAACCCCCGCCTGCAGACCCCGACAACCAGAGGCCAGGGTTGTCGGGAAGAGGCCCTTGTCCTCATAAACATGGGGACAGGGTGCTATGGGATGGGGGGCCGCTGGGCGCCCCCTTCCCCAAAACACCCACCCCCATGTTGAGGGCATGCGGCCTGTTATGGTTCAGGAGAGGGGGGGCGATCGCTCGTCTCCACCCCCTTTCCTGACCGGCCAGGCTGCGTGCACCGTTTTTTGGCGTAGGGGTTACCCTTAAAACCCATACCAGGCCAACAGGGCTCGCAAGGTGTCAATCTCGTCGATGGAGGTGGCGACATTGACTTTCTTCCCTAGTCCCGTTGTACCTGAAGTCACGTTCAAAATGAACAGACTTTAGTCCGTGTGTGGGCAAGTTCATTCATTTGGAAAGTCCAGCGAACCACCAAAAATCCAGCGGATTGTGCGCCAGGAAAAGTCAGTTCGTGTGTGGTCGTGTGTGTGCAAGTCCGCTCATTCGGAAAGTTGGTGGACCTCCACTGCAAAGTTCGGCGGATTGTCAGCCGGCCTAAATCCACCAGATAGTCCGATCATGTGTACGTGGCATTACTACAATTCCTAAGTGCCAATGACCTCTGCCAGGTAATGACAATCCCTGTTAAGCACCTGTATTGGCCTCTTTTCTTTTCTTGTCAAAAAGATTTTATTGAACATAAAGTAGAGTATTTGACAATAGGTTAAGTACATAATATATAACAGAAGTAATGAAGCTCAGAATTATATATTCAATACAATGTAAATGATATATTCAACTATAAGTACTACTATAACAATAACGCATATTAATGTTATGGTTTATTAGAGGAATTAGCTTCTGAAGTAGGAAAGAGCTTCAAAATCATAATAGGAGTATATAGAGAAGAAAGGAAAGATAGAAAGAGAAGAAACTAGGAAGGGAAGAAGAGAGGTCTGCAGGGTCGAGTCGAGGACCGCCATATCACTCATAATCCATATACTGTAATCGCTTACCCATCGGGTCAGCTACCATGGTAATAGAACTTCTTTGTTAAAATTTGATGGTAAATAATTTTTTATCCACGGATGCAATACTTTTTCAATTTTGATAAGCGTGTCAACTTCAAGAGCTGCCATTTTGGCTTGCGTCATAGTGTTGTTCATTCTATTCACCAACTCATCCACAATCAATGAAGGGGATTTCCAGGCTCTTGCAAGTGTTTGTTTTGCTGCGGTGAATAAATTAACAATTCATTTAAATTGGGTGTGTGTTAGAAAGTCTGGCTTTCGATTGATGAGTGCCATTGAGGGATCTGGGGTAATGGATATTCCTAACATTTTAGATGCTATAGTAAAGATCTCATTCCAATAAATTTGAGCTTAGGGACTTGACTGCCAAATGGGGAAATGTGAAACTTAGCGCATCCGCGGTAACAATCTGATGAGTAGTTTTACACATTTTGCTATTCTAGGTGGTACAGGGTACCATCTTATTAGTACTTTATAATTCGCCTCTACTGCTAATATATTGGGAGAGGCTGTTTTGGTTGTTAACCAGACTTGAATCCATTCTGTGGTTTCCAGTGTTTGTTATAAGTCCTTCTCCCATTTCTGGACATAACCTGGTTTTACTGTTTCAGGTTTAGCTAACAATTAATATAAGGTTGAGATTATGCCCCTAGCATGAGGGTCGTTTTTACAATATTTTTCAAAGTTAGTTAAATTAGTTAGTGAACTGTCTGTGGTTAAAAGAGGCATAACGAAATTTTTGATCTGGAGGTACCTAAATAGTTCTGATTGCGGTATTCCATAATTATCACAGAGGGTTGGGAAAGGGATAAATGGCGAGGAATTCACAAATTTGTGCATCTGCAGTATATCACTTCTAGCCCATGCTCTGAAAGATCTAGGAGATACCCATGCTGGGTAAAATGCAGGGTTTTTGTAAAAAGATAGTAGAGGATTATGTAATGATTGCAAGTGATTTCTGAATTTGTATATGTCCCATAGGGAAACAAAATGTTTTGTAATTGGATTACGCAACCCTCTACCAACTCTCGGTGAGAGCCAAATCAGGTTTTCCATTGACAAGGGATCACATTCAGCAGCTTCAATCGCTACCCATAGAGGGGATTCTTGTAGTGCATGATATTTAGTTAATAATGCTATATGTGCTGCTCTATAATAATATGTGAAATTAGGACAACCTAGACCTCCATTTAATTTAGGGAGGTAAAGTGTGTGTTGTTGTGTACGTGGTCTAGAAGAACCCCATATAAACGCATTTGCCTTTTTCTGTATAATTCTCAGGTAATAGTCAGGAATTGGAATTGGTAAGACTGTCATTTTTATTGTGTTGATCCTTCCGAACCATGATAAAGGAAGGTGGTTCCAAGATTTCAACATATATTTGTTATATTTTTTAACATTGGAGGGTAATTAGCTGAAAAAAGATCCAAGAGTGATGCAGTGAGGTGTATTCCTAGATATGGAATGGATTTATCTGCCCAGGTAAAGGGGGGACCTACCTTAGCTGAACTTAATTCTAATTTTGAAAGAGATACATTTAGTGCTACACATTTCTTGGGATTAATGAAAAGGCCAGGGAAGGTAGCAAAGTCATCAAGTACTGGCATTAGGTTAGGGCCTGATACTTGTGGCGATGAAAGAAATAGAAGGATATCATCTGTGAATAGACACATTTTGTGTTGAAATCCCCCTACTTCAATACCCATTATGGTGGGATCTGATCTGATACGTTGGGCAAGTGGTCCTATAAGAAGTGCAAATAACAGGGGTGAAAGCGGACACCCCTGCCTAGTGCCCTTTATAACCTGCATATTTAATATATGCTTTAGGTTTATTATATAGTGCCCTGATCCAGTTAATAAAATTTGGGCCGAAACCCCACTTCTGTAATGTGTAATGCAGGTAGGGCCAGAATATAGAATCAAAAGCCTTTTGAATATCAAGTGAGAGAAAGCAGGAGGGAATGTGACACGTTTTGGCAATTTGTGCTAAAAGAACTGCTCGGCATACATTATTGCCTGCTTGTCGTCTTGGCATGAAGCCAACTTGATCACGATTTATAAGTTTGCCAATGAATCTACTTAGACGAGATGCTAAGATCTTTGCAAGAATTTTGATATCAAGATTTAGCATTGATATAGGTCGGTAGTTAGTACAAGAAGTATCATCGGAATCAGATTTGGGAATCATACATATAATCGCCAATAAGGATTCTTGTCTAAGTGATTTATTTTCGAGTAAATCATTGAATGCCTCTGCCAATATAGGGGAAATAGAGCCTGAAAAGGTGCGGTAGTATAATGCAGAATAACCATCTGGTCCTGGTCTTTTATTAATTTTCAACTCTTTGATGACCTTTTCTACTTCCTCTGCCATGATAGGTATCTCAAGTTGTGTTTTTTGTGAAACAGTTAGTTCAGGCAGGTTAATTTGTGAGAAGAAGGAATCTGCTTTGTTTGAATTGAATGTATTTGATTCCGTGTATAGTGTATTTAAGTCAGAACGAAATTTGTAAACGATTTTAAGGGGGTTGCTTGTATATATGTTTTTAGATAGTTTTAATTTAATTGGTTTAAATTAGTTATTTGTTGATCTGAGTGCCCTCGCCAGGTATGTGCCTGTTTTGTTAGATTTCATGAAGAAAGCATGTCTGGAACGACACAGTAATTTATCACATGATTCTGTAAGAAAAAGATCATATTCCAGACGTGCCTTCTCTAAATTATTTTTAGTAGTTGGATTAGGATTGCTTTGGAAAGCTAAGAAAAGGGAGTTAAATTGTGTTTCTAATTTACGTGCAAGAATTCTGAATTCTGTATTCCATACTGCTGCTGAAGTGTTCCCCTCAAGACCGGTTTATGTGCTTCCCACAATGTTATTGGGGAGATTTCAGGGCTTTTGTTGAATGTTAAATATTCTTTCAGAGCATGTTCAATTTTGTAACAATATAAATATAAAGGGTTGTTAACTGGTTGCTGACCGCCGGCAGTCAAATGATGGCCAGGCGGCGCACCTACTGTGGCGGGAGGCTGTCATATGATGGTCTCCCATTTAAACAGGGAATGCGCGCGATCGTGCGCACGCATCCCTGTTTCTTCGGTGGCGGCGTGTCACGGAGACACCGCTCGTTCAGATGGTCACACCCCGACTGTGCACGGCGCATGCGAGAGCGCTGCGTGTGCACGTCGGCGGCAGCGCGTTCCCCGGGAAAATTGGCCGGCTGTGTACCCACGTGATCGGCTGTGATCCTTTCACAGCCGATCACTAAAATGTGAACAAACCGCGGTAACGAGATGTTACCGGATTGTTCTCCTCCTCACGCACCGATCGTGTGTGAGGAGGAGATTGCGGTAACATCTCATTACTGCCTAGTGTACACCAATCACACTGATTGCCCCCCCAATAAAGAGGACCTGTCACCACCCCTCATAGTACCTGTCAATCACAGTCCATCAGAGTACCTGTCACAGTCCATCAGAGTATTTGAGTACCTGTCACAGTCCATCTGAGTACCCGAGTACCTGTCACAGTTCATCTGAGTACCTGTCCCAGCCCATCAGAGTACCCGAGTACCTGTCACGGCCCATCAGAGTACCCGAGTACCTGTCACGGCCCATCAGAGTACCCGAGTACCTGTCACGGCCCATCAGAGTACCCGAGTAAATGTCACGGCACATCAGAGTACCCGAGTACCTGTCACGGTCCATCAGGGTACCCGAGTACCTGTCACGGTCCATCAGAGTACCCGAGTACCTGTCACGGTCCATCATGGTACCCGAGTACCTGTCACGGTCCATCAGAGTACCCGAGTACCTGTCACGGTCCATCATGGTACCCGAGTACCTGTCACGGTCCATCATGGTACCCGAGTACCTGTCACGGTCCATCAGAGTATCCGAGTACCTGTCACAGCCCATCAGGGTACCTGCCACGGTTCATCCGAGTACCCGAGTACCTGTCGCAGCCCATCTGAGTACCTGAGTACCTGTCACAGTTCATCTGAGTACCTGAGTACCTGTCCCAGTCCATCTGAGTACCCGTCACAGTTCATCTGAGTGCCTGTCACAGTTCATCTTAGTAACCGAGTACCTGTCACAGTCCATATGAGTACTTGTCACCGCCCTTCAGAGTACCCAAATACCAGTCACCAAGCCATCAGCGTACCTGTCACCAGGCCATCAGAGTACCCGAGTACCTGTCACCAGGCCATCAGAGTACCCGAGTACCTGTCACCAGACCATCAGAGTACCCGAGTACCTCTCACCAGGCCATCAGAGTACCCGAGTACCTGTCACCAGGCCATCAGAATACCCCAGTACCTATTTACATCCCATGTCTCATAGAATATACGTTGGGGTGTTTGCTTTCCAAAATAGGTTCATTTTGTGGGTAATTTCACTGTCCTGGTGGTCCAGGACCTTCAAAAGTGTGATAGGTAGGAATTAAATGAGATGTGTCATTTATGCTCCTAGAATGCCTGAACGCACTACTTCAATGTTCGGCCTCTCTATGTGGCCAGGCTGTGTAATAGTCCTACATATGTGGTATCGCCATACTCGGGAGGAGTAGCAGAATGTGTTTGGGGTGTAATTTTTGCTATATACATGCCATGTATTAGAAATATCTTATAAATTGACAATTTTGTGTAAAAAAATAAATAAAAAATATGCGTTTACATTTTTTTCCACATATTCCAAAAACTTCTGGAAAAAAATTAACTGTTCAAAAGACTCATTATGCCTCACAGATTATGTGTTTGCTTTCCAAAATGGGGTAATTTTATGGGAAATTCCATTGTCCTGGTACTCCAGGGCCTTCAAAAGTGTAATAGGTGGTTGAGAAATGAGATGCGTAATTTTTGCTCGTAGAACGTCTGAAGGTACTACATTAATGTTGGTGCTCCGTATGTGGCCAGGCTGTGTAAAAGTCTCACACATGTGGTATCGCCGTACTCGGGAAGAGTAGCAGAATGTATTTTGGGGTGTAATTTGTTGTATGCATATGCTGTGTGTGAGAAATAACCTGATAATATGACAATTTTGTAAAAAAATTATAATAATAAAAAAAATCTTAATTTTGCAAAGAATTGTGAGAAAAAATTACAACTTAAAAAAACTCACCATGCTACTTACTTAATACCTTGGAATGAAAAAAAGGGTCATTTGGGGGTATTTGTACTTTACTGACTTGTTAGTGTCTCAATAAATGAAATACACCTGATGTACTGAAGGCCTGATCAGATGTGATCAATTTTCAGCGATTGGCACCATAGTTTGTAGACTCTAACTTTCACAAAGACCAAGTCATATAAACTAATGTGGGTTATTTTTACCAAAGATATGTAGCAGTATAAATTTTGGCCAAAATGTATGAAGAGAAATTACTAATGGAATCCCCACATACAATGATTGCTCCCAGTCTATGTGCATTAACTACTTGTAATAGATGTGTCAAGAATGGAATTGGCTGTTTGTTAGGTGCATAATAAGAAACCACAGTTACTTCTGTCCAAAATGTGTCCCGTAAGGATTAGATATCTTCCTTTCCGGATCCTTAATTTCCGAATATATTGTGAATGGAGTGGACTGGTGGAAAGCCACAGGAGTTCCACGTTGTTTAGTATTGGCTGAGGCAGTGAATATTTGTGAATAGGATGAACTAAAAAATGTAGGCGTTGATTTTACTGTAAAATGAGTCTCTTGCAGGCACACAATGTGCGCATTTTTTGCTTGGAATGACCTAAACCCTTAAGTGCGTTTCTGTGGTACATTGAGTCCCTGTACATTCAGGGATAAAATGTTTAAGGGGGCCATGGTAGCTGAATCAATAGGCAGCACTCACCCGTTGTTCCGACCTGATGATTTCTCGACTCAACCCATATGGACTTAAAAAGGGAAAAAAGAAAGAAAAGTACAGTGTTATCTAGATTAGGAAAGAAGAAAAAGACAGATACGTTTACATTACCTAAGCTTAATAATATAATATGAACGTATTCAAAATGTACCCTTGGTGAAGGGTAAAACCACCCAACAGGGGACAAGAGGCCCTTGTCGAGTCCCCCCATATTAAGGGAGGGGATCTGAGGAAGACTAGGTGAGGCACACGGAACTTCTGTGAATAGAACTGCTTTGTTAAACAAGAAATAAAAAAAAAACTTTCTTGATCATACATCATGGGACACAGGAGCTTCATTACATAGGTGGTTATATAGGCACCTCTGGTGATTGGATACTGGTTAACCCCAATTAAGGAGAATTCCTCCCCTATATAACCCCTCCCATATGGGAGGCACCTCAGTTTTTTCGCCAGTGTCTATGGTGGTTGATCACGTAAAACTTTAGCTCTGTGCAGGTCCCTGCGGGGGCCTAAGGGCTACAACAAACCGGATCCATACCTTGGGCCAATATTTGACTCCCAAGATGGTATGGTACTCGGGCCTCGTCAGCCGAAGAAACGAGGTTTGGCCTGTAAGTCCTCTTCTATTGGAAGACTTGGCTCTGGGAAAACCAGACTTGGTGTACTGTTTATACAGAGCGCACGAAAGTTTCTGGCAGAGTCTTTTACATGGTCCAGGTAGGGGGCTCTTCCGAGAAAGAGCCCCAGATAAACCTGAAGGTTGGCTAACACTGCCCGCCGTGATGGGTGAAGGCTGGAATTTGTCTGTTTCAGCAATTCCTGCGGCGAGGACAGGTAAGGGAAGTTAATCCTATATATATAATTATGATGGATTTCTTCATTTGGAGTAGTTGTATGTCTTGCCTGGTTTCCACCACTAGAGGGAGTAAGAGCAGCCTGATGCATACTTACATGCCTTTCAGTACACACGCTCAGTGAAGCCTGGTTCTCCAGCTGTCTCACGTCTCCACTGCAGTCCCTGCCACATCAAGGTAAAACAGGGGTCCCGCATAGTCTGGGGGTCCCACGCAGCTCCAGTGGAGTTCTCCTTTCCCCCCTGGATCCCGCGGTCCTCGTGCACGCGCGCCAGGCGCGTTCCTGGCCTAATGGAGGAGGGGGGAGTGTGGTTGTGAGCCGTGCATGTCAGTGTGCACGGCGCTGTACTGTGCAGGCGCCAGGCGGCAGATTTAAAAAGTCCAGAGCGTCAGGGGACTGTAAGTGAGAGACACAGGAGCTGTGGGCAGTAAGCATCCGAGGGGATTGGATCCAGGCAAACCTTAGACACCTACTCAGCATCAGGTTGTGCAGTTTAAGCATATATATTTATTGTGAGACTTTAAGCACAACAGTAATTGCACTTGTACTAGTACCTCTGCTTTGTAGCTTAGGACTATGTCTCCTCGTAAGAGGGTCTCAGGGGGAGGTAGCAAAGGCACTGGTAAATCACCGCCTAGGTCCAGGGGTTCTAAAAGTGCCTGTAAGTTACCATCCCCCCCTGCAAGACTGGAGCCAGCCTCTCAAGACGAGTCAGTGCCCCTGTCAGGTTTTGCAGCCTCTCCTAATGTCCCAGCCCCGGTTTATGTCACTGAGGACTCCCTTAGGGCTACATTGGAGGGTTTTGAAGGGAGAATACTGGATTTTATGTCTGCTTCCCTGAAAGATAGCAGGAAAAGGGGTAGATCCCCTCCCTCTGCTGAAATTCCTCTCTCAGATGATTCTTCTGAAAATGAGGAGAGATCCCTGTCTTGGGACAGGGATCAGGAGCAGTCGGATGATTCAGAGGAAGAAGACAGAGTCCCCTCCTCCCAGGCGCTCAGAAAACAGGTGCAGTATTATACTGTATTGGTGCGTACCACATTCAGAATGCCTGCTGCTGAAGTCGCTATGTCCTCTGTTTCTTCCCTGGGAGTCAGGAAAGCCCCACAGACAGCCTATTCCTTTCCAATTCATCCCTTAATGGATGAATTGTTGTATGAGGATTGGGGACATCCCGATAAACTGTTTGCTCCTCCTAAAAGGTTTTCTATGTATTATCCTCTGGAGGAAAGTTTCACCAAGAAGTGTGGGGTCCCTTCTGTTGATGTGGCTGTTTCTTGCGTGAATAAAAACCTGACTTGTCCTTTGGATAATGCGCAGGTATTTAAAGATCCAACTGATAAGAAGCTGGAAACCTTATTAAAAGCCTCCTTTTCCATGGCTAGCACTGTAGTGCAACCTACAGTCGCAGCCGTGGGGTTGTGCCAGTTCCTCAAGGAACAGGTTAAGCAGATGCTTGGGCTCCTTCCCAGCGAGGAAGTAGAGAAGTATGCAGAGATGCCTCATATTCTGTGTTTCATGATTGATGCGATTTTGGATTCTGTCCAACAAGCATCACGTTTGTCCCTCATGTTAGTACACATGCGAAGGGCCCTATGGCTAAAGAATTGGGCAACTGAGCTGTCATGCAAAAAGCATTTGATTGGGTTCCCGTTTTTAAAGGGGAACGTTTGTTTGGAGAAGAATTGGATAAATTCGTCCAAAAAATTTCAGGGGGTAAATCTACTCTCCTTCCAGTCAAAATGAGCAAGCGTCCTTCATTCAGGCGTGCTCTCTCTCCTGGAGCATCAAGCTCTAAGCAGTGGCGACGGCCTTCTCAACCCTCCTCTACAGGAAAGGCTCAGGGCCGGGCCCAGGGACAGAAAAAGACTTGGGGGGCGAAAGCCTGCCAAGCAGGGCCCAAAAGCTTCCTTGTGAAGGGGCGCCCCCGCTCGGCCGAGTGGGGGGAAGGCTCCTGCAGTTTGCAGGAGCCTGGTGGGAAGAGATCCGGGACAAGTGGGTGATCTCTTCGGTATCTCCGGGCTACAGGCTAGAGTTTCAGGAGATTCAACCTTCTCGCTTTCTAAGGTCAAGGATCCCCAGGGATCCAGTAAAGCAAAAACCGCTATTTCTGGCCTTAGATCACTTACTATCCCAGGGGGTGATAGTAGAAATGAACCGAAAAGAACAGGGTTCAGGGTTTTACTCAAATCTCTTCACCGTTCCAAAGCCAAATGGAAGTGTCGACCTATCCTAGATCTGGAGGATCTGAACCGTTTTTTACGCATCTGGTCCTTCCGAATGCAGTCAATCCACACTGTGATCTCCTCCCTGCAAGGGGGAGAGTTTATGGCATCAATAGATATCAAGGATGCATATCTCCATGTGCCAATTTTTCCCGCACACCAGAAATGTCTAAGGTTCGCGGTAGAGCGGCGCCATTTTCAATTTGTGGCCTTGCCGTTCGGGCTTGCTACGGCCCCTCGAGTCTTCACAAAGATTCTGGACCCTCTCTTGGCAAACCTAAGAGCTCAGTGTATAGCTGTCATGGCTTATCTAGACGATTTGCTTCTCATGGAGAAAACAGTAGCGTTCCTGAACCACAGCGTCACCAGAACGCTAGAACCCCTGGAAGGCCTAGGTTGGATCATAAACCTAGAAAAGTCGTCCCTACAGCCTGCCATCAGGTTGGAATACCTGGGTATGATCATCGACACCGCTCAGGGCAAGGTGTTTCTTCCAAGACCAAAGGCCTTGGCCATTGGGGATCTGGTGTGCCTAATTCTGGGCAGAAGATCTTCCCCCATTCGGTTGTGCATGAGACTGTTAGGGAAAATGGTCGCCTCCTTCGAGGCCGTCCCATTCGCCCAGTTCCACTCAAGGCCTCTGCAAAGATGCATCCTTGCGGCTTGGAACAGGAAGCCCCAATCCTTGGATCTTCCTATGCGTCTATCCCCAGGGACACGCAGGAGTCTCATCTGGTGGTTACAAACCAAGAATTTGCTGAAGGGCAAAACTTTTCTTCCTCTTCCATGGAAGATTATCATAACAGATGCCAGCCTGACAGACTGGGGAGCAGTGTTGGAGGAGACGTGCTCGCAGGGGAAATGGTCTGCGATCGAGAAGCTATTGCCCATAAATGTCCTGGAAATCTGGGCAATTTATATGGCTCTCAAAAAGTGGTCTTACAGACTACGAGGTCTCCCTGTTCGGGTTTAGTCTGACAATGCCACAGCAGTGGCCTATATCAATCACCAGGGCGGTACCAGGAGTCTGGTGGCCCAAAAAGAGGTGAAGCGCATACTTGTCTGGGCAGAAAAGCATGTTCCGTGTCTTTCTGCAGTCTTCATTCCAGGAGTGGAAAATTGGCAGGCGGATTTTCTGAGCCGCCAGCAGTTGTGCCCAGGAGAATGGGCTCTGCACCCCGACGTGTTTCGGAACATATTTCACAGGTGGGGTACTCCAGACATAGATCTGTTTGCATCCAGGTTCAACAGGAAACTGGACAATTTTGTGTCAAGGACAAGAGATACACTTGCTCATGGGTCAGATGCTCTGACAGTTCCCTGGGATCAGTACAATCTGATCTATGCCTTCCCCCCGAGTCCGCTTCTGTTGCAGTTCCTGGGAAGAGTCAAGAGGGAGACAAAATCGGTCCTTTTGGTGGCCCCGGCTTGGTCCAGGCGACCGTGGTACGCAGAGATCATGAAGTTGGCAGTAGGCAGGCCATGGATCCTCCCTCTCCAGCCAGATCTGCTCTCACAGGGTCCAATTTACCATCCTGCTTTACGCAGTCTGAATTTGACGGTTTGGCTGCTGAGACCCACATTCTGAGAGACCGTGGCCTTTCAGGGCCAGTCCTTTCTACTCTGGTCAATGCCAGAAAGCTGGCCTCCAGGCTTATTTATTACAAAATCTGGAGGGCATATGTTTCCTGGTGTCAACTCAGGCAATGGCATCCTAGAAAGTATGTCATTAGCAGGATCTTGGCCTTTCTCCAGTCAGGCCTAGAAATGAATTTGGCCATAAGCACTATCAAGGTGCAGATTTCGGCCCTGTCAGTATTTTTTCAGAAGCCACTTGCATCGCATTCCCTGGTGTGGGCTTTCATCCAGGGGGCCATGCGGATGAGACCGCCAGTCAAACCTCCGGTATGCCCATGGGATCTGAATTTGGTTCTCTCGGCTTTGCAGGGGCAACCATTTGAACCTTTGCATCTGGCTTCATTAGCTCTCCTGACTAAAAAATTGGTCTTCTTGGTAGCCATATCTACGGCTAGAAGAGTATCAGAGCTAGCAGCTCTTTCCAGCAAGGAGCCGTATCTAATTATTCATAAGGACCGGGTGGTCATGCGTCCCAACAGGTCCTTTCTACCTAAGGTGGTTTCGGGATTCCATTTGAATCAAGACGTAATCCTACCATCCTTTTTCCTGGACCCACAGTCCGCAGAAGAAGAATCTTTGCACACTTTGGATGTGGTTAGAGCAATCAGTATATATCTTCGGGCAACTGCTCAGATAAGGAAAACTGATTGCTTGTTTATTTTGCCGGAAGGCCCTAGGAAGGGCCAGGTATCGTCAAAATCCACTCTCTCAAGGTGGATTAGACAGGTTATTTCTCAGGCCTATAGTGTAAAGGGGAAGATTGCTCCTTTTCAAGTGAAAGTGCACTCTACCAGGGCTTCTTGGGCAGTGCATCACCAGGCCTCCCTGGCTCAGATCTGTAAGGCTGCAACTTGGTCATCAGTCCACACATTCACCAGATTCTATCAGGTGGATGTCAGAGGGCAAGAGGATAGCGCCTTCGGGCGGAGTGTACTGCAGGCTGCAGTTTAGGTCCTCTGGTCATTGGCGGTCTATAATTATGATCTGTGTCTCCCTCCCCTTAATCTGAGCATTGCTTTGGGACATCCCACTATGTAATGAAGCTCCTGTGTCCCGTGATGTATGATCAAGAAAATTGGATTTTTATATACAGCTTACCTGTAAAATCCTTTTCTTGAGAGTACATCACGGGACACAGGGCCCCCGCCTCTCTTGGGTTTTACGTGGTTTCTTCTTGCTTTGCTACAAAACTGAGGTGCCTCCCATATGGGAGGGGTTATATAGGGGAGGAATTCTCCTTAATTGGGGTTAACCAGTGTCCAATCACCAGAGGTGCCTATATAACCCACTATGTAATGAAGCTCCTGTGTCCCGTGATGTACTCTCAAGAAAAGGATTTTACAGGTAAGCTGTATATAAAAATCCCATTATTTGCATCGCTAGGATGCATGTTTATAGCCCTTATGGCTTAATGAATGTATTATCTATTTTCTATGACAGGTTTTCCAAGAAAAATTGAAAAAAATTAAATAATTTAGTTCATTCAATTCCTGCAATACTTGAAAGAGTAGTCTATCTAATCTAAAAAAGGTAAATGGGATATGTCTTTTATCAAGAACTTAGACTTCTCTAAAACTTTGTTTCTAAAGCGTATATAAATACATCAACCCTAGAAATAAATTGTATCTTTTCAGTCATGAATGAGTCTCCTTATTTGTTTAATGATAATGGAGATGATAAAGGAGAGCTCTTTTAACCATTCTATTTAGGTAAAGAGAAAAAAACTTTGTTTCATATATTGGAGATAGCTGATGAAAATGACCTTCCCATTTGATTGTGTTCAGCATTAGTGACGGCCGAACGGTTCGCCCGGCGGTCGTTTCGCGGTGAATTTCAGCTGTTCGCGATTCGCCCGATCATCGGACTATTGCCGCCGTTCGCCCGGCGGACTTCCGTGTTTACTGTGTAAAAGAACTTTGACCTATGATGACACATCCATCATGGGGTACAGGACAGCCAATTGAGACATTACAGCACATGGACACTTGAACATTCCCCCTAACTTATAAAAAGACCCGATCCGGCAGCCATTTTACATTCTTTCTTCTGTCACTATAGGGAGAGGTTGCTGTGTGGAGCAGGGAGAGATTACAGTGACCCAAATCGCTAGCTATTTGGTACACAAAAGTTCTTTTCAGAACTGGTATAGGTGTTAGGTGTAGTTCAGGATAGGCAGTGCTGTGCTAGTGATTGTTGCAGCAGCCTGAGTGTCTTTTGTCAGTTTAGAGAAAGGGACAGGACGGTGTGTGCTGCAGGGACAGCCAGTTTAGTCATTAGCTGTTACTATCAGGTCCACAAAAGTGCTATTTCAATTATTGTTCCAGTAGCCTCTGTTTTGTCAGTTTATATAGGGACAGGCAGGAAGCAGTGTGTGAGGCAGTGAGGGTCAGTTTAATCAGTAGCTGTTACTATTAGTTCCACAAAGGTTCTTTTCAGGACTGGTGTGGTAATAGGCGTGTACACGTATAATATTCTTTCTTCCAAATATAGAAAGAATATTATACTTGACTGCTGCCCTTCTGCTGCAGTCTGCTAATCATTCACAACCTACTTGTTCCACAAAGGTCCTTTATAAGGACTGGTAATAACCTGGTGTAGGGTGCTATAGGGTTGAGTGAGGTACAGTCTGCTATTCTATAAGGACTGGTATAGGTCCACAATACATAGGGTTGAGGTGCACTACTGCTGACCGCTGCCCTATACTGCAGCAGTCCTTCATCGGTATAGGGACTGACGTACAGTCTGCTAATCAGTCACAACCTACTTGTTCCACAAAGGTCCTTATAAGGACTGGTAAGGTATAGGGTACTACAGTACATAGGGTTGAGTGAGGTACAGTCTGCCATTCTATAAGGACTGGTATAGGTCCACAATACATAGGGTTGAGGTGCACTACTGCTGACCACTGCCCTATACTGCAGCAGTCCTTCATCGGTATAGGGACTGAGAGTTTTGTCACAGGGTCATTTAAAAAATGACAGGCAGAGGAAGAGGCAGGCCCTTCCGCAGGGGTGGTAGGGGTAGGGCAGGAGCAACAGGCTTGAGCCAAAGTGGGAAGTTGCAGAAGGTGCGTTCAATTACTTTAAAGGACGCACCAGACTTGGTTGAGTGGCTCACTCAGCCTTACTCTTCTGCACCCTCCTCATCCTCTCGATCTGCACCCTCTTCTTCACTCTCTGCTATGTGCACCCCCAAAGACACTACCACCAACAACACCAGCACCACCACATACCTTCCGCTTGAGTCACAGGAATTATTTTCCGATCCATATGAAGACATTTCTGATGCGCAGCCACTCTTGGTATTGGATCAGGAAGAGGAGGTAGCAACAAGCACCACTCAGCAGTCTGACGACAGTACCCAGATCAGCCCAAGGAGGAGGTTGGTCCCTGGTGTTGCTGCCTACTCCGAGATCTCTACTTATAGCGGTGGGGAAGGTGACGTCGATGATGAGGTGTCTAGTGATGTCACGTGGGTGCCCACAAGAGAGGAAGAGGAGGGGAGTTCAGAGGGAGATATGGACCAGCAGATAGGGAGGAGAAGCAGGAATAACTTACATTGCACAGGAGGGACAAAGCAGACTGCAAATGTATCAGGAGCGAGTCATCGACCATGTACGGTCACATCTGGCACTCCCAGGACACCGACACATGGCTCCGCAGTGTGGGCTTTTTTTAACATGTCCGCTGCTGACAATAGCGTTGCCATCTGCAATCTTTGCAGTTAACGCATTAGTCGCGGTAAGCCCAACACTCACCTAGGGACGACCGCCTTAAGAAGGCACATGAGCAGCCATCACCGAGCCGAGTGGGAGCAACGGAACACACAAAGCCACACTCCAGGCTCTCATCGTCCAGCCTCGTCTTCTACTTCTCCTTCTCCTCTCTCCTCACAATTGTCCTCCACTCCACGTTCCATTACGCCAAGCTCACGTTTTTCTGCAAAAAGGCAGGCTTCCGTGGGCCTAATGTTCGAGCGTAAAAAAATGATGACGTCGGATAAACCTCTTGCCCAACGGTTGACGGTTGGCTTGTCAGAACTCATAGCCCGCCAACTACTGCCATATAAACTGGTGGACTCTGAGGCCTTTCGCAAATTTGTGGCCATTGGAACACCACAATGGAAGGTCCCAGGAAGGAAGTATTTTTCACAGAAGGGCATCCCAGAGCTATATGGCCATGTTCAGCGGCAAGTGAATGTATCTCTGGCACACAGTGTCGGTGCCAAGATACATCTGACCACAGACACGTGGTCTAGCAAACACGGGCAGGGAAGGTATATCACTTTTACTGCCCACTGGGTGAACCTTCTGACGGCCGTCAAGCATGTAACCCGTGGCACCCATGTAGATTTGGTTTTACCACCATGGATTGCATGCAGACCTGACTCTTCTTCTCCTCCTCCTCCTACTCCATCCTCCTCCCTCTCCTCCTCAGCTGACTCCTCCTTTTCCACTGCTAGCGTCTCTTCCGCTGCGCCGCCCAAGCTCCCCAGAACCTATTCGACATGCCAGGTGAGATGTTGCCATGCCATGCTGCGTCTGTTGTGCCTGGAAGCCAAGAGCCACACTGGCCCGGCACTCCTTTCAGCTTTGCGTTCACAGGTAGATCAGTGGCTAACACCGCTCAATTTGACAGTTGGTAAAGTGGTGTGTGGCAATGGTGCCAATCTGCTTAGCGCATTGAAACAGGGCAAAATCACGCACGTGCCATGCATGGCACACGTCTTAAACTTGGTCGTGCAGCGATTCCTTGTCAAATACCCTGGGGTCCAGGACATCTTGCGGCAGGCAAGGAAAAGCTCGGCCCATTTCAGAAGATCTTACACGGCCATGGCTCGCCTTGCTGACATTCAGTGGCGACACAATCTGCCGGTCAGACGTCTTATTTGCGATTGCCCGACGCGATGGAACTCAACCTTCTATATATGCTTGATAGGCTGCTCCAGCAGAAACGTGCAGTTAATGTCTACCTGTATGAACTCTGCGGCAGCACAGGTTCTGGGGAGCTGGGTTTTTTTTCACCGCGCCAGTGGCTGCTCATGCGCGACGCATGCAGACTTCTGCGGCCATTTGAGGAGATCACAAAACTGGTCAGTCGCAGCCATGGCGCCATCAGTGACATGGTACCTTATGCCTTCTTTATGGAGCGTGCATTGTGTCGTGTCATTGATCAAGCTGTGGAGGAGCAGGAGCGGGAAGATGAGGAAGTCGCAATGCTGGATGAATTCCCAGGGGGGGCTACTCTATCTGAGACAAGTCAACAACAGGAGTCTGAAGAGGAGTCAGAGGAGGATGGTGCCGGGGCGGATGAGGAGGAGCAAGAAGAGCATGCTTTAAACCTTTCTGGGACCCCTGTTGTTGTGCGTGGATGGGGAGAGGAGAATGAAGAGGATGATATTATCCTGAATGATGAGCAGGAGCCAGGCCACCACACCGCTTCCACTTTAGTGCAAATGGGGGCCTTCATGCTCCAGTGTTTTAATAAGGACCCCCGTATAAAAAGCATAAGGGTCGGCGAGGGTTCCAAGATGGCCGCGTAAGCCGGGAGCTCCGCGCCACGCCGTCTCTCCAGCACTGCTAGCGGGCCACCCAGCCAAGCTACCATTTTCACACGTTGTGCACCGGACCCCACATTCATTGGGGATCACCCGGAGACCGAATCGTCGATCCGGAACGAGCGTAGGCCTCGTGGAGGCCGAATCCTATTTCCGCGGGGTGTACCAAGATGGCCGCCAGACTGTAAGCACTCGTGCACTCGTGCTGAGAAGTTCTCACCGCACCGAAGGGCTCAAAAACTGCATCCAAAGGTACACTTCAATCCCTTCCACAATAAGCGCCCCTTATATGCTTAAAACGGGGGCCAGGAGGAACTTACACGGGGAGTTTAACTCCACCACTCCATCAGGGAGTCACAAGATGGCCACCGTGGCGGCCACTGCCACTCAGCCCCCACCACAACATCTAGAGCTGACCCCAGACCACAGATCAGTCATAGCTCCGGCTATCCTCCACTTCACATCAGGACCTCACAGCATGGGGACTCCCTCACCCACTTCTACAGAATCGCTACTCAATCAAGCTTTTGGAGACCAGGCCCTCTCCCCGGCGGTCCCCCCTGCTTTACCCACCCCCGGCCCTCAGGGCCCAGTTACACATATGACTCAGTCATCCATGGAAGAACTATTCCTCAAGTTCTCAGCACACCTAGATAGGGGTCTAGCGGCTAACGCTGCAGCCATCACGGGCGAAATCAGGGCTGATTTGCAAAACATAGGATCCAGGATGGATGCTATGGAAGACAAAATTGAACAAACAGTAGCCATCTCCCATCAAAACACCGGGCTCATTCAAACTCTGCAAGATCAATTAGATACAGCATTCTCACGCATTGACGACCTGGGAAATAGGTCCAGGAGACTGAACTTTAGAATTAGAGGCCTATCAGAATCCATTACAGATGTTTCCACGGCAACACAAGATTTAATCCGAGCTCTGGTCCCCAATATCCCAACAGCCCGCCTGGAACTAGACAGAGTCCACAGAGCTATGGGACCCCCCAGGAAGGATGGGTCTCCCAGGGACGTCATTGCTAAACCTCTATACTACGCTGTAAAGGAGGAGGTGATGAAACAAGCCAGAACCCTACCGCAGATCTCATGCCAAGGGCACCCTGTGCAAATATTTGCGGACATTTCCCCAGCTACCATCCAAAAGAGAAGAGCCCTGAAGCCTCTCCTGACAGCCATGGCCCAAAAGGACATCAAATATAAATGGGCCTTCCCATTTGCGGTTCGTTTTTCACTCAAGGACCGGTCATATTCCTTCTCCACATTCGACGCCGGTGAAAAATTACTTCTGAAATTGAATATCATAGCCCAAGAAATGGAAATGGAGACTGCTGCTCCAACCTCCACTTTCAACAGACGCCCTCCACCTACTGGATCCCCCAATCCACTCTGGAGCAAAACCAAATCCCGAAGATCTTCCAATCACAGTCCCCCCTGAACCATCCAAGACTTTCCAAGCTGTTTCTCAGAAAGGATTCCAATCCTAGAAGAAAATTATCCTTGAACCCTGAGGACTGAAAGGTCCACCAGCCCTCCCTTAATGGGGGCACTGATGTCACTTTTGTTCCCCATAAACTTTTTTTTTCTGTTTTTTGTACGCTATTGTGGTGCACCGGACTATAGTAATTGAGGCTTAAAGCCTCTTGTGTGGCACTTTACGTGTTATTTTGTATACACCTGTTGGCAAGCGCATGGTTATTTTGTCACTTGTATTTTTCCAGCGGGTTAAGAAGTGCTGGGGCGCGGCGTGAGCCACATGCGCCTCATCCTACCTTCTCGACCACCTCGGTGGTCGGTGAGGTCGGAATACCAACCCCAGGGTTGGCATTATTTCTTTTATCTACATATCTCATACTTGCTTGTGAGATGTTCGTAGTTCTTCTACCTCCCCTGCTGCTCTTCTGTACACCAGGGGGGGATGTTTCCTCTTCCTTTTCTTCTTGCTTCTTCTCTACTACTATTTCCCTTCCCCCACCCTTTCCAGAGCGTCACTCACTTGCATTTTCTTTTTCAGACTTGAAGGAGTTTGGCAACATCACAATGGTTCTCACATTCCACCAACGAACTCAATCTGTCTGGCTACGGCTCCCTGTTTGGCACCTTGGGAGGGTGAGTGATGTGCTGATGGGTAGCTCCCCCCACTACGAGGTTCATGGCTGATCACACACAACATACCTGGAGGGTAGCTTCGCACAATGTTCAAGGTATAAACTCTCCCCTTAAACGCAAGAAAATCTTTAACTCATATAAATCGTCCAAACTAGACGTCCTTTTGATTCAGGAAACCCACTTTCCTAGTACGTATAACCCCTCTTTCTTACACTCCCACTACAACAAATTCTACCTAGCAAATGCAGCTAACAAGACCAAGGGGGTAGCAATAGTGTTTGCTAAATCCTGCAATTTCCAATTAATATCCGAAACCAAAGATCCTGACGGGAGGTATCTGCTAGTGAAAGGCACTTTAGATGGCCACCTTTACTCATTTATTTCCTACTACTCCCCTAACAAGGGTCAAACAGCCTTTTTCAGAAGACTCATCCTTCACCTCACCCCCCTTCTAGAGGGAACAGTTATACTCGGGGGAGACTCCAATGTGGCCTTTGATCAGGGGTTAGACAAAACTAGGCCCCCAGGTTCTCAACTTACCCGCCCCTCTAATGAGAGCCTTAAACTAGCGAAATTAATACACGAACAGGGCCTGGCAGACGTCTGGAGAGAACTAAACCCCACCAAACGAGACTATACTCACTTCTCACACCCCCACAATTCTTACGCCAGAATTGACCACCTGTTAGTGAAATCTTCAGTTATCCCTGCCATAATTCAATCAAAAATTATTGACTCCTCCCTTTCGGATCACTCATTAGTTGTCATGACCATCCGTTCGCAACACAATAGATCGGGCCAGAAGCAATGGAGGCTCAACGAGTCCATACTATCAGATCCTGTCCGAGGCTCTTTGCTATCTGACTCCCTAAAGGAATATTTTCAATTTAACGACGGAAATGACGTATCGGCGGAAACACTTTGGGCGGCTCATAAAGCCTTTATTAGGGGGGAACTCATCAGTTTATCATCAGCCATTAAAAAGGAGAGAGAGGCAGCAATTAAAAAACTTGAGAACGACTACGTGTCCCTAAAAAAACAGGCATAAACTAGACCCGACCCTTAATTTACTCCCTCAATTGGACAGGACCAGGCTCGAACTGAACCCAGCTCTGACAGCTAAAGCCGAAAAACAAATGAGATGGTCGCAAAATAGATTCTACACACAAGGTGATAAGATGGACTCTATGTTGGCCAATAAATTATCTCCCAGACTCAAAACACAGGCTCTGCCAAAGATTATAATCCCTGGACAAGGTCCCACAGCTAACCCTACAACGATACTGGGAGAATTCGCAGAATTTTACAATAAACTTTACTCACCATCCCCAGCCCCTGCTGATCACTCTATAGACGCTTTCCTAAACGACCTTCCTATCCCACAACTATCCTCGAACCATAGAGATAGCCTAGAAGCCCCTTTTACAACGGCAGAAGTTTTAGCAGCAATTAAAACCTTAAAACCGGGCTCGGCCCCCGGCCCGGATGGCCTGTCCAATCCTTATTACAAAAAGTTCGCCGAAACTTTAGCACCTTACCTCTCTAAATTCTTCAACTATGCCTCGAAGGGAAACCCACTTGATCCCCAACTAAACGCAGCACTTATAACTGTCATCCCAAAACCTGATAAAAACCCAGAAGAGGTTGGAAATTACCGTCCAATCTCTCTAATTAACTGTGACATTAAAATACTAACCAAAATCCTCGCCTCCCGGTTGGCAGAATTCATTAATGCGTATGTACACAAGGATCAGGTGGGTTTCATTCCCGGTAGACAAGGCCCAGATCAGATAAGGAGAACCATAGATATTATGTCCATTCTCCAAACAAACTGGGCGGGAGGACCCCAACAATCGGGTATGCTTCTCTCGCTTGACCTACAGAAGGCCTTTGACTCGGTCTCCTGGCCAGGGCCAGCGCTACCACTAGGCGGACTAGGCAACCGCCTAGGGCACACTGCCGCCTAGGGCGCCTGGCCGCTGGGTATTTTAATCCTGCACTGTGCTTGCAGCTGTCAGTGCCATGTCAAGCAGCAGCGCCATCGCCCCCCGCCCCCCCACCGCGCTCTGGCTTTCCGCTGATGTGTTTACACAGACAGTAATCCTCCTCTCTGTTCTATCACGCAGTGAGCCAGTAATATGTCCAGGTCACTGTTCAGCTGCAGCAACCCCCAGGGCGCTCTCAGTGTCAGACAGTAGCCGGCCCCCCTCTCCGCTCTCTCCCCTCTCAACTCTCCGCTCTCTGTCAGTCCGCCCGACCTGTGACACATGTAATATGACATCATGCCGAGGCTGCTCTCCGCAGCGCTCTACAGTGTCAGTGTGTGTCACAGTCCATGCCATGTCAGTCCAGCAGCATAGCACCCTTGACCCCGCCCCCCCCCACGCTCTCCTGGAACGGAGTATGGATGGAGGATGGATGCATGCATCATGGGATACAGCATGACGGCATGGCGCCTGATGGCCGCTCTCCGGGCTTGGGGTCAAGTGTGTGCAGCCTGGGCTGGCTGAAGAGGCACCACACAACGCAGGCTAGCAATTACAGTAGTGTTGGTGCCAGCAAGGAACAGGTGTTACTGGTGTGGTAAGTAAAAAACTGTTGCTTTCTCTCTGAGTTAATGAGACTGTATATGTGAATGTGATGACCATGAAATGTAATGTTAAAATGTGAGTGTATATGTATTATATTAACTGTTGACTGATATGCCAAATGTCCCCCCCGAGTCTGTATTTGATGGGTGCTGGTTAAGTGGCATTAATGGGCGCTGGTGAGGTGGCATTGATGGGCACTGGTGAAGCGGCTTTGATGGGCGCTGGTGAGGTAGCATTGATGGTCGCTGGTGAAGTGGCATTGATGGACGCTGGTGAAGCGGCTTTGATGGGCGCTGGTGAAGCGGATTTGATGGGCGCTGGTGAGGCTGCATTGATGGGCGCTGGTGAAGCGGCTTTGATGGGCGCTGGTGAAGCGGCTTTGATGGGCGCTGGTGAAGCGGCTTTGATGGGCGCTGGTGAAGCGGCTTTGATGGGCGCTGGTGAAGCGGCATTGATGGGCGCTGGTGAGGCGGCATTGATGGGCGCTGGTGAGGCTGTGGGGGGGGGGGGGGCAAAATGAGATTTTGCCTAGGGTGTCAAAAATCCTTGCACCAGCCCTGCTCCTGGCCTTATATTTTTGCTATCCTCCGCAAATGGGGCTTTGGGCAACGCTTTACTGGCCTAATACAGGCCCTATACTCAACCCCTACAGCGAGAATCCGTATCCAGGGCTTCTACTCTAAACCCATTGCCATAAGACAAGGAACTAGGCAAGGATGCCCATTGTCCCCTTTAATTTTTGCGATGGCAATCGAGACCCTTGCTATAGCTATTAGACAAAACCAAGACATAAAAGGGGTGGTATGCAGATCTCGTGTTCACAAGTGTGCCCTATTTGCGGACGATATCATGCTTTACATCACTTCTCCCATAACTTCCTTGCCCAATCTAAACGCCACACTAGATTCCTTCTCCAAGATGTCGGGTCTTCAAGTGAACTACGGTAAATCCCAGGCTCTCAACGTCTCTCTAACTCCCTCCACTGTCGAACTTTTAAAGCAGAACTTTAATTTCCAATGGAGCGAATCCTCCATCACATACCTAGGTATAAACCTCACAGATAAGGTAGAGACTTTATACAGTCATAATTATCCCCAGATGTATCGTAAACTAGAAGCAGATTTACAGAATTGGTCACATCTTCCCATATCATGGCTAGGCAGGATACACGCTATCAAAATGACTCTATTACCCAGATTACTTTATTTGTTTAGATCCCTGCCAATCCCCATTCGTACGGATCACCTCTCAACCTTCCAAAACAAAATCCTAAAATTCATTTGAGGCAAGAAAGGTTATAGACTAACCCGCAATACCCTCTTCGCTCATAGGAAGAGGGGTGGCTTAGGCCTCCCACATCTATTCCATTATTACCAAGCAGCTAGGCTAACACCGTTATCCGTAATTTACTCAAAATATGAGAAGCCAGATTGGATCCATATTGAGAATCAGGCTGCCCCCACTTTTACCCTAGACTTTTTACTATGGACCCCCCAGAAAAATAGACCCGCTATCCAGGGGCGTACCAAGCAGGGGGCGGGGGGGCGTTCCGCCCCAGGTGCCACACATTGAGGGGGGTGTAAGTGGCTGGGTGGCATTGCTATGGGGTTCACTCTGCACTCAGACACTGTCTGACAGTATCCTGAAGGGAATCCCTGGCTCTGGCTGCTCTGTTTTTTGTGAGTTTTTTTGTGAGCTTGAACACCCCCAGCACTGTGGCCAAAATAGTATGGTCTAGTTTCTGTTTTCCCCTGCTAGCTCCACCCACCACTGCTGAGCAGCCGAGCTGAGTGTGTCATCATTCAGCGCAGGGGTGGTTGCTGTTACAAACTGTGTCCACAACATCTTCTGGAGTCTAAACCTCCCTAGCTGAAGCTGAGAGCCGAGGTGAGCTGGTGATAGGGGATAGGGGATGTGTGAGCTGTGAGAAGACGTTGGAGGAGTGTGTCTGTCCTGCCATCCTTACTGTGCTGCTCTGTCATAGAAGGGGAAGGGGGGGGGGGGTTGCTGTGTAGTAGGTATTGTGTAGCTGACCTGATTGGGGGGGGGTTGCAGAATACAGGCGTGTGCTATGTACAGGTTGTAGACTCCAGATTTGTGCTATGTACAGGTTGCAGAATGCAGGCGTGTGCTATGTACAGGTTGCAGAATGCAGGCATGTGCTATGTACAGGTTGCAGAATGCAGGCGTGTGCTGTGTACAGGTTGCAGAATGCAGGCGTGTGCTGTGTACAGGTTGCGGAATGCAGGCGTGTGCTGTGTACAGGTTGCGGAATGCAGGCGTGTGCTGTGTACAGGTTGCGGAATGCAGGCGTGTGCTGTGTACAGGTTGCAGAATGCAGGCGTGTGCTGTGTACAGGTTGCGGAATGCAGGCGTGTGCTGTGTACAGGTTGCGGAATGCAGGCGTGTGCTGTGTACAGGTTGCGGAATGCAGGCGTGTGCTGTGTACAGGTTGCGGAATGCAGGCGTGTGCTGTGTACAGGTTGCGGAATGTAGGCGTGTGCTGTGTACAGGTTGCGGAATGCAGGCGTGTGCTGTGTACAGGTTGCAGAATGCAGGCGTGTGCTGTGTACAGGTTGCAGAATGCAGGCGTGTGCTGTATACAGGTTGCAGAATGCAGGCGTGTGCTGTATACAGGTTGCAGAATGCAGGCGTGTGCTGTATACAGGTTGCAGAATGCAGGCGTGTGCTATGTACAGGTTGCAGAATGCAGGCGTGTGCTATGTACAGGTTGCAGAATGCAGGCGTGTGCTATGTACAGGTTGCAGAATGCAGGCGTGTGCTATGTACAGGTTGCAGAATGCAGGCGTGTGCTATGTGCAGGTTGCAAAATGCAGGCCTGTGCTATGTGCAGGTTGCAGAATGCAGGCCTGTGCTATGTGCAGGTTGCAGAATACAGGCGTGTGCTGTGTGCAGGTTTCAGAATGCAGGCATGTGCTGTATACAGGTTGCAGAATGCATGTATTTGCTGTATATTGCTGTGTGACTACCACTCACCTATAGTAGCTGAGCTGTGAGCTTACCTGGTAAGGGGGGGGGGGGGGTGGTGGTGTTGCTGTATTCACAAACCAGGTATAAAGTAGATGAGCTGGTCTGATAAAGGGGGGACTTACACCCACATCTTGCAGCCATCAGATCCGTCCAGCAAGCAGCAGGTCACAGCAGCATCATGCCATCTTCCCTGCGGCCATCAGATCCCATCCACGGTCCAGCAAGCAACACGCCTTGTCAGCAGGTCAGTTCCCAAATCTGAATCAAATCATCAATGCCAATGCTGTCCTTAGGGACAGATCCGATCCAGAGATCGCCATACAGTGGGATCTCTGGATCAGATCTGTCCCTGAGGACAGTAGACATGGGCCATACTTTGTATTGTCAGCTGTCTCACTCTGATGTCTCCCTCATAGCAGCTCCAGTCCAGCTCTCCACTTTCCTGACCTTGGCACAATCTGTCCAAAAATGTGGCATCTGCTCACACCTGAGTGACACCTCTGTCCTTTCCCGTCTATTGTCACTGGCTACATCGGCTGTTATTACAAGGAGCGGGAGGGGACATCCCCATCCCCCCACAGCTTCGCCCAAGTCTCCCATCCCTACCACAGACCTGAGCCACCAGCCAGCTGGCCAGAAACCCGAACAAAGCCGAATTTGCCTTTGATCAGGTCTCCGATGTAGAAAACTGGAAGCGACAGCACAGTGTCACTTCCGGTTTACTCGGTAGTCAACAGCGCCATTTAAAAAAGAAAGCAGAATTAAAAAACGCTGATCTTGGCAGAGGAGGGTGTTTTTTTTTGGTGTTTTTACAGTTGGGGGGGGGGGGTGCCAGATATAGGATGGGCCCTGTGTGCCAAATGCGCTAGGTACGCCCCTGCCGCTATCTTGTCCCCAACTCTCCCCCACTCATTTAAACTATGGGATTCCCTGCGCTACTCTACCTCCTTGGTCTCAGCAATTAAACAATTGAACTCATATTTTCAATAATCCTCGCTTCCCTCCAGGATACAATGTACTTGCCTTCAAATGGTGGGTAGATAAGGGTCTTTACAGGATAGGACACTTTTTCCCAGCCACAGGACCTATCACTTTGCAATTTTGTATCAAGAAACTAAGCCTCCCTAAGACCGAAATTTTTCGGTTCCATCAGATTCAACATTTTCTACACTCCTTTTGCAAAGGGGAATCAAACCCCCCGCTCTTTACAGAATACGAACTTTGGTACGGTCAAGCCATGGACCAGAAGGGGGGGGATCTCCTTAGTCTACACGTCTCTCACCACCCCCAAAACAAAGGCGCCCTATATGGTTGCCTGGGAAACTGACTTCTCTTTCCAATGGTCATTGGATAATTGGCACTCAATAGGGGCTAGATCCTTTCGGGGTCTGCTCAACACAAACCTTATGGAAGCAGGGACAAAAGTACTAACCAGATGGTATTACACGCCAGTCAGAGTTGCACACATGTTCCCAACAGCCAGTCCACTCTGTTTCCGGGGCTGCATGCTTACGGGGACGATGTCACACATTTGGTGGGAATGCCCAAGAATCCGCCCCTTCTGGAAGAAAGTTTTCAACCTGATTGAAAGATTGATTGGTGCCAAAGTTCCCAGATCTCCCACGGTGGCTCTCCTTAATGATCCAATTCCCCATCTCTCTAAACCTTACAGCAGGTTGACCCAATTTGTACTGCTGGGAGCCAAAATCTCCATAGCCAGGAATTGGAAGGAACCAGGGGTTTCTTTCACAATAGTTAAGAAAAAGATTTCCTGGATCATGTCTCAGGAGAGGCTCGCCAGTATGTTGGAGGACACATCTGATAGGTTCGTAGCCACCTGGGAGCCCTGGGCCCGAATAATGGGCCTGACCAACTTCCCATATGTATGAACTTCCCTTATTAAACCTGACGCAAGTAGTGACGCTCTCTCCACCCCTACCCCCTTCTATCTCCCTTCTCTTTCTTTGTCTTTATCTTTCCCTTTTCTTTCCTCTTGTTCGCATATGTTCTCTTGGTTTCCATACTATGGACTAAGGCTAGTCCGGAAAGGTATAAAAGTTTGTATAAATATCTCCTAGGCAATGTTTGTTGGTTGACACAAAGAGTCTGATGCAATTTGCTCTGATTTGCTTCTCCCAACAGAGGACCCTCAGATCGGCCCAGGGGCTTACCGGCTGGCAAAACAGGAGTTCTCTGATATTTGATTGACAACTTCCTTTCACTTATCTCCTTTTATGTTCATAATTTGTGGGCGCCTATTGCCCCCGACACAGTGTGATCCCAATTGGGGTGTCAGGGGTACTAGGTGGCATGCCGTCTATATTTATTATATCCCTCTCAACTGTCATGTCAATCCATACCAGACACAGTGAGCTCCTTTCATTGTCATCTTTATTTGTTTTTAATAATACGGATGCCTTACAATTCGCAATGTGTCTTCTCCGGCTTATGCTGTTTGCCTGTACTTTTGGACATGTTTACCACGTTCTTCATATATATGTGAGACGACATGTTGTCGCGATCTATTGTATGGATTCTATTTTTCCTTTGAAACAAAAAAAAAATTTTGAAAGTAAAAAGCATAAGGGTCAAGGACCAGTACTGGGTGGCAACGTACTTAGACCCCTGGTACAAACACAAAATGGCGGAAATGTTACCGCCGTCACAGAGGGCTGGCAGAATGGAGCACTTCCAGGCCTTGCTTCGAGAAATGCTGCATTCTGCCTTTGCGTGCGCTCGCAGAGGAGCAATTCCCACTCCCAGAGAAGGAGTTGCGGGTACCAATCCAACAGCGCCTGCAAGAAGAGGCCAGTTTGAAGATGTGTTGGTGACTTCGGATATGAGGTCATTCTTTCAGCCAACCCATCGACAGGTGTCATCCGGATCCAGCATCAGGGAACGCCTAGACCGTCAGGTGTCTGACTACATCGGGTTAACGGCCGATGTGGACGCTCTGAGGAGTGATGAACCCCTGGACTACTGGGTGGGCAGGCTTGACCTCTGGCCAGAGCTTGCCCAATTTGCAATCAAACTGTTGGCTTGCCCCTCATCCAGTGTCCTGTCCGAAAGGACGTTCAGCGCAGCAGGGGGGATCGTGACCGATAAGCGTACTCGCCTAGCTCACGACAGTGTTAACTACCTCACATTTCTAAAAATGAATGAGGTATGGATCTCGGAGGAATTCAACACATGTGACCAGTAGACCATCTATATGTCTATAAACAATTTTTTTAATCGAGCACAGAGACCTTCTTTCTTCATTTGGCTCACTTCCTTGTCCAAAAAAAGCACACAGTACTATATGCCCGTACCCTCCTCTTTGAAGAGGTTGAGCGGTGTCATATTTCTACTGGGGCTGCTTATTATGAGGGGCTGCCACCATCCCTGTGCTGTGCTGACATCCTCCTGGGGCTGTACCTCTGCTGTGCATATTATGAGGGGCTCCCACCATCCCTGTGCTATGCTCATTATGAGGGGCTGCCACCATCCCTGTTCTATGCTGACATCCTCTTGGGGCTGCTTATTATGAGGGGCTCCCACCATCCCTGTGCTATGCTCATTATGAGGGGCTCCCACCATCCCTGTGCTATGCTCATTATGAGGGGCTCCCACCATCCCTGTGCTATGCTGACTTCCTCCTGGGGCTGCTTACGGTGCAAATGTCAGTGCTTTATGTCACGCTGCTGATGTCAGTGCTCTCCATCACGGTGCTGCTGTCAGTGCTGTATATCACGGTGCTGGTGTTAGTGCTTTATGTCACGCTACTGATGTCAGTGCTCTCTATCACGGTGCTGGTGTCAGATGACTCTATCACGGTGCAGGTGTCATTGCTGTATGTCACGCTGCTGGTGATCATCTCCTGCACCCTCTTCTTTGCCTACCCTGGTCCCTGACCTTCCCTCTCCTCCATTGCCTTCATGCGCTCCACAGTCCTGAATTGTCACAACAATTTCCCATATAAAAAAAGAATGCTTGTAGTTGTCGATCCCAGATTCACCTAATACATGTGTTATGTCATTGGCCATGTGGTGGGACTATGTTTGCACAGCTAGTAATTATTTTGTGGCTGCAAATTTGACCTGTAGGTTTGCAAAGTTTGCTTTGAAGTCAATGGGGCCCGCCGCGAACGTTCCGGTTCGCGAACTATCGGCCGCGTTTGCGGTCCGCGTTCGCGAAACGTCCCGTCGGAAGTTCGTCCATCACTACTCAGCATATTCTGGTGTAACCTTAGTAGGGGATTTCCCCTAACCCATAATGTATTCTATTCAAAGGCGGCGTACACACGCGGGGACTGTTCGCCCAACTTTGTCCGCTGAACAGTGTTTCGGCGGACAGTCCGCCCGTGTGTGGGCTTTCAGCGGACAGTTTCAGCGAACAGTCTGCTGAACAAAGTTTTTCGGAAATTCCGAAAAACTGTCCGCTGAAACTTGGTTTCAGCGAACAGTCCCCTCGTGTGTAGGCTTGTTCGTCAAACTAAGTTCCGCGCATGCTCAGAAAGGATTTACACGCCGAAAGTTGTAATGCAGTGTATAGGACGTCGTATTTTCCGTCCCGTCGTACGTGCCGTTCACGTCATCGCGCACGGTTTCAGCAAACTGTTCGTTTGTCGTGTGTGGGCAAGTCCGTCCATGCTAATTTTGAGCGGACTGTTTGCTGAAACTGTTTGACGGACAAAGTTGGGCGAACAGTCCCCGCGTGTGTACGCGGCCATAGGATACAGGTGCAGGCTGCAATTTTGTGTCAAATGAGCGTAGTTAATGAGTTCAGTATGTTATAGTTCCTCTGGGAACATATCTCCCATATTAGCTTATAACTGTATTTCTTAAAGAATAGCCTGTCAGTCCATTGGATCTTCTTGGCCCTGTGGAGGGGAAACATAGCGACTGCTTTTATGTGTGTGATGAACCCCATTTTTCCCAGTTGCATGGGATGAGTTAGGTAGGGAAGAGGTAGATGCTGTTCTTCTACGTGAGGTTGTAGCTGCAGATGTTCCATCAATCAATTTAAGGTCAAGTAAGGCTTGTTGAAGTTCGTTCAGTGATCTACAGATGTGTTTGGTACCTTTGTAACTGAAGCGTATGGAGAATGGAAAGCCCCATTGGTATGTGAGATTATGAGGTTGTAATTTCATTAAATGTTGTTTCATGGCACGTCTTTTAGAAATGGTTACTTGAGAGAGATCAGTGAAAATCTTAAAATTGTGACCCTGGAAGGTTAGGTTGTCTTTCTCTTTGGCTGCAATTAAGAGTTGTTCCTTTGTGCGATAAAAATTGAACTTTGCTATGATCTCACGTGGGGGTCCATCTGCTTTTCTAGGCAAGAGAGCTTTGTGCACCCTGTCCATTTCCAACCTTTCAATCGGTATTCCTGGTTGCAATTCTTGGCATAATGCTGTTATTGTGGCAGATAAGTCGGTAATCGATTCAGGTATGCCTCTGAATCGCAAATTGGATCTTCTTGTACGATTCTCATAATCTTCCAGTTTATTTTGTAGTGTAATGTTTTCTTTTTTAAGAAGATCTATTTCATTCAAGTGTCAAGTTTTCTATAACTTTAATTTCCAGTGTAGCTGTGCGATTTAGCAATTCTCTGATTTCATAGTTACATAGTTAGTAAGGTTGAATAAAGACACCAGTCCACCCAGTTCAACCTGAGTTTCTACAATTGTCCCCATCACTGTACATTGCCCACTCACATTGGTCCCTACCCTCAAGGAGCCCACAATCCAAGGTCCCCATTCATATACTAGGGCCAGTTTTGGACAGGAGCCAATTAACCTACCTGCATGTCGTTGGAGTGTGGGAGGAAACCCAGAGTACCTGGAGGAAACCCACGCAGGCACAGGGAGAACATGCAGACTCCAGGCAGGTAGTGTCATGGTTGGCTGAACCAGCGACCCTTCTTACTGCTAGGTAAGAGTGCTAACCACAACACCACTGTCCCGCCCTATTTCTTTAGTCAGATTACTGGTTATTTGTTCTGAGGTATTCTTTAATGCTTTGTTCAGCATCTTCTCAAATTGTTTCATAAGGCTTCATATGAAGATTTCTGTGACAGAAATAATTCAGTATCGGATTCTTCTGAGGAGACTTGCTGTGACCGCTGTGTCTTTATCCTGTGTGCTGAGGTGATTGTGCCTGTAGCTGAGGAGACTGGTGCCATTTTCACTGCAGTCTTTGCCTGAGCCCCTCCTCTGGGGGTATTTTTAAACTCATTCCGGGCTCCCCCCATTAACGTTTTTAGTCCAAATGATTCTCTCACCTCACAGGAATGTTCAGACAGAGTTTTTGTAAGAAATAATTTGGCGGGCTGTCTTTGTTTAGCGATTCTCCTTCTTCGTAGAGCTCTAGTGGGACATGTCCATTGAGCTAGACTCCGCCTCCTGAGCCTCCGGCCTCTTTTCTTTTTTACCTTCATTTCATCTATCGATTCTGTACCATGTCTTATAGCTGTCAGGTGTTGTCATTCTGTGTGTAGCTAAGGGCCGCTACCTCAAAGTCATCCGCAGCAAAAGCCCATCACACCTTTCAAGGTGCTCTGATAAATATTATTCGACAGGAGATTGACATTCCCAGAAGCGTCAGTTTCTGAAAAAGACTTTGAGATGATTTCTATACATCTAAGAGCTTTTTTTTTTTTTTTTTGTTCTTTTACATCTTTCAAGGAGTGACTTTTATTATTATGTTAATTTTGGCAACAATCATTTCAGTTTTTAGTGTTGAATCCAGCGTGCCTTTTTGGCCTCCTCCTCGACCTCACCTTTCCCCTCCCCAGATTCATACTTACCTTGATCTAGTGGTTGTCGCATCCTACAATGTTTGTTTTTCATCCTGTTTCTAATGTCTTCTGTGTTATGGATGTGATTGCACTGTAGCTCCCTATAGACTTCTATTGGACTATATTCTATTCTATAGGATCTCCTATGCCACCCCCCCCCCCCCCCCGCCTGAACCCTGGGGAACAGCCCCAAAAGAATCTGTGGGAAGCTATTACGTAGGCACAGACTGAATAGAGATGAATTTATGAATGATCTGTAGACTAGCAATAGAGGTCATGGCTTTTTGATCAAGGTAAGTTTGGATCTGGGGAGGGGGGATGGTGGGGTAGTTTAAGTAGAGGAAAGGGGTAAAAAAAGATAAGTGCACTTGGTTAAAGCAAACCTTTAAAGCAAACCTGTGCTTTGCTAATGTAGGACAATGTAACAGTTTTGCTTCAATATCTCCTTCCCTAGCAGCATATATTCACCTTTCCATCACCTCTCCTCTATGTTCACCCACCAAAAATATTTTTTACACAGGCCTTGATTAAAGTGGTACCAAATTTCAAAAGCTGTGAGCCAGGGGGCCCTTTATTGCAGAACAGACATGCAATGTATCTTCTGCATTAAACAAAACCTACCTGCTAGCTTATAGTCTTCTTTGAAATTTTTTTATTAAAATTTTGGCAGAGTGCCTGTATGACAGGATGACTGCATTCCTGCTTAGGCATATGACTAATGTCATCCTGCACTGGCCAAAGAAAGCAGCTACAACGCCAACAGCACCCAGAAGCATCCAGGTAGAAGGGGTCAGTGCTGGCGAGAGACGAGTAAGTATTGTGGAGATTAGCTATGCTTTAAGTCCCCATAAAACAGTACTCACCTCATGTAACAACAGTCACCAAGCAGTTGTGCTGTCAAATGAGAGGAAGGGAAGTCACGTCACCTTGCACAACCAGAAGTATCAAGTATATGTTTTCACTCCTGGTGGCTAGTTGTAAAAGCAAGGGGATAAAATAAAAATGAGTATATGCTGCTGGGGAGGGGGGCATTATATCTAACTTAAACAAATATGTGAAAATCTGCACTGTGGAACATATAAAGTGTGTGAAGGCTGCTATCAAAAAAGGACAAAAAATCCCAAACAATAATATATACTAAAAAATGTGCAGTGCCACTCAACAGAAATACAACAAAGCAGAAAAAGTCATGTATTAAAGTCCCATACAACCCATATAATGGAGAAAAATGGATAATGGAAAAATGTCCATCCAACACAACAATTGTGCTTGTAGATACAAATGTGTTCAGAAGACCAGCCACCGACTCCTTATGATTTTATAATATTAAAAAAGGATATGATAAGCACAGTGTCTCGCGGCATTTTAGAGATTTTCATAATCAGGATCCCAAACAAATGATTTTTTATGCCATCGACAAAATTAAGGGACACTGGAGAGGAGAAGACATGACCAAAAAGATTTCACAGAACGAAACAAGGTGGATTTTTAATTTAGAAACCTTACATCCTGCAGGAATGAACATAGACCTGGATCTCAACTGCTTCATAACCAATTTTTAATTTAGTATTTATTAAAATAAACTTTAAAAAAAAATTGTAATTTTAAAACCTTTGAGAATATATCCAGATCTAATGTAATACCTACCTACACTAATATTAAGAAAACAATACAGAATTTTGGGTCGAATGTAATCTATAGAAATTCAGGTCAAATGTTATCTATTCAAAAAACCAATTATTTTAACCAATTATTTAAACACTGCAGCTGCTGACTTAATCAACACACTCACCTGTCCAGGGTGCCCGCGATGTCGGCCGCCCGAGGCCGACCCGTCCCTCGGCTCTCGGGTCCCGGTGCTGCCATTCCTTGTAAGGGAAACAGGCAGTGGAGTCTTACGGCTTCACTGCCCGTTTCCTACTGCGCATGCGCGAGTCCCGCAGCTACTGCGCATGCGCGAGTCCCGCAGCACTTTCTGAATGGGACGCACTGTGTTCTGGAACACACAGTTCCCAGAACACAGCGCGACTCATTACCCAGAAGACGCCGCGACGAAGACAGAAGACAGAAGATCTCCGCGGAGGAGGAAGAGGAAGATTAGGAGAAAGTGCCTAGCAACAGGCATTTCTGGTAAGTAAAAAAAAAAATTTTTTTTCATTTTTTTTTTTTATATTTTTTTGTAATTTTTAATATTTTTTTTGTTTTCAGGGTGGCCCTCCACTTTAAATAATATATTTAAATTAAAACACCATAGACTAATAAATATTTCTATCATTATATAATATTTGTTCCTAGGTCCCAATTGTCTTAATGATGTTTTTATTTCGTTTTTACTTTATTCTTACCTTATCTCAGTTTCATTTTTTATTTTTATACATTTATGTTTCCCATATTTTTATAATACGTTGGTATAACAATCATATGTGTATTTTCCTTTTGTATTTTTAGAGCAGGCTATTTGCATGTATGTTTCTCATATATATGGGTTTTGCAAAACCCTCAGTGGGTTAAATCACAGTCCCAAGAGCCAGTCCCAGCAGCCGGAACATAATCACCATCGCGCTTTATTGTACTATAAGGGCATTCCCATATCCAAAATGGCGGCGATTGTCCGCGCATGCGCGATAGGTGTATTATGCTCTATATAGAGCGTAGGGTGTATGAAGATGGCCGCTCCAGATGACGTCCGAGTGACGAAACGCGTAGGGCGTGGCCTAATCGACATACACCTTCAGTATAGACGACGGGGAAGCCGAACGGAACGCTCGCAGCTGCTTTAAAGCAATAAGAATAATCTAACTAAACCGCTACCATTCCTACTCACAATTGTAAGTAGTTTTATTCTTTGTCAATAAAACTGTTTCTCATACGGTATCACACTATGGATGGTCCTCTTTTTTAACATATATACTGTGGCACACTCCACCTGGAAATAACGAGGGATCCCCAACATTTTACCAGAAGCAAGCCAGAGAGCGACACAATAGCTAATATTGTGAAGGCTGATCCACCCCGGATGGGGTCTTTTTTCCGGTGAGAGTACAACCTAGAAGTGACCACAATGCATGGAGAATAAGATCTGAATTTATCACACCCCCTCTCCCCATTTCACGGGATAATCCCATCAATTTTATTTCACCAGAGACTTTTCATTTTTATACTTTTTTATTTTTTAATTTTTTTTGCACGTTTCACTTGAAGCATTGATATTTACCACTTATTGTATCATTCTACTTGGTGCATGAATTTTGTATAAACTTCACCGTCACGTTAGTGCACTAACAGTTTTGAAAACAGCACAGTCTGTCTTGGTTTTATACTTATTGTCACTAATTTATCAGTAATGCAATAGCACTAGCACTTTATATATTTATTTGTACCAGCATTTGTCACAACCCTTTTGAGGATTATTAGTTTTCATTATTTCTTTGTTTTTTCACCTACATAGCCAGCACGCTGGAAAATATTTATTGTTTTTGAAAAATATTTTTAATTTTTTCATAATACTTTTTTATACTTCACTAGTGTTACACCAAGTGGTAGGATGTTGTACACTTTATTTTTTATATAATTGGGCTGGTTTAACACTTTTTATTTCATTGGTACACTAATATAACTAATCCCATTTCTTATTACCACCTGCTATTATGCTGAACACTTCGGACAAATGAGTCCCCAGTGACATATTCTCTGACAATATATAGGTATAGCGCCAGATCTATTCACTGCAACCCCCCCCCCTTATGATTTTAACACTCACCGGGAGCATAGTCTGTCATTACATCAGCAAAACTGCCTGTGACACATGAAAAGTATCCTATAGAGACAGTGTAGTGATCTGCATTCAATGGTACCTTCTGGTAAACTTCAGCTCTAGACAAATAAAGCTCACCACGAGCCAGAAGTAATGTCCCATAATGTAGTACTTATTTTAAAACATAGTAAAACAAATGCACAAATACAAAGATAAAAACACTCGCTTCAGAAGCCGCTGTCGACCCTGGTTTATACAGCAGTGTGACATCAGCACTACAATCTCCACTCTGATGCGTTTCATCCAATTGGATGTTATCAGGGAGTCCTCTAGTGTCGACGTCCGCAATCTTTATGTAGCCTAGCATCATATGCCTCATCACAGGTGCATGATAATGCAAATGACAAGGCAAGTTTAAAATTTTAATTTCCCCCTCATTATCTCTTTCAGTGACAATGGTCACCATTAAAAATTGAGGGGCGATTCTCCAACAACAGGGAGTAAGTCAGCAGTAGAAATTTTACAAAGGCTATAACCCTTCCCCACTCTATCTAAAGCTAAAAACAAAGCTTTGGGGCATGGCCTGGCGCACGGGAGAGATGGCAGCATAGTGAAGGAGCTCCGCTAGACACCCTGCCTCAGCGAGCTGCATTGCCGTCAAACGCCCGACGATGAACAAGCAGAACCGCTCAGCACAACACAGCAGACCCCGCCGACACACAGCCAACCCCAAAGGGAGAAATATCTCGGAAATCTTTAAGAGCCAGGCCGAGACCCGGAGAAGTCAGGCGGGGGCCAAGATGGCGCCGACCCAGCGGGATGAGGAGTTCAGTGAGGACTCACAGTCTGCATCAGAAGAAGGAGGTAGGAGACATACCGGACCTGACCATCCCCTCACCTATGAGGATATGTCCGGCTTCGCCGCTGACATTAAGGCTTCCTTCTCAGCTGCCATTACTGACTTGCTAGTTCTTACAGAGAAGATGGCCACAGCAGGACAGCGGGCAGACGCAGAGATCATGCCATTCAAAGACTAGATGGCTTGGTCTCCACCCACGCCATGCACTTTATTGAGATAAACAGGCATTTGGAAGATCTCGATAACAGGGGTAGGAGGAATAATATCAGGGTTCGGGGGTTCCCGAATCGGTGGGTGCAGACCAAATAGTTCCTGCCCTCCAGAGGGTCTTTAACAGCCTCCTGGAGAGACCAGAAGACGCGGCCATAGAATTTGTCAGGGCGCACAGGGCCCTATGAGCCAGAGGCCCAGACACCCTCCCCCCACGGGACATTATCTGCTGTTTGCATAGCTTTGCCCTTAAAGAAGAGATCATGCTCAAATCACGCAGAAACGACCAAATAGTCCAATAGACCAAATTAAACTGTTTCAGGACTTGTCTCAAATTACACTGAGAAATCGCAGAGCTCTGCGACCTCTCCTAGAAGCTCTGAGGGCTAAAAACATCCGCTACACCTGGCGCTTCCCCTTTGCACTCCTAGTGACCCACAATGGCAAACAACATGTGCTCCGCACCCCCGAGGATCTCCCAGATTTCTGCGACTCATTACAGCTTGACTGCATTGTTCTCCCCGAGTGGTATCAGGAGTTTATTCCCGCACGGGGAGATAGGAGCCCACCGCACTCTCCCCCGATCACACCGGATAAGAACTCATCTAAACGGCAGAAACAGGGATGGAGGGACAGCTCGGGACTTGAAACGCCATGTAGCAGGGCTCATGCGTCCCGAAGTCTACAGGAGAACTAACCCCTTGACGCCTTATCAGATGCGATGTGCTGCACTCTACACACTCCACTTCTAGCCTTGCCTTAATTTATGTTGGCCTGCAGGGCCTTTGGCTGAATTCTACCGATCGCTCCCGGAGAAGCTGACTATGCCTTACCCCCCTCCATGATTTAGTTTTTTGGATCTTTTTCCCCTTTTCTCACCCTCTCCCCATGCCCCCCCGGGACCCTCCTGACTGAATGACGCAAGCTACAGCCCTATAACCCAGCTTCTAAGGAAATTTTGACCTCTCCATCCACCAATGGGTTGAACCTAGTGCATTTTGACCACGCTACTTATATGACCAGCGGTCTCCCCAGCGAAATGTATTCAGATGTTTTTTGGAGCCTCGACCGTTGTGGTCTCCCGTACTGGCTCACACTTCCACCTCTGTCAGGTTCACCCTCTCTCAGCTTGGAGGAAGAAAATGGGATTTGTTTTCTCTTTTTTACTGATATACATTTTTTGTTCTTTTTTCTATGGAGCAGCTGGGCCTTGGGACCAGGGAGGGGGGAGGGGGATACTGAGACTTCATTTAGGAGGGAAGTAATGTCGGGGGCGACGGGCCATGGGCACTGGCTAGCGAACTGTTCTGGAAATTATTTATATTCATGCGGGTGTGTAGAGGCGGATAGGGGGGCGCTCAGGTCAGGGGGATGTTTAGTGCCCCTGGCGTGACCGCCCCCCCACTGGCTGTTTTCTGTTAACTGTTAAATGTTGACGGCGGGAAGATTTCTTGTTAGGAATGTTGCTTGTTCATCTAGCTTAGAAGGCTTTTGCCACAGATTTAGTTAGGCAATGTATGACTCACAATCAGGTCTTATTTACTGTCCAGACAGGCAGGGTCGAGGCAGACCCATTACTCGGATATTCATTTTTTTCCTTTTTTTTCTTTTTTCTATTATTACATAATTGCCTGCCTCTACCCTCCTGCCTGAAGAGAACTGGGCTGCAGACCCTATCTCTGCCTGCAGACCTCCCACGTCCCCCTGAAGTGGGCTAGACGCTCTATCCCACGTCGGTACACTACTTAGCTTTGTCCGGACACGGATTGCCTGGATAAGTGAGATTCCACGCTCCTGCTCTATCTGTTCTATTTATCTGCTTCTCCTCTCACACCTTTTCTGAACCCTATCCCTTCATCCCCCCCTCTCCCTTCCCTTTCCCACTTCCTCCCTCCGCGGAAGTCTCGGGCCGGGCGGCCATCTGACGATCCTTTCCATATCTAAATTGTCTCTTCCTCCCAACAGCTCCGGTGATTGTCACTCCCATGTACTCTCCTAGGTACAAACAATGGCCTACTCTGAGCTTGGAAGGTCCCCCACGGTGGTGTCACACAATGTCAAGGGACTGAATATTCCTGAGAAGCGTTCTGCCCTTCTGAGGGAACTAAAAAAAGGTAGGCCTAAAATCGTTTTCTTACAGGAAACACACTTTAAGACTAACCACGTCCCCAAACTGACGGATTCCTTTTTTACGGAAGCCCACCATGCCACAAACGACATCTCCAAGTCCAAGGGGGTGTCCATCCTACTTAGCAGAGAGGCTTCTTTTGAAGTCACAGACAAGCTGGTGGACCCCGGGGGTAGATATATTTTTATTAAGGGTGAATGTATGGGAGTGCCCACAACACTGGCAAATGTCTACTTCCCAGATTCAGGCCATTTGACTTTTTTTCAAAGAGTAGTAAGGGAGTTGGAGGGATTTAGTGTAGGTCGCCTCGTTCTTGGCAGCGATTTTAACATTCCTCTAAATCCCCTAGTTGATACTTCCACCGGGAAAACCTATATAACCTTTAGAATATTCAAGAGAATTAAAACACTTCTGCACTCCCTAGACTTGGTAGACACGTGGCGCTTCTTGCACCCAGATGACAAGGATTACTCATTTTACTCAATCCCCCACAACCGGCACTCCAGGATTGACTATTTGTTCGTGACCCGGTGAGACCTCCACCTGGTAAAGGAGGCCTGCATAGGGATCCAGACCATTTCGGACCATGCCCCCATTTCTACATGCCTGAACTTAACAGAAGCAAACATGGGCAAAGGCACATTGTGACTGAACTCCACCCTTATATCAGACCCGGCGTTACTACCTGAGCTTAATGCTAAACTAACTGAGTTCTTCAGTCATAACGTAATGCCGGGAATGGACCCCTTGACGATTTGGGAAACCCACAAGTGTTATACGAGGGGAGAGTTCATCAGGCTGGGCGCCCGAAAGAAGAGGGAATGGGACAATGACATACAGTGGTGGGAAAAAGTGTTTGCCCCCTTCCTCATTTCCTGTTCCTTTGCATGTTTGTCACACTTAAGTGTTTCGGAACATCAAACCAATTTAAACAACAGTCAAGGACAACACAAGTAAACACAAAATGCAATTTGTAAATGAAGGTGTTTATTATTAAAGGTGAAAAAAAATCCAAACCATCATGGCCCTGTGTGAAAAAGTGATTGCCCCCTAAACCTAATAACTGGTTGGGCCACCCTTAGCAGCAACAACTGCAACCAAGCATTTGCGATAACGTGCAATGAGGCTTTTACAGCGTCCTGGAGGAATTTTGGCCCACTCATCTTTGCAGAATTGTCCTAATTCAGTTACATTAGAGGGTTTTCGAGCATGAACGGCCTTTTTAAGGTCATACCACAACATCTCAATAGGATTCAGGTCAGGACTTTGGCTAGGCCACTCCAAAGTCTTCATTTTGTTTTTCTTCAGCCATTCGGTGGTGGACTTGCTGGTGTGTTTAGGATCATTGTCCTGCTGCAGAACCCAAGTTCGTTTCAGCTTGAGTACACGAACAGATGGTCGGACATTCTCCTTCAGGATCTCTTGGTAGACCGCAGAATTCATAGTTCCTTTTATCACGGCAAGTCTTCCAGGTCCTGAAGCAGCAAAACAGCCCCAGACCATCACACTACAACCACCATATTTTACTGTTGGTATAATGTTCTTTTTATGAAATGCAGTGTTCCTTCTACGCCAGATATACTTGGACACACACCTTCCAAAGAGTTCCACTTTTGTCTCATCGGTCCACAGAATGTTGTCCCAAAAGTCTTGGGGATCATCAAGATGTGTTGTGGAGAAATTGAGACGAGCTTTGATGTTCTTTTTGCTCAGCAGTGGTTTTCTCCTTGGAACTCTGCCATGCAGGCCATTTTTGCCCAGTCTTTTCCTGATGGTGGAGGCATGAACGCTGACCATAACTGAGGCAAGTGAGGCCTGCAGTTCCTTGGACGTTGTTGTGGGGTCTTTTGTGACCTCTTGGATGAATCGTCGCTGCGCTCTTGGGGTAATTTTGGGCGGCCGGCCACTCCTGGGAAGGTTCACCACTGTTCCATGTCTTCGCCATTTGTGGATAATGGCACTCACTGTGGTTCGCTGGATTCCCAAAGCTTTGGAAATGGCTTTATAACCCTTTCCAGACTGATAGATCTCAATTACTTTCTTTCTCAATTGTTCCTGAATTTCTTTGGGTCTCGGCATGATGTGTAGCTTTTAAGGATCTTCTGGTGGACCTTACTGTGTCAAGCAGCTCCTATTTAAGTGATGCCTTGATTGTGAACAGGTGTGGCAATAATCAGGCCTGGGTGTGGCTAGAGAAATTGAACTCAGGTGTGGACAACCACAGTTATAGTATGTTTTAACAAGGGGGGGGGCAATCACTTTTTCACACAGGGCCATGATGGTTTGGATTTTTTTTCACCTTTAATAATAAACACCTTCATTTACAAATTGCATTTTGTGTTTACTTGTGTTGTCCTTGACTATTGTTTAAATTGGTTTGATGTTCCGAAACACTTAAGTGTGACAAACATGCAAAGGAACAGGAAATGAGGAAGGGGGCAAACACTTTTTCACACCACTGTACTGAAATTGACACAGACAATCAAACGCCTAGAAACTCTGCACAAACAGACCTTGTCTGTACAATCAGCGACTGCCCTTCTTGATGCGAGAAAGGCTCTTAAACTGATTCTGGACTTCAAGACTAGACGTATTCTATATTTTAAAAACAAATTGTACTACGAGCAGGGGGACAAAATGGGGCGTTTCCTCGCTAGAGCTCTGAAAGGGCCACGGCTGGGTACCACCATATCGGGCATCCGTAATGCTGGGGGCCCCATAGATAGGACCAGCGAAGATATAGCCCGTCATTTCCAGGAGATTTACTCCAACCTCCACAATCTCCCACCCCAACATAGACCTCAGGATGTGCAGGGAGACAGATTACAGGCGATTAGGGACTACCTTGGGCGTTCTGGCATCCCATCGCTCCAAGCAGAAGTTAGCTAATCCTTAAACCACCCCATCACCTCATTAGAACTCAAACTTGCAATCAAGGACCTTAAGCCAGGCAAGAGCCCAGGCCCTGACGGGCTCACGGCCATATATTATAAGACTTTTCTTGATAAATTGGAAACACACCTTAGGACAGCTTTGAACTCTCTTTCGAAGCCGCGCCAAGTCCCCTCTGAGTTTCTATCAGCCTACATCACTGTCCTACCCAAACCGGGGAAGGACCCCCTACACTGTGCCAATTACAGACCTATATCTCTCCTAAACATTGATGCTAAACTACTAGCTAAAATTATTACCAACAGGCTAAAACCTCTAATACATGATTTGATAGGTCCGAACCAGGCGGGTTTCATGCCCGGGAGGGAGGCGAGAGATAATGTCACCAAAGTGTTGAATCTAATCCATGCTTCTGGAGAACGTGGGATCGAAGGCCTTCTCCTGTCAACGGACGCGGAGAAGGCCTTCGACTGCGTGGCATGGGATTACATGTTTGAAACGTGCAGGCCCCAAAATGATGTCTTGGATAATGTCCCTTTACCAGAACCCATCGGCACAGCTAAAAATTAACGGCACCCTCTCGAATAAATTAGACATTCGCAACGGCACTAGGCAAGGTTGCCCCCTTTCACCCTTATTGTTTATCCTTACTTTAGAGCCCTTTATCCGCTGCGTGACAGCAAACGAGAACATAGGTGGCTACCAAGTGGGGGGAAGAGAGTACAAGGTTGCCGCATTCGCGGATGATCTTATGTTTTTTTTGACCAGGCCACACATCTCCATTCCTGCCCTCATGAAGGAATTCAAAACCTACGGGTTCATGTCAAACATGAAAATTAATTACACCAAATCGGAAGCGATGAATAGCTCCCTCCCTGAGCACACTTTACAGTCCGCACAAGCCAACAGCCCCTTTAAGTGGGAGACCCATGCCATTAAGTATTTGGGAGTGATGTTGACACCTAGGTTGTCGTCGCTCTTTGCCAAAAATGTTCCCCCACTTCTTAAAATGATCGAAAAAGACCTTACTGGCTGGCATTCCAAATTTTTCTCCTGGTTTGGCAGAGCACCATATGTAAAATGACTATTTAAATATTTGCTACACACTTTACCCATAAAGATACCACAAAGCTTTTTTAGATCCCTTCAGACTATCCAGATGCGCTTTATCTGGGCTCACAAACCTTCCTGTATTAAATTTCCACTCTTAATGAGGGGCAAATCGGAGGGGGGGGGGGGGGGTGGGCATTCCACATTACGGTAGGTACTACCAAGCTTCGCACATTGCACGAGTGATCGATTGGCACTGTCATGCAGAGGTTAAGGATTGGATAATGATCGAACAAGAGCTTAGCCCAACCCCCCTACGGTTCTCCCCCTGGATTCCCTTTGCTAGGCTACCCCATAAAACAAAGGATCACCTGACAGTAGGCACCACATGAGGAATAATGCATCAAATCACGAAACAGAAGACGACAAATACGTTCACATCCCCTTTGAGCCCATTAACACCTTTATAGGGCAATCCGTATTTCTCACCGGGAATGGGAAACCATTCCCTACTCTCTAGGGAAGGAAGGCAGCCACTCTTAGCGGGTCAATGCTTCCATAACCAACAAATAAGGGACTTGACCAACTTACGAGAGGTGGGCAAACTACCCTCCCTGTCCTGGTGGACCTATTTCCAGGTTCGGGACTATGTATCCACGGGCACCCACAGCAGAAACCTATACAGTGAACCCACAGAGGTAGAGGCATTGTGTTTAAAAGGAGAACAGGTCCCACGGACTACCTCAGTGGCCTACACATGGTTGACTAATAGGAAGGCCCCGGACACAGGCAGTTTGAGGCAGAGATGGTCGGATGACTTGGGTATGACAATCACGGATGCTCAATGGAGTGGAGCTTGTGCCCTGGCCCATAAATACTCTCTGAGCACCAAAATGCAGGAAACCGCATATAAAATCTTGACGCACTGGTACGCAACACCGGCAAAACTGCACAAATTGTACCCGCAGACATCAGAGGCGCGCTGGTGATGTGGTGGGGAAAAGGGAACTTTAATTCACATCTGGTGGCAATGTGATCGCATTAGCGTGTTCTGGGATAGAGTAATAGAGCTGACGCACAAAATTACAGAGACCAAGCTTAAACTTGATGCGGCCTGCTGCCTACTGCACGTTTCGAACTTTTCGTTTAGGAAATATAAAAATTCCCTCACCAGGCACCTTTTAAATGCTGCAAAATCTCTTATCCCAATATTATGGAAATCATCCCAGGTCCCCACCACAAAAGACTGGCTACTGAAAATAGCCTACATCTGCGAGAGGGAGGATACCAGGGCTCAAACTGAGGAAAAAGTGGACCGTTTCCATGCAACTTGGTCCCCATGGTTTGTCTTTAGGCATTCCCGTGATTATCAAAACCTGGTGCATCAATAATTTACTTCCCTGCTGGCTCTGATGGAGCCAGTAGGGGTTAAGCATCAATGCTGGAGACTTGGGTGGCTCCCTGATATGAGACGTCCTTCCCACCCTCTCCTTCATAATACCCTCCCCCACCTCCCCTTATGTCTTTTCTTCCCACTCCCCCTTTCTGTTTCTTTTTCATCTCTTTATCTAACCTGAATGTGTAAAATAAATTTAAAGTCTAAGAGCTGGGCTGCGGTGTTAGACCAGGTTAGGCAGCAAACCTGGCCGGATTTTTGATTTTTGCATACGATATAGAACCAAGGACCCCAGCCCATGGAAGAGCTTGGTATATTTCTGCCTTTTTGATTGATTGTTCTAATGACAAACTCTGTACCATACATGCTGTACACATTTTTGTTCTATTCAATTTGTTATGTGCTTCAACTTTTCTAATAAACCTTTGAAAGTAAAAAAAAACAAAGCTTTGCCTTTACGTACACTTTAAATACACAACTGCAAGTTTGTGGAAAAAAACAATTGAAAGTTCCACATTTTGTGTGAATAGTCAAAAAGCTGTATGATTATAACGCTTAAAATATGCAATAATGTGCACAATTGACATTCAAATCTGTACAATGCTTTCCAAGACATTGTGAAAAGCCAAATACTGGAGTCTAGGCACATGCAATTATTTTTGTTGCATTTACATTAGACAGAATAATTATCATCAAAACAACAATGCTTAAAATAATTTTTAATCATGTTTTGAATAAATTAGCATAACATGAATAATTAAAATATTTGAACTGCAGATTATTTCTAGTGCCATCAAAACAACACAACCTTTGCAGCAAACAAAAAGATAATATAAAAAAGGGCAGGCTAGTGGCATGTATGCAATGGAGAACGAAATCATTTGAAGACCTAAAGCAAAGATGGCAAATAGCACATTCCATGGGGAATGCAGAAAGAAAGAAAAGAAGCACATTTTTTTTTTCTGCTTTGTTGTGTGGTCTATAAAGATCGTCAGAGGGATTTAATTAAAAAGAGCAATTCTGAGCCATAATTATTGGGGTTGTAAAAGTTACAATATAATAAACACAATTAGATCACCTTGAATATTTAGAACAAACCTTTCATGCTGAAATCCAATTTAGCCCAAGTTTATGTTTCAGTCTCACATGCCCTGTCTCAGTAATTAAGCAATAAAATAATACCCTTATCCAGAAAATCCTTATCAATTTTTTCTCATACTAATGGTGCATTAGTAACTTTCAGCAGTGATCTAATGCCTACATTTCATTCACAGCCCCTTTTAGCAGGCCCAACTGCAAGCATTGCAAGGATCGCAGCCTTTCCATTCCATTTCAGCTACTTTATGCTGTTCTCATTGATGAAGAAAAAGAAGGGATGTTTAAGCCCACAATGTCTATAAGTGGAGTTGGATGGCGTTAGGGGATAACCGTGAGGAAGTCACCCGATATTAATTTTAAATTCTTTCAATTATTGTAAATATTCACCCTAAGTATCAAGCCACTTTCACCCATGAATCTTCCAAGAAAATGGCGGGAAAACAGAAAAATTGTGCAACTGCTTGAACTTTTAATTCATTTGCAGTAAATCAGTCCAATTATGTTCCAGTAACAAATGAATTGTTAAACACTAGGAATTCCAGATTATATGCCATTCTGCATCTAGAAAAAAAAATTGTAAACTGTCAAGTAAATTGTGCCCATTGACACTTTCCTAACACAATTCCAGATGCCAAAAGCGCAGAGGGTATGCAAACAGTTATAAATAATCTGACATGGTTCAGACCAGACTGTTTACATTCAGTAGGTGTATGGGAAGATACACGGTGAGGTCACGGTGTGAGAAGAAGTAGGAGAAAGCATGCAGTGCATGGAGGTATTAATAGTGCTCTGACAGAGAGCTAAGGAACTTAAATTCATAGACAATAATAACATCTTAAAACCTCAGTTTAGTGAAGTGTGGGAAGAGATTCCAAAGTTACACAGAGGAAAAGCTATATGTTTCAGCCTGTAGGGCTGTTTAAAATTAATAGCAATCAGAGATTGGGTAACAGGCAGGCGGGGTCATCCATTTATATCACCCGGTGGCCCCACCCTCAGCTATACAACAGTTGTCCCTAAGAAGAAGCATCACTTGGCGAGAGCCTTCCATGGAGGCGGAGATGTTGCGTTTTTTTTTTTGGCTCGTCGGCAGTGTGATAGAAGATGAATGGACATCGCTGGACATTTTTATTTTTTTATTTTTTAATAAAGGATATGTCCCAAAGTGTTTCCTGTCTTTTTTACTATATCTGATACTTTTTTTGTGAATTGGTAGGGGTACACTGTACCCCTCACCAATTCACATAAGAGGGGGTCGGGATCTGGGAATCCCCTTGTTAAAGGGGGCTTCCAGATTCCGATAAGCCCCTCGCCTGCAGACCCCCACAACCACCAGGCAACGGTTGTGGGGATGAGGCCCTTGTCCCCATCAACATGGGGACAAGATGCTTTCGGGTGACTCCAAAGCACCCTCCCCATGTTGAGTGCATGTGGCCTGGTATTGTTCAGGAGGGGGGGGCACTCTTGTTCCCCCTCTTTTCCTGTGTCCTGCCAGGTTGTGTGCTCGGATAAGGGTCTGCTATGGATTTTGGGGGGACCCCTACGCAGTTTTTTTTTAATTTGGCACAGGGTTCCCCTTAATATCCATATGACCACCACGCATTTTTTTTTATAGTTTGGTTCGGGGTTCCCCTTAATATTCATGCCAGACCCAAAGGGCCTGATGATGGACTGGGGGGGAACCCATGCCGTTTTTTTCAATACGTTTTATCAATATTGTAGAGACCCAACAATTCTTTACATCCGCGATCAGTTTTAAAATACTTTTTTTTCCTTTATGCCTTGTACATACGGTCGGACATTCTGATGGAATGTTGTCAGATAATCCGACCGCGTCCATTGGACCTTTTCCGAATCTGCACCTTATCAGAATCTGGAAGCCCCATTTAACAAGGGGACCCCCAGATCCCACCCCCCCGTTTGAAATGGTAAGGGGGTACAAAAGTACCCTATACCATTTCACAAAGAAAGTGTAAAAAATTGTTAAATAAGACAAACACACTTTTGAAAAATTCCTTTATTAAAAATAAAAAAAGATTCCAGCGGTGCTAATCCACTCTTGCTATCCAGTGATGGATGATCATCTCTCCGGGGTCCAGCGATGGCTGATCTGATCCAGCAACGGGTGATTTTCAGTCCAGCGCTGTCCATACATGCATCCATCTTCTGTCTCCACTGAGGAGACACTGCGGGGATCCCAGCGCTGACATTTCTTATATTAGGAGGGCGGGGCCACCCGTCACCTGACCCCGCCCCCTCTGATGCTGGTGAGGGAAGCCAGGGGTTCCCCATGACGTATGGGTGACCCCGCCCCCCTCTAATGTAACGGAAACTTGCGTTAAAAAAATATCCCAAAAAGTAAATTTTAATGTACAGAACTGTACATTAAAACAAGATTATATCTTCCATAGTCAAACTCTGATAAAAAAATTCAAAGACAAAGGTTACCCTGACCAGACTGTCAATGATGTCTATTCATATTATCTAGATCAGAGGTCTCAAACTGGTGGCCCTCCAGCTGTTGAAAAACTACAAGTCCCATGAGGCATTGCAAGGCTGACAGTTAAGAGCAAGACTCCCAAAGGCAATGGCATGATGGGACTTGTAGTTTCGCAACATCTGGAGGGCCACCAGTTTGAGACCCCTGATCTAGATAGTTTTACCCCCGAGACATGTTCTCGTGTATCACTTCCTACCAATACTTGTAACACCAACACCGTTCAGTCAACAAGATTTGTCACTAAATTCCACAACAGGTTCAAGACAATGGAAAAGATCATCAAAAGACATTGGTCTATTGTACAGGAAGATCCCCATCTCAAACAGCGACAAACCGGTCATTGCCTACAGACGTGCCAAAAACATCAAATCACAAATAGCACCCAGCAAAATCAAAAAGTCTGGTCCCCCAGCTAATACTCTTACTACTTTCTTTGATATCAAAGGCATGTACCAATGTAAAAAAACATTATGCCTCATCTGTGCCCAGGTCAACCACAAACAAAAAATTTTTTTTCATAAGGGGAAACAATACCCTATTTCTGAATTCTTTAATTGTGGTTCTGAGTATGTAATATATTGCCTTACTTGTCCCTGCGGCCTACTATATGTACACCCTAGCCCCTGGGGGGCTGAACGAGGGAATCAAATAAATACATGTCTTTCATAAGAGAATGTTTATTTTATTTATTTATACTTATCTTTATTTATATATTTTTAGACCTGTATGATTCCCCCATTTGTGTAAGCCCCCAATCCCATTTTTTCCTTGTTCAACGTGTATGAATTTAGATCTGCGTATGCATATGTCTACATTAATATGTTGATTTGTACATTTATGAGGTCTATTGTACTGATCTCCTTTCTCACATGCACACGGTCTCACAGGCGTCTCTTTACCCCAAATATCGTATCGCTCTACTTTCCTCCTTCCTCCTCCCCCTCGCCCTCCCCCTCATTTTTTATTATTTTATTATTTTATATAAAAACTTTTTTTTTTAATTCTTTTATTACTATTATTATTATTTTTTTTCCTCAAATAACATATTATATTTCATTCATTATATTTCAAATTATTGTTATTCTTATTTTTATTATTTATTTCTTATTTCTTATTTTCTATTTTTCATTTCTTTATTACTTATTATATACACATATACAAATAACCCTTTGCCCATCCATTTCTTATTTACTTTTGCTCTGTTTTTCCCTCTAAGTGTCATCCTTTTCAAGTCCTCTATTTTCCCCATCAATGCCATCTAATCTCTTTTAATACCCAATAGTTGTCATGACTATGGTTTTGTTTCCCTTCTTTGTTTATCAAGTCCCCTTTGCCGCTACCGCGCATGCCCCATATTTATGGACTTTCCCCTGTCTCTGTTCCCATAGTCACTCTCGCTCCTATTGATCCGCCGCTACTGCACATGCCCCATTCCCATAACTACCCTACCTCCTCTATCCTACGTAATTGAATGACTCACACGCCACACAGGGAATCCCCGCTGGCCACTGTGCATGCCTCATCTCCACGGCAACCCCCTTCCATACGGCGTGCTATAGCCACACTCACGCCGCATCTCGGTGTGTCAGGCATACTTCCATGCACGCTCTGCAGTTAATCAACACACACAGTTAACACACATTGACATCTCTGAATATTCCTGCTTACATGACATTTATCCTCTTACTTTGTGTTACAACCCACCCCTCATGCCCCTCCCACTTAGCCTTTAAATGTGCCTCCATCATATGACTATTATCAAAAGCCTTATAAAGGTGCATGCATGCTCCGAAGCGCCGATTATCCCAGCCCGTCTCCTGAGGACACAGACTCCCTGAACATCAGATCAAGGGCACTGCAGTGACCAGCACTACCTCGACCACTCTGACTATCCCGAGGAAATCCATGGAATAGACTAAGCCACTAACCATCGGCCAAATGTCAGATGTTGTGAACCCTGCACTACAGCCCTGCGAGTCGTGCCTATGGACATACGGATGAAACATTGCATCTATTATGTGCCTTTACACCACTAATTTAATGTGAGTGTTTTTAAACCATTTTTAATTAATTTGAGTAACTTTATCGCTGCACCGTCTCTTTCTCTATTCATTGTTTCCTAGAGCTACTTCTTGCTTTAAGACTGGCAGTCCATTAGGGTGCAGCTTGTACTATGGACCCTCCTCACGGACCACCTTGATGATCTACATAGAGCCTGAATCCTTCATCGTAGACACTGGCGTGTGGATATATTTAAAACCCACACAAATAAATCTATATACGCTTGCTACCTAGACACGATTTATTGTTCATTTTATATCTTAATATTTTAACTTATTGCTCTACAACTTTTTTTTTTTTGGATTCCCAGTGAGCGCCATATTACCCTCCTCTGCAATGGTGTGGTGTGCCAGTGGTGCAAACTGTTTTTTCAGCACAGTGCCAAACAATCCACTGCCTCACACTGCGCAGTGGCCAGTTGAACTTAATGAAATGTCTATATGATATTTCAATAACGTTTGTTACAAAAAAAAGTATTTGAAATGATGTGCTGAAATTGGTGCAAAAGTACTGCGGTGATCCCGCTGGAACGCACCACACACCAGAGGCTGCATTTTAATGTGGTAGTTGGTTTAAATTATCCCTCAGTCTTTCTCCCCTAGGAACAGCATTGATACATTCCAATCTGTCACTGTTCATATCGGAGCCAGTCAGTTACTATTGGTTTGGCCCTCCACAATAGTCCCAGCTTCCCATGTGGCCCACTGGGAAACTGATTGCCCACCCCTGGTCTTGATTATAGGACTTAATAGAGTTACGGCTAACAGGAACGGCAAACATACATACATTCAGTATCTTTCTGTCTGGATTGAGTGGCAGGGTTTTAGTGTAGTGCTCCCTTAGATTTCTGGTCAATGGAAGAGATTATGGTGGTTAATCTATTACCACTGTCCAAAGACACCCAAGGTTTTATAGAAACTTAAGGCTATGAAAAACTTTAATGCTGTGTACACACGGTCGGACTTTCCTGCAGAAAAAGTCAGACGGAATAATTTCATCGGATATTGCGATCGTGTGTGGGCTTCATGGGACTTTTTTTTTCGAAAGTTCTGACGGACCTAGAAATAGAACATGTTTTAAATCTTTCCGACTAAATCAATTCCTATGGGGAAAACTGTTCGTCTGTATGCTGTTCCGATGAACCAAAAATGACGCATGGGCAGCTATTGACTACTGGTTATTGAACTTCCTTTTTCTAATCCCGTCGTATGTGTTATACGTCACCGCATTCTATATGAACAGACTTTGGTGTGATTGTGTGTAGGCAAGACCGTTTCAGCGGAACTCCATCGGAAAAACCGTCAGAGTTTATTCTGATGGAAAAACCGGTCATCGGTACATGGCATTACTCTCATTAAAATGTTATTACCGTATATACTCGAGTATAGGCCGACCCGAATATAAGCCGAGGCCCCCAATTTACCCCCCAAAAAACTGGCAAACTTATTGACTCGTGTATAAGCCGAGGGTGAGACATGCCTGTCCATCCCTGTGTGTGTGTCCGTCCATCCCTGTGTGTCCGTCCATCCCTGTGTGTCCGTCCATCCCTGTGTGTCCGTCCATCCATCCCTGTGTGTGTGTGTGTCCATCCATCCATCCATCCCTGTGTGTGTGTGTCTCCATCCATCCATCCATCCATCCCTGTGTGTGTGTGTCTCCATCCATCCATCCATCCCTGTGTGTGTGTGTATCCATCCATCCGTGTGTGTGTGTGTGTGTGTGTGTGTGTGTGTGTGTGTGTGTGTGTGTGTGTGTGTGTGTGTGTGTGTGTGTGTCCAGCCTACCTGTGTCCCGAGCCTCCGTCCCGTGCCTTGCCTCCTTGCCTCCGTGCCTTGCCGCCGTGCCTTGCCTCCGTCCCGTCCCGTCCCGTGCCTTGCCTTGCCTCCGTCCCGTGCCCTCTTCGTCGGCGCCTCGGCGGCCATTGTAAAATTCAAAAGCTGCGCCGCCGCCTTCGCCTGTGATAGGCGGAACACTGAATTTCCCAGCAGCCTGTGTTCCGCCTATCACGTACATCGTATCATCCTCGTCCGTAGTACGAGGATGATACGATGTCCGTGATAGGCGGAACACAGGCTGCTGGGAAATTCAGTGTTCCGCCTATCACAGGCGAAGGCGGAGCCGGAGGCGCGGCTTTTGAATTATAGAATGGCCGCTGTCTGTCTGCTCGACACGCTGATCGAGCGGGCAGACAGCGATGACTCGAGTATAAGCCGAGGGGGGCACTTTCAGCCTCAAAAAAGAGGCTGAAAATCTCGGCTTATACTCGAGTATATACGGTAGCTTTATTTCTGGTCCAGATCTTTGCTTCATTACACTTTTTAGATAAAAAGTAAACACATTTTTTCCTTGGTCATACCATACACATTATCAATTTACATTATCAAAAAAATTAAGTAAATTAAGTAAGATACAAGATACCCGATCTTGTGACATGAAGGAATACTTTATTCGCTTCAGGATAAATATAACATGTCTGCTTCAATGCTCATGCTATAGTTATGGTTAAGGCCCACACAGGGCTGGAGTGAGTGAGCGTAGAAGTCGATGTGTTATTGTTATCTTGAAGTGAATTAAGCATTCCTGTGTATCACAAGTGCAGGTGCCACTCTGCTTTATTTAATAGAAGTTACAGCTAAGCCCTTGTACACACGGTCGGACATTCTGACAACCAAATCCGTTGGATTTTGTCTGACGGATTTTGTCCGAAACTGTTGCATACACACGGTCGGACAAAGTTGTCGGAAAATCCAATTGTACATAACGTGATGACGTTATTTCATTACGACAGGACTACTAGTAGCCAATAGCTTTGGTCTAGGAATTTGATCTGAACATGCGTGGCACTTTGTCCGTCGGAGTAGGCTACACATGATCGGAGTATGTCCGATCGGACCAGTTTGTCTGAAAATATTTCCAGCAAGTTGGAAAAGTTGGTCCGACGGATATTCCGATGGAATCAGTCCGATGCATACCACACACAGTCAGATTATCCGACAACACGGTCCGATAGGACACATTCCGACGGATTCTCCAACCGTGTGTACAAGGGCTAACTGGAACTGCAAACTTGCATTCAGTATCTTTCTGTCTGGGTTGAGTGGCAGTGGGGTTTTTTTTGTTTGCTTTTTAATATAAAAAAAAATTCCTCATTTGAAATAAAAGAAAAAAAATCTTACATTTGAGCTCAGCCACATAACAATCTACTTCATATAAAAATGTCTTTCTTTGTTCAGTATCCTCATATCACCCACTGGGAATTCTACGTGATGTAGTAATATAGATATACATTCTGCTGAATAGTAAGGCAGTAATTAATTCTGCAGGTAACAGCAACAATTTTATATATTTTTTAAAAAATTTTTTTTAACATTACAGAGATTAGGTGGCCATTGGGATAAATATCAGGGAGAACAGACCTGCCAGCTGAGATATTGCTAGTCCAGACTTAAATAAGATAACTGTATCTGAATGTCTGTTCTAGAAAATAATGCACAATAAAATGAATGGAGGGAGAATATGCCTTCCCAAGAGCCTCAACATTTACATATCTGACTTGTTCCTTGGAAATGACACAAGCAAAATGTATGTTGCATTTCATTGAAGAGACGAGGGGGGTCGGGCTGGTGTCTCGCTGCGCACCGGCTCCGCTCCCCTCGTGCCACACATGTGATGCCAGCACATTGGTGTCAATGTACAGGCACTGTGTGATGACATTGGCATTCCTGTCAGGGAGTTTGGCGCCATTTGCCGAACGGACTATCTTGCTTAGGTGATGGTGCCTCCCAGGACCATCTTTAATATTGATTGGACCCGGGGCAAAAATGTTCCTGCCCCCTCATGCAGTTTCACTATCTACCCGCTTTGAGGCATACAATAAATAGCAGCTAGACTCAAAATATGTTTACTGAATCAGATCAGGCAGCGATTTCTATTGGTTGCCAGGGGTTACAGTGCATCGTTGCCACTCGCTGATTAGTTGCTAGAGGTTACAGCACATGATTTATGCTTGTTGATTGGTTGCTAGAGATTACTGTACATCAATACTGCTCACTTATTGGTTGCTAGAGGTTACAGCACACCATCTCCTCACTGCCTGCACACCATGGACTAAGGAGGTGAGGGGACCCATTAATAGACAGAAAACTCCTAGGGATCCTAGGACTCCTGGGATCAGTGGCAGTGCTGGGGGGAGGGGTGGGTGTGATCAATTTCCAGCATGCCCCTTTATCTCCCCAGTGGCAGCATTCCGTATAGGTGATGGTGGATATGACCTCAGGGGGCATGATATACATATGAATATTGCCTCTATTTACATATGAATGCTTCTGGTCTGACACTATTTACATATCAATGCTGGTATTTACATGAAAACACAGGGTCTGCAGGCGAGTCATCTGTACACAACAATAGGGCAGAGTTGGGCAGCATTAGTTTTTAGAATTAGAATTTAAACTGGGATAGTTGGCAAGTATGGGGCAGTTGCTTTGAGCCCCACAAGAATGACAGGGCCCAGGGCAGCTTCCCCTTTTGCCCTGCCTTAAAGACAGCCCTGGTGCCTCCCCTCCATTTTTTTGCCAGTGTTTTTTCATGCCCTCAGCTTGCAGTGTCATTTTGGAACAACTGCTCCCTCAAAGTGCATCCCTACACATAGGGGAAAAAACCCATCTAAGTATGGGATTAGGAGATAAGGCACAGGTGCACACAGCACCTGGGTATGCTTATCCCCGCCCCTCACTTACCTTTATATATATATATATATATATATATATATATATATATATATATATATATATGGGTTTCTGAACACACAGTGAGGAGCTCTCCCATCAGGGAGCATCAAGGATAGATGCTGGTTTGAAAGGTATGATGCACTCTTTTTTCACTGCAAAGTCACAGATGTTCCCTGTGGTAGCTGTGTGTTGGCCTAGGAGTTCCAGGTAGTATTATGGTAGAATTTTCACCCTTTGGCATTCATCCTTTCCTTTGGTGTATGGTTTCTATTTCACATGTAGCCCCCATGGGTTGGGGTACATTAAGTCACCTTATATTTCCCCTTACTCTACATGTAGATTTGGCATTTTCCCATACTATCACATTTTCACTCACTACCTCTCGGTGATAGCATTGGCTCAAACTTTACTATGTTATATAGGTACACTTCATATTTTATGTATTTGCAGAGGTTCCATGGATAAGCCATTCACATCACCCCTGACCATCCATGGGGGACCTTACTCCCAGGGACATCTGTCTCCTGAGTGATTTTCCATCAAATATCTTGGGTTTTCCACCTCAGCTCCCGGGCTAGTAAATTGTTCGACCTGCCTGCAGCTTTCATCTCTCTATTTCTAACTATATTGTAAGTATGGGTGGATATTTTCCATACTTTTTTTTCCTCCCCCTCCCATGCCCTCTTACATTGAGACCAATTATTACTGTGTACAACTTATTAATTATATATATATATATATATATATATATATATATATAAGCATCTGCTGAGTAGAGGTCATCAACGAAATGCGTTAAGCTATTTTGATGCCAATATCATGTTTATAGTCAGGATCATTCCATCAATTTTATTCTGTTTTATTGCAATATGTTGTAAAATCATGCACTTTTACAGTATATATGTATTGTGTGATACATAGGTTATGTGTCTGACGTTATTATTATTGTGGATTATTATGCCATATTATTATGTTTTGGCTGTACACATCATATATGGAATACATTTTTATTCTATTACATAGTCTTTAAGTGCGTTGTATTGAAATTTAGTAATTACAGTTATATAACGAACTGGTCAGGCACAATTTGCATCATGGTCACACCCCCCAGCTGCATGCTTCATACAAAGTCCCAAACCTCTGTTTTCAATGAATTGTCAAACAGAGATGGAGACATTGTGCTATCTATCTGCCAGAGAGTGATCTACCAGGTCACTCTTTAGTGGCTAAAAAAGTCCAGAAGTGGTTAAATCACAATGCTGTGATAAACCACCTTTACCCTACCTGCAGGGGTAAGCGAGTATGGAGATATACTTATATGCGGACAAAGCTCTCAGCCCAATCTTGAGGGGCTATTCCCACACTGGAGGTCTACTTCCAACCAGCAAGGTGATTAATGTATATAATCCCAGTGATTATGAAATATACAATTGATAATATGAAATACAACTAGATAATAAATCTGCACATAATTACAAAAATCCATATTGAATCATTATGTGTACAGTGTATGAAGTCCAAATACCAAAAACTAATTAATCATATAAGTTTTTCAAGAATATTAGTGTACCAAATAGTTAAATTAAGCGTACCAAAAGAATTTAACCAAAAGAGTGCAAAAAAAAAAAAAAATCACACACTCATTTTGGTGAACATATAAAAATGAATTTTCCCCTTTATGATGAAAAGTGGTCCAGGACCTGAGGCAGCAAAACAAGCCAAAATCATGATGTTCCCTCCTCTATACTTTATCCTTGGGATGTAGCTTTGATGTTGGTAAGCTGTGCCTTTTTTGTGCCCTTTTGTACCATACATAGCGCTGAATACTCTTCGTGAACTATTCAACTTTTGTTTCATCATTCAAAAAACATTTTCCCAGTAGCTTTCTGTTTTTCCAAGGTGCTCTTGGGGCAAACTTCAGGCACCCAGCAATGTGTTTTTTTTGGAGAGAAGCAGCTTCCTTTATGGTGTTCTGCCATGGACACTTTGCCTGTTCAAAGAGTTACGTTTGGTAAACTCATGTTCCAGTGATGTCTTCAATCCTTTAGCTGTGGTTTGTGGGATCTTCTCTACCTCATTGAGGATTCTGTATTGTGCCTCGGGAGTCATCTTGGCTGGGTGCCACTTCTAAGAAGAGTAGCCAAAATACTAAACTGTCTCCATTTATACACAGTTTGATAAACTGTCAACTGATGGATTCCTAAACACTTTGAGAATGCTTTGTATTCCTTTCCAGCCTTATGCAGATCAACTACTCTTGATCGTATATATCTTGATTGTATATCTTCAGAAAGCTTATTTTGTGATGCATGGTTAACATCAGTTGATGCTTCTTATAAACATCAATCTTAAAATGTCTGAGTATCTTTTATTAATCAAAGATGCTCTAAACCACCCCCCTCATTTCATTAATTGGACTTCAGGTGTGCGCACTACTGCCTTCAATTAGCTTTCATTGAAGTAATTAGTCTATAGGTTCACTTGCTTTTTCCTCCTGCACTGTGAATGTTCCCGGTACAGACAATTTGGACAGCCTCTGCAATAATTAATTTTACCTCATTAAATCTTTTGTCAATTTTATATGCCATCCCTTTGACATGTCTATGTAATGTAATCATGAGGTCAATACCATGTATGTGTGTGTGTATACATAGTAGAAAAGGTTTAATATGTGCATTATTGTTATGTATTGCCGGACTTCATATGCCAATTAAATATACTTTCAAATTATCTCACACCCACAAATCAATAGCCTCGTTTAAAGTCCCACCTTCCTTCTTTTTTTTTTTTTTTGTAGGAAAGTATTGAAGCTGTTGGCTTAACCTGACAGCCAGGCAAATAGTATTTTCAAAAAGAATAATCAGCACTGGCACTATCTTTAATTCTCTTGTTACAGGTTTTTGTTCACAAGAAATCCAAAGCAGCTCTGAAATAAGATTTTGTTTTCACTGCTGATTCCATTTGTCTTTGCAATTTATAAATGTTCTGTGTTATCGTATTATGGACTTTCTTTTTTTTCTCATTCAACTTCTTTGGAACAGAAATATTTAATGTCTTGAGTGTCGACCTTGAGTGTACACTACGTAGCAGTAAAATGTGACTGACGGGCACAATGAATCCTGGCTACCAAAATATTATTTATATCACGCTTATGATATTACTGTGCTTGCAGTTTTCTGTTTTGACATTAGACCATAAAACAAGCCATAAATTATATAATCATGCAGTTAACTCTTTGTACTTTCTTCTTCTGAAGTTCTGCAATTTTTTTACTATTTTTGATCGGGCCTCCTCCTAACGAAATAAAAAGTCCCTAGTTCTGTGTGAATTTCAGCTGGCTGGAAAAACAATTAAACTGATCAATGACTGCACCATAAATGAGTTCTAATAATTACAGTAGATCTAAACTCTAATACCCTAATTAGATGACATTAAATTTGTTAATGCACTGTGTTTCATAAATAATTTTTAATACTTTTTTGCCTTTCACTGCTAATCCTTAGTCTCTTTCAGCTACTTCTTGTCTACTTGCACGCTCTCCTGCTTCAGCTCCACATCATTTCTCTGGGCCAGTTTCCTGCACGGTCTGTGTCAGCACAGATACTTGTAGTTTCAACCGGAGTCATATGTGACAGGATGACAACACCGGAACACAAGAGTTGTCAACCTGTGGCAGGTTGTTCAAACCAGTTCCCGGTCTACAGAACATTTTTCTGTGCTGAAAAGTCTGAAAAAGAAAATGTCAGTTCATGCTTCTTGTCCTCCAGGCTTTGTTGATAAAGATATGCATACAGGAGGGTCTCTTCTACTTCTGATGGTTCCAGGTCCAGTTTACAGATAGGCTGTGCTTTACAACTGTGACTGCATGTGTTACTGGCATGTGGCTCCCCAGGGTGACCCTTTTCTCACCACGTGAATGGTTCACTTTCCTAAACTAAGTCACCACACTAGGCCACTGACCAGAACTAGTGTCATGGTTTTTATTTCCCAGGTATAGATTCACTCAAGCATCCACAGGAATGAAAGAATTTAAGAAGAATTTAACAATTTTTAGAGTAATCCACTTTTCTTAACTTTTCCTAGCTCTCATGTTCTAGATCCACTGCCCACAAACAAATAATCTTTTAAATACAGCAAGTCCGTGCTACTAAAGCTCTCTATCTGTGCTACTATAGCTCTCCCCTGGCTCAGCCCCATCTGGGGAAAGGGCCCCTGTTTTACATATTAGGGAAGCCATACAGTAAGCCTTTACATGTTTCCACAGCAGTCCCTTCTATCCCACTGGGGCGACAGCCAATCTCCACTTCAACAGACACACAAACTCTGCCTTCACAATCAAACTAAATTTCCACTGTGTTTCATTTTTCATTTTGTTACTGTATATGTAACAGATCCAACCGGTATAGAGGCTTTTGGAGGGGACTGCAGAGTAGCCTCTTGCCTACTGACTATTAGACATGTGCAAAAGGAAAAAAATTTGTTTAGTTTTGTTTCGTTTTAATTCGTTAATTAATTAATTTAGTTTAGTTATATTCGTTTAAATTCGTTTTTGGATTTTGATTCGTTTTCTACTGAATTCGAAAAATCCGTCGAATTCGAAAATATTTCTACTGGATCCGAAATGATTTCAACATGATTTGAAATTATTTCAACCGCATTCGAAACTATTTCAACCGGATTCGAAAATATTTTGCGACCCGACTTTAGGGCCACGTATCTTAGGGCCACCTCAGGGGGGGACCCCACCATCTTCCGAAATTCGAATTTAGTATATAATGATTTTGATTTTAATAGAAAACATTAATAGAATATAAAAGAATAGACTAGAAAAACAGAACAGAACAGAATAAAATATAATATATTCTGTTCTGTTCTATCGTTTTTCTAGTCTATTTTCTATTTTATTATAATCTTTTTTATCCAAATTTAAAATTAATTAATTAAAAAATTTGAATTCATACTCCATATTAGAAATTCAAATTTATTCTATTTGAAATTTGAATTTCAGAAGAAGGTTGTAGATTCTTTCTATTTTATTCTATTAAATTATATTTTTTTCTAATCTTTTCTATTTGAATTATAAATTTTGGAAGATGGTTAGTTACTTATTTATATACATCTGTCAGATCAACTTCTCATACTTGCAGTGTACCAGTGCAAAAAAACACACACACATCTTATTTCATTTATATTTATCACATCAATGAAGTTGTCAGCATGCCTGATTGAAGAAGTCACGGATGTCGATCGCAAGGCAAGTACATATGCTGTATGTCATTGTCCACTTGCCACGTCACCTGCCACAAGTTGTGTATTGTCCACTTGCCACGTCACCTGCCACAAGTTGTGTATTGTCCACTTGCCATGACACCTGCCACAAGTGCCACGTGACCGGCCACGAATGCCACGTGACCTGCCACGTGTGCCACATGACCAAGGTGTGGACTTTCCACTTGCCACGTCACCTGCCACAAGTTGTGGGGTTCCTAGCACCAAGTGACCCCGAGATATGGACAATATGTCAAGTACTCTTCTGCAGAAGAGAATGACCTTTTGCGACCCGACTTTGGTGCCATGTATCTCAGGGCCACTTGTTGCTAGGAACCCCAAATTTGGTTTGCAAATACAGTAGAACTAGCACTACAAAATCACCAAATTTGGGGTTATTTCAAACAAATTCGAAAATATTTCTACCGGATTCGAAATTATTTCAACCGCATTTGAAACTATTTCAACCGTATTTGAAACTATTTCAACCGGATTCGAAAATATTTTGCGACCCGAATTTAGGGCCATGTATGTCGGGGCCACTTGGAGCTAGATACCCCAAATTTGGAGATATTGTAGTGATCGTTCTATTGTGTTTGCATACCAAATTTGGTGTTCTTAGCTATAAGTGACCCCGAGATACGTGGCCCCAAAGTCGGGTCGCAAAATGTCATTCTCTGCTGCAGAAAAGTGCTTGACATTTTGTGACCTGACTTTGGGGCCCCGTAACTCGGGGATACTTGGAGATGTTGTAGTGCTAGTTCTACTGTGTTTGCATACCTAATTTGGGGTTTCTAGCTACAAGTGGCCCAGAGATACATTGAATTTGTTAGCATTGTAATTCGGTAATTCGGTTGCATCCAAATGTCCAAATAATGAAAATTCGTCCGAATTTCGATCCGGAACTAAACGAAATGCACTTGTCTACTGACTATGGGTCCTGGCATCTGGGAGAGATACAAGCATTCAGGAAGATGTTCTGTGATATAATGCAAGATAACATGTTATTACCACATTTAACAGTCAAGGAAGCCATGATGGTCTCTGCCAACTTGAAACTCAGTGAGAAGATGGATGTGAAAAGAAATCTGGTTAATGAGATTTCTATAGCCTTCTTCTTGAATACTGGTGCCGGACTGTTTGGGGGGGGGGGGGGGGGGGTGGACTCCCTGATTAATCAAGGCTTGTTGGGGTGCCTAGCAGTTGATTAGCTTACTGTTAATTAGGTCATTATTTAATTAGGTTACTGTTAGACGCTACCTGTTCATTAGATGTACTGATGCTATTAGTGTTTAAAGTTTGCATTGTTTAGGATACTGTGATCAAGCTCTTATCTGATTTTGTGTGGTGTATATTCTGTGTGAATTTATAATAAGGTCAGTTCCAGTTTTCACCTAAGCTAGTGTCATCTAGTTCTTGGGTGCAATTCTAAGCTATAATACCTGATTCCTGGTTTCAGAGTGGAGGAAATGGTATCTTTGCTGGGTACCAGGCAGGTCATCACAATATATAAAACCACTCTGCAAATAGGGGGAGATGGGTCCCTAGGTGAACATTTGTCTTATGACTGGTTTTATCTGCCCTACAACTACTTTTAAAAGAAACCCAAACAAAAAGTGGGGACTGAGCAACCCAAACAAAGTAAGGGTGAGTGAGATGAAAATCTACAGAAAATGGAGCTTCTTTCTTTTATTTTTTTGGCTATTTTTTGCTAAGGAATCTTATTTTTTAAAAAATTTTTCTTAACTGCTTAAAGCTTAGTGTAGTGGTACCCCCATAGGGGATGCTGACATTTTGGATTGTCTGTCACCCTACCCAGCCCGACATTCACCTTTCAAACACTCAGACACAGACCAGTGCACATGGTTTGTTTTTTGTTTTTTCTATTGAGGGGATTGAACTTGGATGGGCTAAGGGAAATATGGGAGCACATTATAATTGGTAGAACTTGCTTGGGACAACTATAAACAGTCCAGTTTATAGCACAACGTGATTAGGTCCAACACTGGCTCAGTCAGGCCTTTGGCAATTGTCCTTTGCAGGCAGAGACCGCGGGCCTTTATAATGTAGCAAACAAAGTCTCTGGTGCTAGCTGTCATACAAACGGATGCTGAGCCCAGTAAGCCATCTTTAGGCCCTGCCAGCCCTCCTGGCTGCAGCTGCCTCTCTCCACTGCCCCCTTTACCACAGTCCACTCTTCTGATTCTGCTCCCATCTCAGACTGCATGCCCCCAGTCCTCTCAAGTGTGCCTCCCAAGTCCTCCCGACTGTGTCTCACTCATCAGCCCTCTTGGCGACCAATTGTCCTCCAGGGAGTCTCTTAGTAGTGCTCTCTCCTGCTGTCCTCTCTTCACTCTCTCTTATGCCTCTGATCCAAAACCTCTTCATGCGCTACTGAAGGTGGTCCCAACTGCACCCGAGCCCAGACCCAAGGTCACACCCCTAGACTGGCGAGCTCCCCCACAGGCCTGACAGCCTCCACACTCTCTCACTCCAGCTCTTCTACCCGACAACTCCTCCCCAGCTGGGCTGACACTGGGTATTTAAGGTATTTAACCTGCCAATCCAGGTTAAGCATTGGTCAGGCCTCCCAAAAACATCCCAGGCAGCTCCACCTGTCCTCTTCTCTTCTCCTCTCTTCCCAAAGCTTTCCAGAAAACTCTAGAAAGAAGAAGGAGGTCTCAGTGATGCTGCCTGTGAGTCACCAGCTGCTACAAAGAGCCACTCCCAACCCAGATAAAATGTACCTATCCTACAAAATCCTATCTCTAGAACCTACCTACCTTAAGTATGCATATTTTTGCATAGTTACATGAATCTAGCTCATACAAATGTAAGTATGTCTGGCTGATCTCCAAGGAAGATGAAAACCTCATCCATCTTATACAAATACAGAACACTTTGACCCTGTTGAGAATATGCAAAGTGTTCTGTAAATGGCACCCATGCTGCATTCACTAAGCAGAAGGGCAGGTGGAAGCTAGTGGTGGTGACAACTCCAGCGCAGATCTTCCAGGTATGATGCATGTAAACTTTTAGTTTGGTTTAAACTTTATCAATGTAACTATGCAAAAATACGACCCCCTGGAACTCAGTTTTAGTGGTTGCTAAATAATCCTATGGGTAAAGTATAAAATCTCTTGTAAATAGGAGTGATACATGCTAACATAGATTTTGTAGCTCTACTAGGAACAGCAACTGAAGTATAAGTTTAGGAGAAAAACTGCAGTTTGCTTTCATTTTAGCATAACATAATTCCAGAGCTTCCCTAAGCACCGGTGTGCATACAGGAAAAGAGCTCTACAGGGATATATGTTAATTGTCCACCCATCGGACTCTTGCTTATGAAGCCTGAGTAAAAAAACTATACGGCAGCAAACCACTTGTTGCCTTATCAAAATATACCCATCAATTTGAATATAAATATGTTTCTTAAAGTGTTAGCCAAAAAAAATAAGATCCTGTTCCCTAAAAGCATGTTATACAGCACAGTGTTTGTGCTGTGTAATTTGTCCCCCTGTATCACCTGAAATACCTGGCTGATTCTGCCTGGTTTTGCCCTCCCCTTTGTAAACTGACCATGGTTTATCATGACTGCTGAGCCCTGACACCGTGGTCATTTTACGTGTCTCCATCATCCACAGCCCTGCTCTCTGATTCCTGTGTGCTCTCTCCCCCTTCCCTTCCTGTGTGCCAGCTCTGTAAGTGTGTGAGAGCTGCCCTTCCCTTCTCCTTCTCCTGCTTCTGCTGCTATTAGTTTGCATTTAAACTTTAAAAAACATACTGTCGGCCCCTCTCTTGTGTCCGGGTATAACAGGCAGTGTATGTTAATGTGGAAAACAGTGCTTCTAAATACCATTTTTGCAGATCTCTTCAGAGCTGTCACATGATTCCCTGGCGCTCTCCGCCCCATCTAAGAGCTACAGAGGAAGGAGCTGAGTGGCCAGCACATCAGTCACGTGACCTACTGGCTAATGTCAGTGGGGACCTTGACTCCTCCCGATCAAGCCATGGATCATAGTAGAAGAGGGGCTGAAAGTCACATGACCGGCCTGAGGATATCCGCAAAAGGGGTATATAGAAGCTTTGTTCACCACTTCCACTTACACTGTGTGTTATAGATGGATACTAGAGAGGAGCTGGCAGAATAAAAAAAAACGGTTAACAAAATCTTTAAGGTAAACTTAAAGTGGTTCTAAAGCCAAAACATTTTTACCTTAAAGCATAACTCCACTTTTGTTGAGAAAACAAGGATTTGAACAAACTTTGTTGCAGATTCCTACCTTTTGTTATTCTCAAGAAATCCCTGTATGTTTGTCTGTATCCATGTACAAAGTGAGTCTAATGGGAGTAGTTTCATAATTATCAATCAGCTGTGCACCTGCAGGCCTCTAATGAGGAAAGCTGCTGGGCCTGCATCTCTTTAGCTGTGATTTCCTATTGGAAGTATCTCACCAAAAATGACTTTTTTATTTTGCAGGGAATGCCTGATATCTGATTTGTATCTTAGAGCAGACTTCTGGGAAAATTGGTGAGCCAATCACACAAATACTTCCAGGTTGCCATATTGCATTTTCAGAATAACAACAGAGCTTCAGATTAAAAAGGAAAGATAATTTTTAATAACCTTTACTTACAATATGACTCGCTATTGTATACGCTATATTATTTTTCTTTAATACATTCCCTGCTTTAAGGTGTAAAAATGTCCCTGTAGCAGTATGCCCCTACTCCCTAAACATTTACCTCACTTGACCCAGCGCTGTGCCCATCTGTAGTGGCTTTTTCCTCTCTCCCTGCATTCACAGAACAGAGAAGCAACTGTGGGAACTATTGGCTTTAGCTGCTGTCAATCAAATCTTGTGAGGAGAGAGTGGGGGGCAAGGCCAAGCTGTGCTGTGTGTGCCTATGGACACACACAGCTCAGCTCGGGAGTGAGCCTGCACATCTGCCCCCGTAGGAAGCAGCTTGCTATGGTGGTGGCAGACACATAGGAGGAGGAGCGAAGAGCACTGATGGGAGACCGGAGAAGAGGAGATTTGAGGCCGTTCTGTGCAATTCCTTAGAACAGAGCAGCTACGTATATCATGTTTATTATTTTAGAAAAATAATTTAGCCTTTACAACCACTTTGATAAGCCGCAACACTATTTTTTTGGGAATATTGGCACTGGTGAAAGCTGAGCCACAGTATATGCTCTGAAGATCTCCTTTTAGGCAGTCCACTATAAAGCCCAAGAGACAATCAGACAACTTGTGACAGGAACAGGTCACTAAAGCCAACATTTTTATAGTTTAATCTAGATCACTGATCACTGCATTAGCATCACTTGAGACATAAGATAGCGTCAGATAGCATTAGGGTTACTCAGTGTCCCTCCCAGCCGGTGTCAGTTAGCATTAGATCACCACCATTACTCATATAGTGTCTGTACAGATTAATATACTGATCACAAACAGAATCATAGTAGTATCCCCCTTAGTATAGTGTCCCCAAAAACACAGCATTAGAAAGATCAACCACAATACCTGCCAGAACTTGTGTTTAGCCCCAATCCCCCCCCACACACACACACACATAATTAAGTGCAATGTCAGTAAATCACTATCATCTCTGATACATTGTACACAAAACCTCAGTGTTAGAAATATCTTTATCTTTAATTTTGGCTAGAATGCAGATGGATTCTCTGGGTGGGGATACTATGGCTGAATATCTATTATGAATACAAATGAAATAAATGAAAAGTAACTTAGAAGACCACAGTTTGGAGTGCAATCCCTAAATAAAGGGATAACAGTACCCCTTTTATATTTATATCATAAAAAATATATTTATTCAAAAAAAGATAAAAACAACATATAAACAGACATAAAAACGTCCATACAGAGACTCAATGCAGGGATACATGAATGTACAATTTTCAACAGAATAGATTATATAGTTGTATACATAAACTCCAAAAGCCTGACATGTTTCAGGAAGAAATTCCCTTCTTCAGAGGCATATTTGTAGGAGAATAGATATGACTAAAATCACTGTTGACATACAAATGACTTTTTTTATGGGGATGTTTTAATTTGCTGTCAAGATTCCTAACCTAGCAATGGGTAACCAATAAGAAGCGCAAACCAGCCTGTGCCAAGGAACCCAAGGTGGCAATCACCATACAAACACAAGAAATTTGCAATTGCTGCTTGATGGACGCTGCATTGGGAGACTGCCGGTGTTTCTTGGCACTATATATTTGTTTGGAATCTGAGATTTCTGTGTTTGTATGGTGATTGCCACCATATTTGGGATGTTGGCAACAACTCTTGAGAACTTTACATTTCTCGTTTAGTGGTTCATCTATATATAACAGTTTGGAGTATGGTTCATATCCTTTTAAATTCATCTGGTGATAAGCGAGGATGGGCTTTTTAAACTTGCACCAGAGTCTGGAGAGCAAATGAAAGAGCTAATCTAGAACAATGGGGATGTTACTAAAGGTCCTTCATTACTTTATCCAAAACCAAAAAAGTTTGGCTTTAGGTGTACTTTAAACTCATCCATTCAGGTGTATTGGTATTCATAAGATGCCTTTACACCTTACAGCAGAACTTCACCCAAAAGGGGAAATTCCGCTTTTGCTCCTTCCCTTCCCTCTCCTCTCCCATAATTGGAATGTTTTTTGTTTTTTTATTAGGGGGAGCAGGTACCTGATTTAGAAGTTCACCCAAAGGTTTCTTGGGACAAGTCCCAGGAGGCTGCGGGGCAATTCACATAATGGCGTAGCGTGGCTCACACATACGTAGTAGGCAACCACAAGGAATCACAGTCGGCTAGCCACAGTTATGATGCCAGGACCTGAACACTGGCAAAGAGTCAGGTTGAGTGAGGACGTGGCTAGATCCTGGGACAGGTAAGTGTGTGTTTTTTAAAAGTATGCAGTTACAGTAGCTGTTGAATTTTACATTTTTGTTTACAAGTTGAAACTCCTCTTTTTTACATTGGTACATTGGTCCAGCTTGAACCAAGGTAACTATGTATACACATAGACACTGCTACTCCTGTGATCTTCATTTGCTTCTGGGTCCCATTATGAGTGACCAGCCCGATGCATTGTGAACACAGGAAGTTGACTGCTCACAAAGAGATGAGGTGGAGTGATGTCACACTCCACACCTCGTCCAATCTGATAACTCTTTGCTTGCATTCAGAAAATGTAAAGAATTCTTGGAATGACGCCCAAATCTACCGCCCAACCTCCTGTATTCACACATGCATTAGGCCGGCTGCTCAGCATGGGACACGGAAGCAAGCAGAGATCACTGGAGTAGTGGTTTTGCTCCAGTGATTTCCAGCTTTCAGGGGCATCAACCAAGTATGGTACACAGTATACATAGTTACAGTGGTCCAGGCTGGACCACTGTAAATATGTAAAAATATACCGTCACTAGAATTCATCTTTAATGGAGACATTTCGACGCTGAATTTCAACAACAATATTGCTGCAGGTGAATTCCAGTTACAAGTAAACAAGGAAACTGCTGTGGTACTGGAGGGTGCCTTGATGTTTCACGGAGATGTCTCTGGAGGAAAACCCCGCAATAGCTCTTTTTCTGATAATGTTTTTATTCCAGAATCAAAGTGTGCACAAATAATTTTAGACTTTCCAGTCCACAGCACATGAAATCAATGGAGCACCTAGGCATACTTGGCTTTTCCTATCCGTCATTTTTCGCTTTTGCTACTGCATTGTGTGCCAGGAAATACATTAACCATGCTTATATTAATTAAGCAAGATTGAGTGCACCATAGATGAATGAGCATTTGAGCAGGCTTGCCTTCATTAGGACATTTGGAATCATTAAGTATTATGTATGCCCATGTCAGAAAAACATCAGCCTCCCACTAAGATTATCATATTAGATTTACTGATGAATTTACTTTCATTCTGTCCATACTCAGCATTAGTTTGTCATTTGTTTATTTTGATGCACATTTTCATGCATGGGATAAGTTGTATGATGCCATGTGTAAATCAATAATAAGGTAAAATTTTCATAGACATTTATATTATCCAAAGCAGTGGCAGGCGCTCATTAGGGGCGCACGGGCACAGCCCTCCCTAAACCATGTACCCAGCCCCCTGATCAACATGCAGGGCACCGGATGCATGGATTTCTATGGATATATATATATATATATATATATATATATATATAGTTTTTTTAGAAGAACACGATTAGAGCCTGAGGCTCTAATTGGCTTAAAAAAAGCCTGGGCTTTGGGAAGCAGAACACTGCGCCCTGAGCCCACCCTATTATGTGACATTAGCGAATTAATATTCGCTAATGTCTTCCTGTTTCTTCTCCTGACCAATCAGGGAGTAAGTACAAGCTCCCATTGACGGGAGCCCTAAGATCCAATTGGCCAGGAGGAAAATGGATGGCAGGGACACAGAGGAGATGAAGGGGGAAGTTGACGCCGCAGCGATGACCTGCACGTGGTAAGTGCAGAGCTGATGGGGGCCTGGTGGGTGAGAGGGCCAGCCGGGGACCAGAGGGGGGGTGAGCAATGTTGTCAATAATGTGTGGTGGTGAGCTCGAGCGATGGGGGGTTAGTGTGGGGTGGCGGGCTGGAGCAATGGGGAGGGTGGAGGGTCTGTGGTCAGGTCTGGCTGTTTTTTTTTGGCTATGGAATTTGATAATTACAAATAGCACTTGAAAAAACAATGACACCCTGTTCCTGGGGCCTAACACCCCTCTCTACCCATGCTTCTACACTTGCATAGTCCAAAGAGGGGAAAGGTGGCAGTTACAAAATATGCAGAAAAGATTTACTCAAAGGAGAAGTATAGCTAAAGTTTGTTTTTAGCAGACAGTCACAGAGCCGATCCAGGCTGGTGCAAGATCACAACAATATGTTGAGATTGGCCCACAACCCTGGACTGGCACCTGGCTAAGCCTCTCAACAAGCTGCTGAGAGCCTGAGCCAGCAGCTCCCACCCCTCCACAGCCCAGTGCACCAGTGAGCACAGGGAGAGGGGGCAAAGTGACAGCGGTTCCTGACAGTTACCATCTCTGCTCCAAGAGCTCTGAGAACCAAGCTATCAGCAGTGTTTGACCATCTTAGAGACGGTGGGGGACAGTGCATCATTGGACCGATGCCGCATCCACCTAGGTAAGTATGATTCTTTAAAAAAAATTAAAAATTCCAATACTTCATACAGCATTGGCCATCTCAGGGCGCAAGGTCACTTTCCTATGTGTCATTTGAGCCTGGATATGAAATCTGGGATGTCACATGATTAAGCACAGGGGCTGTATGGGAAAGCATTGGATTTCCCATCACTTTCTTTACCATAGACAATGGTCATTGGGCCAAATAGAAAGGGGGGAACTCCTCAGAAGTGGCACAGATAGCTATAAAAACCTCACCCTTCCGGGTCTATCCAAAAGTAAAAGTTGGCTATACATATAATTAGAAATATACTGCTCACCACTTCTGGTCTATAACATAAAGCCATTAAATAATTAATGAATAATACCAGTCATGGCTATATTATATATAGTTATATGTAATGTAGTAATGTTTTAACTGTACCTGCCCATTTCCCCAGGAAGCTGTAAATCACTGCTGTAGACCTCGCTACTCCAGTGATCTCCACTTGCTTCTTTTCTGCTGCTTTTACAATGAAAATCTATGGATGTTTTTATGGCTTAGTGTTTGGCGCCATCTAGCGGCAAACACTGAAAGTGGACATAAATAAAATAATAATTTTTGCTTTCACAAGCATTGAACTATTTACAGGAAATGACTGTTATTTACATTGGAGAGTTTACCTTTTTACCCAGGATGCCAGGTGACCTACCCATGGACACCCTCTCTTGCACTGCATGCTGGGTAGGACATAAAAGGACCTTGAGCGGCCATCTTAGCACTCTTGGGAATGCATGGCCTGCCTGTGAGGACTTTTGAGGAGGCCTCCTGGAGGAAGTGGCCTATTGCCTTTGCAGGGCGCAACCCTGCTCGGTTGTGTGAGTGACCTGAAGTGCCAGAGACACAGTGATCGGATTGAGAGGATCCAGAGACACTCGTTTGAGCATCAGAAGACCAGGTCCATCTGTCGGAACGGAATGGAGTGACGGAGCTGGCTGATGTAGAAGCAAGCTGCAAACACCGGACCAAAGTTACCACACCAAGCTTCTCATCCAGTTGGTGAGCGGGTTACAGCCCACAGTTTACTAAACTTTGCACCTAGTCAGACTTGTATACAGGCCTCGCTGGGATCCATAGTCCCACGGAGGAGGAGTATAGCAACTGACACTAGGCAGGCATAAGGCCTACTTACTATCGCATCTCAAGTATTGTCTTATAATTACAGAAGCAACACTAGGATCTTCCTTAATTTAACTTTAATTACTTTAACCATTGGATTACAAATTATAAGGAATTATGGTTGCTAGCGAAGACAAGAAGAGTAAAGATTGAGTACTTTAAGTGAGATCTCACGCACAGCTATAAAAGTAGGGGGAGCTCCCGTATATGTATGTATTTATGTATATATGTATATATATATATATATATATATGTATTACAGTAGTATAACCAGACCTAAAGTCCTCCTTGCGTCAGAGAAATACTAAAACAGCGCTAAAACAAAAATAAAAATAGAAATAAAAAATTTGATGGTAATGAAACCATAGGGCAATGGCAAACACCACAGCCAACAGTCTTTATGTAGCAGATGGATATGTGGACAGTTCAGGTAATTCAGTCACTTTTCTCTTAGTGTGCACCTTCCACCAGAGTAAGAATGCAATTATCCACCTCGAGAAGCACACACCCCTCTGGGGTACAAACTCACCAGACGCCGCTAGAAAGAAAGCCTTGTATCTGTGTCCAAACACCGCTCTGTGCTGACACCCCACTTATCCAGAAGGTTCACTGGTATAGGTACTCCGATTGTATCATAAAACAGAAGGATAGATGTACATAGCGTAATCCTGTTTATTATAATGCAACATACCCATACAGCAGAAACCCCCCTTAATCCTAGCTGCTTACATTTAAAATGCAATCAACAAGCATAAAGAAATACAATAGAGGGCGCTATCACCATCTCCAGCCGTCTGCTGGAAGTGTGCTGTTCCTTGCAGACACTGTGTTACACTTCCGGATAGAAGGCAGAGAGCGATGGAGCACACAATGTCACTTCCAGTTTCCGTGCTGGTCAGGCCTTGACCGGTTTCGTCATTCGACTTCAACAGAGGGCATGACAGTACAGCATTTTTTTTTATTTTAATGTCTGAGACATCAGCATATGATATCGAATAGTTCAACACATCTACCTGCTGCTGGCACTGTAGGATTGATGTGGCGCTGAGTGGGTGACCCATAGGCCATAGTTATACCTAATTTATATTTATATATATATATATATATATTGCTGTTAACTGTTTTATCAAAATTCATTGTCCTGTCATTCTATGTTGGGATGACAGTACAATTGCTGTAATCACCTGTTTACCAATATATACAGTAAAATATACCTTGGTTAAGTACCCCGTTGCGTGGAGTATTGTTTTCTCCCAGCAGGTGGAGCCAGTGGATCCTGAGAGGACAATACAGGTGTATTGTGTTATTTTATATTGTACTGTATGGTATTATTACACCACAGCTGTGTCAAGGGGACTGAGGCGTGTTAGTGGGGTTTATTACTAGAGTGCAGGCCCAAATCAAACCAGCAGCTCCTTTAGGGGTCAGTGCTGCACAAAGTATTCTCTGATTGAATGAGGTGGACATCACCTCCCTACTTTTCCACCTCATCCAATCAGTATGCAAGAGTGCAATGAATCCAGTGCAGGACCTGGCAGGTAAAGTTCACTGCAGTAGTCTACTTCAGTGATTTTCAGCTTCTAGGGGGATTTGCCAAGTACAGAATATGCATAGTTACAAGCTGGGTTAACTGGATTGACCTGTTTTGGCAAGGTATACAGCTTCTGCCTTGTTTGAAATCATCATATTGGAAATAAAAGCAAGCCTGCCAGGAATTTTAAACATTAAAATGCAAAGGTCCTGCCCTTTACTTTTGTTAGCCAGAAAAGCCTCTTCTGTGATTCTGTTTTCACTTTGTTACTGTTAGTTTGGCTTTTCCAAATTCAGGTTCACCTACACAAATAAGCTAAATCTTGTCCATGTACATTTCTCCTGTAGAGTTGAATTTGGTTGGGCAGGGGTATTTGATTTTGATGGCATTAGCTCCCACAGTGGGGCTTAGTCCAAAAGTGAAAGAAGCCAAGCATTTACTGATATAGTGAAATAAACATTAAAAACTAAAAAAAAAGCAGAAATTATGGGTAACAAATGTAATAGCAGGCATATCGTTGTTTCACATTATATCAACTTGTATGATTATACATAATTATGGTTGCGTATTAGCATATACCCACTTCCTCTCTACTAACTGAAAACATAAAATAACCTTGTAGAAATCAGCTTTTCCGAAATTATGGTTTATCCAATAATCCCATTGTTTTGAACAACTAATCTCCATTGAGACCATGCTATGATCACTATAAGCTAAGGAACTCCTTCTTGCATGATTGTTCTGGCAGCTAGCAAAAGAGTTGAAGTTTGTATAAGAATTTTAGTCTAATTCACAAAACAAGATAATGATTTAAAGTAAAGGCTTTGTAAAGGATGAAAGTTTTGTACCTTCATGCATGATGGTAAAAACATTCTCTGTGTAGCAGCTCCCCCAGCCCCCTAATACTTACCTGAGCCTGATTTTCATCCAGCAATGTGTATGAGAGCCATTCTCCCTTCTTATTGGCCATTGGCTCCCGTTGCTGTCAATCACAGCCAGTGAGTCAATGAGGAGAGAGAGGGAGTGAATCGGGGCCAAGCCGCAGCTCTGTGTGTGAATAAACACAGAGCAGAAGCCCTTTACCATGTGATTTGCCGTATCCAATCACGACTGATCTCGATGTCAACAGGAAAAGCCTTTGATCAGCTTTTCCTCACTTGCGTCTAACAGACACGAGTAGAGGAGAGCCGAACGGTGGCTCTCCTGACAGGGGAATCTGCGACGATTTTTTAGCACTAGACCACTAGGGAAGCCGCCTTGACCACCAGGGAAGGGGGCAACATGTGAGTGGCCACGTATGTACCCCAATGCCATCCACATGTGTAAATAAATGCTCAATCTGTGCCAATCAGTGCTCACAAATGGGCACTGACTGGCACCATCATGTAACACATTTGAAAATGTGTAAATCAGTGTTGCCCAGCAATGCCACCCATCAGTGTCATCAGTGCCACCCATCAGTGTCCTCTGATCCCCATTGAGCAGGCAGAAGACAGGTCTGTGTCCGCTCCACTTATGCAGAATGGACACACACACAGCCCGCTCTCCTCTATTGGTGGTCAGATGTAAACGGACCACCTGCCCATTTACATCCGACTGTCATCCAATCTGATCTGCCAGATGGATGGGGAACAGACCAGATCGGATGTCAGCGGACACATGTCCTTTTACATCTACCGCTCACTAAATGGTCCCATCTGGTCTGCCTAAAAAACTGTCAGGCAAACCCAATGTAAAAGGGACATAACTGAACATAATAATCAAAATATTTACCTGCTTCCCTTGAAAGGAGAAATAGCCAATGTCAAACCATTATGGCTGCGCTTACCCCATAGATGGTAACATTCTTGAAGAAGTTAAACAGGGAATGCTAAACACCTCTCTATGTTGGCTTATATGTCCATGTACACATAGGCCTTTATAGGTGTATAAGGGAAGGGGTATTTAAAGGCAGAAAAAAAATAAAACATTGCCAGCATTTAGTTTAGAATAGGAACATTTTGTGCTAGGCACATTTGGCTCTTGAGCATTCATTAATTTCAATGGTCCGAATAAATTCCTTTTCTGACCAATGAAATGTATGAATGCCTGATGTGCCTGAACGCTTTAAAAAAGGCAGCTTTAGAAACGTTTTTAACACAGCTTTCTCCTGCCAGAAGATAGGCTTTTAGAAGAGTTGCAGTGTGCGTGAGACATAAAGCTCGCCATGCACGTAAAGATTTCTCATTCCTGCTAGACTTATGAAAGAAATCCATAAATTTCCCCACCTGTGTTAAACAGCATAGATCAGGGGTGTCCAAACTTTTTTCAAAGAGGGCCAGATTCGATGAAGTGAACATGTGTGAGGGCCGACCATTTTGCCTGACATTCTTTGAACCATTAAAATTCGGTCATTCGAGCACTCAAACCTGGCCCAACAAAAATTCTTGTGCCTTTGTCGCGCTCGTTTGCCCGACACACAGACGAATGCTCTGTTCTTTAGGGGTACCGTTAAGTCTTAATGGTACCCCACACATTGGAAACATGGGGTGCTTTTGGTGCAGCGCAATAAAAAAAAAAAAAAAGCTCTGGGACTTCTTTCCCTGCATTTTTGTGGGTATGGAAGCCCATTGAAATGCATGGGCTGCCCTACACACAGCATGCAGCCATGCAGATGTGAGCCAAGGGCTTATTGGAGGGGCAGTAAAACTACATGGTTAAGCTGTTTTTACCACCCCCAACTTCTCCCCCTTTAGCTGCAGAGGGAGCAGCTGGGGGTGTACACATGCTGTGGCTGCAGCTGGAGGTATGCTCAGGGTGAATGGGCCTGCACTGCAACTACCCCGCAACTGTGTGGACTGCACAGTTGCGGTATAGTGATGCTACATTTACGGGCTTAAAACAGGTGGTGAGGAGGCAACATAATGCCTCTTTACCACCTTTCAAATGCCTCTGAAAAGCGATCTGTATATGGATTGCTTTTCAGAGGAGCAGCAATCCTGGCTGCCATCACACACACAAGCACCACAAAAGCAGTTCTGATGGTACAAGAATGGGGGGGGGGGGTCTGGATTAAAAGTAACACACATGCATACACATACACACAGACATACACACATACAGACACATGCATACACATACAGACACATGCATATACTTACATACATACAGACACATGCACACACACACATACAGACACATGCACACACGTACATACATACAGGCACATACATACAGACATACACGCACATACAGACATACATACACACACACACACATACATGCACACAGATACATACAGACACACATGCTGCACACACATACAGACACACATACAGACAGACATACACGCACATACATACAGACACACATGCACATACGCATACATACAGACATACATGGACACACACACACATGCAATCATACATGCACAGACACACACACACATGCACACACACACACAGACACACATGCACATACAGACACACATACACACACACACACACACACACACACACACATACATACATACATACATACATACAGACATGCACACACACACACATATAGACACACATGCACACACATACATACAGACATGCACACACATGCACAGACACACATACATACAGACACACATACATACAGACACACATGCACACACACACATACACACATGCACACATACATACATACATACAGACACACATGCACACACATACAGACAGACATACAGACATGCACACACACACATACAGACACACATGCGCACATACATACAGACACACATGCACATACATACAGACACACATGCACATACATACAGACACACATGCACATACATACAGACAGACATGCACACATATACATACAGACACACATGCACACATACAGACACACATGCACACATACAGACACACATGCACACACATACATACATACAGACACACATGCACACACACACATGCACACATACATACATACATACAGACACACATGCACACACATACAGACAGACATACAGACATGCACACACACACATACAGACACACATGCACACATACAGACCCACATGCACATACATACAGACACACATGCACATACATACAGACACACATGCACATACATACAGACACACATGCACATACATACAGACACACATGCACATACATACAGACAGACATGCACACATATACATACAGACACACATGCACACATACAGACACACATGCACACACATACATACATACAGACACACATGCACACACACACACATACACATAAATAAAGCCTTTTTAAAACGAATCTAGCTTGTAGTACAGTACCTTTCCATTCCATTTCCTCATTCAGCCGGGTACTGCACTGTAGGGGGAAGCAGAGAGCACAGCACACTCCTCTGCACTTTACTTTCACTTTTGAAGCCGACGGAGCTTCACACAGTGCCGGGGATCGGCTCATTTGACAGCCCTGATCCCGCAGCACACCAGGCGGGCCGTTCAAAACCGGACTGCGGGCCGCGATTGGCCCGCGGGCCGGACTTTGGACATGCCTGGCATAGATGGATGAATCTCCTGTTGCCAGCTATTGTATTCTATTATCCAGTACCCATGGCTACCTAAATACCTGAACAGTGACTGCATTCAATTTCTCAATCAAAGTTTGTCAAGCTGGAAGGTGTTAGCAGGACCACCCCTGCCTTGGGTTTTGGCAGGTTCAGATCCAGAGATGCCAGCTGCATACTTCATATATAAATCTTGGGTTTTTCTATAGATGTTGAGCTGGCTGGCTGGTCTGGCTGACCATTACGATAAAAAACCAATGCAGATGCTCAGGAAATGGGAGGTTGGTGCCAAGCATGACTGTGATTTATATCAATATCTACTCATTTTTTTAAAATGCAGTGTTCACTAAAGATAACCTTAGTTTTTGCATTTTGATCATGTGTTTAATCTAAATTATTCAGGTTTGCGACAGGTTTTAGCTTTACTTTTTGCCATTTGAAAACAACAATAGTTGTTGTGATGTAATAATTGTAAAACTACAAGATGTAGGGATAAATTAGTGTAAGTACCGGCATTTACGATGATAATAGTGATGTATGGTGGAGGGAACATCATGATTTGGGCTTGCTTCACTGCCTCAGGGCTTGCACCACAAGCCATCATCAAAGGAAAAAGAATTCCCAAGTTTACTAAACTATTCTACATGATAAGATTGATGTGGTTGTCTACCAGCTAAAGCTTAGTCCTGAGGGCACTCCTGTCCGGTCCCATGATCAGCTGTCAGCAGTCTCTTCAATGTAGAGGAGAGTCAGAAAGCTGCTCCATAGTCAGGGCTTTCTTTTAGCGGGAACGTGGGGGAACGCAGTTCCTGCAACCTCTAGCACTGAATATATGTAAAGGCCAGAAATGCTGGGGTGTGCTGAAGGGTCTATTGATGCTGGCTGCTGGGGGATCTAATGCTGTGGGGGGTATATTGTTGCTGGGGGGGGGGGGGGGGTCCTGTGTTGCTGGGAGAGATCTATTGTTGAGGGAGGAGTCTATTGTTGCTAGCTGGGGTGGGGGAATATATTATTGCTCAAGGTTTATTGTTGCAGGGAAGATTTATTGTTGCTGAGTGTGTCTATTGTTGCTGAGGGCATGTATTGTTGCTGGAGTTGAGCTATTGTTACTGGGGGGTGTATTTTGATGCTTGGGGTCTATTGTTGCAGGGGGTCTATTGTTTCCAAGGGGTTTATTGTTGCCAGGGGAATCTAATGTTGCCGGGGGATTTATTGTTACTGGGGCGATCTATTGTTGCTGATAGGGATCTGTTGTTGCTGGGGATCTATTGTTGCTGATTGGGATATGTTGTTGCTGGGGGCTCTATTGTTGCTGGCTGCAGAGATGTATGTCACTCCTTTCCTTTTATTAACAAATTTCATACATTTAGCACCACAAAATTATACTTGGTACTGTATTCTCTAAAAGGATGATTGGCACGCGCAACCCTTCAGGCCGATCTCTCCTCAACACAAAGGAGAGATCGCGTGACCAGGAAAAAAGGGGAGGGAAAAAGAGAAAGATTTCCCAAAAAATAATTCTTCAGAAACCATCAGTATTCACAAAAATAAGTCCGTGGGACCCGCGATCACGCTCATGGAGCTCCCGTCGGGCACATGCGCCCACCCACAAGCTGTCTCTTAAAGGGCAATGTACAGGTACGTGATTCTTCCTGTATGTGCCCTTCTGCCACAGTATATCTGCGTGAGGCGGTCGGGAACTGGTTAAGAAATATCCATATGTTGACATAATTAAAATAAGCAACCTCTACCACATACATATAAAAGTCTAAAGGTACAGGTGGCCACCACAAACAGACATACACACCCCTCTCATGTAATGCACAGCTGTTGCTCAGTGTTACATCCTATTTCCAGCACAAGGTGGAAACAAATTAATGGGGAACTGGGCAGTCCATTTATCATTTCTAGCAAATTGATAATAAATGTAGAATCTGACTTTCAGGACATCCGTCCAATAGCTAGATGATTAATAAAGTCCACTTTGGATATTAAGTACCCCTGGTATCATAGTTCACTTATGTTTAGACAATGGGTTAACACATATGCATCCACCTAAAAAGACACACCTAAGTTGCCCAGTTAGCAGTAGCAGCTGTTGACTGGTTAGTAGATCCTATAGGACAATTGTGGGAATAGTAGATTATATGGATAACTCCAAGTAGATATTGGAAAGGTCTCACCACTTGTCCATCTCTCTTGAATAAGTCTCATCCAAGTCCCTCAATGCTGTTTTTGGCTGGGTTAGGTCTCAAAAGGGTGTACACAAAGTTCATCAGCTGTCATGTGAGCGGAGATCTCGCGGGTCCTTGTGAGAACTCACCGAGACGTGCGCCCGCACGGGGGGGTAGTCTGAGTAGTGGCTCATTCGTATGTACACAGTCAGCGTCCTGACATCATGCTGACATATTTCACTTGCAATCCAAGTTTCTTCAGAGCATAAAGGAGAGATCGTGTAACCAGACCTGAATCTCTCCAAAATAGACCTCCTAGCTATAGGGATTAGGCCCCTTGGCCTTCCAGCTGTAGTTATGCAGATCGTTACTTTACAGCTTTAGATAGAATAGGCTAAAATGGGGGTGGAAGTATGTTTAGCCTTAGTTAGCTTTTGACTGAACTTCCACTTTAAGCACATTGTGTTTGTCTATTAATGTGAAATATATTACTAAAGTGCTCATATGAGTAATAAATAACATAAAAACTAAAATAATGTGACTAATTATATTAATGAAAAACAGTTGCACCTATTTGAAATGTGTTCTGGTACCACATATAAAATTGAATAACAAAAATGATTAATAGTGCGCTAAATTTCAAATATAAGCTTCACAATAAACTCCAGTGAGTATGTGACAAAACGTGATCATTAAAATATATGCAAAAAGTCCACATGCACAATATTATAAATAAATAAAAACTCTTGATTGCTGAAGAAACGGGAATAAACTCAATCCATGTTCTGTGACAGTCTCTGCAAAGAATACGTGCTGACAAGTAATCACCACCACATCGTTGTTAGAAGTGCTGTTTCCTGATCCTGTTTTTGATCATTCAACAAAGTGATCAAAGCGGGATCAGGATTCAGGAAACAGCACTTCTAACAACCACAGCCTAAAGCTGGCCATACTTGTTCACCACTTTGGCACTAGAGGTGAGAAAAGCTATAATGTGGGTCATCTCTGGTGTTGTAAACAGCTTCCTCCAGAATCTTCATCACTCTTGCTAATCATGTGGACCCAAACCAAGTATACACTTAACATAACATCTTGATACCATGGTGATGTTTTCATGGTGGAGAATCAAGCTAAAATATCACAGCTAAATTTTAATTGCAGCCACTTCCTATCTACATGCATTCCTGGTATCGAGAGCGCACAAGTATGCCCCCCCCCCCCATCAAGTGCTCAGAAGACAGGAGGATCCAGGAGTGCTAGTGGGGACCCCAGGAGAGGAGGATTGGGGTTACTCTGTGAAAAATACATTGCACAGGTCAGAAATTGTAATCTGGAGAAAGAAATTGTCTATGGAAAAGTCCTGGTATTCCTGGAGCCATTTACTGAAAACCAGTGTACAATCGACCTGACCCATTTGTGGATTAATATTATCCCCTTCCCACCCAGCCTATAGCAGGATGATGGCCGAGCGGTGGTTCAGTTATCCTGACTGGACGTCATATGATGTCCAGCAGGATAACAGCTGCCGCGTGCCCATGGGGGTGCACATCGTGGTGATCATTGGTGGGGTGTGTCAGTCTGACACAGCGCTATATAGATCTTGGTAAAGAGCTTCTGATGGAGGCTCTTTACCACGTGATCAGCCGTGTCCAATCACGGCTGATCACAATGTAAACAGGAAGAACCTTTGATTGGCTTTTCCTCACTTGCATCTGACAGGCAATGGCTCTCCTGACAGGGGGGTCTGTGCTGATTGTTTAGCGCAGCCCTCCCAATGGATGCCCTGGCTGGATGACCAGGGACACCACCAGGACCACCACAACAGATTGATCACCAGGGGTGCAACCATAGACTGCCATGGATGCCAGTAAGTGCCCAAACAATGCCAATCAGTGCCCACACATATTGCCAGTGAGTGCCTGCCAGATTTCTCCCTATCAGTGATGCCCAGAAATGCCATCCATCAGTGTCCATCGGTGCCACCTATCAGTGCCCATCCATGCCCATCAGTGTCCACATATCAGTGTCAGTGCCCACCCGTGCCACCCATCAGTACCACCCATAATTATCCATCACTGCCACCTATCAGTGCCATCTGTCAGTGCCCATCTGTGCTGCCTATCAATGCACATCAGTGCTGCATACCAGTGGCACCTATTAGTGCCCATCAGTGTCACCTATTAGTGCCCATCATCAGTATCCATCAGTGTCACCTCATCAGTACCAACTCATTGGTGCCACCTCATCAAGTGCCCATCAGTGCCACTTTATCATGACCATTAGTGAAGCCTCATCAGTGCCCATCAGTGAAGGAGAAAACTTATTTAACATTTAACATTTTATAACAGAAACAAAGAAAATATGTTTTTTTTCAAAAAGTTTTGGTCTTTTTTTTATTGGTTGCACAAAAAATAAAAATGCCAGCATTGATCAAATACCACCAAAAGCTCTATTTATGGGAACAAAATTATAAAAAAAAAATGGGTACAGTGTAACATGACCGCGTAATTGTCATTCAAAGTGCGACAGCACTGAAAGCTAAAAATTGGCTTGGGCAGGAAGGGACAAAAGTGCCTGGTATCAAAGTGGTTAAAAGTGCCAATAGACCCAAGGGTTTTTGTCTATTGTTGTGACTTGAATGAGGATCAGATCACATTTTATGTCAAATTACTGAAAACCAATTAGGGCAGGTCTTAGATTATGCAATTTACTTTCCTTCCACCATGGGTGGAAGAAAATTGCTTGATTCCCCCAATAACACAGTAAGTAAAAAAACGGGAAAGTTGGGACTTTGAATTTGAGGTCATGGACAACGTGTGGGTTAGTTGGATGAAAATTTAATATTTATTGAAAATAAAGAAATGCATAAACATTCCAATCGCAACACCACATGAAGGAAAAACATTGTAATAAATATTGTTCCAAAAATATACACAACCACATAATATGTGCGCATGTAAAAGACATCAGGGGTACATAATATATATCGCTCAATGCCACATAGTGGTCACAACTGATAAGTGAATACACACAGTAAATTCATTTATATACAACATAGCAGCATTATGAAGAGAATAACACATGTAAAGGAAAACAATAATTAATAAACCATGATTGACAAGTATAAACATATTCCAAATTGATAGTAAGATGTGAACATCTGTCTGCAATCTTAAATTGCCCGATGCGTTTGTGTAAACCACTCATCAGGGGCAGATGCTGGATGATATATAAAACCACTACAGGGAGATGTGAACAATATGTGGAGCCAGGGCCATAATAGTAGTCCATGCCGGGAGCTGAGGTAGTGGGGCAGCGCCGAGGTCGGGGTGCATACACAAAGGCCCACCCCAAAAAACACACAGAAAACTAATTGCCAAATTGCATGGTAAAGCAAGGTGCTGTGCCTGTATTAACTGCCAAGATGGATATAGGTCCCAAAAAACAAATAAAACTAGTTCTGAATAGGAGCAGCATCGTGGATATGTGGCACACCAACTGTGTGAGGGGAGGCCATATACCCATCCGGCCCAGGTGCATGCCGACCTATACCAGCGTCACGTAAGCATGGCAGGGCAGGGAGGGGCTCCGACATCAGCGGAATGCACTGTCTAAGAAGACTCCCATAATCTGCCGGCTAGCTAAATAACTCATGCTGCATGTCATGACACCAAATGATGATGTCACACGTGCAGCCGGATACGTGGCACCGATGCGCTGTGGGCACCCGCCCAAACCCCTAAAGCAAATGCACACCCCCGGAAAACCCCACCACGGCAGAGGAGAGGAAGAAGAAGAGGGGATACACAGAGCGCATCGCAGCTCCCGAACAACAGACAGTAATAACGGACCTGTATAGCCACACAATCACATCTAAGTCCCCGAATGATTATCTGTGTCACAACAGTACTGTGTCATCTCATGGGCACGGAAAACTGTGTCTTGATTTGACAAGACCCAGACATGGTAATTACCATTCAGGTCATGAAACCTCACACCTGGTTGGCTGGGAACACTGCCAGCCTTGTCCATAGACCTCCATCCCTATCACAGGAAATAACGGAAGGATTGGGACTTTAAATGAGGCATATGGGAAGTGTGTCTCCATCCCTAGTTCAGTGCTAAAAAACAGGAAAGTTGGGACTTTGAATGAGGTCATGGACAACGTGTAGGTTAGTTGGATGAAAATTGCATATTTATTGAAAATAAAGAAATGCATAAACATGCCCCAGTAAGTGTTGATGGGGGAAACCCTTCCCGAAGCACTATTGTATTCTTGCCGCAGGAAGCCTTCCATTGCCAGCAGAATGCAATAATTAGTGTTGCCAACTATAGACGGTGGCACTTTTTAAAAAAAAAGACTTTCAGACTGCTAGTACACAAGTCAGTTGATAGATCGATTTGTGTATACAACCAGGGTGCCCATAAATGGATCCAAACCCATTTTAATCCATATATGGCCAGCTTAATTCCGAGGAGTTCACATACTCGCCATTGTATTTGTTTAACTTTATGTTTCTGCATTTTAGCAGATGCACAATCTGAGTTTTGTTGTTCAATAGAAGTTTTGTAATTCCCACTTAATATACAGCACATGTGCTACACAATTATGCCATGTAGAATCCTGTTTTTATTTGAATTTGTGCAGGTGTCTTTTTAACCTTTCTATTTCAATTTTTCTTTTCATAAAATGGAATGTACTGTGATTGTAATGGAAACCACCATACTACATTTCCCAACCTGAGGCCAGCCCTGACCTCCGGATGATAAATTCTGTATATACCATCTGCATGTTCCTGAACACAAGCTGGGGAAACTGAATTGTCTGGGATCAGGCTCAAATGAATGGACATTCGCTTTCATTTTTCAAAGTGTATTATTTGAACTACAGTATTTAAAAATCGAACGTTTTTCATTTTATAGAACTTTACCAATCCTTAAAGCAGAGGGATTTTTGATCACAGGATAAAGGCAACATATGAGAATGTTTACTCATCTTTGAGCTGCATGTTCTTAGTCTTGAAACCTATTGCTTGGGTTCACAAATATTCATTTTACCGCTGGCAGCTCTGCAATGGCTTCCCATTGAGCCAATAGTTCCCACTGTGCTAAATCAGAACACCAGCAGGCAGCCAGCCCTTACTCTGCATGACTGACGGCAGAGGGTGTTACAGTATAGCTGAATTAATGAAGTAAAAGAAAAGTAGCCAAACACTTGTGAGCTTGACAAGACTTTTATTATATTTATGACAAAAATAGCACTATGGCTTTATATAATTTCCATATTGTAATCCAAAAAGGCATTGTATGAACAGCTTGATCGCAATCGATCTACTGAACACAAATTGCTGGTTTGAGTTATGCTTAGGCTATATAATAGCACATTGGTAGAAAAAAAATATAAGTAAACAAGTGAGGAATAAGAGAAAAAATATTATTTGCAAAATAATACCATATATAACAAAATTGTAATGAGTTATATTTTTATATTAACATAGTTTTATGATGAACCTAATATAACAAGACATGTTAAGTGACCTAAATATTTATAAAATCAGCACTTGGGAAAGTCCCCCTGAAAATCAAACCAGCTGCAGCTGTAAATACCCCATTACCCCAAATAGATAGGGTCCGAAACGTTGGTCGCTGAGGGAGGAGTGAGACACTTAGTGGTTATTTTCATTATTGCACATGCTTAACATGACTCACTGGTGAAACTTCAGTTGCTGGGGGGAGGTGTGTGACACCTAGTGGCTGTTTTCATTATTGCACAAGCTTAACATGACCCACTGGTATATACTGTAGGATCCAATCAATTTTCTGTTAAGCCTTTAATACATTTTTTTATTATGCACTGTATGGAAGACAAACCGATTATTGAAGTGGTTTAGCAGAGTAGAGTGCATTACCCAGTACCCCTATGAAAATACTCAATTTGCTCTGGTGAATTAGGAAAATGGTGGTTTAGATGACTACCTACCAGTTCATTAAGTGCAGATTTTGCACACTTAGGACACTTTTCCCTCTGTCCCCTACACAAGAAGTCTGCACCTAGAAAAGCATGTGGGATGTACCTAGAAATCCCACTTTTACCAACATCCAATTATACAATTTAACCCCTTCATAATCTCAACCTGAAGAGTAAAGTGAACCTGTTGCTGAATTTTTTATATAAAAAGGCAGTAAAACAAGACATCTCATACTTACCTTGCCCAGTGCTTGTTCCATGAATCATCATTCTGTTGCTGTACTAAGTCACTAGAAGGATCTTCACAGCCAATATACCTCCAGTATGATGGACACCTGCATCCCCCTTTGCATTCTGTCTCACTACCCCCAACGTTACTACCGTGCACATTGTAGCAAGATTTTGGTAAATCTGCAGTGGATTTATTTTCCATTTAAAACACAACACTGGTCAATGCTCTCCCAGTTCCCATCACTTGTCACCTATTGCCATACTTATAAGAACCATAAAAAGCCATGTGAAGCTCTTTTTTCTCACCTTACTCTGCTGTCTGTATCCTTCATTGATTCTGCTTCCATAAGTGAAAACCAGTTATTAAGTCCATGCCTGCATGTTTTGCTTGCGTCTATCTAGCGAGGTTACTTTGTGGGATAAGCAAGGAAACTGAGACCTCTGCAGTCTGTAAATGTGCTTTTATTATACAAAAATTCTGTACATACAAAATTATTACAATATTAGGAATACAGTACGAGACTGACAGATATATATAACACGCAAAATGCCTAGCAAATAAACAGCCTATGGTCTATAAGAATAGAAATACACTTGAAAGTTACTTAACTTCAGTTACTGTATGTTCATGATCTCCATTGACAGAGATTCTTCTGGAGATCAGGCACCTTCTTGCATGATGAGTGGCTTCTGGTGTTAAAGCATAATGTAGTGGCTTCTGTTTTAGGCATCATCAGTCATTTTATATGTCAGCTTGTTCACAATGGTTACTTAACAACCAACTAACCTACATCTCGGTAGCTTCAGTTTGAAAGGCACTCTCTTACCTGTTTACTGTAGCTATAGAGACAATAGACTGTTCTCAAACTGCCAACGGAATACAACAATGGCATCTACATTCCCATTGTATTCCCATTGTATCCAGCAGCATTTGTTTGAGAAATTCTGTGTTTGTGAAACCAGAATGCTATGAGTCTTATAGAAAAATTATATTTTTAGCAAATGCAACATATTGCAGCGACTGGTCTTTTCTGTCAACACGCCTGGGAAAAAAACTGTAAAAAAACTCCCCTTCTCTGCAGTGAAGACCCCAGATTAAAGGGGCTTTTAGTTTAACCGCTTGCCGACCAGCCGCTGCAGTTTTACTGCATCAGAATGGCACAATTAAGTTCTGTATGCCTTTTGGCCACTAGGAGTGTGACATGCGCCCGACCCCGGTGCGATCGTGCCCACCTGGCTCCCGCAATCACTTGTGACAGAGCAGGAACAAGGATCGGCGTGTGTAAACATACAGATCCCGGTTCTTTCAGGGGAGTAGAGACAGTAGAGACAGATCGTGTGTTCATACTATGTATAAACACCAATCTCTCTCTCTCTCCTCCTAGACAGTCCCATCCTCTCACAGTTAGAAACACACATAGGGAACACAGTTAACCCCTTGATCGCCTCCTAGTGTTAACCCCTTCCCCGCCCGTGACATTTACACAGAAATTAGTGCATTTTTATAGAACCGATCGCTGTATAATTGTCAATGGTTTCAAAAATGTGTCAAAAGTGTCCGATGTGTCTGCCATAAAATCCCCCCCAAAAAAATAAAAAAAATAAAATGATTGCCGCCATTAGTAGTAAAAACAAAAACAAAAAAATAATAATAAAAATGCCATAAATCTATCCCCTATTTTGTAGACACTATAACTTTTGCGCAAACCGACGAATATAGGCTTTTGTGATTATGTAAAAGAAGACATATTGGCCTAAACTAAGGAAAAAAAATTGTTTTTTAATTAAAATTGTTGTTCTTTTGTTTATTGTGCAAAAAAAAGGCACTCAAATACCACTAAAAGAAAGCTCTATTTGTGGGAAAAAAAGAACATCAATTTGTTTAGGTACATCGTCACACGGCTGCGCAATTGTCAGTTAAAGCGACGCAGTGCCGAATCGCAAAAAATTTCCTTTTCATTGAGCAGCCAAATCTTCCGGTGCTGAAGCGATTAAATTAGTTGTGGAGGTGGTGTTGCTAAGGGTGATGGGCAGGTTAATGGTTTGTTATGCATTAAGCCTGCCATAGATAATCTAATATTCAAGTGATGCAACTCTTTCAACCTGCAACCAACAGGGTTAACTTCCAGAAGATAATGATGACATGTAAGCCTCAAAAGTGCAATAAGTTGCACATCTAACTTTTTGACAAGTTTGTGGTCTGTTGTTTTTTTTTTTTGTTTATCTCTAAAAAGGGAACAATCCCTCCACTGCACAGTTTGAATATAGTACTCCAAAAATATTGTAAACAGCATGTAATGTATTTAATAATTAGATCTTTAATAATCACTTCAGGTTGTCTATAATGTAAAGCCATAAATATAATAAAATAAAACAATTCTCATCATGAAAGTGATGGTAATGTCTGAAGAAAATGAGAGATGGAAGCAAAAAAGAACAACACCGAGCAATTATTTATTTACCATCTAACTGTGCTCTAACCTTAACTTTAAAAGCTGAAAAATGCAAAATCTGGTAAATGCATGTTTAAGTTATGTTTAGGGATTGGGAGACCTTTCTCAATCAACAAAAGCAAACAGTGAAAAGTAAAAGTTATGAATAATTCAATTGATATGTTTGTCATTTATATGTTTACTTCTACTTTATTTTTGATTATCCTTACCCTACTCAAAGTAAGCCTAAAATCTAAAAGTAAACAATGCACAGTTCCCTGGGATGCCCCATATAACATTGCTTCCCTACTAAGTGTAGAGCTCTCTCTGAATTCCAAGGGCCTAATGGTGACACCCAGAGCCAGGGAGAACTGACATTCCTCCTAAGCCCCTGTACACACGGTCGGAGATTTCGACAACCAAAACCGTCGGATTTTGTCCGTCGGATTTTGTCTGTCGGATTGTGTCTGAAACTGTTGCATGCACACGGTCAGACTAAGTTGTCGAAAAATCTGATCTTTCAGAACGTGATGACGTAATTTCGTTACGATGGGACTACATTCAGACTAGTAGCCAATAGCTTTGATGTAGGAATTTGATCTGAGCATGCGTGGCACTTGGTCCGATCAAAATTCGCTACACATGAACGGAGTATGTCCGACCGGCCCAGTTGGTCGGGAAATATTTCCAACATGTTAGAAAATTGGGTCAGACGGATATTCCGACGGAATCAGTCCAATGCATACCACACACAGTCAGATTATCCGACGACACGGTCCGATAGGACACATTCCGACGGATTCTCCGACCGTGTGTACAAGGGCTTAGGGTGCAGGTTACTAGGCATAGTGGGTGCAGTGCAAGTTGGAAAGATTGGGCGCCAGTCGCTTTTTGTAAAAATGAACAAAGTGTTTTTTTTTCTCTTAACAGGAACAGTGGGGAGAGAGGGTTAGGGCTCAGGACACCCTTAGGCAAATGCAATAACAATTAAGGCAAACTCCGTAGACAAAAATAAAACTAGGCAGACAGCAATATAGAACGAGGGCCTTTAAGCTGTATCTGGTAGCAACCACTGCCTCCTATGGCAACAACTGATCTTACCGTATCCTAATGTAGATCTTAAAGTTTAACTCACAGTAACTCATTGTAGATCTTCCAGCTTAACTCACAGTATCCCACTGTAGATCCTTAAGCTTTGCTCGCCGTCTTTCTCACTAGACTTCTCGGACTTTCAGCCACCTGCTGAATTCCCAAGCTTCACCCAGGGCTAACCGCTGTACTTTATCTTCAAGCTTTACTTAGAGCTACCTGCTGTACTCCTTCAAGCTTTACTCACAGCCACCCACTGCCTTCCTGGATGAGTCTCCACTGAAGCTTACCCACTACTTTACTGTCCCCGGCTAGTGAAGCGTCTGCTCTGGTACTCATTCAGAACGTCATCCCTTCCAAACTTGCCTCTGGTAACAGTAGTTGTTGTCCCTTTGTGGCAACTGCTTCTCCTTTACCTCAGACACGATCAGGCTCCCCTCAGGCCAAGCCTCTAACATGGTTCTGCCCCAGACTTCAGGCTTAACCTTCGCTGCTCCTCCTTTGCGGAACCAGAAACTGCTGGATATGCCTTAAGTGGACCTAGCAGCCAGCATGTCTCCTGAATAGGCCTCAGGATTCAAGCCTAGCAACCAGGAGCTTCTCAACACACACCCACCCAAGCCGTGGTGGGAAGAACCCCAATCCCCTGACTTCTCCTCAATAAATAGCTTAACCCAGCATACACAGTGGTCAAATAAACTCCTGCTGATTGGTTGAGACAACCTAGTTACTCATTGTCTGAATTTATGTTAATCTATCATTTTAATTCCAAAAGCAACAATGCCACCTATTGACAGAAGAGAGACTACCCCAAACTCAGACTTAGGACAGGAATCAGTGGATTAACGTACCAATTAGCCAGTCTAGTTACCACCTAGCACAACTAGATTAGCAGCCTTGTTTAGGACCAAGGAGCTACATAAAGAAATACTATACATTGAAAAAAAGAACAGTATTAGGAATACTATACATTGTTATTAGAATAGTACCTAAGAAAAAGGAAAACAAAATTCTGATAAGATTAAAGTCACTGGGGACAGAAAGTATTACCCCACAACAGTCTGCAATATTAAGCCCTGTTATGGACTGAGAGCCCAAAGCTTTTTTGTGGATTGACCAGTGTCAGCCCTGCCCAGTGTCTTTTGCTAAATTACTATCACTCTCAGATCTTTACTATATAAAGGCTAATCATTCTGTAGTCTAACATAAGAACTAGTTGGGCTCTTTGAGATAACACAGAAAGGGTGCAGATGACACAGGGCAGTCCTAAATTTCATACACGATCAATAGGTTTTGTGCACATATAAAAAATGAATAAAATAACACTTTCACGAGATGCACCCTCCAAATTTTCCCGCATCTGGGCCTGTTGACTAATTTACAAAAAACAGACCAATGCTGATGGGATTAGATCATACCCATCCCCCAAACTAAACCTCAACTCTAATTTACCAGTTCCCCTGCTTCTTAATTTTTTCCAACGTTGGGCCTCCCTTCCCTACACAAGGGACGAGTCTGGGAGGTCTCTCGTCAAGGTAGTTTATTAGGCAACAACACCTATGAAAATGTTTGTTTATTTTTTTAAATATGAAACCCTCCTGGTGGTTAGGAAAAATTACTTAATCATAAATGGGAAACTGAGGAGGGGACTACACTCTTACTTTTGTCCCTTCCCATCCCTCCTAGTATCTACCCCCCCACCCCCAACTTTCTTGTGTTTTCCCCACCTGTGCTCTACACCCACTAGGTAACTCTATACCACTTCTAATCCCCCCCTGCTCTTTACTTCTACATCTCTCAGCATTAGGCCTCACCCTGAGGAGCACCTTAAAAATTAGATAGAAGACCCAAGTTGAACATAATCCCCTATCTGTCCACTCCAGTATTTAACAGCATTTACATCCCTTGCCACAATTTTTACTAAGCACAGATCCCTCACAGGGATGATTTAAGTCTTTAGGAAGTCCCCTTGTGGATGTTAGGACTGATTGCTGTTCAGATGTTTAATATTACTTAACTGATATATGATACATTAGCAACCTGTTTTCCACCCTACATTAAGGCTGCTTTCACACTGGGGCGGTATTCAGGCGTTACAGCGCTAAAAATAGCGCCTGTGTAACGCCTGAAAAAAACCGGCCCCTTTAACTCCAGTGTGAAAGCCGGAGGGCTTCCACACTGGAGCGATGCGCTGGCAGGACGGTGAAAAAAGTCCTGCTAGCCGCATCTTTGCAGCGGTGAAGGAGCGGTGTATTCACCGCTCCTATACCGCTCCTACCCATTGAAATCAATGGGACACCGCGGCAATACCGCCGGCAAAGCGGCGCTGCAGCGGCGCTTTGCGGGCGGGTTTAACCCCTTTTCGGCCGCTAGCGGGGGTTAAAACCACCCCGCTAGCGCCCGCACACCGCCACTAAAACGACGGTAAAGCGCCGCTAAAAATAGCGGCACTTTACCGCCGACGCTGCTCCCGCCCCAGTGTGAAAGCAGCCTTATATATAGTATAAACATCCAAAAAGTATATCAATCTTCTACTTTAATAAAATATTGTTGGAACGAAAAATAAAAAATAAAATAATGCTTTCAATGGTATAATTAACAGACAAAAGGGAAACACATAAGAAAAGTTTGATGTACCTGGGCATATATTTTAGGATTGCTGCAGAAAGTTGTAACTGTATCTGGATGTTCATAAACCCTAATATTGACTGTTAACTGACACATATTGATGCTACTAAATTTAGTTTGGGTATCTAAGCCTCAATGACCTTTGGTTATGAAATCGTTAAAAGCAGGATATTTTGAAGCACAGTCTTCCTTTCCTTGGGACCATTTGCCCACTATGTAATGGTTGGATTGAAGTGCTAAGGATCAAATTAGAAGAGTAAAGCCTCATGCACACAATCAGATTTTCGGCAGGGGATTGTGTGATGACAAACTATTTACCTAAATTCCGACCGTTAGTACTCCATTAGACAATTGTCCAAGTTTCTGCCAACAAATGTTGGATAGCAGGCTACTAAATTTTCAGTGGACAGCGGTCTGTTGTCAGATTTTCCTATCGTATGTACACAAGTCCATGACACAAAAGTCCAATGTACAAACACGCATGCTCGGAATCAATACTCACCAAACGCGACATTAGCAGAAGGTGCCCAAAGGGTGGTGCTCAAGAGCTGAAATTCCACATAGTACATCACTACGTTCGTTTTTGTTGGCCGTCAATTGTGTACCGTTTGTATGCAAGACAAGTTCATGGCACATGCCCTTCGGACAAAAGTCTGACGCTTTGTTGGCAAACAATCCGATCATGTGTACGAGGCTTAACTCTCCACTATTGTTGATGAAAAAAACATCGCCTCTAGGTAATTAATGTACAGTGCAATGATCTTTAACAAACATTGTAGTAGAGTCCTTCTTTATTTTCTTAAAAAAGAGTTGTATATCCACCAGAAGATTTTACCCCCTTCATGACCAGGCCATTTTTTGCAGTTTGGCACTGTACTACTTTAACTTTTTACACAAATAGAGCTTTCTTTTGGTGATATTTGATCAACACTGGAACCTTATTTTACATTTTTTGCTATATAAACAAAACAATTTTTTTAACTTTCTGTTATAAAACTTATCCAGTCAAAAAAATGTTTTCTTCAGAAATTTAGGCCAAAATATATTCTGCTACGTTTCTTTGGTAAAAAATACCAACAAGTGTATATTAATTGTTTTGCCTAAAAGCGTCTACAAACAATGGTATAAACACTGACATTTCTATTTATTTATTTATATAGTAATGGTGGCGATCAATGACTTATAGTGGGGCTGTGATACCACAATGGACTAACTGACACTGAGTGGGAACTGACTAACTGCCCCTGGCATCTCCAGTGACACTAATACAGTGATAATATGCACCGTCACTGTACTAATGACACTGAGCAGGAAGGCGTTAACATCTGGGGCAATCAAAGGGTTAACTGTGTTTACAGTATGCGTTGACTGAGTGCTGCTTTTACACAGGGCTGTGACGGTTATTATTCCCTTCTTTGCAGGGAGACAAAAAACTGACACATCCCCGCTGTCAGTAGAGGGATCTGTGTTTTCATACACAAAGCTCTCTCCTGTCACTCACTCTGCCAATTGGTGGGTCCTATGAATCTTGGCTGGGACCCACTGATTGGCTTGTGCTGGTGCCAGTGACAGCATAGTCTGGTCGGCGGGCACACACAAGAGCGCCCCCTACCCAGAAATGCAGAATCAGGTACTGTATATAGCCAGCCCGTACTGTAGCACTAAAGCTACAGTGCGCAGTTGGCAAATGGATTTTCTACTATGTCCTTGGAAGGCTGGGTCCTGAATGGGAGTGTCTGTGTTCAATATAATAAGCTGATGTACCTGCAGTCTTCTAATGAAGGTTGCAGTGTCTGCATCCCTTTAGAAGTAATTAAAGCGGTTTTAAACCCATTCAAGCCAATTACTTTAAAATTAATTAGTGCAGCCTATAGTACTGTGTGCTCGGTCTTTATCGCTTCTTACCTTCTTGCTTTTGTGCTTATTAAGGAAAGTTTTCCTGCACAGTATAATTAAGTAATTTTTAACGCTGCTGTTTTTAAGATACAGATTCAATCTATTATTACCAGTCTAAAAATATGAAATGTATTCACCAGATATTGGTTGACATAAACAAACGTTACATAAAATATTAAATACCGATTATGTTACATAAAATCTTGAATGTCAATAGCAACATCTGCTAAATTGGACTGTAGTACCTTAGATGTGATACAACAGTGATAAACTTCCCTGTAGAATCAATAACCTTGTAAAATGACACTTAGACAGAATTTCACGAATTCAACCGTTACTATACTGCAGGTAAGTAAGTGGTTAACCGCATGAAATAAAATTAGACGTTTGTTATGGCATAAAATAGAAGCTATACAAAATTAAAAATATATCATGAAAATTTAATCTTTAGAGAAAAATCTACAAGGCGGTTATTGATTCAGGAGAAAAATTATCAATTGTAAAATACACAATTAATCAATATTTAAGAGAACACCAATAAATATAAGATAAAATCAACAGGACATGACTACCCGTTCCAAAATGGCTACTGGTCTGAATTGCTGGTTACCAGAGTTATTAAAATGGCTGCCATGGCTTTCAAGATGGATACTCTTAAAGAGGAATTATTTCTTGCGACCTCCGAGTTCCAAAGCATAAGGTGTTCAGGAAGCTCCATGAATGTAAAAGTGTGAGTAGATGCATGGTGTATATGTCTGCGTATATGATTAATGGTAATCAGATGTTTCTGAATGTTCTTGAGTGTCTTCATGGCATCTTTCTTACTTCTAAATACCATCTCAGACAATAATATCATAAAATTATAATAGGCTCAGCCCAAAAGGTATGGCTTTTTTTCCTATTGGTTAAGCAAAATGTAATGATTTACCATGGTGAATTTCAGGTAATATCACCTTCAGCCAGTGGGGTTGTCTGGGGACAGAAAATGTTTTCTAAACTTATTTTGTTAAAAGGAAGGAAAGTTTTTTTTCTTATTATAATGAGTATTTATCTATATTTTGGGGATTTGAATATTGGTACAAAATATAATCATTGAGTATAGATATGATTAATTAGAATCACACAAAATGGATATTTATATGAATAATGACATGACTCCTATATCTCCTATGCGGACCTATTTGTTTTGAGACAACACATTTAATATGGGTATTCTCGGCTTCTATGTCTTTACCACCTTGATGGGTATCTAAACACAATTTTTCATTTGTACTATATTAAAATATCATATTCCTACTTTCATATACGTGTATTTATAATGCAAAATGCAGGTTTTCAGTGTTTCCTCACAGCATCTAAAATGAATTTTGAACATTTTCGACACAATTCCATTATTTACTATTCTGATAGAGGTGTCATATGTGTCCTATTGGTGTAAACCTTAACTTTGCATCTTAGCCATTGTCTGTGAGACCGTCTGAGCCAACATTAGGGTTGACTTAAGCATATAAATTCACCCTCTGATACAATAGGTTTATTTACCCAAGTCTTCCTTGAATTAAATGTTTTTGTGGCTTCGGTCTGATCCAACATGAGTTCTTGTTTCTTGCATCCAAGCTTGTCAATGGATCAAACAAATTAGTCACCCAATTCTGATGGGAGGGGAAGTGTTCTTTTGGGAGCCAAATTTATTATTTCTTCATCATAATTACAACATAGCTTTCGTTGTAATCCTTCTGTTTCTTTTCAATGACGTCACTGGCGCATGCGCTGTTAGCCCCTTTTTTCCCTGAAGCTTATGCTGCCGGAAAAATGCTGTTTATATGCTACGGCTTCCTCGTCACGCCTCAGGATGTTGAATTGCAAAGCACGCTGAGGCGGAACTGCTGCTGTCAAATCCGGTTTCTGTTGACACCAGTTTGGGTTGGTGACTTCCAGTGTGTGAGAGTGGTGGAACGCTACTCTTCTGTGTGTATACAGGCTGTTTTATATTGGTGCCTTCAATGTCACCTGAATGTGAGTGCATTGCTTTTATATGTTACATTTGTTGAATTAAAAAAGCATACTGCATTATGAGATCCCTTTTGGTATCTGCTGTTAACTGTCCAAGGGAGAGGCTAGGCAAGGAAGAAGCACAGCTGAGGTCCATGTGGCACTGAAAGTCATTAGATATTTTCTTTTTCTGCCTTGGTGGATTCACAAACATATGCGCTTGCATGCCCATTTTTAGTCTTTTAGTTCTGGAGAATTTGCATTTATACTTCACATGGTGGTGGTGCACATATTGGAGTAGGAGAAGATGCATAAGTATACCATTTTTCCAGCACAGTGTTGGGACATTGTTCATTTCTATTTATGGATATTGCATTTGCTGATTACCGACAAAAAATAATGCACAAAAAATCCCTATATATTCTCTTCAAAATCATATTCGTCATGCATTGGGAATAAATATAGTTTATGCACGCAAAAAACTCTGGCATTCTGAAAATACCTAATCCTAATCATTCATTTATATTAATTTATTCAGACTTTCCATTTTACTCTTGAAATTTTGCTCATAGAAGTTGTAAAATAATAATTGAAATTGATATTAAATTGTGATCATTAAAATGACATATTTTTAGGATCGTGTTGGCCATTAGTTTTTATAAGACCTACAAGGAGTTATTAACATTAAAGCAAGAAAGGTAGCTGGTGAAACTAGTATTTTATATTTTTAATGCACTGAAGAAATAATGAACTAATGCAAGGAGTGTCATCGGCATATAAAAAACTGATTCTAAAAAGGATCTAACGATATCATTTTTTATTAAGAATTAGAGATAAAATATTAAACATGCTCACTTCTCCCAAAATGCATTGTCTTTTGAAAATGTAATAGTGGAAATCATGATTGCATTATCCTGAGTGATTATAAACCCAAAGGATTTCGAGTCATTGGCATTGTTTTTAGAGGTAATCAGTCAGGATAGAAGTAACGTTAGTATACTGATGCAGTCACTTCAGATGATCAAGCTTCATCAGTGGGAAGAACATTTTAAGGATCACATCAATTTTGGTGTAAACTACTGAAACGTTGCAGGTACTTTGTTAAAAAGTTTGGTTAAACCAAGAACAAACTTTCGTCAATGATTTTTGCAAATTAAGGTAGATCTTAGTCTTATCTCTATACATCCCCTGCCTTTTGGTGACACCATGTTATGCTATTTTTCTATCATTCAAGCCATTTTAGCCCATGAAGTTTTATTGATAATGAATACTTTTTTTATTTTGCACAGATTTTAGGATTCTTTGTCTTTTATTTCCTATTAATGTTTTTTATCAGTTTATAACATACTTGAGGACACATCTACTGTATATAGCGCAGTTAAAGTGGTTGTAAACCCTGTACAGTCACTTTTGCCTACAGGTAAGCCTATAATAAGGCTTACCTGTAGGTACTGTGAATTTCTCCTAAACTTGCACACTGTAATCGGCCCACTGTGACTGGTGGGTGACACGTCTGCCCAGAGTTATGCGAGCGGGAGCTGCTGGTAACGGCACAGCAGCTGAAGAAATGGCGTTGGCACATGCCAACTGAAGAAACGGCTCGCTTGTGCCGTTTTTTCAGCTGATCTGCGGTTACTGGCGACTCCCACGCGCATGAGCGACGTCATCGCGGCTCCGGCCAATCACAGAACTGGAGCCGAGGAAATGACGATGGTCACAGCGGTGTGCTGGGACCGTTGCAACAGCATCATTCTAAGGTAAGAATTTTTTATAATAAGCTAGTATGCAATGCATACTAGCTCATTATGCCTTTGTCTTGCAGGTTTTTTTTTCTTTTTGTCTGGGTTTACAACCACTTTAAACAATAAATATTTATATTGTATGCTGTTATGATATCTATTTAGTGTTTTATCATATTTATGTATTCATTTATTTATATATATATATATATATATATATATATATATATATATATATATATATATATATATATATATATATATATATATATATATATATATATATATATATATATATATACATATATTATATATATATATGCATATACTGTATATATAACACCATGCAAAAGTTTTTGGCTGTTGTGAAGAATTGCTGTAAAGTAAGAATGCTTTCAAAAATGTATATTTGAATTATTTATTTTTATCGGTTTACAAAATGCAAAGTGAGTGACCAGAAGAAAAATCTAAATCAAAGCAACATTTGGTGTGACTACCCTTTGGCTTCAAACCAGCATCAATTCTAAGGCCGTGTACACACGGTTGGATTTTCTGATGGGAAATGTTGGATGTGAGCTTGTTGGCTGAAAGTTTGACCGTGTGCATGCTCCATCGAACATTTTTTGTCTGACTTTCCGCCAACAAATGTTGGCTAGCAGGTTCTCAAATTTTCTGTCAACAAAACTGTTGTTGGACTTTCCGATCGTGTGTGCACAAGTCCGTTGCACAAAAGTTCATGCATGCTCTGAATCAAGTGCGAGCCAGAAGCGCTCGGTCTTGTAAAACTAGCATTCGTAATGGAGATATCACTTTCGTCATGTGGCAAATTATGAAATCTCTCAATGCAGCACATTCTCTTCTTTATAATGCTATAATAATGAAGTTGCTTTGCTACTGATATTCACAGAGTGAACATATTTTTTATTACTTCTAGTGATCTCATGAATATTTTTATTGGTTGTTTTTTTTTTTTTTCTTTTTTTTCTAGTGATCTCCAGAATATTTTTTTTTTTCTAGTGATCTCCAGAATATTTTTTTTTTCTAGTGATCTCCATAATAATTTTTATTTTCGTTTTGTGTGTCAAGTTACCACAACACCATTATTATCTTGTATTTCTTAACCTCAAAGATACTATGTTGGTGTCCCTTGTTAATTTTACATTGTATTTTTAAAATGTACCTGCCTACTCAAACAAACTGTCCTTTTCTAAGTAAAACACATAGCCAAGTATTTGGCAAAACTAAAAATTGAAATTTAATAGGGAGCAAAAGGTCATAGTAAAATAAAGAGGAAGGCAACACTGGGGAAACAGCCTTTGTACCCCAGGGCAGACATCAATTATTTGACTGTCAAAATTGGTAACCTGAGGAGTCCATTTAATAGGGAGCACAATACGGTCCAGGACTGCCAGAGATCGGGAGCAGCAGCAGATGACATATTCCAGGTCATTACTCTCAACACTTCCTTCCAGGTTTCCTTCCAGGCTGCTGTGGTGGGTGGGGTCAATCTGGTGTTGGTGGTGTTGCTGGTAGTGGTGGAGGAGCATGGTCAAACACACAGTTGAGTTTGAGGTGTGAGTTCGCCCCTCATTCCCTTGTTTAGGGCCTTCAGAATAATTTCTTCACATATTGTGCATTGGCCCTCCTCCATCTTCTCTAGTTTGCTGGCCGTGACACATCCAAATGCCTCGTGTAACGGAAACCTGCGTTACATCAGAGGGGGACGGGGTCACCCATACGTCATTGGGGAACCCCTGGCTTCCCTCACTAGCGCCAGAGGGGGTGGGGTCAGGTGACGGGTGGCCCCGCCCTCCTAATATGAGAAACGTCAGGTGCTGGGATCCCCGCAGTGTCTCCTCAGTGGAGACAGAAGATGGATGCATGGTTGGACTGCGCTGGACTGAAAATCACCCGTCGCTGGATCAGATCAGCCATCAATGGACCCCGGAGAGATGATCATCCATCGCTGGATAGCAAGAGTGGATTACCACCGCTGGAATCTTTTTTTTTCTTTTTTTTCTTTTTAATAAAGGAATTTTTCAAAAGTGTGTTTGTCTTATTTAACCATTATTTACATTTTCTTTGTGAAATGGTAGGGGTACTTTTGTACCCCCTTACCATTTCAAACAGGGGGGGCCGAGATCTGGGGGTCCCCTTGTTAAAGGGGGCTTCCAGATTCTGATGACCCCCCCACCCGCAGACCCCCACAACCACTGGCCAGGGTTGTGGGGATGAGGCCCTTGTCCCCATCAACATGGGGACGTGGTGCTATGAGGGGTCACAGACTCCCAAAGCATCCTCCCAATGTTGAGGGCATGTGGCCTGGTATGGTTCAGGAGGGGGGGTGCTCTCTCGTTCCCCCTCTTTTCCTGCGGCCTGCCAGGTTGCATGCTCAGCTAAAGGGTCTGGTATGGATTTTTAGGGGGACCCCATGTAAGAAAAAATTTAAATTTGACGCGGGGTTCCCCTTAATACCCATATCAGACCTCAAGGGCATGGTAATTGAATTTAGGGGAACCCCACGCTTTTTTTTTTTTCAATTAATTAATTGTCGGCTCCCGTAATACAGAGAACACTCATTGAGTGTTCTCTGTATTACGGGAGCCAACAATTCATTATAACCGCAAGTGATTTTAAAAGACTTTTTTTCCTGCAGAAATGACACTTTGTGCAGGGACAGTTCTAAGCACGGGAAACATGCGCCCCTTCACAGGCATACTATAGACACCCCCCAGGTACGAAATGTAAAGGAATATTACACTTTTATTGTTTCACTTTAATCATTATTAAAATCACTGCTCCTGAAAAAACTGCCATTTTTTAAACTTTTTTTTTGCATTGATCCATGTCCCCTGGGGCAGGACCCAGGTCCCCAAACACTTTTTAGGACAGTAACTTGCATATTAACTTGCATATTAGCCTTCAAAATTAGCACTTTAGATTCCTCCCATAGACTTGTACAGGGTGTTTCCGGCTTTTCGAATTTGCCGCGAACAGCCCAAATTGTTCACTGTTCGCTGAACAGGCGAACAGGCAATGTTCGAGTCGAACATGAGTTTGACTCGAACTCCAAGCTCATCCCTAGCCTTGTGTACACTAGGGGTCATGGTAATTGCTGCAGTAGCCCGTTTTAGGAAAGCAGCTGCAGACTCCTCCAGGTTCCTTGCCTTCCTGGTCCTTTTGGTTGGAGGAGGGGGGGGGGGGGATCTGGGATTCCTTCAGTCTGCTTGCCATGGCCTCCTCCTGGCTGAGACTTTCCTGTGTGTGGAAATGGTACATAGTTTTAGGTTTTTGGTCATCAATGGCACACAATTTTAAACTCATAACTATTGCAACTAGAAAAGACTATCATTCTGACCCCATCATTTTTTATTCTTGGCCCAATCATTTTTGGCTACTACTGTCTATTGATATGTAATCCACTTTGTTAAATCTGTAATTTGTGATCAATAACATCTAGTTAACATCATTCAATTTTTGACAGGAAATATCTTCAACAATTCTATACCTGGGTCAAGTTGGGCTCCTCCACATCTTCTTCCTGGGTGGAAGGCCCAGGTTGGACCTCAGGAGCCTCAGCTGATGTGGAAGGAAGTGTTGATAGCGATGGCCTGGTCTGACAAAAAACATAGGCTTTGGTAGTATCACAGCCTGCTGACATATACGTCATCTGCTGCTGCTCCAGATCTCAGGGAATCCTGGACCTTCTTGCGCTCCCTATTATATGTGCTCCTCAGGTTACCAATTTTGGCCTTCAAATAGGTGATGTCTGCCATGGGATACACAGGCTTCACTAATTTCAACAGTTTATCCAGCGCTGCCTTCCTCTCTTTTTGCTTCTTCAAATAGTCCCTGCATTGGACTTGCCAGAGACAAGGCAGCTCCCTGTACTTGTCTATGAAGTTGGGCAAGAAGTCAGGGGCTGTGAATTTATCCACCATTTTATCTGCAAGATACAACACAGGACAAACCCTAATGTCAGGCTAATCTCTCCTAATCTTGTCCCAATATAGGCCTCCAACTATAAGCAGTATAGGCCACTAACTACTGATGCCCCAAGTTACAATTGTACCTTTGTTTGAACGATCGTTGCTAATGATCCTACGTCCTCCACTCATAGATCATATGTACATCGCCCACGTGTTATGCTTTATATACACTGCGCACGCGTCAATCTCTGCCCCTGTCCTTCTTTCTAGTATATTTCCTACATCTTCTCGTTCGGGGAAGTGGGAGACACAGCAGGTGTGTGCTGTTATCAGCAACGATGAGAAAAGCCCAAAGCAAGGCAGTTCCAGGTCCAGGAGGAGATACAAGGCCTCAAATATGTCCTTTGAAGAGATGGTGGACATCTTGAAGAGGACAAACTATGATGGGAATCATGGATCGTACAGAAACCCAAATGTGAGAAAGGCCAAGATCATGACTAAAGCTGTGAGAAGTCTGCACAGGTTTTTTGGGGTACAACGATCCAAGGAGCAATTGAGGAATCACTGGTCAGACCTGAAATTAAGGGAGCAGGATTAGTATAGAACAGTGATGGCCTTGGCACCCCAGATGTTTTGGAACTACATTTCCCATGATGCTCATGCACTCTGCAGTGTAGTTGAGCAACATGGACATGGATCAATGCAAAAAAAGTTTTAAAAACTGCAGTTTTTTCAGGAGCAGTGATTTTAATAATGATTAAATTGAAACTATAAAAGTGAAATATTCCTTTAAATCTCGTACCTGGGGGGTGTGTATAGTATGCCTGTGAAGGGGCGCATGTTTCCCGTGCTTAGAACTGTCCCTGCACAAAGTGTCATTTTGCAAGGAAAAAAAGTATTTTAAAATCACTTTGAATTGTCGGCTCCCGTAATACAGAGAACACTCAATGAGTGTTCTCTGTATTACGGAGCTGACAATTCATTCATTGATAAAAAAAAAAAAAAAAACGTGTGGTTCCCCTAAATTCAATTACCAGGCCCTTCAGGTCTGGTATGGTTATTAAGGGGAAACCCGTGTCAAATTAAAAAAAAAAATTGACGTGGGGGCCCCCCTAAAAATCCATACCAGACCCTTTATCTGAGCACACAACCTGGCAGGCCGCAGGAAAAGAGGGGGGATGAGAGAGCGCCCCCCCTCCTGAACCATACCAGGCCACATGCCCTCAACATTGGGAGGATGCGTTGAGGGTCTTTGACCCCTCAAAGCACCATGTCCCCATGTTGATGGGGACAAGGGCCTCATCCCCACAACCCTGGCCGGTGGTTGTGGGGGTCTGCGGGCGGGGGGCTTATCAGAATCTGGAAGCCCCCTTTAACAAGGGGACCCCCAGATCCCAGCCCCCCCCTGTTAGAAATGGTAATAGGGAACAAAACTACCCTACCATTTCACAAAGTGTAAAAAATGGTTAAATAAGACAAACACACTTTTGAAAAATTCCTTTATTAAAAAAAAAAAAAATAATAAATAAAAAGATTCCAGCGGTGCTAATCCACTCTTGCTATCCAGCGATGGATGATCATCTCTCCGGGGTCCAGCGATGGCTGATCTGATCCAGCGACGGGTGATTTTCAGTCCAGCGCTGTCCATACATGCATCCATCTTCTGTCTCCACTGAGGAGACACTGCAGGGATCCCAGCGCTGACGTTTTTTATATTAGGAGGGTGGGGCCATCCGTCACCTGACCCCGCCCCCTCTAATGCTGGTGAGGGAAGCCAGGGGTTCCCCATGACATATGGGTGACCCGACCCCTCTGATGTAACGGAAACCTGCCTTACATCAGAGGGGGGCGGGGTCACCCATGCGTCATTAGGGAACCCCTGTCTTCCCTCACCAGCGTACCCCCTTACCATTTCAAACAGGGGGGGTGAGATCTGGGGGTCCCCTTGTTAAAGGGGGCTTCCAGATTCTGATAAGCCCCCCGCAGGCAGACCCCCACAACCACCAGCCAGGGTTGTGGGGATGAGGCACATGGTGCTTTGAGGGGTCAAAGACCCCCAAAGCATCCTCCCAATGTTGAGGGCATGTGGCCTGGTACGGTTCAGGAGGGGGGCACTCTCTCGTCCCCCCCCTCTTTTCTTGCGGCCTGCCAAGTTGCGTGCTCGGATAAAGGGTCTGGTATGGATATTTAGGGGGACCCCCACGTCAATTTTTTTTTAAATTTGACTCTGGGTTCCCCTTAATATCCATACCAGACCTGAAGGGCCTGGTAATTGAATTCAGGGGAACCCCACGCTTTTTTTATTTTTTTTTATTTTTTTATCAATGAATGAATTGTCAGCTCCGTAATACAGAGAACACTCATTGAGTGTTCTCTGTATTATGGGAGCCGACAATTCAAAGTGATTTTAAAAGACTTTTTTCCCTTGACAAATGAAATGACACTTTGTGCAGGGACAGTTCTAAGCACGGGAAACATGCGCCCCTTCACAGGCATCCTATAGACACCCCCCAGGTACGAAATTTAAAGGAATATTACACTTTTATTGTTTCACTTTAATCATTATTAAAATCACTGCTCCTGAAAAAAACGTCCGTTTTTAAAACTTTTTTTTTTGCATTGATCCATGTCCCCTGGGGAAGGACCCGGGTCCCCAAACACTTTTTATTACAGTAACTTGCATATTAGCCTTTAAAATGAGCACTTTAGATTTTGAACGTTCAAGTCCCATAGGCTTTAATAGGGTTCTAAAGTTCACACGAAGTTTAGGTCTGTTCGCAGGTTCTGGTGCAAACGTAACAGGGGGGTGTTCGGCTCATCCTTATTCCTTGCAAATGGAGTTGTAGATTTGGTCAGGATCAATGGTGCCCTCAATGCTGAGAAATATAGGCAGATACTTATCCATCATGTCATACCATCAGCCAATTTCATTCAACATAAAAAAAAACAATGAGTGATGGTTTTCCCCCTCACAGAGCCCAGATCTCAACATCATGGAGTCTGTCTGGAATTACATGTGAAGACAGAAGGATTTGCGGAAGCCTACATCCACAAAAGATCTGTGGTTAGTTCTTCAAGAAATTTGGAACAACCTACCTGCCGAATTTCTTCAAAAACAGTGTGCAAGTGTACCTAGAAGAATTTATGTTGTTTTTATGGCAAAGGGTGATCACAAATAGTCATCGGATTTGAACTTTCTTCTGTCCATCTACTTTCCATTTTGTTAATTGATAAACAAAAAAAACTATTGAAACTTCTATTTTTGAAAGCATTCTTAATTTATAACATTTTTTCAGCCTAAAATATTTGTGCAGCAATATATCTACAGGTGCATCTCAAAAAATCTAAATATATTCATCAAAAAGTTAATTTATTTCACTAATATTATATAGATTCATTACACACATAGGGGGTTATTTACGAAAGGCAAATCCATGTCGCACTACAAGTGCACCTGGAAGTGCAGTCGCTCTAAATTTAAGGGGTAGATCTGAAATGAGTGGAAGCTCTGCTGATTTTATCATCCAATCATGTGTAAGCTAAAATGCTGTTTTTTATTTTCCTTGTCCATATCCCCCTCGGATCTACAGCGACTGCACTTCCAAGTGCACTTTCAAGTGCACTTGCAGTGCAAAGTGGATTTTACTTTAGTAAATAACCCCCACAGTGATACATTTCAAGCATTTCTTTCTTTTCATTTTGATGATTATGGCTTATACCTTTTGTGACATACCCCCCACAGGAATGACTGTCTTCTGGACATTTATCAAGTTAGCAGTCATGATTGTCTAACCTACTGAACCAGACTGAAAGACCATTTAAAGGCTCAGGAAACTTTTACAGGTGTTTTGAGTTAATTAGCCATTTAGAATGTGACACCATGGGGATTGATTTACTAAAGGCAAATAGACTGTGCACTTTGCAAAGTGCATGCAGTTGCTCCAGAGCTTAGATACGGATGTGAAACATAACTTTACCCAGAGTACCCAATCACGTGCAAGGAAAATAAAATATTTTTCCATATGATTGGATGTACACAATCTATCTGCTAATTATGCGTTTTAGAGTATCCCATGCTCCTTTTTTCCTCTCCTGTTAAAGTTCTGCAAGCAATAAATCTTTAAAAAAAAGACATCCTTAACTGTTTAATGGAGCTGGAGTGAATGGACTGTTAGCCTCTGCACTGCCTGTTATTGCATATTCTGCTTGTGTGATATGCACAATTCCCACTGGCTGGCAGTGGAGGGTAGGGATGGCCTTGCGGTCTGCCCAGTGGTGGATTTGCGGCGAATTTTGCTCGTTCGTGATTCGCCAAACCGGCGGACTGCTGCCGCTGTTTCCGCGGCGGACATATGGGTTTACATTGTAAAGAACTTTGACCCATGATAACACATCCATCATGGGGTACAGGACAGCCAATTGAGACATTTCAGCACATGGACAATTGGACATACCCCCTACCTTATAAATAGACCTGATCTGGCGGCCATTTTACATTCTGTCTTTTGTCAGTGTAGAGACAGGACGCTGTGTGGAGCAGGGACAGCCAGTTTAATCACTAGCTATTACTATTAGGTCCACAAAAGTCCTTTTAAGGACTGGTATAGGTGTACAGTATATAGGGTTGTAATACACTTAGAATATACAGTGGTGTGAAAAAGTGTTTGCCCCCTTCCTCATTTCCTGTTCCTTTGCATGTTTGTCACACTTAAGTGTTTCGGAACATCAAACCAATTTAAACAATAGTCAAGGACAACACAAGTAAACACAAAATGCAATTTGTAAATGAAGGTGTTTATTATTAAAGGTGAAAAAAAATCCAAACCATCATGACATACTATAACTGTGGTTGTCCACACCTGAGTTCAATTTCTCTAGCCACACCCAGGCCTGATTATTGCCACACCTGTTCACAATCAAGGCATCACTTAAATAAGAGCTACTTGACACAGTAAGGTCCACCAGAAGATCCTTAAAAGCTACACATCATGCTGAGACCCAAAGAAATTCAGGAACAATTGAGAAAGAAAGTAATTGAGATCTATCAGTCTGGAAAGGGTTATAAAGCCATTTCCAAAGCTTTGGGAATCCAGCGAACCACAGTGAGAGCCATTATCCACAAATGGCGAAGACATGGAACAGTGGTGAACCTTCCCAGGAGTGGCCGGCCGCCCAAAATTACCCCAAGAGCGCAGCGACGACTCATCCAAGAGGTCACAAAAGACCCCACAACAACGTCCAAGGAACTGCAGGCCTCACTTGCCTCAGTTAAGGTCAGCGTTCATGCCTCCACCATCAGGACAAGACTGGGCAAAAGTGGCCTGCATGGCAGAGTTCCAAGGAGAAAACCACTGCTGAGCAAAAAGAACATCAAAGCTCGTCTCAATTTCTCCACAACACATCTTGATGATCCCCAAGACTTTTGGGACAACATTCTGTGGACCGATGAGACAAAAGTGGAACTCTTTGGAAGGTGTGTGTCCAAGTATATCTGGCGTAGAAGGAACACTGCATTTCATAAAAAGAACATTATACCAACCGTAAAATATGGTGGTGGTAGTGTGATGGTCTGGGGCTGTTTTGCTGCTTCAGGACCTGGAAGACTTGCCGTGATAAAAGGAACTATGAATTCTGCTGTCTACCAAGAGATCCTGAAGGAGAATGTCCGACCATCTGTTCGTGTACTCAAGCTGAAACGAACTTGGGTTCTGCAGCAGGACAATGATCCTAAACACACCAGCAAGTCCACCACCGAATGGCTGAAGAAAAACAAAATGAAGACTTTGGAGTGGCCTAGCCCAAGTCCTGACCTGAATTCTATTGAGATGTTGTGGTATGACCTTAAAAAGGCCGTTCATGCTCGAAAACCCTCTAATGTAACTGAATTAGGACAATTCTGCAAAGATGAGTGGGCCAAAATTCCTCCAGTACGCTGTAAAAGCCTCATTGCACGTTATCGCAAACGCTTGGTTGCAGTTGTTGCTGCTAAGGGTGGCCCAACCAGTTATTAGGTTTGGGGGGCAATCACTTTTTCACACAGGGCCATGATGGTTTGGATTTTTTTTCACCTTTAATAATAAACACCTTCATTTACAAATTGCATTTTGTGTTTACTTGTGTTGTCCTTGACTATTGTTTAAATTGGTTTGATGTTCCGAAACACTTAAGTATGACAAACATGCAAAGGAACAGGAAATGAGGAAGGGGGCAAACACTTTTTCACACCACTGTACTTTCTTTCAAATATACAAAGTATATTCTGGTGCACTGCTGCTGACTGCTGCGCTGCTGAGTGCACTGCTGACTGATTCTACAGCTGTCTTTTGTAAGTGTAGGGACAGGACGTTGTGTGGAGCAGGGACAGTCAGTTTAATCACAAGCTATTACTATTAGGTCCACAAAGGTCCTTTTAAGGACTGGTATAGGTGTACAGTATAATATACTTTCTTTCAAATATAGAAAGTATATTATGGTGCATTGCTGACTGCTGTGCTGCTGAGTGCTGACCGATTCTGCAGCTGTCTTTTATCAGTGTAGGGACTGAGGGACAGTTTGGTGTTTGGAGCAGGGACAGTCTGCAAATCACTAGCTACTAGGTCCACAAAGGTCCTTTTAAGGACTGGTATAGGTGTATAGTATACAGGGTTGTACACGTATAATATACTTTCTTTCAAATATACGAAGTATATTATGGTGCACTGCCGACTGCTGTGCTGCTATGCTGAGTGCTGACCGATTCTGCAGCTGTCTTTTATCAGTGTAGGGACTGAGGGACAGTTTGGTGTTTGGAGCAGGGACAGTCTGCAAATCACTACCTACTCGGTCCACAAAGGTCCTTTTAAGGACTGGTATAGGTGTACATTATATAGGGTTGTACACGTATAATATACTTTCTTTCAAATATAGAAAGCATATTATAGTGCACTGCACTGCTGTGCTGCTGATCGATTTTGAAGCTGTCGTTTCTCAGTGTAGGGGGGGAGAGTTTGGTGTTTGGAGCAAGGACAGTCTGCAATTCACTAGCTACTAGCTAGCTACTATTAGGTCCATAAAGGTCCCTTTAAGGACTGGTATAGGTGTACTATTTGGTGTGCAGTATATAGGGGTGTAATACACGTATAAAATACTTGCAAATATAGAAAGCATAGTATAGTGCATTTCCACTGTGCAGCATTGTGACTGCTGAGCGGTTCTGCAGCGATACTACGAAGAGTGACAATCGCAAATTAAAAAAAAGTATTATAACTGGTGTGATAGACCAGTGGCCCCACAAAACGACCGATTGAAGCGGGGTGTTATATACCTTCTTCCACATACATACTGCACTTCTCTAGAGACTTTTGTCACAGGGTCATTTAAAAAATGACAGGCAGAGAAAGAGGCAGGCCCTTCCACAGGGGTGGTAGGGGGTAGGGCAGGAGAAACAGGCTTTAGCCAAAGTGGGAAATTGCAGAAGGTGCATTCGATTACGTCAAAGGACGCACCAGACTTGGTTGAGTGGCTCACTCAGCCTTACTCTTCTGCACCCTCCTCATCCTCTCGATCTGCACCCTCTACTTCACTCTCTGCTGTGTGCACCCCCAAAGACACTACCACCACCACCACCACCACCACCATATACCTTCCGATCCATCACAAGACATTGCCTATGCACAGCCACTCTTTGCATTGGATCAGGAAGAGGAGGTAGCAACAACCGCCACTCAGCAGTCTGACGACAGTACCCAGATCAGCCCAAGGAGAAGGTTGGTCCCCGTGTTGCTGCCTACTCCGAGATCTCTAATTATAGCGGTGGGGAAGGTGACGTTGATGATGACATGTCTAGTGATGTCACGTGGGTGCCCACAAGGGAGGAAGATGAGGGGAGTTCAGAGGGAGATATGGACCAGCAGATAGGGAGGAGAAGCAGGCGAAACTTAGATTGCACAGGAGGGACAAAGCAGACTGCTAATGTATCAGGAGCGAGGCATCAACCATGTACGGTCACATCTGGCGCTCCCAGGATGCCAGCACATGGTTCCGCAGTGTGGGCTTTTTTAACGTGTCTGCTGCTGACAATAGTGTTGCCATCTGCAATCTTTGCAGTCAACGGTAAGCCCAACACTCACCTAGGGACGACCGCCTTAAGAAGGCACATGAGCTGCCATCACCGAGCACAGTGGGAGCAACGGAACTCACAAAGCCACACTCTAGGCTCTCACCATCCAGCCTCGTCTTCTACTTCTCTCTCCTCACAATTGTCCTCCACTCCACTTTCCATCATGCCATCCTTACGTTTTTCTGGAAAAAGGCAGGCTTCCATGGGCCAAATGTTCGAGCGTAAAAAAATGATGACGCCAGATAACCCTCTTGCCCAACGGTTGACGGCTGGCTTGTCAGAACTCATAGCCCGCCAACTACTGCCATATAAACTGGTGGACTTGGAGGCCTTTTGAAAATTTGTGGCCATTGGAACACCACAATGGAAGGTCCCAGGAAGGAAGTATTTCTCACAGAAGGGCATCCCAGAGCTATATGGCCATGTTCAGTGGCAAGTGAATGTATCTCTGGCACACAGTGTCGGTGCCAAGATACATCTGACCACAGACACATGGTCTAGCAAACACGGGTAGGGAAGGTATATCACTTTTACTGCCCACTGGGTGAACCTTCTGATTTCCGTCAAGCATGTAACCCGTGGCAACCCTGTAGATTTGGTTTTACCGCCACGGATTGCATGCAGGCCTGACTCTTCTTCTCCTCCTCCTACTCCATCCTCCTCCCTCTCCTCCTTGGCTGACTCCTCCTTTTCCGCTGCTAGCGTCTCTTCCGCTGCGCCGCCCAAGATCCCCAGAACCTATTCAACATGCCAGGTGAGACGTTGCCATGCTGTGCTGCGTCTGTTGTGCCTGAAAGCCAAGAGCCACACTGGCCCGGCACTCCTTTCAGCTTTGCGTTCAGAGGCAGATCAGTGGCTAACACCGCTCAATTTGACAGTTGGTAAATTGGTGTGTGACAACGAGGCCAATCTGCTTAACGGGGCCAATCTGCTTAGCGCATTGAAACAGGGCAAATTTACACACGTGCCATGCATGACACACGTCTTAAATTTGGTCGTGCAGTGATTAGTTGTCAAATACCCTAGGGTCCAGGACATCTTGCTCCAGGCAAGGAAAATCTCGGCCCATTTCAGAAGGTCTTACATGGCCATGGCTTGTCTTGCTCACATTCAGCGGCGACACAATCTGCCGGTCAGACATCTTATTTGCGATTGCCCTACGCGAGGGAACTCAACCTTCTATATGCTTGATAGGCTGCTCCAGCAGAAATGTGCAGTTAATGACTACCTGTACGAACTCTGTGGCAGAACAGGTTCTGGGAGCTTGGTTTTTTTCACAACGCCAATGGCTGCTCATGAGCGAAGCATGCAGACTTCTGCGGCCATTTGATGAGGTCACTAAACTGGTCAGTCGCAGCCATGACGCCATCAGTGACATTGTACCTTATGCATTCTTTATGGAGTGTGCATTGTGTTGTGTCATTGATCAAGCCATGGAGGAGCAGGAGCAGGAAGATGAGGAAGTCGCAATGCTGGATGAATTCCCAGGGGGGCTACTCTATCTGAGACAAGTCAACAACAGGAGTCTGAAGAGGAGTCAGAGGAGGATGGTGCAGGGGCGGATGAGGAGGAGCAAGAAGAGCATGCTTTAAACATTTCTGGAATCCCTGTTGTTGTGCGTGGATGGGGAGAGGAGAACGAGGAGGACGACATTATCCTGGATGATGAGCAGGAGCCAGGCCACCACACCACTTCCATTTTAGTGCAAATGGGGGCCTTCATGCTCCAGTGTTTTAACAGGGACCCCAGTATAAAAAGCATAAAGGTCAAGAACCAGTACTGGTTGGCAATGTACTTAGACCCCCGATACAAACACAAAATGGCGGAAATGTTACCACCATCACAGAGGGCTGTCAGAATGGAGCACTTCCAGGACTTGCTTAGAGAAATGCTGCATTCTGCTTTTGCATGCGCTGGCAGAGGAGGAATTCCCTCTCCCAGAGAAAGAGCTGTGGGTACCAATCCAACAGCGCCTGCAAGAAGAGGGCGGTTTGAAGATGTGTTGGTGACTTCTTATATGAGGTCATTCTTTCAGCCGACCCATCGACAGGTGTCATCTAGATCCAGTATCAGGAAACGCCTAGACTGACAGGTGTCTGACTACATCGGGTTAACAGCGATGTGTTTATGGGGGAAGTTGGTGTCACGCTATTCTTACTATGTTGTAGGAGAGGGGCTATTACACCTTCTGCTCTATCTAATAAAAATAATCCTCAAATAGTATATAGGGCAAATATAATTTCTTGATCATACATCACGGGACACAGGAGCTTCATTACATAGTGGGTTATATAGGCACCTCTGGTGATTGGACACTGGTTGACCCCAATTAAGGAGAATTCCTCCCCTATATAACCCCTCCCATCTGGGAGGCACCTCAGTTTTTTCGCCAGTGTCTATGGTGATGGTCACGTAAAACTTTAGCTCTATGAAGGTCCCTGCGAGGGCCTAAGGGCTACAATAAACCGGATCCATACCTCGGGCCGATATTTGACTCCCAAGATGGTATGGTACCCGGGCCTCGTCAGCCGAAGAAGCGAGGTTTTGCCTGTAAGTCCTCTCCATTGGAAGACTGGGCTCTGGGAAAACCAGACTTGGTGTACTGTTTATACAGAGCGCACGAAAGTTTCTGGCAGAGCTTTCTACATGGCCCAGGTGGGAGGTTCTTCCGAGAAGGAACCCCAGATATACCTGAAGGTTGGCTAACAATACCCGCCGTGATGGGTGAAGGCTGGAATTTGTCTGGTTCAGCAATTCCTTCGGCGGGGACAGGTAAGGGAAGTTATCCTGTATATTTGAAAAGGGGGGGTGTGTGCGCTCGCTTTTAAACCAAAAAAAATCAAAAGAAATAACAAACAATCTTATAAATAGTGACCAGGTGTAAATGAATAATAAATAAGTGGACATCAAATATGTGGACCAGCACGGGCAATTAAAAATAAAAGGTGACGTTAGTGCAAAATATAAGTAGAAATTCTTGCATACATGAAAAATGCATAAAACATGTGCATAAAATATTCAAAACAAATCAGTGAATCGCAGCAGTAAACAGTGGAATACAATATGGTACAAACCATATATGTGAAACAGAGTGATATCAGTGCATCAAACTAAAGTGTCCCAAATCAGATGCAGACATGCAACTAAAAAAAATCGCAGCAAAAAAAATAAATCAATAAATTTAAAGTGCATTATATGGTCCATATATTGAGAGTCCACTCATATAGTGATTGCTGCTGCTTTTGATTTACCTTTCCCAATTTTGCATAGAGCGCGGAAGCCCACAGATAAACATATCCTGTATATTTAATTATATGAATGGATTTCTTCATTGTGAGTAGTTGTATGTCTTACCTGGTTTCCACCACTAGAGGGAGTAAGAGCAGCCTGATGCATACTTACATGCCTTTTCAATACACATGCTCAGTGAAAGCCTGATTCTCCAGCTAACTCACGTCTCCATTGCAGTCCCTGCCACAAATAAGGTAAACACTTCAGGGGTCCCACGCAGCTCCGTTTTTGGGTTCTCCTTCCCCCCCTGGATTCCGCGGTCCTCGTGCACGCGCGCGGGCGCGCTTCCGGCCTAATGGAGGAGGGGGGGTGTGGTTGCGAGCCGTGCACGTCAGTGTGCACGGCGCTTTACTGCGCAGGCGCCAGGCGGCAGTTTTAAAAGCCCAGAGCGTCAGGGGGCTGTAATTGGAGACACAGGAGCTGTGGGCAGTAAGCATCCGTGGGGATTGGATCCAGGCAAACCTTAGACACCTACTCAGCATCAGGTTGTGCAATTTAAGCATATATATTATTGTGAGACTTTAAAAACAACACTGATTGCACTTGTACTAGTACCTCTGCTTTGTAGCCTGGTACTATGTCTCCTCGTAAGAGGGTCTCAGGGGGAGGTAATAAGGGCACTGGTAAATCACTGCCTAGGTGCAGGGGTTCCAAAAGTGCCTGTAAATTACCATCCCCCCCTGCAAGACTGGAGCCAGCCTCTCAAGACGAGTCAGTGCCCCTGTCGGGTTTTGCAGCCTCTCCTAATGTCGCAGCCCCGGTTTATGTCACTGAGGACTCCCTTAGGGCTACATTGGAGGGTTTTGAAGGGAGAATCATGAATTTTATTTCTGCTTCCCTAAAAGATAGCAGGAAAAGGGGTAGATCCCCTCCCTCTGCTGATATCCCTCTCTCAGATGATTCTTCTGAAAATGAGGAGGGATCCCTATCTTTGGATAGGGATCATGAGCAGTCGGATGAGTCAGAGGAAGAGGAGATAGTCCCCTCCTCCCAGGCGCTCAGAAAACAGGTGCAGTATTATACTGAATTGGTGCGTACCACATTCAGAATGCCTGCTGCTGAAGTCGCTACATCCTCTGTCTCTTCCCTAGGAGTCAGGAAAGCCCCACAGACTGCCTATTCCTTCCCAATTCATCCTTTAATGGATAAATTGATGTATGAGGATTGGGGACATCCCGATAAACTGTTTGCTCCTCCTAAAAGGTTTTCTATGCATTATCCTGTGGAGGAAAGTTTCACCAAGAAGTGGGGGGTCCCATCTGTCGATGCGGCTGTTTCTTGTGTGAATAAGAACCTAACTTGTCCTTTGGATAATGCGCAGGTATTCAAGGATCCAACTGATAAAAAGCTGGAAACCTTATTAAAAGCCTCCTTTTCCATGGCTGGCACTGTGGTGCAACCTACAGTCGCAGCCGTGGGGTTGTGTCAGTTCCTCAAGGAACAGGTTAAACAGATGCTTGGGCTCCTTCCCAGTGAGGAAGTAGAAAATTATACAGAATTGCCTCACATTCTGTGTTTCATAATTGATGCGATTTTGGATTCCGTCCAACAAGCATCACGTTTGTCTCTCATGTTGGTTCACATGCGAAGGGCCCTATGGCTAAAGAATTGGGCAGCTGAGCTGTCATGCAAGAAGCATTTGACTGGGTTCCTGTTTAAAGGGGAGCGTTTGTTTGGAGAAGAACTAGATAAGTTCGTCCAAAATATTTCAGGAGGAAAATCTACTCTCCTTCCAGTCAAAAAGAGCAAGCGTCCTTCATTCAGGCGTGCTCTCTCTCCCGAAGCATCAAGCTCTAAACAGTGGCGACGGCCTTCTCAGTCCTCCTCTACTAGAAAGGCTCAAGGCCAAGCCCAGGGACAGAAAAAGACTTGGGGGCGAAAGCCTGCCAAGCAGAGCCCAAAAACTTCCTTGTGAAGGGGCGCCCCCGCTCGGCAGAGTGGGGGGAAGGCTGCTGCAGTTTGCAGGCGCCTGGCGGGAAGAGATCCAGGACAAGTGGGTGATCTCTTCAGTATCTCTGGGCTACAAGCTAGAGTTTCAGGAGATTCCACCTTCTCGTTTCCTAAGGTCAAGGATCCCCAGGGATCCAGTAAAGCAAAAACCGCTTTTTCTGGCCTTAGATCAGTTACTATCCCAGGGTGTGATAGTAGAAGTGAACCCGAAAGATCAGGGTTCGGGGTTTTACTCAAATCTCTTCACCGTTCCAAAACCAAGTGGAAATGTCAGACCTATCTTGGATCTGAAAGACCTGAACCGGTTTTTACACATCCGGTCCTTCCGAATGCAGTCAACCCGCACTGTGGTCTCCTCCCTGCAAGGAGGAGAATTCATGGCATCAATAGATATCAAGGATGCATATCTCCATGTGCCAATTTTTCCCGCACACCAAAAATTCCTAAGGTTCGCGGTAGAGCGGCGCCATTTTCAATTTGTGGCCTTGCCGTTCGGGCTTGCTACAGCCCCTCGAGTCTTCACAAAGATTCTAGACCCTCTCTTAGCAATCTTAAGAGCTCAGGGCATAGCCGTCATGGCTTATCTAGACGACTTGCTTCTAATGGAGAAAACTGCAGCGTTCCTAAGTCGCAGCGTCACCAAAACGCTAGAACACCTAGAACGCCTAGGTTGGATTATAAACCTAGAAAAGTCGTCCCTACAACCGACTACCAGGTTGGAATACCTAGGTATGATCATCGACACCGCTCAGGGCAGGGTGTTTCTTCCAAGGCTAAAAGCCTTGGCCATTGGGGATCTGGTGCGCCTGATTCTGGGCAGAAGATCTTCCTCCATTCGGTTGTGCATGAGACTGTTAGGGAAGATGGTCGCCTCCTTCAAGGCCGTCCCATTCGCCCAGTTCCATTCAAGGCCTTTACAAGGATGCATCCTTGCGGCTTTGAACAGGAAGCCCCAATCTCTGGATCTTCCTATGCGTCTATCCCCAGGGACACGCAAGAGTCTTGTCTGGTGGTTACAAACCAAGAATTTGCTGAAGGGCAAAACCTTTCTTCCTCTCTCATGGAAGATTATCACAACAGATGCCAGCCTGACAGGCTGGGGAGCTGTATTGGAGGAAACATGCTCGCAGGGGAAATGGTCTGCGACCAAGAATCTACTGCCCATAAATATCTTAGAGATCCGGGCAGTTTACATGGCACTCATAGAGTGGTCTTACAGACTGTGAGGTTTCCCAGTTCGGGTTCAGTCCGACAATGCCACCGCAGTGGCTTATATCAATCACCAGGGCGGTACTAGAAGTCTGGTGGCCCAAAAAGAGGTGAATCGCATACTTGTCTGGGCAGAAAAGCATGTTCCGTGTCTTTCTGCAGTCTTCATCCCAGGAGTGGAGAATTGGCAGGCGGATTTTCTCAGCCGCCAGCAGTTGTGCCCAGGAGAATGGGCTCTGCACCCCGACGTGTTTCAGAACATATGTCACAAGTGGGTTACTCCAGACGTAGATCTGTTTGCTTCCAGGTTCAACAGGAAGCTGGACAAGTTTGTGTCAAGGACAAGAGATGCACTTGCTCAGGGGTCAGATGCTCTGACAGTTCCCTGGGATCAGTACAATCTGATCTATGCCTTCCCCCCGAGCCCGCTTCTGTCGCGGTTCCTGGGAAGGGTCAAGAGGGAGACAAAGTCGGTCCTTTTGGTGGTCTCGGCTTGGCCCAGGCGACCATGGTATGCAGAAATCATGAAGTTGGCAGTAGGCAGGCCATGGACCCCCCCTCTCCGGCCAGATCTGCTCTCACAGGGTCCAATCTACCATCCTGCTTTACGCAGTCTGAATTTGACGGTCTGGCTGCTGAGACCCACATTCTGAGAGACCGTGGCCTTTCGGGGCCAGTCCTTTCTACTCTGGTCAATGCCAGAAAGCCGGCCTCCAGACTTGTTTATTACAAGATCTGGAGGACATATGTTTCCTGGTGTGAACTCAGGAAATGGCATCCTAGAAAGTATGTCATTAACATAATCTTGGCCTTTCTCCAGTCAGGCCTGGAAATGAATTTGGCCATAAGCACTATCAAAGTGCAGATTTCGGCCCTGTCGGTATTTTTTCAAAAACCGCTTGCATCACATTCCCTAGTACGGGCTTTTATCCAGGGGGCTATGCGGACAAAACCGCCAGTTAAACCTCCGGTATGCCCATGGGATCTGAATTTGGTTCTCTCGGCCTTACAGGGGCAACCATTTGAACCTTTACACCTGGCTTCTTTAGCTCTCCTGACTAAAAAGCTGGTCTTCTTAGTAGCCATATCTACGGCTAGAAGAGTATCAGAGTTGGCAGCTCTTTCCAGTAAGGAGCCGTATTTAATTATCCATAAGGACCGGGTGGTCATGCGTCCCAACAGGTCCTTTCTGCCTAAGGTGGTTTCGGGTTTCCATTTGAATCAGGATGTAATCCTACCATCCTTTTTTCCGGACCCTCAATCCACAGAAGAAGAATCTTTGCACACTTTAGATGTGGTTAGAGCAATCAGTATTTATCTTCAAGCAACTACTCAGATAAGGAAAACTGATTGTTTATTTATTCTGCCGGAAGGCCCTAGAAAGGGCCAGGCGGCGTCAAAATCCACTCTCTCAAGATGGATCAGGCAAGTTATCTCTCAGGCCTATGGTTTAAATGGGAAGATTCCTCCTTTTCGGGTGAAAGCGCACTCTACTAGGGCTGTTAGTGCTTCTTGGGCAGTGCATCACCAGGCCTCCCTGGCTCAGATCTGTAAGGCTGCGACTTGGTCATCAGTCCACACATTCACCAGATTCTATCAGGTGGATGTCAGAGGGCAAGAGGATATCGCCTTCGGGCGCAGTGTACTGCAGGCTGCAGTTTAGGTCCTCCGGTCCCTGGTGGCCTATATTTATGATCTGTGTCTCCCTCCCCTCAATCTGAGCATTGCTATGGGACATCCCACTATGTAATGAAGCTCCTGTGTCCCGTGATGTATGATCAAGAAAATGGGATTTTTATATACAGCTTACCTGTAAAATCCTTTTCTTGAGAGTACATCACGGGACACAATGCTCCCGCCCCTCTTGGGTTTTACGTGGTTTCTTATTGCTTTGCTACAAAACTGAGGTGCCTCCCAGATGGGAGGGGTTATATAGGGGAGGAATTCTCCTTAATTGGGGTCAACCAGTGTCCAATCACCAGAGGTGCCTATATAACCCACTATGTAATGAAGCTCCTGTGTCCCGTGATGTACTCTCAAGAAAAGGATTTTACAGGTAAGCTGTATATAAAAATCCCATTATTTGAGTCTGCAATAAACTCTTGAGGGTTCTATCTGATTAAAAAATAATTCTAGTGCGGATATTTATAAAGGAAATATCATAAAATCAGGTGCCAGAAAAATAAGAATAGTAAAATCCACCATGAGAATCTGTAAACACACCTGCAAAGGTACTAACCCCAAATATTGCTGGGTGTATGCGAATTCCCAAAGGCTGTATTAGTATTAAATATTATCACATTGAAATCCAAAGGAAACAAAAAAAAAAGTAAAAAACAATATATATAGACAATAAACAAATATACATAAATAAACACACTACAAAGGCTGTCTAAGTATGTATATGACACTATAAGTGTTAAACTATGTATGTTTCAATAACATTAATATCCCGTGAAAGAAGATACCAAGTGCTCATATGGTAGGTGCAGCTGCTTCAATCAACTAGACAAAACCCAAGACTTTCTGCTTACATACTATATTGCCTAGTGTTGGCTAATAATGTAAACAATAGTGGTATATAGTAGCATTCAAAATAAATAAATAAAATGCCAAAAATAAATATAAAGTGCAAAGTGACAGATTGTAAACACCCTACAGAGGTGTTGACACACACAAGTATTAGATGATCCTAAAGATATATTACTGTGAAATATTAAGTATCAAATTCAAAATAAAAGTCCCATAAAGTGATCTACATAAAAAAATATATCAAATATTTTAAAAAGGAAAATTGAAACAAAAGTGAATGCACTCCAAAGACAGATTGTATATGTGAAAACTTCAATGGTGAGTATAAAATGGTCCAATGTGCTGATCATAAACTGAAAAACATCTGATATGTTAAAAATATTAATAAAAGTCCAAAAAACATCCGTTATAAATTATATGAAAAAATATATAAATAAACACACTACAGAGCCAGTGAAAAACAGGGTGTGTAAAAAAACGTAAAATAGAAACCAAAGTTCAAATAAAAGGAAGGGGAAGAGCATCCCTTAAAGTGCACATGCATTTCTGTGATAACCATTGTGCATGCGAATCCAGTAACCACTTCCCAGTGTTCTCTTCGCTGTGTCCGCACACTTAAGTAAGTAATGGCCCCTTACCCCAAGGCAAGGGGACAGGAGCGTATAAATGAGGGTCCCTTTAAGGCTCCTCTTTCTGGATCCACACTTTTCTTTCACTTTCTTTATACAAACACATATGGTAAGAAGATGGTCACAGCACAGGTGCAGGTCCCTTTAAGGCTCCTCTCTCCAGCTCCACTCTCCTTTTAATTTATCTCCATAGAGCCCATTTAAATCAGAGAAAGCAAACCATAGTGTAGTAGGTTTTAAAAAATATCCAATTTTATTAACAATAAACATAAGGTTCTCACAAAAGAGGTTTGAAGAAGTGTTGGTGACTTCTGATATGAGGTCAATCTTTCAGCCGACCCATCGACAGGTGTCATCTAGATCCAGCATCAGGGAACGCCTAGACCGACAGGTGTTTGACTACATCGGGTTAACAGCGATGTGAACGCTCTGAGGAGTGATGAACCCCTGGACTACTGGGTGGGCAGGCTTGACCTCTAGCCAGAGCTTACCCAATTTGCAATGGAACTGTTGGCTTGCACCTCATCCAGTGTCCTGTTCAAAAGGACGTTAACGCAGCAGGGGGGATTGTGACCGATAAGCGCACTCGCCTAGCTCACGACAGTGTTGACTACCTCACATTTATGAAAATGAATGAGGCATGGATCTCGGAGGAATTCAACACATGTGACCAGTAGACCATGTATATGCAGAACTCTATAAACTATTTATTTATTCGAGCACACGGACCTTTTTTCTACCTTTGGCTCACTTCCTTGTACAAAAAAAGCACACCGTACTATATGCCCGTACCCTCCTGTTTGAAGAGGTTGAGTGGTGTCATATTTTTGGGTCCCGCAGCCAGTTGCTGGTATCAGTGCTGCTGTCAGTGTTCTCTATCTCAGTGCTGGTGTTAGTGCTCTCTCTCTATCTCGGTGCTGGTGTCAGTGCTCTCTATCATGGTGCTGGTGTCAGTGCTCTCTATCTCAAAGCTGGTGCTGGTGTCAGTGCTCTCGATCACGGTGCTGGTGTCAGTGCTCTCGATCACGGTGCTGGTGTCAGTGCTCTCTATCACGGTGCTGGTGTCAGTGCTCTCTATCACGGTGCTGGTGTGGTGTCAGTGCTCTCTATCACGGTGCTGGTGTCAGTGCTCTCTATCTCGGTGCTGGTGTGATCTCAGTGCTCTCTATCATGGTGCTGATCTCAGCACGCTCTATCTCGGTGCTGGTGTCAGTGCTCTGTATCTCGGTGCTGGTGTCAGTGCTCAGTCTCTATTGTGGTGCTGGTTTCAGACAGTGAGGGAGATAGCAGCGGAGAAGCCAATCAGCAGGCAGTGCCAGCACCATGGCGGAGTATCAGCACTGGACTGGCACCCCCGGACCACTGCAGTGGAGCCCTGCATAGGTGGGGGTAAGGGCCGGGTAGAGGGAGGGGCTCAAGCACAGGTTGGCACACTAGGACACTGGCACAGGACTGTGCTGCCCTGACTGTGGCACTGATCATCTCCTGCACCCCCTTCATAGCCTGGCCTGACCTTGCCTCTCCTCCATGGCCTTCATGCGCTCCTGAATTGTCAAAATTTCACAGATAAAAAAAAGAATGCTTGTCGTTGTAGATCCCAGATTCACCCTATACTTTTGTTATGTCAGTTTCCATGTTGTGGGACTATGTGTGCACAGCTAGTAAGCATTTTGTGCCTGAAAATATGACATGGAGGTTTTTAAGGTTCGCCTGCCATTAACGTCAATGGGGTCCGCCGCAAACTTTGCGGTTCGTGAACTTTTGGCAGTGTTTGCGGTTTGCGTTCGCAAAAAGTCCCGTCGGAAGTTCGTCCATCACTAGTGGAGGGGTCCTGATAGGATCCTGAAGAAAGGAAAACTTTACTCTGGTAAGGATGGGTTAGCAGGAGGATGGGTCAGGAATTAATTTGTGGGTGAAGTTGGGCTTTAAATATACCATCTGTTTAATATTGACAAAACAATACCAGTTGATCCTAATGCCCAATACACACGGTCAGACATTCCGACAACAAAATCAATCGTATTTTTCCGACGGATGTTGGCTCAAACTTGTCTTGCATATACACGGTCACACAAAGTTATCAAAATTTCAGATCGGCAAGAACGCGGTGATGTACAACACATACGACGGGACTATAAAAGGGAAGTTCAACACCACGTGCGGCACCCTTTGGGCTCCTTCTGCTGATGTCGTGTTTATCGTGTTTTAGTAGAAGTTTGGTTAGAGATGATTCGTGCTTTTCAGACTCGTGCTTCAGATTGTTACCGCTCTTCAGTTTGTGCTTGTGGGTTCGTATCTGCTTTTCAGTGCGTGCAGTCAGTTTGCATTTGTTTGTCAGTGCGTGCTATTTATAGTAGTACTGTATTTGATATTCAGTGCGTTCTTGTCTTTAAATACTCATTTCAATAAATGTTATACTTATGTTGGCCAAAATTTTTTGTGTCTAATCTGCTTGCAATGTTGATGTGCAAAATGACTATTTTTTTTTGTTTGACTCCACAGTTTCCTTCAACGCCAGAGGAATGGCAGACTGTGGCCTCCCACTTTGCAACCCATTGGGACTTTTCCGATTGTGGAGGTGCAATTGATGGGAAATACGTCCACATGGTCCCACCTCCCAACTTGGGGGGGGGGGGGGGGGAATGACGATTTTTATAAGGGGTATAATAGTATAGTGATGTTGGCGGTGGTGTCAGCTACTTACGAGTTCCTGTATGTGGACGTGGGGAAAAATGACCGGATGTTGAATGGCGGAGTGATCACGCAGACGGAGTTCTACTGACATCTCCAGAGTTTCAGTTTGGTCTTGCCACCTCCAGAGGAGAATGTGGAAGGACTCCCCTTCGTCTTCATCGCGGATGAAGCATTTGTGCTGGGGGACCATCTTATGTGGTCATTCCCGATGAGGACCCTCACCCCGGACCAGAGGGTTTTTAAGTACCAGCTGGCCAGAGCCAGAAGAGTAGTGGATAACACTTTCGGGATAATGGCCAGCCGATTCCACCTATTTTTGACTCCAATCCACATCGCAAAATACAAACTGAACCATATAGTGCTTTCCTGCTGCATTTTGCACAATTTTCTAAAAAAGAACCCAACAAACTATGTGGCCTCAGTTGGGCCTGAGGCAGACTTTTCTGAACTATCCAACCTGATGGCACTTGAAGCAGGCCATCCTGGCCTCCCCCCCAAAGAGCACGTGAGGTCCGAAACAGATATACGGAGTACTTTGCGGGTAGGGGGGGCATTGATATGCCAGACAATGTCTGAGAGGCATTTTTTTAATACATTTATCTTTCAAACTGCAATAATAATTGTTTTCATTTACGCTTGGGTTTGTTTTCGCTGTCTCCTAGGTTTTTCTTTTGAATTCTTTTGGGCCTTTTTTTACTTCAACAGTGCGAACCAATTTTCTTTGAGGCATGAGGTGACATTCTCTTCTTCAGATAATATTATTATTATGTTGTGGGTCTTCTACACACACCTTGTTTTTGTTGTTAATGTATGTAGTGCATTACTGACAAAAATATTCCTCATTTTTAGCACCATGACAGAAATGTGTGGAGTCATGAAAACGGCATGATTGGGGCAAATTAAAAAGCACTGTAGGTGTTATTTACTAAAGGAAAATCCACTATACACTACAAGTGCACTGCAAAAGTACACTTGAAGCTGCACTTGGAGTGCAAAGTGGATTTTTGTTGCCAGTGGTATTTACTTAATTTAACTTGTTGTTTTTGATACACCGCATTTTGATTTTTTTAATCTGTATATTAAATCCATATTCTGAATGTTTCCTCCTTGCTTTAATGAACGAACAAAAAAAAAGCATTTCTAAAACAAAAAAACATGCACAAACACGTGCAGTAATGTAGGTTCAAATGGGGCATTACTGCATCATATGCTAAGTTTGTGATAACAGTTCAAATAGACAGGAAGTGAGGGAAAATCCTTAACAGCAATACAGCCAGGAATGTATATATATATAGATATATTATTATTTTTTTAAGTCGAGGAAGACTAGAATTACTGTTAGCTTTATACAGTATTTTTGCCTGTGTTTCTGCTGCACTGTGCCTGTAAGTGAGAGAAAGTCTCTCTAACCGGGCCTAGGATAGATCACCAAGGGCTCTCTAATACCCCACTAGGGATGAGCCGAACACCCCCCGGTTTGGGTCGCACCAGAACCTTCGAACGGGCCAAAAGTTTGTACGAACTTTAGAACCCTATTAAAGTCTATGGGACTCAAACGTTCAAAATCAAAAGTGCTAAATTTAAAGGCTAATATGCAAGATATGCAACAGACAACACCAGCAATAAGGGGTATCTTCAGGTGTATACTGGGCTGGAGGCACACAACACCCACTTTAATTCCTGCAGATGTCTGTATTAGAGAACACCAGTAATAAAGGGTAGATATGGGTGTATACTGTGCTGTGCTGGAGGCACACAACACCCACTAACTCCTGCAGATGCCTGTATTAGAGAACACCACCAAAAAAGGGTAGATACAGGTGTATACTGTGCTGCAGGCACACAACACCCACTTTAACTCCTGCAGATGCCTGAGAAAAGAACACTGTCCCTGCCTATCTTGCTCTTTCCCTGCACGCCGGAACACACTATACAAGGCCGCCGCGCTGGCGGTCTTATATAGTGTGGGGCATGTACTAAACCCCCTGAGCTATAATTGACCACAGGCATCCTCGCTGCCAGCACTGTGATTGGCCAAGCATGTGGGGTCACAGTGCATGCTTGGCCGATCATGAGCCCGCAATGCACTGTGATGGTGTAGTGCATTGTGGGCAGTTCATACCACACAAATTTGGTGCGAACGGTCCACAAAGTTCTGAATTCGCCGAACAGAGGAACGGCCGATGTTCGAATTAAACATGTGTTTGAGTCAAACACCGAGCTCATCCTTATCCCCCACACTCTATCCAAAACATACTGACGTTAAGACAAAATTAATATTGTCTAAATACAGTACAAGGGCTATGTATATTCTTAAAACTTTGGATACTATTGGTCTCACACTAAACACACCTCACACCAGAACCATCAGTAGTTTGTAGACTTATTAGGGTCGATTTACTAAAGGCAATTATACTGTTCACTTTGTAGAGTAGTTGCACTCTGCAAAATTATTTCTCCAGAGCTTAATGAGTGAGATGAAGCTCTGTTGACTTCCATTATACAATCATGTGCAAGCAAAAATACTGTTTTATTTTATTTTTCTTGCATGTTATTGGGTATTTTTGTGAAAACCCATCACATCCACTAAGTTCTGTGGCAAATTCCCCTGCAAAGTATAACTTCCCTTGCAAAGTGAACAGCCTATTGTGCCTCTAGTATATCAACAAATTAATATCAACAGAATTCTATAGATATGTAAAAACACTTTTTTTTTTCAAAGCACATTTAGTTAAAAGAAGTAAAGCATCTATGGTCACAGCATACACTTTCATTTTAGATCATAAGCGTCATAATAACACTACAAACAATAGTTATTTTTGACAATCCAATATAAATTTACTTTTAAAAAAATCCTCATTATAAATTGTGAGTGCTGCCTGTCTGCTGGTCATCTCCTTCTACAACTTCCTGTATTCTCTACATGCTTTGCTTTGCTTCTTCTCTGCTGTTTTCAAGAACTACATATCCCATGGTACCTTGCTGTCTTAAAGCAGTAATTCCTGTACTGACTCCGCCTCCTGAAACTTCTCCTCTCAGCACCTCTGTAGTTCAGAAGGCAGGCTCTGTGAAATGTGTGACACAGCAGTGCTTACTCACAGGGCATAGTGAATACGGGTCACAGAATTCAAGGAAGTAAATGTGTGGGAGCTTCACAAAGTAAGTTTACAAATTGCAGATTAATATGAGTAGGCCAGAAATATCTGAAATACAATGTGGAAAAGAATACCATATATGATTTTACATTCTAACCACAGATATGCTTTAAAAACAATTAAAACCCTTCACAGGGTCCTGTGCCAGCGTGTGTTTCAAATGAAAAATCACTTTTATAGAGTATTCAAATAAATAAATGTTCCATTAGAGATATTAAAATATATGCACTTAGACAATAAAGCTGACCAACACTCACTGAACATTTCTTCTAGGTTTGGTTGAAATGATCTTGAAATTATTTTTTAAAACCTCTGGTATATTATGTGATACATAGTGTGTGTAGGATGCAAGGCCTTGCAATAGTTTTTTCCCCTGTCAAGTTTATTTAACAGTAAAAGGCGTGAAAGTTATCCATAGTCATATCCAGAACTAGATTGTTCAGCATATACAATAATGTAAAGCAAAATCACAAAAGTCAATTAAAAGATATAACGAGAAATAATGCTACACTATAACAATGTAGTCCTTGCGTATTGAAGTTCTCTTGGGAAAAGAACATGGATGATTGGCTAAATATAAAGAGTAAGTGTTAAGCTTCAATAAAGGCTCTGAAGCTTTAGAAGCAGTCATATACAAATTATTAAATCAAAAGAAATAACAAGCCAAAATGATCCAAAAAAACAAAAAAAAAAAAACCCTAAAGAAAATGGGACGTAGGGGAAATGCAAAGAAGAAGAAGAGAAAGAAAAAGGAAGAGCCCACAGCAACTTCGCCTTGTAAGTGAAGGACCCACATATATAAAGAGTAACAAATTCCCTGAACAATGAGATACTCTAGTAAGTATCAAGCCTTTAGGGTGTACCAGACATTAAGTAATCAAAATCCTTAGAAAATCTAAAGGTGAACCAAGGGGCCCACATTTAGTGAAAGCATTCAACCCTCTTATAAGCCTGAGCTAGCGTTTCCTCCATATCATATAAGGCATTGACTCTATGAAGCCATTCCTAGATAGAAGGTAGATTTCCAAAATAATGGAATAAGTGATTTGGCCACATTCAATAGGTGCTTTGGCAAAGAATTTTTGTATTTCCTAAGTGAGAAATTGGAAATATGCAGCAGACACCAAGCAACATTCAAATCAAGACTAGTTTCTGTAATTTGGTAAATAAGCTCTCGTACCTTAGTCCAGAAGGGAACTAACACAAGGCATTGCCACTATATGTGCAGGAGTCTACCTTTAGCACCTTCACGTCACCAGCTGAATCCCTGAAGCTTGAGGATACCATTGATATAATTCATAAGGAGTGGCATGCCAGCGTGTCAATAATTTATATTCTGTTTCCTTGTCCTGGTATTCAGGGAGCATTTGTGGGACAATACACAAGCCCCCTCCCATTGCTTGTCAAATAAATCCATTTGTAATGCAGTTGTCCATCTCTCTCTAAGCCTATCTCTAGTTGGCATTTAAGCTTTCTGTAGCCAAGCATATGTCACTGAGGTAGCCCGGTTAAAATCATCTCCATGTATGCAAACTGACTCCAATTCAGCAAGCGGCTTAGCAAAACTACTTTTCTGCAATCTGCTAGTAAGATAGCTGTGCATCTGTAAGAATGTCCAAAAGGGTAGTTGTGGGATATTACAATCCACTTTTAATGTTGTAAACTGTTTAACATGACCCACGCGCAAACAACTTCCAGATCGAACAGGTTTCATTGTAATTGTTTTATGTGTTTTTAACTAAATTTGCTTTGTTTAAAAAGCAAAAAATAAATAAAAGTTAATCTGTTTTTACATATCTATAGATCTGTGATGATATACTAGTTAGTTGATTTACTAAAGGCAACAGGCTAATTTTTTAAGGGAATTTGCCCCAGAGCTTATTGAATAAGATGAAGTTCTACTAACATCATCTAATCACATGCAAGCAAAATTTTTCATTTTTTTTAATCTTCCTTACACGTGATTAGGTATTCTTGGTAAAGTGAAATTGCACCACATTCAATAAGCTCTGGGGCAAATTCCTCTACAAAGGGAAGGTGCATGTTCACTTTTACACAGACACTACGTATGTAAAAAGCGCTGCATGGATCAGTAACCAGTCCACAAAAAACAAAACAGCTACACAATTATGATTTGGAAGTAACCTGTGTTACTTGCATTTAGGACCTTGCATTTATACAATTATAGAGTCTTAGATTCATAATAGAATGTTTTTGTCTGGATTCCTTTCCCACCTCAATATAGCCAAATGATGGCTACAGCGTGTTAATCCAGTTCTGGAAAGTAGTCTATTTACATCTTGCCTCCGGGGGGGCATTGGGCACGCTCTGTGATCACTGTGTTTTTCAGACACAGCTGATTATAGATCAAGGTAAAGGGCCAGTCACAGCAACCCTTTACCATGTGATCAGTTGTGTCCAATCACAGCTGATCCCATGTAAACAAATTTCCTTTCCTCTGCACGGTCACTGTAAAAATCAAAATGTTCAGTCTTTTTTCATTTGTTTAGCAAAAAATAAAGAACCCAGAGGTGATAAAATAGCACCAAAAGAAAACTCTATCTGTCACAAAAAATGATAAAAATTACATATAGGTACAGTGTTGCATGACCGCTCAATTGTCATTTGAAGTGGGACAGCGCTGAAAGTTGAACACTGGCCTGGTCAGGAAGGGGGTGAAAGTGTCCAGTAGGCAAGTGGTTAAAAGCAATAAAACAATAAAAAAAATTATTAAAATGCACCTAAGGGCAAGGCGGCTCAAAACTGTTGTGCAGTCATGTACCTAGAATAAAGACCACAGTGAGCACAAGAATTTTGGATTGCAGCAACCTAAATGTACATAATATAACTGGGTAGTAGGGATGAGCTGAACATCCCCTGGTTCAGTTCACAGCAGAACATTCGAACAGGCAAACAATTTGTGCAAACATGTGAACACTGTTAAAGTCTATGGGACGCAAACATGGAAAATCAAGTGCTCATTTTAAGGCCTCATGCACACGAGACGCAGATGAAACCTCTGTTAAAAAAAAGCTGAAACGCGCGTTTAGAAACGCGCATTTTGCCGCGTTTGCATGCCGCGTTTAGATGCGTTTAGACGCGTTTGCGTTTAAACACGTTTATAAAGATAACATCATGTAGACCCTCCCCAAGCTCTCAAAGCATTTTTTTAAACTATTTCTGCTATTTTGATCAGAGTGAGCAGCAGCAGCATAGAGAGCAGTTGTACACTTGCATTTGCCGTGTCACTTGCCACGGCACCTGCCACAAGTTGTGGATTGTCCACTTGCCACGTCACTTGCCACAAGTTGGGGATTGTCCACTTGCCACATCACCTGCCACGTCACCTGCCACAAATTGTGGATTGTCCACTTGCCACGTCACTTGCCACATCACCTGCCACGTCACTTGCCACGAGATGTGGATTGTCCACTTTCCACGTCATCTGCCATGCCACCTGCCACAAGCTGTGGATTGTCCACTTGCCACGTCACCAGCCACATCACCTGCCACAAGTTGTGGATTGTCCACTTGCCACGTGACTTGCCACATCACCTGCCACGTCACTTGCCACATCACCTGCCACAAGTTGTGGATTGTCTACTTGCCGCGTCACTTGCCACATCACCTGCCACGTCACCTGCCACGTCACCTGCCACAAGTTGTGGATTGTTCACTTGCCACGTCACTTGCCACAAGCTGTGGATTGTCCACTTGCCACATCACTTGCCACGTCACCTGCCACGTCACTTGCCACGTCACCTGCCACAAGTTTTGGATTGTCCACTTGCCACGTCACTTGCCACGTCAGCTGCCACGTCACTTGCCACGAGATGTGTATTGTCCACTTTCCACGTCATCTGCCATGCCACCTGCCACAAGCTGTGGATTGTCCACTTGCCACGTCACCAGCCACATCACCTGCCACAAGTTGTGGATTGTCCACTTGCCACGTGACTTGCCACATCACCTGCCACGTCACTTGCCACAAGTTGTGGATTGTCTACTTGCCGCGTCACTTGCCACATCACCTGCCACGTCACTTGCCACGTCACCTGCCACAAGTTGTGGATTGTTCACTTGCCACGTCACCTGCCACAAGTTGTGGATTGTCCACTTGCCACGTCACTTGCCACAAGCTGTGGATTGTCCACTTGCCACATCACTTGCCACATCACTTGCCACGTCACCTGCCACGTCACTTGCCACAAGTTTTGGATTGTCCACTTGCCACGTCACTTGCCACGTCAGCTGCCACGTCACTTGCCACATCACCTGCCACGTCACCTGCCACAAGTTGTGGATTGTCCACTTGCCACGTCACTTGCCACATCACCTGCCACGTCACTTGCCACGAGATGTGGATTGTCCACTTGCCATGTCACTTGCCACGTCACCTGCCACGTCACTTGCCACGTCAGCTGCCACGTCACTTGCCACAAGATGTGGATTGTCCACTTGTCACATCACCTGCCACATCACTTGCCACATCACCTGCCACGTCACCTGCCACAAGTTGTGGATTGTCCACTTGCCACGTCACTTGCCACATCACCTGCCACGTCTCTTGCCACAAGATGTGGATTGTCCACTTTCCACGTCACCTGCCATGCCATCTGCCACAAGTTGTGGATTGTCCACTTGCCACGTCACCTGGCACAAGTTGTGGATTGTCCACTCGCCACGTCACTTGCCACATCACCTGCCACAAGTGGATTGTCCACTTGCCACGTCACTTGCCACGTCCCCTGCCACAAGTGGATTGTCCACTTGCCACGTCACTTGCCACGTCACCTGCCACAAGTTATGGATTGTCCACTTGCCACGTCACATGCCAGTCACCTGCCACAAGTTGTTGATTTTCCACTTGCCACATCACCTGCCAAGTCACTTGCCGCGTCACCTGCCAGGTCACTTGCCACGTCACCTGCCACAAGTTGTGGATTGTCCACTTTCCACGTCACTTGCCACTTCACCTGCCACGTCACTTGCCACAAGTTGTGGATTGTCCACTTGCCACCTGCCATGTCACTTGCCACAAGTTGTGGATTGTCCACTTGCCACGTCACTTGCCACAAGTTGTGGATTGTCCACTTGCCACGTCACCTGCCACAAGTTGTGGATTGTCCACTTGCCACGTCACTTGCCACAAGCTGTGGATTGTCCACTTGCCACATCACTTGCCACATCACTTGCCACGTCACCTGCCACGTCACTTGCCACAAGTTTTGGATTGTCCACTTGCCACGTCACTTGCCACGTCAGCTGCCACGTCACTTGCCACATCACCTGCCACGTCACCTGCCACAAGTTGTGGATTGTCCACTTGCCACGTCACTTGCCACATCACCTGCCACGTCACTTGCCACGAGATGTGGATTGTCCACTTGCCATGTCACTTGCCACGTCACCTGCCACGTCACTTGCCACGTCAGCTGCCACGTCACTTGCCACAAGATGTGGATTGTCCACTTGTCACATCACCTGCCACATCACTTGCCACATCACCTGCCACGTCACCTGCCACAAGTTGTGGATTGTCCACTTGCCACGTCACTTGCCACATCACCTGCCACGTCTCTTGCCACAAGATGTGGATTGTCCACTTTCCACGTCACCTGCCATGCCATCTGCCACAAGTTGTGGATTGTCCACTTGCCACGTCACCTGGCACAAGTTGTGGATTGTCCACTCGCCACGTCACTTGCCACATCACCTGCCACAAGTGGATTGTCCACTTGCCACGTCACTTGCCACGTCCCCTGCCACAAGTGGATTGTCCACTTGCCACGTCACTTGCCACGTCACCTGCCACAAGTTATGGATTGTCCACTTGCCACGTCACATGCCAGTCACCTGCCACAAGTTGTTGATTTTCCACTTGCCACATCACCTGCCAAGTCACTTGCCGCGTCACCTGCCAGGTCACTTGCCACGTCACCTGCCACAAGTTGTGGATTGTCCACTTTCCACGTCACTTGCCACTTCACCTGCCACGTCACTTGCCACAAGTTGTGGATTGTCCACTTGCCACCTGCCATGTCACTTGCCACAAGTTGTGGATTGTCCACTTGCCACGTCACTTGCCACAAGTTGTGGATTGTCCACTTGCAATTGCAATTGTTTAAAATATTTTTCTAATGGTTTTTCATCATTTGCAATCATTTTTGAGATTTTTAATGTAAAAAAAAAGGTCACCTTTAAAAACGCATATAAACGCAAACGCGGCTAAACGCGGGTGCCGCGTTTAGCCGCGTTTAGCCGCGTTTTGCGTTTGAAACGCAGAAATTTTTGTTTCTGAATGCATTTTTTTGCTTCTGGAAAAACGAGATTAAACGCAACTGCATATAAACGGAAAAAAACGAGACTGTGTGCATGGACACATAGGATAACATTGAATGAGTTCAGGTGCAGTTGAAAAAACTGTCCAACTGCATCTGAACGCGCGTTTAACTGCGTCTCGTGTGCATGAGGCCTTAAGGCTCATATGCAAGTTATTACCATAAAAAGTGTTTGGGGACCCGGGTCCTGCCCCAGGGGACATGTATCAATGCAAAAAGAAAGTTTTAAAAATGTAAGTTTTTTGGGGAGCAGTGATTTTAATAATACTTTAAATGAAACAATAAAAAAATTATATTCCTTTAACCACTCATCTACTGGGCACTTTCACCCCCTTCCTGCCCAGGTCATTTTTCAGCTGCCAGCACTGTCACGCTTTGAATGACAATTGTACGGTCATGCTACTCTGTAACCATGTGAAATTTTTATCGTTTTTTCACACAAATAGAGCTTTCTTTTGGTGGTATTTAATCACTGCTGGGATTTACATTTTTTTACGAAGTAAAAGCCTAAAAATATTGAAAAAAAGTTTTTCTTAGTTTCTGTCAGTAAATTTTGTAAATAGGTCATTTTTCTCCTTCACAGGTGTGCACTGATGAGGCAGCACTGATGGTCACTGATGAGGTGGCACTTATGGGCACTGATGAGGCAGAACTTATGGGCACTGATTAGGTGGCACTGATGAGGAGGCACTAATATTCTGTACTTATGAGCACTGATAGGTGGCACTGATGAGCACTGATGGGCAGCACTGATGAGTGGCACTGGTGGGCATTGATAGGCTGCATGGATAAGAGGCACTGATGGGTGGCACTAATAGGTACTGATGGGCATTAATAGGTGGCACTGATTGGCAATCATGGGCTTTACTGATGGACACTGATGGGCATCACTGATAGGTGTCACTGAAAGCTAGTACTGACTGGCATCACTAATGGGCACTGATTTCTGGCTGTGGTGGGTAATGATTGCTGGCACTGGTGGGCACTGGTGGGCATTGATTGCTGACACTGGTTGGCACTGGTTGACACTGGTTGCTGGCACTGGTTAACATGGGTTGCTGGCACTGGTGGCGCTCTAATGTAATCAGGGCACTGATCACCAGTGCCTTAAATTACATCTCCCCTGCGAGGAAATGCCACTGATCGGCTCTCCTTGCTCCACACTCTGTCAGTGTGAGGCGAGGAGAGCCAATTACCGGCACTTCCTTGTTTACATGTGACCGGCTGTGATTGGACACAGCCTATCACATAATTGGTTGCACAGTGTCCTAGCAACATGGCGTAACTGAGATCACCACGCTGCATGCCCTTCATGTTCACTGTCATATGACGTCCACCCAGAATGAGAGCCGCACTGTCCCGCTGTCATTTGACAGTGGGCGGGTGGAAAGTAGTTAAATATCATGCCTAGGGGGGTCTCCTTAGTCTGCCTGTAAAGTAGCGCATCGTTCCCATACCAACATTTGTTTTTAAATGGCGTGGGGGTCCCCCAGGCCCCTAGGCACTATATAATCTGAACAGCAGTATATATACTATACAGCCTGCCCTATATACTCTGCAGAAAAATTGGGCCTTAGGTGTTGGTGGTGCCAGAACACTGTAACCCCTCACAGTTACTCTTGTTGGGCGCAGGAATGGGCCCTACTGTGAAATATTGTATCAAAAATTGTAATTACATGGTTCTGTTAAACAGGGTTAGAAAAATTGGGCCTTTGGTTTTGGTGGTGCCAGAACACTGTAAACCCTCACAGTTACTCTTGTTGGACACAGGAACAGGCCCTACATGGAATGTTATATCAAAATTTTTAATTGCATGCCCTTGTTAAACAGAGGCAGAAAAAATGGACCTAGGGTGGTGGTGGAGGTGCCACAACACTGTAATCCCTCACAGATACTCTTGTTGGGTGCAGGAATGAGCCCTGCTGTGAAATATTATATCAAACATTAATTACATGCCTCTGTTAAACAGGGGCAGAAAAATTGGGTGATGGTAGTGGTGCACTAAACCAAAAATATTGTTGGAAGCTAGCATCTTCAAGATTGAGGAGGAATAGGATACTCAGCAAAGGCAGTCTTCAAGGGATCCCAGATCCATAGAAAAATCAGTTACATCAGCATCAGGTGCTTGATAGCTGCTGATCCAAGACTGATTCACTTTTATGAATGTGAGCCTATCAATTAAATTAGTGGACTAACACACTCTTTGATCCACTAAAAACCCTTCAGCAGCACTGAATGTGCATTCAGAAAGCATGCTGGATGCAGGACAGGCCAGTAGCTCAACTACATATTAAACAAGTTCTGGCCAGTGGTCCATCCTCAAGACCCAGTAACCCAGTGGGTGCTCTGTTGGAAAGGTCTCCAAGTCTGCTCTTGCCCCTATATATTCCTGCACCATATAATGCAGATGCTGGAGATGGTTGCTTGAACTGATCAGACCTTGGTGCTGAGGACTTAAAAATTGTTTAAAGGCATCAGTCAGCCGGCCACCTTCTCCACCGTTCTTCCTCTGACTGAACAAAAACCTCAGCAACACGTTGTCCAACACCAGGAAATGCTAACTTCCCAGGGTCTGGAAAAACGTTACACGAACCTTCCTTCAAGGCCTCCTGATGATATTTCATCCTCTGCTCTCTCTACGAAGGCAGGGTGAGTTCTAAAACTTTACCCTTGTCCCTAAGGATCACATTATCCATAACTACCTCCTCCCATCCATGTACAACTCCTTGGGTTTCTGGGGACTGAAAACCATCCCTTGAAGACTGCTTTAATAAGGGGTTAAATTCCGTGCTACATTTATTAAATTATTGACAGGTTCCTATATCTACCCTTCAGATTTGTGGAAGAACAACAATGATTAAAACAACACACAAGTAGAGTATAGTAATAAAATAGTTTTACCTAGCTTCAATTAAAGATGTATTACAGATGATAAAATACAGATAAATACAGCACATTCAAACCAGGGGAGCTCATAACTCCCTCAATGTAAGGAGTTCCTGGAGAAGATGGTCCTTGATTCATACTTCCCTTCTGAATCCAACACAAACTCAGTCCCTGGCTTCCCAGTTATACAGTATATATGGCAGGGAAAACAATAGCTACAACTGAGAAAAGAAAAGGTCAAAGGTTCCCAACTTCCCAAAGCATAATGAAGCAGATGTCTCATGCATTGAGCATGTTGTATAGAGATAGAAGTGACTACTTATACACTAACATAAAACTATTACTACGTTTCTTGTAAATCAATAACTAAAATGAATTATGAATATAGACCCGTACTTCATTCCACTTCTTGATATACAAAATTCTTTGTTTATAATACTCAAGATTACCTATAGATATAGCAAGATGTTATACTCAAGGTAGTCTTTTTCCTTGTACTCTAAAATAAACATTTATTGCTTCATTAATTTCATCCTTCACATTTCCAGGATTATCAGTATGTATGCGGAACACTCCTCATTATTAAATATGGTCCATCTCCCATATATCCCACTTCTAGGGTATTTTCCCATATGTAAATGAATGTATAAAAAGTTGTATAAAAAGTTTTACATCCATCCACCCCTTATCTTACTCTGTAGTGTGGATGGAGGAAACTGGTTTTTTTCTGGAATGTAAAAATCTATAGGTGTAAGTCCAGCTCAACAGCACAGACACCATAACATAAAAAAACCTAAAACATACACCTGAAAATGATGGAAACCTATTTAATGTATGTTTATTAATCATGCATTCATCTTGTATCAGCATACATTTACATGTCAGACAAGTAGAAAGCAGCCTTATGTTCTCTGTAAATGTTCATAACAATTCTGCTTTGTAACTTACAACTTTTTAACAAAATAAGTATATATTTTGTATAAAATGTTTGAAAAGGGAAGATAAGGTAAATCATATGAATTATAGATGCATGAAATGTATTTTAAACTGTATAGTAAATGTAGTAAAAAAAGACAGCTATAAGAAAGATGGATCAATGAATCCTTATGGTATGGATGACTGGGATTACATTAACCTTTATTACTGGATCCATCTGCAGTTATTATCATTCTTTGTGATTTTTGTGTGAATTCTGCAAGGTGCTACTGTTTTTCAGATGCTTCAAAAGTTGTAATATTTTCCATCAAGTTTTTATTTACTTATTCAATGAATGAATAAGCTGGACTCCAGACCAATAAAACTGCAAATTAAAGCATCTCTCTAATCATTAATACTAATATAATATGTATGTATTTTTAAATGCACTCAGTGCAGGGGCGGATCCAGAGTCTAGTCTCGGGAGGGGCACTGCCAGAAAATTAGGTATCGCTTGCTGAAAAATCACTGATCGCCGCCATTACTAGTAAAAAATAAATAAATAAAAATTCAATAAATCTATCCCCTATTTTGCAGACGCTATATTTGTGCTAACCAATCAATATACACTTATTGGGGGGGTACCAAAAAAATGTAGCAGAATACACATTGGCCTAAACTGATGAATACATTTTTTTTATAGCAAAAAGTTAAAAATATTGTTTTTTTTTTTTTTTTTTCAAAATTGGTCTTTTTTTGTTTATTTTGCAGAAAATAAAAACCAGAGGTGATCAAATACCACCAAAAGAAACCTCTATTTGTGGGAAATTGTCATTCAGTTAAAGTACCACAGCTCAATATCACAAAAAAAGGCCTGTTCATGAAGGGGGGTAAAACTTTCCCGAAGCTGAAGGGGTTAACATTGAACAAGTTTTAAGGGCATTTTTTTCCATACATAATGACAGTTATGGCACACATCTATTTTGCAAGTTGCAACAATCATTTATTCTTTTACTCACTTTTAGTTTAATATTTTGGTGCTCTGGACCTCTGGTGGGGGAGGGGCACCCAACCAGGTCACAGGAGCAATGAGTTGAGCGGGAGCAGGATGAGCAGGATTCGGTAATTGCACTAGTATGTCCGCACTCCACAGGCAGCATTAGATGACATTAGATGTCCTGGGTTCATGCCGCTCTGCACTGCAGTGTGGAGAAGATGGAGTGAGGAGGTGGGTGGAGCCAACATCCACTCAGGGGCGGAGGCCTGCAGGATGGACTGTGGAGAAGATGGAGTGGGGAGGAGCTGAGGGGGTGGAGCCAACACTCTCACTCAGGGATGGAGTCGGTCGGAAGAAGACTCCAATCTGAATGCCGGGGCTCTCTCTCGCTCTCCTCCTCAGCAGCGGCAATGTGACTCACTGACGTCACTGGTTGCTAGGCACTAGCAACCAGTGTAGGAAAAACAGACAGAGGCCAAGCCAGCGGCGCAGCTCCACCCACCTCCTCAGTGCAGCGGCGTAATTATTACGGAGTCTCTCTCTCTGCGCCACTGATCAGCTGGTGATGACACAGAAAGAGACTCGGGAGTCCGGACTGCACTGCAGTCAGTAATATTTTCGGAGGGGGCAATTGTCCTGTTGCCCCCCCCCTGGATCCGCCCCTGACTCAGTGTAAGTACTTGAACTTGAACTAGTAGCAGCCTTGTACAGGTCTTGTACATCAGGGACCGGAGTGTGCAAAGAAGAAGCATCACAAAAAGCCATTCAGTTCATGTACTGCCAAGCAACATACTGATAGGAAGAGAAAGCTGAGCGACAGTGAGAGACAACCTCCTTATTGTGCTGTTTTTTTTTTCACTGTCCAGTCACAAGCTAGGTCGGGTCCAGGATGACCTGAGCTCAGTAGTATTTGGTAGAATAATGTTGGCAATCAGAATGAGTACAAAAATAAATACTACTGAGGAAATCTCTGGATTGAAGGTGAATATTGAAATAAAAGCTGGTTTTGTTATATTTATCTTTTAATAAACTACACATTTTTTATATTAAAGAAAACCCTCTGGGCGATCTATATACATTACAAGGATTTTAACAAAGTTTCTTGCAGATTCCTACCTTTTGTTATTCTGAAGAAATTCCTGTTTGTTCCTCTGTGCCCATGTGGGAAAATGAGTCCAATGGGAGCGGTTTCATAATTATGAGTCAGCTGCAGCAGTTGACATTAATGAAGAAATCTGCTGAGCCTGCCTCCCTTTAGATGTGTTCCTATTGGGAGTATCTCACCAAAAATGAGATTTTTGTTGCAGGGGATGCCTGAAATCTGACTTGTATCTTAGCGCACACTTCTGGGAAAATCAGGGAGCCAATCACAAGCAGGAAATTACAAATCTTGGGACTTGTTGTACACATTCTATGTACAGAACACCTCCAGGTATCCATATTGCGTTGCATTTTCAGAAAATGACAGCGGCTGCAGATTGAAAAGGAAAGGCCGTTTTTAAGAAAATTAATTTATAATATGATTTGTGCTGAAATTGTATATGCTATATTATTTTTTCTTTATTTGCTTTTTTTTCCCCCACGGAAGCGGAGTTACCCTTTAATTATTTTAGCTGGAGTTCTGATTTGATCCTTATCATAGAAACAATTACATTTTCATTTGGTGGTCAACCAGTTAACCCTTTGTATCACAAAAACACATTGGTGGTACTTTGCTAGCTAGAATGTGCTAAAGATACAAACAATTAGCATCATATCAAGAAAAAAATTTGTATCTGGGAAAATATGATTATCATTATTAAAGACTTTATTTCAGATTAAATATAAATAAATAAATAATTAAACATTCCCTAGATTAATTCCAGTTTGTATGCTCATGCAATTACAGCAATTAAGATAAAACCATGATAGTGATAATTACCTAATGCGATAAAATGACATTGTAATACTGGTATACTGTTATCTCATGAAATCTTTGAAGGTTTAAAAGCATGTATTTATATGCGAACATTTCAAGTAATATTTTTCCACATATAATTAAATTATCTGACAGTATGCCAAAAGGCAAGAAAAACATGGAGGTGTCATAAAAGGGACATCAATTATACATTATTGGTTACATCTTTTAAATGTCAATTTTTAATTTTTTTGGAAATTTACACAATTTGTAGCTGAAAAATGCTCTTTTGCACTCATTCCCAGTCATCTATGTGCACCCTAATCATTATTTATATATCTATACTGCTTTAATTTATATACGTTCCAAAAAAGCTCCTCGTGGTCCTCTATTTTCTTCTTTCATCTTTTGCCATTCATCTGCTCCTACATATCGATCCACAAGGTGCTCACTACAAACTCCCTGTTATCTTGGCTGTTCAGCCCACAAAAGAGAGAGGGCTGAGGGAGAAAAAAAAAAGTAAATTTAGACCCCAATCCACATGACAAGCACTACCAGAGTTTTGTCCCTAAAGGGCCGTAGACATTCATCTTTCTCAAACTATAAAATAGTTTACCTAGCTGACATCTCACGGTTTGCAAAAACATTTAAAGGTACCTTGAGCACCCATACAGGATAAGGGTCATACAAAGATTCATATCCTGCTGGGCAGGGATGGCAAAGAGAATAAGGCAGAAGCATAGTCTAAACATGCAGCCAGATATCATTGCCAGAAGTAATCAAAGCCAAACCAGATCAAAGAAAAGACACAGCAGGGATCAGGGAAGGCATAGTCAGCAATTGAAATCTTTTCAAAACACAGCTAGAAGCGCATTCATGAGCTACAAAACTGCATTTTGAGCTTAAGAGTGTGACACATTTCCCTTTAAAGGGCTTGATTCAATAAGGATATGCACAGGCAACCAGTTTTAATGTGCTCACCAAAGTTCCTGCAGATAGAATATATGAACTCTTAAAAAACAACTCAAGTGTTTCTGAGCTCTTGAAAAAAAATTATGGAGTTGCAGAACAGAGAGGCCCAAGAAGTGCATCAGAGCAAAAGGAGAAGGGTCAGCATGACAAATTATTGAGGAGGAATCCACATTAAATCACTTGATGTCTAACTAAAATACAGATTGACTGCAAGGTGGACAACTCCTATCAACTTAGCTGGATAAAGTTCCTGATACTAGTTGAGGATAAGCTTTGGGTTCCAGTGACAATGAGTTTGACCTGAACTCAATCATGTGTGACCAAAGCAATGAATTACCAGTCATGCACTTCTTGGCCATAAACTGGATTGGGTACAGGCGCTGCCATAACAATGAAGGAAAACTGGCAGTGGAGTCTTCACCGCCGGTTTCCTACTGTGCATGCGCGAGTCGTGCAACGCTTCCTGAATGGTCCAGTCGTCTTCTGGAAAATACACAGGTCCCAGAAGGTATCGGGGGAGAAGAGGACGTGACGCACTGGGCCGAGTGGTGGAGGGGTTTTCTTTCCTTTAAGACAAAGTTGTAAAAGTGGGTGGAACTCCGCTTTAAGGATTTCAATTTCTTTATACGTTAATTATCATGTTTGCTTTATTGATCACGGCACGCTATTCGCATTCTAATTTGCTGTTGCATTTTATGTTTTGCTATTTGTGTGAATAGTAACAGTTTTCCATGTCACAATCATTGCATTAATACTTGTTCATTGCACGGTATTATTTTTTACACCATAAGCACTGCACTATTATTTTTATTTATTAGACAGGATAATTAAGTTGGTTGCAGGCTGGTCAGTAAGTTGAGCTGGGAATTTCTTTGGTTTTGTTTGATATGCGTCCCCCTTCCATGTGCTCCTTGTTGCAAAGGACAGTTATAGGTATGGGCAGTGGCCATTTGTTTGTACTTCCAAAAATAATTTATTTTCACCATTTTCCCACTATAGATTTTAATGGGGTTTGAATTAGACTTTGCAATTTCCAGAATTTACAATGATTTTGGCCAATAGTCCACTAATCCTACCCTTGCCAATTCACTCAACCTTAAAAGGATTGTAAACCCTTGTTTAAAAAAAAAGAAAATAACAAACATGCCTATACTTAGCTGCTCTGTGCAATTCTTTTGCACAGAGCAACCACAATCTTCCTCTTTTGGGGTCCTCCCGCCATTGCTCCTGGGCTCTTCTCTTCATCAGGTGCCCCCAAGGAAAGCTGCTTTCCATGGGGGGCACCCACTGACACAGACAGCCGGACTCAGCCTCACCCCCCGCTCCCGTGTCATTGGATTTGTTTGACAGCAGCTAATGGCTTCTGCTGCTTTCTATCTGTCCAATGAGGAGAGAGACAGATTATAATAAGGCTTACCTGAAGGTACTGTAAATATCTCCCAAACCTGCACAGTTTAGGAGATATTTACCATATACGCTTGCACTGACATCATTGGTGCATGCGCACTAAGGAAACGGCTTGATTGTGCCATTTCTAAAGGGCCTGTGCCATGACCGGTGGCTCTCACTCTCATGCACGGGTGCGATGTCATTGCAGCTCCGGCCAACCGCAGTACCGGAGCCCGCAAACCCAGAAATAACATCGCCGGTCACAGTGGTGTACGGGGACCGCTGAAACAGCTTCAATCTAAGGTAAGTATTTCATAATGAGCTAGTATGTCTTGCTCATTATGACTTTGTCTTGCGGGTTTTTTTTTTTATATGGGTTTACAACCACTTTAAGGTGAAAAGCCTTGAGGCTTCGCAACCACTTTAATGCAGGTAAAATAGTCAATCAATAACTTAAAACTGATACCTGAAAGCTAAATAGATAGAAATTGCCTTTGCATTTTGTTGTACAGTCATGATAAAATTTTGCATGGTGCTGCAACACTAGGTTTTACATTTTGTGCTGGGAAGATGAAAGTTTAGAGGTAATAATTTTAAATAATATCAGCACAATATTGCCTGACATTTCTGTACATTAGAATGTCAGCTGGTGCCTAGGGAAAGGAGAAGATATTTAGGTTCTTTTTTTCAGGGACATTCACAAATTCACAACTCCACATTTGCAGCTACACATTTGTACACATTTTATCTGTTTCTTTTTCTAGAAAATCTTCAAGCAACATCAAGTGAATACGTGAAAATATGTGAATATTAGAGGTTAAAACAAGATCACAGTGACCACATAACAGCACAAGGCTACAAGGCTTAAAATTCCTGACATTTTTCTTTTCCAGACAAAGATGGTTTGCTTACTTATCACCTACCTTCTCTTTTTTAAACATTCTTTACTTAGAATTTTTCAGAAATAATGTTTACAATAAAATTTAACAAAAGTAGCACTTTTTTTATATACATAAGAGAAAATAGAGCCCAGAAAGTAAGATTAAAACAGATCTCATACAGTGAATTGGTAAGGCTCCATTCACAAAGAGGCGTTTTGAATCGTGGGCAGAACCGTGACAACGTGCGGGGCGCATTTGGGATGCCCTTTTTTTCTCAATGGCACCCTAAAAGTGGTGCAATTTTGATGCTATTTTTGCGTGACAAATCATTGGAAAATTGGCAAACAAAATTGTGGGATGCGTGTTGCCCAAAAGAAGTTCAGTTTCACATCGCCTATGTGTGAATGGAGCTTAAGCTCTTGTTCACATTGGAGTGATTCATCATACAATTAACAAGTTGCACCTTATTACAAGCAATCGCACTGTTCAAATTGGTGCGACTCCGATGTTGGGGTGCCACATAGTTACTGCACTACTTTTGGCGATTTTGGGTACAACTTGCATAGATATCTGTGCATGAAGCTGCACAGATGTCTTCCAAGTCACACCCAAAGTCACACTGACAAGCAGCTTTGAAATTGTGTGATTTCAGGTGAAGTCGCACAATTACAAAGCCGCAGTCAATGTGAACATGGGCTAAAAGCTGTAGTAACAATAAGGCACCCAACACACTTTGTGATTCGGAATTACGGGTGAAATCACCACAATGTTAAGGTGCCAATGTTCTGAATGGCACCCCAAACAGGGTATGATTATGCCGCGATTGTTACGCAACAGAATTGCGCTGCAGAGCACAGCAAAATGTGGCTTAAAATCACATAGACCAAAAAAGAACAGGAACTTGAAGTGAATGGGTTGCTCTATGCTTGACACACAAAATCGCAAACGTAAACTCAAGTTCCCACTACATGAAGTGTGAATTGGGCCTAAGACATATTATATGAGGATTGGTTAAGTCTGCTAGAGAAATTGCGAAATTTAGGAGAAAGATATAACATGCACAGCTTGATGCAGTAAACCCTGTAGCAATGCAGAAGCAAAATTGTGCAGAGTCTGTCTAACTGAAAGCGAAAAAAAGAGACTAAAAAAAGATGAAGCAAAAAAACAAACAAAAAAAAACTGTGTCCATAGAGCACAATTTTACCCTTTGCTCGGGCCAATCCAATAACAGGGTAAATCAAGCGATAAACATATATGGTAAGCCCATACGTTTAGGAACTGCTCCTATAAAGTTCCGCTCTAAGGAGAGGTTAACCAATAGGAGGTAAAAAGGAAATGCTTGGAGCTTATGGGAAGAGGAATGGGAAAGTGAGGACTGAGGTGTTCTGCAAAGAAGAATCATGTTGCTATTGTGTTTGCCCTCCATAACAGACAAATATTTTGTGTGAACTTAACTTGAAGTTTTATAGTTCTGTTGGTTACAATGGTTTAAATGTCTTTCCATGCCAAACGCATGCTATTGAAGTGAGTTAGTCTGTCTAGTTTCTAATTCATAATGGATTATATATATTGAATATGGTCCTCACCGATGCTTTAACCTTTTCTAAAAAAAAATAAAAAGTGCCAGGAGGAGACGACGCAGGGTGAAGCCGCTGTGACCTAGATGGGGTAAGTGCGGGGCTGGTGACCAACCCGGGAGGGAGTGTGCTTGTGACCCAATCGACCGGAAGGGAGGTGGCATCGGGTGGATTGCTTTCTGCCTTCCCTAAAAAATATACTACCAGCTACCACTGCTGTTAGGCCTCAGCGTGTGCTTGGTTGAGGGTCTTGGAGGCACCTGGACTTAAAGAAACTTGCTGGAAAACATCACTTGTAGAAGTTGGCCTGGAGAGAGAATCCTTTCACTGGAGAAGTGTTGCAGGGGAACTAGTTGGCAGCTCTACTTCTGGACATTGTGAGTAGGATCTTTCACCTAGAACTACAGGTGTGCCAGTACTTTGAGGGTTGGATGCCAGAGGTAGCTACAAGGTCTGTGAGTTCTCATATAGTGTCTCAGATTAGCTTTCCATCCCTTCTATTTCTGACCAGGTAAGGGAGTCCTGTATATATCCAGCAGCCTCTGTGCTACATTATGAATTGATTTCTGTATAGTTACATTAGAGTATATGACATGATCTTATTAAAAAAGGTAAAAACATTTAGTAACTGTAACAATATTAGCATCTATGTTACAGCAGTATTTTTCATTTTTCACTTTCTTTTTTGAAAGGTTAGCTTTCATGCCTTCCCTTAGCAAGACAAAATGTTCTTCATTCATTAATGGTTTATTAATTAAGCCTTAACTTTGAGAATCAACGGCCTAATTATATGGTTTGATTTATATTTAAATATCATTTTCACGTATGGCTGAACAAATCTGAAATAAATTCTTCCGACCTTTTTATAAGCGTTAACAAAATGTTGTAAAAACAATCGGATTCATTATAAAATTGACATTATCATCATTTATATATTATGTGAGCTATCTGGAATTATCATAGATTTTCAAGACTCTTCAAAAGTATTTTTTGAACTAGAGGTAAAGACTAATGGGCTAATTTACCATCAAGACGAGCTCAAGGCTCCTTCAGAAAAAATTAAAAGTCAACAGCTACAAATACTGTAGCTGCTGACTTTTAATATTAGGACATTTACCTGTCCACTAATCCAGCGGTGACCTCACCTGAACAGATTTTTCAATTGGCTTCCTACTGTGCGTGTATGAAGCACGCTGCACTTTGTGAATGGCCCGTCTGGGGGGGGGAGAAGGAGGGGGCCGAACTTCAGGCTAAGTTAACCGTGGCAAAGTCAGACAGAAATGGGGGCAGCTACCTGTGAAAACCAGGTACCCGCTCCCCCTGAAAGGTGTCAAATGTGGCAGCGGAGGGGGAGAGGAGGCAGATAAGCAGAGCTTCCCCTTTTGGGTGGAACTCCACTTTAAAGCCTAACACTAACAGTCTTAAAAATGTTTCCTGTCCCTCCTGCTACCAATGTTGTCTAACCAAGGTAAAAAAGGAACTGTATCTATATATTATCTAGTTTTAGTCCACTCTAGCCTGGTCACAAAGCTCCAGCTTCCCTGTGTTCCCAGGCATTGTCAAACATTCCCTCCTCTGCCCTGCAGCCATGTGGATCATGTAACTGGACCAAAGCAGACTGAAAAAAGGAAAGTATAGACATATTTTTTTCATAGATTAGTCAGTATAGGTAACAGGAGGGGGGAGAGAACATACCATATTTATCGTCCTATAACATGTGCTGACGTATAACACGCACCCCAAGTTTAGGAGGGAATTTAAAAGAAAAAAACTTTTAGGAGGGAAGTTTAAGGAAAAAAACTTACATTTAAATGCCCATCAATGCAGCCTTGTCAGTGTTATTTGCAGCCTTGTCAGTCATTTGCAGCCTTGCATTGCAGCCTTGTCAGTCGTATGCAGCCTTGCATTTGCAGCCTTGTCAGTCGTTTGCAGCCTTGTCAGTCGTATGCAGCCTTGCATTTGCAGCTTTGTCAGTCATTTGCAGCCTTGTCAGTCGTATGCAGCCTTGCATTTGTAGCCTTGTCAGTCATTTGGCATTTAAAAATGGTGCCGGTAGTTCTCGGCTGTTCTCAGCGGCTTTCGGGTTTTTTAGGCCGGTCTCGGCCGTTCTCGGCTATTTTCGGCCGCACTCAGCCGTTCTCGGTTATTTTCATCCACACTCGGCTGTTGTCGTCAGCTTTCAGCTTTCCGAAAGCCGCCGAGAGTGGCCAAAGATAGCCGAGAACAGGCGAGTGCGGCCGAAAATACACAGAAGCCACAGAGAGCGTCATAAAGCATTAGCAACAGCGGGGGATTGGCGTATAACATGCACCCCCAATTTCACCCTGACTTTAGGGGGAAAAAAGTGTGTGTTATACGCTGATAAATATGGTACTTAAAACTAGTTAGTGTTAGGCTAGAATTCTTCCTTAGAGTTTTATAGATTGGACATTTAATTTGCATGGGAAAAGTTGGTTTAAAATAGAAAACACATTAAGTAATACACAGTTGAATGAAGCATAATGTGTTCTACAACAGTATTATATTTTTTTGAAGTAAACAAGTGAATAACAGTGAACTTATTTAAGGTTTGTTAGATTCAATACACAGACAAAGGAAATTGGAATTTAATTCTCACAGGGACAAACTATTTTTTTCCAGGGCATGAAACACTATTTGGAGTATGGATAAAGGATATAAAATGCATGATTAAAGGATATTATGAAAGAGGGAGAGATATACACAATCCAGGAATTAGGACACAAAAAGGAGTTACTAGTGATAGATGAACTAAGATACCATCAGTTAAGACATTTTTTAAAGACACTGCCACATCCAATAAGATCAGGAGAAAGTTTATTACTATTTGAAAAATTGCTCAACTTACAGGAAGCACCAAGGCACGGAATTTCCCAAATTTAAAAGATTCTTACCTTAATGTCGGAACCATTGGTACCGCCTTTTTTGAAAAGGTGGGAAGCAGAACTTTGTGCAACTTGGAGTGAGCAAGAAAAAGAGAAAATGTTGACATTAGCAGACGGAGCAGCGATAGATATAAACACGATAGCAATTAATTATAAATGTCTGTCAATATGGTATATAACACCTATCAAAGCACATAAATATCAAAAGGAATAAACACTGCTTTGCTGGAAAGGGTGTGGGGAAAGAGAAGCAATGACACACATATGGTGGGAGTGTTTGAAATACAGAAATTTTGGCAATAAGGGATACAACAGATCCAAGAAATTACGGGAGTAGATATGACTAAAAATCCAGAAACCTATTTATTACATAATGCCAAACTTACAATAAAACAATATAAGAGAAAGATAATACCACATTTAATAAATGCAGCAAAACACCTGATCCGAAAACATTGGCAAGCATTGGAAAGCCCAACGCTAGAAGAATGGGTTCAAAGGGTCAAATTTATATATAACATAGAAGAATTGTGTCATTACGGAGAAGATAGAATAGAAAAATGTTCAAATACTTGGAAAGGATGGAAAGCATTTAGGAATACAAAGAAATACTCTGAGATAATGCAAACCTGAAGAAATGAGAGGTAGAGGGAATACATGAAGGAAGGATGTTTAAGGAATGCGGGATGGGGAAGGCGAGGATGAGGAGGGGTAGGGGAAAAAAATTATTTTTATGAATGAGAATTTTGAATGAAGTATGTTATATTTTGTATAATATAAAATGTAATAAAATGTAAATAAAAAAATAAAAATAAAAAAAGTTTTCTCCCCCTCCTCCTACCAATGTTGTCTAAGCAAAGTAAAAAATAAACTGTATACTTATCTAGTTTTAGTCCACTCTGGTCCAGTCACACAGCTTCAGCTTCTCTGTGTTACCAGGCATTGTCAAACACTCCTTCCTCATCCCTGCAGCCACCGCTCACTGACACGGGATCATGTAATTGGACCAAAGCAGACTGAAAAAAGGTAAGTATAGACATATTTTTTTGCATAGATTAGTCAGTATAGGTAGCAGGAGAGGGGAAAGAACACATTTAAACCTAGTTAGTGTTAGGCCGCGTACACACGGGCGGACTGTCTGTCCAACTTAGTCCGCTGAAACACATTTCAGCGGACAGTCCGCTCGTGTGTGGGCTTCAGCGGACTTTTTCAGCAGACAGTCTGGCGGACTAAGTCTTTCGGAATTTCCGTAATATTGTCTGTCCAACTTTGGTTTCAGCGGACAGTCCGCTCGTGAGTAGGCAAGTTGGACAGACTAAGTATGGCGCATGCTCAGAAAGGATTTACACGGCCGAAGGTTGCATTGCAGTGTATTGGACGTCGTATTTCTAGTCCCGTCGTACGTGCTGTACACGTCATCGCGCAAGCTTTCAACGGACTGTCTGTTCATCGTGTGTGGTCAAGTCCGTTCATTCAAAAGTAGGACGGACTGTCTGTCGGATTGTCTGACGGACTTAGTTGGCCAGACAGTCCGCCCGTGTGTACGCGGCTTTAGGCTAGAATTCTTCCTTAAAGTGTTACTAAACCCACAACTATTAAATTATTCTAAAAAATGGGTAGTGGCGCTGACAAATAGTATAAGATGTAATACATTAGTCCATCATTAAGTTCTTGAAGTAGATACTCAGTACATGTGGAAGGGGAGAGATGAAGAGAGGAGACCTGTATAGATTACATTAGCAGTCCAAAACAACCTTGGTAGCCTTTGAGGGGGGAGTTGAAAGCAGATTCTAGATATGCAAATGAGAAGAATAACACAGGCACCTCTATGTTATAACTGTAAACATTTTAATGAGATACAGGTGCATTATCCACTTACATCGAGGTTAAGGAAGTAAGGCATGAGTACATCCACTGTCGTGTCATTCACTGCAGAGCAGCATTCTGAACAGCTGATTTTTCTGCATGTCAGGGAGAAATCCTAGCCAGCAGGATCTCTGGGACCACGCAGATGAAACCGAGGCTCGGATAAGGCCGATGGTGACGGCTGGAATGCAGCACCGGGCGTGATGATGTTACTGGTGGGTTGCAACGGCATTTCTGAGCATGCGCACTGGTAGATGGGACTCAGGGTGCACTCCTTTGTCAAGTGCCCTGAGACCCATCTACCAGTGTGCATGCTCCGAAACGCTGTTGCAACCCACCAATGATATCATCACGCCTGGCGACATGTTCCAGCCCTCACCATCGGCCTGATCCAAGCCTTGATTTCATCGGCGTGGTCCCAGAGATCCTGATGGCTATGATTTCTCCACCATAGGCAGAAAAATCAGCTGTTCAGAATGCCACCCTGCAGTGAACGCCACACTGGGGTGGATGGACTCGTGCCTTACTTCCTTAACCTCCATGTAAGTGGATAATGCACCTGTATCTCAGTAAAATGTTTACAGTTCTAACCTAGAGGCACCTGTGTTTCTCTTCCTATTAACCACTTCAGTCCTGGACCATTTTGCTGGTCTAAGACCAGACCACTTTTAGCGATTCGGCACTGCGTCGCTTTAACTGACAATTGCGCGGTCGTGCGACATGGATCCCAAACAAAATTGACGTCCTTTTTTTCCCACAAAGAGAGCTTTCTTTTGGTGGTATTTTATCACCCCTGCGGTTTTTATTTTTTGCGCTATAAACAAAAATAGAGCGCCAATTCTGAAAAAAACACATTATTTTTAACTTTTTGTTATAATAAATATCCCCCAAAAAGATATAAAAAAACATTTATTTTCCCTCAGTTTAGGCCGATACGTATTCTTCTACATATTTTTGGTAAAAAAAAATCACAATAAGCGATTATTGATTGGTTTGCACAAAAGTTATAGCGTTTACAATATAGGTGATAGTTTTATGGCATTTTTATTAATATTTTTTTTTTACTAGTAATGGCGGCGATCAGCGATTTTTATTGTGACTGCGACATTATGGTGGACACATCGGACATTTTTGACACATTTTTGGGACCATTGTCATTTATACAGAAATCACTGCTATATAAAAGTGAAGGGGTTAACCAGTGGGTGGCAGTGTAGGGGTTAAGTGTTCCTAGGGGTGTGTTACTAACTGTTGGGGGCTGGGCTTTAATTTAGTGAACACTGATCTCTGCTCCAATCATATGGAGCAGAGATCAGCGTCACTAGTTGCTAGGCAGAACGGGGAAATGCTGTTTACAACGGCATTTCCGCCTTCAGCTGCCCCGTGAGGCAATCGCGGGTATGTCCGCAGCGATCGCATCCGCCGGACCCGCGACCGGACTCACGGGGGTCCCGACCAGCATGCGAGTGCGCCGCCGTACAATACAATACAGTACAATATAATGTAATACAATATACCTGTATTCTAACCTCAGGATCCACTGGCTCCACCTGCTGGGAGAAAACAACACTCCACACAACTGGATACTTAACCAAATATATTTTACTGTGAATATGTTTCAAAAGGTGATTACAGTAATCGTGCTGTCATCCCAAAATAGGATGACAGTACAATGTATTTCACCATAAATAATTGTATATATATATATATATATATATATATATATATATATATATATATATATATATATATATACCCGGAGCTCCCCCTACTTTTGAAGCTATGCGTGAGAACTCACTTAAAGTACTTAGTCTTTGATCTTCTTGTCTTCGCTAGCTAAAGCGGCTCCTAGTGATTTGTAATCCACAGGCTAGAGTAAGTTAAGTTGAGGTAAAAGTGCTCCTGGTGTAACTTCAGTAACTATATTACAAGGCTTAGGATGTCAGAGTAGATATGCCTCAAACCTGCTCAGTGTCAGTTGCTCTGCTCCTCCTCCATGGAACTATAAATCCCAGTGAGGCCTGTGTATGAGTCTAACTGTGTGTGAAAGTTAACAATCTGTGGGCCGTGACCCGATCATCAACTGGATCGGGGCTCCGTGTAGTAGCTTTGGTCCGGTGACTGCAGCTTGCTTCTCCATCAACTGGGTCCGTTGTTCCGTTCCGCTCTGCTGGATGAGTCCGGTCCTCTGATGCCCAAAGAGTGTCTCTGGAGCTCTCCAATCTGGTCACTGTGTCTCTGGCACCGTCAGGTCACTCACACAAACTGCTGGATTTGCGCTCTGCAATAGCTGTAGGCCACTTTCTCCAGGAGGACTTCCTCACAGATTCTCACAGGCAGGCCATGCAATCCCAAGAGAGCTAAAATGGCCACCCGGGGGTCCTTTTATGCCCTACCCAGCATGCAGTGCAAGAGAGGGTTCCCTGGGTAGATCACCAAGCATCCTGGGTAAAAAGGTGAACCTTCAAATGTAAATAATCGGTCACTTCCTGTATTGTATTCAATGCTTGAAAAACCAAAGTTATCCCAGTCCACATCCTGAATTTGACCGCTAGATGGCGCCAAATACTAAGCTATAGAATTGTCCATAGGCCTACATTGTAAAACATTAACATCACATTAATAGGCAAAAATAAGTCAGCGCTACATATGCATGACAGCCTCAGGTTCTGGTGTGTTCTGCAATGTGGTAATTTGGTCAGTCTTTGGTCTTCTGATTTCCATAGTTTGGGTTTTTACCTTATGATGCTGTTTGTTCTGGTTTGAGCATCTCTGGGCTTTAGAAAATGTGTTTGGCTTTTGCCATTTGAAGCCGATCCTTTGTTTCAGTGTTTCTGTTCATAGCCCTGCTTTTTTAAATTCTTCTTTGTTTCTCAGGCTTATTTCCCAGTTCTTGCTCACCTGCCTTTCCTTCTCCTATTTGCCCGTTTGTAGGGATGAGCTTCGAGTTTGAGTCGGACTCATGTTCGACTCGAACATTGCCTGTTCACCTGTTCAGCGAACAGTGAACAATTTGGGCTGTTCGCGGCAAATTCGAAAAGCCGGAACACCCTATACAAGTCTATGGGAAAAATCTAAAGTGCTAATTTTAAAGGCTAATATGAAAGTTACTGTCCTAAAAAGTGTTTGGGGGCCTGGGTCCTGCCCCAGGGGACATGGATCAATGCAAAAATTTTTTTTAAAAATGGCAGTTTTTTCAGGAGCAGTGATTTTAATAATGATTAAAGTGATGTGACCCTTCACAGGCATACTATAGACACCCCCCAGGTACGAAATTTAAAGGAATATTACACTTTTATTGTTTCACTTTAATCATTATTAAAATCACTGCTCCTGAAAAAAGGGCCATTTTTAAAACTTTTTTTGCATTGATACATGTCCCATGGGGCAGGACCTCTTTTTAGGACAGTAACTTGCATATTAGACTTTAAAATTAGCACTTTAGATTGTGAACGTTCGAGTCCCATAGACTTTAACCACTTACGGTAACAACCGTCCCATAGCCAAATGACGGCTACAGGGCGGTTGTTTAACTCTGGGAGGCCGTCATATGACGTCCTCCCAGAACTCCGCTCTCTCGCGCGCCCCCTGGGGTGCGCACTTCGAGAGCATCCATGACCGCCGGGTCCTGTGCATCACGTATCACGGTAAATGGCCGCTCATCACGGCCGTTTACCACGTGATCGCTCCGTCAAATGACGGAGTGATCACTTGTAAACAACCCTTAACATGATGCCGGTTCCTCCCTCCCCCTCTCTGTACCGATCGGTACAGCAGAGGGGGAAGAGATCGGTGTCAGCAGCGCTGTGGGCTGCATCTGCAGTGCCCACATCGCTGCTCACCGAAATGTAACCCCTCAATTCCATGCCATTACTCTGCAATACCCTGCAACACTCTGCAATACCCTGCAACACTCTGCAATGCTCTGCAACACCCTGCAATGCCCTGCAACACCCGCCAATACCCTGAAACACTCTGCAATGCTCTGCAACACCTGCCACTACCCTGCAACACTCTGCAATACCCTGCAACACTCTGCAATGCTCTGCAACACCCGCCAATACCCTGCAACACCCGCCAATACCCTGCAACACTCTGCAATGCTCTGCAACACCCGCCAATACCCTGCAACACTCTGCAATGCTCTGCAACACCCGCCAATACCCTGCAACACTCTGCAATGCTCTGCAACACCCGCCAATACCCTGCAACACTCTGCAATGCTCTGCAACACCCGGCAATACCCTGCAAAGCTCTGCAATGCTCTGCAACACCCGCCAATACCCTGCAATGCTCTGCAACGCAATACTCTGCAACGCCATACTCGAAGATACCCAGCCATACTCGGAGATACCCAGCCATACCCAGCCATAGACATCCTCCCCCCTCCTGCCGCCCTCCGGTGCTTCTACCGACTCGCCAATACGATCAAAGCCAGAATCTTATTTTTTTTTTCAGGCTTCCCAGCTTCGAGGTGAGATGTGGGGTCTTATTAACCCCATATCTCACTGTAAAGAGGACCTGTCATGCCATATTCCTATTACAAGGGATGTTTACATTCCTTGTAATAGGAATAAAAGTGATCAAAAAATTTATTTTTGGGGAAAAAAATTTCAAACTAAAATAAATAAAGTAAAATGAACAATAATTTTTTATTTTTTTTTTAAAGCGCCCCTGTCCCCATGTGCTCACATGCAGAAGCGAACGCATACGTAAGTCCCGCCCACATATGAAAACGGTGTTCAAACCACACATGTGAGGTATCGCTGCGAACGTTAGAGCGAGAGCAATAATTCTAGCCCTAGACCTCCTCTGTAACTCAAAACATATAACCAGTAAAAAAAAAAATTTGTCGCCTATGGGGATTTTTAAGTAGCGATGTTTGGCGCCATTCCACGGGCATGTGCAATTTTGAAGAGTGACATGTTAGGTATCTATTTACTCAGCGTAACTTCATCTATCACATTATGCAAAAATTGGGCTAACTTTACTGTGTTTTTTTTTTTAAGCACAAAACTGTTTTTTTTCCAAAAAAAAGCTTTTGAAAAATTACCGCGCAAATACCGTGCGAGATAAAAAGTTGCAACGACCACCATTGTATTATCCAGGATGTTTGCTAAAAAAAACATATATAATGTTTTGGGATTCTATGTAATCTTCTAGCAAATAAATCATGATTTTTACATGTAGGAGAGAAATGTCAGAATTGTCCTGGGTGCTCCAGAACGCCTGATGGCGCTCCCTGCATTTTGGGCCTCTGTATGTGGCCACACTGTGTAAAAGTCTCACACATGTGGTATCGCCGTACTCGGGAGTAATAGCAGTGTGTTTTGGGGTGTAATTTGTGGTATGCATATGCTGTATGTGAGAAATAAACTGATAATATGACAATTTTGTGAAAAAATAAAAAAGTAAAAAAAATCTTGATTTTGCAAAGAATTGTGGGAAAAAATGACAACTTCAAAAAACTCATCATGCCTCTTACTAAATACCTTGAAATATCTTCTTTCCAAAAAGGGGTCATTTGGGGGGTATTTGTACTTTTCTGGCATGTTAGGGTCTCAAGAATTGAAATAGGCCGTCAGTACTTCAGGTGTGATCAATTTTCAGATATTGGCACCATAGCTTGTGGACTCTATAACTTTCACAAAGACCAAATAATATCCACCAATTTGTACTTATTTTTACCAAAGATATGTAGTTGTATAAATTTTGGCCAAAATTTATGAAGAAAAAATTACTAATCTGCTAAATTTTATAACAGAAACAAAGAAAAAAACATTTTTTTACAGAATTTTCTGTATTTTTTCTTTTATAGCACAAAAAATAAAAAACCGAGCGGTGATTAAATGCCACCAAAAGAAAGCTCTATTTGTGTGAAAAAAAGGACAAAAATTTCATATGGGTACAGTGTTGCATGACTGAGTAATTGTCATTCAAAATGTGAGAGCACCGAAAGCTGAAAATTGGTCTGGTTATTAAGGGTGTTTAAGTGCCCAGTGGTCAAGTGGTTAATAGGGTTCTAAAGTTCACATGAAGTTTAGGTCTGTTCGGAGGTTCTGGTGCGAACCGAACGGGGGGGATGTTCGGCTCATCCTTACCCGTTTGTATTGAGGCACCACTTCTCTGTGCCTTTGCTTAGTATGTATGCCTCTACCCAATATGTGTTGTAGTTATTTCTGATTCTTGGAAGTCCTCAGGATTCCAGCACTCCTGCTTGCTTGGGTATCTAAATGTTAATAGGTGAGTGCATTCATTTCTGATGAAAAGGTTGCTGCTATATTGAGAGCAGCTCACTTAGACCACAAACATTTTTCTGGATCTGTGGCTACATACACAATTTGCCTTCTATGTTCCTGTGTAAATGCTGTCCTGTCTTGCTTTGATTCTTCAGTTTTTTATACATTATTACATAATTTTATTACATTCTAGCACATCTTACACTGGTTCTGGCTCTTCTAATCTATACCTGACACTGTCTTTGGATCTGCCCGTCTGTTGTCTAGTTATTTGGTACCTGATCAGCAACACTTTGCTGTGTATGACTTTTCAGCCTGTTTGATCTCATGAAATACTGAATTTGACTTCCTGACGTCAACCGTGTCCTATGTGTAGCATGATCATTTTGTATATGGATGTAAATATTCAAGCCATATTTATTGTATGGCTGGCTTTACACTGCCATAACAGCTTGTGCATTAGTGAACCTTCACCAAAACAGGGACGTTCAATTTTAAGTTTGCCTCCCCCATCCCATCACTTTTGGAATGTTTTTTGTGTGGTGGGGGAGTGTACATGCCCCTACTCTCCCCTAGAATTGGCTAGGTGACTCCACTGGAGGTTTTCCTCCCCTTTCTTCTCCGCAGCCTCCTAGGAACCTTTACAGGTCCCATTAGGCTGTGAGTCCATTCACAAAGCACAGTGTATCTCATGCATGTGCAGTGGTGAGCAATCTTCCCACAGTAAACATGCCGGTGCCAGGAACCCAAAGGCCAGCGAAGAACTGGTACAGGTGAGGACAGCACTGGATCCTTGGACAGGTAAAGGTCCTTTTATTAAGAGTCAGCATTACAGTAATAGTAACTGCTGACTTTTTTTTGTCAGACTAAAGAATCTCTTTAAGGAGTCAAGGACCAGCCTAAAAATGTATTCGTTTTAATGTATTCCTACACCTAGTGACGCTATATCATTGGATATAAAAAAGTAATAAAGAGAAATAACTACATCTTTCATATTTTACACTTGTTAAAATTAGCTCAGTTATTATCGTGTCTATATTTCAATGCAGGAATTAAATTGAATCTTCCATTTACAATGGTGTAATTCTATTTTGGCTCGCTGTTAATGGTTCAACTTTGTTCTTCATACAAAACCGTGTTAGAATTCTTATACTTTTTCATCAAGAGCTCCATCTCTTTCATTTGGTAACTGATTTTCAGTATGACCCGTTAACAGTGAAATCGTTGGTAGCTTTCCAGAATATTTGTAAAAAAAAAAAAAGAACATCTAAAGTTCAGTATATTATAGTGTCTGCTTAATTAATCTTTTAAATAGTGGGAGACAATTCCATTTCTGCCTTTGGGACATACAAAGCAATATATATGATAACTTCCTCACATTTTGAGTCCCATACTGTTGTGATCCAGATTCATTGCTATCCAGAAATGAAAGGGCACCTTTTGTACCTCTTACTAAATTTCACATCAGCATGTGGCTCTGTCTTTCCTAGTAAAAGTTGCGGGTTTAAAACTAAGGCAATCTGCGTGTGTGTGTTTATTTTTTTTTCCTATCTTTATAATGCAGCTTATTTGTAGATGGTTAAAGCACAAATCAAAATTGCATAAGATTCACAAGTACAAATATGCATCCTTATATTACTATCTTTAAGATATATACCAGTTTTACATATAGAAAAAAAATGCAGGGTGCAGCACAACAAAAGTGCACAGTAAAGGATAAAAAAATAAATATTAACACAACTTAACAAACAGAACATCTGTGCAACATCAGAAAAACCCAGGAAAGGGATTCATAAATGAGTAGCAATAGTGAGTGATTACCCATCTATTTTTCTATCTTACAAAAAAGGTGTAAGAAAAATCCCTAAGGGTTCAAATTTTGTTGTTAATATATTCTAACATTTCATTTCAAATCTCAGAATTTGTTAGGGCAATCACAGATCTCATAAGTGATTTTATAAAGAGGAAGCACTGCGGTCTCTATACATTTTCAGGCTTCAAGGAAAAGATCTGTAGGTAGACACCCAGTTAAGCACTATAGTTTTCCTAGCATAAAATAACAACAGTCTTGTATAGAACATTTTAGCAGGACAGTGGTCCAGATCAGCTAGAATGGCAAAAATACACCATTTGGGATTGCATATATTAGGAATCAAAACAATTGTGAGATAGAAATTCTGTAACCATAGACCAGAAGGGTTTAATCTTAACACAGATTTATATCATATGGAGCATGTCCCCATCAGACAATTGGCATTTAAACAATGAAGAGGGTCTCTTGTTCCTCTTAAACCATTGACTAGGGGTAAAATATGCCCTATGAAAATATCAAAGTTGGATAAGCTCAACAGTTCAATAGTTCAATTCCAAGGCAATGAGTGCACAATTTAAAATAACAAGTAAATCCTCGGAGAAGATTGGATAAACACCTATAAAGACTCACCACCACAGACGAGCACGTAGGCAGGTTGGCTACAACGTGGGTTTTTGTTGTCGAGAATTAGCTTGGGCAGACTGCGAAGGGGTTAACTGGGTTTGGTTTAATTTCTCACATTTTTTAGACTCTGCCTTCCACCCTGTGACATAAAAAAGGGGCAAGGCCTGGTCCCCGGCTGGAGTTTTTTCCCACCTCATTCTTGACCATAAACGACATGGGATGCTAAGAAGGGGCTGCTGCACCCAATAGTCCTTGGGAACACACAAAGATTGGAGAAACTGCCAAGCTTTAGAAGGTGCCAGCAGTGGACTCTCACCTTTGTCAATGTATGCCTAGGCAGCTTCAGTTCAGATAATTAGGATTGAAATTGTGTTGCACTGAAATGTACTGTTTGGACTTTGCCACAAGACGTTTGTGGCAAACTTCAGCAAAGTTTGTTAACCATTTCCAGCCTGGTCTGAAGTTATTTAAAGAGGTGTGTGGTAGCTTATGGAGTATTAGAAGAAGTGGGTCTGTAATGCATAATGGGGTATGAAGCAAAGCCACTACCAAATGTTAACTCAGCAAGAGAAATTGGAGGAAGAATGCCATTTATATGGGTAACCAGTAATTAGTGCAAAGTACATAGCAGCCAGTCATGAAGCCTGGTACCTGGAAAAGGTGACATGTCCTGCTGTAAAGAGACCATGGCTGTAGTTAATTAATTAGATCATATCCAGCCTTGCCCAGAAACATGACACATGACTGCCATACTAGACTTCAGATTAGCTCCTGCTCAAGGCACTGTCGCCTATTTGGCTAGGACTGTGATAAGGGGCCAACATAACAAATTCGACGGAAGTAACCAATGTTGGGAGAATGGATCTTGTATCTGGATCTAGAATTTTGTGCGTGACGCCTACCAGCATTGAACTCATGTTTGTTGTTACCCCTATGTAAAATTTGCACTTCATCCTGTTGTTGCTGTTACATGTTGTGATGCTGTTATTTATTTTTCAAATTCTTATTTTAACAGTGTTGTCTGCCAGCCAGGATAGAGCACGAAAAGGGTAGGAGAAGTGTAGGCAGGTTGCCTAAAATTAAATATGAGTTTATGATGCCACTTGGTAGTGAGGCAGGGTAGCTGGCAGCATTCCTCTCAAAAAAAATATGTAAAATAGAACAGCACAGGACCACATGGTGGATCTTGTAGAGTGCCAGGTTGATTGGAGTCAAAAACAGCCTGAAAGAACTTGATAGGATTTTAAAGGCATTTTTGACGACCCTTCTGGCACGAGAGAGCCTGTAATTGAGTATTCTCAGGGGTGAAGTTCCTCATAGCAAACAGCTTCATCAGATGTTCCCCAGAGCACAAGGCTTTAGGGAAGGGTTTTGTTTTTTTTTGTTTTTTTTTGGGGGGGGGGGGTGTTATCATTCCTCATCAGTATTAGTAGCTCTATACCATCATTCTAAGACTTACAGTGAGTGTCTATATAGTAACCAGGGTGTCCAAATTTTTAAATGTTTGTCAGACTCATTATTTAGAAATGCTGTAAACTGTTCCATTAGTTGAATTACAGAAACTCTTGCATGCCTTGTGCCAAGGTTGGCGAGTCTGTTTTATTTTTCCAGAAAGCTGGAAAGGTGTTTGTGCAGTAGGTTCTTATAAAAAAAATATTATTTTTTAACCCCCGAAAGTATTTACCCCCTTCCTGACCAGAGCAATTTTTGCAATTTGCGATTCGGCACTGTGTCGCCTTAGCTGACAATTGCACAGTCATGCAACGTTGTACCCAAACAAAATTGACATCCTTTTTTCCCACAAATAGAGATTTCTTTTGGTGGTATTGATCACCTCTGTGTTTTTTATTTTTTTGCGCTTTAAACTATTTAAAAAAAAAGCAATATTTTAAACTTTTTTCTATAATAAATATCCCCAAAAGAGATATAAAAAAAATTCTTCCACAGTTTAGGTCAATATGTAGTCTTCTACATATTTTTGGTAAAAAAATTTGCAATAAGTATATATTAATTGGTTCATGCAAAAGTTATAGCGTCAACAAAATAGGGGATAGATTTATGGCATTTTTATTATTATTATTTTTTGTTTACTAGCAATGGCGGTGGTCTGAGATTTTTATCAGGACTAAAACATTATGGCAAACAGATCGGACACTTTTGACACTATTTTAGGACCATTGACATTTATACAGCGATCAGAGCTACAAATAGTCACTGATTATGGTATAAATGACACTGGCAGGGAAGGGGTTAAACACTTAGGGGATATCAAGGAGTTAACTGTGTTCCCTAGATGTGTTCTAACTGTAGGGGAGATGGGCTCACTACAACATTAGAGATCATCTCATAATATCTCATATTTCACAATTCACATTAGTTAGGGCAGTGTTTCCCAACCCTCTTCCTCAAGATGCAAACCCAGGTCATGTTTTCTATATTTGTAGAATTTGGCACAGGTGATGTTGTCATGTTCACTGTTTTTTAGACTGAGGAAAGTACAGAAAACATGACCTGGTGGTGCACCTAGAGGAGTGGAGTGGAGAAACACTGAGTTCTGTCCCTAAACGTTCACATTTCAAAGTCCTAAAAACATGGTAAATATTAAAAGGGCAAACAGAAGCCAACAAGTCGAACAAAAATCTACAGAACAGACAAGAGGAAATTAAATTTGGCAAGCATGTCTACAAAATCTCGGATTCTTCGATGTAAAGCAATGGCAGCCTCCTTGATTTGCTCTAGATCCTCCAAACAATGCAAAATATCATGGAAGATCATGACCTAGTAAGAAGAGTAAAAAGTATTAAGGGAACAATGGTCAAGTAGCTGAGGCCCTATATAGTGAGTTGTGATCAAGTTACTGGTCAAATTCACAAAATACTTACCTATCCAGTCTATCGTTGCTTGCAGCCTGCTAGCCCTTCCGACACCTACACTACTAGGAATGTACACTGCAGCTACTCTGTAATCTTGGCCCTGGTGCCTGGGTCCCCAAAATTTGGATACCTAGAAACACTGCCAGCTCCTTCCACCTCTCTCTTCTCCATGGTAATGTTAATGCACTACATACTTTGCTAATGTGTGGAGTGGGTGTTTTGTTTGGACATCTAAACACTCGACATGTATACACATTTGAAGCCAGATTCTAAGAGTACTTACTTGCGCAAACAAAAGGCTCCTGAATACTTTCTTCCTCTTCTGGGTCGCTTTGGCCCTCAGTGTGACTCGTGTCAGGGGATTTGACGTCCACAATGGCAAGGTCTGTGCTGAGTCCAGGAGTCAGATCCCATTGCTCCAAACAAACATCCTGGGCAAGCTCACCACACTCACTTTCCTCTAAAAAGAAACAATACACCATTCCATTAATCCACCCCAAGTCCCACCTGTTTCTAGCTACATTAACTGACCAACCTTGCACTTGGCCTGATGTCAATGTTTGCTTCTGACTAGTGGACTCCACCATGCTGCACTCTGGTTGTTTTTCTGTAAAAAATGCATAGAAAAGGGAAGGTGACTTAATTTTACAGAGGGCAAACACTGGACAAGTGCCAACATTTAAAAAGTCCAGCAGTTGCCCCCCACCCCTCTTGTCTCCTATGGGATAGGTGATATATGACAATAATCATAGCAGGCGTGACTCTGTGTGACTGTGATCCTCTCGGAGCCTCTCCTCTACCCATGTCTACACTGGCAAGGTTGCATTAATGGGCACTGATGAGCCAGGCAGCAACCAGAAAGTGTTCTGCCCTAAGTCCATGGCCTTCGGCCCACCTAAAAACACCTTTATTGGGGGCTAAATGAGTGTGTTTTAAGTTGTCAAACCAAACATTACCAAAAATGATTTGAACAAGAATAAAAAAATGCTGGGGTAAGATTGATAGTCTTTTCTATTTATCCACATTCAATTTGTAATGGTGAGGCAATCAAAATCGTGTGTAATTGATGACCAAACCCTAAAAAAAGATTCTAATTATGTCCCATTTTCATACATAGGAAAGTGGCAGTCTGGAGGAGCCAGTGATCAGCAGCCAGATGGATTTGCAGATCTCTCCCCTATGCTCTCCTGCTAAAAGGGCCAGGAAGAGCAGGAATGTGGAAGAGGCCACTGATGCCTTCCTCAGCCAGACCACTACTGACCTCCGGACAGACCCAGATGAGGCTGAGGGATTTGCTGTGGTGACAGCCAATAAATTAAGGGAGATGGATGGTGAGCAAAGGAGCAGGTGTGAGGAACTCATGCTGCAGCTCTTCAACAAGGGGGTGAGGGGCCAAATTTCAGAAAAAAAACACACCTCCGCAGCCACCCCACCCACCACAGCAGCATGGTGGTCAGTGGCAATACCAGACAAGACCCCCAACAAGCCCGTTGGTCTGGGGATTTTTACCCCTTCCCCACTTACTAATTAACTTTTTTTTTTGGGAATAATGATTTTATTTGTTATATTTTCTATATTTTTGTATACATAGAATGCACTTTTTGGTTAAGTTCTTTGTATCTGGATGACCGACAGTATCTCTAATTTAATTTGCTCTATTTTTTTTAAATAAAAAAATTGTGTAGAATAATACTTGGCTATGTGTTTTACTCCAAATGACAGTTTGGGAGTAGGCAGTTACATTTTACAGCCTGTTCCAAATTATTATTCAAATTCTATTTCAGTGTCACAAAGATTAAATATTTTGTTTTTCAGTTTAACTCATGGATGGCATTGTGTCTCAGGGTCCTTTTGATCGCTGAAAACAATCTCGGACACGGGTGATAATTAGATTGCCAGGTGAGCCCAATTAAAGGAAAAACTACTAAAGGAGGGTGTTCCACGTTATTAAGCAGAGCACCATTTTCAAGCAATATGGGGAAGAAAAAGGATCTCTCTGCTGCTGAAAAGAGTGAAATAGTTCAATGCCCTGGATGAGGTATGAAAACATTAGATATTTCTCAAAAACGTAAGCGTGATCATCGCACTATTAAGAGATATGTGGCTGATTCAGAGCATTCAGATGGCGGCGCACGCGCTCCGTGAGTGTGATCGCAGGTCTGGCGGACTTGATGTCCATGGGGATACCCGTTATTGTCTCACAGAGAGGAAGAATGGGGAAATGCTGAGGCACAAGCATTTTGCCGTTCTGCCTAGTGACACTGACACGGATCACAGCTCCCTATGATTGTGAGCGTGATCAGTGTCGTGTCACACGTAGCCCATCCCCCCACAGTTAGAATCACTCCCTAGGACACACTTAAACCCTGCAGCGCCCCCTAGTGGTTAACCCCTTCACTGCCAGTCACATTTACACAGTAATCAGTGCATTTTTAATTGCACTGATCGCTGTATAAATGTGAATGGTCCCAAAATAGCGCCAGAAGTGTCTGATGTGTCCGCCATAATGTCCCAGTCACGATAAAAATGCCGAGATTACTAATAAAAAATAAATATTAATAAAAATGCCATAAATCTATCTCTTATTTTGTAGACGCTATAACTTTTGTGCAAACCAATCAATAAATGCGTATTGTGACTTTTTTTTCCAAAAATATGTAGAAGAATATGTATCAGCCTAAACTGAGGGGAATTTTGTTTGGGAGCCACATCGAGTGGCCTCGCATTTTTCAGTTAAAGCGATGCAGTGCTGAATCGCAAAAAACACTCTGGTCTTTGGGCAGCCAAATGGTCCGGGGCTGAAGTGGTTAAAATACATTTGCCCCTAGCGGTACAGTTTCTACTCCAATACGTGGAAATGAGGGTTATACTTGTAGCCTGATTGTTTCCTTGCTTTCCATACCCCCACGGACAATGATGAAATGGTGGGTTGCAGGTACTTTTCAGACAACCATTTGTTTTGAACCAGGACGCTTGTTACACCATTAATGCACACACTGTACTGTTATGGATTTGTTTACTGTGATGTAACGCTTATGTTATTGATCAATCAGTCGCTTACTGTATATGCCCTTTCTTTTTTTTTGTTTTAATAAAAGTTCGTATAAAAAAAAAAAAAATACATTTGCCCTAACTCCTTCAGTATCACCAGCAAGGCAGCTTCATTATTATCCCATTAAAGAAGAAGAGAATGTGTGCTGCATTTTGACATTTCATAATTTGCCGCATCACAAATGTTAATTCTCCATTACAAACGCTAGTTTACAAGACCGATGGCTTCCGGCTCGTTCCTTGCTTCCGATCATGCGTGTTTGTACTTTCAACTTTTTTGTGATGGACTTCTGTACAGACGATACGAAAATAAGAAACAGATCGTTATCCGCCGAAAATTGACTAGGCTGCCATCCAACATTTGTTGGCCGAAAGTTGGACAACAATTGTCTGAAGGAGTGTACTAACGGCCTGATTTTAAAACAAAAGTCTGTCATCACACAATTCCCTGCCAACAATCGGATCGTGTGTACGTGGCTTTACACTTTTCTCTCTATCCTTTCTTTGTCTACCTTATTCCGAATCTTTTCAAACCATATCTTTTTTTAAACGTCAATCAAACTAGTTACTGCAATTTGTATGGGATTAGCCTTATAAGTACATACTGTATCTAGAAACCGATTGAGTTATATTGTTTTCAACATACAGTAATGTACTTAACACCTACAATTTTTTTGAAATAGTGATTTTGACCTAGATAAATATGTATTTTCTTGTATAGAAATTACAGTTGATCTTTGACTATATATGTAATATGCTAGTTGACCAAAACATGTATTTTCCTGATGCCTATTTGACCTGTTTTGTTCCCATATGTCTTGAAAAATTATATAAATAAAGAATAATAATAAAAAAAGGTAATTCCCGGAAGAGGCAGAACAGCAATCTACCTATGTAAACAAGGCAGATCTCCATTCTGTCAGAGGGAAAGAGAGAGTTCTTGTATTTCTGCTAAGCAGGAACATAGATCTTTTTCTTTGCCCAGTCACACAATCCCCCACACAGTTAGAAAGCACCCCTTAGGGACACACGTAACCCTTTGATCGCCCCTGGTGTTAACTCCGTCCCTGCCAGTGTCATTAGTACAATAACAGTGCATATTTCTAGCACTGATCACTGTATTAGTGTCATTGGTATCCAAAGAAGTTTCAAAAGTGTCAGTTAGGTGTTCAATTTCACAATGTCGGTGTCCCGCTAAAATCACATCCCATCCCATCATTTTTAGACGCTATAAGTTTTGCGCAAACCAATCAATATACACTTATTTTGATTTTTGATTTTTTTTTTTTTTTTACCAAAAATATGTAGCTAAATACCCATTGGCCTAAATTGATGAAGAAATTCATTTTTGCTTTAGTTTTTTTTTATTGGATGTGTATTAAAGCAGAAAATAAAAAAGTTTCACCCATTTTTTTGTTTATAGCGCAAAAAATAAAAACCGCAGAGGTGATCAAACACCCCCAAAAGAAAACTCTTTTTGTGGGAAAAAAAGACATCAATCTTATTTGGTTACAGTGTCACATAACCATGCATTTGTCAGTTAAAGTAACGCAGTGCCGTATTTCAAAAAATGGCCTGGTCATTAAGGGGGTAAAACCTTCTGGGGCGCAGGTGGTTAATCTATGTACTCCTGGCATAAGATCACCATCATCATTTATTAGTCACAGAAAATGCAATTGCTAATTGCCTCTACTCTCTGTAAACTGAATAGTCAGCGGGAAAAAACTGGAAGGTCAAAGTGAAATTGGAAGCTCCAGGGGTAACATCAGGAAATTACATAATGTTTGCTTTATGACACCTGTGTGTGTTGCAACAACCATATGCAGTTAAAATTAATCAATATTTGTTAAAATGCTACAAAAGCTTTGCCTGAAAAGAATCCTCCACATGGCAGGTGTGTTGTGTCTCATACATATTTTTCCTGAACTGGAAAGCAACATATCAAATAGTGTTAATTAGACATGTGCACACTGAAATATTTTGTTTTGGAATTTAATTTTCGTCCGAAAAATAAATTTATTTAGTTACTCCCGAAAATTCGTTTTTATTTATTTTGTTTCGTTAAAAAATGCATTCGTCTGAAAATCCAAAAATAATTAAGGTTGAATCTGTCATTGGCTTATGGTGTCTGTCGAATGTTCTAAGAAGATTCGATGGAGCAGCGAAACTGTACGAAGCCGCAATCGTACATTTCTGGTTGAATGTTTCGTTTACAAGCTATAGTAGAATTCTAATGTTGTATGACACTAGTAATAATTATATTTATTAAATAATATTACTAGTCAACCAACATTAGAATTCTTCTATAGCCTATGGGCGGAGCATAAATGTCCACTCGCGGCAACTACTTTGTCAAATCTTCATGTCGAATCTTTTCTCTCTATGTCAAATAATCTTAGATTAATAAAGTTAGGTTAGGCACATTCAACCTTTTTTTTGCTATTGTCTCTATAATGTAGAATCTTTTCTCTCTATGTTGAATCTTTTCTCTCTATGTAGAATAATCTTGAACTAATAGAGTTAAGGTTAGGCACATTCGACCGCAGGTTCCATGGACACAGATCGCTATTGTCAGCGTCATGTCGAATCTCCTATCTATATTGCAACGAAAACAAAATTAAAGCATTTGTTTATTTCAGATCTTTTAGTTTTCGGCTTCTGCACGTTCGTTATCGTTTGTTAAAATTATAACAAAAATACCTGAAATTCGGAGGAAAATGCATTCAGACAAAAACAAATGCACATGTCTAGTGTTAATCCTGCACAGGTGAAACATGTTTCTTTTTTTTTTTTTTTTTTTCCATTTAAATTTTTTTTTATTAGAAATATATAATGGTTACAGTAACAAAGCACGTAACGTGCGTGCAAAAACAGTACAGTCCAGAGCATAGCATATATTGAAACAAAGCACTCTCATTATGCATCCTACTACATCTTGTTTTTGTGGTTGAGTTTCTGGAACAGAACCTACTCAGACCGTGGGAAGGTCTAACCTTCTGCTATCATATATAAAGTAGCCTTTCCCTTTCCATCCAGTCAGCTGTCATAGATATCCTTGACATGCCTCACTGGAATAGGCTTAAGTAGGAAATCCTCTGTCATGTCTAATAAGTAAGATAGAGTTCTGTCCTAAAGTTAGTCAGTCATCACGCGTGAGATCGTTTGTGGGCAAGTTGTTAGACCGTCCAAATTATTATAGTCTACTGGAAGTGAAAAATGAGTAGCTGAGTATGAAGGGAGGATTATCTACGTAGGTAGAAAGAGGAAGGGAGGGAGGGAAGAGGTAAAGGGAGGGGGGGGGGTAAAGAGAAAGAAGAGAGGTAGAGGAGGGAAGGATATAGAGGATATGATTGCCTCTCCGGCCTCCGCCGTTCATGGCACTTGGGCCCAGCCTGTCTGGGTCTCTGCAGTTATTGCATTGCAGAGGGAGCAGTGTAGTTTCAAGTCTGTCCTAGATTAGGAGGAGGAGGGATATTGTCTATGTGTGCACCCAAATATGGTGTGCCGGTGTCAGTGTACTAGTCCTTAATATGGCGCTATTTTCGTTACTTAATTCATGGATCTCAGGCTCAACTTATATCTCTCTGAGTTTTTAAAGTCGTTCCATTGTCCCCATGTTCAGGCAAACTTATGTGGGGTATCTTTCGCAATGTGGATTAGTTCTTCCATTTCTGCTATCTTCTCGATACGTTTAAACCATTCTGAAATAGAAGGGATATCCGGGGATCCCCAGTGAGCTGGTATGCATAATTTGGCTGCGTTAAGCATATGCATGGACAGTGATTTTTTGTAAACTAGAGCAGGTATATCAGAGTGGTGGAGTAGAAAGCTCGCAGGCGAATAGTCTATCTGGGCACTCGTGACTTGGGATATGGTGTTGTGAACTAGAACCCAAAAGGTCTGTATTCTGGGGCAAGACCAGCAGACATGAAAAAATGTGCCTATTTCAATGTTGCATCTCCAGCACCTGTCTGTGATCTCTTTGTTGTATTTGTTGACCAGAGCTGGTGTCCTGTACCACCTTGAGATTGTCTTATAGTTGTTTTCCTGTGTTGTGACATTGAGTGATGCTTTGTGAGCAAGTATGAATATCTTCTCCCAGTTTTCCTCTGTCAATTCCATCTGCAAGTCCCTCTCCCAAGCCCTGCATGCTGTCCCCTCTTTCGGTGAGATCGAGGAAAAAAGAAGTGATTATGTGTTTGAGATTACATACTGTTGCGGCGTGGTTTGGGAGCAAAGACTCTCAAATGGGGTGAGTGAGCGTCCAAGTGAATTGTCCGTGTTTGTCTTCTGGAGGAAGTGTCGAATTTGGAAGTAAACCCAATAGGGGAGGGGGTCTGCTTCGGGAGTCTTGGGTATTGCGTCGCGCTCTAATAATTTACCACTTTGAAAAAATTGATGGGCTTGTAAGTCAGTAAATGGCTATCTATTCCTGAGGAAGTGGGTAGACATTCCCGGTTGGAAGTCCGGGTTTAGCCTTACCGGGGTGAGAGGTCCCGGGTTTGAGGAGATCTTACCCCATTTGACTGCTTCTCGGAAACTGAATAACGTTGCACTGATAAGTGGGTGTTCTTTCAGTGTCTTGGGGATACAGTGCGGGGGTATCCAAGGGGTACTTTTGATTTGGAGCTCCGTTAGGGAGTCTTCTAGTTTCACCCAGTCTTTAGTGTTATCGTGAACCGCCCAATCCACTACTCTACATAGGTGGCTGGCTTGTGCGTATTTTGTGAGGTCTGGTAGACCGATGCCCCCCTTTGGTTTCGGTTTAGTAAGTTGAGAATAACTAATTCTGGGGCGTTTGTGATGCCAGAGAAATTTTTGGGTCAATCTTCTCATTACTTGAAAAAAGGAACGAGGGAGTTTGATGGGTATTGTTTGGAATAAGTATAGAACGCGAGGAAGGACATTCATTTTCAATATAGCTGCGCGACCAAACCATGAAAAGTGTGATTTGTCCCAGTTGCGCAAGTCTGAGGCAATAGCCTGAGTAAGCGGGCCGAAGTTCCTCGTATAAAGGTCTGACAGGTGCGAAGGGAGTTGTATCCCTAGGTACTTAATTGAGTCGTGTTTCCATATGAATGGGAAGTTATTTTGGCATAGTGTGACGACATCTTGCGGGAGGGATATATTGAGGGCATGGGATTTGGAAAAATTGATTTTTAAATTAGAAATACGATGGAATAGGTCGAATTCTTTCAGTAGATTGGGAATTGAGGTTAGGGGGTCTCTGAGGAACAGCAATATGTCGTCCGCAAAAGCCGTTAACTTGTATGAGTGGTCAGCGATGGGTATCCCCTTGATGTTGTCGTTCGCCCTTATGCTATTTAGGAGGGGCTCAAGCGTGAGGATGAACAGTATAGGGCAGTGATGGCGAACATTGGCACCCCAGATGTTTTGGAACTACATTTCCCATGATGCTCAACCACACTGAGGAGTGCATGAGCATCATGGGAAATGTAGTTTGAAAACATCTGGGGTGCCGAGGTTCGCCATCACCGGTATAGGGGATAGGGGGCACCCCTGTCTCGTTCCATTTCGGACGGGGAAGGCGTCTGACAGGTGGCCGTTGACTCTAATTCTCGCCGTTGGGGAGGAGTATAAAGATAGGATGTAGTTCAACATGTGAGTAGGAATACCCAGGTGACGTAAGGTCATTTCCAGATAGTCCCAGGCCAGCCTGTCAAACACCTTCTCCGTGTCCAAGGAAAGGAAGACGCCTTTCATCTTCTTAGAAGATAGCCAGTGGTGAATGTTAATTGCCTTGATGGTGTTGTCTCTGGCCTCATGACCAGGGACAAATCCAACCTGGTCCTTCCCAATCCACGAGGGTAGGAGGGGGAGGAGGCGGTTAGCTAGAATTTTTGCGTATAGCTTCAGGTCTACATTTAGTAGTGAGATTGGCCTGTAATTTGTGACTGAGGTGGCATCCTTACCTTCCTTGTGTATGACCGTTATGTGTGCTGCAAGCGTGTTAGTGGGTGGGGTGGGAGAGATGGCTAGTGTATTGAGGGCTGCCATAAGCGGGGCATTGAGTATATCAGAGAAAGTTCTATAATATGGGGCTGACAAACCATCTGGGCCAGGGCTTTTGCCCGGTTTCAGTTGTTTGATTTCCCTTTTCAGTTCCTCCTCTGTTATAAATTTGTTAAGATCACTGGCTGTCTCATCAGATATAGGGGAAGGGCCAAATTTTTGTAAAAAGTAGGGTTCCTCTATCGTCGTTTCCTGATAGGATGTCCTGTTGCCCAGATATATGATAAAGCTTCCTATAGTATTTTTCAAATTGGGCCGCTATATCTACAGTCGACGTGTGGGAGACGCCCGCATGATCCTTTATGGTGTGTACTATGGTGTTGGATTTCCTTGAATGGATAGCCCTGGCCAATAGTCTCCCGCTTTTATTTCCCTGCTCATAGAAGAGTTTCTGGGTCAAGATAAATTTACGTCTGGTTTTGCAATTAAGGAGTTCAAGGAGTTGTTTTCTAGTGTCCGTGAGGGCCAGAAGAGTTTCCTGAGCCTGCGATTGCTTATGTGCGCGTTCTAATCTTTTAATTTTACTAATCAGGTCATTAATAGTCCCTGTGTGAGCTTGTTTCCGAATAGCTTTGAGAGTCATAAACTCGCCTCTGATCACACATTTATGTGCTTCCCAGATCGTGAAGGGGGAGAGATCCGGATCAGTGTTTTCTCTGAAGTAGTTAGTAAGGCTCGTTTTAATGTAATTCATGTCAGTCTCCAAGGACAGCAGGGTGGAGTCCAAGTGCCATACTTTAGTGGTCGTTTTCGTCTGTGGAAGTGTCAGGGTAATTGTGATCGGGTTGTGGTCCGAGTGTATAAGAGGTTCAATAGTTGCTGACTGTAATAGTGGTAAATCTTTTTGAGAGAGAAAAATATAATCTAAGCGTGAGTATTTAGTATGGGGGGCCGAGAAGAAAGTGAAATCCTTCTCGCTCGGATGTGCTATGCGTCATGAGTCATGGAGACAGAGATCTTGCAGTTGAGATTTAATCTTACTCAGAGATCTATATGGTAGCGATGCGGTGCGTGATGAAGAGTCTAACAGAGGCTGGAGTGCAACATTGAAATCTCCTCCCAGAATAGTGATACCCGCCTGGAATCCCGCTAAAAGTTCTGTTATTGCGCGGAAGAAGCTAACCTGGGCTGTGTTTGGACTATAAATGTTCGCTAGTGTGCACCTATGGCCATTAATAAGACCTTTTATAAAAATGTATCTGCCTTCCGGGTCTGTCAGGGAATCTTCCAGCTGCCAATGAATGTTTCTGGACAACAGAATGGACACCCCCTTCGTCTTGGCCAGTGGGTTTGTGGCATGGAAGGCAGTGGGAAATCTGTGGTTGGACAATTTAGGGATTTTTTTGGAGTGGAAGTGCGTTTCCTGAAGAAACGCCACATCCGATTTCAGTTTCGATAGCATGTTCAGGATTTAGGACCTTTTTTCCGGGATATTTAGACCCTTAACATTCTGAGAGACCACCTTCAGTGTTACATCGTGGGTGCAGGAGATATTAGTAGGCATGTTCGTGTAGTTTAGCTAAAGTGGTGTATGCGTGGAAAGAGCACGCTCTGGTTTCCGATACGTGCAAGGACGAGACTCCTGAATTCTATGAGCGTGTGTGGCCCTTTTCCGGCTGTCAGACTCTAGAAGTCTCCTTTAAGGAACCGTGGTTCACACTCCGGCGAAAGCCGGAGAGGCAATGAAAAGGAATGTGGACTAGGATATCTACAGGTAGAGGGAGGGGGGGTGGGGGGGGATGCCAGAAGGAAGGGTCAGAAAGAAGGGAAAGAGGAATAGGGGTGGTATGGGTCACTATACGATACCGGGGGTGTGTAGACCTGCTACCTTACCCAAATGTACCTTGGTGTCCGGTATAAGTCAACAAAAAGAAATTCTTTGTCGTTTTGTGGAGGAGTGGAAGGTCGTCCGATATAAGTTCTTGCGATGTCCAGTCAGTGTCGAGACCATGTGAAACAGTTCACTTTCAAGAGTTAATTGCTTACTGTAGTAGGGGGAGAACAGAGAGTGAGAGAGGGTAGAGAGGAGAGGTTTGTTAAACATTTGGGTAGTACAACATGTGGTAGGCCATGTATAAAATAATAAAAACTTAGGCCAAACTGTACCAACATAGCACAAAATAAGAACTGGTAAGCTGCAAATATACGTTTCTAAGCATTGTGAAGATGTTAAGTGTAAAGCTAGAACCCCGTATAACTCATGTCGTCTATAAAATAAGAAAAAAGTGGAGGAGGCGAGAGTGGTAGAGGGACGGGAGGAGGGTAGCGAGGCGTCTAATAAGCCTCCGCCCTGGTTCACCATAAGGCATCAGGGATCCCGAGGTTATCGAAGGAGTAGATAACAGCAAAGTACACCGTTCCACCTTGGAGGAACGGAGTACTGGCATAGCGGAAAAGAGGCCAATGCCTCACTGATGGGCCAGGCAACGTTCACAAAGGCATGACTGCCCTTCAAGACTCCAAGGCGATAGAATGCGTCGAGGAGGCAAGATTGTGAGGCAGTGACCTCAGGATCCAGGCCTTTTCTCTCCATAGATCAAGGCGACCCTCCTCCCGCACCTCCTCCCCCGACAAACAAACATTAACAGTAAAGATGCGGGAGCCCTGTTCATCAAGGAGGAGAACCCCTTAAGCATGTAAACAATCCCCCAAAACTATAGGAAACAAACAATGCCCCAAATACATTCTGTCATTGTTCAGGAAAGGGCTAAGGGGACATCTCAGGTCCCTAGAGGCGGCTCTGACTGAAACAAAAACCGTAGAGCCTCTGACTTGTGTGTCCATGCACCATCAATTAGAAACTGCTGCTGTATGCCAACAAGATCGCAGGAGAGGTAAGGAGTCTACCTTGGTTTGCAGCAGCAACAGTAGCTAGCCCACACCGTCTAAAATGAACGGGCTATTTATACGTTACCGTAGGCCGTCAATACTTAGTCAATCGTCCTGTTAAAGCGATTGGCAGGTAGTGGGTGTCCGTGTTGCCCGTCCTGTGTTGAAAGCCTTTTCTTGAGAAGGACATGGAACCAATGGGTAAGAGTACAAGGGGTTGTTTTACGGAATTTCGCTTTTGTAGAAGCCAGGGGAGTAGTATGCACTGTTAACGGTGAGGGGTGGTATGCACAACGATTGGAGCACATTAGCCAAGTGCCCGGGCGGACTCACGGAATGCGGAGCTGTTCAGGAGCTGTCCGGTCGTGCACGCCTGTGTGCAGGGGAGGATGTCGGGCTGAGATGTGGTCTTTCCCTACGCTCCCTCTGAGGCGGCGGTCTTGGGGAAGCGGATCTTCGTCTCCGAATTTGAAAATCATCTCTTTCTGGGATGGTATCCATGGAATTTGATCGCTGCATTCGCGGGGTACGGAACGCTTTATACCAGTCCGGTAAGTCAATCAGGGGTATTTGGAGCGTAGAGCAAAACTCTCTAAGATCTTCTGGGACCCTGAGATGTGCTGTGTGTGTCCCGCCACTGTGGCTGATAGACAAAATGGGTGACGCCAGCGGTATTGAATTTGCTTGCGGCGTAGGACCTCCAAGAGAGGGCGTAAGTCCCTTCTGTGCTGCAGGGTAATTGGGGAAAGGTCTTGGAAGAGCTTAATTTCTGCACCTTGAAAGGTCAGGTTGCGCCTGTCTCTGGCCCTTTTCAGGATGTCTTCTTTCAACTTGAAGTTTACCACACAGCAGATTACATCCCTCGGGGGGTCTGAGTCTCTGCCCCTCGGTCTAAGGGCTCTATGCAGCCTTTCAAAATCAATCGGAGCTTCTGGAGGTCTCCCCAATAGGTCATTAAAGATATGAGTGGTGGCTTGGGTGATATGCGGTTGTTCAATCGACTCAGGTATGCCCCTTACCCTGATGTTGTGGCGGCGTCCGCGATTATCCAAGTCCTCCATGTGTCTGTGGAGTTCTCTGATGTGTGTATTGTGCGCCTGGGAGGCCTGCTGTAGGTGGTGGATGGCGGTTTCATGGCGGGTTGCGGCCTCCTCTAATTCCGACGTGCGTATATGCATGGCTTGGACGTCCCTCCTCAGGTCAGCAATTCCCGATGTGAGGGACTCTTTAATGTCATTAGCCACTGACCTTAGATCCGCCATCGTAATCGTGCATGCTGCGGGCGGGCTGTCCTGTCTCTGGGAGCCTCTCCTCTCTGAGGGACTTCTGCTGGGCGAACGTTCGTCCGAGTAGGCCGCAGACGGAGCCCCGGCCTCGCGTGAGTGCGCTCTAAACATGTCCGGGATATTGCGCCCGGCGCCGGTTTCGGGTCCCCTCGGGGAACGGTAGCGGGATTGGGAGTTCTTCCCCTTCTGCTTCCCCATGTTTGCGGTGCTAATACCCTCGGCTAGCCTTCAATCTGGGTCTCTGGCTGCTGGAGCTCTGCAATTAGGCGGCCATTCCGGATCGGCGCCAAGCCACGCCCCCAACATGTTTCTAATACAACCAACATTGCGTCTAGTAATTTCTTCCACCCCACAGCTGTCATGTCTGCTTTCATCCCTAGCTTTCCTGCTGGTGCCAGTCCAGCTATATTGTTTTATTGCCAGTTCACACCACATGCAGTCAGGTGCGTTTTTGTTTAGTATCAAAAGCATATGGAACGTAGGTTGTATGGTTTCCAATGGCATCATTCACACCAGTGCGGTCAGTTAAAGGACTTTTCAGTTCCAGAAAAAAAAGCAGGCCATTCTACATGTTTCTGCACTGGACTGTTTTGGAATGCAGTAAAACGCATCAAAAATGCACTGGACCCTAGTATAGTGGAAAATTAACAGGAAAAAAGAAGAAAGAAAAGCACATGGAATGCATCCAGAAACACATCAAAAACACACCAAAGATGCACCAGGACGCATCAAAAATGTGTTAAAAACGCGAATGCAGGAATGCATCTGGAACAGATCTGCAGTGCGTTTTTGTGGTGTGAACCACCCCTTTAAAAAAACAAAACAACATTAAATTAGTTGTGGAAAAATAAATAATAAATAAAAAACAATGCAGCCATGTTCTTAGCAAAACATACTTTTTATCTTAGGTATGTTTTTATCTGATCATCCTACTATGTGTGTAGGAATCCAGCAGGGAACAATTATTCTTCCTTTTCAAAGATATTTTTTATTCTAGGCACCACCATGAACCAGATATTTCGACTGACAACAGCATTGGCAGAGCTGGTTTGGAAAAGTTGTATCTATTAATAAATACCAGGCAGATCAGATTATTTTCTTACAAAAGATGTTATAATTAATATAATTGTGAAACTCCCATAAGCACGATAAATATACCTTACACTAAGAAGTATACATATAATTATTTTTTTATATTTTATTATGCTGCAGCCTAGCTATGAATGTCCTTCAACTTCATTAGTAAGCATTGTTCTATTTTTAAATGACTTTCGTTAATTTCCATTATGTGTATATTCTACATTGTTGATTATGCTTGGCAGGAAGGAGAGGTAGATGTTCATTATAGGCAATGCTCTCCCATTGGTTACTATGGCTACATGATTGCATCAGCAAAAATCCAATTCATTTTTCTTCAAGGCATAGACTTTATAGTAGGTAGTGTGAAAATTGTATAAAGTCTCATAGAAACCTGCATAAGATACAGATGGTCTGCATATAACTGGGGCTTTTTAGATTTTTCCATTTAATGCTTGAGAAGACCAATTGGCAATTTTGTCTTAGAATGGACCAACCTATGGACCATGATTCAAGGACTCTTCATGTTTAAAGGGGATTTACAGCCTTTTCTTTTTTACAGGTTGGGTTTGTAGACACGAAGGAGATCAGATTGTTGTATACAATTATACTAATTGTTAATATTTAAAAGACCTAGCACATGATGTGTAAAGCTGCAAGTATCACAAACAGCATGCTAAAAAGTTGGTAGGCATTGTTATTTATTGTGATAACACCCCTTGATTCATCAAGGAGAGAAACGTTTCAGCCATTATTAGTGCCTAAAAATGTTTCAAGTGAAAACATCCTACATTAACGAAGTGACCCCTGTCACCAATATTAAATTTAGGCTAAAGCTGTTATCTAAAAATAATGGACTAGGAAGGCTTAAAGCTTTGAGCCTCACAGCATGGGCATGCGGCCGCCCCCTCTTTCTGGCTAATACAATAAAATAAAATAAAATAAATATAAATATATATTATAAAAAGGTAAAGTCCCTTTAAGAAATTTAATAGGGACTTGGGACGGGAAAAACAAGGTCACATGACATGTGGGAATTTCCCAGAATGTCATGTAACCCCTTGAAATGTTCTGGGAAAGGGGCTTATTATATAAGGCCCCCTCACAGGAATCTTCCCGCCAGTGTCGGCGCAACAAGCTCCCCACCCTTCCTTCCATGTTATGTGGTCTGTCACCCTGCATATTTGTAGGGGGGACTTTGGTTATTAAATATTCTGTATGCTCGAGTCCTGTAAGACTGAGCTGTGTTAAGTTTATTGTTTGAAAAGTTTAGAAATGTACGAATTAATACATTTATCAAGATTATATTATTATCTATTTAACTGACTACACCAATAAACCTGCCGCGGCCAATTTTTTGGCAACAACTTGTTATGTGTCATTATTTAAATAGATATTAGCTTTTGTGGTATTCGGGGAGGGTAAGGTGCGGCCTGAATTCCCATGTAAATGCTTGCCTCATTTTCTGTTGCTGGGGATTCATCCCTTCAAGTCTGCTGAGAAACAGACTTTTGGAAGTGTTGTCTCCTGTGTACTGCAGTGACATATATTTCGGCAATAGGGACCATTGAGCTCTAAGGGAAAACAAAAGATTCCTTTAAGGCATGACATTTTCCTTTACTATGACTTTAAAGTATTATGATTCTGTCATTGTCATTGGTCATAGAAAAACTATTTCACTCACCTCACTGGCACTCTGAGTTTCCTTACTTCACTCCCTTGAATCATTGGAAGCTCCTAAAGACTCTTCAGCAGTCAACACTTCTCTTGGATTCTGGGGTGCCCAGCCTGCATGCTTCAGTTCCTTCTTCTGACCCCTACATCATTGCTGTGTCCTGTAGTACATGATGCCCAAAGGATGGAGGCATCCAACATTCCGAAAGGATTGAATGCAGAGAAGTCTAATAGAGGGTGCAGCTCTGGAACAGTAATTGTAGTAGACATGGGCCACAGAAGAGGTGAGAATAACAACTGCTCTATTGCAGGGAACAGGCATTTTAGTTTTGTTTTTTTAAAGAAACATACTAGATTGTTTTAAAACCTAATTCACAAAGATGTTTTACTATGTGAAACAACTAATTTGGGATGTTAAAGAGACATAGTGGAATAGTGGACAAAGTGACAGTGTTTGGGGAAAAGACAAGCCCTGACGCCCATCTACTTACTTTACCTGAGCTCCCTTGCAGCTTTTTGTTCCTCTCCAGTAAGTTCAGAGATTGGTTCTGTCAGTGAGCTAGGTGGTGTGGTGATGTCATTACCCTGGTCATCTAACAGAGCTTGGGCATACAAAGCCTGGGAGCCATAACAGAGGAGCGGGTCACATGCTCCTCCATCTCCAAAATTTCCAGATGGTATCGCCAGGTACAGACCAGAAATAAACTATGAGGGAGTATGGGTAAAGTAACTATATAGGAGTTCTGGGGAATCCCTTTGCAGAGACCACCCTAGGTAATGCTTACATGTGAGGCTGAGCCTCCATGATTTAAAAAAACTGAAATCCAATAATTGAGAGTGGCCAGAAAGGAACAGTCAGGCTGGCCAGGAAAGTGCTGTATGATACTGGAAGTTTACTATACAGTTATATCTGAGTAAGCTATTTTAGTACAGGAAAGAAGCTTGTGCAAGACTGAAAGTAAGGCTGGAGCTTGGCTTTACTACGATAGTGGGTTCGGATCCAGGTAGAAGAGTAATACAACTGGCTTCTTAGAGCACAGCTGAATCCTGAAAAAGTTCAATATATGAAAACAAGAGTAGAGCTCCATTTTCTGGCTGATTAGAAGCAATATTTCATATCTATGCAGATCATAATCAATGCACAATAATTGGTAGGCAGACAGATGTCAACCAATGGCATATTTTGGAAATGCCTGTAGAGTAATCATGACAGATAACAATTGAATACATATTTATCTGGTGCTAGTCTACGTGAGCAACATTTTGTAATTTATTTTAAATAAAGTATTTATGGTTTTACACTATGTGATCACCCCTGTGTGAGTTCTATATTTTTTTTATTTTTTTTATGTTCAATGTTTTTATTAACGTTTTCCCATTAGTTATAAAAAAAAAAACAATAACAAAGATATTTAAATAAAATATAATTTGCACGATACAGAATGCTCATTTGTCAATAAAAATATGCTGGGGTTGATTTACTACACCCTGAGGAGTGCAAAATCTGCTGCAGCTGTGCATGGTAGCCAATGATCTTCTAACTTAAGCTTGTTCAATTACGCTTTGACAATAAAACCTGGAAGCTGATTGGTTTCTATGCAGAGCTTCACCAGATTTTGCACTCTCCAGTTTTAGTAAATCAACCCCAATGTGTAAATTTGTATTCATGAGAGGGGAGGCAGAAGGCATACGGCGTAAGGCCCCTGGCCCCACATCATCTAAAGATATAACTTTTGGAATCGCCACTCTCAGGCCTCTCTTAGCCCTTGCACACTCGGTCGGACATTCCGACAACAAAAACCTGTCGGATTTTGTCTGATGGATTTTGTCCGAAACTGGTGTTGCATACACACGGTCGGACGAAGTTGTCGGAAAATCCGATCGTTCATAATGTGATGACGTTATTTAGTTACAACGGGACTACATTCAGGCTAGTAGTCAATAGCTTTGGTCTAGTAATTTGATCTGAGCATGCGTTGCACTTGGTCCGATCGGAATTCTCTACAAATGTTGTCGGAAAATTTTATAGCCCAGCTCTAAAACTTTTTCGGTCGGATATTCCGTCGGAAACAGTCCGATGTAGCCCACGCACGGTCGGATTATCCGACAACACTGTCCGATCGGACATTTTCCGTTGGAGTGTCCGACCGTGTGTACAAGGGCTTAGATATGTAATTGTAATCTTGTGAGAGTGCGCCCAAGCTCCGCTAAGGCAGTAACAATATCTAGCAAAGAGACTTCAAGCGCTCTCTCAACTGGCAACACCATAGTAGTCACATATTTAACATGGAGCTGTGGGGCACAAGAGTTGCTCCTCAACTGTGAAATCAAGGGTGTTCCCCGCCACATGGGGGTGGGGGGGGGACCCATATCCACTGCAACTAGTAGTTAATGGATAATACCTGTCGAGCACATAATTCAACAAAGGGGAGGAAAAGTGGGGAGAAGAAAAGAGAGAAAAGAGGGGGGAAGACCCCAAGCTCTGGTCCACTCTGCCCAAAGGCCCCTCAGACTGGAGCCACACGGGGGTCTCCAGTCAAATAGCTGATCCACAATCCCCAGACTCCTTTGAAAACTTTCATTTTGCCATTCAAGACTGCTGAGAGCCTCTGAGTTCTATGTTTACATGTGAGCATTGCTACGCAGAAAAGGAGGATGTTGGTGGTTAAGATTCCCCTACTGGCCTGTCTTACATTTACCAAAGCACTGTCAGATGTTTTTTTATTAAAGGATCAATCACCTCTGATGAATGAGTAGAGCACTGGGGAGAGCATTTGAGTATTTTCCTGTGGACCACTGAATGACACATAGAGATTTATTAAGGAAATAGAGACTTTTTTGCACTTTATTTATTCAGCACTTTAGCCTGCGGACTTTGCACATAAAAAAGTTTGACTTTTCATTAAATGTTTATTTATTGTGATATTGATTATTGGCACAACGATCATTTTTTGGATTATATTAGGTACTGATTTTTTGTTTTTTTGGTACAAGCAAGCTGAATTAACGTATAGCATTGCATAGTGATGAATTATATATATATTAACAAATGTATTTATTTATTTGGTTGAAACCGCTGCCCTGTTTGTTTATTTTGTTTTCATATAAAGTGTTGTACTGACATAACACTAGATTTGGAGTTAGCTAAAAAGAGTGAATGTTGCAAACATTTTTTTTTTGCACATAAGCACGGATGTGTTAGAAATTTTTATTTTTTTTTAAATTCTTAGTTGCCTAACTCCAATAATTATTTTTAGTGTGGTGAAGACCAAAAGGAAACCTCTCATGAGAGAAATATGGGGGCTGTCAGTGCTGCTGACCCCCATCTGGAAATTCTATTCACCTGGCTGCCTCTGGCCTTGAATCATATGCTATGCAGCAAATGAAGTCAGAACTTCTGACCTGCACACTATTTCCAGATCAGTGACTGAAAAAGTATTGAAGCATAAGCGTCAGCATACGAACCAGCCAATTTGCGATTTTAGAATGAGGTCAACAATAGAAGCTGATAAATTTTGCTCATGATGGGATTCCTTTAACCCTTTAATGGTCACTGATGTGCCATTGCATTAAAAGGGTTAAAACAAGGTGACAGCTACAATAGAACAGAGGTAAGTTTTCCATGGCCATTAAATTCTGTCCTGTTTCTTTAATGTCCAGTAGTCACAAAACTGATTCATATTTGTTTTTTCTTTAATCGTAAAAATATAGCTTTTTTTTATTTTTTATTTATTGCATAATAAACTTTTCAATATTTAGAAATGACTTCTGGATACATTTTGCTGCAGATACACAGTTTTAGAAGAGCATGGAACATTATAAGCAAAATTGAAATGCACATTGGAATGCAAATAGGTTTTTGCATTTTAAATGTGGCTCTTCAATAAATACGGAGATAAAAAGTGCAGAAGTTATTAGGAGGCAAAAAAAAGTGAATCTAAAATGCAGAAATGATACAACTGGTCACAAATACAAACCTGAAACACTTCCAGGGACAGTCATTTCCAGGGACTTACCATTGATATTGAGGAATGAGATCAGAAATTAGAAACAGCTGGCTTGTATGCAATAGTTATAGGCTAGCAATGCTGACAAATAAATATATTCATTAACAGTGGCCCGAAATTTGCAGGGCACAGGGGCGTCCCCCTATCCATGCGTCCGGCCCCTTAAACTAAATACAGGGCACGGGATGCATGGAATCCAATGGTTTATTTAATTTATTTTTTGATGCACATGATTAGAGCCAGAGGCTCTAATAGGCTTCGAAAAAAGGGTGGGTACAGGGCGCAGAGCACTATGCCCCGAGCCCACACAGTTGTGTGACAATAGCCAATGAATATTGGCTATTGTCACACTGATTCTCCTCCTGACCAATCAGGAAGCAGGTTGTGAGACCCGTTCCCAGATTGACTGAAAGGAGAAGTGATCCTCTTGGCCTAGGAGGAGGAGGGAGGAAACGCATGGCCGCCGTGATGCCGAGGAGGAGATGCAGGGGAAGCCGCTGCCTGTTGCGTAGAGGGAAGCGCTGCCCGCGCCATAGATGGGGTAAGTGCCTGGACTGGTGTAGCTGTGAATTATTTGCCACCCCCCCCCCCCTAAAAAATACCACCAGCCGCACAAGCTGCGTTAATTCAAAAATGTAACTTTAAGATATACTGTATGTGAGCCCAAGAACACAAATGTAGTATATTAAAGCTTATCAGTCCTTAGAAGTTATGGCTGAATTAGTTTTCTTTTTTAGCCATTTTTCCTGGTAGTAACATATCCTGAGAGAAACAGTGATGCCGACCATAGAACAACCCCCCTTCTACTTCATAACATAGGGAGGAGGTGTTCTGTAGTCCTCAGAGAGAGCTAGGAACAATATTAAATAATAGATCTACCTGTAAAGAAGAATGTAATTATCTACTTTTCCCACTGCATTCATGGCCGAAAACTATTTTAATGAAGATGTATCATCCACTGAAGCTTCTTCGTAAAGAAATACTGGGAATGGCAATCACTTGTGTCCTACACTACACTCTGTAGTTCCTCCTGCTGACTCTTACAACATTATTACTGTTTCCTGTAGTAACAGGGAAGTTTATCAAGTTGAATTTGACGTTTCATTTTTGTGACAGAGTCAAATTAAAGTAAGTTTAAAACTGAAATATATTAGGATAAGTTCACTAGTTCACTTTAATGTCAACATGTTACATGTTACATCCATATTTAGGGTGTAACATGTTGAGCATACACCAACTCATCCCCGACCCCCCCCCCCCCCCGTGCCTGTGGGTAAGGGACCTTCTTTCCACACCCGCCGTCACAATTTGAAAACAACGCAGCCAAGCGGGGCTCTGGCTCACACGGTTGCATCATTCATCCATTCACAGAGGTCTGTGAATTAATTAACTACAACTACTGTGAGCCATTACAGCTGACAGCTTGTTGATCTCAATGAACTGTGAGGGTGCTGGTGAGTGCTCTCATAGTCCATTGATCTTCCTGCACTTGAGTAACTGCCTGCCCATATTGGAGGTATGGCAGACTATACTGACATTCTGCTAGAGCCTGGCATTTCATCTGTGATCTGCTGATCATGGATGCAATGTTCTGCAGTCTCCAGAAATTTTTTTAAAGAAACGCATGTTTTTTTAACCACTTCAGGACCGCCGTATTGCCAATGTACGTGAACACAATGGCACAGGCAGGCACAATCACGTAGATGTACGTGCCTGCCTTCCAGCGGGTGGGGGGTCCGATCGGACCCCCTCCCGTTGGATACGACGGTCCGGTTCGCTCCAGGAGCGCTCCGTGATGAGGGGATGGCCGTTGGTTTTCGGCCACCCCCTCTGGATCGCTCCTGGCCAATGAGAAGCTTCCTCCCACTGTGTATTGTTTACACAGGAAGGAGGAAGTGATGTCATTCTCCTCGGGGCGGTCTTTTTGACCGGACTACGAGGAGAAGACTAATAGTAAGTGTGCACCAACACTACACTGACATGTAGGTACACACAGGCACACAAACCCCCCCCCGATCCCCCCCCCCCGATCGCCCCCCCCCCCAGTCACAGTGTCACTGATTGCATTGATCATTTCTTTACTGATCAATGCATTCAGTGTCAGTTGTGACAGTAAAAACTGTCAGGACAGTTAGTGTTAGGTCCAGGGTAGCCCCCTATCACCCCCCAATAAAGATTTAACCCCCTGATTGCCCCTAGAGTTAACCCTTTCACCCCCTTTTGCCAGTGTCACTAAGCGATCATTTTTCTGATCGCTGCATGTGTCGCTAGGTAGCTAGTTATTTTTTTAGGTTCACCGCCAGGTTTTTATATCGCTAGGTACCCCGATATACTACCCAATAATGGTTTTAACCCCCTGATTGCCGCTAGTTAACCCTTTCACCCCCTTTTGCCAGTGTCACTAAGCGATCGTTTTTCTGATCGCTGCATTAGTGTCGCTACAGTCGCTAGGTAGCTAGTTATTTTTTTAGGTTCACTGCCAGGTTTTTATAGCGCTAGGTACCCCGATATACTACCCAATAATGGTTTTAACCCCCTGATTGCCGCTAGTTAACCCTTTCACCCCCTTTTGCCAGTGTCACTAAGCGATCATTTTTCTGATCGCTGCATAAGTGTCGCTAGTGTCGCTAGGTAGCTAGTTATTTTTTTAGGTTCACCGCTAGGTTTTTATATCGCTAGGTACCCCGATATACTACCCAATAATGGTTTTAACCCCCTGATTTCCGCTAGTTAACCCTTTCACCCCTTTTGCCAGTGTCACTAAGCGATCGTTTTTCTGATCGCTGCATTAGTGTCGCTACAGTCGCTAGGTAGCTAGTTATTTTTTTAGGTTCACCGCCAGGTTTTTATAGCGCTAGGTACCCCGATATACTACCCAATAATGGTTTTAACCCCCTGATTGCCGCTAGTTAACCCTTTCACCCCCTTTTGCCAGTGTCACTAAGCGATAATTTTTCTGATCGCTGCATCAGTGTCGCTAGGTAGCTAGTTATTTTTTTAGGTTCACCGCCAGGTTTTTATAGCGCTAGGTACCCCGATATACTACCCAATAATGGTTTTAACCCCCTGATTGCTGCTAGTTAACCCTTTCACCCCCTTTCACCAGCGATCACAGTATAAGTGTCACTGGTGACGCTGGTTAGCCAGTTAGTTATTTAGGTTCCCCGTCAGGTTTTTATATAGCGCCAGGGACCCCCATATACTACCTAATAAAAAATTGAACCCCCTGATTGCCCCTAGTTAACCCTTTCACCACTGATCACCGTATAAGTGTTACGGGTGACTCTGGTTAGTTTGTTTTTTATAGCATCAGGGCACCCACCATTTATTACCCAATAAAGGTTTAACCCCCTGATCACCCGGCGGGTGATATCAATTAGGTTTTAGGGTCAGGGTCTGCGTCGCCCCAGGCAGCGCTAGGTTAGTGCCAGTACCGCTAACACCCACACGCAAAGCATAAACCTCCCGTAGTGGTATAGAATCTGAACAGATCAATATCTGATCTGATCAGATCTATACTAGCGTCCCCAGCAGTTTAGGGTTCCAAAAAAACACATTGTTAGCGGGATCAGCCCAGATACCTGCTAGCACCTGCGTTTTGCCCCTCTGCCCAGCCCACCCAAGTGCAGTATCGATCGATCACTGTCACTTACAAAACACTAAACACATAACTGCAGCGATCGCAGAGTCAGGCCTGATCCCTGCCATCGCTAACAGTTTTTTTGGTAGCATTTTATATTTAAATCCGGAAGGCAGTGCTTGGTTTTCGGGGTCCCGTACGTGGCTAGGCTCCCAAAAAGTCCCCCACATGTGGTATCCCCGTACTCGGGAGAAGCAGCAGAATTTATTTTGGGGTGTAATTTGACTTCTGCCCATAGCATGTGTGAGCAATATATCATTTAGTGACAACTTTGTGCAAAAAAAAAAAGTTTGTAATATTCCCGCAACTTTTGGCAAAATATAAAATATTCCATGGACTCAACATGCCTCTCAGTAAATAGCTTGGGGTGTCTACTTTCCAAAATGGGGTCATTTGGGGGGGTTTTGTGCTATTTTGGCATTTTATGGCCTTTGAAACTGTGATAGGTAGTGAGGAGTTAAATCAAAAGTTTGCACCCTTAGAAATCCTGAAGGTGGTGATTGGTTTTCGGGGTGCCGTGCGCGACTAGACTCCCAAAAAGTCCCACACATGTGGTATCCCCATACTCGGGAGAAGTAGCGGAATATATTTTGGGGTGCAATTCCACATATAACCATGGCATGTGTGAGCAATATATCATTTAGTGACAACTTTTTGTAAAATTTTTTATTTTTTTTTGTCATTATTCAATCCCTTAGGACAAAAAAAATAAATATTCAATGGGCTCAACATACCCATCAGCAATTTCCTTGGGGTGTCTACTTTCCAAAATGGGGTCATTTGGGGGGGATTTGTACTGCCCTGCCATTTTAGCACCTCAAGAAATGAGATCGGCAGTCATAAATTAAATGCTGTGTAAATTCCAGAAAATGTACTCTAGTTTGTAGACGCTATAACTTTTGCGCAAACCAAAAAATATACGCTTATTGACATTTTTTTTACTAAAGACATGTGGCTGAATAAATTTTGCCCTCAATGTATGACTAAGATTTAGTTTATTCGATTTTTCTTATAACAAAAAGAAGAAAATATCTTTTTTTTTCAAAATTTTCGCTCTTTTTCCATTTATATCGCAAAAAAAAAAAAAAAAATCGCAGAGGCAATCAAATACCATCAAAAGAAAGCTCTATTTGTGGGAAGAAAAGGACGCAAATTTCGTTTGGGTGCAATATTGCATGACCGCGCAATTACCAGTTAAAGCAGCGCAGTGCGAAATTGCAAAAAGACCTCTGGTCCTTAAGGTGTTTATTGGTCCGGAGCTGAAGTGGTTAACTGCACAAAAATGTGTAGTTATAACTATTTTTTTTTTTTTTTAAAGGTAAACTTAGCCTTTAATTTGCTAGTGCACTGTGTATCAGAAACAATTGCTTTCCTCTTTTCTCATTTTTTGTTGCAACTTTGCACTGCTGATCTTATGCAGCTTCTTGTCTGCCATTCCTGCCTATGTGCATTCAAGCCGATGACATTTTTTCAAGGCTGGTTTCCTGAGGTTCAGAACAGTGGACCATTCCTGGGAAATATGTGTGTTTAAAAGGCCACTTGTAGTCTCAGAAGCCCATGTGACAGGATGACAACCTAGTAACACAATTGAGACATAGTGTTGTCATCCTGTAACAGGAAGTGTCTAAACAAGAACCTTCAGGGCAGGATCACCGGGTATTGTTTTAAGTAATATGAAGATTTAAAAATATTGAAAATTCGTTTTGTTACTTTAATAAGTTAAAGTGTAAGTTCACCTTTACCCAAAATCTGTAAGGTGACCTTACACTGGACCCTTTCCCCACCATAACGCTGTATCAGATACCAAAAAGCAGCTTCACTGATCCAGGGATTTGCTTTCTCTACGTTCTTCACAGTGCTGACAGTATGGGGGCGTGTATTTCATATTTTAGTAATTGTATTTACACATACCTTGAAGTATGGGCTGACACCATTAACAATGTCCCAGTCCCAACGCACTGCTTTAGACCTGCTCTTACTAATCTCTGGACTGCTGGATACAGATTCCAAAATGCTTGTCTTTGATTGTCATCACATGAAGATGCATTAATAAGAACTGCACTCCAACCTGTGTTCTTACAAATCGCTTTTATACATTATTAACAATTGGTCACAGTGATTCTGTTTCCACCCAGATAAACAATCTCCTCTCTGATGCTTTTCACCACATAGTGGCTTGACCACAAGGATATAGCTGATCTAGTTTAATTGATGTATAGATATACATTGTACTATATACAGTATACTGTACAGTATATATACTATATATAGACCAAAGCAGTTTATGTGGTTTGCTTTATTGCTTTAGACCACCAGATGTTTTCCTGAGTAAAATGGACAGGGAAACACTTTCCATCATCTGCATTGCTGGGATTTGCTGCTGTATCTTGCATGGCTCATTCTATCCAAAATAGTTTATTGGCTGTAGGGATGTAATACCCTTGGAATAAACAGGTGGCACAGAGATTGTCTAAAAAAATTGCGAAGCATCAAAGAATAATAATGTGATTCCAATGATCAGATATTCATTATTGCCCCTAGCTTGGGTAGTAATGAACTGTTCAATCTTTATATATATATATATATACACACACACACACACACACACACACACACACACACACACACACACATATATATAGTGTGTGTATATATATATATATATATATATATATATATACTGTGTATGTTAAAGAAGGATCGGCAGCACCCCTGAAAATATGACAGGTGATGCACGTAACCAGAGCCCTGCCTTTCAGGCGCATTATGTAGCAAGAATCCAAAACCAGGGGTTACAGCATACATAATATTTAAGGCTAGGTTCACACTGGTGCTGTTGCAGACATCAAATGTGATTCACATGATATGTCCTGTGCACATCACATGCGATGTCTGTGAGATGCGATTTCAGCCATACAGTTTGTATGGCTGAAAACTCATCACATTTGCAACAAAATGGTGCAGGACCCCTTTGTCATCGCACCTGAATTGCATCTCTTAGGTGTTCACACCCATGCAATGCGATTCTGGCAATCACACTGCGTTTTGTGGTCTGTTTTGGGGTGTCCCCAAGATAATATGGACACTGCCGCAGATTGCATGGATGACGTGCGATTGCAATGCAATGCATGAAACGCAGGATTCGCTACGTTTCCAGCATTGCGTAAGTGGGAACCAAACCTTAATGTCCATTAAGCAAATATATTACAATTCGGCTACAGATTCAGGCAACAACCTTTGCCTAGTACTGCCTGGAAGGGATCACACTTTGTGAGCTGTGCGTGTTTGCACTGCACCAGTCCTAAAGAGATGTTTTCTTGCAGTTATTAGATAATGGGTGATTGTTTTCATACATACATGAGTGAAACTTTTACATTTATAATAAAACTGTTGGGTGATTTTTTTTTTTCATTTCAAATGCTAGCTGCTTGGGGTTAGGTGAATGGGTAAAGGGTGTAGCGTGAGATAGCCTATATGAAAAATGAAAGTGCTTTGTCCAGCAAAAAATTATATATATATATATATATATAGGTAGGTAGGTAGGTAGCAGTTGTTTTTTTGTATTTTGATAATATTGATCTGCATTTATTTAGCACAGTTTATAATTGCAGATGACTAGCCAGGCAGGGAGGAACATTCTACATATCTGTATAGGAGAAAAGCTGACTATAGACAAGTATAGTCCCAGAGAATGAGGAGAGGAACAATATCTGCATAGAAAATTATTACTGGGCTCTGGAGCTTATGTTGTGCATGTCCTGGCTATGAAGCACATGTGGGACTTCTAAGGTGAAGTCATGGATCAGGACTCTTGATTGCTAACAATAAAACCCCGCTGTCTGATGGTCTTATAAAAATAAACAGCTAAGAAATTGACCAATAAACACAAATGTTTTATTGAGCAGTCCTTGGCCAGCAAACTTAAAAAAATCGAAAAAGCCACACCAAAAGCACTCACAGGTCATAGTTGGAGAATATTAACTCAGAATATGTACTCCCTGAAAATGCACTTGTTTCCCTTTAATTTCAAGACATATTGTGGGAGAGTTACTCTTCAGACTGTGGTCCTATTGAAGTTTTCCATTAGGGGAAAATTGCAATTCAATTATTATCTAAGAGAATTATACGTATACTAGTCCTTATTATCTAGGATAAATTGACCTTGGATTACATCTTTCAAATAGGCTTTCTATTGAAGTAGATTACTGAAGTAATTAGTTTTATCTAAAGTGAAAACCTATTATATTACTTCAGATATAAATTATAGTTCCAGTATTTACAGAAAAGCCTCAGTTTTGTCCTATTTTCTAAGAAAACATTTTTACGGCATTGTCCCTTCTTTAGAGGCAAACTATAATGTGATTTTGGGTTATTTTATTTATTTATTTATTTTTAAGCAATATTTTTTTATATTTGAGTATTTTATAATGGAGCATTTTAACATGCTTTATTTGTCTGCAGTTAACATCATACAAGTAAAATATATTTCCAGTTCCATTAAAGCTACACAGCAATGATACAGTGGGACATACTGTATGGAGGTTGATTTACTGTTACTGTTTACTGTTTATTTTGCATGGGAAGTTACACTTTGCAAAGGAACTTTCCCCAGAGCTTAGCGAATGTGCGAAAATGTTATTTTGTAAAGAATGCACAATCATGTGCAAGGAAAAAAAAAGCACCTTTACTTGCACATGATTAAATAATGGATGTCAGCAAAGCTTCACCTCATTCATTAAGCTCTGGGGAAAATGCTCTTGCAAAGTGCAACTTCCCTTGTGAAGTGAACAGTCTATTTGACATTAGTAAGTCAACCCCATATGGTCTATGAGAGTTCATTAGTTGGACATAGGTCAGGCTCTGTTGATGGGTCAAAATAGCACCCTCATTGGTGACATAGGATGTGTTCTTAAATATAGTAATAGAAATTAAACACGTGCATTCGTTTTTGACCGAATGCATTTATGACTACATTTCGGGTATTTTCGTTATCATTTTAACAAGCGATAACGAATGTGCAGAATCCGAAAACCGAAATATCCAACATAAACAAATGCTTTATTTTCATTTTCGTTGTGACAACAGTTCAATATAGATAGGAGATTCGACAGGATGCTGACAATTGCGATCTGTGTCCATCGAACCTGTGGTCGAATGTGCCCAATCTTAGCTCTATTAGTCCAAGATTATTCTACATAGAGAGAAAAGATTCGACATTATAGAGACAATATAGGAAACAAATATTGAGAGAAGGGGGGCCTATACGTGGAACACTCAAACCACGAACCAGCCAAAACATCCCCCAGTGGAGTAAAGGACTGTCTTGATACCCAGGAAGTGTAGAGACAATAGCAAAAAAGGTTGAATGTGCCTATCCTAACTCTATTAGTCCAAGATTATTCGACATAGAGAGAAAAGATTCAATATGAAGATTCGATGAAGCAGTCAAGGCGAGTGGACATTTATGGTCAAATGCTCCGCCCATGGGCTATAGAAGAAATTCTAATGTTGGTTGACTAGTAATAATAATTAATAAATATAATTACTACTAGTGTCATACAACATTAGAATTCTACTATAACTTTTAGGCGGAACATTCAACCGAAAATGTACGTTGTACAGTTTAGCTGCTCCGTCGAATCTTCTTAGAACATTCAACAGACACCATAAGCCTTCAATGACAGATTCAACCTTAATTATTTCGGATTTTTTGACTAAAGCATTTTTTTAACAAAACAAAATAAACACAAAAAAATTTGGGGAGTAACTAAATAAATGTATTTTTCGGACAAAAATGAAATTCTGAAACAAAATATTTCAGTGTGCACATGTCTAATAGAAATAGAGTAGAGGGGGCGTGGCCTAACCTCGGGACGGAATGGACGCTTGAGAGCTGAGCTCCTGCCGCGATCCGGTCCTATAGCCGTTAAGGAAGCTTATCCATACTCTTAAATACCTCGAAGATTATGGGAACCGCCTCAAGAACATCATCTGCCTCCCGTTCACGATCCCCGAGGCGACAGCGCGGCAGCATTAGCCAAACTCTTCCGGAGCTGTTCCGCTCACAGAGAGACAATATGGCGTCTTCCCGCCACACTTCATCGCAGGCCCCAGCCTCCGCACAATCACCCGCGCCACTCAGTGAAGCTGTCCCGGGCCAGGAGGTCTCACTACACGCCCTCCAACAACACCCGAGTCTCATGGATCTAAGATCGGTGGCGACGGACATTAAAGAGACCCTTACTGCCGCCATAGCGGATCTCCGGCTGGATTTGCGCGCCATTGCTGACAGAGTAGTGGAAGTGGAGCACCGCACGACACACCACGAAACGGTCCTTCGCAAAGTCACCCACAAAATAGACACTCACACGCTACAATTGAGAGACCTCCAACGTCACCAGGAAGATCTGGACAATAGAGGGAGAAGGCACAATATTCGGGTGCGCGGCCTCCCCGAGTCGGTGGACTCGGATCAACTGGAGACGACAGTCATGGATCTATTCAACGATCTTTTGGACAGACCGGCTCGTACCCCGGTGGCCTTCGAAAGAATTCACAGAGCTCTACGACCCAAAGGCCGAGATACAGACCCCCCACGGGATGTTGTCTGCTGCCTGGTAGATTATAGGCTGAAAGAAGAAATACTACGAAAGGCCAGAAATAGGATTCAAATCTCTCTAGGGAGCGCTACGATCCACATCTATCAAGACTTATCGGGCATTACCCTACAACATCGCAGGGACCTGCGACCACTTCTTGATGTACTACGGGCGAAAGGCATTCCATATAAGTGGAAGTTCCCGTTCGGTCTAGCGGCCACCTATCGTGGCCGAACTGCCCTGCTACGAGTCCCGGAGGAACTTCCTTCTTTCTGCGACGCCCTGGAGATTCCCTTGGTTGATGTCCCCAATTGGTACGCTGCTTTTCGCACTTACCAACAACCCAGCAGGGAAAGGGACCGCACCGAACCAATGGATACTCAGCGCAGTAGGCACCGACGGCGTAGATCGGAGTCAAGAAGTCGATCCTATCGCTCCAGAAGAGACTCCCGTCCCGAACGCAGTCCTACGGATTCCCCGCGATCTGGCCGCGCCAGGCGAGAGGCTGATCATCACCGGGATCGTTCCCCAGGAGTGAGACTCTTCATCTAAGTCCAGTTCTTTTGGGTGAAATACCCCCTCTTCGGAGACTTAAGCCTTCGGTTGTATGCCTCTACGGGCTGCCTAGTTAGCTTATACCAATCCAGAACCGGCCTGACTCTTTCCTAGGTAGCCAACGTCGGATCTGGAATTGGCCCCCGTAGCCTATAGGTTTAAAGTTTAGTATAGACAGGTTTCTTCGTTAGCCACGAGTTCACGGAAAAGTCATCTTAGACCGTATGTTTTTACATGTAGTTAGAAATACGATGATGTTAGACTTACTACCTCCCTACAGTTAAGATACAATCGGATGAACTGAACTGCTGAACCCTACCTTATATTCGTGAAATGTTGTGTTTATGCTGATTGCAAGGTTTATATTGCATGATATAAGGTGGGAGGGTTGCCGCTCACACTGTCACATTCTTTGTAGTTATCCTAATGTTGAATAGACGCCCGTACGTCTAGTTGATGTTGACCCCAATTTTAGGGACCAATGAGGGTTTTAGATTGCAGACGTGGATGGCCTGGTTCTGCTCGTCCCCCCGTGCTCGCCAACTCCATCGAGGGGCGCGCTCGGGGAGAAGGGACGGGCCTACGCTGAAATGTGCTCGTACCTCTCGTGTACCTCGAGGAACTCTTTCCTCCACTCCATGCACAGTCCCGATTCTCCTTTACTAAGATCCGAAGATGGGGTCTTTGCACTAGTTAATTATTGACAACAGGGCGCTAATACGAGTGATGTATATGAGTATTATAGGATCCTCCTGTCCACCTCTATTCCTTTGTATACACTTTATGTAGTGACTGTGGCCTACAACTAATAGGTCTGTCCTCCCTGCATTGTAAGCATGTGGTACTTCCTCTCAGCTAGCTGGGCGAAATAGGCTATATAAACTAGACAGCCTTCGCTTGAACGAAAAAGAGGTTGCGCCAGTCCGCTTCCTTTGATAGAGCCTTTGTATGTTTTTTATCATTGGACCGGATCGCGGTCGCATCTGAAATCTAACGTATCCACCCTTACCGAGAGACTTGGTACAACCCCGCTGCGGCTGATCGTACGGAGGTGTCCTGTTATATACCGGACGCTGTCCACGCGATCACCGTACACTTCCCGGCCGTTTTCGCTCTGAGGGAGAGGCTGGTCCTCTATCCTCACGGTGAACGCCTAAGGGTTTATCCCTGTTTCCCGTTATCCCTATTCACATACCTCGCTCTTCCCCTCCCCTTTACCTCCCTTCTTCTAGGACACTTCTAATTTGTACGACCTGTTATACGACCATTTGCACTACGACACGAGGGTGACCTTGCACCATGCACAAACGACAATCTCTTATCCCAAATTCTCAGGTTAAACTGTATTCGCTTAATGTGAAAGGCCTTAACACGCCGGAAAAAAGATCGCAATTGTTTCAACTTTTACGTAAAACTAAGGCGGATATAGTGTTTCTTCAGGAAACCCATTTTAGATCTGACAAAATACCTAACTTGCGGTCCTCCCTTTATCCAACAGTGTTTCATGCTACTAACCCATTAGCAAAATCTAAGGGAGTATCGATTCTTATATCTAAGAATTGCCCCTTTCAGGTGCAAGACTCGTTGTTGGATACGGAAGCACGCTATGTTTTTCTGAAAGGAGAATTATATTGCAAAACTATTACTTTAGCCAACATTTACGCCCCCAACCAGCATCATGTCCCGTTCTTCAACTCCACGATGCTGCAACTCACCGCCTTTTATCAGGGCACTCTGGTGGTCGGAGGAGACTTCAATGCAGCCTTGACTCCCACCTTAGATTCCTCGAACGGTACCTCCTCCTTGAAATACAGTGCGCTGAGGGCTATAAAATCCCAACTGACCGTACTGACACTTCACGATACGTGGCGAACGTTATATCCGACCGCCAGAGACTTCACCTATTATTCACCCCCTCATAACAAATATTCGAGGATCGACTACTTTTTCCTCTCTCAGGCAGACTTAGACTGTTTACTTGTTGCTTCCATCGAACCTATGGTGCTCTCTGACCATAATCCAGTCTCGATCACCCTGTCCTTCCCGATCAGAACAGTCAAACCATATATTTGGCGGTTGGACGGTTCTTTGCTCAGCGATTCGGAAGTAGTGCGTTCTATCTCTACTAGCCTAACGAACTACTTTACGGATAACGCCTCCACTGAAATCCATCCTATAACAAGATGGGCAGCTCATAAATGCGTGATTCGGGGAGAACTGATCTCCCTTGCAGCTAAGAGACGGAAGGATAGGGAGGCCAGACTTGATAAATTGTCGAAGACCATCCACTCGTTAGAATTGTCGCACAAACGAACACTAGCGGAAAACACGCTCCACGCATTACAACAGGCCAGACTAGATCTCCTGGAGGAACTTAACATTCCAATCAGGAGGAAGTATACCCTTATGCAACGCAATTTTTACGAATTTGGCAACAAATCAGGGAAATTTTTAGCCAGAGCAATCCAACTACGAAAAGCAATGTCCACGATTCATCACATCCTAGATCCGCAAGGTCTAAAGATTTCTTCTCCATCTGGCATAGTGGAACAATTTAAAAAATTCTACTCAAATCTTTACAATCTCCCTAGACATTCCTCGACTACCACACAACACGACAGAACTCAACAGATAACAGACTTTCTAGCCGAGAACTGCCCCGGGAATATCTCCGACGATCTTGCCACAGACTTGGAGAAGCCAATTTCGACCGTAGAAATACTGACAGCCCTTAAACAGCTAAAACCGGGCAAAAGCCCCGGCCCAGATGGCTTCCCCACTGTATATTACAAAACCTTTTCGGACTTACTTATACCGCACGTTACTGAACTATTTAATAAACTTCCTGACTCCCCGTCGCTTCACGTAGATCTCCATGAGGCACACATTACAATGATCCCGAAACCAGGGAAAGACGGCACTTTGGTCCCTAATTATAGACCGATTTCGTTGATAAATGTAGATATGAAGCTCTACGCGAAAGTCATTGCGAATCGTATTCTCCCCTTCTTGCCCTCCCTGGTTTCCCTGGACCAAGTAGGTTTCGTTCCGGGCCGTGAAGCGCGCGACAACACGCTGAAAGCGATCAATGTCCATAAATGGCTATCGGCTTCCCACAGTCCGGGCTTCTTTTTATCGTTGGACGCGGAGAAGGCGTTCGACCGAGTGGCTTGGGATTACATGCTGGCCACCCTTAGGAAAATGGGTTTTAAAGAACGTACCTTACAATATATTACGGCACTGTACTCTTCCCCCACAGCCAGAATTAAAGTTAATGGGCATTTGTCGGACGCCTTCTCCCTGTCCAACGGCACGAGGCAGGGTTGCCCACTATCCCCGATTCTGTTCATTTTAACGATTGAACCCTTACTCCACAAACTCCGCACGAACATCAATGTCAAGGGAATCCGAATTCGGGATGAGACTTATAAAATAGCTGCATACGCGGACGATATCCTTTTATTTCTTACAGACCCACTTATCACCCTACCCAATTTACTCAAGGACTTTGCTCAATTTAAGACAATAGCGAACCTGCAAATTAACTTCCATAAATCGAAGGCCCTCAACATCACTCTACCCGACGACGTACTGACACACTGCCAGACGAACTTCCCCTTTGGCTGGGAAAAGCATGCTATCACATATTTGGGAATTCAATTACCGACCAAACTAACAGACCTTTATCCTCGCAACTATTTACCACTACTTAATTCCGTTCGGACTGATTTGCTAAATTGGAAAATACCTACTATTTTGTGGTTTGGGAGAGCAGCGATTCTTAAAATGAACATTCTCCCACGGTTCTTATATCTTCTACAAACGATTCCAATCACACTTCCCCCCACTTTTTTCGCGACGTTCAAAACTCTCTGCTCCCAATTCGTATGGGCTAACAAAAAAGCTTGCATCAAATGGGAGACCCTGACTCTCCCCAAATTACGGGGGGGTCTGGGAATCCCGGACATACGCAAATATCACTGGGCATGTCAATTGACCAGAATCGTGGATTGGCACATACATAGACGAAACAAAGCTTGGGTGACGATCGAAGAGGCATTTGTACAAGCACCGATACATTTACTTCCTTGGATAGGCACAGCCCCAATACAGACAACGATCTCAGATCACCCTTTGATTAGCACCACACTTAATACATGGAAAACAGTTTGCCGGAGTACCAAAATATCCTCCACACATGGCCCGCTCACCTCCTTAGAGCACAATCCGGACTTCACCCCTGGTTTTCAAGCACCATTTTCCACTGACGATATAACCAGAGATTACGTTCGAGCAGGATCCTTCTTCGACAACGGTAGAATGATTACATTCCAAACTCTACTGACTAGATTCCCGGACAGAAAGATACCTTTCTTTAATTTCTTACAAATACGACATTTTTTACTCCAGAAGTCTCCAGCCACTACGTGGTGCAGGGACCTGACCCCGTTTGAACAACTTTGCACTAAAACAACTCCACAGAGACATCTGGTTTCTGAACTCTACACTGCTTTCTTTCCTACTACGAACGATTCCGTGACATCACTACGCACTAAATGGGTGACAGACACGGGTATAGACCTAACACACGACGATTGGGAACGGATACTAATAAATGTTCACAAAGGTTCTAGGAATGTATCAGTACAGGAAAATGGTTTTAAGCTCTATTCCCGATGGTATAGGACCCCTGATATCCTGCATTCCTTCTACCCTTCGGTTCCTTCAGCATGCTGGAGATGTGGTACAGCTAATGGAACCTTCCTGCACATCTGGTGGGAATGCTCAGCACTTCGTTTATACTGGCAGACGATCCACCAATTTATCTTTACCATAACGACTTTCACACTAGAATTCACACCGGCCCAATACTTACTTCATCATACGACCTTGTCTCAGCGCCATTACAGGAAGTCAGTTATAATACACTTAGTCAATGCAGCCAGGATGTGCATTCCAGTTTATTGGAAATCAACTATGACCCCCTGTGTCAAGGATTGGCTACGTAGAGTAAACAGAATAATGGACATGGAAGAACTCACGCATCGAATCCTTGACACATCACCTAAGTTCACTAACACCTGGGCATGTTGGAAACACTTCCAAACAACAGATGATTATAAACGGTATATGGTTGATTAAAGAATTAATCGGAAGGTCGTTGCTATTTGACGCTTTTATGGTCACCACAGGTTATGATCGGTTTAGGCAATATTCTTAACATACTAATGTGCACCTACCCTCCCTTTTCCTTTTCCACCCCCCCCCCCTCCTTCCCCCTATGTTTTGATGCTGGACATCATATATTAGACGTAGCATTCCAGACACTTACGATAGCACAATTTAGAGGTACAGCAACCAATTAGTAGAACAGTTAGGGTATTCTTCCAATGCATTCATATAACTCTGTATGGAACACTCCGGTCGCTACCTTCTTGGACCTGGTCACAGATCAAACGGAGTGAGATGTGGAAACCTTTGTATCCCCAAAGAGAAGAAATATGCTAGAATTTCTTAATAATTTGTACTGTTGTTTTAATAGAATTTCTACTGAGATTGTACTGGCTTGTTTGTAACACATACTATGTACCTGCTGTTTCTGCTGTATGTTATGATCTATTCAATAAATAGATTTTACAAAAAAAAAAAAATAGAGTAGAGGATCAGTTCTGATATGTGAAGGAAAGAAAGATATAGAAAGAAAATAAACAAATAAATAAACATGTATGATAAGTTTTGAGACTTTCTAAAATGTATGGAAGAAGTCTGGAGGAGGTGGAGTCGAATGACCCTGTGAAGGAAGGAGCAGCAGACACCTTCTGCTGCCTGCTGTACATACAGTTGCTTGGTTGGCTTAATTTTTCTAAATGTATTACTTTCATACCCACAGCTTCCTTGAGAGAAGTTGTTCTTTCTCATTAAAAAAATCTTGCATAAATCTAAATGAATACTTGAATTTCCTATAATCCCTTGATCACTGTGTTCTGAAATCAATATGTGTAGCAGGAATTTAACTGAAAATATTAATGTTATTTTGGAGCAGACAGAATAATGAGTCTACTAAGACTGTTTCGTGATTTACAGAATGCTACTCAGTCATCTGCTTTTAAATTTGTTTACTATGGTATTTGTTATGCTTTAACTAATATGTGTATGGTGCTCCAAACTAAATCCAAACCTGTTCATTCAGCTATAATATAATAGATGCATACATTACTTATCAGCCAGTGGTGCTTTTCCTGAAAAAGCACTGGCTGAAGCATATGTTCTCATCTAGAGTTTCAGAAAGTGAAATAGTGCAAATTGTTAGTAATTTAGACTTGAAACCATCAGACTCCCTTGAAAAAAAAAATCTAAAACCATCTGGCCACAGTGACACTGTTCTATTTATTACACACAACTGCCTGGATACTGCCGAAGCATAAACAGTAATTAAGTACACAATTCACCCATGCATGCCAAATTTGCTAGAACTATCCTTTGAGTATCTTAGACTTTCCAAGCCAGTGACTTTATTGAAGCTTTGGCTGGTAATTAAACATTAATGATTTATGGTATGAGCAGGGTTCATTTACTGCTCACTGAAATATGTTTGACAATGTCTTTGTGATTTTCAAACTGTTACTTTTTAACATGATCTATATTACAGAAGGAAAAGCAGGTAAATTGGCTAAATAGTATATACTGAATAAGCATTAGGTAAAACATATTTTGAAGAGTTTGCCTGCACACTATAATTTAATAACTTTTAACTGTATCGGCAACAAATGTGCAAATGTGTAGTAAGCTATGATTTTATATATTAATATACATTTGGTGGATAAGGGGGTCCAGCTGTTTGTAAGGCCATTTTTGGGGGATTTTTTAGTTGAAAAGCCTCTGTCAGTTTTTTGTAGTCTGTATTCTGCTGGGAAAATTACTCTTAGTTGCATAGTTAGACAGGTTAAAAAAAGACACAAATTCATCTAGTTTAGTGATGGCAAACTTTGGCACCTCAGATTTTTTGGAACCACATTTCCTGTGATGCTCATGCACTCTAGCTAATAATGTATGATCCAATTTATGGGAGGGGGGGACCCTTTCTGATCCCCTTAGAGGCAATTGATTATACCCTGCGTCAACTACCCTTGGTGTTATTGCCATTGCATATAGTATGTGAATTCAGGGATGCATCTAACTATTTTTCTTTTTAAACGGTCAACTGAACTGGCCAGAACTAGTTCTTGAGGGAGTCTGGTCCACATGTTCACTTACTGTGAAGAAGTCTTTCCTTATGTGAGAGTTAAATCTCTTTTCCTGGTGCCTCCAGCATACATGTGATAGCGCTCCGCCTCTACTCCGCCTTTACTCTGCCTTTACTCCGCCTTCAGGACTAGCGAACAGCATAAATTAAAGGGCATAGCCCCTCCCCCAACATTCTCCTTTTTTTCCCTCATACCTCTGGAACTGGTGAAGAGTATCAGTATGTCCATACCACTGCAGTCGGCAGTGTCCGCCGGGTTAAGCCTCTACTGTGCTCAGTCCCTGTTCTTTGGCCGCTATTAGCACTGATAAGCCTGGGAACACCTTCTGTGGATCTTTTGGGGTCTTACAGAGTTTCCTCATAGGAACGTAGTCTGCTGGTGTTTCAAACACAAATGAATGATTGGTGAAGGCAACAGGAGGATCAGCTTTTTTGGTTCCTTGGTCAGGTTTGATTTTCTCTCTTTCATTCTTTAAAATAAAAGGTGTATAGGTTCAGTTTTTAAATAGTGTTCATAGTGATGTGAAGGCAGAAAGAGTAATAGCTGGTGCATTTACATAAGAAATTATTTGTCCCCTTTAAGATGTTTTATTCCCCGTTCACACAGGGCATTGTATCCTCTTTTTCTTGAAAGCTGTATTGTGCCTTAGATTAGGGTTCCTACAGTGTCCTTGGTTTGTTCCCTCTCCCCACTCGTGGTATGAGCGGTGGGGAGAGAGGGGTTACGGCAATGTCTCTCCTGTATGAAGCCTGGAATACACGGTGGCCCGCTGTTGTCAGTGGGATCATCTAGCAGACTCTACTGCGCATGCGTGCGCCCAGGCACACGTGACTCTGAAGCCTTGGCTGCCATCTTCCTTGAGGGAAAAAGGCCTCCCTATCAGTATACAGTGGTGTGAAAAAGTGTTTGCCCCCTTCCTCATTTCCTGTTCCTTTGCATGTTTGTCACACTTAAGTGTTTCGGAACATCAAACCAATTTAAACAATAGTCAAGGACAACACGAGTAAACACAAAATGCAATTTGTAAATGAAGGTGTTTATTATTAAAGGTGAAAAAAATTCAAACCATCATGGCCCTGTGTGAAAAAGTGATTGCCCCCCTTGTTAAAACATACTATAACTGTGGTTGTCCACACCTGAGTTCAATTTCTCTAGCCCCACCCAGGCCTGATTATTGCCACACCTGTTCACAATCAAGGCATCACTTAAATAGGAGCTGCTTGACACAGTAAGGTCCACCAGAAGATCCTTAAAAGCTACACATCATGCCGAGACCCAAAGAAATTCAGGAACAATTGAGAAAGAAAGTAATTGAGATCTATCACTCTGGAAAGGGTTATAAAGCCATTTCCAAAGCTTTGGGAATCCAGCGAACCACAGTGAGAGCCATTATCCACAAATGGCGAAGACATGGAACAGTGGTGAACCTTCCCAGGAGTGGCCGGCCGCCCAAAATTACCCCAAGAGCGCAGCGACGACTCATCCAAGAGGTCACAAAAGACCCCACAACAACGTCCAAGGAACTGCAGGCCTCACTTGCCTCAGTTAAGGTCAGCGTTCATGCCTCCACCATCAGGAAAAGACTGGGCAAAAATGGCCTGCATGGCAGAGTTCCAAGGAGAAAACCACTGCTGAGCAAAAAGAACATCAAAGCTCGTCTCAATTTCTCCACAACACATCTTGATGATCCCCAAGACTTTTGGGACAACATTCTGTGGACCGATGAGACAAAAGTGGAACTCTTTGGAAGGTGTGTGTCCAAGTATATCTGGCGTAGAAGGAACACTGCATTTCATAAAAAGAACATTATACCAACAGTAAAATATGGTGGTGGTAGTGTGATGGTCTGGGGCTGTTTTGCTGCTTCAGGACCTGGAAGACTTGCCGTGATAAAAGGAACTATGAATTCTGCTGTCTACCAAGAGATCCTGAAGGAGAATGTCCGACCATCTGTTCGTGTACTCAAGCTGAAACGAACTTGGGTTCTGCAGCAGGACAATGATCCTAAACACACCAGCAAGTCCACCACCGAATGGCTGAAGAAAAACAAAATGAAGACTTTGGAGTGGCCTAGCCAAAGTCCTGACCTGAATCCTATTGAGATGTTGTGGTATGACCTTAAAAAGGCCGTTCATGCTCGAAAACCCTCTAATGTAACTGAATTAGGACAATTCTGCAAAGATGAGTGGGCCAAAATTCCTCCAGGACGCTGTAAAAGCCTCATTGCACGTTATCGCAAACGCTTGGTTGCAGTTGTTGCTGCTAAGGGTGGCCCAACCAGTTATTAGGTTTAGGGGGCAATCACTTTTTCACACAGGGCCATGATGGTTTGGATTTTTTTTCACCTTTAATAATAAACACCTTCATTTACAAATTGCATTTTGTGTTTACTTGTGTTGTCCTTGACTATTGTTTAAATTGGTTTGATGTTCCGAAACACTTAAGTGTGACAAACATGCAAAGGAACAGGAAATGAGGAAGGGGGCAAACACTTTTTCACACCACTGTAGGTTGTCAGCAGGGGGTTGGTTGCGACTGATTAATTGATTAGGTGATTCCCACCCTTTCTCCCTTAAATGTTGGCTCATTTTGGAGCTCAGGGCTGCTCGTCTTAGCCAGTATGTGCCCGGCAGCTCATAATTTTTTTTTTTCCCCAGCTAAAGGTATGGTTCATCCTTTTCATTACTTCGCTGGTATGGAATTTGTTAAATTTTTTTCTCTTTTGGGGTCTATTATTTTCCTATTTCTACAGCTGATCCTCCTGCCCATTTCACCATGAGCCATTCGTCTCACAGTTAAGATCCTCTTATATCCAATAGGTATGGGACCACCTATACGTGAGTATTAAAAAAAAATCACGCCCCTTTTAAACAAACCCTGTTTGTTGCAGCCCTGTCTTTAAGACGCTTTGATAATGGGGACAGCTCTGAGTAAGAGTCATGTTTTTCACATCATAAGTCTTGCAGGAAATCTGGGTCTAGAAGACATCATCGCTCTCCCTCACCCCCATCTAGAGGGTTAAACAAGAAGTGTTGGGCATGTGGTGCTGTACCACTCTCTGATAAATTGGTCTGTAAGGACTGTTTCAGGGAATACGCAGCCAATCGAGAGATAGAAAGCCGTCAGGTGGTCGATCTGCTAATGCGAATTCTCAGGATGTTCAGGCTCAAGGCCTAGACCCCGGCACTCTGGGTCCTTCATCAGGCAGTAACCCGCTACCTACTTTGGGAAGCACAACCAGCCACTCTTCCCCTGAGGATCCTTTTGGAGAGTCGTCGTAGGAAGCTGAGCCATCGCCTGTCATTTTTTTCCTTGGTCCGACCATTTATTGAGGCAATCTAGCCACAGGAGCAGCCTGCAGACCTGTCATTGCATTTACGTCCCTTTCCAACACCATTAAGTCATGGACAGAGAACATTGAGGCAGCCCTCCGCCAGGATGTTCCCAAGGATGATATAATCAAGGCTCTGGGGGAGCTTAAGAGGGCAGTAGATTTTGTGGGTGAAGCAGCTATTGATACGGTCCGCTGTTCGGCCAACTCAATGCTTCACTCAGTCATGGCAAAAAAGGCCCTATGGCTGAAGCCATGGACAGCTGATCTTGGGTCCAAAACAAAATTGTTGCAAGATTCCATTTGATGACAAATTCCTCTTTGGAGAAAGGCTGGATAAAGCAATTTCCCGAGTAACAGTAGAAAAGTCCGGCTTGATTCCTCAAGACAGGAGGGTCTGGGGGAACAAGAAATTATGCATCTCGCTTCCGGCAGTCAAGCTCCAGAGATTTTAGGCAAACTTGTCCCTTTTATGGACAACAAGAGGTCATGGCGAGCCACTCAGTCTTCCTTTCTGGGTGCTAGAAAAAACAAGACTCTCATTGCTCTCGAGCGTATGAAGTCTTTTTGACGCCTAAGGGGGGGAGATGACCCCAGTCTGGGCTGCCAGGTGCCAGGACCCATGGGTCCTATAAACAATTTGACAAGGACATTTCTGGATTTTCTGTCATCACCCTTCACACACTTCCTTCAAGGAAACCCAGGTTGCGGTCTCCCTGGAGAAAGCTCTGGCCTTAGGTCATTTTATGAAGTCGCTTCAGCTTCAGGGGGCTGCAGTACCCCTCCCTCCATCGGAACATTTGACAGGTTTCTATTTCACCCTCTTCCTTGTACAGAAGAAGATGGATAACTGGAGACCTGTAATAGACTTGGAGAGACTCAAAAAATACATTCATCTCAAGTTTCAAGATGGAGTCACTGCAGACAATCATTCAGGTCATACAACAAGGAGATTGGTTGATATCAGTGGACCTGCAGGATGCCTACTTTCATGTCCTTATCCTACTATATTTTCAAAAATATCTAAGGTTCGCAGTGGGTCATGTCTACCTGCAATTCCAGGCTCTACCTTTCGGGCTGTTCACCTCCCCTTAGGTGTTTACAAAGGTGCTAATATCTGTCCTGGCCCCTCTAAAGGAGAGAGGGCTAATAATTTACCACTATCTGGGTGACATCCTATTGTTATCAAACAATCAGGATCAATTTATAGCCCACAGAGAGATACTTCTACAGTCGTTGTTAGATCTAGGTTGGTTGGTGAATCACCAGAAGAGCCAGCTGATCCCAACACAACAAATGGTCTACCTAGGAGCAATGTTCAATACAGATCTGGCCACATTTTCTTTACCTCAACAGAAGATGGAGGGCATCATTCAAAAGATGTTGAAGACTTTACAGAAGTCCCACTTGTCAGCCTTACAATGTTTGAGCCTCATAGGCACGATATCTTCCTGTATTCCTGTGGTCCCATGGTTTCACTGGCATCTGAGACACATCCAGACAGGTTTTCTAGTACAATAGAAAAGCAACATCTATCCCAGACAATTCTGTTTTCAACCCTGATGTCCAGAAGCTTGCACTAGTGGACCAGGCTGGAAAATCTCTCCCGTTCTCATCATCTGAGTTCCCAAGCTTGAACCACAATTACTTCAGTTGCGAGTGGTCAGGGGTGGGGTGCCTATTGCAGAGAAGTCAGGATCCAGGGGAGATGGTCCTTTTCCACCAGGGGGATAGTATCCAATGTATTGGAGATCAGAGCAGCTTTTTTAGCTTTAACTTCATGTGCACCCCAAATCAAGGGATAGAGGGTGCTTCTGCACCTGGACAACAAAGCTGCAGTTTCCTATCTTCAGAAACAGGGGCACCCACAGCTGGACATTTCTGACAGAAGTAAAACCCATACTAATTTGGGCCCAAAGGAATCTGGTGGACCTCAGGGCAATATATCCCCCAGGAAAGGTTTGAAGAGGAGAAGAACAAGGGGGACGGGACTTTATATGAAGTACAAGGTAGCAATAGAATAGATTGGTGAGTGTATAGGAATTTAATTGGACGGTTTGTGGCGCCCAGTCACCCTATCATCAATTTGTGTATCTGAGTAAGTGAACATGTACTTGGTGCATGGTTTACTCACCCTTCCTTTGTTTATGTCATTTATTATTTAATCTGATTACGCATTCATTATTTTATTATAGATTCATCACGTGCTTTTCTTCTGATGAGTGGTTCAAAAACCACAAAACGCACAGAGCTACCAACTTCCGTGTTGCTACCATTATTTATTTGAGTCTCAAATCAATACTGTATTATCTCCACTTATTGACCTAGGGAGGCAATAGGTCCTGCAGGCTTCATTGTGATAATCATTTTATTCAGTTTTCTTTTGGTGAACTTTGGAATTTTATTGTTATGTTACCATGAGTTATCAATGTTATTTAACAAGTTTAAATATTGATTTCTTGATATCAATGCTATATCCATGTTCCCACATTTTATGTATGTATTACTGTCATAACCAAATAAATTCCTATACACTCACCAATCTATTCTATTGCTACCTTGTACTTCATATAAAGTCCCGTCCCCCTTGTTCTTCTCCTCTTCAAACCAATTGAGATGGAAACGCATAACTTTACCAAGCCATGGTTTCATTTAAAGTCCTTAGGGATGGAATCACATGAACTTATCAGGACATGGCTTGGTCAAAGTCCCTAATAACCCTCAATTCAGTAACTACATATCCCCCAGGAAAGATGAACACAGAGGCAGACATCTTGTCAAGGAGATTTTGGGACAACAACGAGTGGTCACCCCACCCCATGTGTTTGATCAGATTTCCTATCTATGGCAGACCCCACAAGCGGACCTCTTTGCTTCCCCAGGAGAATTCTAAATTCAGGATTCCTTTCTCGACTGCCACACTCACAAGTGGAGGGAGTAGACGGATTATCATGTCCTTAGGACTTCAAGATGGCTTACAACTTTCCTCCTCGTCCGCTAATATCAAAGTTTCTCCTCAGACTCCTAAGGGAACCAGTTCAAGTTCTGGCAGTATTGCCTTACTGGCGGAAGAGGCCTTGGTTTCCACTAGCCCTGCACCTCAGTGTGAATCCTCCCATAAATATTCTCCCCTTCCCGCAGTTGTTAACCCAGGGCAAGCTAATCCATCCAGACTCACAAAATCTTCAAGTATGGAGGTTGAAAGGAGGAGGTTTGAGCTGTTAGGATGTTCCCAGGAAGTTATATCCACCTTGCTGAAAGCCCAGAAACCAGCAACCAATGCAATCTATGCTAAGGTTTGGGACAAGAAAGGGTTTTGATCCAGTCTCTCCAACAACTGTTGATATTTTGAGTTTTCTTCAAACAGGTTTCAATTTGGGCCTCAGCCAGAGTTCCCTTAAAATTCAAGTGTCGGCAATCTCAGCAGCATCCAACACGCTAAAGATCCTCTAATGGTCACATTTCTCAAGGGTGTACTGAAGATGCGCCCTCTGAACAGGCGTTCCTTTCCAAAATGGGATCGTCCCCTGATGCTAGAGGTATTATCCTCTCACCCTTTTGCACTGGTAGATAAAAATCTCAATTTGGATCCTAACCCTAGAAACAACCTTTCTGACTATCACATCCAGCAGGAGGATTTTTTCGAAGTTTCACTCCCTGGGAGTGGGAGATGAACACCTTTCTTTTCTTCCAGACGGAGTAGAACTTCACCCTCTCTGAGGATTCATGCCCAAGGTCACCTCAACAGCAAATCTATCAGAACCATGGGTATTACCAGTCTTCTATGACCCAGAATCAAGTTCCTGTCGTGAGTTAGATCTCAGTTCACAGGGCCTCCTTGGAAGCCAAAGTGAGTTTTAGAAACTCGAACAGACATTTCATCATCCCATGGGGAAAAAAACAGAGGAAGAGAGGCTTACCCCAGAACCTTGGCCTCTTTGGTCTTTAAAATAATATAGAAAGCATACAGGGTGAGGAACCTGGATCCTCCAGCTCAGGTGAATGCTCATTCAACAAGAGCAGTATTGGCATTTTGGGCAGTGAGGGCAAATGTTTCTTTTGGAATATTATGCAGGGCCGCCACTTGGTCTTCCCAACACACGTTCCTCAAACATTATCGTATTGATCCCAGGGCTCTTAAAACCATAGAGTTTGGGAGAAAAGCGCTTCATGCTGCTATAACTGTGCTTGATTAAAGTTTATTTTTGTTAAAGCATTAAACCCACCCATGTAACTAGTTAGTTATTTATCACATGTATGCTGCCATGGAGGCACCAGGAAAATTGAAAATGATATCATACTTACCATACTTTTCCTTTCCTGATGCAAGTCCATGGCAGCATAAACCATACCCTCAGTATTCTATATTACGAAGAATTTTGAGGGAGAGGCTATACCCTTTAATTTATGCTATTCACTAGTCCTGAAAGCAGAGTAGAGGCGGAGCTCTATCACATGTATGCTACCATGGATTGGCACCAGGTAAGGAAAATGTACGGTAAGTATAATACAATTTTAAATTTTCCTTCAGGTGTAAATAGTGCTCCTTGTCCTCTGTAATGACCTGAGTGTGAATAACCCCACACCAAGTTAAATATATGGATCACTTAAACATTTATATATGGTCATCATATACAATAACCTCTTCTAAAGAGAGAATAAATTCAGTTCAGCTAATCTTACCCCATAGCCTAGCTCATCCATGCCTCTTATCAATTTGGTTGCCCTTTCTCTAGTTCTCCAATTTCACAATTTGTGAACTGGTGTCCAAAACTGAACTGCATATTTAAGATTAGGTCTTACTAATGATTTGTACAGGGGAAAAAAATGTGTCTTTCTCTCTGGAGTCTTTGCCTCTTAATACAAGAAAGTATTCTGCTAGCTTTAGAAACTGCAGCTTTCTATTGCTATTATTACTCTTATAATTTACCAGAACACCCAGATCCTTTAACCCATTCATAACCCATTCACTCCCAAAGCTGTTCTCCTTCTAAAATGTATGATGCATACATGTTTCTTTATCGTACATCATGGCACACAGAGCCATAGTATTAACTATATGGTATATAGGCACCTTCAGGTGATGGACACTGGCACACCCAAGACATGAAGTTCGCTCCCTATATAACCCCTCCTCCTACCAGGTTTTTTCGCCCGTGTCTAAGGTGTTGGTCACAAGTGAATATGTGCTCTGAAGAACTCCACTGGAGGGATCCTTACTGGATTTAAATAACCTCCACAGACCGGACACATCCAAAGTGTAATAAAATAAATAAAATTTAAATAAAATTTCATTTTTTAACTCTCACATACAAAAAATTATCTTTTCCAGCTAATGTTCACACATAGATATACACACGTTTGGCCTCACGTTATCCCCAGCCAGCCTGTAACATACAGTTTACCAAAATAAACACTTAGCTCTGGCCGCAATAACACCGCCCCACATAGGGGAGGTATTGTCAGTACACTGACCAATCAACACCGCCCCTTCCCTATTTGACCACTTCCAACATGGTGGTCGGTATGCCTGATGAAGGAGCACGCATGCTCCGAATGCGTGTGCAACAACGTCATCACAGCACGACCCCGAACGATCCATCATCTGACCCCCGTGATGCTGCGATACCGAGCCGGAAACTCTGGGAACCACCGGCGCCACCGGACGAGAATCCACAGCCAAAGAGGACAGCTTCCCACGGGAACCCTGTGATGTACCTGATGACCATATAAATGATGTGCCTGATTTACTCCAATAGAGAGTGAGCGGATTACCTTGTGAAGAAATACCTGTGTTTTATTATACTGCACTTAGGTTGGCACTGTTTTTTTCTGTTTATAAATCACCTAAAGGTGCCTTCTACCCTTGAACATGCTGCCTCCCTGCTTGTGCTAAGAAATCCTTTTCTCCCTGTGGCTATAATCTACCATCTCCTGCTAGTAATTGCACAATGTACTATTGACTATTATCTGGCATTGCTTATTAAGAACTGCAGTACTTTGTGGATTTGTCTTTTGAACTACTGTCACAGAACATACCTCCCATCCCCCCACCCTCCACCCCATTTCTTGTTTGTTTTTTCTTTCCCCCCCCCCCCCCCTTTGCCTTCCCATTAGTCTTCCTCCACCCTGGATATATGTAAACCAGCAGCGCAACAAAAAAATCAGCTTTCTTTTACTTTGTATATAAAGGTGAACCATATACTATCAGCAGTTTTCATTCCAGGAGTAGACAATTGCCAGACGGACTACTTGAACTGCCAGCCATTGCTCCCTGGAGGAATGGTCCCTTCACCCTGACATTTTTCTGGCTGTTTGCCAAAGATGGGGGACTCCAGATGTAGATCTTCTGGCGTCCAGGTTCAACATGAAGTTGGTCAAATTTGTGTCCAGGACAAGAGATCCACTCGCATGCGGAACAGATGCAATGGTGACCCCACGGGATCAGTTCTCACTGATTTATGCATTCCCCTCTATTCAGTTGGTTGCTATGACTTCTTTGCAGGATCAAGCTGGAAAGAAAGCCAATAATTCTTGTAGCCCCAGCATGGCCCAGAAAGTCCTGGTATGCAGAAAACGTAAAGATCACGGTGGGGGATCTATGGTCCCTTCTACTACATCCAGACCTAGTTTCACAGGGGCCGATATTCCATCCTACCTTACAAACTCTAAATTTAAAGGCTTGGATATTGAAACCCACATTCTGAAGAAAAGTGGGCATCTGGGACATTTATCTCTACCTTGATTAATGCAAGGAAGCCAGCTTCCAGAATCATATATTATAGAGTCTGTAGGGCTTATGTTTCCTGGTGTGAATCCAAGGGTTGGCACCCTCGGAAGTATCGCATAAACAGAATTCTTGCCTTTCTACAATTAGGGCTAGAGATGAAGCTGGCCTTGAGTACTATTAAGTGCCAAGTCTCGACCTTTTCATTCTTATTTCAAAGACCGATTGATTCGCATTCTTTGGTCCGGGTTTTTATGCAAGGGGTGATGAGGCTTAATCCGCCAGTTAAATCACCTTTGAACCCTTGGGACTTAACTTAGTTTTGTCAGTGTTACAAAAACAGCCTTTTGAACTGATACCGCATACTCCTGAGTCCTTCTGACAAGGAAGTTAGTACTCTTGGTTGCAATAACCCCAGAAAGGAGGGTTTTGGATTTGGCTGCTCTCTCTTGTAAAGAGCCATATTTGATTATTCACAAGGACAGGGTTGTTTTGCATCCTCATCCAAGTTTTCTGCCTAAAGTGGTCTTAGGGTTTCCCCTGAACCAAGATATTGTCCTTCCATTGTTTTTTCCAAAATCATGTTCTCGGAAAGAGAAGTCACTACATTGACTTGATGTGGTGAGAGAGGTCAAGGTCTTTTTAGAGACAACTGCTCAGATCCAGAAGACTGATGTCTTATTTGTGCTGCCAGAAGGTCCTAGGAAAGGACAATCAGCATCAAAATCCACTATTTCTAAGTGGATTTGACAAGTTATAATTCAGGCTTATAGTTTAAAGGGTAAGATTCCACCTTTTCAAGTCATGGTGCACTCTACCAGAGCAGTTACTGCTTCTTGGGCAGTGCATCACCAGGCCTCCATAGCTTAGATCTGTAAGGCTGCAACTCAGTCTTCAGTACATTTTTTTTTTTTGCATTTTGGGTTTATATACACCTTGATTTTATGATTGGGACACTATATGTATATAATTATATGTCTTTGTATATGGTGCAATAATTGCATTCTGGTGCGATTTTTTTTTTTTTAATAACTTTTTTGTTTTTGGTGCCATTCTTTGCATTTTTATTTGGATTTGGTTTTTGGGTTCACTCACATCCTGTAATTTGGGTTTGGACACTATACGCACTGTTACAAGCAGAGGATCACTATACTATCATGATATTCATGTCTGGATGTTTTATACACTAATTTGTAAGCCATTATATTTTTGGTGTTAACCTCTCCTGTGTAGGATTGGTGTCCACACCTAGAGGGTTTTAGTACTCACCTACTGGGGTAGGTGAGGTGTGATAACTATTACACTATCACCTTTATGGTAACTCTTTTGTTATAATTTATTCCACAATAACACTGTGTCTTTTAATACTTAGTCACTATATTTGCTAGAGCACTTTTTAACATATAGGTAGCACCACTGGCCCCTTCCCATCTTTTTTCTTTCTATTGATTAGCCTGCACTCTGCCCCTGACAATCTGGATCTATCTCACAAACCTGCCATTTCCTGATGATACCTCTATAGGCGAAATGCATAGAGATCCTGGTTACTGTCTAAACTACCTTGGGTAACATACGGGCATCATTTCCAGGCACTGGTGGAGCGCTTGAACACCGGCATTATCGATAAACGGCAGGTTCGGTGTGACAGATCTAAATTGCCAGGGGCAGAGTGCAGGTTAATCAAGCTGGTGCCAGTCAGGGCACATTTTAATATGACCATATTAATTGTTGATTGTTTTTAAACTTTTTTTTATTAAAATGGTGCTGCACTATTAACTTGTTATTCGTTTTTTATGCTAACGGGTGCAATCTGCTGAATGGGAATACATCCCGAGGAAAAAGGTGTTAATATAAGGCTGAGGAGTTTCTGGAAAGTTCAGCGTAAAATAAAAAGGTGTGATTGGTCCTGGTGATCTTGGGCATTTGGTGAGTGCATTCATTATATTGCGCGTGGTGGAGCACTTGGAATATTTTTGAGGAAAAGCATGTTTGGAACTTTTAAAACATGGTGGATGGTCACAATAATTTTGCAGCAAAGTGAACTGGGTTTTCTTATTTTATCGCTTTTTAATATTTGTCGTCTCACATTTTTAGATTTTTTTGATTTTTTTTGGAATATCTTGTGTGTGTTGATCACAGCATCGTATAGGTGTATTATAACATTTATTATTCATATTTTTAGATAATTTGTACATATTTTTTGCACATTAATTATGTTGTATACACATATTTTTTGACCACTTTACATTACAATAATACTTTTTACAAATAGAAGTGCATATAGAAATCTATTTTTGTTAAGTTATTTGGATTCACAATTTTTAGGTGGATATATATTTATTGGAATATAACTTTACTGATTTCCTATACGACTAGGGAGAGTTTCTCATAAGTCAGGCATATTCTGGGGTGGTTTGGAAATAAAGCCAACAGGACCAGACTTTTGTGAATTTCGAGGAGTTATACTGTGATATTAAGATCAGTTCTTCCATCTCTGCTATTGTATGGAGTCTGAAGAGCCATTCCTGGATGGTCAGAGCTTGTGTGTGCCCTAATGTACTAGGGCACAGAGCTTAGAAGCATTCACCTTGTGTATCACCAGGGATTTGCAGTATGCTCTTCTGGGAAGAGATGTAATGTATAATGTAAGAGTAAAATCCACGGTGTAGGTAGGGACCAAAGCTGTAATGTGGTGCACTTTGGACCAGAAGAGTTGGAGATTTGGACAATCTCACCAAACATATAGGAGTGTGCCTAGATGCTGTTTGAACAGCAGTAGCTGGATACAGTAAGTTTAAATTATTTCTAATATCTTTCAAGTATTTATAATTGCTTTTTCTAAATTGTTTACTTTTTAACCTTTGTATTGTGTTGCTATTGGTATTGGTTTACTAGGTATTGAAGTAATTTGCCATTAAAGACTCTGCCGGTTCCAAAGTAATATGAATACCCAAGTATTTAAATTAGCTCACTTACCTTTTTAATTTACCGGTGACAACAACGACAACAGGTACTTGGATTTATCACTTTATTGGCAAAGACAATGATCGCAAGAACAAATAGGGTGGGACATAGACAGCAATAAAAATGTGACAGAAGCTCCTTACCTAGCCCACTCTAGTCCGAAAACAATGCATGTTTGAATAGGCATATATTTAAAGCAGAAGTCCAGTTTGCCGATCATGTGCACTCATGAAGATCAATCCATAGTACACAGTACACATTTGTCCTTCTGGAACATGTGTTTGGTTGCTGTTGTGGCTACTGCATCTGTAGCCACTTATTCCTACCCCATTTAGTAGGCAACTTGGCAAACTGAATTCAAAATAAGAATATTCTTCAAAGATCTGTCATTTTTATTTTTTTTGATGAAAATCTGCTTAAAACAATATAGAACAATATAGAAATACAATAATATATAATACTTTTAAGGTCTCAGTTATTGACAATCCATCTTTACAATACAGCCTCGAAGAGAAATGAATGCTTCAGATTTCTCATTTTAGCTTTAATAGTGTAAAAACAGAACAATAATCTACTGATTTATAGAGCTAAAGAGGATAAAATTAAAGCTCTTGTAAGACCTCTGTACCTGTGTCATTATGTAAATGCTAATACTTGCTTAACCTTATTGATTGAGAATTTGAGAACACCAAGCATGTGTTAATCTTTGTAGTTGAAGAGAGATCTGCTCAAAATCTAAGATCTCCAATTGTAATGTACAGAGTAAAGAACAGCATGTTCGGATGTTTCAACAAACTACTTTAGTTTTTACACAGCAGGTCACTTTTATATACAGTAGACATTTTAAAACAGTGCCTAGCAAGTAACTTAGCAAGTAACTGAGTTTAAAGAATCATCATTCTGTTTGCTTGGTGTGAAATCCATGGTGGATACTCCAGCAACAAATAGCATCCTTTGAAAACACTCAGTTGTAGGCAAAGATCAAACCAAGAGGTAGACAATTAAAGCTCCCATTATGCTAGGGTTGATTATGTTATGCACCTACTCTGAAACAACTGAATTCCACGGAAATGATTTATGAAAACAAGACTGTATCAGACATTGTTGAGCTGCCAATTTAGATCAATTGGGTTTTCAGTTTCAAATACAATGTTTTGTGTCTGTAACAACTGAAATTTTTCTCCAATTTTCATAAATGAGCTCCCAATGATAGTATGACATGGTAGAGCAGATGATGGGCTATTTAGAACTGGAAAAACAACAAACACAACATTGAACTGCATTTAAGCAAACCAAATAAAAAACATGTTGAACACCTCTAAATATTATGAAATCATTTTGAACAGGTATCTAGTTGGCTACCACATATCGTTATTAGTTTAGCATTGGGAATCAATGGTTGATGCATTTTAAAATTATAAAACCGCTAGAAAACTGTGCAACTCCAGTTGCTAAGACTCTGGTGTTTAGGTGTGGGCAGCCGTTGCTGGCGGCCAGTAAAACTCCCTGAGATGCTGACAGTTGCTGCAGCTTGACGGGGCTGGACAGTGCATCAAGTGGTACTAACAGTTAGGGCAGTGTATGCCCAGGAACGAATGTTCAGATTGCAGACTGCTTGTTCTCTGAGCATTTGTCCCTGGGTGCATAATTCTGTAAACAATAATACCGCTCACTGCACTGTTCCGCCCGACCCAGCCAGAGCAACTGTCACCAACTCATAGAGTTTTTGCAGGCTGCCACCAGCAAGGCTGAGTGGTGCATCTGTGCTTTCTACCTGCAAAAATGCTGGAGATTAATGGACCAAGGATGAATGTGTGCATAAGGCCTTCATTGATGGGCTAAATTAGAATTCTTTGTTTTATTTAAGGTTCCCTTACCATACTGATAAAAAAAAAAGACTCACACATTTATAACACACAATGCACACTTTATAAACGTGTATTATACTATGCTGAATGAAAAGTCCAGTCACATGGCCTGTCATGTTACATAAATGACCTCAATCATGGAATTTTTTTTGTTGAACAGAGAGAGAAACCACATGATCCAGACCTGGGCATTTTATGAACGAGCTATAAAATTCAGGTTTTGGTATAGAGTAATACTGCAGCGTATATTGGATCAGTGGTCCATTCATATGGGGTGCAGGGGTACTGCCCTGCTAATCCATGCGCCCGGTCCCGACGCCGACGCCTGGATTCCAGTGGGTCTTTTTTTTTAAGAATCACACGATTAGAGCCTGAGGCTTAAAAAAATAGTGGGAATCGGGTGGCAGACCACTGAGCTCTGAGCCCACCCACTTGTGTGACAATAGCAAAATAATATTCGCTATTGTCTTCGTGATTCTCCTCCCGGCAAATCAGAAAAGAGAAGTGTTCGTATTTGAGGATAAGAGGTAGATGAGGAGGAGGAGATTCTGGGTGAAGCTGCCACCCCCAGAGGAAGCGCCGCCCGTGACCTAGATGGAGTAAGTGTGGGGCTGGTGACCGATTGACTGGGGGGGGATTTATGTTTGAAATCACTTGTAGTTTACCCTTCTGACAGCCCATGAATGGCAGCAGTGGAATGACTGTGAGCACTATGTGCAGAAAACCCTATGAGTTGGAATAATACAGCCACCAGCACACCCTAGTCTTTAATTCACAGTGACATTGCGCTTACAGACCATGTAGTGAGTGAATTCAATGTGTGTTTGACAACGCTGGACCGGTAGATAGATTGATGTACTGTGGAGTGATTTTGAGCTCAATGGAGGTGTGATGTAGGTAGACCTGTTAAGGTCTCAGGCTGCTGCCTATCTGAAAGCGAAAGAAAGGATGCACCACAGGATACTTTTGAATGGGTAAAACAAAGCCACAGCTACCAAGAAAATGCTACAAAATACATCCAGCTTTTAATTTTTTTTCAGAAATGTTATCCCACAGTTATCTAATAATAGTTTTTACACTGCTTCTGTGGACACATTTAGGAAAACATGGTTCACTGCTTCAGTACTATCTATCACATGGTCTTTTGGAAGGCTATAGAGGTACCCTCGGGATAACATTTTCAGAAAAAAATTGTGAAGCTAAATGCATTTTATAGCATTTTCTTCGAGGTTGTGGCTTTGTTTTAACCCTTTCGCTGCCAGCTACTGCACTGCTGGCCAGCTGGCCAGGTCCATATGCTATACATACCTGCATTCTTACTTCTGCTATAACTTCAGTGACCATGAGCTTATAGCAAATCTGTTCAGAAGACTCTACTTAACAAATCAATAGCATGGATTAATGGCTGAAAATCCTCTGATGAGAGCTATTGACCTAAAAAGTGACAGCCCCCCAACTGCTAATGCAGCCATGGCCTCTGACATTTCAACCCCCTGCTCCCTCCCCTTCACATAAACTGCCACGGCTAAATTGCTCTCCACCCACCAGTCTGATTGCCCCTTCCCCGCAGCAAATCCCCGATGTACTGATGGCTCTCCCCCCAGCACTGATCCCGCCGGTACTGATTTGCTGTGGCTTCCTTGCAACCACCAGATTCCCTCCTTTGCTGATCCAACCTGTTTTAGGTGCTTCAGGGGAGCCACAGAGGAGTACATTTCAAAAATCCACCCCCCGTCATTACAACCCCCTGAAGTTAACCCTCCCTTACTGATCCCTGGTACTCCCTCCATGTAATGCTGCTGGCTGGCTATCTCTCCTCCCTCTCCTGTTCACTGCAGCTGCTGCTGGGTTACATGGGGAGATGTCAGGATAGAAAGCTGTGGGGGGAAGGGGGTGATAAAGCTGTGTTTGCCAGCCCTCGTCCTTTCCTTGAATGGACACAGGGAGCAATTAGTACTGATAGCTCATGTGTCCATCCATCACTGAAGTATAGTAAACAGTGTTCACTATGCTTCTTAGTTTTGTGAATGAATTGGAGTCTCTATACAGACTATTATTCTTTTATGTACAGTGCAGATGCGGCTGCAGAGAAAGGAACTGTCTTCAGTGGGCTGTTTAGCTATCTCACTAAAGCCTCCCTCCATAAAGTACAAAATATTCAACATAAAATTGTAAAATAAAAATATGTTTTTCAAATAAATATATTTATCTATATATATCCTCTCAACAGAATGCTGTATATACCTTTATTTATTTATATACCTTTATTGTTTATTATTGTGGTTGGTCTATGTATTGTCCTGGTTTCTTTTGGCAGCAATATTTTTTTTTTTCACTTTTGGGTTAACATTAATGTCTATGGCCCTCGAGTTGCATGAAAGCCAAACCAAAGTAGTGCATACATGACTTTGAAGTTATTACCACTTAAGCCGCACAAATTTGAATGGTTATCATTGGAAAACATTGGGTATGACTTGTCATGCAAGTATGATGTCCAAAGTCATATGACAAGTGTGAATGTGGTGTAGAGCATCCTCTAAGGAGCCACAGGCGAAATGAGATTCCCCACCCTGCACAGCCAGGCACACTGTATTTTCACAGTCTCCAAGAGTCATAAAACAGTCCAGCAATTTGTTTTGTTATTTTTAGGGTATAAAATTTGGATGGGGAGTAGGGGTATTATTTGATGTCCACTTGACTTCAGGGACAACTTTGAATATATACAGTCCCCAGCTTCCTCCAGCAAGCTTGCTTGCAGAATTCCACTGGCACATTGATAAAAAATTATCTGACACAGCACTCAGTCAGATTGTTGAGAAAAAGCCTGTTATAGGTAGGACCCCGAGGCCCTTTATAGGTGTGAAGCAAAAATCTGTGTCCAGCTTACATCCCTGTGGCTACTGATCACAGCGCCACCTCTTCAGGCACTGCCAGCCTGCCTGGCTGCAGCTGCCCCTTTCTCTAGCCCTCCTGGCTACCTTTTTCCACAGTCCTCCCAGACTGACACTCACTCACCAGCCCATCCTACTGACTCCTCTTGAAAACTCCTTGATGTTCTGACCTGCTCCGGCTGTCCTCTCCTTGCTCCCGTGCCTCCAGGAAGGATTTCCTCCGTTATTGTAGAGGGTCCCTCCAGACTAGGGGGCACCCTAAAAGGCCACTGACAGCCTCCTCAGTACTCCTTCTCCATCTTTCACCTGGCTGCCCATGCTGGCATGACCCATGAGTATTTGAGGTGCCTGCAACCTGTCAGCTAATTTTGCTGGGGATTGGCTGGACCCTCTTCAACACTTCAAGCAGCTCCTCCTAGACTCCACCTTCTACTTCCGGAAGCTTCTCCAAGGTTCCAGATGAGCATGGGGAGTTACCAGAGATGCTGCTTTCTGAGTCACCCAGCCTCCCTGAGTCACTCAGCCCTGACCCAGATTCAACCCAGGCTTAGCTTCTCAGCCAGGCCAAATTTTCCTACACAAACTATAAATACTAGCACATTAGAAGGTGCTACAGTGTTGTAAAGGGATCACCTACACAAGTGCAACTAACTAAAAAAAGATTTCAGCTGCAGGACTTGAAGTTGCAACAAGCTGTGGAATGTAGGTTGGTATGCATCTAGTGACTGGAAGGGTGAGATAATTTAAGTGGAGGGGAGGACAGAAATGATACGTGTACTTACAAAATTGTAATATATTGAAACTTACCAGTACTTAAATGTGGTGGTTATATCAGTTTTCTTTTTTTTTTTTTTCTCGCCTTTCTTTGCCATTATTTTAACTTCCTGATCCTGCCAATAGCACTCTTCCTGTCCTATAGTAATGACAATAGCTCCCTGTGCTGTATCTATGGAGAAGCAGCATTGTCATCCAGAAAGTGTATTAGAACTACAAAACACATTCCCCTCTTCTTCTTTCAGCAACATAGAATGTGTGCTGTAGCGCACAGAAGTAAACTTGGCAAAGCCAGTAACAATGCTTGATCTTTGTCTGCAGCAGAGGCGCTGTGCAAAGGAAGTTATAAGCTTACTGGAGTTCTGACAGGATTGGCATGTATTTTTTGCCCTTATTGAGTAGATATAGAAAATCACTTTCAATTGTATATACACACCAAAAGACAGGTAAAAAAATGTTCGGTTTTGCATAAACTTTAACCCTTAAACATAATATGTTTTAAACAATTGCATTGTACTGGCATCACTAGACAAACATTTTAGTAAATAGCCATGAATCTGCCCCACTAGGTCCACAGGAGTATGAGTGGCAGAACCACTATTGTGAGTGAACACCAGATTTAAACATTTGAAGCGATTGTCTAGATAGCCAACATAATATAAAAAAAAAATAAACATATTTTTTAGTTAATGCTTCTCTAAAGAGAATACATGACTGTGTCACTGCAAAAAGAGGGCATGCAACTTAATGACTTTAATTGAATAATTTGAAAAGTTTCAAATCATTCTGAATAATAATATGTTATAAGCAATATGGCCAATTATTATACAAAGATGTATTTAAATCCATACCCTCTTTATAGATGGTTATTTTTTTTAATATCCAATAGTTTATGTGTGCAAATAAATGCTTGTAACTTTCACAACACAAAACTATTGTCTCACCTCACCTTCTAGGATGGCAACACATGAGAGATGATAGGTTCCTCCCTACAGGAAACACAATCAGTTCACAGCTGTTAAAAGGCCCTACTTTCCCCCTTGTCCCTCAGTATTGATTATTTTTCTCCTACAGCGAAACTTTTATAATTTTTCTCTGACCAGAAGACAAAAAAAGAGTTGGATGGTACCCCTGTGAGCCAGGTTCAGGAATGCCAGTGAGGGCTGCAGAAACCTGCTGCTTCAAGCTTCTCACAGGTCACCCAGGGTGTGGTGCAGGCAGTCTCTGTGTTTTTAAGGTTCCCCGGTCTCTCAGGACCCAACGAGCTGCAAGGAGCAGAAAGTCTGCTGTTACCCACCTCATGGAAAAAGAGGATGGCAAGGCAGCACAGATGGCTGCAGGCAATAGCAAGTCGGGGCCCAGTAAGTGTGTTTTGCTTATTATGCAGACTAACACCAGCCTTTAGTGGTCCCTGAGAAACCCTTAGGCTTTTTCACACCTCTGCAGCCACTCCCCAGATGGCAGATGCAGAGGAGATTTCCCCTAAAGAGGATTCATTCTCTCAGGAGAGTGTTCTCTCCAGACCTGGGCCAAGTACTTTTTTTTTTTTCTCGCTACCGATGTAAAGTTTAATTAAGTTTTTTTTCAAAATCTTTTATTGAATTTTTCAGACAATTGGTTATAATGAAATTATGTAACAAATCTTAATGCAATTGTAACAGGTTTACAACATTTAACCATCATATAAACTCAACATTGCAGGTGTGAAATTCGTATCTGGTAATAATCGAATAAGAAATAAAGAATTATTGACCATTCCCATTGCATGGCTGAGAGCGAATGGTATTTACCGTGGGGGGTGGTACCCTCTAATGGCCACTATTTTGTCTTAGTCGAGATAGCCCTTCTTATAAAACTATCCACAACATGTGTGGTCTGGGTGTTACGAGAGGAAAAGCCAAGTACTTTTTTTTTACCAAACTCTCAGGGCCTTCTCCCCAGCTCAGGCTAGGGAAGAGGATGAGATAGAAGAAGCAGAAAGACAGGCTGCAGAGAAAGGAACTGTCTTCAGTGGTCTGTTTAGCTATCTCACTAAAGCCTCCCTGCATAAAGTACAAAATATTCAAAATAAAATTGTAAAATAAAAATATCCTCTGAACTGGGCTTCAAAATCTGAGACCAGTTCAGAGGAGGAGACTTATATAGGCCTGGATAGTGATGTGGAAGGAGTCAAACTATTCAGACATCTCTTTGGTCTAGAGGACTTGGAGGACTCCTAAAAGCGATGTATGCCATTGAAGAGATCCCTGAACCAACTAAGGAAACTTCAGCATGAGATAAGATGTATAGGAGTTTGGTTAAAAACCAATCAAGGGTGTTTCCTATACACCAGTCCCTGAAGGATTTAGTTCTTCAGGAACGGCAGTCTCCTGAGAGGACACCGGTCAAACCTAAAACTTGGAAGAGAAGATTCCCCTTCAAAGAGGAGGAAGCGGCAAATTCCTAAAGGTCCCAAAATTGGAGGCTGCTCTCTCCCAGGTGACAAAAAAGGTCTGACCTCTCATCCTCCCAAGGATAAATTAAAAAAGAAAGCCCTACTAGAAGGGATTCAGGAACTGGTGGAACAGTAGGTAGTAGTACCAGTACCAAAAAGCCAGCGATACCAAGGCTTTTACTCCCATATTTTTGTGGTACCCAAACCATCAGGGAAGTATGGCTTGATCATAAACCTCAGGAACTTAAAGCGGAGTTCCACCCAAAAGTGGAATGTATGCTCATTTGTTTCCTCTCCCCCACTGGTGCCACAATTGGCACCTTTCGGGCGGGGGGATGCCGCAGCCCGTGACATCACCGCGGGACTCCCTCATCTTTCCTCCTCCTCTCCCTGTCGCCGGGCCAGTAGGAGAGAGGAGCGGGGCCTCGCGCAGCATGAAGCATCAGCTGCTGTGCTGACATTGCTGGACTCCATCACAGGTAAGTGTCCTATTGTTAAAAGCCAGCAGCTGCAGTATGTGTAGCTGCTGGCTTTAAAAAAAAATTCTGAGCGGAACACCGCTTCAAGCAGATTCCTAGAGTTCAAGAGGTTTTTCACGGAGAGTATTTACTCGGTGCTATGACCATTCTGGATCTCATGGATGCCCATTTGCATATCCCAATCCACTCAGAGCACCAGGCATTCCGGAGATTTGTGGTGGTAACCCAGGAAGGGACTCACCATTTGCAATTCAAGGCCCTCCCTTTCGGGATAGGCGCCAGTCCGAGATCCTTGCCGAAGCAGTGGCCTATTTGCATCTCCAGGGAACAGCGTTAATACCTTACCTGAACGACCTGCTCATATTCGGTCTATCAACCGCTAAGGGAGAGACAGGGTGGCCAAGAAGGGCATCATTTGCAACCTTGAAAGCGATGTCAGTAGCGCCTTCCTGGAAGCTTCTGGACCTTCCGGACTTACTCTCTCAAGGTCCAATATTTCACCCCAGACCAACATTTTAATGGTTAATGAGTTAATGGTTAATGAGCGCCAGCTCCTCAGAGGTAATGGTTGCTCAGAGAGAGTGATGGATACACTCCCATTGAGCAGGAAACCAGTAACCAGAAAGATATACTTTAAAGTATGGAAAACCTTTTGTACCTGGTGTAAGCTAAAACAGGTTGTTTCCACCTCATTCCCCATAATCCTAGAATCCTAGAATTCCTTATAGATGGGGTAGAGAAGGGTGTGGCAGTGAACACTCTTAGGGTACAAGTGGCCGCACTTTCTGTTTTCCTTGATGCTAGGTTAGCAAAGGAACCCATAGTTAAAAAGATTTTGGTGGCCAGAGATAGGGCTACCCCATTCACGAAAGATAGGTTCCCGCCTTGGGACCTAACCAGGGTTCTAGAGGCATTATCTAGACATCCCTTTGAACCCATAGAAGAGGTCCCTCTTCCATTCTTACGTTTAAAATGAGCCTTCCTGTTGCCAATTACCACATCTAGAAAGGTAGGAGACCTATATGGTCTCTCCATTAAAGAACCTTTTTTGTTGATCCTGCCAGACAGGATCACTCTCAGACCAGATCCTTTATATCTGCCCAAGATGTCATCAGCCTTTCATAGGACGCAGGTAATAAACCTACCATCCTTTTGTGACAAACCTAAAAATGAGGGGGAAAAGAGATTCCATTGCTTAGATGTAAGGAGATGCTCCTCTCTTATCTAGAAAATGTTATAGATTTTAGGAGATCCAATCACCTCCTATTCCTTTTTTCTGGACCACAGAAGGGAAAAGGCAAGCCATTTATGTAGCATACGAAACCACACTCAACTAGAGCCCTGGCAACCTCCTGGGCTAAAAGGGAACAAATTCGTAACTCAGCCACCTGGTCCAGCCAAGACACCTTCCTAAAGTACTACTGAGTGGAGGTCTTATTGCAGCAAGACCTAGCCTTAGGTCGAAAGGTACTACAGGCAGTGGTCCCACTCTAAGGTAGGCCTGCGGATTACTTGATTATCCTCTCATGTGTTGCCATCCTGGAAGGTGATGTGAGAAAACGGATGGTTACTTACCGATAACGGTATTTCTACGAAACTTCCAGGAAGGCAGGCCCACTTCCCTCCCTGTTATGGGTGGACAAAAGAGTGTATACAATAGGTGATAAATGCCAAAGTGTCTAAAGACCGCTTGTGAATCGGTTGGAGAATTACTTTACACCAACTGAGGGACAAGAGGGAAGGTTGGGCCTTTTAACAGCTGTGAACTGATTGTGTTTCATAGTTACCTAGTTACATAGTTAGTCAGGTTGAAAAAAGACACAAGTCTATCTAGTTCAACCATAAAAATAAATAAAATAAAAATAATATTATACAATCCCATATACTCAATCCTATACCCACAGTTGATCCAGAGGAAGGTGAAAAACCCCAGCAAACCATGATCCAATTTGCTACAGCAGGGGGAAAAATTCCTGATCCCCGAGAGGCAATCAGATTTTCCCTGGATCAACATTACCTATAAATGTCAGAACCACCTATGGAGAGAGTCTATTCCACATTTTCACAGCTCTTACTGTGAAGAAACCTTTACATATTGTGAAGGAACCTTTCCATATTTGAAGATCTAATCTCTTTTTCTCTAGGCGTAAAGAGTCTCCCCTTGTCCTCTGTGTTACCGTAAAGTAAATAACTCAACACCAAGTTCACTATATGGACCCCTTATATATTTGTACATGTTAATCATACCCCCCCCCCCCTTAATCTCCTCTTCTCAAGAGAGAATAAATTCAGTTCCTCTAATCTTTCCTCAAAGCTGAGCTCCTCCATGCCACTTAATAGTTTGGTTGCCCTTCTTTGCACTTTGTCCAGTTCCCTGATATCCTTTTTGAGAAGTAGTGCCGAAAACTGAACCGCATTTTGCAGATGAGGTCTTATTAATGATTTGTACAGGGCCAAAATTATATCTCTCTCTCTGGAGTCCATACCTCTTTTAATACAAGAAAGGACTTTGCTCACTTTGGAAACCAAAGCTTGGCATTGCATGTTAGTATTGAGCTTATGATCTACCAAAACCCCCAGATCCTTCTCCACTATGGATCCCAGTTGTACTCCCCCTAGTATGTATGATGAATGCATATTCTTAGCCCCCAAGTGCATAACTTTATATTTATCAACATTAAACCTCATCTGTCACATAGTTGCCCAATTAGACAGTGCATTGAGGTCAGCTTATAAATTGGAGACACCCTGTAAGGATGATATTCCACTGCATAGTTTAGTGTCATCTGCAAAGACTGAAATGGTACTTTTAATTGCAGACCCAATATCATTTATACAGATATTAAAAGTAAGGGTCCCAGCACTGAACCTTGGAGTACATCACTAAAAACTTTAGACCATTCAGAGTAAGAATCATTAAAGCGGAGGTCCACCCTAAAGTGGAGCTTCCGCTCATTGGAACCCCCCCCCCCCCTCCAGCGCCAAAATTGGCACCTTTCAGGGGGGAGGGGGTTGCAGGTACCTGTACAGTACAGGTATCTGCACCCACTTCCGGCGTAGATTCTGCAGAATCTACGCCCCTTTCCGAAGGTCCCCCGCTGACTGCTGGGAAACACACGGATCCCAGAGACAGCGCGGACCATCCTTATTGCGCAGCGTGACTCGCGCATGCGCAGTAGGGAACCGGGAAATGAAGCCGCAAGGCTCCACTTCCTGATACCCATACCCAAGATGGCGGCGGCAGCACCCGAGAGACGATCAAGAGATCGGCTTCGGGTGCTGACATCGCGGGCGTGCTGGGCGGGTAAGTGTCATTATTTTAATAGTCTGCAGCTGCAGTATTTGTAGCTGCTGGCTTTTAAAAAAAAAAGACGGCGGACTCCCGCTTTAACCACTACTCTCTAAATTCAGTCTTTTAGCCAATTTTCTAACTATTTACAAATGGATATCTCCAAGCCTGTAGACTTTACTTTACACATTAGCTGTGTATAGGAAACTGTATCGAAAGCTTTTGCAAAATCCAAGCATACCACGTTCACAGCCACCACTCTGTCTAAGGTTTTACTTACCTCCTCATAAAAAGAAATCATGTTTATTTGACAACTTCTGTCTTTTAGGAAACCATCCTGTCTGTTGCTTAAAATATTTTGTCAAGCAAGAACTCATCTATGTGGTCTTTTATTAAACTCTCCTGTATAATCCCAACTATAGAAATTAAACTAACAGGTCTATAGTTACTTGGTAAAGCTTTGATCCCTTTTAAAATATAGGCACTACATTGGCCCTGCACCAATCCAGTGGTACTATTCCCGTCATTAACGAGTTCCCAAAAATTAAATACTATGGCTTTGAAATGACAGAGCTCAATTCTTTTAGGATCTGTGGATGGATGCCATCTGGTCCAGGTGCTTTATCCACCTTTATTCTGTCCTAATATTTCTGGACCATATCACATTTGAGCCATTGTGGATCATTTGGGGCTGTATCAATACCACCCCCATTATGGACCTGAGCCCCCCCATGCTCCTTTGTATAAACTGAAGAAAGTATTTAATAGATTTGCCTTCTCTTTGTCCCCATTCACCCACTCTAGATTATTTTGTAAAGGGCCTACATGCTCAGACCTGACCTTTTTACTATTAATATATTTTTGGGGGTTTGTCCTACTATCTTTTGCACTCTGTTGTTCATTTTGAATTTTTGCATCCTTGATTTCCTTTTTTACATATTCTGTTAAACTTTTTGTAACATTTAAACGACAATAGTGTTCCTTGATTTTTATATTTGTTAAAAGTTATTTTCTTATTATTTATAGCTTTTATTAACTATGGCCGTGAGCCACATACTGTAGGTTTTAATTTTAGCCTTTTAAACCTATTGCCCATAGGAATGTACTTTGCAGCAGTGGCGGCAGGTGCTCAAAACACTGAAAAAAACACGTGAATTGCAACCTCACTGCGCCATCAATTGCAGTCATTGTGCCTATAAAATGCAGCCACTGTGCTCACCATATGCAGTCACTGTGCCCATCATATGCAGCCTCTGTACCCATCAAATGCAACCTCTGTGCCCATCATATGCAGTCCCTGTGCCCATCATATTTGGCCTCTGTGCCCGCCATATGCAGCTTCTGGGCCCACCATGTGCAGCTTCTGTGCCCACCATATGCAGCTTCTGTACCCATCATATGCAGCCTCTGTGCCCATAATATGCAGCCACTGTGACCACCCTGCTTGCCCGCCATCAGACCAGCACTTACCCCATCCGGATGACGGAAGCAAGCTGTGGGATGGGCATGCGATGGCTCCTGCATCCTTCATGGTTCCCGGGTGTCTCCTCATTCATTCTGCGGGGTACGCACACCGGAAGTACTAACCCCCTCGTGTGAGGAAGTCTGACACTTACTGGGCTGTTGGGTCCTCTCCTCCTGTGTCTCAGTGTGGGCAGCAGCAGTGGCGGAGGAGTCCAATCCTTCAGCTTCCTCCCCTGTCTGTCTCTTCTGGCAAAGCACCAGGCATCCTATAGGAAGCCCAGCGCTTTGGCCAATCAGGAAACAGGTCTCACTGACCTGCCTCCTGATTGGCGGGCAGACATTGGGTGTAAAAATAGCGAAAATTACCTCTTTATGGTCACACAATAGGGTGGGATCAGAGCACACTCTTTGCGCCCCGAGCCCAGCCTTTCTTGAAGCCTATTAGAGCCTCAAGCTCTAATCAGGTACTTCAAAAAAAAACACCCCCTTCCACGCTGCCATAGGAGTCCATGTGTCCGACGTCCTGAAAGGGGCTGGCCACATGGATAGGGAGGCAGCAGGGATTGGGGTGCGGCGCCCATGCACCCACAATGCACAGGCTGCCCCTGCTTTGCAGTGAGTTCACAAACAGTCTTTTTTGAGGAATTCCCATTTCTGTTCTATGTACATTGATGTCAATATTCCCTCCCAGTCTAAGTCCTGGAAAGCAGCCCTCATCCTTGGAAAATTTGCTCTCATAAAGTTGTGTTTTATTTTTCCTGTATGTTTTTTGCTTAGAGCTAACATCAAATTAAATGATGTTATGGTCACTGCTACCCAGGTATTCCTTTATATGAAAATTAGTAATAAGCTCTGCATTGTTTGAGATTAGGGATGAGCTTTATGTTCAGGTCAAACATGAGTTTGACTCCGACATTTGCTGTTCGCCCGTTTCGAAATTCGAAATCCGCGGAACACCCTTTAAAAGTCTATGGGAGAAATCAAAAGTGATCATTTTAAAGGCTTATATGCATGGTATTGTCATAAAAAGTGTTTGGGGACCTGGCCATTTTTTCAGGAGCAGTAATTTTAATAATGCTTAAAGTGAAACAATAAAAGTGAAATATTCCTTTCAATTTCATACCTGGGGGGGGGGGGGGGTCTATAGTATGCCTGTAAAGTGGTGCATGTTTCCCGTGTTTAGAACAATCCGAGAGCAAAATTACTTTTTTAACTACTTGCCGACCACCGGCCGTCAAATGACGGCCTGGCGGCGCAGCTCTTGTGGCGGGAGGGCGTCATATGACGTCCTCCCATTTAAACAGGGAATGCGCGCGATCGTGCGCCCGCATCCCTGTTCCTTCAGTGGTGGCGTGTCACGGAGACACCACTCGCCACCGAGGGGGGTGAACAGCCTTTGGGTATGGCTGTTTACCACGTGATCATGGGCGATCACAGATGGTTACACCCCCACTGTGCATGGCGCTGGCGCGCGATTGCGAGCTCGCTGCGTGTGCACGTCGGTGGCGGCATGTTCCCGGGAACACTGCTCGTCACCGATGCTGATAAACAGCCATTGGCTGGCTGTTTACCCAAGTTATCGGCTGTGATCGTTTCACAGCTGATCACTAAATGTAAACAAACCGTGGTAACGAGATGTTACCGGGTTCTCCTCCTCACACACCGATCATGTAAAAACAGCGAAACAGCGATTGCCTTTTCCCTGGATCTTTGGGAACATTTGATCTCAGAAAACGAGATGGTGGAAACTGCCAAACTGCCAAATTCTAGTTTGTATCCTAGAGACGCTGGAGAGAACCCATCTGTCCTGAATTTCCCTTTGCCAGACTTCTGAGTAATGCAGAAGTCTTCCCCCCACTCTTCATGATGAGACTTTAGTATTCTGCTTTGCAGATTTCCGGCCCCAGGTCTTCTTTTGTGCCTACGTCTGACCCTGATGTTTTCTTCTAGAGTCTGATGATGGAGGTCTTCACCACTGCTTAGAGGTGGATGCCCCTGGCACAGGAGAAAAAGTCTGTTTAAATGAAGGACGTTTATACTTTCTTTTGACTGGCAAAAGAGTACACTTTCCACTAGAAATCGTTTGGATGTATTTATCCAAATTATTGCCAAACAGTTACTCCCAATGAAAGGGGAAACTAGTCAGAAGCTTCTTGCAAGGTGCTTTGGCTGACCAATTTTTTAACCAAAGTGTCCTACGCATGTGTACTAGCACAAGCGCAAGGCGGGACGCCTGGTGAATAGAGTCCTTCATATCGTCTATGGCAAAACATAATGCCTTTGGTAGTTCGGCCAACTCACTGGCCTGTTGTGCAGGGAGCTCTTTAAGAGCCTCTGTGAACTGGTCCTTTAGGGACTGACAGATGCCTATTGCTGCGTTTGCAGGCTAAGCAATGGTCCCTGCCAAGGAAAAAGAGGATTTTAGCAGAAATTCCAACTTTTTATCTGTTAGATCTTTAAGCATTTGTGCATTGTCTACATGACAAGTTAAACTTGTATTCACACTGGAAATCGCAGCGTCAACTGCTGGAACCTTCAATTTTTTGGTGAATTTCTCCTCCATGGGATAGAGAACTGAGAATCTCTTTGGAGGGAGAAAATGCTTATCTGGGTGATCCCACTGAGCATAAATAAGCTTTTCTAGTAATGCATGGACCGGAAATGCATGAAAAGGCTGTAAAGGTTTTAAGGAACCCAATGAATAGCTTTGTCAGCAGTGGTGTTTGGCTCCTAGATAATGTTCTAGTAGGAGCTGTCTATACACATAAAATATGTGCTTATGAACTACTGCTGTACCCCCACTTAGATCCCTCAGAAGAGGAAACGCCATTTGTTCAACTAAGAACCCCCCTCTGGCTGCTGGGACCACACACGCTGCTATAGCCGGACACAGAGCTGCTGAAAAGTATCGTGCCAAGGTATGTGTAATTTACTCCCCTCTAGTGGAGATATTTTTAAGGCATACAAAGTTTTACATATATGGGAGAAAAGGGCATAGGTGGATTGTTTACAGTTCCTAGGCTTCTTCCCTTACCTTATCCCAACTGCAGGATACTGCTGTAATAGCAGATCCAAACTTTACCCCTCACGGCATGTAGCGTTAGTAAACCTTCAAAGACCGGGTCCCTATAATAGTGGTTTCACTCCTTTGGAACTGTATAGCACCCCTTAGGAGCAACTTTAGGTAATGTAGCAAGACCAAAAAGAGTCCCGGTTCCTGGGGTCCATCCTTCAAAGAGAAGCGTTACAGGCAAAACCTTGTTCTTCAATGCGAGGCACGGGTACCATCCTGTGGCCTCAGTGGCGTGGATGGATCCGGTTGTGAAGGTTTTTTAAATCCAGCATGGATCCCTCCTGGAGCTCATCAGAGCACATCTTCACTCGTCACTTAGACACTGGTGAAAAAACTGATGTGTTCCTGGAAGGAGGAGGGGTTATATAGGGGAGTGAACTTCCTGTATTGGGTATACCAGTGTCAACACCTGAAGATGGCCCATAACCCATTAAGTAATTACTTAGGCACTGTGTTCCATGATGTATGATCAAGAAATTGGGCTTTGAGTGTTGGTGGTGCCTTCACACCGTAACCCTATAGAGGTACTGTTGATGAAAGCAAGAATTGGCCTTTGCATTTTAGCAAGACACGGTGTTAGAGTCACTACATATACAGAAGAATTGAATTAATATATATGTTTTTAGATATAATTTCATCATTTATGCTGGGCTGTTTTGGTGTAATATTTATGGTATATGTGCTGGTATATATGGTGGTAATTGGGTGATTTCATATTCATATACCTATTTATATGGTTTTGCATCCAATTTTTCAATTTTATGTTTTATTTGTTTATTCGTTTTCACAAATTTTTGGTGCAGCATTACATTATCGGTTGCTTTGTATTTTTGTTCATTTTATATTTTTCACTCCAAGAATTGGCCTTGCTGTAAACTAAATTGAAATTATATTCCCCAGTCAAACAGTGGCAGAATAATTAGGTGTTGGTGAGTTCACACCGTAATTCTATAGAGGTACTCTTGATAATTCAACGATATCAGCATCAGGGGCTTTATAGCTGCTGCTAATCCAAGAATGATTCATTTTGATAAATGTCAGCCAGTCAACAAATTCTGTGGACAGACATGCTCTTTTAACTGTCACAAAACATCCAGCAGCACGGAATGTCTTTTCAGAAAGCACGCTGGATGCAGGGCAGCTCATTTGCATGATAGGCAAGTTCTGGCCAGTGGTCTATTCTCATGACCCAGTAACCCAGTGGATGGTTGTCTGGAAAGCTCTCCATGTCTGTTTTCGCCCTATAAATTCTTCCACCATATGATGCAGATGCTGCCAAAGGGATGTGTAAGCTGACAGCCCTGGGTTCCAAAGGCAATTATTATTTTTTTAAATGCATCACTGAGGCGGCCCCCTTCTCCACCGCTCCTCCTTTGACCAATAGAAGCCTCAAAACTAGCTTTTCCATAAGAATGTAACCTACCAGGGTCTGGAAAGGCATTAAATAAACTGCTCTTTAAGGTGTCCTCCAGATATTTCATCCTCTGCTCCCACTGTGGGGACAGAATGAGTTCCAAGACTTCCCCCTTGTAACAGTGGTCAAGGGACAGTTGCCAGCCAATAATGATCATTCTCCTTGAATCCATGGGTCCTTTCACAGACTTAGAATAATAAGGGAGCCCATGCACTGCAAGTTTGTGGAGGCATGAGAATCAGAGTCCTTGGGGTCATTGAGGATTACAGTATCTGGAACTGCCTCCTCTCAGCCACGTACTATTCCCAAGGGTTCTGGGGATGGAATACCATCTCTTAAGGTTTGACTTTTATGTCTTCCTTTACTTCAATGCCTCCAAAACTGACAGAATCCTCCTCCTCCTCCCTTTCCTCTTGTGTGTTCTGTGGCGTGGTAAAAGTGGTACCTGAATAAAGAGGGCCTTGAGAGGAAAGGAAGTCCTCCTCTTCCTCCCGTTGCTCTTCCTTGTGTGCCTTGTCCATAATGCCACGCAGAGTCTGCTCCAGCAGGAACACAACAGGGATTGTGTCACTGATACATGCATTGTCACAGCTCCTTGTTGCCTCCTTAAATGGTGACAGTACAGTGCATGCATCCTTTATCAGCAGCCATTGGTGTGCAGAAAAAATGCAGAGGTGCCCTGAGCCTGTTATTGTGCCATACTAACACAGGTACTCGTTGACAGCCCTCTGTTGCATATGCAGCTGCTGCAGCTACAAGTCGAGTTCCACCTGGTTGGCATGTCACAAATGAGGTGGTTTGGGGGCAGGTGGAATTCCTGCTGAATTTCAGTCAACCTAACACTGGCTGTGTATGACATCCTGAAATGGCTACAGGTTCTTCTGCCCTGCTTTTGTAGATCTTGCAATTCTGGATACTTCTTTAATAAACTGCAGATCTATAACTTCTCAAAACTGTGCTGACTAAAGTTATTCCACTATATGTTTTGCTTATTCTTTATACAGTATATTTTGGTATTTGGTATATAACTGGTCATTGTGTGGCTTCCTGAGTGCTGAGCATCCAGTTATTTGTGGCTTTGTCTGTAACAGTCTATAACAGAGCATGTTTTAGCTTCTCAAGACATTGAGAGTCAGATATGTTCTGGTAAGGGCATATATGTTTTGGTGGATGGAGTGAATGAATGAATGAATGAATGAAATACTTATATATAGCGCACAATGCGAACTGAATCGCCTCTAGGCGCTGTGGCGAGCTTTGATCATCTGCTAAAAGAGGAAGGTCTTGAGTTTTTTCCTAAAAGCCAGGTGATTTTCTTCCAGGCGGATGTTGATTGGTAGAGCATTCCATAGCCGAGGCCCTTGGACAGCGAATCTCCGATCACCCTTGGATTTATACCGGGCTTTGGGCACGAGGAGGAGGTTTTTGTTGGCTGATCGAAGACTGCGGTTTGGTGTGTAATGATTTATTTTCTCCATTAGGTATTGCGGAGCTTCTCTATGCACGCATTTGTGGGTGAGGCAGAGGGTCTTGAACGTGATGCGATTTTTTACGGTTAGCCAATGTAAGCTCCTCAGTGAAGGAGAAATGGATTCCCAGGGTTTTTTTCCTGTTATCAGCCTTGCCGCCATGTTTTGGATCAGTTGTAATCGCGCAAGTTGATATTGTGGTAATCCTATGTAAAGCGAGTTTGCGTAGTCCAGTCGTGAATTAATGATTGTTCCAACTACCACTGCTTTGTCATTCTTTGGGATAAAAGGGATGAGTCTGCGAAGCATGCGCAGCAGATGGTGAGATCGACTGACTACAGATCCTATTTGCGCATCCATTGACATTTGTGCGTCTAAAATAACCCCGAGACTCTTCGCTTTGGTCTTTGGGGAGATAGTCTGCCCAAAGACGGTTGGTGGAGACCAGGAGGTTTTGGTTGCGGGCTTATGATTTGGGTGTAAGATAAGAAGCTCTGTCTTTGATTGGTTCGGCTGGAGGGAGTTGGTGGTCATCCAGTCCTCTATTGATTTGAGGCAGTTTTCAAGTTGTTGTTGGTGATCTTTTTTTCCATTGATCCGGAAATAAAGTTGCGTGTCGTCAGCGTAAGAGTGGAAGCAGAGATCTGAGCATCTGATGATCTGAAGGAGTGGGCGAATGTAAATGTTGAAGAGAACGGGTGACAACGGAGAGCCTTGAGGGACTCCGCAGGTGACTGCCCGAGTTTCGGAGAGGAAGTTTCCTAGTTTCACTGTCTGTGACCGATTTCCTAGGAAGGACGCGAACCATTGGAGATCTATGTCTTGGACTCCGGCTACTTCTGTGAGGCGGACGAGTAGAGTATTGTGATCTACTGTATCAAACGCTGCACTTAGGTCTAGCAGTACGAGGAGACATGGCTCTCCGTCATCTGCTGCTTCGAGGGCGTCATCCCAAATCTTGAGGAGAGCTGTTTCTGTTCCATGACCCGGGCGGAAGCCTGATTGCAGCGGGTCCAGGAGTTTGTGAGTATCCAGGTGAAGTTGTAGCTGATGTACTACAGCTTTCTCTATGATCTTAGAAATGGTGTTGAGGCTCGTAATCGGCCTACGGTTGTTTGGATCCTGAGGGTCCAGGTTTGGTTTCTTGAGTAGAGGTTTGACGATGCCTTGTTTGAGGATGCTGGGAACAATCCCTTTGTGGAATGATCGGTTTATGAGGTGGGTTATGGTTGGAGCCACGATGTCGGAGCATTCTTTCAGTAGTTTTGTGGGGATGATGTCAATAGGTGAGGTACTGTCACGCAGTTTATTAATGATGTTTTTTGCGGTGTCTACGGTAATTGGGGATAGTGAAAATTTTGGCGGTTGCGGTATGTTGGTGCAGACATCCTCTTTATGTATTTGCTGGCTGAGGATGGATGTTTTCTTCTGACAAATTGTTTCCCTGATGGTTTTGACTTTATCGATGAAAAAATCTGACAGTTTGTCACAGTAATCCTGGGATTCGCTTTCTGGGGGTTCTAGGCACACCGGATTCATTGATTGATTAACCAGTTTAAACAGTTCCCGTGGTTGGTTTGTGGCCGTTGAGATTGTATATGAGAAGTTGTCCTTTTTGGCTTTGAAGTACTGGGTGTTTCACATTTAAGAACATTTGAAGAGCACTTCTCTTTTCAAAATAGGATTTTCACATTGGTGGAAACAAACCTTTCACTCTTGCATGGACATGTGTTTATTATTTGGACTTTATGTAGTACTGTAAATTTATTCAAGTTTAAATATTGCACTTGATTTTTGATGATTGTGGCATATGTTCACACTTAATATCTTTATAGTATGCCACTGTTATTTGTGTGCTGCTACTGGTTTTTACTTTATTTGTAGTACCTTTTGTGCAGTAATTTTTTGTCTTTGTTTCTAGTTCAGTATTAAAAGGCACAAAGTATGTTCCCTCTTACGCTAGGTAGTACTTTGTTATGTAGCAGAACTGTGCAAATCTCAGGTCTGGATGAACAGAAATACAAATACTTTTGTCAAGTAAAACAGCTCTAATAAATGTATTGCATCAGTGTATCTTTTGTTGCCTAGAGTTCAGCTTTAAGCTGCTAAAGGATCCTGGCGATAGAGGACCGAGTGCTTTCTATCATCTTCTGATGTAAAGATGGCTATAGTCACTAGACAGCAGAAAGTTCTTGTCAGATGATTCAAAGCTTGTACAGAAAGAAAAAGCTAGTGTTGGCATCAAAGTATAATTCAGCTTTGTACTGTGCCCCTAGGCACAGTATGTATGACTGGCAGCAAGTTCTCTTGGGAACTTTGCTAGTCATCAGTTGAACAATAAGGAGGACAACTGGACCAATCAAGCAAAATGCGGGGGAAGCCACCTTTAGTATGGCCTTGGGTAACGGTTTCCACCCCAGTCTACTGTCAGACAACAAGAGAAAAATCACCACCTACCCTTTGTTCATTTAATGCGCTTATTGAAAACATTGCTAGGTTTGCTTACCATAGGCAGTATTGTGAGGTGGGGAGGCATTCATTTTCATGTTCAAATATAATCGGTATGGGTGCCTCATTGAATAATGCAGGGGTGTTGCCAGGTGGGAAAAAGACCAGGGTTTTCACCCTTAAGGTAAATTTGATAACCCCTTCTACAGTAAGTCCAGCCCAAGCCCAGCATCATAGAGGGGAAGGTTGACCCATCAATGCAGCCTCACCAGTGCCCATCAATGCAGCCTTACCTGTGTTCATCAATGCAGCCTAATCAATGCCCACCAGCTCAGCCTTAGCTGTGCCTATCAGTGCAGCCTCATTAGTGCCCATCAATTCAGCCTGATTAGTGCCCATCAGTGCAGCCTGATCAGTGCCCATCAGCTCAGCCTCACCAATTCTCATCAATGCAGCCTCACCAGTGCCCATTAATGCAACCTCATCAGTGCCCATCAATGCAGCCTGATTAATGCTCATCAGCTCAGCCTCACCAGTGCCGATCAATGCAGCCTGATCAGTGCCCATCAGCTCAGCCTTACCTATGCCCATCAATGCAGCCTGATCAGTGCCCATCAATGCAGCGTGATCAGTGCCCATGAGCTCAGCTTCACCAATGCCCTTTAATGGAGCCTCACCAGTGCTCATTATTGAAGATTCATCAGTGCAGATCAATGCAGCCTGATCAGTGCCCATCATCTCAGCCTTATCTGTGCCCATCAATGCAACCTGACCAGTGCCATTCAGCCATTCTTGTGCCCATCAATGGAGCCTAATCAGTGCCCATCAGTGCAGGCTGATCAATGCCCATCAATGCATTCTCACCAGTGCCCATCGATGCAACCTCACCAGTGCCCATCAATGCACTCCACTCGGGCCATAGCCCTGGTCAGCCCCTGGGTTGATGGTATTGTTTTGTTATGTGATAGGATACTCCTCTATCATGTACCTCTAGTCCTAACTATCACCTTATTACAGTCTACATTACCGTACCTATTTGCCAGCAATTCTCTATTCCGCCACACCCAGATTCTGCTCAGGGAACAATGTATATATAAAAGTGACCCACACCGATTGGATCTACACACTGTTCGATTATTTGGTCCAGGTACAGCATATTTATAGTATACATTGCAGATATAGCCCACCCATGGGATATTACCAATCCAAGCTATGTTAAACATCTCCCCCATGTAAATACAGTTATTCACAGCATTTCTCACCTGTCAATGTTCAGACAGTTTTTATAACAGCTTTTATAACACTACACAGGATATTACATCACTTTGACCCAGGCGTTAGCTTTGTGGTTAACGTAAAACTAAACTAGACTTCCATCTTCTCTATAGTAGCATCTCTCTTACTTCTAACTTTAGAGCAACAATATATTTAAAGGAGTAATAACCCAAAACCATAAATATATATTAGGGGGGCTGTTTACAATATTCTTTCAGTTATGCATAACAGTTTTTTTTCCATTAATTGGTTGCTTTGTCATAGCCGACGGTGTCCCTTAGTGGTCTGAGATGGCAAAAAAAGGCTGGCTGAGTGGTGGTTCTTTTGATGAGATTTTTGATGAGTATTAGAATTGGCAAAGTTTTTCTTTTTTTTTTAAATCCCAATAGCAGCAGGCGAATTGTCAAATGTTGTCTTCATTAGATAGTTCGGGCTTGCCTTTAGCAACTAGTGCAATTTTGAAATGCAGAAGCCCTGGTAAGCATCTGAACCAAAATAAGCAGTTGGGCTTGGTAATTTTACTCTTTCTTATTAAGAAATATATATGACATTATCTTCTAAAAATGGTAATAAAGGTTCAGCTTTAAAAAAAAGAAAAAAAAAAAACAAGCATATCATACTTACCTGCTCCGTGCAGTGGTTTTGCCCAGAGCACCCCTGATCCTCTTTTTCTCAAGTCCCTCAAAGGTAATCCTGGTTCCTTCCCCTTGACCAGTGGCCCTGATCTATGCCTCCATAAGACACATAGTGCCATGGCTCAGCCCTGCCCCCCGCTCTCACCTCATTGACTGGCTGTGATTGACAATGAGGAGAGGGAGTCCCAGTACAGCCGAGGCTCTTGCGCACATCGCTGGATCGAGAGGAAGTTCAGGTGAGTATTAGGGGGCATAGAATGCATGAAGGTAAAAAACTTTCAGCCTTTACAACCACTTTAATGTTGTGGCTGATAAAAATGCATCAGTCCAACCAAACAATGGTGTAAGTGTATTTTATTTAGATGGTCCAATTTTGGTGAAAGGGTGGTAATTATAATATAATGAGATGAGCACTGCACCAGTCAAGGAGTGTCAAAATACAACAGATGTACACATTCGTGTCACTGTCAAATCTATAACAAACATCAAATGTAGAATCTCATCTAGGCTATGTAATTATTTTATTAAATAGTGGGTGCTATTCAGAGACAACTAATTAATTAGCTTTAAATACACAATTATGATGATGAAGATTAGAATTTGTACTCTAGGGTAATAATTATTCAATGTAGTTGATAAAGATAGAGAAGTGTACAAGACTAAAAAGAAAGCAGACATAAGGTGGGAGTTATTTTCCTTGCCCCTGTAGGGTGTAGATTACAGAATTCCTACATAACCCACAATATTTATCAAACAGGATACTTGACAGTTAAAAAAAAAAAACAGTTTTGATTATATGACGTGCATGTAAATCAGTGTGCACAGCGGAATGTTCTGGTGCCATTCTTAAAGTATATGTAAACTTTTTTTTATTTTTTTATTTTACTTTTGGATAGCGTGAGAAAGTGTTAAAACTCTTCAAGGTTCCTATTGCTGTTACAAGAACAGGAAGTTAGGACACGTGCTTGGTGACAACAATCATAACAGTCTAATGCCCTTTACACACGGTCGGACTTTCCGACTAAAAATGTGCAACGGATCGTGTTGTCAGAAAATCCGATCGTGTGTGGGCTCCATCTGACTTTTTCCATCGGAATTTCTGACACGCAAAGTTTGAGAGCTGGGTCTCAAGTTTTCCGACAACAAAATCCGATCGTTTAAATTCCAATTGTGTCTAGACAATTCCGACGGACAAAGTGCCACGCATGCTCAGAATAAATTACAAGACTAAAGCTACTGCTCTCGTTATAATCCTGTTGTACATGTGTTACGTCACTGCGCTCTGAATGATCAGATTTTCTGACAACTTTATGCAACCTTGTGTATGCAAAACAAGTTTGGGGCAAAATCCATCAGAAAAAAATCTGATTTTGTAGTCGGACTGTCCGACCGCATGTACAGGGCATTAGGAGTTTACTTTCACTTTGGTGGTATTTTTCTCTTCCCCTTAGCCCCTGTTATGTCTATGGGGCAGGAAGTAAAAGAAAATATCCATGATGGGACACAGGCAGCAAGATAAATATTTAAGTAAACATGGCAGTTGTTTTAACTATTCCCTCCTGCCTCTAAAACCTGAAAAATTTGAAGCTTTACATGCACTTTAAGTTAGGGAAATCAGCTATATATTATACTATATGTTCAAGCTTTATAAATATAAGGAATAAGTAAATAGTAATAATGACTATAAGGTCTACATATAAAACAATTGCTGTGTGGTTGTCTTAAAGCTGTTGTATACCTGCACAGAATTAAAAAAAGAAAAATCTGTAAGGCAAAGGCATAGTGAGCAAGTATGCAGCGCATACTAGCCCATTATGAAATACTCACATTAGAACGAGCCCTCGGAATCTAATCCCGGTCCAAAACGAGGGAGCTGACATGTGCCCTCGGTGTTCCACTCACTGGCCAGAGCCGCAATTACGTCACCCCTGCACATGCGCATGGAAATCTTCTTCCCAGCAGCATCTGCCGGACCTTCACAGCCCATGCGCCGCTGACCTAAGCAACTGTATGCAAAGTGAATATCTCCTAAACCATACAGGTTTAGGAGATATTCATTTTACCTACAGGTAAGCCTTATTATAGGCTTACCTGTAGGTAAAAATAAAAAAAAGGGTATACAACCAGTTTAACCATTCACATGGGCACCACAAATGTTTGCCGTATGGTTCATAATATGATTATTCCATTTGATCATCAGCTCCACCTAGTGGCAATAACACTTTTTTTTTTAAATGTAGTGTTTTTTTTTTTGTTTTTTGTTTTATTAAAATATAACAATTATGGCAATTAGATAGTGATGATGATGCGGGCCGAAATGGGGGGCAAAAAGGGCAGCTTCCCCTGGCAACTGTATTATGTGTGGTCGAGGGATAGAGTTCTTGCTGCTACAAACACTTCTCCTGACAGCAAAATCACTACTCCTGTCAACTCAGGGAGGGATGTCACAAACGGAATCTGGAAAGCAGAAGAGAGCCGGGAAGAGGTGCTCTCTCTCCCCTCCAACTCTTATTCCTGAGTCCTGCTGCTGCTCGCTTCTGCATTTTGACTATCGGATCGGGACTGTGCAATGTTTGCAAACCTGTAAAGTCCTGATCTGACAGTCAGGTATCCCCAGTCATATCCCATTTAGCATCTATTCCTAACATCTGCCAGGCAGAAGTGTCAGCTTGCCCTAGGCTCCTCCTAAACTCGAATGTGCTGAGAGGAGGGGGACCTGGGGGAGGGGGGAGGAATTCACACAGCCACAGCTGTGCTGCATCTGAGGTCTATGTGTTTGATGGGGGGGGTGAATAAGTGCTGGGGGGGTTGGGAGGGGGAGGATTTGTGTTGGGTTGCTAGGAAAGGTGGATTTGTGCTGGGAACTGAATTTTTGTTGGGGGGGGGATTTATGCTAGAAAGGGGAAAGGGGGATTAGAGGGGGAGGATTTTTGCTAGTAGGGATGATTGTGGGGATTAGTGCTAAGAGGAGAAATTAGGGGGTATTTGTGTTTGGAGGGGGGGTTGTGTTGGGAGGGAGGATTTGTGTGAGGGGAAATGGGGGGGGGGCGAGATTTGCATCAGGGGGTGGAATTTGGGGGGATTTGTGCTGGGAGGGCTTTGTGCTAGGAAGAGATTTTGGGGGGGGGGGATTTGTGCTAGGAAGGGGGGCTTTGTTTGGATTTGTGCTGGAAGGGGGGATTTAAGGGGAGGGGCTTTGAGATAGGAATATGTTCTGGGGGGGATTTGTGTTAGGAAGGGGGATTTAGGGGGAGAGATTTATGCTAGTAGGAATGGTAAGGGAGATTTGTGCTGCTTGCTTCCTCCGCACATAATGCTGAAGACTGTAAGGCTACTATTAATTGCATAGAATATGAAAGTTAGGATCCTGTGCATTTATTTAATCCATTTCAAGACAGTCCCACTCTGTCTACAGGTAATTCCCAAAAGCAAAAGCAAAGCATGCAGGGAGAGCTCATACCAAACAATGCCGCATACTCCAGTTTTTTTCTTTTTGAAGGTAGGAGATGAGGTAATTTCTCAGCTTACTTGTTTTCGCAGTGTTAGCCGGATTGGGATTTTGTTTATTCAGGGATTCAAGCATTCGGATACCAGCTGCAGACAAGTCCCTCATATGACAGATTTGTGGGCATTCCCGTGTACTTGAATTAGAAACGGAGCCAGTGTTGTCGGTGAAGAAAAATGATATCTCAGATCGAACCTGTTCTCGGATACCTGGCACGCTCAGGATCGAGGCATTCAAACGCCATAGGGTTTGTCTAGGGGTAGTGGGGGAAATAGAAATAGTGATAGATACTGGGGTGTGGTCCGAAAACACGTGATAAGCCCTATTGTGGACTTAGTCATTTTTTGAAGTAGGATTTTGGAGGTTAAGAACAGGTCGAGCCTAGAATATGACCTTTGTGTGTTTGAATAGAAAGAATAGTGAGTGACATGGTCCCTTATGAAGTGAATTTGGTTGCAGGTGCTGTGACAGTACTAAGACAGTTTGTTTTCTATTAAAGAAAAGGAAGATGGGAGAGGACAAAATTGTCACAGAAACAATGATATCCACAATAAGGTGTGTGGAAGGATCAATGCCTACAGGGGTGAAGAGGACGTGATCTGCGTACACAGAGCAATGCTAGATCTACAAATAAGCTTATGAAACAAGCTAAATATTATAATGCTTACAGTTCTATTTTTATGAATTTTAACCAGTGAATGTTCTTGGCACATCAAATAAAAACTGTGGAGCGTGGAAGGAGTAATATGAGTGCTTCCACTCCTCCACTAACTTGTTAACTTGAATAAAGAGAATGTTATCCAGCCTTAGGTACAGTATCTCACAAAAGTGAGTACACCCCTCACATTTTTGTAAATATTTTATTCTATCTTTTCGTGTGACAACACTGAAGAAATGACACTTTTCTACTATGTAAAGTAGTGAGTGTACAGATTGTATAACAGTGAACATTTGGTGTCCCTTTAAAATACATCAACACACAGCCATTAATGTCTAAACCCCTGGCAACAAAAGTGAGTACACAAATTGGGCCCAAAATGTCAATATTTTGTGTGTCCACCATTATTTTCCAGCACTGCCTTAACCCTCTTAGGCATGGAGTTCACCAGAGCTTCACAGGTTGCCACTGGAGTCCTCTTCCACGCCTTCATGATGACATCATAGAGCTGGTGGATGTTAGAGACCTTGTGCTCCTCCACCTTCCATTTGAGGATGCCCCACAGATTCTCAATAGGGTTTAGGTCTAGAGACATGCTTGGCCAGTCCATCGCCTTTACCCTCAGCTTCTTTAGCAAGGCAGTGGTCGTCTTGGAGGTGTGTTTGGGGTCGTTATCATGTTGGAATACTGCCCTGCAGCCCAATCTCAGAAGGGAGGATAATGCTCTGCATTAGTATGTCACAGTACATGTTGGCATTCATGGTTCCCTCAGTGAACTGTAGCACCTCAGTGATGGCAGCACTCATGCAACCCCAGACACTCCCACCGCCATGCTTGACTGTAGACAAGACACATTTGTCTTTGTACTCCTCACTTGGTTGCAGCCACACCTTATTGACACCATCTGAACCAAATACGTTTATCTTGGTTCCAGTAATCCATGTCCTTAGTCTGCTTGTCTTTAGCAAACTGTTTATGGGCTTCCTTGTGTATCTTTTTAGAAGAGGCTTCCTTTAGGGGCGACAACCATGCAAACCAATTTGATGAAGTGTGCACCCTATGGTCTGAGAACTGACGGGATGACCCCCCCATCCCTTCAACCTTTGCAGCAATGCTGGCATCACTCATATGTCTATTTCCCAAAGACAACCTCTGGATATGACAGTGAGCATGTGCACTCAGCTTCTTTGGTCGACCATGGTGAGTTATGTTCTGAGTGGAATCTGTCCTGTTAAACCACTGTGTGGTCTTGGTCACTCTGGTGAACTCCATGCCCGAAAGGGTTAAGGGAGTGCTGGAAAATAATGGTGGACACACAAAATATTGACATTTTGGGCCTAATTTGTACATTTTCACTTGAGGTGTACTCACTTTTGTTGCCAGGGGTTTAGACATTAATGGCTGTGTGTTGATGTATTTTAAAGGGACAGCAAATGTTCACTGTTATACAAGCTGTACACTCACTACTTTACATTGTAGCAAAGTGTAATTTCTTCAGTGTTGTCACATGAAAACATAGAATCAAATATTTACAAAAATGTGAGAGGTGCACTCACTTTTGTGAGATACTGTATGTATTTTCCTGGTGTTAGCCACGGTGTGGGAGGGTTGTGGGAGGTGTTGTCTTGTGTTCACTCAGTACAGACATAACCGAAGCAAAGGCGTGCTTGAAATGTAGCTACAGAGATGTCATTATATAGGGATATCTTATTAAAGGGTTCCGGTAGGGAGGGCATTAACCTTGCTGCATGCATGATATCCTCCTTAACATGGAAGAAGTGCACGCTGGGGAGGATATCTCTGGAGACAGTGGCTGGTAGATGTTGTGGTTTGTGGATTCTATGCATGCGGTTGATGAGCATAGCCTTTTTTGTTAACTTTGGGACAAGTTTACGAAAAAGCTGATGTAGGTATAGTATTTCAGGGGTGGCCACAGATTCAGAGACCCCCCTAATCTTGAAAAAATTCCGTCACGAGCTATCTTCGAGGTCTGTGACTTTTCAGTGGAACATGTGGATAGTGGCAGCTTGCTCATCCTGTTTATCGACAATGGCATTGTGAGCCTTTGTGGCATCAGAGAGGTGCTGCTCAATCTGGTCTGTGTGTTGTTCTAATAAGTTAACCTTGTTCTGTATCTGGTTAATGGAGATTTTTAATTCACTGTAATAGTCCCCCCTGCAGGGATAGTAGCATGGCTTTTAGAGAGTGTTCAGAGGCTGGGTTATCAGTTGTGGGATATGCTGCAAGGGATTGTGAAGCATGTGGATCTGCTGTGGGACTACAGGTCCCAGCGCCATATTGCTTCAAGGTCCATAAAGACATGGGTGAGTGAGTTTGGGGTGGAGGAACTTGACTGGCCTGCACAGAGTCCTGACCTCAACCCGATAGAGTACATTTGGGATGAATTAGAGCAGAGACTGCAAGCCAGGCCTTCTTGTCCAACAAAAGTGCCTGACCTCCCAAATGTGCTTCTGGAAGATTGGTCAAACATTTCCATAGACACACTCCTAAACCTTGTGGACAGCTTTCCCAGAAGAGTTGAAGCTGTTATAGCTGCAAAAGGGTGGGCCAACTCAATATTAAAACTTACATGCTAAAACTGGGATGCCATTAAAGTGCATGTGCCCAAATAAGTTTGGTAATATAGTGTATGTGATTTTATTTTATTAAAGTTATGTTTTAAACCTTAAGTGGATTAGATGTGCGGGTGAATGGCATCCTCGTTTTTTTTCTTTTGACCATCCTCACAAGCCTGATCAGATCAGGGTGGTCTAAGCCCTTGTACACACGGTCGGACATTCTGACAACCAAATCCGTTGGATTTTGTCCGAAACTGTTGCATACACACAGTCGGACAAAGTTGTCGGAAAATCCGATTGTACATAACGTGATGACGTTATTTCGTTACGACGGGACTACGTTCAGGCTAGTAGCCAATAGCTTTGGTCTAGGAATTTGATCTGAGCATGCGTGGCACTTTGTCCGTCGGAGTAGGCTACACATGATCGGAGTATGTCCGATCGGAGCATTTTGTTGGAAAATTTTACCGGTAAGTTGGAAAAGTTGGTCCGTCGGATATTCCGACGGAAACAGTGCGATGCAGACCACACACAGTCGGAATAAGGTTTAAGGCAGTGCTGGAAAATTATGGTGGACACACAAAATATTGACATTTTGGGCCCAATTTGTGTACTCACTTTTTTCGCCAGGGGTTTATATCCGACAAAATGGTCCGATAGGACACATTCCGTCAGAATCTCCGACCGTGTGTACAAGAGCTTAGACTCAAGTGCTAAATATGATATGTGTTTTTCCCTTCTCACTGGGCCTAATCAAAAAAACAACCTTATAGGAGTTTTGCTCCACTTCAGACAGGAACCATTTGCTGTTATTGCTGGCATTCATCAAATTTTTCACAGTTTCATTGTTGGAGAAGACAACAGAAACTTCCTCCAGTTCTGATAATATCCTAATAAGGATGTCAGCAACTAAGTCATAGAATAAAATGAATGAATGTTCATACCTTTCATTAAGGTAAAAAATGTTTCAGCCCCCCCCCCCCCTTATACTTGCCTGGGCCCTCATTCAGGCCCTCGTGTCTCACTGGCTTTGCTGGGGTACCAGGAGCCATTGACTCCTAGTGCTGTCAATGAAAGCAAGTGATGGGGGGGGGGGGGGTGAGTCCCGCTGTCTGTGGGCACATCAGTGGGGTTTGGGAGCAAGCACACACGAGTGGCCCCCAAGGGAACCGGCTTCCTGTGGGGGCACTGGACAGAGAGGAGGAGCCTATATGTTACCTAGATAGCAAATCTTCACTTTTTGTGTTCAGGTCCATTTTTATTTACTGAACAAATATAAACATTTTCAAAAGTTATTTTGGCACTTTTGTAGTGTTTGAAAATACTGCTTTAATATTTAGTGAATTGTAAGAACATTTCTCTACAGAACTACAGAATTAACCTTTACTTATTAAAAACTGTAAAGCCTATCTAGTTATTTTTTTTGCTCAGTTCTTTTTTTTGTGATATCAGAAGATTCATTTTCAAACTCACACTGATGTCAATGTACTTTGGAGGACCTCATAATTCATCTTTGCAGAGTGTTCTCATTACTATATATTTCAGATGATTAGTTCACTAACCTCCTCTCAGGAAAGCTGTAACACACAGACCAGTTCCACCTTTCTCTTGACAGATATACAAACATATGCAATCAAAAGCCACATTTCCTGTTAACATTCTAAAGGAATTAATAAGTCTAAAAATCTAGAAACCCTTGAAATAATTTTCAGGTTTCGGGAAACCCTTACTAAAAATTATTATATCAAAGGCTCATGGCATGTTAGACTAATTAGAAAATGTAAAATATAATCATAGATAAAAGAAATAATGAATATTTGACATCCACAACAAATACATTTTAACATTCTCATTCTATATGACAAGATTATTTTCAATAATTATGAAATGGAACAAATGGTATTAATAATGATAATAATTAATAACAAGAAAGGGCTTCTTCAGGCGGACGTGTCCGTTTACGGAGCCCGCTCTGCTTGATCCCTGCTGAAGCTCTCCCCTATGGGGGATCGGATGAAGATGGACCGTAGAATCCGTTGCCACCCGATCCGATCCGCAGATGGATGGAAAAATAGGGTTTTCCTCCGTCACTCTTTTTCGGATCGGAGCTGGTCAGATTACAGCGGACATCTGAAGCTCCATAGAGGTCTATGGAGTGTCCGTTCAGGTCCGCCTAAAAAACTGACAGGCGGACCTGAACGGACAGTCAAAAAAAAAATAGACAGTAAAGATTGTAGCATTCCTTTATATTGGTTGTCACTGGAGGATGCCCCCTTACATTGGTGGAAAAGCATCCTCTTTTATTACATATAATATTATACATACAGTCAGTGTAGAAGTGCCACCTTGTATTGATGGTCAGTGGAAAAGTGCTTGCTTACAATGGTAGTCAGTAGGAGAGGTGTTATATTTTTTGTCAGTGGTAGAAGAGCCATATTACATTGGTGTTCAATGAGAAGAATTAACTTTTACAATGGTGATAAATGACAAGAATGCCCTTTAAAATGGTGGCTACTTACCTTAGAGGAAAACATTTACTAGCCAGAACTATGCAGGAATCATCTGGCAGAAGATTACTTCACCTCTGCTAAAAAAAAAAACCTTGCAACCTTTTGGGAAACCATGGGTTTCTGGGGAACTTTAGGAAGAAGGATGGGTCTTTTTTCTATTTCCTAATTTTACATATCATTTATGGCCTTAATACAAACCAATGACCATATAATTTCTTTGAATCTGTACACCAAATCTATTGGCCCCCACTTTAACTGTCACTTAAAATGACGACATACCATCTATGACATGATATCACTGAAATGTGGGCTCTCTTCTACACTGGAATGCCATACCAGGGGGTACTCTAACATACCCTTAGGCTGGGTTCACACCGCTGCGGGGGGAGAACCGGATGTGATTCGCACAGCAAATCACATCCGATCTCCGTAGCACTGCGAGTTCAGCCATACAGATAGTATGGCTGAACTCGCAGCTGTCCCGCAGCAAACTCGCACAGGACCCTTTTTTGGGTCCGCAACGGAATCGGATCGCATGGGGGTTCACACCATGCGATCCGATTCCTGTGCGAGTCGGCAGATCGCACTGCGATATGCCGACGGATCTGGGGGTGTCATTAACATAACATTGACACCCCCAGCCGTCCGCATAGGGCAGTGTGAACTGCCGGCGGGAGGTGAGCGATGCGGGAAAACGCCGCGGATTCGCGGCGTTCCCGCATCGCAATAGTGTGAACCTAGCCTAAAAGACAAAATAAATGTTGTTGTTTTTTTTTTTTTTTAATCAGTACCAGCTGAATCAATTGATGGTAGTCTCATATATATATATTATAGGTAGCCATAAGAAGAAATTCTGCACCTGAATGTTCTTTATTTAAAAGGAAACTGTAGGAAAAACATGCAGGTTAACATTGCAGACATCACCTTCAGAAAATTTTAATTGATCATGATTACGCCAACGTAGTCACTGACCTGGAATAAGTGTGAGATCAGAAGTTCTGACTGCATTTGTTGCATTCTCATATCAGTTATGTCACTCTGAAAATATTAGATATGGGCAGCTAGGCAACTAGTGTTGTTTAAAAGGATCTCATGTTTCTTTTGTAGCAGCCATACATCATTAGAATGAACCTCCCAGCTGCATCTCCTTAAAGTAAATTGAACCCAACCCTGGCAAAATAAAACTAACTGTATAATGAAAAAATAGGATTTTTAAAACAGCTTACCTGTAAAATCATTTTCTTTGATGTACATTAGGGGACACAGACCATAGTAATAACTATGTGGGTTATATCTGCGTATCAGATGCTGGACACTGGCATGCCCCTTAAGGCGTGTACTTCCTCCATATAACCCCTCCCATTACTGGGAGTTCTCAGTTTTGTAGCCAAGCAATCAAAGTGTATCAGAAGAAGAAGGGAGGGACCTCTGTGTCCCCTGATGTACATCAAAGAAAATGATTTTACAGATAAGCAGTTTTAAAAATCCTATTTTCTTACATCAGGGGACAGAGAGCCATAGTAATAACTATGTGGGATGTCCCATAGCAATGGCAACTGGAGGGGGGAGATAGAATCAAGGAAACAGGAGGCCAGAGGACTCATACTGCATCCTGCAGTATATGCTGGGCCCAAAGGCAATATCCTCATGATCTTTAATATCGATTTGATAAAATTGGATAAACGTCTGAACCGAAGACCAAGTTGAGATCTTACAGATCTGAGCCATAGAGGCCTGATGATGCATCACCCAAGAGGCACTAATCGCCCTGGATGAGTGTGCTCTTAATCTGAGAAGGAAGAAAAATAATTTTATGTTTCAAACCGCAGAAATTTCTGGTAAGTGGGAAACTTTGGCACATGGAGATATGCAACTCCCCTCCTTGCAGGATCGACACAGCCGATCGAATTATGAAAGGATCGGATGTTCAAGTTCCAATTCATATCACCGAGATCTAGAATGGGTCTTACCTCTCTGTTTGGCTCTGAGACCTTAAAAGGTTTGTGCCAAAAAAAACTCTGTTCCACTAAGGGAATCTCTGATATCACTGAGTGGGATAACAGCTGATCCAGAGGGCAAAAAGAGAGACTTCTCTTCTTTCCCTTTTTTTTCTTTTTTTTTTCCTTTTTCTCTGGAACATTCTTTGAGGAGACGGACATTCTTGCATAAAGACTGCCGCATCAGCAGCCCCAAGGACCCCACAGGCAGCACCCAAACAGGACCCGAACCCCCGGACCCTCAGATCAAAAGCCGACTGGGCCATCCAGCTCTTGAAACTCTAGATGTAACCTAGAGAAGAAAATCGCAGAAATCCCTCTGCTCTTAACATTATTCCTGCCAGACTGAAAATCGCAGGACCTTTCCCCTCACCCGGATGAGTGGGGGTGCTCCCTCATGAGAAGGCCTTAGCATTCTGCTTTATGGGCTTTCTGCCCCCAAGCTCCTGGTGCTGCCCCTGGGAACTAAGGCATTGGAGAGGCTGCACGATTAAAGGAGAACTGTCTGAACCTCCTTTTACTGGTAAAGAGAGCTTTACCCCTTTTGGATGTACTTATCCATTCTAAATAGTCGTACCCCAGAAAGGGACACAGACTGGCTAAGGGTTTTCACCTGGTGCTTCGGCTGATTAATATTTCAGCCACGGACCTCTGCAAAAATTCACTAGTCCAAGTATAAGCCATAGGGCTTAAACGATCGAGTCCTTCATAGCATCTGTGAGACACAGTGCATCAAATACACCAGCCCGTTGCTGGGCCTGCTGATCAGGTAGAACTTTTAGGTATCTCACACCTGTTCCTTAACCCTTTGGAGTCCATATTCCAATGCATTGGCGTGACTCAAAATATGCTCCACCAAAATAGTGGAGCACACGTTAAAGGGTTAATGGACTGAGCTACTCCAATTACAGCCAGAACTGCAAAAGACATATTGTCTTTAAAAGGAAAATCCAACCTTAAAGCGGGAGTCCGCCGGGAGTTCCGCCGTTTTTTTTTTTAAAAAGCCAGCAGCTACAAATACTGCAGCTGCTGACTTTTAAAATAAGGACACTTACCCGCCCAGCGCGCCCGCTATGTCGGCACCCGAAGCCGATCTCTCGATCGTCTCTCGGGTGCTGCCGCCGCAATCTTGGGTATGGGAATCAGGAAGTGGAGCCTTTCAGCTTCATTTCCCGGTTCCCTTCTGCGCATGCGCGAGTCGCGCTGCGCAATAAGGATAGTCCCGCTGCCTCTGGGATCCGTGTGTTTCCCAGCAGGCAGCGGGGGACTTTCGGAAAGGGGTGTAACCTACGCCCCTTTCCGCAGATAGCTATTCCCGGAAGTGGGTGCAGATACCTGTACTGTACAGGTACCTGCACCCCCTCCCCCCTGAAAGGTGCCAATTGTGGCGCCGGAGGGGGGGAGGATTCCAATGAGCGGAAGGTCCACTTTAGGGTGGACCTCCGCTTTAACTTGCTGGATCCTTTAACATCAGTGCATTATCCACCGGACATGTGAGACTCTGCTCACTGAGGTGATTGCAGCATTAATAGCTGGAACCCCCCATTTCCTTCATAGAAATGTTCCCATTCAGAATACATAGCTATGCATGAATAGGAAAAACATCCCCAGGTGGGGGAGGTTCAAATGAACCATATTAGAGTTAGATACCTCAAGAGCCAGTGCTGCAGGCAACAAAAAGGTTAAGTAAGGGAGTAGACAAACGCCTGACTTATGCAGCTACTCCCTCCCTATTAGGATTCTCCGAAGAGGAAAAATAAGTATCTTCCAATATTTGGGAAGATCTACCTGATCCCCAGCCTCATGCACCTCAAAAAAAGAGCCCAGAGGACTAGATGGGAATCTGCTATGTTTAGTCCTACTATGGAGAGACATCATAGGAATAATCTTTTAAATGGTAGAAGGAAAAACCTGTTTGTATGAAAAACACAGGGACAGAAGTGTTCTACCCTTGACGGCTCATCTGACTGGGCGTATTTTTCTTTTTACCTCCCAGGGGAGGAAGACATTCTTTTGGAAGGGTTTTTAGTTTGTTGTATGCCATTAACCCCTTAGAACCCTTAGAGGAGTTCCTGGTCCCTTTGTCACTCTCATAGCTTACAGCACAAAGCAGAGGCAGTACCAGCAAAAGATTGTTGCATTTGCTAGGCTTTAGTACAGTACAATAACTGCTATTAATCCTAGCTATACAGTACAATGTTGTCAACAAAAGGGAAATGCCTGTGTCACCAAACCTGACCAGCAACCACTCTGCTCTGTCCCTACACCACCAGACTGCAGCTTTTCCTGTATAGCTTAAATTACTTCCTCCACGTGTGATCATTGTTTGACGCAGTTTAGCCACGCCCCCACGTGAAAATGGCCCCCCCTTGATCCTCTGCTTGACGAGCTGCCACGACCTGCCTAAAAAACTTTTTTTTATGAAGAAGAGGCAGCTGGCTGGCATTAAAAGGATCAAAAACTGCCAATCTGGTGCCCAGGAAGTGATCAGAAACCTCTTCATACCTGAGGGTCTGAGCTGGCCTGAACGGAAAGGAGAGTGGAGCTTCTGCTGTTTCCAGCTTCAGAATGGTAGGTGCTCAATACAGCCTCCAGTGGTGACACATAGACATGACATGACAACACAATACATGGAAGGAGAGATTCCTGAGAAAATCTTCCCTGCCTTTCCTCGCAGCAGGGTTTAACATAGATAAAAAACCCAATATTCACCATTCATGGTAGGCTCTGAGACCTTGAAAGGAAACCTTCAGGAACAGGGGTACACTCAGGTAATCCCGCAATCCTGGACATGCGAGAAGACCCTGCCAGTAAACTTTTATTGGCCTTACTACCAAAAAGTACTGGATCCCAGGGCCCAGCTCTTAAAGCATTCGCAAGCAAAACCTTGTGTCTTCGGATGACGAGGCCCGGGTACTATTCATTTAGTCCATTACGAAGACATCAGAATGGATCCGGTCAGGATGGCTGGCTCTCATCAAAGGATTACTGCCCGTGGAGCTCAGTATCACACATCCTTACACGTGCCCAACACCATAGACACTGGCAAAAAAACTGAGGACTCCCAGTAATGGGAGGGGTTATATGGGGGAAGTATCGGTCCAGGACCCGATACGCAGATATAACCCACATAGTTATTATAATGGCTCTGTGTCCCCTGATGTAAGAAAAGAAAATATATATCAAAACAATCAGCTGATTAGCTGATCCAAAAATGTTTTTACACAATTGATATATAGAGGCAACTTTTACACAGCTTTTTTTTTTTTTTCTCATAAACACAAACGCACCTAAACACATTTAAATGCATGAACAATATGCTCTACATTAGCTTTTTTTCTGCTGCTTTTATCCTGCAAGCAGTTTTGCATTTTTCAGATTTGCACTACAGAACATGTTCCATAGGAAACCATGTTAAATGGACTGCAGTGCAAATCTGCAAAATGCAAGAAGCACTAAAATGCATAGGTGTGAATCCAGCCTAAGAGCTTCAACCCTCTAGTAATGAGCGTATACCTATTTATCAGTATCAGGGCGTGCTGAGGAACTGTTCCAAAGACAATTCCTTTGAGGAAGAAGCAAACAAGCTACATCCCAAGTCAAAGCAAGAGGATACAGGGATAACATTTTAAGAAAAGGCTACCATCGAGCCAAGGCATTGAGACATTGACATAGTACCAATTTGAATAGAGATTGTGAGGAAGGAACATCCATCCACTTAATAATCAGATACACAGCACAATTGGGTGAAATAAGAAGAATCCTAAAGCAACACTGGCATTGGTTTCAGGATGCACAGGAGACCTTTAAATTTGTGTCACCACTACCATCTATTACATTTAAACATTCAAGGTCTATAGAAGACCAATTAGTACAAAGCCATTTTTTGTACTCACTGCTGTTTAAGAGGCACTTATCATTGTAGTACCTGTACTGTGTGCAAAGTCATGCATAATAATAACCAATCTTAAATTGCCTAATGGCAAAATACTGTCTGAAAAACATGTTGCCAACTGTAATACAGCGGGAGTGAAATACCTTCTCTTATGCAGCTGCAGGAGTATTTTATGTTGGAAAGACAAAACATCCTTTCAAAGTCTGCATCTCTGACCATATTATTGACATCTCTTTGGGTAATCTTCATTGAAGAAATTGATTCATGTGAGGTCTGTTGACACTACTTGCGTTTTATGTGTTATTTCATCTTCCATGAAAAATTACAATACATATAATTTTTAATTATAGATAATATAATAAGTACAAAGACCATGGGGTTGATTGAGAATGTTTAATATAAGAAAGTATAAAACTAGAGGATGCCAGATGGGAGGGTTTTTTTTGGGGATGGGTATACCTTTGTGGTTTTTTTTTTATATTTATTTTGTATAATAAATAGTTTTTTATTTAAACTGGTTGCTTATAGTGGTGTTCACTGCATATGAATTATAGAAAATCAATGGTAGTCCATTAGCAATGGTAATATTTTTTTTAAATCTAGTTTGTAGGCTTTCAACTAAACTGTGGCAAGGAGAAACTGTAATCCATTTGAAAAGGCGCATAAAGTTCCACCCGCATGCTTCATAAATGTCTACTTAATATTCATTTTAAAATTTTCATATTTACTTGGCCTAAAAATACTAATTATTTCGTTTTTTGCTCTTGGTCGCAGTACATTCCCTTTAAACAAGATCATTTTCCATGGTTGCTCCTGCATTATTATCAGTGCTTAACCATCCACAGTAAATAAACAAATGAAGAACTTTAGTATGCTTTCCACAGGTGTTACAAATACAATTTCTATGTTTTTATCTAACAAGATGTCCTGGAAGTTTCCCAAATCTATGAAATTAAAATGAGAACTGTATATGCACGTATAGCTACATTAATGTGATTGTATTAATTATTGAGATATTGTTGCCCTCAGTTAGGGAATGTGTCAAATTATTTTTATGTAGCAGCATTTACACTTGCATTACGAGTCTCATAATTTAATGTAATTGGTTTGCCTGAACTTTTAATTTCACCTTTCTGCACCTGTTCCCATTTGCTGGGGAAAGACAAGGCTTTAGGCTTATATTTTATGCAGTGATGTTTTATTATTACATTTAATTTCCTTGCTTTAGATTTTGCCAAACATCCGTTTTATAGTCTTCCAAAAAAAATAAAAAAATAATGATAATACTTTGACCAATAATTACAACTACAAAATAGTTATGTTTACTCTATACCTGCTTACACTATAATAGCAAACCATAATTAGGCTTATGAATATAATCAATGTTTATAATTGCACAGACTAACTTGTAGCCTAGGTCAGGGTCAGATGTCATTTGAATTCGGACAATTATCAAATAAATGCACTTCACACTCCAGAGCAGGAAGGAACACAGTGCATGATGTCGGGAAGTTAACAGGTAGCAAATGTCAGAGTTTATGTGACCTCTGACCTCCAACACGGTCCTAAGTGTCAAACTTAGGGTCAGTGCACACTAGAATGTGGTGTGGAAAACTTGAATTCTGTGTGCATTTCCTGCAAAAAAAAGCACAAAAAGCACAAAAAGAACAGCAGTTGTGATCTGAAGTAGGTGCTATTATTAATTTGCAGTTGAACTCTGCAAGTGCAGTTGCTCAAGAGCTTAGTAAATGAGGTAAAAACACTTTGCAAACAAGACCCGATCATATGCAAGGAAAAAAAGATCAGCATTTTTGCTTTGCACGTGATTTGATGATGAAATTCAACAGAGCTTCTGCTCATTTACTAAGCTCTGGAGCAATTTCTCTTGAAGAAACCTGGAAAAGATAGGGAAAGATCACATTGGGGGGAATTTACTAAAACTGGTGCATACAGAATCTGGTGCAGCTGTGCTTAGTAATCAGCTTCTAACATCAGGTTGTTCAATTAAACTTTGTAAATAAAACCTTGAAACTCATTGGTTACTATGCACAGCTGCTACATTTCAAGTCGGTCATATAAAAAGTCAGTTTGTGTTGGCAACTTGGAGAATATAATGAGAGATCGGTGGTATATTTAAAATGTGTGCAATGCATTCATTGCCCCGCAAGCCCTGTCTCCTATCTGCCAACATCCCAGTGGTGGCTGCAGCTGTGCCCACTGGTCCCAAGTTTGCAGTGTTTTGCATTCTTGGATGGTGGTGGGGCAAGGCGTATATGTGGGCAGGAAGGTGCTTGTGTTAAGACTCAGTCAAATCCTGTTGACTGCACCTGCCTAACCTAAGCCAGCCTGGGTGAAATCATTGAAGAGAGGAAAACATTTTTCACAGTCATCAAATTGGCTAAAATAATGTTGTAAAATTGTAAATATGTGAATAATGTATGTAAAACAGGCGTATAACAGCCACAAAAACAGTATCAAGCCTGTGAGAGTCTGATCTCGGCAGGCAGCCTATGGCCATAGAATTAAACACATAATTTTTGCTGGTGCCTGTCCTTTTTCCTGGCCATATACCCCCCCCATGCCACCTATTATTCCCTTGAACTGTGGAAGGGCAGATGGCCTTTTTTTTTATCTTTGCTATACTCCTACTAAATTTCAGAACTGCATCCTTCTTCTGCCCCCGTGCATCCCAATCGCCCTCCTTCTATTGCGGGTTTAGTTGAAGAGAATGAGTAAAGGTCATATTAGAAGTCCTCCTAAAAATGGCTGTTATGTACACTTGAGGAGGAGGAACAGGGGTACGTTAGCAGACCTTAAAATAAAATGGCTTCTATTCACCCTTAAGGAGCAGAGAGAGAAAAGCTGTGCAAAAGCAGCACTCTAAAATAAATTTGGGTGCTATACACTCTCAGGAGAAGGAGGAGGAAAATGGCACAAGAGCTTTGTTCTAAAAAAAAGTGTCTGCTATTCATTCTTGAGGAGCAACGTAGAGGAAAATGGTGCATTAACAGCACTCTAAAAGATTGTGGCTGCTCTGTGCACGTGAGCAATGAGGAGAATGTGTCTTTTGTGGACAACTTTACTTATTGAGGTGCCGCCCTTGCTGAGCTCTGTTATGCAAATTTGTGCATTTTCTCATGGATTTGTTACCCAAATGGCTGTTACTTTTACTATAGCTGATATACTGCAGGCAGTAGAATGCAATTGTACTGTTGGCCACAGATACAATCAAAAAGGCCCACATTGCAGAGCTAATTCCATTTGCAGCCTATTAGGTTGCTCACACACTGAACTGATGCTAGCCAATTTATCCAAAACATATAACTGAGGTCTATTTTGGGGAATACTTGGGGATAAAGGGTTTGTGGAATGTGGGGTTGTAGTTTAAAAATATTTTTGTGCACTCTGTTTTCACATTTGGACACAATGAATGTGGTGTGATTCTTGGAAAAAGAGGCCCGCAAACTATATACTAAGAAGCTGTCTTACCACTGAATCATTTGTGTGAAGTAGAGGGCTTTATTCAGTGGCGCCCCCCCCCCCCCCCAAACCTAGTGACAAAAAAGACCCTTTAAACAAAAAAATAAATAAAGGGTCCTTTAAGTGCACTGTGTTCGGGCGTCAGACACAGTGCACTATGGGAAGCATGACGTCAATGCAATGCGTGATTGCAAACGAGATGCTTCATTTGCAGGGTTTTGTGCTGCATTGTGGCGCAATGCTATGGACCACAACACTCCTATTTGTTTACTTCTATGTCATTCTTCACTGTCTATGTTTTGATTTGGCACTGCCATAGGACATGGGCAGTGCTTTCCCATATAGTCACTTCCATTTGCTCTGTGCCAGTGAGGAACCGGAAGTGACGTCACTGCTTAGTGGATGGATTACATGGCCCGAGCAGAGCCTATTTACAGAAGAATACTCCATTGTGATAGTAAGCCACTGGACCTCCTGTCAGCCGCGAGGCACCCGCACGAGGGGGGGGGTGGAGGGTTTGCTATGACTGTTCTGCGAGCCGGGGGGTGTACTGGCAGCCGCGAGCCACCCACAGCAGGGGGGGTTGAGTGCTATATACTATCTGTGGTGATGATCTATATAATATCTGTCAGTGAAGAATGAAATGAAGTGAACGAATGGGAGTGTTGCGGCGCATAGCATTGTGCCACAATGCAGCACAAAACTCTGCAAATGAAGCGTCTCATCTGCAGTCACGTGTTTTCATTGACCTCACGCTTTCCATAGTGCATTGTGTTTGACGCCCGAAAAACAATGCACTTAAAGGACCTTTTTTTAATTTTTTTAAAGGGCCTTTTTTTTGGTCACTAGCTTTGGGGGGGGGGGCGTCACCCGTGCGCCCCCTATGGACGAGTCGGCACTGATCTATATACCATCTGTCGTGCTGATCTATATACCGTATCTGTGATGCTGATCTAAATACCGTATCTGTGATGCTGATCTAAATACTGTATCTGTGATGCTGAGCTGTATACTCTGTCCTCTGCTTCTGGGGCTGTATACTCTGTCCTGTGATGCTGAGCTGTATACGAGTCCTCACACTATGGGTGCAAGCAAGTAGAATACAGGGGATGGAGTCGGTGGATTCTATAAGGGGTGGGGCTTATGAGAAGTGGGAAGGGTCAAAAAGGAAGGGCAAGGTCTGGCGCCCCCCATCCTAAAACTTCACCAGCCACCACTGGCTTTATTATTAATATTATAATAATTATGTAAAACATTTTGGGAAAAATAAAGTTTGCTATATCTTTTAGATATGTTCTGGCTGCTGATTCTACTAGTCAATGCAGGCCCATTACCTCTGTATATAAAACAGGTGTCAGACAACATGGAAATTGAGGGGCTGCTGCTTTATTTAAGTCACACTAAATGTAAAAGTTAAAAATTGTACACATGCAAAATATGTGATACTACAATACAGTGTCACTGAAGCTGTGCATGAGAATCTTGCTGTGATCTGTAATACCACATATAACTTAAAATCTTCTCCCAATGGAGTAACAGAGACGAAAGGGTGTTTCCTCTATGTGCTAAATAAAATCTTTTAGTGCTAGTTCACGCGGGGTAGCTTCAAAGTCATCTCACTCTGAAACTGTCCCATACAGCATGACTTCAGCGTGGCTTGCAAAATGACTTCTGAAAATTTTGAAGACCACACACAGTGGGGGTTATTTGCGAAAGGCAAATCCACTTATCACTGCAAGTGCACTTGAAGGTGCACTGGAAGTGTACTTGGAAGTGCTGTTGCCCTAAATCTAAGGGGTGGATCTGAAATGAGTGGACGCTCTGCTGATTTTATCATCCAATCATGTGCAAGCTAAAATGCTGTTTTTTATTTTCCTTGCATGTCCCCCTCGAATCTACAGCGAATTTACTTCCAAGTGCACTTGCAGTGCAAAGTAGATTTTCCTTTAGTAAATAACCCCCACTGTATCAACATGTGTTTTCAGCCATCATGGGATATTAATGTACGCGTTTTGTGGGTGCAACCCCTTCCTCTCATCTACTTTAGTTGCGAGGAAGGGGTTGCACACACAAAACGCGTACATTGTTATCCAATGATGCCAGATAGCACACGTTGACATACTGTGTGTCTTTTCCCTACATCTATTTTGATAGATGTAGGGAAAAGACACACATTTTAGGCATGAGATCATGATGGAAATACACATTTTTGAGTACCAATTTGAGTGCATCTTCAAAATGTGGCTTTTACAGGGGTGACATCACCCCACCTGATGAAGGCAAAATAAATACCGTTTTTTTTTTAACAGATAGATTTTTATTGAGTTTACAAATAATACAGAAATCGCATGAGTTGCATTGACTAATGGTATCACAACGGTTTTGACAAACAAAATATCTCTGAAGTATTACAGCGTAATAAGTAAAATGCGTAGATCGGGAGGGGCAACCGTATGTCACCACCTTGTGTGATCTCCTCCTGGAGATGAAGTGAGAAAGTTCCCTCTAATTTGGGCAGGGTACTCCTCCCCACCCAGACACCCCATACGGGATCATTTCTGTGTCCGGGAGGAGAGCAGCACCCCTGAGGGTTGGTTTTGGTCCCACCAGTTGCAAAAAAAACATCACGTTTTCAAACCATTGTACGGAAGTAACATAAGTACAACTACTCATCTTTACAGTAAGTGAAGAAAAGAACAACTATCATGATACCTAACAGCAGTGCAAGCAAATAAACTGAGGTAAGGGGTGCTATTTCTCTAATGGTAGAGTGTTGGTGTTTGCGACCCATGTAGCCCATGGGCTCCATAATTGAATGGCATGGGCTCTCTTAGTGCTACTACGTGCTATTGTTAATTCATAGACATGGTGTAGATGGGTGATGCTCACTATTTCTGACAGGGTCGGTGGAGAAGGGTTTTTCCACCGTCTGGTTATGCCCAGCCTAGCTGCCATCAGGATATGGGACATGGAGTGTCTGATTGACTTCGGGTATTGGTCAAGGGTCAGGGATAGCAGGGCTAAGTCTGGACACGGAGTTATTATAGTGTGTGAAATTGCCGATAGCAACTGAAAAATTGATTCCCAGAAGGATGTCAGAGTGGGGCAGCTCCAAAAGATGTGGAGTATATCTCCTTTGTTCCCGCATTGCCTCCAGCAATTCGCATTGTGCTGTTCAGAGAACTTTGACATCCTGTCTGGGGTCAAGTACCACCGTTGCATTAGTTTAACGGTTAGTTCCCATAACGTGGAGCTTCTGGTATTCTGGTAGGTGGCTTTGATAGCGTTGGCCCATTGTTCAGGTGTGTAAGTGTGGCCAAGATCCTTCTCCCATTTAAGGATAGGAGCAGATTTGGCAAATATGTTTTTTTGCTGGAGCAGGGTATAAAAGAGGGAGATGCCTTTCTGTTTGCAAGACGGGTTTGTAAGAAAGATCCAAGCAGGTTGGGGGATTTTGCATGACCAATTAGGGGAAGCATGGAGGTAATGTTTGGTTCTAAGGTAAAGATAGAGGTCTGAATCGGGTAACTGATATTCTCTTTGTAGGTCGGGGAAGGATTTAAGTTGACCGGATTTGAACAGATCATCAACATGTGAAATACCCTTCTTCTGCCATTTCTTAAAGGATACTAGATCGATTTTCTTTTGAAGGACGAGTAGTGGTGTTTTAAGTGTGGCCCTATTGTCATATTTGTTGGTGAGGTGTAGGAATCTGTTCCAGACCCGGAACGTGGCTGACATCGTAGGGGGGAATTGTGGAATGTTGGTGGGGGGACGAGTAGAGGAGAGTAACCAGACAAGTAGATGCTTCTACGGAGTGAGTGATGTTTCTATCTGTCCCCATAGCGTGTTTTGTGCGGGACGAATCCATTCTCGCATTTGTGTCAGTATGGAGGCCATGTAGTAATCTTGGAAGTCAATATAACCCGCCCCGCTGGCTAGGCGATGTTTGATAAGATGTTTATGCGCACTTCTAGCCTTTTTACCTTGCCATATATAGGCGGAGAGGATAGTTTGTAGTGATCTGAAATAGGAGTGAGGAATGAGGATTGGTAAAGTTCTAAAAAAGTACAGTACTTGGGGTAGGTGGAGCATTTTGAAGGCTGCAAGGCGGCCCATCCACGACAGCTCAAAGGACGCTAGTTTGCGGAAGTCAGTGGCGAGAGAAACGTATAATCACGTTCACTCGCATGGCAACACCTCCATACATCAAACAAGTCATTGGAGAGTAAAAATCCACTTAATGGCGAAGCATGTCTTTTACAACCAGCTGTGGAGTCTATGTGAAAATTTGGGACCAGATTGAAATCCCCACACCAGAGGACATGCCCCTGCTGGAGGGATTTATCTTTCTTCCATAGGGACTTGAGAAACGCCATTTGGCGATGGTTAGGAGCATATTGGGACACTAAGGTGTACACAGTGTTGTTAATCTTGCATATCAGGACGATGTAGCGCCCCTCAGTGTCCGTGATGCATTGCTGAAGTTGAAAGTCTACAGTGTCACGTATCGCAATAAGAACTCCTCTCTGTTTTTTCGTGAAGGATGACTTAAAGATATGGGGGAATAGTCTATGCTGGCACTTGGGAGGGGCGTCAGTGGTAAAATGCGTTTCTTGCACACAGAGTACATCGCTCTTAAGCGTCAGGGCCGATTTCCATAGGGAAGAGCGCTTGGCTGGGTGGTTTAAACCCTTAGCATTCAGGGATAGTATCGTAAATGACATGGTAGTGTTAGAGCTTGGGTGAAGATTTGGTTGCACTTACAGTTGGACGATGACTGGGTCAGGGACCGCTGTATGCTGTCGTATCTTATTCGAGTTAGAGGTTGCGGTGGTTCTGCAGTCGCGAGGGTCCCGGTAGGACTGTCAGGATTCCAAGGTTCGGTGCTGAAGGATGAGGGATCACCGAAAGTTCACTTTGCTTCTGGAACTGAATTAACTGAGAAAGAGAAACAGAGGTATAACCTGGAAACAAGAAATATAGCAAGTGAAGACACAGCTAAAAGTGGCTGAGTACCGAGGCAAAAACAGGTCAGCAATTATCCACCGTGGGTGGGGGCTGACTAAACTGGGGGTAAAGTCTAGGCTCGAGTTGAAGAAGTCCTAGGGCCGGACCGGATTATGCGATGTAGCTCACATTAAGAACGGGCAAGGGTTTTCACCTCGCTTTTGATTGGAGATGACCCCTGTGGCGGCCATAAGGCGGGGGGGTAAGCCTGTTAGGGCCTGGCTGGTTGCTCTGAGGCGACTCCTGAGTTAGGCCCCAGGAGTGAAGCAAATTCAGTCCACCTTACAGGGTAGATATCGTGTGTGGTATGCCATTGTACGTCACCACAACAGTGGCCGGGTGCCGCCATTTGTAGAGCACTTTATGATTCGTGAGGACTTTTGTAATTGGTTTCAGTTGTCTCCTTAGTTGCAGCGTGTACTGCGATAAGTCGGCAAACAGCTGGATGTTCTTTAAGGGTGCTGGGAGTGTAACCAGTGCCCTAGCCTTTGAAAGGATCTGTTCTTTAGCTTGAAAAAAGTGGATCCTTAGGAGCACATCCCGTGGGACCGAGTCCGCTAGGTGTTTCGGCTTGGGGATCCTGTGGATGCGGTCGATAGTCAGTTCTATAGGAGAGAGTTCAGGCAGCATGGCAGCGAACATGGTGCTAGCAAAGTTGTGGAGATCTGCGGGGGGGACTATTTCCGGTATTCCGCGAATTTTTACATTGTTGCGGCGAGATCGGTCCTCAAGGTCCGCTATTTTGGATTTGATCCATTCTGTGTCCTCCTTTTGGGCCATACATGAGTCAACTAAGTCATTGACAGTCTCTGTACATTCCTCCATTTTGTCCTCCATATACTGCACCCTGTCTCCCATGTGTCTCATATCTGCTGAAAATTTGTGGATCAGTGAGGATAGGTTGGACATGAGGAACGATTGGAGGGAGAGTAACATATCTTTCATGTTTGTGTCCAGTACCGGTTGCCCTGATGTGGGAAAGGCCGCTATGGAGGACTGTAGTGAAGATATTGCATTAGCATTATGGAGGTCAGTACTCACTGTGGTTCCGGCCTGGTAAGCTTCATCCAGGCGCATCCGCGCTTTGGCTGGGCTCTGGGAATTCGGAGTGTGTGGAGGTGAGTCCGCTCGGGGTGAGGATGGACAATCTTTGGGCATTTCCCCCTGGTCTCCGTCCGGGAGGTCTGTGTATGCCGTCGAATTCCGCGCTGTTGCTCCTGCGGCGCCATCTTGCCTGTGTCCTCCGCGCTGGAAGGAGAGGGCCGTGATCTTTTGCATGTTCCGTTCGTCCTTGCGCTTGCGGGACGACATGCCGGTGTGTTGTCTGGATCGTCCGGAGGACGGTAAGAGCACCAATGGGATTTTACTTGCCCGTTAAGCGGTGGATGTCCGGTCAGCTTGCGGGAGCTTCATGCACAAGCAGCCATCCAGTTTGCCCGCAAGCCACGCCCCCCAAATAAATACAGTTTTGACATACTAATGTCTCATACTGCCTTCAATTTATCAAAGTTGAACTTTGTAAGTTCCTGAGTTGAGGATGTTATGGTTTTAACATGCCTGTTTAGCCACAAAAAGGCTATATACTGTCACACTTACATGTTATACACCAATGATGTTGGTTTGTTAAAAAACCCTTTTATAATGCACGTGTGAATGTGCTTGGAGTAAAATGTTTTATACTCAACAATGTGTGGCTTCTTCTTGCAATGCTCAATACCAGTTTTTGGAGTAAGTTGGTGTAGTTACACTGGCAATTGGGGTTATTTACTAAAGACAAATACACTTTGCACTACAAGTGCACTTGTAGTGCATAGTGGATTTGCCTTTAGTAAATAACCCTCAAAGTGCTCTAAAATTTGCCCCAATAAGGCCATTTTAGGGACTCCAAACAATTAATTCATGGAGTTGAAAAGAATAATTATTTTTATCATTAATGCATTACATACATTAACAAAAAAACATTGTGTGTTTGTAGCAGAAACATAGCACAACATAATAGCTGAAAAAGAGATTGTCAACTCATATATCAAATAAGTTACATTTGCTCTAAGAAAATGCCCAAAAAGAAAGGCCATTGGAGAACCTAAGAGACAGATAAAAAAAACACAAGCAGTAAATCAAAAGAAATATGAGTTCAGTTTATCAAAACATTTATTTTCCATAGTTTTTAAACTGTATCTGGCATATCAATTGCCCCCACCCGCAAAGTACTCCATATAGCTTTGCACTTGTACTTCGTGGGCTCTTTGGGTGAGCAAGCCAGGATGGCCAGCTTCAAGTTCCGTCATGTTTGAGTCCAGTGAGCCGGCCTCAGTCACAACTGAGGCCACATAGATGGCTGCATTTTTGTATAAAAAGTTGTGCAAAATGCAGCATAAAAGAACAATGTGATTTTGTTTATATTCTGCCATATTGATTACAGTGAGGAATAGGCGGAACCGTCTGGTCATTATGCCAAAGGCATTTTCAACCACTCTTCTGGCTCTGGCCAGCTGGTAAATTAAAAACCCTCTGGTCCAGGGTGAGGGTCCTCATAGGTAATGAATGGCCCCATAAGATGGTCCCCCAGGGCAAATGCTTCATCCGCTACGAAGAAGAATGGTAGTTCTGCTACGGTGTCTTCTGGAGGTGGCAACTTCAAGCTGCCATTCTGGAGCCATCTGTAAAACTCCATCTGGGTGATGACTCCACCATCTGACATCTGGCCATTCTTCCCCACGTCCACATAGAGGACATACATCGCTGACACCACTGCCAACAACACAATACCACCATATTCCTGTGGGTTTGAAGGAAACTGTGGAGTCAAACAAAAAAAATACTTTTGCACATAACATTGCAAGTAGATTAGATACAAGCATTCTTGGTCAACTTAACTATAACATTTATTGAAATGAGTATTTAAACACAAAACTATGAGATCCACTTATCAGATTCCTCCCCCCTCTGATGGCCCATTGTAAAATTTTTAGGGGGGGGGGGGTGTTTTGGACAGGTAACCCTCTCCACTTCATTGAGAGCTGAATGCATAAATAATGTGTGTTACTTTGGCCAGCCCCTCCCTACTTACACTATTGGCAGACCATTGGACGGTTAAGAAGTGTCATTATCCAAAAATATGATACACATCGTCCAAATTGAAGCACATTTTTAGATTCTGCAATTACCTATCAAGATAATAGGGGAACAAAACTTTAAACAGTACCAAAAGTTTTGAAATACTTTGAAAGTATTCAGGCAGGCCCTTGCACTACATGCTTTGGTGAATTCACCCATAAATCTGACCACAAAAGAGGTAGGTATAGTGTGTATGGGTTTGGCAAAGTCAGCAGATAGAGTATTGGTATCGGTTGAATTAGCGGTTGGGTGGAGGGAGGGTCCTATATGAGTTTGGGCCCCCAAAAAAACATTTTGCACTCTGCCTGAATTTAACCAGTTCCCGACCAGCGCACGGCGATGTACATCGGCAGAATGGCACGGGCAGGCATATTGGTGTACAGGTAAGTCCAATCTCTAATGCCACCCTGCCATCGTGAGCGCGCTGCCGGTGGCGCACTCGCGTGCTGGTCGGGACCCCCGTGAGTCCGGTCACGGGTCCCGTGGACTCGATCGCCACGGGCATACCCGCGATCGTCTCACGGGGCGGCTGAATGGAGAGATGCCATTGTAAACAGCATCTGACCATTCTGCCTAGCAACTAGTGACGCTGATCCCTGCTCCATGTGATTGGAGCAGAGATCAGTGTTCACTAAATGAAAGCCCAACCCCCCACAGTTAGTAATACACCCCTAGGAACACTTAACCCCTACACTGCCACCCACTGGTTAACCCCTTCACTGCCAGTTTCATTTACACAGGAATCAGTGCATTTGTATAGCAGTGATTGCTGTATAAATGACAATGGTTCCAAAAATGTGTCAAAAATGTCTGATGTGTCCGCCATAATGTCGCAGTCACAATAAAAATCGCTGATCGCCGCCATTACTAGTAAAAAAACATATTAATAAAAATGCCATAAAACTATCCCCTATTTTGTAAACGCTATAACTGTTGTGCAAACCAATCAATAATCACGTATTGCGATTTTTTTTTGCCAAAAATATGTAGAAGAATATGTATCGGCCTAAACTGAGGGAAAAAAACATTTTTTATATATTTTTGGGGGATATTTATTATAACAAAAAGTAAAAAATAATGCATTTTTTTTCAAAATTGTCGCTCTATTTTTGTTTATAGCGCAAAAAAAAAATACAGCAGGGGTGATCAAATACCACCAAAAGAAAGCTCTATTTGTGGGAAAAAAAGGACGTCAATTTTGTTTGGGAGCCACGTCGCACGATCGCGCAATTGTCAGTTAAAGCGACGCAGTGCCGATTCGCAAACAGTAGTCTGGTCTTTGACCAGCAAAATGGTCTGGGGCTGAAGTGGTTAAGGACAAAAATAACATTTAGACACATTTTAGGGGGTATTTAGGGTAAGCACCACAATGGAGCTGACAAAATACATTGTTAAAGCGGAGTTCCACCCAAAAATGGAACTTTCGATTTAAGCACTCCTTGCTCCCTTACATGCCACATTTTACATGTAATTTTTTTTGGGGGGGAGTGGGGGCTTCATTAGGAGGGGGACTTCTTGTCCCACTTCCTCCTTCCACCCAGGGACCGCCAAGGTGACTGCTCCTTTTGCCTTAGGCGGCCCCTTCCTCTGGGCGATCTCCTGGGACACGTGACAGGTACCAGGAGATCGCCTGTGCACTCCGGGAGCACACCGCGACTAGCGCATGTGCTGTGCCTGCTCGGCCAGGAAGCCGAAAGCTGTCACAGCCGGGTGCCCAGAGTGGCAATGAAGGTGCCAGCAGAGAGGAGGGGTAGAGGAGCGATGCTCTGTTCGGCCGCATCGCTGAACCTTGGAACAGGTAAGTGTCTGTTTATTAAAAGTCAGCAACTACACTTTTTGTAGCTGCTGACTTTTAATAAACATAAAAAGCCTGGAACTCCACTTTAAGTGGCTAGGCTAGGTTTGTATGGGCTCAGGATAGCAAGCTGGGGAAGTTAGTGAAGGCAAACATGCATGAAGGACAAAAAATAAGCATTAAAAGCTTACAGCATGCATGAGGATAAAGAGAACATTCACAGCATATTACAATCATGGTACTTATGGAATGATGAAAGATATACCATACATTAGCAAACATTAAATACACAGAATGTGATGTTAAAGCATAAAACTTACCTTAATATATACCTTAATATAGTCCTTCTGCAGGACCTGAATAATGGCAGAACAGGTCTCTGGAATAATGATTCCCAGAGCCTGGGGGGAGTTTCCAGTCGTGAACTTAATTTCCTGGAGATTTCTCCCCATCAGCAAGTACCGCAAGGTGGCAACTAGCCTCTGCTCGGGCGTGATGGCTTGCCACATGCAGGTGACCTGATTCCTAAGGGGACAGCAAAGCCAACAGACGGTGAAAAACAGGATCTGTCATCCGGAGATCATTTCTGAAATCATCAGGATTATCCTCCTGGATCTCACGCAACAAAGGCATGTGTGAGAACTGGTCATGCTGGAGCAACCAATTCTTCATCCATGAACTCCTCCTCGCCCTTGGGTCAAAGCAAGAACTCCAACACCAAGCCCAAGCCCAGAACGAACTCTACGACGAGTACGTACCCGCAGCATGGCTTGAAAACGGTTAGCTGGTCAGAATGAACTAACAGAACGCACTGAAAACAGAAACGAGCTGACAAGATGCACTGAAGAACAGATATGAACCCACAAGCACAAACTGAAAAGCAGAAACAAACTGAAAAGTACGAGGCTGAAAAGCGTGAATGGTCTCTCACCAAACATCTACTAACATGAGATAAACACAAAATTTCCAGAAGGAGCCCAAAGGGTGGCGCACTGGCTATTGAACTTCCCTTTTAAGTCCCGTCATACTTGTTGTACGTCACCGCTTTCTCACGTTCTGAATTTTGGGCCAACATTTTTGTGACTGTGTGTATGCAAGACAAGTTTGAGCCAACATCCTTTGGAAAAAATTCATGGTTTTGTTGTCGGAAAATCCGATTGTGTGTATGGGGCATGACAGGAGGTGATACTGCCATTTCCTGAATACTTTTTTTTCTTTTTGACAGCCAAATGGACACTTTTAACTGGCCTAGAGTCTAGCGTAACCTTCAGTGGTGGTAGTGCATGCACAACTCAACAGTGTGGATTATTTGGTAAAAATACTTCCATAAATAATAGAATGTTCCATTTATACAAACCATTCGTGTTTACTTGTCTCAAAAATTTTTTTTTCTGGAAGCTAAAATGCTTTTCCTGTTATTGTTTTCAATGCTGAAAACAAAATCACATTAAAGGAATATTCTATTCTATCATTCTTTTTTCTAATTCCCTTATTTCACAATTTAATTTCTGCTGCAGAAGTTTGGGCTGCATTAAGAGAGACTACATTACATTTCTTCATTATATTAAATACTGAGTTTCACATATACTGCAATATGCAAGAACTCCTTGGAGTGCCAGTAAAGTACAAAGCTTTTCTAAACTAATCTCAGGAATATTTATGCTGGAAGTGAGGTTGTTAAACCTTTGATGTTGAAATGTGCTTTTATTTGAATACACATATCAGTGCTCTCAATAATAGATGCCCCATTAACTTGATTTACTATTTTTGAATAGTGGCAGTCAACAATTCCTGAGCAGTGTGACAGCTGTGAATCTCTACTGTAATGTGCCAACTTGTCATAGAACAAAAAGTGATAAATGTCGGAATACAGTTAATTTACTACAGCACCTTTTGTACTGTTACAACTGCATAAATATTGTCAAGGAGACTTCATTATACTGTTGAAATAGCTTAGAATTGAGTTAGAACGGGACAAGAAGCTGAGAATATGTCAAAAGACATAGAATAGGAAGGTAGAGATTCCAGTGATTACATTTATGACTAGGGTCAGGTCTATGTTAAATGTCTGTCCCCAGAAGAACCAACAATGGTCCAACATTCACATAGTGTTATGTGCTACTACTCAAACATATATATAATTCCCACAGTGTCTTGGAAATTGTGGAACACTGGATACAATTCAAATTTACTAATGCCTATGAAACAGCAATATAACATGATAATAAAAATGAAAAGAGAAGGGAAAAGACAATGGAAAGGAGTGAGAAGGAAATAATAGAATACATTTGCCCTCCCTATTTTTAAATTCCCTATATTACCCCCCCCCCCCAAATTTAATATCAGCTTAGTAGAGATTGATCAAATACAGATTAATATAACTTTAATAATATGAATGTGATATAGTTAGTGTACAACATGTTCCCTATATTACAAAATTGCATTTTCAATGACATCATGCTCATGTTACTACAGTTGTGTAATACTATTATATGGTTTTGAAACCAAATCTGTTGTTACTTTGTGGAATTATTCAATATATAGAGCACTCAACATGTCAAGTAAGGAATCAGATCTGGGAACACTACTTTATCACTTATTTAAAACAAATCTATCACTTAACCACTTCAGCCCCGAAAGGATTTGACCCCTTCCTGACCAGGCCATTTTTTGCGATATGGCACTGCGTCGCTTTAACTAACAATTGCGCAGTCGTGCGACATTGTACCCAAACAAAATGTATGTCCTTTTTTTCCCACAAACAGAGCTTCCTTTTGGTGGTATTTGATCACCTCTGTGGTTTTTATTTATTGAGCTATAAACAAAAAAAGAGCATCAATTTTGCAAAAAACACAATATTTTGTAGTTTTTGCTATAATAAATATCCCAAATTTAAAAACAAACAATTGTTTCTCTCAGTTTAGGCCGGAATGTATTCTTCTACATATTTTTGGTAAAAAAAAAATTGCAATAAGCGTATATTGATTGGTTTGCACAAAATATATATTATGTCTATAAATTGGGGATAGATTTATGTCATTTTTATTATTTATTTATTTATTTTTTACTAGTAATGGCAGTGATCTGCATTTTTTATCAGGACAGCAAAATTGCGGTGGACAGATTGGACACTTTTGACACTATTTTGGGGCCATTGACATTTATACAGCGATCATAGCTAAAAATAGCCATTGATTACTGTATAAATGTCACTGGCAGGGAAGGGGGTTAACACTAGGGGGGTGATCAAGGGGTTTACTGTGTCCCCTAGGTGTGTTCTAACTGCAGGGGGGTGGGACTCACTAGGGGAGGAGAGAGATTGGTGTTCATACTTTTTTTTTATATTCCATTATTTTTTCCAAATTCCACTTTATACAAAGTCACATAGAATAAAATCCTAGATATATCAGTTTCATTAACCAATCAAGTAAACATAATTTCGCCTATATTCCTAGTATCCTCCCCTTCCCTATTTCCCCCCCACCCTTCCCTCCCACATTAATTTCCCTTATGCTATATATCCCCTACTCTAACCTCGCTTTTATATATCGCTATGGGGCTGACACCTGACAGGAGGCCTTCATTTTTTGCAGCCAAGGATTCCATATTTTAATAAACTTGCCATAATTTCCTTGTTTAGTTAGGGCTGCTTTTTCTATCCATACTACTTCATTCATAGTTTTCTCCCAGTCTTCCGGGGTTGGGGGAATCGGTAATTGCCATTTTTGTGCCACTAATTTTCTTGCCTGGTACAAACTTCTTACCGCCGCTATCAATGCACAAGATGGTCCTGCCTCTTTTCTGATGTAGCCCAGTACACATGTTCTGGGTTTCAAATCAAGACTCACCCTAAATGTGGTATCGATTATTTTTACTACCATAGTCCAATACCGGTGCAACTTTGGACATCTCCAAAACATGGTGTTCATACTTAGTATGAACACACAATCTCTCCCCTCTCCACTGAGAGAACTGGGATTTGTGTGTTTATACACAAAGCTCCTAGTTCTCGCTCTGTCACAAGCAATCACAGATGCCTGGCTGTCATTGCGCCCGCTGGGCATATGCATTGGCTCCAGGGACATGTGCGCACCTTGCCTGCTGTGGCATTTTAAAGGAGCGACATACAGCTACAGTGATTTGCCCAGCCGAGCCAACCTGCCGCAGTTTAACTGCGGTGGCTGGTCGGCTAGTGGTTAAAGTGGCTCTACAATCAAATATTTTTTTGTTTTTTACCATAATGCATTATCTGCTTTAGGGATGGGTGAGCGGTTTGGGCCGAGTAGAAGTTCAGCCCGAACATCACCATTTGCGTGTTCGCCAAACATCAAAATTTTCTTTGCACTCCACGGAATGTCACTTTCTTGACAATGCATGAGTCCTCATCTTCCCGCTGGTAGCTGAATGAGAATTTTTTTTGCAGGCAATAGAAGATTTAAAAAAAATTGTGTGGGGGGTCCCCCCAATCCATACCAGAGAATTTGAAAGGAAATCCCACACGAAAATTTCCCAAAAAATTGTGGAGTCCCCCTCCCAATACCTTAGGGTCAAAACGTTTTTCCTGTTTTGCAGGTCTGACACGACACTGAACAGGCGGGTGTTCAGCCCATCTCTAATCTGCATTAAGGTAAAAAACTCCCAATAACTTAATCTACCCATCCCATCCTTACACACTTACTTGACTAAGTCTCCAATCCAACACTGTCTCAGCTGCAGCACCACTCCCCTTTACTTCCTGGTCTTACAGGAGACACTGTAGGCTCCTGCACATAGGCTCCTGAGGCTGTCAGTCAAATTGCTATTAGGAGGGAGTTGTGGTGAGGCTTCCTAGGCACTTTGTGTGTGTCTATGAATGAACACAACCTAGCTCAGGAGCACACTCCCACAGGTGCCCCCTTAGCACCTGGCTTGCTGAGGGATACCAGGAGGAAGGAGGAGCAGTCAGTGCTGTCAGGGGACTAAAAAAGAAAGGGTAAGGGACAAATGCCACTATACAGAGCAGGTAAGCATAACCCATTTGGTATTTTAATTGAAATAAAACCCTTACTACCACTTTAAAGTATCATGCACATGGCTGCAAGGGGATCATACAACATTCAAGAGCCTGACATCTGTATCAAATAGCTACAGAAGAGAAATGGTTAACTGTTGGCAAAAACATCAAAAAGGCATTTCACAAAGTAGCACATAGGATAACAGAGACAGATTTATGTACATTAGCTTGTCTGGTATGTATTGCAAATGCATATGCATGATGTTTGTAGCCTGTCATATCCTGAGACTTGTGTCTTCAGGTGGAAACCGTTAAAAGCATGGAATTCCAAATAAGTGTGCTTGAGACAATTTCCAACAAGATACTGTATATTCAATGCAGAGTTGTGATATTATCGTACACAAACACAATCATGCATTTCAACCACTTGCCTACCAGGCACTAGCACCCCCTTCCTGACCAAGCCATTTTTCAGCTTTCATCGCTGCCACGCGTTGAATTGTGCGGTCATGCTACACTGTACCCAAAATTTTTTATCATTTTCTTCACACAAATAGAGCTTTCTTTTGGTGATGTTTAATCACTGCTGGGTTTTTTATTTTTTTTAAAAAAAAGATCAAAAATTTGGGGGAAAAAAACGCCTTTTACCTTCACTGATGTGCACTGATGAGGCGGCACTGATGGGCTGAACTGGTGGGTATTGATGAGGTGGCACTTATGGGCACTGATGAGGCGGCACTTATGGGCACTGATGAGGTGGCACTGATGAGGAGGCACTAATATACTGCACTTATGGGCACTGATATGTGGCACTGATGAGCACTGATAGGTGGCACTGATACACAAACAGCCAGTTTTAGGGGCCAGAAAAAAAAGCTCCCACTTCATCAAATGTGATTAGTGTAATCATGAGTCTAACAACATAGAAAGCCATGGGTAACACATATATATACACTATATGTACTGAATATATATAGTATATACAGTATAAATAAACATATGCATGCATACATACATTACATACACACATACATGTACACATCCAATAGTAATAAAAAATAATCCCTTTCAATATTTTTTTATTTTTGTTTAAATTTAAATGTGTTTGTTATAGCCATGGTGAAATTTTGTTTTTTTCTTGCCTCGGAAAAGCATTCTTTTTTTTTTGTATAGACCAATAAATTTGGATTCTTTTACCATTTTGTCTGGCACTCCTTGCATATTGTTACAAACTTGTCTTGTATGCCACCAAATGAATATTTTTACATTAACTTTCAGACTTGCAATAGTTCTTTTAATGGAGGCCCTATGATTAGTTATCGCTCTAGGAATCTTATTGTTAAGCTATGCATGATCTTGTCAGTGTGGCAGAGGTGAAGATAAAATTGTGCTTCTGAAGGGTCCAGTCTTGCATCAGGGGCATCTGAATCATTACTTAGAGAGCTAACATAAAAAATGATATAAATTGCAAATTCAAAGATGTATTTTAATAACGCATGATGTTAAATTTTCATTAATTGCACAAGATGCATTTCGCAATGCTTTAAGGCAAATAGGTAAATCTGGATTTGCAACACTTTGTTATTTGACTTAAATTAAAATTTTTAAGACAAGCTTTTGAGGACTTCGCAATTAGCGAACAAGGTGGATATCTTGCACCCCCAAATGTAGCTGATAACTGATGTAGAACTGCTTCCTTTGTTGCTCTTCTATTGTCCTTGTGCAGTGTAAACAGGGTTATTCTTTTCTGCAGAAGTGCAGCAGCCATTTTTAAGGAGACCACTTTGTAGTGCTCATCTATGAAGTGTCTCCAATGCAGGGGAAGCCATCTTGGTTGGGTCTGGATTGAGCCTGGAGGAAGATGGTAATTGCTTGATGAAACTGAGCAGGTGGACAGTGAGCTGGGATGCTTAAAAAAGGAAGCTCTGTTGTGTCACCAGCTTGAAAAATGCAAGGAGGAAACCATTTTCTGTGCTGAGCAGCTGAAAGAGGTTGCAGTGAATGAGGGGGGGGGGGGGGCAGTGAGTGGCCAGAGTTTGCTGGAGATATCTGATGCTGTGCTGCCCAGTAAAAGAGTGCTGATCAGATGCTTTAGCTGCTATCATAGTCTGTGCAATCTGTGCAATCATACTATGCAATGCTACGTGTGAGGCGATCTGGATCCTGAGAGCCTAAACTAGGGATCATTGTTTCACTTGCTAGATTTAGCGAGTGTCCATCAGCAGACCCCTGTCCATCACAACAGGACCACTAGCTACTAATGTTGGGTGCTAACTTGAGAGGGAGGACCCTTTTGCAAATCTATGTTCGGAAAGTGCCTACTGTGGTGAAAGGCCTCTTGGCCCATGGCTTTCCTTGTTTCCTGGTTCCATGAAACAGTTCTGCGTCAACAACATTTTTTTTTTTTTCATCATTCACTGGCAACTGTGACAAAACAGGAACTGTAATAGCAAGTTTGGACTATCTTTATGTAATAATTGTGAAAAAATCTTGGCTGCACTCTTCTTTCCTATATATATATATATATATATATATATATATATATATATATATATATATATATATATATATATATATATATATATATATATAAAATATGTGCAAAACAAATGATTCCTCAAATTTCTAAATATAAGATTATAGTGATATAGTTAGAACAAAATATTTCTCCTTTCATTAAACCAAATAAACCATCCAAAAAATCGAATCATAATGAATTCAAAGTTCTTATGTTATTCACTTATGAACTTTGAATTCACTATGATTTAATCTTTTGGATGGTTTATTTTGTTTAATAAAAGGAGAAATATATGTTATCACCAAAATCTTATTTTTCACCGGTTCATACATGGAGCATTTCTTCTTCTTTCTATTTTCCTTTTTACACCATTAGACACTCTTCACCCTGTGAATCTTCAACAATATTGGTGACTTCCACCACCTTTCATCACTGCACTTACCTCCAGTGCAGACCTGCTTCCAGGTTGCAAACGCCTTCCTCTGCAGGCGTATACAACCAGCCTTTTCAATCAGATGATATACTTATTTTGTCCACTCTTCTTTCATAATTGTGCACTTTGCTGGATAAACCACGTCTGTCCTTTTAAATTCACGATTGCCTTTCCTCCACCGTTTATCCTCATCTAAAATATAAGACTCTCATAGTGTAGTACTTTTAAGATTTCATATTTATTAAACACAAAATGCAGTTACATTAAGATCTACATTATTTTGCTTTGCTAACCCAGGTATAAAGTGGGGCCGTGGCTCCCGCAAGCCTCTCAATCTTCAACTAGCGTCACCCGACTCCACCCAATGTGTATCGTCATGACCACGTGACTTCCTTGTTTTTTTTTTATCTTTATATACTGTAGCTAGGTAAATGCAGTTCAGTTAATTATTGTTAGTCAGAATAATGCAGGTGTTTAACCATATCTCTGAGTAACATTATTGTCTAATTGAATGTTTGTACACTTGCTAATCATTTCTCCTTTTTATGCTATGCTTGGCCTAATAAATTATTTGAAATACCTCAAGGTGTGTTGGTTAAAGCTGAGTGAGCAGTGTGGGTCATCTTCAAGTGTGCAGAAAAATCATAAAACATTTCAGCACCTCCTCTGGGGATAGCACTACCTGTGTTTTCTCTGCTCCAGTTTATGAATGAACAGGAGGCGCTGCCTCCTGTTCATTCATTTTCATTGCTGAGGCTGCTGAGAAAGACTGGGGAATCTCTATCCTCAGTCTCTTTCTCTATCTCAAAGGGGAGATATCAGGGGCCTGTTTAGTCCCCAAAGCCCCCCAACAGAGCTGATAAAAAATACAATAAATATTAAAAAATGTAATTGTAAAAAAATTTATAAATAAAATTGTAAAAATAAATATAACATAAAAAACTACTGACACCACTACAGATACTGTCCACTGCCCCAACCCCCTCCCTCCAAAAGCATTGTGAAAAAAATTAAAATCAAATTAAATTGTAAAAAAAATATGTAAAAATTAAAAATACTGACACCATCCACAACCCTACTGACACTGTCCACTGCGCTACAGACACCATCCACTTATTTTATCTATTTTGCTTATTTTTATGCACATATTGTCTGAATGACCAGAGGCCCATATATGCATGTGTATTATATTATCATATATGTATATATGCGTTTATTTTGTCGCATCCTCTATTTTAAGTAACTGGGTGTTGCCATGTGAATTTGCTGCTTGACTGCTCATGTACACTATGGGCAGATCATCTAATTCCCCCTGGATTTCTGCCATAGGTGTGACCCAACCTTTGTCCGACCACCGTTTGTTTGTTAGGGGGTCATTTTCAGTGTGACTTCTCGTAAGCCATTTCACTGGATTATTGCCCCAGCTCAGTTTTTGGGACTGCAGGGTTCTCTGGGACCACCTGGGGAGAGGAAAAAGGTTTTTAAAGGATCTCCATGTAGGAAGTATTTTGCTTGTTGAACATACACTATTGGGTAACTATATTACATGTCTGCACTGTATGGTATTTATTTATTCTTCCATTGTGCGTATATAATTTTGACATGTATACCTACAATATATATATATTTTTCTTAGCAGACCAATCCTCTGAAGAAGACCCTTGATATATGGGTCAAAATGCATCAGTCCCATCTTTCATACTGTCCACATTTTATTATTAATGTTGCTCCTTTCTGCAAGTGTATATTTGGTTTAGTTTTAATTTAGTTTTAATTTTCCTACTGGAGCTAATTTTTTAACCATCATGTTATGCCCATTGGTACTACTAATAAACAACTCTTTTTTAATACAATATTGAGGTTTTTTTTTCACCTTGTTGCTTAAAAACTCCACTTTGGGGGAACCTTTCTCCCTTCTGCCCCATACCCCCTTCTCCAGAAGCACTGTGGAAAAAAATAATAATAAACAACAAAATTGTAAATAATAATAATAGATAAAATAATAAAAACAAAAAATGACTGACACCATCCATTGCCCTACTGGCACTGTCCACCACCCCCCCCCACCCCAATCATTGTGAAAAACTAAAAAACACAAAAAAAAAAACAAAAAAACAAACAAACAAACAAACAAACAAAAAAAACAATTCTAACACTGTCCATTACTCTACTGACACTGTCCACTGCCCTACTGACACCATCCACTGGCCCCCAAAAAGCATTTTGAAAAAAATGAAAAAAAAAATACAAAAACTTAATAAAAAAATAACAATAAAGAACTACTGACACCATCCACTGCCCTATTGGCACCATCCTGCACATACTACCCACCACTGCATGCTCCGCACTCCTCACCTGCATATTATACCCCAAAAAATTAAACATTTATCTCTGTGCTGTGATGAAGTGGCCACTGACACAGATAAGTAATATACCTAACTTATAAACAATATTCAAAAATTGTGTCGCACCAAAAAAATGACATATATGATAAACAGTGATAAAAAGTGAAAAGAATAAAGTCCAAAAAAATATTATATGAATTGAATTTATAAATGGAGAGAACAAAGATGGGATTTTTGTGGTGCTTATATGCGATTGATACAGAAAATAATATATAAAGAATATATCCCATCGTTGTTCTCTCCATTTATAAATTAACTTTGTAACTGGGATGAGGTGCCTATTGTATATGGGTGTTTTCTGGCAGCTATGACCAAAATCTACAAATTATATGAAGTCCTTTCAGCAGAACCATAAAAGCTCATGCATAGAATCTTCATGAAAGTATAAAGAATATGAAAGCAAATCACGCAGAGGCATGTAAGAAACATGACAGAAACTGTAGATATTCTGTAGATATTCTATAGAGATTCACAAGCTGAAGCCTAATCCTGTTGAGTAGTGATTCTGGACAGCCCATTTTATTGGATGACCGATACTTACTGAATGCATGTTTCCTGCTGTAATGGCAGCCATCCTTTCTGGTGAGTGTTCATTTCACTGGGTTGTGGTGGCTGATCTCAGAGCACTCCATTGGATCACTTTTCTTCACTTCAAGATACACCAGCTGAAGGTATTGTACACTGATACACTGGATTTGCTTTAAGATTCTTTATCCTTTTATGGTTCTGTTGAAAGGACTTTATATAACTTTATGAACTTTATTCTTTTTTCTTTTTATCACTGTTTTTCATATATGTAATTGTTTGGTGCTACACAATTTTTTAATGCACATTATACCCACCCACCACTATACACTCCATACTCCTCTTCTGCACATAATACCCACCTACATACACCCCGCACTCCTCTCTTGCACATACTACCCACCTCCATACACTCCCCACTCTTCTCCTGCACATACTACCCACCTCCATACACTCCACACTGCTCTCCTACACATACTACCCACCTCCATACACTCCACACTCCTCTCCTGCACATTTTTCCCACCTACAGTACATTCACTTCGCACTACTCTTCTGCACATACTACCAACCACCATACACTCCACACTCCTCTTCTGCACATACTACCCACCTACATACACCACGCACTCCTTTCCTGCACATACTACCCACCTCCATACACTCTGCACTCCTTTCCTGCAAAAATTACTCACCTCCATACCCTACGCACTGCACAATTCCTATTTAACATTACTGCAATCTGCACTATATAATTGATCTCAAACTCTGTTAAACCACACCCCCATATAAGTCTCGCCCACATTTCGCCAGGGCGTACTACATTTTTTTTGCAATGGTTAGGGCCCACTTTTTATATATTATGATATGCCCTTGATATATATACATATATGTATATACACTGGGCAGTAAGCGGTTAATGTAGCTTTGTATTTAAAAATACAAAATCACAATTGATTTAAATGTAAAAGGGTTAAAACAGAGTTCCATTCTTTTTTTCTGTTTAATAAAAGTCAGCAGCTACAAAAAGTGTAGCCGCTGCCCTTTGCCCTTTAATAAACAGAAGCTCACCTGTCCCAGGGATCCAGCGATGCAGCCACCAGAACCCTCAGTTCTCTCCCTCGCTTCTCCCCAGTGCTGGCATCACAAGTGTGGGAACCTGGCTGTGACAGCTTGCGGCTTCACAGCTGGGTGTGCACTGCGCATGCACGAGTCGTGCTGTGTGTCCTGAATGGCCGAGTAATCTTCTGTGACCTGTGACGATTGCAGGGAGGGAGGGGGAGAGGAGGAGTCGCCTAGGCAGCACGAGTGGAAGTGGGAGCTGGGTACCTGTCTAAACTAGGTACCCCCCCCCCCCAAAAAAAAAAATGACATGTGGCATGTCAGAGGGTTAAGAGTCCTTAAAGCAGAAGTTCCACTTTTGGACAGAACTCTACATAATTTGACTTATTAGCAGCTTCTACCATTCTGCTTATACATGAACATGCAGACCAGTAGAGGGAGAAGCAACACATGGGGTCAATCAGGTGTGTTGCAGTGCAAGAAGCACGCCGATAGGAGACAACAGACAGATGAAGGAGCTCATAAGTGTGCTGCTTTTTTTTTCACTGTCCAGTCATAGGCTGTGGATAGGGAAGGAAACCTGTAAATTAAAGTGAAACCACAGTCGGGAAATTTATGTCCCCTTCCCTGCCAGACAGGGCTGTGCTGTGTGGCTGAGTTTCAGGACTGGAAGGACATAAATAAAATCCTTTAGCAGGTAAAGCAGCAAGCTGTTTGCCTGGAGTTCATTTTAAAGAAAATAAAACATACCATAATTTCTGTGCTTCCTGTGTGTCGCTCCTAGGTGAGCTGTCGCCATTCTGAGCTGTACATTGAAGATTCCTATCTTTGCTTTTTGAACTTGGAATGCACTTCTGGTCACAAGTCAGTTGTCAGACTGAATTTTTCTTCCTGAATATTGTTCCTTCATGATTCAAATCCAGATATGAATGTAACAGATCAGAATACAGTGTAGTATATCAAGGGACAAAAGCTGCCTTCTAGGTGAGAAATTTTCTACAGTAATCCGCTTTCAGGTGAATAAAAGAAGATTACACATCTCTTGAATTTTCTTTAAAAAAAAAAGCTTGCTGCATTTTAATGCTTTTACTACACGGATGACAGACTAAAATAATAGCATACATTTGACATGTTTAAAGCTAACAAATAGTAAATAATGTATCATATTGGATGATGCCCTCTACAACCTTAATTAGTCATACAAAGAGCTACTGTGAATCCATTCCTTTGGAAAACTTCATACATAATGAGTTTGGTTTATTTGGAATTCATTATTGGAGCATTCAATAACATAAATGGGGCAGCACAATAGTTAAGAGGTTAGGACTTCGACCTAGCAGCACTGATGCCGCATACACACAACCAGACTTTTGGACGGGCTAGGTCCAACGGTCTTCCCGACGGACTTTCGGCGGAAGTCCGACGGACGGACTTTCGGCGGAAGTCCGACGGACGGACTTTCTGAACGAAACGGACTTGGGTAGCCAACACCCGCCCTTGAGTCGTATTTGGTCCGTTGAACTAGCACACAGACGAACGGTTTTGGCAATTTTTCCGTCGGATAGACTGGGTCTGTCTGACTTTTGGAGAAAAAAAGTCAGCTGGAGCTCACACACGATCGAATTGTCCAATGGATTTTGGCCTGCCGGACCAAGTCTGGCAGAAAGTCTGATCGTGTGTATGCGACATAAGTCCATCAGTTCAAATTACAACCATGGCACCACCTGCATCGAGTGCATGTTCTCCCTGTGCCTGCGTGGCTTTCCTCCGGGCACTCTGCTTTCTTCCCACACTTCAAAACATGCTGGTATATAAATTGCCCTATGAATGTGAAGGCTTGTTTTTTTAGGTGAAAATAACAAAAAATGTCATACTTACCTGCCCTGTGCAGTTGGTTTTGCACAGAGCAGCCCCAATCCTCCTCTTCTCTCTTCTCGGGTCCCTCTTTGGCTCTCCTGGCCCCTCCCTCCTGCTAAGGGACCCCACAGCAAGCAGCTTGCTATGGGGAAACAGAGCCGAGTCACAGCTCCTTGTGTCCTTTCAGACACGGAGCTGCAGCCCACCCCTGCCCCCTTTCTCTTCTCATTGGCTGACTGACTTTGATAGCAGCAGGAACCAATGGTGCCACACTGCTGTCTCAGCCAATGAGGAAGGAATTTCCGGGCAGCTGAGACATTTCTACAACATCACTGGATCCAGATGGGGTTCAAGTGCAGTATCTCACAAAAGTGAGTACACCCCTCACATTTTTGTAAATATTTTAGATGATACACAGAGATGAAACAAATCCTCCTACATAAGTTGTACCTTTTTGTCTGCAGCAAGCTGTCCTCTACAGCCTTCTACAAACCACAGAATTTACACATAATCTGTCAGCATCTCTCAGCAGCACAAAGCAGGGGACAGGGATCTGAATTTACACATTGTACAAGGCAGAGAAAAATACTTTGAGCCTGATTGGAGAGAAGGGACGCATCTCCTCCTCACACTACACAGGGAACAAGCACAGCTGTGGCTGCCATTTACAGGCCATATGCTGGAACTCTCCTCCCTTGCCATCTTTTTTTTTCTTGGGATCAGGAAAAATTGTCAGACATGACTCATGCAAATATCAGAAGAACCAGGCAGCAGAGAGAAATCACACTTTACTTTGGATGGAGACAAGCACACAGTATAGAAGGGTATGCTTTATTCATATTTCATGTCTGAGGCCGCGTACACACGGGCGGATTGTCTGCCCAACTAAGTTCGTCAGACAATCCGACAGACAGTCCGTCCAAATTTTGAATGAACGGACTTGACCACACACGATGAACAGACAGTCCGCTGAAAACTTGCGCGATGACGTGTACAGCACGTACGACGGGACTAGAAAAACGACGTCCAATACACCGCAATGCAACCTTCGGCCGTGTAAATCCTTTCTGAGCATGCGCCATACTTAGTCCGTCCAACTTGCCTACACGCGAGCGGACTGTCCGCTGAAACCAAGTTTGGACGGACAAAACCAAGTTTCAGCGGACAAAATTACGGAAATTCCGAAAGACAAAGTCCGTCAGACTGTCCGCTGAAAAAGTCAGCTGAAGCCCACACACGAGCGGATTGTCCACTGAAACACGGTTCAGCGGACTAAGTTGGGCAGACAATCCACCCGTGTGTACGCGGCCTAAGGTTTACAATCACTTTAACACTGTGATACTTTAACACTTTGTGTAGATTATATCTCTCAATATTACAACAATCAGTGCTCTCTCCCTCAGTGAGACCTCAGCCAAACAGCACCATTCCAGATTCAAGCCCACCCTCCACTGTGGACACCATAGTGCCAGCAAAATAACCCATCCGCACTTGTAATCACAAGGAGACAGTATTACACAAACCACACACTGGGATTATCAACACCTATAAGAACCTTCATTTGACTGCATAGCAGCATACAGGAAGTCCCACCCAGGGATTGCACCTCCTTGCAACGTTTCACTTTAATGGGCTTAATCGCAAGGATAGTGGTGGCCAGGGAGGCCACTGAGAATCATTCAAAGCAACAACAAAAAATAACCTAACTTTCTGAAGTGACATATGCTACTCAACTCATGATCAGAAAAATCTAAAACATTACTGGCTTGTGAAAAAACAGTGTTTAAAACATGTCTATTCTATGATTTGGACTTTTTTGGAATCTTAGATTCCACTTCTGCAGAGAAGATTTTTCATTTCAGTTTGTTGTCGCTCATACTAGATTTTTTTGATTGGTTTATTATATTTAAGTTTGAAAGAAACTGTCAGACCAAATATATGATACATCCTCTGTGATGTGCAGAAACAATATGATGGAAGGACAACCAAAAGTTCAGATGGGAAAGCTCTGTAAAGACTGCAGCAGAAGAAGGAGACCCTCACTCCGCTGCCTGTACAAGTAATAGAGCAGCTGTACTGTATAGACGCTCAAATCACTTCTACTAAATATAAAGTAATTGGCTGTAAATTTTGATACTGGGATGATGCCTGCAGCTGCATAAGCACTTCAACTGGAGGATGTCATAAGACGTTCACCCAAGGACAAGTAGTTAATAAAACATAAGCCTGTTCCCCTTGACCTTAGTACACACATGCCACAGTCCTTTTATCCATAAAAAATGATTAATTCACTGTGCCACGTGCAAGAGTGTAAGGGCTTGTTTACACTAGCATTGGTGTCTGAAGAGCAATCTGCATTCAAATTGCTCTTCAGGAGCACTTGACAGTTTGTGAAGGTATTGTATTCCCTTCTCAGTTATTAGAATGGATAGGGCGAGTGATAGACTCACCCAGGACAGAGGCTTTTGGAGGGAACCGAATGCTAGCCTCTAGATACTGATTATGGGCCCTGGATTTTAAGGCAACTCTACTAATTGTGAAGTGTATGCCTGGGGTGTAATGTTACTTTGGATTCAAGTCCATGTCTCCCCAAGACACACAGACTCTGATAACCCTGTATAGGGCCTATATGCCAGATTAGAAATAGTGACTGCTTCACACTGTTAGGACTCATAGCAGATGCTGATGTCACCAACTCCAGCCCCCTGTCTGGGGTTATCTGCTATAATGTGTTTATTGTAAATAAGTCTAATGTGGCTTCTAAGGGTCTCTTACCCATTTTTGTTTGTGCTAATTAACTTTGCTATTGTGTAAATGAGTTCTGTATTGATATTTATGATAATGCGTATTGTAATTAGCGAGCTAGGAGACGACAAGGCTGACCTGAAAGTCGCCTAGTCTGGTTAAATGACTAGTTAATTAGCTCATGTTAATTTATGTTTCTGGTTACAGTGTATTGTTAGGCCGCGTACACACGGGCGGACTGTTCGCCCAACCTTGTCCGCTGAACAGTGTTTGGGCGGACAGTCCGCTCGTGTGTGGGGCTTCAGCGGACAGTTTCAGCGGACAGTTGGACGAACAAGGTCTTACGGAAATTCCGAAAAACTGTCCGCTGAAACAAGGTTTCAGCGGACTGTTCGCTCGTGTGTAGGCTTGTTCGGCCAACTAAGTCTCGCGCATGCTCAGAAAGGATTTCCACGTCGGAAGGTTGCATTGCAGTGTATTGGACGTCGAAATTTTCGATCCGTCGTGCGTGCCGAAACGTCATCGCGCACGGTTTCAGCAAACTGTTCGTCCGTCGTGTGTGGCCATGTCCGTCCATGCTAAGTTTGAGCGGACTGTTTGCGGAAACTGTTGGACGGACAAAGTTGGGCGAACAGTCCGCGCGTGTGTACGCGGCCTTAGAGTATTATGATCAGGAGGGGGGACCTCCTACTCAAGTCTTTAAAAGCCTGTATTCGTGTTCTAACAGACAGTTCTGTTTCTGGTGTAGTCCAAGACTGGTGTTGTCTGGTTCTTGGGGGTTACTATAGCCAGATCCATTGGTCTCATGTTCCAGAACTTGGGAAGCACCTTCTTGGCTGAAATACCCAACAGGGTGTACAGAGTTTGTATAGACATTCAAATCACTTCTACTAAAAAGAAAGTCATTGGCTGTAAATTTTGATACTGGGATGATGCCTGCAGCTGCATAACCACTTCAACTGAAGGATGTCATATGACGTCCACCCAAGGACAAGTGGTTAATAAAACCTAAGCCTACTCCCCCTAACTTCAGTACATGCATACCTCAGTCCTTTTACCCATAAAAAATGATTAATTGACGGTGCCACATGCAAGCGTGTAAGGGCTCGTTCACACTAACATTGATGTCTGAAGAGCAATCTGTGTTCAGATTGCTCTTCAGGAGCATTTGACAGTTTGTGCAGGTATTGTATTGTCTTCTCAGTTATTAGAATAGATAGGGTGCATCTGCCTGAGAGGTCAGAACTCTGCTATAGTAAAGTCACCATCCAGAGGAAGTGTGTAGCAGGACTGGAGTAGCACTAGAGCAGTACTTAGAGGAGTAGAAGCAAACTCTGGTAACAGAAATGTAAGAAAAATGTGCTTCTAAGTGGCGTACACCAATAAGTTTATTCAGACATACGGTTAAAAACACTTACTGGAGTGATGTTAAAAGCGGGCTCATCAGTAATAATCCAGGCTCCTGTCACTGTTTTTCCATAACATGGCGCCAGCAGCTGCAGGGTCAAGATGATCTCCATGCTAACCACCATGGAACGCATGTGGTAAAATGCATGCACTGGAAGTGAAGTCAGTCTGGGGGCAGTGAAACATTTTGAAGCATGTGCAGAAGTTCCTTCTTCAAAACCCTTTTTGAAGGGTTTTAACCTCCTTGGCAGTATTCCGGAGTGTGGCTTGGAGAGAAATGTCAGTACCATTAGCGGTAACACTGAGCCTGATTGCATCCCTGGATCCTGGAAGAGCTGACTTGCCTTGTACTTGGGATCCTGCAATGTACTCCCGTACAGCAGCCAAACCTTCTGCCCAATGCTCTGTGTGTTCCAGCTTCCCTTCCCTGCGACGCAGGGGGTGGAACCGGTGGCAGGTTCAAAAAGTATAAACCGCAACACACACAAAACGGTGTAATCTTATTGGATTACATTACTGAATAAAATAATTTGACCTCAGTTTGTCCCCCAGTGCTTTGTTCAGTGCCCTTGCCTGCAGTTTTACTGTACTCTCTGCCCAGAAACTGGAGAATGACCATAGCATCAAAAAAGCGCACCTCTACCTCAAAAGTGGTTTATAACATGCTGGACAACAACGATAGTGATACAGAATCACTTTAAGTATTGAGTGATAGTGATTCATGGGGAAGTTCGTCATCAGACACAGAAAGTGATTTCAGCGTTGATCCTGAGACTGACTTGGTGCTCTATTCCCATTTACTGGAGCAACTGGTATCAAAGTGAATGTTGAAGATGACAACCACTTGGCATACCTCCAACTATTTTTGACCAATGAGTTTATTGAAAAAATTGTTAGAGATAAACTGGTACCAGGAGCAACAAGCTGCTACGCATCAGAGGTTTTCAAGGAGCTGAAAGTGGGAACCAGTGACCAAAGAGGAAATTTCGAAATTTCTGGGCCTAATAATTCTTCAAGGAGTGGTGGGGAAACCCCTGCAGAAGTGGTATTGGACAACCAGTAAATTACTTGCCACTTCATTCTTTGGCACGGTCATGTCAGATTGCACATTTTCCCTGATAATTATGTATTTTCACTTTGAAAATAATGAAGAAGTTGACAAAACTACTCATCCAGCATCCAAACTCAAGAAGATTTGGGAGATATATCAAATGATTCAGAAACATTTCCAACAGAGCTATGTGTCAGATAGAGACATCAGCATAGACGAAAGTCTAATGGCCTACAAGGGAAGGCTCAGCTGGATACAATATATGGCGTCGAAGAGAGCACAATTTGGCATCAAATCCTTCATGCTATGTGAATTGAGCACTGGTTATGTTTGGAACTCTGTCCAATACACTGGGAAAGGAACCAAATTCAACCAAAAATACAGTAATTATGGAATGGCAACATCTTCAGTTTTTTCATTGATTGAGCCATTGCTAAATCAGGGCTATTGTGTAACTACAGACAATTTTTATACATCTCCTGAACTCTATGAATTCCTTCTACAGAACAAAACGGATGCCGATAGAACCGTTAGGGCTAACCGGTGTGACATGCTGCCAATCTTTGGCAATAAGAAGCTTAAGACAGGAAAAATGGTTGTCTGACCGAAAGGCAAAATGATGGCACTGCAATGGCGTGACAAAAAAAATGTGTGCCTAATTAGTACAATTCATAACACCTCCACTGTAATGGTACACACAAAAGGTGGGAAAGACATCATGAAACCACCAGTGGTGATAGACTACAACAACACCATGGGAGATGTTGACAGAGCCGACTAGGCAATGACATTTTATCCAGCAATGAGAAAACAACACAAAAAGTATTACAAGAAGATCTTCAGGCATCTTCTTGAGCAATTATTGTGGAATGCCTTCATTCTTCTTAAAAAAAGAGCGACAAGCCTGTGGTTCATGCTGACTTTGTTTGGAAAGTTGCCAAACTGATCTTTCTGAACCACCAAACACCAACGGCTATAAATAGAGCTGGACGTCATGCTGCTGGTGTTGTCAACCCTGAATGCCTGACTGGTCGTCACTTAATGGACCACATCCCATCAACTGAAAAAAAGTCAGCACCCACAAGGATGTGCGTGGTTTGTTGCTCAAAGCATGATGAAACTGGAAGGAAAATCCAAAAGGAAACCAGCTTCTATTGTCCTGATTGTGATGTCGGACTTTGTGCAGTCCCATGTTTCAAAATGTACCATATCCGGGATGTTCACTGAAGCAATATGACTAGTAATATTGCACCCTTGTTTGGCCCTTGTTTTTGATTTGATTATATTATTGACAGACTTTAGAAATAGAACATGTTTAAAAATTTTCCACCGGAACTCCACCGGGCCCAGTTCCTATGGAGAAATTCGCTCGTCTGTATGCTAGTCTGATGGACGAAAACCAAAGCTAGGGCAGCTATTGGCTACTGGCTATGAACTTCCTTATTCTAGTCCGGTCGTACATCATCAAGTTCAAATCCATTGTGATTGTGTGTGGCCAAGTCCATTCATTCGGAAAGTCCGGGAAGACCCTCGGACCTAGTCGGCCGGAAAGTCCGGTCGTGTGTACGTGGCATAAGAATTACAGGCCTACAATATAAAATGTCAAAATTCCATGCAAAATAAAAATAAAAATATGACATAATCATACCGCCAGGGAGGTTAAATACCAAAGCTAGGCCCAATACACTGCAGGTATATACTTTTTTTTACACATTTTCTAATTTCTTATTACATATTTACAAAAATGTTTTTAAATTTCTATCTTATATTGTTTTTACTTTTAAAGATGTCCTTGCTCTAGTGATGCAAACATGGACAGGGGCAGCAATGCAAACCGGGTATTTTCTTTGTAAAAAAATGAAATACAAGCCTTAAACACCACCTAGTCCATATGCAAAAATACCAAAAGGCTGCCTATCTTTGCGCATTGCAGGTAGCAGCAAATGGATGCGGACATTATCTTGGCAGGGGCAAGGGCAGGTGGTAGCTACAAGATAAGCATAGAAGTCTATAGCCATAGACTTCTTTCTCTTCCTCAAATCTTCCTTCAGCAGTGAAGCAAATAAAAGAGGCAGTCTGGATCATGACATTGACTGGAGGTTGTGTTCTACTTGTAGCTGTTATATACAGTTAATTAATTATTTACAACATATTTTATATGTTTTATTTACATTTGTAATGTTTTTCCTTGTAAGATAATTACTACCATGGTGAAGCAAACGAAAGCAGGAATTAACAAATCAGGGGCAATGTACATTGGGTACTACCTTCACAAGTCCTAGGCCTCAACACCACCTTGTTCCTAAGCAAAAATAAAAATGAGTTCCTTATAAGATAAGGCCATCAGCTGAAACAAATGGCCCTGCAGAGGTTATTGCTACAAGGAATCACACCTGGCAGGTCAGAGTAGAGAAAATAATGTCTCTAATTGTTTAAAAATTGTTGTTTCTGCTCAAAGTGATCCAAATTCGATTTTAATCAAGGAATGAGAGGCCAACAATCTCAGAAACAAGACAGCAGAGACACATGACCTTTGATAGTGTTGAGAGCCAAATGCTAGCTCAAACCCAGCCATTTTTCCATCTGCCATCACTATTATTTGTTTTTTTTTACCATTATTTACAATTAGCAATTTGTAATCATTTCCATTATTTTATTTATTTTTTTATTCCTTTTAACAATGCCCCTGCTTTGGTCAACCAAACATTAGTAAGTAGGGCAAGGTTGTAACTAAAATGCTTACAAGCAAGCATATCCATGGACTACTGGGTGTCAAGGATGTACCACTGGCAGAAGGTGGCACAATATGTTCCTAAGGTACTAGCCTGCCCTGCTGCATGAGAGAGCTCTTGCCACAGTGCGGAAAATTTGTGAAGCTAAAGCCCTTAACTTCAGAATCTGAATTGAATAACCCTGCATACAGGTATGCTGTGTTTTGGGTTCACAACATTGTTTTGGGTTCACAACATATTTTTTTTTTCAAACAATGCAGTGAGTGTCTACGACAAAAAGGCAGCTCTTTAATGGATTGTCAGAAAAACCTGCCTAATGTGCTCTAATCACCCAAGCTGAAAGTTATGATCTTAAAAAAAAATGTCCAACAGCATGACATCTTAATCAGGGAGAATTGTCTGAAATATACTCGAGAAAAGAGTACAAGCAGGTGCTCTACTACAAGAAATATGATTTTGCAGATGAAGCAACAGCATAAAAATGGACAGCAGGGCAATTTTAAATAGATATTTTAACTACAGGCAATGAACACAGGTGGGGGGTTTACTACAAGATTTTTTTCCTGACACTGCAATTTAAAATTGGCCAACAGCAAGTCAATTTATAACAGCAATTTTTCGACCCAAAATTACAACAGACAAAAGCACATGTAGGGTTTTTTACCACAAAAAGTTAAGAAAGCACAGAGAACACAACAAACTGGCCAGCAGCAGGGTAATTTTAAATAGCAAGGTTGGGCCCAATTTAGTATAGACAAAGAGCGCAGGCTGGGACTTAACTAATTAACATATTCAAAGTATACAGCATTGTAAAACTGGTTAGCAGCAGGGCAGTTTTAAACAGGGATAATTTCCTAAATTCTATTGTATCTATGGGGATAAGGGGCGCACTAACTGTGAGATATAATGTGAAGTGTTTTAGGTGCACAGTATTCTTGCATATTTTTGTTCTTTAAAACTGTGCAAAAATTGAGAAAACATCAAAATTAATATAAAAAGGTAGGTAAGGTGATGACAATTAAAGAACTATGTATCAAATTATTTGTTGTGCACAGATCATGATCCTTAAAAGGATTTTTGGCTGTACGAATCTATGCAAATAGAAAGGACACATAAGAAAATGTACCCCAACACTGCAATTGAAAAGCAAAGTTTGTTAATGAAAGAGTGTAAACCCAACCACTGCCCTATTAAAAAAAAAAAACATGCAGCTGGTTATCAGTGAAGTGCATGTGGACAGGGACAGTTGTGAATAGTGATGGACGAACTTCCGACGGGAACGATAGTTCGCGAACCGGAACGTTCGCGGCGGGCCCCATTGACTTCAATGGGAGGCGAACTTCGCAAACCTACAGGTCAAATTTGCAGCCACAAAATAATTAATAGCTGTGCAAACATAGTACCACCACATGGCCAATGACATAACACATGTATGAGGTGAATCTGGGATCGACAACTACAAGCATTCTTTTTTTATATGGGAAATTGTTGTGACAATTCAGGACTGTGGAGCGCATGAAGGCAATGGAGGAGAGGGAAGGTCAGGGACCAGGGTAGGCAAAGAAGAGGGTGCAGGAGATGATCACCAGCAGCGTGACATACAGCAATGACACCTGCACCGTGATAGAGTCATCTGACAACAGCACCGTGATAGAGAGCACTGACATCAGCAGCGTGACATACAGCAATGACACCTGCACCGTGATAGAGTGATCTGACAACAGCACCGAGATAGAGAGCACTGACATCAGCAGCGTGACATAAAGCACTCACACCAGCACCGTGATATACAGCACTGACAGCAGCACCGTGATAGAGAGCACTGACATCAGCAGCGTGACATAAAGCACTAACACCAGCACCGTGATATACAGCACTGACAGCAGCACCATGATAGAGAGCACTGACATCAGCAGCGTGACATACAGCAATGACACCTGCACCGTGATAGAGTGATCTGACAGCAGCACCGTGATAGAGAGCACTGCCATCAGCAGCGTGACATAAAGCACTCACACCAGCACCGTGATATACAGCACTGACAGCAGCACCGTGACAGAGAGCACTGACATCAGCACCGTGATATACAGCACTGACACCTGCACCGTAAGCAGCCCCAGGAGGAAGTCAGCATAGCACAGGGATGGTGGGAGCCCCTCATAATGAGCATAGCACAGGGATGGTGGGAGCCCCTCATAATAAGCAGCCCCAGGAGGATGTCAGCATAGCACAGGGATGGTGGGAGCCCCTCATAATAAGCAGCCCCAGGAGGATGTCAGCATAGCACAGGGATGGTGGGAGCCCCTCATAATAAGCAGCCCCAGGAGTAAGTCAGCACAGCACAGGGATGGTGGGAGCCCCTCATAATGAGCATAGCACAGGGATGGTGGGAGCACCTCAAAATATGCACAGCAGAGGTACAGCCCCAGGAGGAAGTCAGCACAGCAAAGGGATGGTGGGTGCCCCTCATAATATGCACAGCAGAGGTACAGCCCCAGGAGGATGTCAGCACAGCACAGGGATGGTGGGAGCCCCTCATAATATGCACAGCAGAGGTACAGCCCCAGGAGGAAGTCAGCACAGCACAGGGATGGTGGGAGCCCCTCATAATATGCACAGCAGAGGTACAGCCCCAGGAGGATGTCAGCACAGTACAGGGATGGTGGGAGCCCCTCATAATAAGCAGCCCCAGTAGAAATATGACACCGCTCAACCTCTTCAAAGAGGAGGGTACGGGCATATAGTACGGTGTGCTTTTTTTGGACAAGGAAGTGAGCCAAATGAAGAAAGAAGGTCTCTGTGCTTGATTAAAAAAATTGTTTATAGACATATACATGGTCTACTGGTCACATGTGTGGAATTCCTCCGAGATCCATGCCTCATTCATTTTTAGAAATGTGAGGTAGTTAACACTGTCGTGAGCTAGGCGAGTACGCTTATCGGTCACGATCCCCCCTGCTGCACTGAACGTCCTTTCGGACAGGACACTGGATGAGGGGCAAGCCAACAGTTCGATTGCAAATTGGGCAAGCTCTGGACAGAGGTCAAGCCTGCCCACCCAGTAGTCCAGGGGTTCATCACTCCTCAGAGCGTCCACATCAGCAGTTAACCCGATGTAGTCAGACACCTGACGGTCTAGGCATTCCCTGATGCTGGATCCGGATGACACCTGTCGATGGGTTGGCTGAAAGAATTACCTCATATCCGAAGTCACCAACACATCTTCAAACCGGCCTCTTCTTGCAGGCGCTGTTGGATTGGTACCCGCAACTCCTGCTCTGGGAGTGGGAATTGCTCCTCTACGAGCGCACGCAAAGGCAGAATGCAGCATTTCTCGAAGCAAGGCCTGGAAGTGCTCCATTCTGCCAGCCCTCTGTGACGGCGGTAACATTTCCGCCATTTTGTGTTTGTACCGGGGGTCTAAGTACGTTGCCACCCAGTACTGGTCCTTGACCCTTATGCTTTTTATACGGGGATCCCTATTAAAACACTGGAGCATGAAGGCCCCCATTTGCACTAAAGTGGAAGCGGTGTGGTGGCCTGGCTCCTGCTCATCATCCAGGATAATGTCGTCCTCTTCATTCTCCTCTCCCCATCCACGCACAACAGGGATCCCAGAAAGGTTTAAAGCATGCTCTTCTTGCTCCTCCTCATCCGCCCCGGCACCATCCTCCTCTGACTCCTCTTCAGACTCCTGTTGTTCACTTGTCTCAGATAGAGTAGCCCCCCCTGGGAATTCATCCAGCATTGCGACTTCCTCATCTTCCCGCTCCTGCTCCTCCACAGCTTGATCAATGACACGACGCAATGCACGCTCCATAAAGAAGGCATAAGGTACCATGTCACTGATGGCGCCATGGCTGCGATTGACCAGTTTGGTGATCTCCTCAAATGGCCACAGAAGTCTGCATGCGTCGCACATGAGCAGCCACTGGCGCGGTGAAAAACACCCCAGCTCCCCAGAACCGGTTCTGCCGCAGAGTTCATACAGGTAGACGTTAACTGCGCGTTTCTGCTGGAGCAGCCTATCAAGCATATAGTTCCATCGTGTCGGGCAATCGCAAATAAGACGTCTGACCGGCAGATTGTGTCGCCGCTGAATGTCAGCAAGGCGAGCCATGGCCGTGTAAGATCTTCTGAAATGGGCCGAGATTTTCCTTGCCTGCCACAAGATGTCCTGGACCCCACGGTATTTGACAAGGAATCGCTGCACGACCAAGTTTAAGACGTGTGCCATGCATGGCACGTGCGTGATATTGCCCTGTTTCAATGCACTAAGCAGATTGGCACCGTTGTCACACACCACTTTACCAACTGTCAAATTGAGCGGTGTTAGCCACTGATCTGCCTGTGAACGCAAAGCTGAAAGGAGTGCCGGGCCAGTGTGGCTCTTGGCTTCCAGGCACAACAGACGCAGCACGGCATGGCAACGTCTCACCTGGCATGTCGAATAGGTTCTGGGGAGCTTGGGCGGCGCAGCGGAAGAGACGCTAGCAGCGGAAAAGGAGGAGTCAGCCGAGGAGGAGAGGGAGGAGGATGGAGTAGGAGGAGGAGGAGAAGAAGAGTCAGGCCTGCATGCAATCCGTGGCGGTAAAACCAAATCTACACGGGTGCCACGGGTTACATGCTTGACGGCCGTCAGAAGGTTCACCCAGTGGGCAGTAAAAGTGATATACCTTCCCTGCCCGTGTTTGCTAGACCACGTGTCTGTGGTCAGATGTATCTTGGCACCGACACTGTGTGCCAGAGATACATTCATTTGCCGCTGAACATGGCCATATGGCTCTGGGAAGCCCTTCTCTGAGAAATACTTCCTTCCTGGGACCTTCCATTGTGGTGTTCCAATGGCCACAAATTTGCGAAAGGCCTCCGAGTCCACCAGTTTATATGGCAGTAGTTGGCGGGCTATCAGTTCTGACAAGCCAGCCGTCAACCGTTGGGCAAGAGGGTTATCCGGCGTCATCATTTTTTTACGCTCGAACATTAGGCCCATGGAAGCCTGCCTTTTTGCAGAAAAACGTGAGCTTGGCATGATGGAAGGTGGAGTGGAGGACAATTGTGAGGAGAGAGGAGAAGGAGAAGTAGAAGATGAGGCTGGACGGTGAGGATGAGGAGGGTGCAGAAGATTAAGGCTGAGCGAGCCACTCAACCAAGTCTGGTGCGTCCTTTAAAGTAATTGAACGCACCTTCTGCAACTTCCCACTTTGGCTCAAGCCTGTTGCTCCTACCCTACCCCTACCACCCCTGCAGAAGGGCCTGCCTCTTCCTCTGCCTGTCATTTTTTAAATGACCCTGTGACAAAACTCTCAGTCCCTATACCGATGAAGGACTGCTGCAGTATAGGGCAGCGGTCAGCAGTAGTGCACCTCAACCCTATGTATTGTGGACCTATACCAGTCCTTATAGAGTAGCAGACTGTACCTCACTCAACCCTATGTACTGTAGCACCCTATACCTTACCAGTCCTTATAAGGACTTTTGTGGACCAAGTAGGTTGTGTGTGAGTGATTAGCAGACTGTATGTCAGTCCCTATACCGATGAAGGACTGCTGCCGTATAGGGCAGCAGTCAGCAGTAGTGCACCTCAACCCTATGTATTGTGGACCTATACCAGTCCGCATAGAGTAGCAGACTGTACCTCACTCAACCCTATGTACTGTAGTACCTTATACCTTACCAGTCCTTATAAGGACCTTTGTGGACCAAGTAGGTTGTGTGTGAGTGATTAGCAGACTGTACGTCAGTCTCTATACCGATGAAGGACTGCTGCAGTATAGGGCAGCGGTCAGCAGTAGTGCACCTCAACCCTATGTATTGTGGACCTATACCAGTCCTTATAGAGTAGCAGACTGTACCTCACTCAACCCTATGTACTGTAGCACCCTATACCTTACCAGTCCTTATTTGGACTTTTGTGGACCAAGTAGGTTGTGTGTGAGTGATTAGCACACTGTACGTCAGTCCCTATACCGATGAAGGACTGCTGCAGTATAGGGCAGCGGTCAGCAGTAGTGCACCTCAACCCTATGTATTGTGGACCTATACCAGTCCTTATAGAGTAGCAGACTGTACCTCACGCAACCCTATGTACTGTAGCAACCTATACCTTACCAGTCCTTATAAGGACTTTTGTGGACCAAGTAGGTTGTGTGTGAGTGATTAGCAGACTGTACGTCAGTCCCTATTCCGATGAAGGACTGCTGCAGTATAGGGCAGCGGTCAGCAGTAGTGAACCTCAACCCTATGTACTGTGGACCGATACCAGTCCTTATAGAATGGCAGACTGTACCTCACTAAACCCTATGTACTGTAGCACCCTAGATAGACCAAGTTACCAGTCCTTATAAGGAGCTTTGTGGAACAAGTGGGTTGTGAATGATTAGCAGACTGCAGCAGAAGGGCAGCAGTCAAGTATAATATTCTTTCTATATTTGGAAGAAAGAATATTATACGTGTACAAGCCTATTACCATACCACTGATACCAGTCCTGAAAAGAACCTTTGTGGAACTAATAGTAACAGCTACTGATTAAACTGACCCTCACTGCCTCACACACTGCTTCCTGCCTGTCCCTATATAAACTGACAAAACAGAGGCTACTGGAACAATAATTGAAATAGCACTTTTGTGGACCTGATAGTAACAGCTAATGACTAAACTGGCTGTCCCTGCAGCACACACCGTCCTGTCCCTTTCTCTAAACTGACAAAAGACACTCAGGCTGCTGCAACAATCACTAGCACAGCACTGCCTATCCTGAACTACACCTAACACCTATACCAGTCCTGAAAAGAACTTTTGTGTACCAAATAGCTAGCAATTTTGGTCACTGTAATCTCTCCCTGCTCCACACAGCAACCTCTCCCTATAGTGACAGAAGAAAGAATGTAAAATGGCCACCGGATCGGGTGTATTTATAAGTTAGGGGGAATGTCCAAGTGTCCATGTGCTGTAATGTCTCAATTGGCTGTCCTGTACCCCATGATGGATGTGTCATCATAGGTCAAAGTTCTTTTACACAGTAAACACGGAAGTCCGCCGGGCGAACGGCGCCAATAGTCCGCCGAACGGGCGGACCGCGAACAGCTGAAATTCGCCGCGAAACGACCGCCGGGCGAACCGTTCGGCCATCACTAGTTGTGAATAAGTAATTTTCTGCTAGGAAAATGTAGGCAATATGCTATGAGGTGGTATCATCGTGAATCCATGCTCGACCAGAACCTAAACCTCATCTTTATGTTTGACTTCTGTTTGTTGGATCACAGATCGCATTAAAGATCCCTGGATCTGATGGCTCTTTCATTCTTCCTAAGTCATAGCTAGACTAGAGATCCCTCTCCTATATATGCAATAAGCAACAAAGATGGAACATTTATTATCGGGAGACCGACTCGCTTCCTTGTGCAACATTTATCAAAAGAGTAAAAACAAAATAACATACAATACCATACGTATTGTACCTGGAGGAAAGGGATCTCTTGGGAAGCCATGTCTGGGGTGGAGAGAACACCAACACCTGGAGCCTTAATGCGATCTGTGATCCAACAGCTGGGAGGCTATTAAACAAGCACATGTACTCCTACTTTAGTGTTGGTCCCATGTATCTGGGAAATGTGTTGGGTGATGGGCTATGGGAAAGTTTATAAGGCATGGATTTACATACACTTTAATAACTTGTAAAATAAACAGCAATATTCTCATAAAAATCAAACATAATGTAAGTAAGTCGTTCTTTTTTTATAATTTTTAAATAAAGTGAAACAGTCAACAGGTTTTTGTGTTCCTTTATCGAAGCAGCTTGTTGATATATTTTTTTAATTGCATGTATCATTTTATAATAAAAAACATACCACTAATTAAAATAAATTACAAAGAGTTGGAGGGGGAAAAATAAATGAATAGACTGACTGTTATGTATTTCAGCTACCTGAAGAACTGTTTTCATGTGTACTCATACAGAGAAGAAGAAAGATAAGCAGCATTCAGCTTGGGATCAAGGCAGCTCTATTTGTTGCTATTTTTTGATTTTTATATAAAAGCCATGAATTATGTTAATTTGTATACATCAAAGAAAGCTCAGCCCTCAATTGTTGAAAAGTAATAAACTTTTTTTCTGATACCAGAACTATTTGATTAGTTCAAACATTCATGACTCATTCCATACTAAAAGCTTGTGATGTCAGTTTAATTAAAAGTCCTACTGAAGCACTTCTGTAAACACCTAAAAAAGCTCACGCCTAAATCCACTTTGATCAAGGCTCTAACTGAGGGTACCACTGTTCTAATTCTTTGTGTGAATTTAATATGAGACTGTAAACTATTTAGAAAATTCTATGAGAATGGTACTTTTAGGTAATTGTACATTTTCCCAAACCAGCCCATGTTCTAGCTGTTTGAGAAAATGGCACGCTATTGAAATCATTAGATTACATGATACAATCATTATCATTTTTTAGTCTCTGATTTATCGTGAGGTTGCTTGAAATAGCCATTTATGAGGGTTTTCCAAAGTGTCATCCCCCTCTCCTTTAAAGTCATGGCTCTTAAGTGTACATACTGTGCAGGAGGTAGTGATTATGCATGTGCAACTATTAGGCCGCGTACACACGCGGGGACTGTTCGCTCAACTTTGTCCGTCAAACAGTTTCAGCGAACAGTCCGCTCAAAATTAGCATGGACGGACTTGCCCACACACTACGAACGAACAGTTTGCTGAAACCGTGCGCGATGACGTGAACGGCACGTACGACGGGACGGAAAATACGACGTCCTATACACTGCATTACAACTTTCGGCGTGTAAATCCTTTCTGAGCATGCACGGAACTTAGTTTGACGAACAAGCCTACACACGAGGGGACTGTTCGCTGAAACCAAGTTTCAGCGGACAGTTTTTCGGAAATTCCGAAAAACTTTGTTCAGCAGACTGTTCGCTGAAACTGTCCGCTGAAAGCCCACACACGGGCGGACTGTCCGCCGAAACACTGTTCAGCGGACAAAGTTGGGCGAACAGTCCCCGCGTGTGTACGCGGCCTTAGAGTTCAGGAACATTATCTGCAAATTAAAATATATGTCAAAACCATATAAATCATTATTTGAAGTGAAGAGGAGACTCCATGGACTATTGGGTGTCCAGTTTGGACCACTGACTGGACCTTACACACTATGCTTTCATTTTTAGTTTGTCTCACAGTAGCTGCACACATGGCTTTCAATGTAATATTGCTATATTAAAACCAGTTCCTGACCGTCTCACGCACATTTACTGTGGCACAATGGCACCAATGCACAAAATCCAATACATATACGAGGTTCCCTTTAAGAGCCACCAGTGGGCACACCCGCTGCATGGCGGAGGGACCTGATGCACATGGCTGGCGGTCGCGATCGCCGCCTCCCTCACGCGACCGTGTGCATGAGAGCCAGCATGGGGATTTGTGTACGCAAACACACAAATCCCTGTTCTGTCAGGGGAGAGGAGACATATTGTTTGTTCCTAGTAAGTATGAACAATGATATGTCTCCTACTCTAGCCAGTCCTATCTCCATACAGTTAACACACATTTAACCCCTTGACCGTTAACCCTTTCCCTGCCAGTGACATTTACACAGTAATCAGTGTATATTTGTAGCACTGATCGCTGTATAACTGTCAATGGTTCCAAAAATGTGTCAAAAGTGTCCATTCTGTCCATCGCAGTGTACTGCTAAAAATCGCAGATCACCGCCATTACTATTAAAAAAATAATAATAATAAAAATGCCATAGATTTTTCACATAGTTTGTAGACACTATAACTTTTGCGCAAACTAATAATTTTTTTTTAGCAAAAATATGTAGAAGAATATATATTGGCCTAAACCAGGCATGTCCAAAGTCCGGCCCGCGGGCCAATCAGCCGATCCCCGGCACTGTGAGAAGCTCCGTGAGCTTCAAAAGTGAAAGTAAAGTGCAGAGAAGTGTGCTGTGCTCTCTGCTTCCCCCTACAGTGCAGCACCCGGCTGAATGAGGAAGCTGCAAAGGTACTGTACTACAAGCTAGATTAGTGTTAAAAAGGCCTTTATTCATGTGTGTGTATGTATGTGTCTGTATTTGTGTGCATGTATGTCTGTATGTGTGTGTGTATGTGCACATGCGTCTGTATGTGTGTGCACATGTGTCTGTATGTGTGTGTGTATGTGCACATGTGTCTGTATGTGTGTGCACATGTGTCTGTATGTGTGTGCACATGTGTCTGTATGTGTGTGAACATGGTCTGTATGTGTGTGCACATGTGTCTGTATGTGTGTGTGTGTGCACATGTGTCTGTATGTGTGTGTGTGCACATGTGTCTGTATGTGTGTGTGTGTGTGCACATGTGTCTGTATGTGTGTGTGTGTGTGTGTGTGCACATGTGTCTGTATGTGTGTGTGTGCACGTGTGTGTGTGCACATGTGTCTGTGTGTGTGCACATGTGTCTGTGTGTGTGCACATGTGTCTGTATGTGTGTGCACACATGTGTCTGTGTGTGCACATGTGTCTGTGTGTGTGCACATGTGTCTGTATGTGTGTGTGCACATGTGTCTGTATGTATGTGTGTGTGCACATGTGTCTGTATGTATGTGTGTGTGTGTGTGTGTGCACATGTGTCTGTATGTATGTGTGTGTGTGCACATGTGTCTGTATGTGTGTGTGCACATGTGTCTGTATATGTGTGTGTGTGTGTGCACATGTGTCTGTCTGTGTGTGTGTGTGTGTGTGTGTGTGTGTGTGCACATGTGTCTGTATGTATGTGTGTGTGCACATGTGTCTGTATGTATGTCTGTATGTGTGTGCATTTATGTCTGTATGTATGTGTGCACATGTGTCAGTATGTATGTCTGTGTGTGTGTGTATGTGTGTGTGTCTGTATATATGTCTGTATGTACGTGTGTGTGCACATGTGTCTGTATGTGTGTCTGTATGTATTTCTGTATGTGTCTGTAAGTATGTGTATGTGTATGCATGTGTCTGTATGTATGTCTGTATGTGTGTATGTATGTGTGTGTGCGCACATGTGTCTGTCTGTATGTATGTCTGTATGTGTGTATGTATGTGTGTGTGTGCGCACATGTGTCTGTCTGTATGTATGTCTGTATGTGTGTGCATATATGTCTGTATGTATGTGTATGCATGTGTCTGTATGTGTGTGCGGCGTGCATTTGTCTGTATGTGTGTATGTTACTTTTAATCCGGACCCCCCTCCCCCTATTCTTATACCATCAAAACTGCTTTTGTAGGGGTTGTGTGTGATATTAGCCAGGACTCCTGCTCCTCTGAAAAGCAATCCATGCACAGATCTCTTTGCAGAGGCATTTGAATGGCGGTAAAGAGACATTATGTTGCCTCCTCACCACCTGTTTTAAGCCCGTAAATGCAACATCTGTGTGGCTGCGTACTGTGTGTAGAGCAGCCCATTAATTTCAATGGACTTCCCTACTCACAAAAATGCAGGGAAAGAAGTTCCCGAGCTTTTTTTTTTTTTTTTTTTATTGCACTGCACCAAAAGCACCCCACACTTTCCAATGTGTGGGGTACCATTAAGAATTAACGGTGCCCCCTAAAGTGCAGAGCATTCGTCTGTGTGTTGGGAACGAGTGCGACAAAGGCAAGAGAATTCTTGTTGGGCCGTGTATTAGTGCTCGGATGGACACACTTAGACCGAATTTTCAATGGTTCAAAGAATGTCAGGCAAAATGGTCGGCCCTCAGGCATGTTCACTTCATCAAATCCGGCCCACTTTGAAAAAAGTTTGTACACCCCTGGCCTAAACTGATGAAGAAATTTTGTTTTTTAAAAACATTTTTGGGGATGTTTATTATAGCAAAAAGTACATTTTTTTTTTTCAAAAATTGTCACTCTTTTTTTGTTTATACCGCAAAAAAAAAAAAAATGCAAGGGGGGTTCAAATACCACCAAGAGAAATCTCTATTTATGGGGGGGAAAAAAGGTGTAAATTTTGTTTGGGTACAGCGTTGCATGACTGCGCAATTGTCAGTTAAAGCGACACAGTGCCAAATTGTTAAAAATGCTCTGGTCAGGAAGGGGGTAAAATCTTCGGGGGCTGAAGTGGTTAAAAATTACTTTGGTGGTCCTGTTCTAAATGGAGCCTAGCACAAGGGGTTCAGATCTTTTGGGGGATTTTTACTAAATTAACCAGTTCCCTACCACCTTATTGTAAAATCACGGCGGCAGGAACTGTTCCTCGCTCCGGGTGGGTGTCATATGATGTCCTCTGCTTCCTGGAATTGTGGAGAGCGCATGCACACTTGTTGCATCACTGGCCACACTCTCGCAAAGGTGACACAGGGCTGCTCAATGACTCCAGCCAGAACTTGCACATACCTCTCTCCTGCCAGGACCAGACTCACAAGTGTCTCTATTACGTATTACCAAGACATACTGTAGTCTCTTGTAACCATGGCTGACTTAGCCTTTCTTGCACAGAAAAAGGAGTCTTGAAAAGAGAAGTAGAGGAGGTCAGTCAAAAGGTAACAAAACTGAACTCTAGTGTTTTTGCTTTGGAATCCTCCTTCAGATGCCAACCTTGCTGCATTCAAAAACGAACAACGGGGAAAATTGCAGTGGCAGAAACCTCATATCCCCGATCGATGTCTCAGGGTCTGACTTCCAAACTATTGTGGCCATTCTCTTGAATTGACTATTGGATAGAGACCTGGCCTCTGAAATTGAACTGGATAGAGTTCAAGAGGTTTAAAAGGCATTGCTTTTAGACTGCATAAAAACATCTGGTGTCTCATGTAGTTTATCTGTGAGTTCATGTTATCATGATGGTCTTTGAGTTTTCAGGACCTTTAAATGTGGAGTTTGTGGAGAAATGTGGATCTTGTGCATAATCACCCACAATTGTTTAGCTTCCCCCACCCTGTTTCCCAAAATTATCTCACCTAAAATCTATCCTTCTCCTTTTCGTTCCTCCCGGCCTCCCCCTCCCTTTTTACCTTCTCCTAACTGACATGAGAAGTACTACTCTAGGTGCACTAGAAAGAGTGTCTCATCTCTTTAGGAAGCCACCCACAGATGTTACTGTTAATTTCACAGGACACAAGATTCCTACGTTCCTAAAGCCCTCACACGCTTTTAGAGGGTCCTGTCCTCTGTATGCTTTAGAGATACATGAAGCTTACGTCCTATACTGGGGATAATCACAAATACTAATCATTTTGCCCAACAAATGGACCTTTTTTTTTGGTTGCTATTTTTTTACTATTATTAGTATTATACTGAAGAACGTGTTTGCTGTTTTGTTGTCTGACTTTTGTCCCTTTCATATTTTGTTCCAGTGGGGACAAAACACATATTGGAGTGTTCACTTACTAATGATAGTAGTATTAATATTACTGAATTCTTACTGTGTTTATTTTTCTGCTCTTCTTTAATTTCCCTCACACCCTCTTTTTTTTATCCTACCCCTTTTACCCAGCCTTGTTTGAAGGGCATGCTCACTAACACTTACATCTTCTATCTTTACACTTTCTTGCCATGACAAAATCACATGGTAGGGAGTCGGGACATATTTTCAAACTTCTTACTAAAATGTACACCCTGGATGTAGGATGCAAGGGCTTCATGGGATTATTTTGAAAACGAACACAGCTGATTCTAGCTACTAAAATATACCTGATTTTCAGTGGTTCTGTTAAAAAATTTTATTCCACGTAAATTTCTCTGTAAATGCAGATGGAAAAAAAGGGCACAGAGACCTTGTGTAGCACAGACACACAGTGTTCTGGTTATAGAAAATACAAATATTAGAACCTAGGGTGTCTATAATATGCAAGGTCTTTTTCTTTTAGTTAGTGTTCCCTGATTTGGAGCTTTTGCTGTTATTGGACTATAAGACTGATTGCTGCCTGGAGCTTGTTTATCACATATTTGGTTTGTTTATGGACATTCTGTTATCTGGAAATTGATAGTTTTCATCTTTGACCCATCTTTGACTGCAGTGCAACTAATTAACAAAATATTTTGTTGAGCATAAAAAGTTCCCAATTAGTATTGTATGGCTGGAATATTAAATATTGACAAATTGCCATATTTATCCCATCTTTAAAATATACAATTTACTGATTCATATTAAATATAAAAACAGCAACACATGCTTACAAAAAAGCCCAAAGACAGGGTACTTACAACTTGGTACACAAATACATAATTTTACTGTCATGTGAACACCAAAATTAGATATCTTTAATATCTGCCATAAACTAGGGTCAACTTGGTGCACAGTATTTCCTTCTTTAGAACTATAAATATATGTATCAGATGGTGATACATTTTGGTTTCCATGTCCATCTAAAAAAGAATATCAATAATAATGAACACTTATTACATACAATTTTTTGTAAACTACCAACAATCATACAACTCTAAATAATTGTGACAAAACAGAATGAGCTTTAACATTCGCAAAAGAAGCTGGAAATGACCTATATGTTGACATTGCATTGTAAAGAAGAAATATCAGTTGGAACAACACCAACAACTGTTCATAGGGTTATTACTCCCGTGATGCATAAAAGATCTGAATCTGAATCTGATGTTTTTTCCTTGCCTTATATCCTTCTCACAGGCCTGCTGCTCCTGTTTTCTTTTTGAAGGATTGTTTTCTTGGTGGTTAGCATAATTTCTCTAATCTGCATAAGCCTTAATGCGGTTGTTTTGGAGGGAGCAGTATTTTTGAAGTTCTTATGCATTTTCAGAAATCACATTTTTGGAAAAAGAAGGGATCCATTGATTTTTATCCCCATTCATTTCAATATATTTTCTGTTAGCCTAAGGATATAAGTAACCATAACAGGTAATGTATCTAGCTATTGAGTTACTTTGAATGTGCTTATATTTAATCTGATGATAATTTTCCTTCCAGCATATTGGTTTTAATTTGTCGGAAATAGGCAAAATGAGTGTGATTGCACTGCCATGTTAGTTTCATTAGCTGAAAAAGGCTGTGTATAAACATAGAAACCAGCATTAACACTATATAATATGGTCCAATTTAACAGGTGTCTCCATGAGTATTTTTCTAAGTTGCAGTTCAGTTGATTTACTGAAAATACGTAAAAGATATTTGCAGATGTTTTGTAACTGTCCTGCCAAAACTGTGCTATCCAAAAAAACAATAGAAAATTAAATGTATCTAGCTTCTTGTTCAGGGTGAAAAAATTTAAGAAAAATAATTCTATACAGCCAAACTGTCAGAAATTACTATTTATCTGTCATAATATAATCACACTTTTTAACTGAGTCTGGGTCAATTTTAATGGGTACCCGAAGCACTGGCATTCTGGCAATGAATGCTAGTCTTGTGCCAAGGTCTTGGCACTGAAAACAAATGGATTAGCAGTAATTTGGCTCACAAATAGAGAGTTGTCTTTTCATTGCTTTTCTCCAAGTGATTGAGTCCTTTGTCATATTCTAAAAAAATACTGATACTTAACTTTTGGCTATAAAATTTGTTTTCATGGTAGATTTGAGGTGCTTCAACTAGGACACAAAGCAATTTTTTTACATTTAAAAGACAGCTGTACCATTGTATATTGTAATTGAATCAATTTCCTCACCACCTCTGAGTGCCCTCTGCATTTCTGCAGCCCATTTGGACATATTTCATACTTGCCTTCCTCCTGGATCCAGCGATGTGTAGCCCTGTCTGGTGCTGCACAGCCTTTCTTTCAAAATCTTTCCCACTGGGTCTTCCTCTTAGTGTGCATGGCACCAGCACCTCATTCATTCCTACAAGTAAGCTGTACCCATAGCAACCTTAAGTGGAGGTGCATTCTTCAGAAAGTCTGTGCAGTACCCCGAAGGCACTTAAACCCCCTTCCTAACAGACCATTTTTCAACTTTTGGTGCTCTCACATTTTGAATCACATTTACTCAGTCATGCAACACTGTACCCATATAAAATTGTTTTCCTTTTTTCACAAAAATTGAACTTTGTTTCTGTGATATTTAATCAGCACTGTTTTTATTTTTTATTTTTTTGTGCTATAAAAGAAAAAAAAATTCATTTTTCTTTGTTTCTGTTAAATTTTGTTGCAAATTAGTAATTTATCTTCACAAATGTTGGCCAAAACTTATACTGACACATATCTTTGGTAAAAAAAATAACCCAAATTGGTGTATATTATTTGGTCTTTGTGAAAGTTATAGAGTCCACAAGCTATGGTGCCAATCTCTGAAAATTGATCACAACTGAAGTACTGAAGGTCTATCTCATTTCTTGAGACCCTAACAAGCCAGGACAGTACAAACACCCCCCCCCCCCCCAAATTATCTATTTTTGGAAAGTAGACATTCCAAGGTATTTAGTAAGAGGCATAGTGAGTTTTTTTAAGTTGTAATTTTGTCCCACAATTCTTTGCAAAATCAAGATTTTTTTTTCTTTTTTTCACAAAATTGTCATATTAGCAGGTTATTTCTCACACACAGCATATGCATACCACAAATTACACCCCGAAACTAATTCTGCTACACCTCCTGAGTATGGCGATAACATGTGTGAGACTTTTACACAGCCTGGCCACATACAGAGGCCCAACATTGAGGGAGCACCATCAGGCATTCTAGGAGCATAAATTACACATAAAATTTCTTGACTACCTCTTATGCTTTTGAATGCCCTGGAGCACCAGGACAATGGAAACGCCTCAAAAATGACCCCATTTTGGAAAGAAAACACTCCGCCGTATAATCTATGAGGCCTGATGTGTCTTTTGAACATGTCATTTTTTTCTACAAGTTTTTGGAAACGTGGAAAGAAAATTAAAACACAATTTTTTTTTAAACAAAGTTGTCCATTTATACAATATTTTTAACACATAGCATGTACATACCAAAAATTAGACTCCAAAATAGATTCTCTTACTCCTCCTGAGTACGGTGATAACACATGTGGGAGACTTTTCCACAGCCAGGCTGCATACAGAGGCCCAACATGCAGGGAGCACCATCAGTTGTTCTAGGGGCATACATTTCAAATCTAATTTGATTACCTATTACACTTTTGTGAGGCACTGTAGTGGCATGGATGTGGCATGGATGAGAACTGATATGGCATGGATGAGCATGAATGGGGATGGATGAGCTATGGATTGGGATGGCTGAGCATGGTTGAGCTATAAATGTGGATGGCTGAGTATGGATAGGATGACTGAGCATGAATGAGTATGGCTGGTTATGGTAAAGTTTGGCTGAGTACAGATGAGAGGGCTGAGTATGGATCGGTATGGCTGAGTACAGATGGGTACAGCTGGGTATGGCTGAATATGGCTGGGTATGGCTGAGTACAGCTGGGTATGGCTGGATGGATGGATGAGTATTGCTGAGAATGGATGGCTGAGCATGGATGGATGAGTATTGCTGAATATGGATGGCTGAGCATGGGTGCATGGATGAGTATTGCTGAGTATGGATGGCTGGATGAGTATGACAAAGGGATGGCTGAGCATGGATGGATGGCTGGATGAGTATGACAAAGAGAGGGGTGAGCATGGATGGCTTTCTGGATGAGTATGACATCATGGATGGCTGAGCATGGTTAGATGGATGGCTGAATGAGGCTTCAATGTGTACAGATCAACGCTGTGGGCACGACAGATCCAGCCCACATCATTGCTGTACCCGATCTCTCCCCTCTACGCTCACACTTTACCGATCGGTACAGAGAGGGGAGAGAGAAACCGGACATGACCCTGGTATGTTTACAAGTGATCGCTCTGACAGAGCAATCACGTGGTAAACGGCCGTTGTCAGCCGGGGGAGCGTGGGAGCGTGATTCTGGGGGGACGTCAATGTGCGCCCTCCCAGAGTTATCGAGCCGTGCTGTAGCCATCATTCCGACTTGTTAAGTGGTTAAAACAAACAGTTAAATAGAGTTTCAACTAATATATATCAGCTGCAACAAATACACCATATTGCCAAAAGTATTGGGACACCTTCCTTTATGCACACATGAACTTTAATAGCATCCCAGACTTAGTCAGTAGGGTTACATATTGAGTTGGCCCACACTTTGCAGCTGTAACAGCTTCAACCCATCTGGGAAGGCTGTCCACAAGGTTTAGAAGTGTGGCTGGATCACAAGACAGGCCTCAATGAATTACTTATCCTTTTACAAAGAAACAGCTGATATATACACTATATTGCCAAAAAATATTGGGATGCCTGCTATTACAAGCAGATGAACTTCAATGGCATCCTAGTCTTTGTCTATAGGGTTGCATACCAGTGCACAAAGCAAGGTCCAAAAAGACATGGATGAGGGAGTTTGGGGTGGAGGAAATTGACTGGCTTGACCTCAACCCACTAGAACACCTTTGGCATGAATTAGAGCAGAGATTGTGAGCCAGGCCTTCTCGTCCAACATCAGTGCCTGACCTGACAAATGTGCTTCTGGAAAAATAGTCAAACATTCCCATAGACACACTCCCAAACCCTGTGGACAGAATAGTTGAAGCTGTTATAGCTGCAAAGGGTGGGCAAACCCAATATTGAACCCCATGGACTAAGACTGGGATGCCATTAAAGTTATTAATGGGTAAAGAACTCCCCAAAACAAGTAGGCGGGACTTTTTAGGCTCATAGAGTGTGCAGACACATACTGAACAACAAGTGAATTAAAGTATTTTATTGGTACCAATATTTTAAAAAGTAAGGTAAAATACAGTACATACAATGATATTACATAGACTAAATGCATATATAAATGGCCACAGGGCGTGAATGTGATGTATCACTGTGCATTGTTGGAATAGGTGTATAAACCCACAACATGTTTCGGAGTTCTATATGCTCCTTCTTTAAGGTAGGTTTAAACAACTTTGGTAAATTTCTTCTATAAAATAAAACACATATTAGAGCATTTTCACAGATATCGTGCTGTATCCATAAAGCAGAAAAGATCAAGAGGCAAAAGCAAAAAACAGATGATGGAGGAATTACTCACATTGCCAAGGAGTAAACTCACGCAGCGCATGGCCAATCAATAAAAACAATATTGCAAGGAAAGGGGGGATAAGCGGGGGAGCAAAGCCACCCCACCCAGACTCTGGCTGGACCCACGGAAGGTTGCACGGTGATAACCTAGTATGGAACACAGGAGGCAAAGCATGAAAGAGGGGGTCAATATATAGTAATTTATATGTGTGTGTATATATATATATATATATATATATATATATATATATATATATATATATATATATATATATATATATATATATATATATATATATATATATACACATACACAAGTATAGGGACATATAACAGTTGACAGATAGGATGTAGTGAGTGCATAATGCACCAAGTTACCTCACAAAAGAGGGGGAGGAAGAAGGTCTGAAACCTCCTGAACAGCCAATTCTGTTGAATAGTATCGTATGACTGGTGCTGGTAGCACCATTGGACTTAAGAGTCAGTTCACAGGGGAAAGGTCCAAAGCAGCAACTGTAGTACAGGGAAGAAGTTATCTTAAGAGAAACAAACAAGTATACATGTGTAAAAGATATAAAAAGTATCACAAGGGGAGGGCAGATAGATATAAGATCTAACTCCCAAAACTGTATGTAAAAGCACAGAGGGTTAACCTACATACTTGCATGAGAACAATCCTTCCAGCCTGGTCGTACTGGATACATAAAAAAGAGGAGCTGTATATATATATATATATATATATATATATATAGTGGTAGTGTGGTACCCCACCAGTGTATGGACCCAGTATTTTCAACCAGGCGGGTTGAGGGGCTCCAGGGAGCGTGCAACGTTGGGAGGAAACTGACTTTTCAGTTTCCTCATTGTTTACTAAAATCTCTTTTGGGATCTGGAGCCCGGGGATTTCGTAGTGATCCGGGTGGGATGAAATCCCCAGTCCTGGGTCCAGATTTTGGGATTCACCAGCACACTGACTGATCAGGTGTGTGTTGGTCTATTTCTAGACACCTGACCATGGTTTTGGGCTCCACCCTCCCGAGGAGTCCAGGCAAGCAAGGGAGAAGCATGCATGTCTGCATGGTGTAGTCAGAAGTACCCAAAGCTGTGGGCTGAGCAGTAAGTGAGATTAAAAGAGGTACCGTCCTGGTATGTGATCTCTGTTATATGGCCAAGAGGGCTGAAGGGTAAAGCCTAAACGGCAGTACTGCTGACCATAGAGCCCTGAAATTGAGTTTCCAGTGTGGATTGGTCTCGCTAGCGGGTGCTACACTTGAGTTAAACAACCCCCAATATTACTATATATATATATATATATATATATATATATATATATATATGCAGAGGCCTCTGTATGGGTGGATCAAGTGGGGGGAGCAAGGTATGATGATTGGCCCCAGGTGTTCACAATGCTGAATGGCACTAAAAGAGTCATCTCCTAGTAACGGAGAGGGTGGCATCACCCCACATAGCTCCAGGGTGTGGGGTGTGGTGTGCGGAGTGACGCCATGTGCTCAGAACCCACCAACACAAATAAGCCATCAGAGCCAGTGGGTGTGACTGGTAATGCTGAAAGAAAAACAGTTGTCGGTTAGGCTGGAATGGCACACAAAGATAACATGGGTGCAAGCTGAACCCCCAACCTGGAAGAGGATGGCACAAGGAGACACTGTCCTAAGTGTCAGAGTATACCTGAACCCCACTGGCCCGGGCGTGTCGGGTGCAAAGACTACTGGGAAAATAAGACAGGCCTAGGCAGAAAAACAAAATTGCAATAAATAGAGGATGATGAGGTGGGGGAAAAAAATTTAATTAAAAGTGAAAAGGAATGTGGAATGTAAATAATTGTGAATACTGTAAATACAATGAAATGGAATGATATGTGAATGGAAATAATTATATAAAATTATATAAAAATATGAAAAAAAAGGGGAGGTATGTAAAGCCCCCTCGCTGCATGCACACCACTCCCAGGCTCCACCTAAAGGGTCATATATCAATCCCTCCAAAAAGGGCTTGTAATTAACGGTCTCAATGGGAACTGGGTATGTGGTGGCTTTAAGGAAGTGGATCCACCTCAGCTACCTCTGGAGGAGAAGTTTGTTCCAATCTCCACCAAGGGAAACTGGGGTGGATCCGATCAAATGCCCAAAATCTGACCCTAGTAGAACTCAAACGTGTCTACCGAGGGTTAATTCAGGATTGGCAGTTTGCATACTAAGTACATGCCTGTAAATTATTTTACATAGTTAATTTTTGGTCTTCCCAACATAGAAGGAACCACAACTGCAAATCAAGAGGTACACCACACCACAGGATTTGCAATTCACAAAATGTTTGGCCTTGAGCAAATGTCCATTTGGCATAACAATGGCTATTCCCGTATATGTATGTATCTGCATTGGATGCATTCTCCTCATGTGTGGGTATACATAATTTGTCAATGATTTAAAAAAAATGTATAGTGTCCTTGATATGGGAGGGGAGACATATTACATGTGGTCCCAGATGTTCATCAATGAGACAAATATTTTCCATCAAGGCTCCATTGCCGGAGACAATGGGTCTCCTGGGAGGTTTGCTGAGGCTTTTATGGGCCTTGGGAAGGGAATAGAAAGTTGGGATCTTAGAAAAATCAATGCGTATATAGTCCCACGTTTTTTTTTAGAGATAATCCCATTGGCAAAGGCACCATCCACAAATTCATAGAAAAGAGTATTAAATCTATCAACAAGTCTAAATGAAATGGTTCTATACCAATCTGCATTTCTAGGATTATTTTGTACATAACCATGTATTGTTGATTATCCATGACTACAATATTTCCACAGTTATCTGATGGTCTAATGATTAAGGAGAAATTATTGGCGAGGTCAATAAGGGCCTGTTGTTCACCTGATGTCAGATTATTTCTATGGTGAGATTGAACAGGTAGTTTCTCGATGTCTCTATATCCAAATTTTAAAAAAGTAGCTACATTGGGATTGGTGCTGGGTGGAGGGAAGCCATCAGATTTCTTTTTGAGTAGAGAGCAGATGGAGAGTGATGGTTCACAGGACTGGCCACACACCTGGAGGAGGTGCTCCACACAAATGCAATCTATCAATAAGTCTGATCGTTTTCCTCTAGAAGTGAAATTAATTGGTCAATGGCTTTCTGTTTCCTTTTGTTTGTGTGGGGAGTGGAACCATGTGCTATGATCTAAAAGCAAAACACTGTGTGTGGTGGAAAACTAACACTGCACATCACCCTGAACACATCATCCCCCAGTGAAACATGGTGATGGCAGCATCATGTTGTGGGGATGCTTTTCTTCAACAGGGATAGGGAAGCAGGTGGGAAGATGGATGCGGAAAAAATACAGAGCAATCTTAGTAGAAAACCTGTTAGAGTCTGCAAAAGACTTGAGACCGGGGTGGAGATTCACCTTCCATCAGGACAACAACCCTAAACATACAGCCAGAGCTACAGTGGAATGGTTTAGATCAAAGCATATTCATGCATTACACTGTCCCAGTCAAAGTCCAGACCTAAACCCAACTGAGAATCTGTGGCAAGACTTGAAAATTGCTGTTCACAGATGTTCTACATCCAATCTGACAGAGCTTGAGCTATTTTGCAAAGCAGAATGGGCTAAAATGTCACCCTCTTGATGTGCAAAGCTGGTAGAGACATCCCCAAGAAGAAAGAAAAAAGTAGAAGAAGGCAATATAGATACACTCAAAAACTTACAAAGGGAATATCAAATATATAAATACAGTAAATAAAAAAATGCTTTGATTTGGCAAGAAAAATAATAGTTGTTCTCTATATATGTTCTTTATTTATTATAGCCAGGACCAAAACTTTTTTTTTTTTTTGTCTTTCAAGGGTATATAAAATATGTTATATAAATATTATGTAGTCTTATATCCAGCCAGCAGGTGAAGCTCTAAAATCCTTTTCACACACTAAACAGTAAATTGTAGCTGTGCTGTTGTAAAACTCCTGCTGTGTATAAAGATCGATAGCTTAGTTCTAATAAATCAGTATTTTTTCATACAGTTATTCTTTAATTGCACTCCCATAGCAACCCTACCCAAGTCTTGTGTTTACCAGTCCCTACACTGCTTCTTTCATACATACATGAAAGAATCTCTATTTCTATGGAAAGGTTGTATATTATTTATCCCAGCAAGCCGCACAGTGAAGATTTCCATGCTCAAGAATTGAACAAGCAAAGTATGATCTTTCTCTAGGAATGAATCAAAATGAAGAGTGCATGCACAGGACCAGGGTGCAAAATTTCTACAAGCAGCTGTGCCACCACATTAGCAATAGCATGTTGGATTGGGAACAGGTGAGTATGAGACTAGCAGAGAGGGGCTGGGACACAATGTAAGCTGGATTCACACCTATGCATTTTTAGTGCTTTTTGCATTTTGCAGATTTGCACTGCAGTCCATTTAACATGGTTTCCTATGGAACACGTTCTGTAGTGCAAATCTGCAAAATGCAAAAAGCAGTAAAAATGCATAGGTGTGAATCCAGCTTACATTGTATCCCAGCCCCTCTCTGCTAAAGGTGCAAAGGTACAGTATAAGCCTGGATTCACACCTATGCATTTTTAGTGCTTTTTACATTTTGCAGATTTGCACTACAGAACGTGTTCCATAGGAAACCATGTTAAATGGACTGCAGTGCAAATCTGCAAAATGCAAAAAGCACTAAAAATGCATAGGTGTGAATCCAAACGAAAGATAATTGCAATGAAGGTTCACTTGCACTTTATATAACTTGCAAAAATCATACAAAACCTCTGATTTTGCTCATCTCGCAAAAATTTGTATTGGACGTGTTTTTCAATATGCAGACTTTATGCTTATATATTCTTACTTACACAGTTTCTGACTCATACTTTCATTATTAAAAACTGTTCAGGAGTAGAGGCTAATATCCATTGCTTCATTTTGATCACCTTTCTCAAAACATTTCAACCAAATCATTGATCCCTAGGGTCAGAAGGTTGTTAAAATATACATGACAGCTAAGGGGATTTTTTATTTTTAGTTCAAATAATTTTTATTTAGTTTAACCACTTGCCGCCCTCCATATAGCAAAATGACAGTGGCAAAGTGGTTTTATTATCCTGACTGGACGTCATATGACGTGATCAGGATATTAAGCCGCTGCGGCGATTGTTGTTGCAGGGTGTCAGTCTGACACACCGCAACTACGATCTCGGTAAAAAGTCTCAGACGGAGACTCTTTACCACGTGATCAGCCTTGTCCAATCACGGCTGATCACAGTGTAAATAGGAAGAGCCGTTGATCAGCTTTTCCTCACTCGCGTCTGTCAGATGCGAGTAGGAAGAGCCGATCGGCTGCTCCTCTGACAGGGGGGTTCTGTGCTGATTGATTATCAGTGCAGCCCCCCCGAGGATGCCAGTCAGTGCCCACAATGGATGCCAATCAGTGCCCACAATGGATGCCAATCAGTGCCCACAATGGGCATCACTGATTGGCATGAATTATTGTTTGACACTGATTGGCATCCATCAGTACAATATAATACAATACAATGCTGCCTATCAGTGCCCATCTGTGCCGCCTAGCAGTGCCCATCCATGCCGCCTAGCAGTGTCCATCCATGCTCATCCATGCCACCTATCCATGCCCATCTGTGCCGCCTATCCATGCCCATCTGTGTCAGCTATCAGTGCCAATTTGAGCCACCTATCAGTGCCCATCCGTGTCGCCCATCAGTGCCACCATTCAGTGCCCATCTGTACCGCCTATCAGTGCCACATATCAGTGCCCAGCAATGCCACCTCATCAGTGCCACTTCATTGGTGCCCATCAGTGCCGCCTTATCAGTGCCCGTCAGTGCAGCCCCATCAGTGCCCATCAGTGAAGGAGAAAACGTACTTATTTACAAAGTTTTGAAACTGAAACAAAAAAAAACATATTTTTTTTTTCTAAATTTTCGGTCTTTTTTTATTTGTTTAGCAAAAAATTAAAAATGCAGAAGTGATCAAATACCACCAAAAGAAAGCTCTATTTGTGGGGAAAAAAATAAAAGAATAAAAGAATTTGGGTACAGTGTAGCATGACCACGCAATTGTCATTCAAAGTACAACAGCGCTGAAAGCTCAAAATTGGTCTAGGCAGGAAGGTGTTTAAGTGCCTGGTATTGAAGTGGTTAAACATAGAAATATGACATAGGGAGTACAAGAGATCACACTTAAAGATGATATAGATGCTTCTGTAGATGACCTTTTTTAGGCAAACAAGTGTGATACAATCTTATATGGTAAATTAACATGTATTAATAAAGCCTGTCACAGAGAAAAACACAACTAGCCTTCCTCAATGTTCTCTTATTCATCAGGGTTTTTTGAAAAATTCTTTTTGAAGCAATGTTTTACTCACCTAATATTGGTTCTGTGTGTTTCTTTGGAGCCTTTTCTGGGTGCGGGAGACTGGTGTCCATGCCAGTCTGTCCCTGCAGGTCCCCTCTTGTTGATGTCATCGCTATCACTGTAGTCTTCTCTTCTGGGTCCTGAGAAGACCCTAATGCTGGACAGTGATGTTGAGATCGTATTTAGAGACTGGTGCCCATGCCAGCATGTGCCTGCTGGTCACCTCTTGCTGATATCATCACTGCGATATTCTCTTCTGGGTCCTGAGAAGACTCTAATGCTGGACAGTGATTTGGAGATCTTATGTAGGACCCTGCTTGTTGGAGGGTGGCGGTGCATTTTCTAATTTGGCCACTAGGTGGTGCCCCGATAGAATATATATGTTTAAGCTAGTGTGGGTGGGCACAAGGCTGGAGTAGGTAGTAACAGAAGAAGAAGCAGCTCCTGACTGCCTTGGCCCCCTGAGACTTGTCGGGGCCTACTTGCTCAGTATGTATCCCTATCAGTGAGAGGTAGCCCCCAGCTGGGGAAACCTGGAAAGGTCCCATGACCCATAAAGGAGGAATAAGGACAGGAGATATTGGACTTCTGTTAAAGGAAGTGCTGAAGAACTGCATGAGAAGAGCCTATGTCATATATTGGAAAGTTGTTCTGTTGAATTTTCTGAACCCGTTTTTACTATTACTTCCATTAAGTTATTTAGTAAACACAACACAACAGTCTGGTGTCTCCTTCAATTAAACTAAACTAACCTTGAGAAATCTGGTTTTGCTGGCAAAAGGCAGCAAGAGTGAAGCAACTCTAAGTTAATACACCTTCTATAGGAGTGGGGATTCACACAGGTAAACAAAGAACCTTGGTAGGTTTGTGGTGCCCATAAAAGTCACGTTGAGCCCAGGTCAGGTTGGACCTGCTTTCATGCTTCTTGTACATAGAAGAAGAAATAAGTCCTGGGACCAGAACATCATGTGACCAGAGATTTAGGTTAGTAAATTGGGCATTTAAGTATGAATAAATTTATTTTCTATGACAGTGAATTAGTTAGAGGAGGGTGGAGGGTGAAGGGTAAATGATCAGGAGCTTGAAAAGTAGCTTCAAAACATGATCTGAGGATACAATTTGTGAAAAAGGAACCTCCCAACAAAACTTAGAGACACCACGCAAATCAAGCCTCTGAAGCTTTCCTTTGCCTTGTATATAGACAAATATGTTACAAAACGTGTGACTCTGAAACCCAAGCTTGCTCGCTATGTATAGTAATAATTTCATTTGTTCTGTTTGCTATAAGGAATGTATTTGGAAAATAGACGTATAGTATTATGTAAAGGAAATTGTAGACAAGCAGCATTCATGCAACAGAATATACCAAGCTATTATTGTGGAGATATAAATCAGCAGATTTTTGTGTGACTGTGAATATAGATAGAAACAGTTATTTGCTAGGGTAGAATAGTCTTACAATTGTGCCGCAAAGATAGAAGACATTAATATGTAGTAGGAGTTATATTACGTTATGCCTGCTCAAGGACAAAACATAGATATTATCTTTAAGGACTGTAGGAAAAGGAATCAATTTGTTAGGGAACCGGTATAGGAAAAAATTGACTTCATGTATTGGGAATAAACTTTTTTTTTTAATGTGCTTAATGCCTCCAATATAGGACTGGAAAAACCTTTAACAATACAATATTAGTTGCTACAATCCCAATCTCAAAAACGTCAAATGAATGCAATGAGCTTTGAACAATAAACTGAAGCTAGTGTTTACTTTCAGCATATAGTGTAATACTGGATAAAAGAGGAGAATGGTGTTAGTTTGTAAGTGAAGACAGAAAATCACACTTTACTGTAGCAATTAGCAGTGTACCAAAATTTAGTTAAAGTGCAATCATAGGCATCCGGGGAAAGCCAATGAGGCAGTTACTAATACTATCAATTGAACACAGCTGGGGATAGTTTACACTAAGTTAGACAATGTGAGATCTTATAAACTTGATAGGCAGTGAGAAGACTTCATGTTGTCTCCTCAATGCCTGTTTTTACCTCTACAAACCAACATCACAGGGATGCAGTGCCATTTTGATAATATGGTTGTATTTGGTGTTGCCTTTGAATCTTAAGGGAGAGCAGCTAGGGGGCAGTGAAAATACAGCTCAACCATGTGTTTGTACTGGTTCCCAACCTGGAATGGAAACAAACCCAAAATGTCATAGAATTGTAATGTTCATACAGTTTATCTACAGTAGATTTAAACCTAATGATTAAAATTTCATATAAGCTTTGTCATGGTAATGTAATTTCAAATGTTATAAAATAAATGAAATTTATAATACCTCATATAGTACAGTGCAGTCATACATACTGTACCTCTCAATAAAAAAAAACATTTAACATGATCCTAATAACATAGGGGTTGATTTAATAAAACTGGAGAATGCAAATCTGGTGCAGCTCTGCATAGTAACCCATCACCTTCCAGGTTTTATTGGCAAAGCTTAATTGAACAAGCTGACGTTAGAAGCTGATTGGCTACCATGCACAGTTGCACCAGATTTTTCACTCTCCAGTTTTATGAAACTGTAAATAAATATACAAATAAAATGGGGTGATGTGCTTCTAAATAGTGATCCTCTTGATGAAGTCACTATAGCGACAAAACGCATTGAGGCGGAGCCACAGTGTGGGTAGAAGGTGTCTAGGAGCTTTAGTACACACAGAGAAAGTCGGATGTTGATGATATATTATTGCACTGTGCTATAGGGGGTATTATTGGTTTAATTTTATATTTTTTACAGTTATTAAGTACAACGGGTTGGTTGTTTCTTTTTATTTCAAAAGTTGTTTTTAATCTTGTTAAAATATGCATCTTTGGTGGTGCTGCTATAAACTTTTTTGTTCAGGTACTTCCTATTGTCTCTAAATTGTGCTCCCGTGTTATCAACCTGTTAAGCCTCATGCACATGGGTGTATTGAAAAATTCCTCTAAATGCTGGATCTTTCTGCTAGGAGCTGGCAGAAAAATTCAGCATAAAAATTGTCCAGCATTTAGCATGTACATGCGTTTATGCGCATGGGGTTTAGAGGCAAATACACATAAATCCTTCTATTGGCTAGAGTGTTCAGTTATGTTGCTTATGTGCATTTGTGTGTTTATTTGCATTTACATGTGTTTATGTGTAAAAAGCACCAAAAGCACTTGTAAGCACGCTTAAGTCTAAAATATGCAAATACACATCTCCAGGAATGCAAATTGAGGCATTTTTTATAAGGCCCTGATTGCTGCGTGCAAGTATGTGCTTAAACGCCTGAATGTGCATGAATACATTAGTAATGATCTAAAAAGGGCAGCCAGCTAGTCACAGAGGCGAATAGAGACCAGGTCATCTCTGTTCGCCTCTATGGGCTTGGAGGACCGGAGCAATGTCATGATGTCACTTCTGGTCTAGGGCAGAAGTAAACATTTATTTTTTTTGTTGATCTTTTGCTTTTAAAGGTAAAGGAGAGATCTCTCCATTAAGAGAACCTGTCATCCTTATTTACATTACAAGGGATAAAAACAAGAGGCAGAGAATTTGTGGCAACCTTGTACTTTCATGGTACGGTAAAGACTCACAAAAAATGTTTAAAAAAAAGTATACATTTATTAGGAAATATCAATATATCAATATAATGACAGTTGAATAACCCTGAAGAGGACTGGAATAAAATATATGCATCCATCCATGTGAGGTATTAGGCCCCTTTCACACGGGTGGCTGTTCTGCCGCTCTTAAAAGCATGTTTTGTTATTTTGAAATTCAGAGAATCCTGGCACAGCATTCACTTGCAGTTGTACATTGTGATTAGCTGCCTTTAGCTGCCTTTAGCTGCGTTTAGCTGCGTTTACATGCGGCTACGTATAGCTGCGTTTGGAAAATTCTTGTCATTTCTGACATGCTTCCTATTGTTTCTCTTTCCTTGTTGCCACTGCTATCTGCAGGAGAAATCGTACACTGCGATTACCTGCAGTTATGTGCAGATAGCTGCAGTAAATCGTTTCTGGACGCAGTCAACTTTATTTTTTCTATCTGCACAAAACCGCATGTAACAAAATGTCACTAAATGCAGTGTGTGAATGGGGCCATAGGAAAGCATTGTGTGCATTTAGCTGCGGTACATAACGCCATCTGTCTGCAGCTAAAAGCACAATTCTATCTGCCTGTGTGAAAGGGTCCTTAGATATTCTTCCCTTCCCATTTCAACCTCCTCATGTTTTGCGGCGAACTGCTTCTTCAGGAGTATAATTCAGAGTTTTGTTTCTATAAAAAAATAAAAAAAATAAAACATGTATATAAACAATCTTACTTCGATGGAAACAGGTAAACCCATTAGGATTGCAAAAATAGAAAAATGAACCACTCACTAACTGCTATAGAAGTGAAACACCCCATGTATGTAATGCAACCTATAAACCTAATACTTGTATGTAATGTTACCCATCAAAAATGCATTGCCAAAAACAAGAGAGGGCACAAGGAACGCATTGACAGCGCTGACACAGACCACCAGGCTCCTCAAGGCCCCAAGGGGCAATTTTGTGTGTGAGTGTGGGAACCAGGCGAGGTAAAAAGCATAAAATGGCTGTCAAGAGTGGAACAAGAGGTAAGTATATATAAAAAGCACAGCACATCATCAAAATGATTGCTGATGCAATGTATTACAAGGTACACAGACTCCCTGGACCCATATATGCAAATAGCCTGAATAGAAAAATAAATAAATATATATATATATTTCTGGTTGGAGCCCTATGGCCTATAGGGATATGGATAACATTCAGAGTTAACATAAAACTTACCACATGAAATGGACCTGAAAGTGTGCCTTGGTCTAACGTACGGTATACCAAAATAAGGGGGCATACTCTAGATAAGAAATGAGGAATGAAATTAAATAAAATATGAAATTAGATAAAATGAGTAATCTCTGAGGAGTATAAATACTTTGAGAAATGCCCTAAAAAGGGAATGGGAGGGTGGGCATCATGCACAGGAAACCGACAAAGACCACAGGCTAACAAGCTGGTTAAATACCCCCCGGGCTCCTCCCAAAAATTCAGGCCACCATACTGGCCTTCTTATTTATGGTTGGAGCCCTATGGCCGATACAGATATGGATAACATTCAGAGTTAACATAAAACTTACCACATGAAATGGACCTGAAAGTGTGCCTTGGTCTAACGTACGGTATACCAAAGTAAGGGGGCAAAAACATTCAGGTAGGGGATAGTTCTTTATTAATTTGAGTTTGATGATTGAGTGAGTTTAGTAAATGCCTGAGCCATTTCCACTTGCGGATTGGGGATGTACCAGGCGAAACAGGCAGACTTCCACCTGCCTAGTCTTTTAATGACATGGTCTGGGACCCATAATGGGATGCTGTTGAGGCTGCCCTAATGTGGAAAAAGTGACCGAAGTACTGGTTAGGGTTCAGGTGAAAGTTGTGGAGAAGTACCCTCATGTGTTTCATGAACTGACAGGTACTCAAGGGCTTGTCAGGAAAGGAAAAAGGGGACTGGAGTCCGGCTGTTCGGGCAGTAGTGTCAACAGTTGGTTGAGTGTGGCAACTGGACACCTGCTATTATTGGTTCTGTAAAGGTGGATGTCTATCCCGGAGCCTACTTGCTGGGTTTTTAGAAACCGCTAGATGAAGGACGAAGTGATATTTGTAGCGGACTAAGTGATGTCTACATAGCGCTTGGCCTGCTGGATTGCTGCAGGTGAACTCTCCAGGTTGCAATAACCCGTAGTAGGCCAAATACCTGGCTGCTTGTAGGACCATACTGGGGGGAGACCAAATGGAGAGGTAGTCAGGATGGTCGACATACCCCTAAGAATGTCACCTGTTTGGGTAAACGTTTGGCGCTGATCACCGGTTGAAGTTTATGGACGTCACGTAGCATGGCTCGAATTGCATGGGACGTGAATAAGGAAGGTTTGCGGGGTCCCGTAAGGACAAGAAATGTTGAATGCCAGCTAGGAATAGCCAAATAGTGTTGTGGAATAGGGCCAGCTGGGTATGACAGTATGAGATAAAGGCCAGTATCCGCTTGAAATTTTCAGTTTCCTAGGAGTGGTGTGTCAGGAATTTGTTGAAGGCCCTCCAGGCTGTCTCGTAGGCTTTGAGGGTGTTGCGAGAGAGTGAGACATTGATGAGCTGGTTTGCTGTTTGCAGATGTTGTGCTAATCGAGGGTCAGCTGAGATCAAGCAAGGATAGTGGCTGATACTGGATCGGCTCTGTGCACTTGTTCAAAAGGAGGTGTAGTTAAAACGTGACAGCGCATCTGCTGCAAGGTTTGCGCTTGCACGGGAACAAATGTACAGTAGACGTTGAACTGAATTTGTAATGACAGTTGTACCAGCCTACGCAGGAAGGACATGACTGCAAGGGATTTAGACCTGCCTTTATTAATGATCTCGGCTGTGGCTTGGTTGTCGGTGGTGAAGGCCACAGTTTGCCCTGTCCCTCAAAGAGGGAGGAAGTCCGGGTAAACCCGTGGTTTAGAAGTATCTCTGTAGGCCATGGTACTGTAAACAAATGGTGGCCAAAAATTGCAGTGAAGCCTGTGGAGGCTGCTGCATCTGTCACTACCTGGGGTGATAGGGGCGACATAGACGGTATAAACATTGATATACCGATCCACGTAGTATGGAACCTTCCAACATTGATAGATCCGCAGCGTCTAACTTAAGGATCTGACAGGGGTCCTGTGTCTTGGAGAGGAAGACTAGGAAGCGTGACATAAAGATCAACCCTGGGGAATGACCCATATTGCAGAATTGAGCATTTTCAAAAGAGACTGAAGCTGCTTCTTGGTACAACCCTGTGTATGGGTGAAGTGTTTGAGAGCTGACCTGATGGGGTCAGCTTGTCAAGGGGTAAGCTGGCCTGCATGGAGTTGTTAATGCAAAAGAGGTTAATGTAGAGCTCGGGTTCCGGATTGTTGAGTTTTGGAGACCGTAAGCTGAAGGACGTAATGTTTTTTTTTTTTTTTTTTTTTTATAAAAACGAGTCAGGTGGTGTCTGTATGGTACCTGGCTGCCAGTGCCACTAATGATGAATTCGCTAGGCCGTAGAAAACCGTAAAGGGCCAGGTAGATGGCCGCTAGGATGACAAGACTGGGAAACGTACGAGGATATTATACATGACCCTAAAGATGGCAGTTGTGATGGGTAAACGGTTGCCGTTGGCTATGGGCTGATGCTTCTGGATGCCAGGTAGAGGAGATCTTACTGTATGGGCCGTAAACAGAGACTGCTCTCCGGGGTCCTGTAAGGATAGAAATGCTGGACGCTGGCTAGGTATAGCCTGATAGTGTTACGAGAAGAAGCCAGCTGCGTGTGGCAAATTCGATATCTGTTGCAGGACGGAAGCTGAACTCAACTGTCCTAAGGGAGGTAAAATAAAATACGCGTAAGTACAGTTCCAAAGTTCTGCTAAACACAGTACCTACACATTAACAGCGCTCTAAAATGAAATATACACCATGCATATATATACACTATGGAAAAAAAAGGAATCCAAAGAATGGAAAAGTTCATAAAGAGGGGTGTTTGTGATCCAAAAGCCCTTAGGTTTGATAGGAGAGTCTTCTCACAGAATACCCAGCACACCATGCATATAAAGACCAGCCTCGTGTGTATATATATATATATATATATACATACATGGTGTATATTTCATTTTAGAGCGCTGTTAATGTGTAGGTACTGTGTTTAGCGGAACTTTGGGACTGTACTTACGCATATTTTATTTTATTTCTATTATTATCATAACAGCAGCTGTTTGCAAAAAGAGAGTATTTGTCCTGTTGTGCGCTTGGATCAGTTTCCAGTAATATGCTGGCTTGTTTCAATTTGTAAACAAGTCACTAGTAGGCATGATGGGTGATGTCAATGATCAAATATGCTTTCCTATCAAAACCCCTATGTTGTGCTTTGATGCATACATGAAAACAGAGATCTACTTTTTTGTCCAGTGTATGTCATTGCGCTACATATACTGTATTTGAACTTGCACTGTATAAATAATCAAAAACTTCTGCACATGCGTTAACGCGTGTTAAAATAGATAGGTGTGAACGGACCCTTAAAAAAAGCTGCCTACATACTGCACTCCAAATTAATGTTTGCAGTACAGGCTAAGACCCATTTTAACTATGCCATCAGTTTTTCTAATGTTTTTTTTAGTCCACCTTACTCCATTGGTAACCTGGTGATCTTAAAAAAATTTTTTTTTTTTTTAAATATTCCTTTATATGCACTGTGTTCAGGCGAGGCGCTTCATTTACAGGATTTTTACCTGCCTTGTGGCGCATTCCATCGCGCCGTACAACTTCCGCCCATAGTATCACTACGGCTGGTGCTTTGTTCTTGGAGTTAAGACGCTATTGAAGTCAGAAGCTCCATGGAATGCACGGCCCAAGCAGGGACCGGTAAGTAAGGCTGCAAAATAGGTGAACTGCAAGCGCCATACTTAGTGCTCACAGTCCACTCAGCTGTGTTAAGAAACCGAATGACTATTCACATTCTTAACACTGAACCGCCTCTCCACCAATCAGATGCTCGGGTCTGTTACCTGTCACCTAATTGGCTGAAACAACAGGTGCCGCTATTGGACGCCTATCAGGAGGCAGGAGACGCATGAAGAACACCGCTCATCGCTGTCACATGCTGCCCCACAGACACAGGGCAAGTGCTGGTCAGACAGCGAGCAGGCGGGGGGCAAACTGGCAGCATGTAATGGGCACACTGGCAGCATTTAATTTGCACACTGGCAGCAGTTGATGGGCAGTGGGCACACTTGCAGCATTGAATGGGCACACTGGCAGCATATGATGGGCAGTTTTGCACACTGGCAGCATATGATGGGCACACTGGCAGTGTTTGGCACAGTAGCTGCATTTGATGGCACAGTGGCAGCGTTTGAGGGGCACAGTGGCAGTGTTTGAGGGGCACAGTGGCTGCAATTGATTTTTTTTTTTCAAAATGTTTCAGTTTGTTTGCGCCCCCCCCCCCCCAAAAAAAAAATTTGAGCATCAGCTGCCACTGGTGGAGAAGGATGTGGATGTCCTGGTAGATCATAAACTTAAGATTAGCATGCAATGTCAAGCTGCAGTTTTTAAAGCTAGCAAAATACTTTCTTGTATTAAAAGAGATAAAACTCAAGAAATAGAGATATCATTTTGCCCATGTACAATCTTTAGTGGGACCTCATCTGAAATATGCAGTTCAATTTCGGGCAACAGTTCACAAAAAGGATATTGAGGAACTGAAGAAAATGCAGAGAACGGTGACCAAACTGATAAGTGGCACGGAGGAGCTCAGCTATTAGGAAAGATTAGAGGAACTGAATTTATTCTCTCTTAGGAAGAGAAGATTAAGAGTGGTTATGCTTACCATACAGTATATAAATACATAAGTGGTCCATATAGTGATCTTGGTGTAGAGTTATTCATTTTCAGATTAATACAAAGGGCAAGGGTGCACTCTACATCTGGTGGAAAGGAGCATGATGGCCTGATTCACACCTATGCATTTTTAGTGCTTTTTACATTTTGCAGGTTTGCACTGCAGTCCATTTAACATGGTTTCCTATGGAACACGTTCTGTAGTGAAAGTCTGCAAAATGCAAAAAGCACTAAAAATGCATAGGTGTGAATCAGAGATAAAAGTAGAACTATAGGTAAACCTTTTTTTCATTTTGGATAGAGTAAGAAAGGGCTATAACCCCTGCCAGTTTATTTTTCACCATCTGTGTTCCATTGCAGTGATTTTACTTCACTACATGTCCCACAGCTAAACAGAAATTAAGAGGAAATCCCTGAAAATTAAAGTGGTTTGGTACCTAAAAATGAAAGTTCATGTTATTAAAATCAACAGATAGCATACTTACCTAAACGAACCCTGAAAAAAAAAAAATTATTTACTTACCTTTTATTTCAAATGTTTCAGCTGACTTCCGGGTTGTCCTCCCGTGGGAGTAGGCGCGGCTATCGTCCTCGCAATGGTCCCTGGGAAATTTCCCAAGAATCCATGGGGGACAATGAAAGTTTTTCTTTCCTTGTCACTGCTCTCACTGAGCATGTGCAAGATGGAGCGGAGCATGCTGGGAGCCAGACGTCATCATATACCAGGAAGTAAATGCCTGTGGGCTTCAGACGCCCACAGTTAAAATGGAAAACGCCAGAGCAGGTTTTTATAAGTCATCCTGAGGAAAAGATTAGTCGCGCCGGGGGTCAAATAAACGCCGGATGTGGATGCCAATCGAAGGTAGCACTCGCCCACCAGTGAGACAGGTAAGAAAAAAAGAAAAAAAGAGCGGAATCCCGCTTTAAGGGAAGGTTTTCTATTTGTGTGTCTTTTTTTTTTTTTTTTTTTACAATAACGTTTTATTGATCAAATTCAGAAAACACAAAGATAACATCAGAGTTCAAATCAATATGCAGCCAATACAGGGCACAAAATGACCAGTAACAGTATGCAGAAACTAAGACAAATTAAAGCATAACATAACACAAAGTACCACCAAGCTTGTATAGGCTGTCTGATCATACTTGTTTCATTGTTATTTAATTGTAGTTTATTTTACGTTGTTTTAGTGTCTTCCATTCAAAAAGGAATAATTGAGGAATAATTGAGGGGTTGGGTGGGGGATGGGAAAGTTGGGGGAAGGGAAACACAAAGAGAAACAAAGGGAGATAGAAGAGAGAAACATGAAGGGTAAAAGAGCAGAAAGAGGCGTAGTAAAGTAGACAGAGTTTACAGATTGGGCCACCCTACGGCCCTGCGAGTCATCTCTCAGTCATACCAACCAGGGGTGAGATTCCAAGCCTTAGGGCACATCTCAATCTCAACCGCCGAGCATTCACCCTGTACTCAAATCCCGAAAAGCAGCAGAATACTTAAACTGGACCCATGGGGACCAAGTCTTGTGAAATTTATCCGCCGTGTCTTTAGCTGTAGCAAGCATCTCCTCCAGAGAGAAAATATGGTTAACTGAGTGTACCCACTCCCTGACTGAGGGTACCGTAGTTAGTTTCCAGTATTTAGGAATCAGGGATTTGGCCGCTATCAGCAGGTACTTAGTCAAAGATCTGTTGTATCTGCCCAGCGGCATGTCTGATATGTGCAAGAGACAACACTCCGGTGAAAGAGTTAGCGTGGTGTTAGTAATATTAAGAATTAAATTGCAGATCTCGCCCCAGAAGCTAGCTATCCGGGGGCAACTCCACCAAACATGCAGCATGTCTCCCGCTGCCTCCCCGCAGCACCAGCAGAGGTCAGAGGATGCCGGATACCAACTCTTAACTTTGGTCGGGGTAGCGTACCATTGTGAGAGTAATTTGTATGCGTTTTCCTGTAGCCTGGTGCTTATAGTGCCTTTGTGGGCAAGGATACATGCATTGTGCCACTGTGCATCCGTAAAACGAGTCAGGAGGGCCTTCTCCCTTGCATCCCTAAATCTGTCCGACTCCGTGTGGATCAGCTGCTGGAGACATGCGTACATAAAGGAGGTCGTCTTCTCCAAGGGGGCGCCCTGGAGGCAGATCTTCTCAAAGGGTGTAGGGTCCCTAAGCACAGCCTCCCTCCGCACAGGCGCCAGGAGATAATGGCACGCCTGCCTGTATTTCCAAAACGATAATGTTGCCGGAGGGAGGCTACCTATGAGGTCATCAAAGGGAAGAATCTTTCCCCGCCGTACCAGGTGTGAAGCTAACAACGGGGAGTCAGCAGTGTGTGAGAAGTCATTTGTGGACAGTCCCGGGGGAAAATCCGGATTGCCCCGGAGAGGTGTTAGAGGGCCAGGGGAAGAAGTAAAGTCATGGTGTGAGGTCAGCTTATGAAAAATCCGCAACGAAGCCCCAATGAGAGGGTGTTGTGATAATTCCCTAGGGCATCTGGCCTTCGGGATCCAAGGGGTGAATCGCAATGGAGATCTAGACACTCCCTCTTCTATTGAGATCCAGTCTTTGCTATCTGCATGACAGTTCCAGTCAACTATTCTGGCTAGATGGGTGGCATAGTAATACAGTTTGAAATTCGGGAACCCCATCCCGCCTGCTGCCTTCGGTTTTGTCAATAGGTGTAAACTAATGCGCGGTCTTTTTTGGGCCCATAAGAATTTCCAAAGTAAGGATTGTAACTGTTTAAAAAAGGCGACTGGGAGTTCGATGGGCAAAGTGTGAAATAGGTAAAGAAGTCGTGGGAGTGTTATCATTTTAATGAGTGTGGCCCTTCCAAACCATGAAAAGAGGCCCCGCGACCACCTAGTCAGGTCTAGTTCAATCTGCCTCAACATGGGCTTAAAATTAAAAGAGAAGATCTTGCTTAACTGTGGAGTAAGTTTGATGCCCAGATATGTCAAGGCGTCCGTCACCCATTTAAATGAGGTATTCGATTGGGCCTGCACCAACACGTCAGGGAGGAGCGTTAGATTCATGGCCTCTGACTTAGTATAGTTAATCTTGAGGTTTGAAATGTAGCCGTATACCAAAAAGGCCTGCAACAGGTTTGGGATCGAGGTATGCGGGTGGGTCAGAAAAAACAATAAATCATCCGCATAAGCAGCGATTTTACAAATTCTCTGCCCCACGGGAAAACCTGAGATGGAGGGTGTGTTGTTAATCGTGCGAATGAATGGCTCTAGGGTGAGGATAAACAGAAGCGGGGAGAGGGGGCAACCCTGCCTCGTCCCGTTCCTAATCTGCACTGGATCAGACAGGGTCCCATTGATCTTCAATTGGGCAGTCGGATTTTGATAGAGGGAGGAAATCTAGGAAAGCATGCTGGGGCGTAGCCCCACATGAGTGCATGTAGCAAATAGAAAATCCCAAGCCACTCTGTCGAAGGCCTTCTCCGCGTCCATGGACAGGAGAAGGCCCCCAAACCGAGCATTCTGACAGTGGTGGATTAGATTCAAAGCCTTCGTTACGTTGTCCCTGGATTCCCTCCCTGGCATAAACCCTGCCTGATGCGGGCCGATCAATTGGGGCAAAAAGTATCTCAGTCGGTTTGCGATAATATTAGACAACATTTTTAAATCTAAATTAAGTAGGGAAATGGGACGGTAGCTAGCACAGACCGTGGGGTCCTTCCCCGGCTTGGGGAGCACCGTTATATAAGCTCCCAAAAAGGTCGTAGGAAGTTGATGGGGCTCTCTTAATGAATTGAGGGTTCTCAAGAGTGGTTTTTCTAACAGGTCCGAAAAAGCCTTGTAGTAGTGCGCCGTCAGCCCATCAGGGCCAGGACTCTTACCCGGTTTAAGGCTTTTTATCGCCCCCAATAGTTCCTCCGAGGTGACCGGACCCTCCAAGGAATCTGCGTCATCAGGAGAGAGTGTAGGCATGCCACTCTGAGACAGATAATCCCGGATGATATGGCCTCTCTTCCCGAGCAGCCCCCCAGGTTTATGCTGAGGTGGGATATTGTAGAGGTCACTATAAAACCGGTGAAAGCTGTCGGCAATCTGATCCACACGGTTCGTCAAAGAGCCGTCCGCCTTCTTAATTGCCAAAATATTATTGGCGAGGGCAGCCTCCTTAACCGCCCTGGCCAATAGCCTACCCCCCTTGTCGCCATGTTCATAGTATATTTTTTGTTTTAGAAAAAGGGTGCACTTACTCTTGGTCTCTAGGATACCTTTCAGCTCCGACCTCGCCTCAAGCAATTCCTGGGCCACTAAAGTAGCCCGGGACTGCTTATGTTGGGACTCAAGCTGTGCAATTCTTGAGGTTAGGGCAGCTATCTGAGATTCCGCCTTCCGTTTACGGGACACCCCTGCTCTGATAAACTCCCCCCTCATTACAAACTTGTGTGCTTCCCAAATAGTCAGGGGTGAAAGCTCCTCCGAGACATTTTCTCGGAAATAATTACGGAGGGCGTCCGTTAGCGTCGGGAGTAGTTCAATGTCAGTCAATAGTGAGGGGTTCAGTCTCCACGTGCAGAGTCTAGGCCTCAAGTCAGAATGCGTCAGGGAAACCGAAACCGGAGCATGGTCCGAGAGGGTCTGGAGACCAATATGAGAGCTCTTGGCATTCAACAGATCCCGCTGCGTAATAAAGATGTAGTCAATACGAGTGTACTTATCGTGAGGTGCCGAGTAGCAAGTAAAGTCCCTACCAGTAGGGTTGAGAGTGCGCCAAGTGTCTATTAAAGTCAGAGAATGTAACACCTGTTTCACCTGTTTCAAAGTACGGTAAGTTAAGCTTGATTTACCAGTGGAAGTGTCCTGAATCGGGTTAAGTGGAACATTAAAGTCCCCCCCCAGTAAAATGCAGCCTGTAGCAAAGCTCTTTAGTTCACCTACTACTCGCCTACAGAAGGATACGTGTGCACTATTGGGGAAATAAACGTTGGCTAGCGTTAAGGGCGTAGAGCCCCACATGCCCTTTAGGAACAAGTATCTGCCGTCGGGATCTGACAGCTGTTGAGTGACCTCAAAACCCGCCGACTTGTGGAGGAGAATCGAGACTCCTTTCGTTTTCGCTTGCGGGTTTGTTGCATGAAACACCCGTGGGAAATTTTTGTTAAATAACCTAGGAATGTGACTAGATCGGAAGTGTGTCTCTTGCAAATATACAAACATGGGTTTTACCTTATTCAACTCCCGGAGGATGGAGATGCGCTTTTCAGGTATGTTTAAGCCACGAACATTGTGCGATATCAGAGTCGGGCAGGGGCCCAGCATCGAGTATGCCATGGTCGAGAAATCAAAACCCTCCGAGGGCGGCTCACTCTGTAGAGATAAACAAGAAGGCGAAGCAGTGAGAGATGACAGTAGAGAGAAAGGAGAAGGAAAGATGGGGAGAAATCAGGAGAAGAGAGAGGTACAAGGACAAAAATGAGGGTAGGATAAGGTGGGAGAACGTCCTGTACTCAGGGCGTATCAATTGGGGTGAGTTCTTGCCTGCAGATCTCTGAGCTGCAAGCCGAAAAAAGAGCAGGGAGCGGTACACGCAGCAAAAACCTAACTATACTGCTATGCCCTGTTTGTGGGGTACGTGGGAGGAACACCACAGAAGGGGTAAGTGTTCACAGTGATACGATGAAAATGGCCCCAGTTGTAACAATAAGGAGAATCCCTTAACAAAAAGGTGCATAAAAAGAAATAAAAAAAAAGAAAAAAGGGAATAATAATACAAAAACACAGAGTCACCATAGGGGAGACTCACAGACCCTAATTTAAAGCATAACAAGGCAAAATAATATTTCCTGGCCGGAAATTAGCAGCCACTAAGTGGCGGGACATGCAACCTAGAGCTGTTAACTCAGAACAGCCCCAAAAAAAAACAGAAAAAGAAGAAAAAACACATCGTGTCCCTGGAAAACCTCTGGGCAATCACCAGCCAAAACGATCAAAAAAATTGGGCAAAATTAATGGCGTCCCACTGGTCCCTCAAGCAAGGTCCCGGCTCCTGGACTGCCGTGCAGGAAACTGAAGGCGGCCCCCGTTCCAGCTCCCATCCTGCCGAAATCCGGAAGCTCCTCTGGGAGCCTGAGTAAGAGTTGTCTCCCATTAAAAGTAGCCTGTAGGGCAAACGGAAAGCGCCATTTGTAAACAATGCCCCTCTCTCGCAATACTTCCAAGAGAGGACGTAAGGCCCTCCTGTTATGCAGGGTGATGGGTGACAAGTCCTGAAAAAGTGTCAAATCACTATCATTGAATTGGATACGGTCATTCTTCCTTGCTTGGCTGAGAATCTCCTCCTTCAGAGGAAAGTTCTGGAGGCAGCATATGATGTCTCTCGGTGGGGCAGTGTCTGACGGTCTCGCTCGCAGGGCCCTGTGCGCCCGTACAAATTCAATAGGGGTATCGGCCGGGTTCTCCAGCAGGTTGTTGAATATGGAGCGTAGGGCCGAGGGTATCTGGTCGGGGGCCACCGCCTCTGGAACCCCCCTCACTCGAATGTTACACCGCCGACCCCTGTTATCGAGGTCTTCAAGGTGCCTGTTGATGGAAATTAAATGCGCAGTACGTGAGGCCGTTGTAGCTTCCAGTCTGTGTACCGCCTTGTCTCTCCTATCCTCAGCCCTCTCCATGGTGGCCATTTTTTCGTTCAGTGAGAGGAGATCAGCTTTAAGGTCGGTAATAGCAGAGAACAGGGTATTCTTAATGTCTGATGCTATGGCGGTCATGTCGCCCAGCGTTAGAGGGTGGTCAGGGTTGCCGTTCCCGCTTACCAGGTCGTCCGCGGTACCTTGGGAACCGTCGCTCATCTCCTCCTCGTCGCCTCGTAGCTGCGCCATCTTGCGCGGAGTGGAGCGGTCAGAGCGGGCCTGCATAAGGAACAAGTCCTGTATATTGCGGGTCTGGGACGAAGCAGATTGTCGCCGCGATCTAGTCCCCGGGTTGTGCCGAGCTTGCTTGCTCATTTTCAGCGTTTGATTCGGCCAGGAAAGACGTTAACGGGCTGTGAGTCTCCAGGAGCTCCTCACTAAGCGGCCATTCCTTCACGCCCCTCTATTTGTGTGTCTTTATTTATTTATTCCTTTTTGTATTGGTTGAACTACAGTGACTAGTTTCTTTTTTTTTTAACCTGACTAGTTATATAATTAACTATATATACCCATACCCAGTAACTTTTGAAAATCATAATTCCTGACAATGGGGCCAAGGTAGGGGATGGGATGCTAATGGTGAGTATGGCAAAATTGAGCTTAAAGAGGAACTGCAGTCCGCTCACATAATTTGTAATAAAAACATCTTTGCCATTCTGAAGCTTCTCTCCAACTTTGCATCTTATTTTATATATACTGTGCTTGTCAAATATGCTGCACAAATCTCCTTCCACTAAGTCTGGCTGCATCCATATTAACTGTGGGCAGCTGAAGCTGCTGCCTGTTCACTTCCTGGATTTACACAGACACACAGAGGCACACCTCCATCCCTGCAGCTCTCCTTGGCCCTTTTATGACTCACCCCCCTCCCTTCCTGGCAAACTTTTACGGGAGTGAGAGAGAAGTCTTTGCATAATGTCCTAAGCCTAGGCTTTTTACCAGACAAGACACAGGAAGTGGGCTGTATAAGGTATATACTGGCATAAAAAAAATGTTTTACTATCCAAAGTTAAAACAACAAGGGCAGAAGATTCAATAGATGGAAAAGAATGACTGAAGATCCGCTTTAAAAGTGGGGGGCTCAAAGGAATGGTCTAGACACATTCAAATCTGGCTTTAGAATCTTAAAAAAAATGCAAACTAGTATTAAAAAACACACCTATGATAGCTAACCACCCTCCCAGAGCACCCGAGGAGCACCTACAGTGTACATACCATTCTAGTGACATTAAAAGTGCACATGGCTCCTGCCTATCCAACATTCAGTCACACTAATGCTGTGTACACACAATCAGAAATCTCGACGGAAAAAGCTCGGATGGTTTTCCCGTCATAATTCCGCTAAAACTGACTTGCCTACACACGGTCACACCAAATTCTGACCGCCAAGAACGTGGTGACGTACAACACGTATCAGGGGACTAGAAAAAGGAAGCTCTATACCCAGTAACCAATGGCTTCCATCCCATAGTTGAATCTGAGCATGCGTGAGTTTTTGTGCGTCGGAATTGCATACACACGATCAGGATTTCCGATAGAAAGTTTTTCCATCGGGAAAATTGAGAACATGCTATCATGTGGGAATTTGGCCAGCTAAATTCCGTTGGAGAACACGGTCGTATTTTCCAATGAGAAGCTCTCATTGGTCTTTTGCTGGCCTGAAATTCCGATCGTGGTGTACGCGGCATTACAGTACAGAATTTTTACTGATTCCAGCAAGTACCTTCCAACCATTTCTAAATTCCAATATTGCCAAGTCAATATTTTCCTGTAAGCTTATACACAGCACTAATGCAGGGGCCTCAACAAAAGAGAGCTTCATGTTAGGTCCAGATAATACAATATCAGGTAAAAGTATACACATACATTCTTATTAGAAATAAAAAGTAAAATAATGCCAAAATACATTTTGTACCAAAGTAAATTACATTTGTACACAAGAATCATCTGTTTTTATTTATTTATCCATGTATTTATTTATTTTCTGTACTGAAGTTTCACTTTTTTTTTTTCAAAATTTTCACCTTCACCTTCTTACAGTTGTACAGCAATCACTAATAACACATAGGTCTCATATTTCAATTCAGAGCTGAAGAACAATGTTGTTTATATTTATTTATCAGTATTATTATGTGCCTGCCTTCCTAGTTGATGTATTATATTGATTTAAAATTGCTGCGTATTGTCTGGAACCACAAAAATCAATACTGTCTGAAGCAAAGTGAGAAGGGTCATATTAGAGACATCAGTGATAATGGACATTGATGATAATGGACAAAATTTTATTGTGCCATGATTATGTCTAAAGGATTTTAAAACCATACAAATTGCTGGTCACTTTACTAAGTGAAAAATTAGACTTTATAAATTGACTGTGTTTTAATTGGTTTGCTGCTCTTGGTAAACATAACAATGATATATTAGTATAAATTTAAAGGGGTTGTAAACCCTCAAGGTTTTTCACCTTAATGCATTCTATATATTAAGGTGAAAAACCTCCTGTGATGCAGCAGCCCCCAGAGCCCCTCTTTTACTTATCTGAGCCTGGTATTTCCAGCGACAGGGCCGAGCACACCAGCTTCAGCCGTTGTCTCAGGTCCTGATTGGATAGATTGATAGCAGTGAAGCCACTGGCTTTTGCTGCTGTCAATCAAATCCAAAGATGCGGGGAGCGGGGCCGAGTGCTGCTGTCTGTGTCAATGGACGCAGCAGCAGGACACAGGAGCTCCCCCGCATGAGTGTCCCAAGGGAGATTGGCTCTCCAATGAGGCACTCGAGAAGAATAGGAGCCAGGAGCACTGCTGAGGGACCCCAGAAGAGGGGGATCGGGGCCACTCTGTGAAAAACCAACTGCACGGTGAAGGTAAGTATGCCATGTTTGTTTTTTGTTGCTAAGTTTTTTAAAACAAACCTTTACATTTCCTTTAACATACTATTTGTACGGTGAATTTTTTTTTTTTGTAAGATGACCCTTCAGCTCTGTTTCCAGGATTTTCAGTTGTACAGAGACTGATGTCTGCTGGCCTATTTAGTAGAGTTGTCCCGATACCGATACTAGTATCGGTATTGGGACGGATACTGAGCATTTGTGCAAGTACTTGTACTGCCCATAAATGCCACCTATCAGTGCCCAATGCCCATAAGTGCCGCCTATCAGTACCAGCCACCTGTCAATGCCATCTATCAGTGCCAGCCACCTGTCAGTGCCAGCCATCAGTGCCATCTGTCAGTGTCCACCATCAGTGCCATCTGTCAGTGCCCACCATCAGTGCCATCCCTCAGTGACCGCCATCAGTGCCATCTATCAGTGACTGCCATCAGTGTCATCTGTCAGTGACCGCCATCAGTACCATCTGTCGTTGACCGCCATCAGTCAGTGCCCGCCATCAGTGCCATCTGTCAGTGCCCGCCATCTATCAGTGCTGCATATCAGTGCCACCTAATCCTATCAGTGTTCATCAGTGCTGCATATCAGTACCACCTAATCTATATTATGCTTTGAAAACTGTCACATAACATTAAAAAAAGTATCGGTAATTGGTATCAGCGAGTACTTGAAAAAAAGTATGTACTTGCACTCGGTCTTAGAAAAGTGGTATCATTACATGCACTTTCTGCTTAGCAGCAATCAGGACTGTGTAAGTTCACTAGTGAACTAGTTATTTATCTATCCTTTAAAGTGAATGTGTCAGCCATTGTAAACACTTAGCCCCCGTACACACGGTCCGAAATTCCGACCAGAAAATCCAATGGATTTTTTCCGACGGATTTTGTCCGAAACTGGTGTTGCATACACACGGTTGGACAAAGTTGTCGGAAAATCAGATCGTTCGTAACGTGATGACGTTCATTCATTATGACAGGACTACGTTCAGGCTAGTAGCCAATAGCTTTGGTCTCGTAATTTGATCTGAGCATGCGTGGCACCTTGTCTGGTCGTAATTCTCTACAAACGATCGGACAAAATCCGATGGGATCATGTTGTCGGAAAATTTTATATCCGGCTATCAAACTTTGTGGTCGGACATTCCGACGGAAAAAGGCCGATGGAGCTCAAACACGGTCGGACTATCCGACAACATGGTCCGACCGGACATTTTCCGTCAGAATGTCCGACCATGTGTACGGGGGCTTAAAAGTAAAAGCTCTTCCTAAGAGAATTGGTCAGACCCTTTCGTTTGAGTCTTGTTAACTTTGGTTTGGACCAATGTCTTGACTTGTGTGATTTAGAGGCTGTGTCCTACCTCTGGAGCTGTACATCTACCTGCAGTTTTTAGTAAAAGCACCAATAAAGGCACCAAAAGTGACCAATAAAGGCACTCATAATTGAAAAGTGTCACATCGGGTGGACAGCCCTAAAATCAAAGAAAACAGGACCTTAACAACCCATTGGGGTTGGTTTACTAAAACCGGAGCACTCAGAATCTGCTATAGCTGTGCATGATAGCCATTCAGCTTTAAACTCCAGCTTGTTCAATTAAGTTTTGACAAAAAACAACAACTGGAAGCTGGTTTCTATGCTGAGCTGCACTAGATTTTGCACTCTCCAGTTTTAGTAAATCAACCCCAGGAAAACCAGTATCAAAGGGACTTATGTGACAGACACATAGGAATAGATCTCTTCAAAGAATTCCTATCTTAGAATGTTAAGGATTTTCCCTCACCTACTGGTGACAATTTACCAACTTTCGATTTCCCCTAATTCCTTTCTCAGTGACAAAGGCCACCAGGACAAAAAAGAAGTGAATCAGACAGTAAACATAAAATCAGATGAGAAAACACCGTAAATGTATATGAACAAAGGATGTAATCCTTCCATAATCCAACTTTGCAAACATTAAAATTATTTTTCAATTATTTAATGTCTTACATCTATCTATCTATCTATCTATCTATCTATCTATCTATCTATCTATCTATCTATCTATCTATCTATCTATCTATCGCTATTTGAAAAGAAAAGCAATACCCCTTATAGCTGCTATATTGTGCTTTAATGGCTTAATGAAAAAAAAAAAGGTTCATCTTACTCTCCATTTAGCTAACAAACACCAGAGATAAATACATTTTTTACAAATGAGAAATGATCAGGAATATACATAATTTTAGAGTATGTATATAAAGATATATACTGCCCACATAGTTTTTTGTTGACTCTCATAGGTGGTTGGGACTTCACGCTAGGGAAGAGGGAGTCTCAGAGCTTCCAGCCACCATGAAATTTGATAATGTGATGGCCCTGGGCATAAGCAGGACTATTAAACAGAGGTGTTGGATAGTTCAGGGTATTTGCCATTTACGTGTGGACAATTTTTATGGCTTAAAGGAACATATCTAAAACTGATACTATGGGTAGCACACAGACATTTCTAACCCTCTAATTTGTATTTGTCGTCATGGCTATTATACTGCATTGATTGTGATGTGGTGATTTAAGGCAGCGAGACAGAGAGTGGAAATTCTTTTAATTAAGATGGAAATTGGAAAACAATTCCACTGTAAAATGTCAAACATTATTAGCACACAGGATAATTTAATTTTATGTTTTGAAATGCACATTTTTCTACTCATTGATCTCTCCTTTGAGAGATTGAAGGCATGTATCGGCCAATCTATTGATTAGGTAATAAGAAAGTCTGAAAGCTGAAATTTGTACTTAAACAGCTATATTCATATTCAAGTAATGCATGTAATCAATGTTGAAGCAAAGAAAAATATAAATTATAATTGTTATGCTGGATAAAAAGCACCCTCATTGCAACATAAAGGCCTTTTCTTTTAAAGGTGAACTATAGGCAGATATAAAAGGCACAAATTAATCTAAACCTTAAACAAAAATGTATTATATTGAATCTTGACAGTCCTAAGATGAGGTGACTGCATAAGTCTTTTTTTTTTTTACCTCTTTCCCTTTTTTTCGCTGGGTAATTCTGAAAATAACGCCCTGTTCTTAGGTGGCTACATTCATTCACTCTACTGTATCTATGAAGGGAGTAATGGTTGCCAACCAGGTTGGACTACAAAGAATGCATCTGATTTTGACAGCTGTTACCACTGCGATTGAGAAGAAAAGGTCCAGCATTTTTTGAAATGTTTTTACTCCTGTGAATTGGGAATCCAGTCATTTTGAGATAACCCTTTGGTTGTTTTATTACTGACCTGCCATCTGATACTTACCCCAAAAATGTTATTAGAATCTGGAGATTGATAGGGGTGGATCTCTGTATTCCACACCATGGACTGTTGTCTTCTTTCCCCTGTGTCTACCTTGTGTGCCACTGTGTTTTCAGTATGGCAAATTTGAGGGCTTCTTTATACCATAGATCCACACAATGCTTCCAAAAATCGTTTTACAGCTTTTCTCAAAAATCAGTTTTCAAATGTAAAAAATATTGGGGGTTTTGCTCCCATGTAGTGCTTCCCAATTAGTTCACTGTGGCAGGGAATACTATCTTTAGGGCTTTTTTGCCCATTTTTAGTTACGACAGAAAGCAAAAGTTCAACAAATGGTTGCCTTTGAAGGGGTTTCCACCATGACTACAGACATGAAAATAAATGTCATTGGGTCTCCAGGCTCTCACTTACAGCAGTGTTGCTCAGGCCTCAAGGCTTTGGTTTAACCAGCTATCACAGAACATCCCACAGCATTGATGTGCTCAATGTTACCAACCAATAGAATTTTTATTAGCAGCCAGTAAAAACAGGCACTTTTCTCCTGCCAGTAAATGCCAGTGACAGGAAAAGGTTGCCAGCAAAAAATATTGCTGTGACGCTCAGCTCAGAACTATGCATGTGCAGTTCCAGTCCGAAGCCGGCCATGACCATCCAAGTGCCTTCTACAGTGTGTTCAGATGACACTTGTGGGAGGGAGGGTGGGTCTGGCAGAGGTGGTATCCAAGCATGTTGTGTGATATCATGGTGCAAGGGATCCAAATGGAGCCTTGTGTGTAGGTCTGCGGGACTGGAGCAAGGCAAGCCAGGAGGAGAGCGACTGTCGGTGCTGTTGGGACTGGAGTGGACTGAATGCACCACCTGACATGGAGAGAGACTTTCACTGTGATTCAGGAGGGGATGTGTCATGTCGGTGAGTTGTCAACATCTATGCTGGTGCTCACTGCTGTCAGTGTCACTGTGAGAGTCCGTTTCATGTGTGTGTACCTACCCATTCTGATTTCTTAATATGTACCTTAAATCACATTGCTAATTGCATGTTGCACTTTGTAGATTACATTTGTAGATTTGTTTGTAGATGAAATACTGCAATTTGCACTTAAAACTGTAATATTGTAAATAAAAACTTGGCTGTGCCAGTAAATTGTGGGTGTTGTGTCAGTAAATTTCAGTCTGGTAGGTTGGTAATACTGGCTGTGCTCCCTTGTAACCCCTGTACCTTACTCTCAGCTCTCATAGCTCTCGCACAAATCTTTACTGCCCTGGCCCACATCCTGAACTGGGCAGGGAATCACCTGTCTCCTAGGCTGGTGCGTTGGTGGCGACTTTCACTTTTCCTACTCTTATCACAGAGATGTTTTAGTTTAGGGTGGTATTGCACATATGGTTGTGGTACTTTTTGCAGGGTTATACAGTATTAAACTATATTGTTTTTTTCTTTCCTGTTATATCCAGAGTTCATGTTACCCAATTAAGTCTTAACCAGTCTAAGGAGTTATGTTTACTTGATTGAGCAGCCCTGACTTCCGGTGAGTGGGCCATCTGACTATCAGGAAAGTTTGAAGATTTACTGCACTTTATGAACTTTTATGTGAATGTAATGGACTTTTTTGGATATAATTCAATAGACATATATTTTAGCGCTGCAATCCTATTTTACTTTAATGATCACAAAGTATTCATACTATATTGCCTTTATTGCTAGCAGTTGCTTTCCAGTTGTTTACAGGTTCACTTTAAATTTATAGGAAATTTTATTAATTGAGTTTAGATCTATTTTAAATATGTATATGCAATATTTCATGTTTAATTTGGTTCATTACAAAATAAAGAAAACATATAAAAATAATAGACTGGACAGGGTTCAGCAAAGTGTCTATAAGTAATGACACCTTAGTTCAGCTGGAGAACAATGATCTCTGTAATTGCGTATGTGCACTCCAGGATCCTGCAAATTGATTCACTTGAGTACTTGGCTTCAATAAAAACGCACTAGTGCTGAGTGTTTATCTTCTTACAAATTGTTACTAAACTACCACTGTTACTGTTATTTGTAAATGTTCAGTATCATCAAAATCTTTACAAGATGATTAAAGGCCAACCAATGGAAGCTTTTTAATTTGTAATTTAGCTTTTCGAGGACATGAACTTATAACTTTTATTCTTCTTCATAATAATAAAATTTGTGTCCTTCATAAGGTCTTATCCTTATTTACAGTAATTCCTGTTATAATCCGAAATAATTATGTCTATCAAGAGCAAGCAATTGGAAATTTGCAATTTTCACAGCTTAAATTTGGAAAATCTGCCATGCATAGTTTACTGCTACCTTTGTTCTGTATATCATAACAGTGTCTGCTTGCTATGGCAGGCAGCCAGAAACTTTATTGTTTCAAATATTTGTGGAAACATGAGGTAATTCTAAGCCATTGAGCTGGTACTTTATGTTATTGTTTTGTACTCAGTAAGTTTTCACAGGGGAAAGGCTTGCTTTAGATCAACCTGCTGCTTGTGTGTGACAAGCTAAGGCAACGAGTTCCATTGTTTTTGCTGCATCTGCAAGATTTAGGCTCTGAAAAAGACTAATTTGGATGATTATCTTCATATCTTTGGACAGTTTCAGGCCTTAATAAAGTGTTGCTGCATGCAAAGGAAAACCGCACTGATAGCAACCAATCAGATTTTAGTTCACTGTGAAACTTAAATTAATTTATTGCTGTGCATGTCCCAGTGTCAAAGCTGCCATAGATTATAAAAGGACTGCTCGAAACCTAGGCCACTTAACACAGCAGATTTCACATATTTTTAAATATTTGCAACAAAGATTCTCGTTTTTTTATTCTAGCTTAGACACAGATTAATAATATTAATAATATTGGCTAATAATATTGGCTATTAGGATTGTTGTGTATTAAAGTAACCAGTTAAGAAATATTTTTGATTTCCATCATCTTGTATGCTATGTGTAAGTAAATAACAAATATGTGTAAATTTTAATTCATGTTTTTATTATCTTGCTTTTGAAAATCTGTATATAAGCAACGTACACTGCAACACTTTGCTGAGCACTGTTCAGTCTATCATTTTTATGTTTTCTTTATTTTGTAAAGAACTAAATGAAATTTGAAATAGCGCATATAAATATTTAAATTAGATCCTAACCCGATTGCTAAAATTTCCTATAAACATAAAGTTAACCTGTAAACAAACCCAAAATGACATCATCTTATGGAAATCAAGGAGGTTAATTTACTAAATGCAAATAAGTTGTTCACTTTACAAGGGAATTTTCCCTTAGCCTAATAAACATGGTGAAAATGTACTTTAAAAAAATATCCAATCACATGGGGGGATACATTAACAGTATTTTAGCTTGCACCTTTTTGGATATAGGGGCAAGCAGAGCTTAATCTCATTTGCTAACTTAAAGGCAAATTTCCTTGCAAAGTGTCTACTAAATCAACCCAAACGTGTTACAGCAGGCCTTGCATTCAAATCTAAGGCCCATTTTTAATGTATGGGCCATCTTCCACTGTACAAATTACCTTCTGAAAATATGTAAAAAATGTAGCATTAAAAAGTTACATTTCATACTAACCTTACCCCTGTCTTCTGCCCATGATGCCTAGGTGAGTGTAACATCACACTACTTCTGGGGAGAACCTAATGAAATATATAGCATCTCAATTATCATCAGAAGATGCTGTTATAATGGACTGGAGTGTCTGCTTATGAGATTTGGCCTGCTCTGTACTTTCCAGGAATTAATGTGAGTGCACACAAAAACAACATAATACCCATTTGTTTGCTAAAATATGACGCTGCATAAAGTAAAAAGACAATAAACATGTCAAATGTCAAAATCGTGTATATCTGAGAAATGGTGACAAACTCTGATACCTGAAACTTTTCATTGGTCATGCTTTAAAAGCCTTTACAGGTTACCAGATTAGAGTTAATCATGAATTATGATACTAAAATTATAGCTCAAACGCTACATTTCATGGGTATGCCTAATGTATGCAATCATTGTTTACATACATGCTCAAGACCTATGTGTGGGTTTCCATTTCTGTGTATGTGTAAGGGGACAGGATGCTTTTTTCCAATTAAGTTTTTTTTTTAACAAAACAGAATGTTCCTTTATTGAAACATAGGCATGCTACAAAATCAAAAAAAGATGAAAATAGACAAAGTAATATGACATACAATGACAACAAGTGCAAAGAATAGTCATCATAATAGGACATATACAAAAAACAGGCTGTGACATAAAAACCCTGCGACAGCTTTTACCCGTTCAAGAAAATTAAAGAATTACTGTGAGAGAGTAAAGCAGCCACTTCAACAGATAGAAAGGATATATGGATAGAGACAATTCCCTATGCGCTCCATGGCTGCCAAACCCTATTGAACTTCTTAGGACAATTCCTATTAATATATACAGTATGTCAATTTATACATAGGAAGAGCTAAATTAATAGACTTCTCCCAGGATACTACGGAGTGGCGGGAATGGGAATTCCATTTGATAATGATTTCCTTTTTAGCATAGTGTTTTCATTTAACTTTATTGCTATCACAAGGGGGCATGCAAGTTCCCTATGTGATAGCATGGACAGGTGACAGGTACTTTTTTGGAGACATCAGGTGTATATCAGACCTCCAATGGCAACCTTATCCTCCAAAGTAGCTGGTCAAGCAAAGCTCAAGCTTAATTGTTTCCTTCCCTGGCTGTAACAGGCAGGGATTGACAGCTCTCGAACCAGAAATGATGAGATCATTGTTGCTTCCAGCATCATTAGTCACAGAGGTGATGGAGGAACATATGTTTTTCCATTTCCTCTGTGTGAAGCTGTTCCAGCCTTCTGCCATGGTCCTGGGCTTCCTAGTGGAACAGGAGAGCCCAGGAACCACCATGGGAAAGTGTTGTCACCCTCTTGGCTGTTTTGAAAAGGTGTACAAAATCGCATTCATAGCTGAACAGAAATACAAGCCTACAAACAGATAAGCCAGTTATTTAGAAAAAAAAGGAAACAATGGGCGGGACTTTATATGAGGCACATGGAAGCAGAAAAATATATTTAGATAAAAAATGGGTTTTAATAAATACAAATAGTCATATATTTTCATGTTATTGCATATAACCATACATTAATATTTTCAATGTCATCAAAATATACATTCTAACAAGGACTTAATGGTAAATATATGAAGAACTTGACGTTCAATAAGCACCAATTATATATAGATATGTGACACATTAACCTGTCACTTGGAAAAAAAAACACTAATGCCCCTTACACACGACCAGACTTTTCAACATCAAAAGTCTGACGGAATGATTCCGGCAGACTATTCGAACGTGTGTGGGCTGCAGCGGACTTTTGATTTGCAAAAACTGACAGACTTTAGAAATGGAACATGTTTCAAATTTTTCCGACAGAACTCTGCCGGACCCAGTTCCCACTGAGAAATCCGCTCGTGTGTGTGCTAGTCTGAGGTACTAAAACTGACGCTAGGGCAGCTATTGGCTACTGGCTATGAACTTCCTTATTCTAGTCCAGTCATACGTCATCACGTTCAAATCCGTCGGACTTTGGTGTGATTGTGTGTGGCCAAGTCCGTTCATTCGGAAAGTCCATCAGAACTCTGTCAGAACTCCGTCAGAACTCCGTCGAAAGTCTGTCAGACTTAGTCCCTCGAAAAGTCTGGTCGTGTGTACGCGGCATAAGAGATAAATAAAGAAGGAATGTCCAATCTTTGTTGAAAATTGTGTACACAAAACGGAAGTTGACAGCTCTACGCGTTTCGTGACCTTTTTGTCACTCATCAGGAGCAAGGCCGTAATGGTAACCTACGAATAGAGAAAACGATATACCTGCGCAGAGGTGGTGTGACACATTGGTAGTCAGGCCGGCCAACAATGCCATAGACCGGGGTTGAGAGGGCACAACCCAGTCGACACCCAGAGAGCACAAATGACACCCCAAGCAGGTCAGGGTGTAGAATATGGCACAGATTCAGTGTTGAAAGTGGAGTGACTCGTAGTGAAAGGACATCTAAAAAATAAACAATCATAAAACTATGTGACAAGTGAAAGTGATAGAACCCGAAGTCCAAAGGGGCAAGAATGGCACCAACAGCTGCCTGCCATACCAACTAGGCTAGGCAGCCGCGAGCGTCAGACTTAGCCCTCCGATGGTCGGAGGTGAAAAACCCGGCAGTCAGTACAAGTGCGCCACGAGGACGCCAGATATCCGGCGCCAGAGACATGATGTCGACGTGCAGTGGAGGAGACCCCACCCGCCCTACGTCAGAACAGGGTGAAGGGAAAACCCCAGTGCACGTCGCAACCCCGGGACATAACAAAGAAGAGCACAGCCATAGGACAAACAAGGTCTGATACCACCAATGTGCACGTATAATACAAATGATCGAGCTAACCAGAAAAAAGAGGAGTGTATTATGTGGTCCCTTCACCCAGGCTTCAAATGGAAGTGAACACATGTGTCTGTGTGTGTCACTCCCTGCAGGGACTCTGATTGGTACAGTGAGAGGGAGGTCAAGGAGGACTATGTTCTTATGGTTCTAGTGAGCCATACATCCCTTTATTGGGCACTTATATTCATTACCATTCCACTTGCACACTTCCACTTGATCATGCTTGTATGGTGAGTGAAGTTCCATAGATATGTGCTACCATAGAGTTGGTTGAGCTATTACAGATTTTTATTTCAAGTTTGCCATTCAGTCTTTATACCGTGAGCTCCCATTCTTTCCTTCTCCCCTCTTTTGTAATTTTTTCATTTTTACTCTAACGTTTTTGAGGGTATCCAATCCCCATATATTAGGATTGCTTCACCCTTTTTGATATATTAATTAGGTAGGTGGCACCTTGAGGGTCTGGCATATATTTTAGTTTATCAATACTCCTGGTTACATCTTCTCAGGTAGACTCTCACTCTTTTCTCATGCAGTCCTTTCCAAGGACCACTTGAGCCCCGCCTTCTTTCTATTGTATATGTTGAACAGGGTTGAGAGCACCTAACATGTCCAGGAAAATGAAAAACCCACAATAACCCTCTCCCCACCTTGGTAGCTCAGTAACTATCTATTTAGCCTAGTACACTAATGATATTAGGCCCCTGTCTACATGTGCATAGAAATATCCCCAAACACAGCAACATCTATACACATCTATCCACAATTACTTAGACCTGTTTAAGTATAAGAGGCTGTTCCGGGGTATATCAGGAAGGAGTTGTTATACTGAAATTCACCATCAAAAATTATAACACAACAGTTACCAAACATTAGCAAACAGTAATATCATGGTATTTGATTGAGATGATTAGCAAGCTGCAAACAATTAACATTTAAAGCATTTCTAAATGCATTTTTTTAAATTATAATAAAAAAGATGTTATACTCAACTGCTCACCTGACACATGCAGCTCTGCTTGGTCCTGCCCCCAATGGCTCCCAATGCTGCATGAACATCCTGTGAAAAGAGAAAGACAGGGGAGGAGAACGGCAGATGGCCACTCAGACTCAGATAAGTGTTTGGGTGGGGGGGATGGGACAGAACAAGTGGCAAAATGTTTTTATTTGAATGCAGGGAATGTATTAAGGTGAAAAATATTTATCTTTAAAAAAAATAAAAAATACAGCTCTTTCCTGTACCTACACAGGATGGCCTAGCTAAGGGGGTGGAGAGAACCTATTGTCGGGACCTGTATCTCCTGCTGGTGGCACTGTGGTTCCTTGGGCGAAGGGTTGCAATTCCAGTGTCCATCAGTGGGTGTCTCCTAGCAGCCAGCAAAATCCAGCTATCAGTTTCCAGCTAATGCTGGCTGCTGGGAGGATATTTAGGTCCTCTCCTACAAAGTACCTCTCATTCCAGTGTTTTGCTGCTGCCACATTCTGTTTTCCTAGATTCTGCTTTTGCTTCCTGCCCTGTACACTGTACCTCGTCTGTCTCTGTTCTGGATTTGTTTCCCCCTTCCCATCTGCTCCCTGTACCTCCATTTTTCCCCAGACTTTTGGTGTTCCCCATTTTTTTATATTTTGTATATAGTTAGTTGTTCTGCTTTTGCTTGTTAGTGATTAGTACTGACAGGAGAGCGAAAGACAAACATTCCAAGCCACCGTGAGTGCCAGGTGATCTCCCGGCTGGGCTTGTCACTCTGACAGAGGACAGAGCAGCCCCAGCGTCCGAATGGAGTATTCTGTCACTTCAGGTGAGATTTATTAAAATTGGAGCAGTCAAACTCTGCTGCAGCTGTGCATGGCATGCAATCAGCTTCTAACTTCAGCTTGTTCAATTAAGCTTTGACAATAAAACCTGAAAGCTGATCGGTTTTTATACAGAGCTGCTCCAGATTTTGCATCCCCGGTTTTAGTAAATCTCCCCCTGAGTTTTTGGTTAATTAAAATTTTCCTATTTGCTGTGTGCTGGTGTTTGTAAGGATTTTGTTTTGTTTTTGTAAATAAATTTTGCTTAAAGCATACACAGCCTGAGCGCAGTGTAGCCACACAGATCTGCCCATCTCTGCTGCTGATTCCTGTCACCTATAAGTGGCTAATCCAGCAACAGTCAGTAGTCAGTAGACCACATATACCATATTTTTCACTCCATAAGATGCACCTGACCATAACACACACTTTTAGAGGAGGGAAACCAGGAAAAATATTCTGAACTAAATGGTGTACTAAAATATTTACCAGTGCCCATGAAAAGCAGCCTGACCTGTGCCAATGAAATGCAGCCTTACCAGTCCCATAGAGTGCAACCTGGCCTGTTACAAAGAAATGCAGCCTTACCAGTCCCATAAAATGCAGCCTGACCTGTGCCAAAGAAATGCAGCCTTACCAGTCCCATAAATGCAGCCTTACCAGTCCCATAAATGCAGCCTTACCTGTGCCAAAGATTTGCAGCTTAACCAATCCCATAAATGCAGCCTGGCCTGACATCATCACATCTGCTTGATAGAAGACAGAGCACCCCAATTGGCTGCTCTGGCCATACTCTATTTGGCCATTGAGGCTGCTGTGTCCTCAGGGGCTCAGGGGTTTGGGATATTTTTCCTTTGCTCTCCTGCCAGTACTGCAACATGGCGGCGGTGGCAGGGGGTGATGCCTGATCAGTATTTGCTCAATAAGAGGCAGAGACATTTCCCCCCATATTTTTGAGGGAAAAAAGTGTTTCTCATTATGGAGCGAAAAATACGGTATTTAACCCTACTGCTGGCCAGCTTATCAAGGCCCAACAATTTTTTGTTGGAGTGCTCTAAGCAGTGTCCCTTTAAGAAATGATGCATGTAACAGTAAAGTGTTCTTGGCCAGCAAGTCTATCCCTCTGTTAGGAAGGAGTAGGTGAATGGGACACTTCTGTCAAAAGTTCATCCGATAGGCTGTACCAGAGGCAACATCATAAGCAAGGTATACGGAAGATGGAATATCACTTGGAGCAGCATTTCCGTGAGTAGAAGCAACTCTGCATATGCATAAAAGGAACATGCAAGGAGAAGCCAACCAGCAAAAGCAGAAGGAGGGGGGTGTGAGGAGGCAAGATGGCCACCTTACTTTGGCAGGGGAACACATGTACCGGAAGTGACATCAGGTGGGGCTGTAACGCATTTCGGAGCATATGCGGATAGCTCCTTCATCAGACCTCCAGTTAACCAGCAGACGTTCACTAGTTCAGTGTAAACAGAGGCTTTCCATCCCAGTGCCATGAACAAAACGGCTTCCCCTTTCTCTCTGGTGGTATCCTCAGCATGTGGCTCTTTGTTGCACAGCAGGCTCCCCACAGGTCATGATCCAAGGCTTAAGGATAGAATCTCCTGTGCTCATGGTGCTTTCAGATAAAGATCACTGTTCTCACTGCACACTGGTGGGTTACGATATGTATCAGCAATAGTTTCCCTGCAAAAAGAAAGCACTTCCTCCTCTGGGAAAATCACTTCAATCCCTCTATTGGGAATTGCAGTTTTCAAGCAAGTCTGTGGCTTAGCTCAGTCCTTTATTCAGCTTACAATCGAAGAGGAAGGGTCAAGAGATACAAGAGGTAATAAAGGATACTGGCTGTATCTATGTAGTCTTTTGGGCATATACTTATAGAACAGGAACAGCACAGTGAGGCTGCACTCAATTCCTCTCCTGGCAGTTAAATGCCTCTCTATCTTTCTCCTACCTTCTCTCTCTCTCTCTCTCTCTCTCTCTCTCTCTCATATATATATGTAGCACTTACCCCCGAAGGAGCTGCTGGTAACTATTTGGGCTTGTACTCTGCTCTTGCTCCCCTTGACACAGCTGGGTAGTGCTATTGATGTGAAACCCAATGGCAACCACAACCCAACAATAACATCAAATATTGTATTTTTACCGTTACCTGGGCTCCTCCTGCTGTAAAGATAGAAAACAATCTCACACCAATCGTGCTTTAACCAACCAATAATTTTACTGGAAACTGGGTTCAAAATCATAAACACAGTAATAATGGTAATATACCGAGTAGTACAATACTTATGATGATATATAAGGTCAGAACTTATAATAATAAGGCAGTCAAACATTCATACCCAAGGATGTACTGAGTACTACGTGCGGGCATGTCTCCAAGTGAGACTGGTGCTCAGGGTGGAAAAACTTCAACACTGTGCACTTTCCAACTTCCAGTACAGCCACACAAACCCACACAACTTGTTGTCTGCTATATCGCACTGAATATTAGTATGTTATGATACATATGCTCAAGGGCTCCCCCTAGATTGCAATAACCCCCCCCCCCCCCCCGTGCACACTGCAGGATAAAAGGCCATATACTGAATGATAAGTCTCTTGTCTTCTTTCTTCAGCTAGCTCAGTTAACTACAGTGTTTGTAATCTGTAAGCAGGGGCAAAGTAGAGTAAGAATAATGAGTATCTGAGTAACTGAAAACTTGGTCAGGTAACACACTTGTAACTTTTCCTCTCAATAGTTAACCTGGCAGGTTAACTGGAACTTCACCCAATAGTTAAAGAAATGCAGGCTTTTGGGCCTAGTTAAGCACAGTCTATCTATGTGAGACCGCTTTGTGGAACTGCAGATCTCAGCAACACTCCGTTGTAGTCTGTAACATGTGGTTTAAGTGTTATGAATCTTGGGTGACAGCCCTCTCACCACTCCAGGCCTTGGTAGTTTCATGACTCCACTTCGATGCTCTCCATCCTGCTGTCAGCCAGTACCGTCATGCTGTACCGCTCCGAAAGATGACCAGGACCCTTGGTTGGCTCCGTCAAGTGTTCTGGATCCTGCTGTCTGGTCACACTGTTGCTTCAGCACGCTGTGTGAAACACTCTCCGGTGTCTCGGATTTTGTTCCATGCTAAGCAGGCCGCAGCTCTTCCAGACACACACCCACAGGTCCCTGCAGGCAGGTCTCATGTTCCGGGTAGATGAGACAGAAAATGGCCATGCCGGGCCTTTTATATCCTACCCAGCATGCAGTTCTGTCACTTAGCCCATGGGTAGGCAAGTGAGCACTGTGGGTAGGTGAGGCTTTTTCACAAATAAAACTTTAAGTCCCAAGAAGCATAAATGTTCTGGTCATTAGAGGGAGCCGAATACTAATCTAATAGCATTACATTGTTAACTACCATAGAGGCACTCATGGGTCTTGCAGTGGAGGTAGATCAAAATAGCAGCATATTTTTATTGTCAATGTTTCAATAAAGCTCAGTCCATCTTTCTCAAGACTTGAGAAAGATGGACTGAGCTTCATCACAACATTAACACTAAAAAAAATGCTGCTGTTTTGATCTACCTCCACTGCAAGACCTATGAATGCTTGGCTTTGCGTGGATTTCTTTCTGGGTGAGCACTTGGGCATCTGAGCATTTATCTCAAACATAAAGTGTCTGTTTCAAAAATGATATTAATTTTGTATAGAAAGTGTCAGGGCTGGGCTCAGCCCTTCCTTCTCTGAGCTGGCTGCTCATCTGTTGGCTAATTACCATCTCTCTCAACAGTTACTCAGCTGTTGATGATATCCTGCTCGTCAGTCCTGCCTACTTAAGCCATCCAGTCCAGAGGAGCCCTGCCTCGGCCTTGGTCACCATCAGAGAAACGATCTCCTGCATTCCTGTTCAAGATTTGCTTTGCTGACATCCATTCTGGCTCCAGATACTGCTTGCTGTTCAACTACATTGATCCTTGACTTCTGGCTTGGCTGACTATCCGTTCTGGTTAGTGAACCTTCAGATATTGCTAAAACAAATCCCTTAACACCTCCTGGGGGGCCCCTGAGGGGCTGCAGGCTCTACATTTTGCGTAACATGGCTTTGCCCCCCCCCCCAGATCTAAGTTGCGCCCCCCAGGGACCATAAGCTTCAAGCTACGCCTCTGCTTAAAAGGTATCAGTCATGAGCCCATCAAAGGACACCAAAAACTTAAATATTATAATATAATCATTTAGTACAAACAAAAAAGCATGGAAACATGTTAAATGTATCAGCAATCAGAGTCAAATCCTGTTTGTGCAAATCAATTTGTGCCTCCCCATAAACCAGCCCCACAGTCATTTCCTTTCATAAACCAGAATTCCACACTTCATTATATTTATATAGTAAATGCACAAATATTTGATTAACTAGATTCAAATAGCTCAGACCCAAAGTTAATTATGCTTACAATTAATATGGTAATCTGTAATAGCAGAAGGCAACTGTACCTAAATAGATAGCCTTATAATCTTCATATCGGGTAATTTCAGCAATGATCTCTGTGTTATAGGGACAAACTAAAACCTTTGAATTTGCTGATTTTCAAAGCAAAGTTTGCCATCAATTTGCTATCAAAAACCTGCAGTGGTCAGCAGCAGAACAAAGAGCGGTGACAGCTCTCATTGCAGAAAGTAGCAATCAGTAGGCAACACATGAATCAAATGAGTGTATGAAATAATGAGACCTTATCAGAGAGACCCATGCGCCATAATTAAGGGTGTTAGGAGTGACCTTGGATATCAATCAAGCAAGTGGCCTATTGTTCCACTTTACACTGGTATTCATTTGTTTATTGCTTAACCTTTGGCCGAGGAAAGATTAAAAAAACACAAAAAGGTATAAAATATTTATATTACAGCATTTTTCCATGTCTTTACAACACAATGTAGACATCAGGTAATGTTTATAATTTGAAAAATATCATAATTCATTATCATTGCCTATTATAATGGCACAAACTAAATTACTAAAGGAGTTTTCTGCATTACCTGTATGTTTGTTTATTAATGAAAAGGTAATTTCTATATCTTTTAGAATGCAGCTTTTTATACCATATGTTCATTGTAACTGAGCTCCCCTTCCAATGCTTACATTCTGCATGTGGGTGGTTGGGAAGTTTAAGTCAAGTAGTGTTCCTCCTAAATTTTTTACAGTATATGCATAGTCAAAGCTTTTATTCTTTTTATCCTACATTTGTTTTCTTTTCTTCCTTTATTTTCATCTGGCGATCCAGCCAGTAAGCCTGTTCTTTTTCATCTTAGGCCCTTTTCACTTGGGCATTTAGTCTACATCTGTCTGTCAGTTTTCCAGACATAACCTCAATGCATGACTATGTATGGGAGAATTTAAATGGATTATCATCCATTTACATCTGGCTACATCAGTGTCCATTCAGCTACATTTTTTAAAATGGAACAAGGTTGCCTCCTTTTCTGTTGAAAAGAAAAAACACAATAGGGGAGCCCCCAAAGCTGCATAACCCATAAGTATACAAAAAACACAGGAAATTTCCCCATGGGTTTTTTAGCAGCAGAGAATTGGTATGAAAATAGTTGATGTAAAGAAAAATCATTTATTTAACAGACAATAGTTCAATGATATCCATATAGGCAGTGCGACAAAAACAAACATGGAACATCACTCTTAGCAAAAAACACTCTATGTACAAGCATAGTTTGACAATTGTATTTGTAACATATGTATCCACATGAAAAACCCTGATGCATTTCGAGCCTTGCGATTTCCGGTCTCTTCAGGGGATTTATATTCTAGGAAAATGTCAAAATATCTAATTAAAGACTTTGGACAATATAAAAATATATATAGGTATAACATTTCAAATTGAGCAAAATTATATATCCATGCATATAGAGGTATAGTTACCAATGAGTGGATGAGGACGTGTCGCACAAACCGGCATTGCAGGATTGTAGATGTTCCCCCCGCGCCCTCTGGGCGGGTGCATAGTCCACTGAGCTTGCAGGGGGCCACATTTTGGGACCCAGAGAGGAGGATGGGGGGTAAAACACCTGCAGATGGACGTGCAAAAACTTTTTGTAAGTCGTCATTAAATAATGTTGGAGGGAGTATATAGAAGTGCTTGGCAGCTGTAGGCTTATTGTTACTTGATCATTAATGGATTCATATTATAGAAGTAAGTTATACAGTACATAACATGGCGTAGTTTGTTCGTTAGCTAATTCCTCTTATAATTAATATAACTAACAGTGAAAAGAAGGTGGGTGAGGGATGGGGTGTGGTGATGTGATTGGTGAAGTGAAAGTGCATGATGTGGGGTAGGCTGATGATGAGACAAAAAGAGGTGTGAAAGTGAAAACAAAAAATCTGCAAAAAAAGAAAACTAAAACAACAACAAAAAAAAAAATGTTAAAAGTGTAAAAGTGACAAGTATGGGAAACTAGAGAGTGGATATGAGTGTGGAGGGCCTAAAGTAGTGGGGTGGGGGGGGGGGGGGAGGAGAGAGAATGCGTGCGTGTATGTGTGTATAAAGGGGAGAAGGGGGGATGATTAAATAGGATAGTGAAAGTGAGATGTATTAAGGTGCCAAACACAAGTGATATGCTACTGAATGCTATATGCATAAAGTAAAGGGGTAAGATTAAGGTTATATTACAAAAAAATAATGGTGTATAAGTTGAATAGCAATGTTAGTAAATGAATGGGTGTCACATAAGTACAAGGATTACCCAGTCAAAAGCATTCCAAAAGCTGCACTTACCAAGCACTCCATCAGTCTTGTATTAGTGTATAACACCATTACCAGGGAACACCTCAGGATCTCCTGGGAGCTGTGGGATTTTAAAGTGTCTGCATGAATTGTCCATTGTCTGCAGGTGTCAGGCCCCACCCAATCCAACTTCCCACAGGTCTACAACACCAAAAGGGCATCGTCCGAATGGTACCCTCGGCACCCGGAAGGCATGAGCCCTGGCCTAAGCCATCACCTCCGACGCAAAAGCGCAACGTCACTCATGCACTTTCACTTCACCAATCACATCACCACACCCCATCCCTCACCCACCTTCTTTTCACTTTTAGGTAATTCCTCTTATAATTAATATAACTAACGAACAAACTGCGCCATGTTATATAAAACTAACTTACTTCTTGTATAATATGAACCCATTAATGATCAAGTAACAATAAGCCTACAGCTGCCAAGCACTTCTATTTACTCCCTCCAACATTATTTAATGATGACCCAGAGGGCGCCGGGGGAACATGCGGCAGCGATGGGATCACTGGACAGCTACAATTCTGCAATGCCGGTTTGTGCGACACATCCTCATGTCCTCATCCACCCATTGGTAACTATACCTCTATATGCATGGAGATATAATTTTGCTCAATTTGAAATGTTATGCCTATATATATTTTTATATTGTCCAAAGTCTTTAATTAGATATTTTGATATTTTCCTAGAATATAAATCCCCCTGAAGAGACCGGAAATGGGGGTTGAAATGCATCGGGTTTTTCATGTGGATACATATGTTACAAATACAATTGGCAAACTATGCTTGTATATAGAGTGTTTTTTGCTAGGAGTGATGTTCCATGTTTGTTTTTGTCGCACTACCTATATGGATATCATTGTACTATTGTCTGTTAAATAAATGATTTTTCTTTACATCAACTATTTTCATACCAATTCTCTGCTGCTAAAAAACCCCTGGGGAAATTTCCTGTGTTTTTTGCCTCCTTTTCTGTTTAGACAGATCTGAACATATATAAATGGATGTAAACAGATGCCATTCATATTCATCCTTTCCGTTTATGTTCATTTTTAGGCAAGAAACATTTTTTGTTTGCATCCTCTGATTGGTTTCTGCAACAACATTTAAAAAAAAAAAAAAAAAAAAGGTATCATGTCAACCAATGTGTACTGTATACTTTGTAATGCTGGATATTGTTATTCCTTTGTGTGGATGTGCAAACTGATGTAAACTGGTGCAATCTGAATCTATATTCATCATTTGTCTTACGATGACGACACTCATGTGAGAGGTACCTTACTTTACTTTGTAGACCAACCTATCCAGAGAAGTGTTGAGATAAACCATTTAACACCAGCAGAGGTGCTTGCAATGGTCAGCTTTTATTCATTTATCTAAAACCTTTATCCACCCCCCCCCCCAAAAAAAATAAAGAAAAAATGAAAAAATGGCTTGCTGTAACTGCTTAACCACTTAAGCCCTGGACCATTTTGAAGCTAAAGGACCAGGCCCCTTTTTGTGATACAGCATTGCGACGCTTTAACTGACAATTGCACGGTCGTGTGACGTGGCTCCCAAACAAAATTGGCATCCTTTGTTCCCACAAATAGAGCTTTCTTTTGGTGGTATTTGATCACCTCTGCGTTTTTTATTTTCTGCGCTATAAACAAAAATAGAGCGACAATTTAAAAAAAAAATCATTTTTATTCTTTTTGCTATAATAAATATCCCCAAAAAATATATAAAAAAAACATTTTATTTTCCTCAGTTTAGGCCGATACATATTCTTCTACATATTTTTGGTAAAAAAAATCGCAATAAGCGTTTATTGATTGGTTTGCGCAAAAGTTATAGTGTTAATATTTTTTTTACTAGTAATGGTGGCGATCAGCGATTTTTATTGTGACTGCAACATTATGGCAGACACATCGGACAATTTTTACACATTTCTGGCACCATTGGCATTAATACAGCAATCAGTGCAATTAAAAATGCATTGATTACTGTAAAAATGTCACTGACAGTGAAGGGGTTAACACTAGGGGGCAGTGTAGGGGTTAAGTATGACCTAATGTGTGTTTTTTAACTGTAGGGGGCGTGGCTTGGCATGTGACGTCACTGATCGTCTTTCCTTATGACAGGGAACAGACGATCAGTGACAAGCTCACTAGGAAGCATGGGGAGAGGTTTGTTTACACTTACCTCTCCCTGTTCTTCAGCTCTGTGACCCAAGGCTGGGCTCTTAAAGGGCAACGTATCTGTACGTGCTTGTGCCCAGCCGTGCCATTCTGCCGACATATATGGGCGTGAGGCGGTCCTTAAGTGGTTAAAAAGTGTTAGCTGGAGTTTAGCTTCAGTTTCATAGTCCACCTAAATCTATTATTCTAACACTGCCCTCTCCCCCAATTGACAATACTGCTGTCTAAAAAATTAAAAGAAATGCACACATCTAAGAAATGTTATGCTGAAAATTTTGAAGTTTTGCTTAAAATCCCCTTTCAACTGCAGTAGGAAGCAATAAGAAATGCTTTCATAGTACTGGGTGTTCTAAGATTTCTCTTTATCTTTTACATCACAGACAAAATCACTGACTAGCTCATACTCAAGAGTTCAATAACAGTGATTTATGAAAAGACTTCAGGACTGCTTATAGTAGAACCTAAGTGAAAGTCTTTTTCTTTTTCCATTTCGAATAGGGTAAGGGAAGGCTATGACAAATGTCTTTTTTTTTGGGGGGGTGGTTGCCATATATTTCCAATTTGGTAGATTTCCCCTCACCTGCTGTTCCATAGACATAATATGAAGTGGGAGGCAGTTCCTAGTTGTCACCTATAGTGTCCCCATTAGAAGATTGCCCCTCTATTGCTGTTCTGATGACAACTGAACATTTGGGATTTTTTTTTCACTCTCACTTTTGGTGACAAACAGAGCAGAACCAAAAATGTTTTGTGATGCAACACTCTACAAGTAGCAAAGTCAAAATAGTGCATGCACACACACTTGCAAAACAATGGGTTTACTTTACTAAAGCCTAAGTGCTGCTAACTTGCAAGGTAAATTTCCCATAGCTTAGTAAATGAGGCAAATCTATGTTTACTCCCACCATTCAATTACGCACAAGCAGAAAGTACAGTTTTTTTTTAATTTTACTTACACATGATTGGGCATTCTTTGCTAATCTAATTTTTACCTAATTTACTAAGCTAATGGAAAACCCCCATGAACAGCCTATTTGTTTTTAGCAAATCATCCCCTATGCTTCCTGTAGCTTTTCCACAAGGTACCCCAGCTGTTTGCAGGCAAAGCGTAGGACCTGGGATTCATTATCTATTGGCTTCAGCTCCCCTGGCTGGATAGATCACAGGTTGTAGGATTTTCATATATCCTTCTTAGCGTATTTTTATACTTTCTCCTATATTTGCATAAGGGGAAGAGCTTATTACTGTACCAAACCAGGTGGATCCTCCCAGTTCTACCATGTGTCCCCCCTTCTCATTTAATGACAGCTATGTTTTTAAAGCAAGTAACAGTAAATCGTTTAGGCAAAGAACTTCCTTTGAGGGACTAATTTCATCACTTTACTCTGATAAAAGCACCCTTTCATCACCTCCAACTGATGCTGATGAACTGACTAGGTAATGTAAACAGTAACCAGTTTGCGAGTATACAAACAGCCCTCTTTGGGGGAAGGGGAGTTATGAAAAAATGGCCCTCCCAAACAGGATATTGTGCTATACCTATAGGTAAATAAAAGAAGCAGAACCTTTGCTAAGTGGTAGAGTGGGTTTGATAATAAAGTTGCCTCCACCAGGCCAGGGCCTCTGTAAACAGATTTGATTCCCTTCCCGGGAAATCAACTGGTAACCTAATCAAAATTTGGAGCACAGAAACTACTGCATCCTGCACATAACATTACCATAAGTATAAAGGTGCACATCAGTAAGGAAATAATACAAGCTTTGTATAAGAAAAGATTATTAATTGTACATACATCTAATGTACAAACATATATTATCAGCAAAGGGCCCAACGTGAGTCCTGGTGGAATTGTGCACATATTCCCTGGCATATATAGGTATTAATAGAGATATCTAGATGAATGTTGCAGCAAAGTCCAGTTGTAGGGTTCTTTGAGGGAGATAATGATATGGCATTCATCTTGGTGTTGTAGACTGGAAGACAAGATCAGATGTGATGAGGAGGTCCTCTAACTGTTATCCAACCAGCCTTGAATGCAGCTTCTCACCTGCAGAAACTGTGGTGTTGCACTGGAACTCAGAGTTCCAGTGACATAAATCATCTTGTCACATATAGTCATTGTCACACCCAACAGGCTTCAGACACCATAGTGACTATTGCCTTGACAATTACATTTCCCACACAAGCCTCAATGATGTTCATAACATATTCTTCATGCTACAGACATTAGAGTGTGCTCAATAAACATTTAGTATATTGTTACCCCCAAAAGAGCCACTTGGTAATTTGTATTCTCTGCCCTGTGCCTAGACTCCAAGGACAACCTCAGCCCCTCTGACACACCTGGTTGAGTGAAAGTTACTCTAAGCACTTATAGGAACACACATGTGGATACCTTTAATGCGACCATCAATTAGCACCAGGAAATAGACACAAGACTGTTCAGTGGTAAACGTAACCCAATGTATTGTTATGGGTTAGAATAAATGGTGGTTTGAGCATAAATTAACATACAAAAGGTAGACTCAGATACACTGTCTGCTAGACAGTATAATCAATATGCCAAAGTATCTTCCAACAGAAGTCTGTACCACTAGACTGGGAGTAACTCATAATTCAGCAAGGTCAGCAAAAAAGTGCATATAAGCATTAACTGCAATGTGGATATTAATACTATAACTAGTCTAGAGTGCACTCTCTGAGAATAGCTAGGATATAGTGAAGGTAAAGTCTCTGTGTAGAAGCTGTAAAGAAAGAGTCTTCTTTTTTTAATTAAATCCATTTTATTATTTTATTTTTTGTATTTTTTGTGTTTAATGTATAAAACAGCAATAACAAAGAAAAGATAAAAAATAAAGAAAAACAAAACAAAACATACAAGCCATCAAAAACAAACAGTACAGTACCATAGACATATCTCATTAATGCACCTAAGATAAAAAACAAAGTATTTCAGTTCAGCCCCAAATACCAGTACACAATCAAGCTGCATATCATAGAATTCCATGAAAGTAAATATAAAAAAAGAGCTCTCCAGAAACACATTTGCATGAGTAGTAACACAAATGTAATGTCTTAAAATTAGTTAACAGAATTAGCTGGCAATGGATAAACAGCAGCAAGTTTTTTAACCAGATTATACCATTGAAGAAATGTTGGTGGGATAGGGGACAAAAAATTCTGAGCTATTAGTTTTCGAGCTAAAGTAAGCGTGGGGCCATTAATCTAAGCATTGGGAATAGCATGACCTCTGGTATGATACTTAGAAGTGCAATCTTAGGATCTATATGTAAACTAATATGACCCATGTCATTAATCTTATCAAATATATAGGTTCAAAACCAAAATAGCTATAGAGGTCCAAATCCAAAGCATGTGTATCAGCGTACCTGCATTGCTCACACACCTGGAACAATTAGGAGAGGCTGCATGCCCCCACAGGTGTAACTTCTGTAGAGTATAATAAACAACTGAGTAAGCTTTTGATGGAGATGAGGAAACTAAGGGAATAACCCTTAGTCACTCTCACTGAGGCTCAAATCTCAGTATTACAGCTTGGTTTAACCTTTTGCCAAACACAAACAGTTGATGTTTTTGAACTAGCAATTAAAGATCTAAGTTTATTTTCCCATAGACTTATGTTTCGTGTCATGTATTACAAATCGCAACCATTGGCTCATACTCAGCAGTTGTCCAACCCCCATTGGCAAAAGATGAGTATCAACGATATTAAAGCCATTGAAGAACTTATGGAACTTTGGGACGAGGGACACATTGATGAGTTCTTGCAGAGGCTGACATTCTTTCTCAAATGTCCCCTTCACATTATCCGTCTGTCCCTCCCCCCATAGTTTCTATTCCAAAGGATTATAAACCAAAATCTACCAGTTTTCCCGCTCTAGAAGGCAATCCTAGCGTTTGGGCATTTACCCAACAAGTCATCAATGAAATACGCAAAACTAAATGGCAGGGATTGACAGAATCAAATCTAACTATTGCACAAAAAGAGGCACTCCGTTCTCTGCAGCAAGAGACACATATAACAATCAAACCCTCTGATAAGGGGGGAATTTGGTGGTAATGGACAACTGCCAGTATGAGTCAATGGTTGCGAAAATATTACAAAACCGCGAATGGTATAGAAAAATACCCGAGAGTCATGTTAAGTACACCATTAACAGATATAGAAAATTGTTACGTTCGGCTTATTACAATGGATTAATAACTAAAAAACTGGGAATTTTTAAATGTTATGGCTCCCAAGACACCCACTCTGTATGCATTGCCAAAGATCCACAAAAATGCCACCAATCCACCAGGGTGCCCCATAGTCTCGGGGAATGGATGTCTTGCTAAGAATGCTAGTGCACTGTTGGATGATTTCCTCCGCCCACATGTTGAGGGATTAGTCTCCTATCTACAGGACACTCGTGACCTTCTGAGGGTATTGGATGGAATTTCGGTCCCCGAAGGTTCTTGGCTCATTGCTCTCGATGTTGAAGCCCTCTACAACTCTATTCCCCATGATTTGGGCGTTGGAGTTGTGAAGGGCTTAATTTTCGGAGAGCAACGAGGCCCCAAAGCAATTCATTTTGAATTTGCTTCAATTCATTTTGACAAATAACATCTTTCTTTTTGGATGCTCCTACTACCTCCAGATGCAGGGGGTGGCTATGGGGACCAAATGTGCCTCTCTTATGCCAACCTGTATCTGGGGGGGGGGGGGGTGGGAGTGACATCTTCTTCACAGTGAGGATATGCAAATGTTTTTTTGACCAGATTCCCATCTGGAGACGATACATTGATGATATTTTCTACATTTGGACAGGGACAGAGAAAGGTCTTCTGTCTTTCTTTGAGAGCCTTAAGATTAATTCTTTTAATCTCAAATTTACCATGGAGAAGAGACAGTTACAGCTTACTGGCAACATTGGATCCACCCTGTTCCGTAAATCATCGGCAGCAAATACCTTGCTGCACGCTACAAGTTTCCATCCAGCACCATCGATATCAAGTGTACCTTATGGTCAATATCTCAGACTTAAAAGAAACTGCAGTGAGGAAGCGCATTTCGAATTGGAGTCAAAGAGACTCCAGTCATGTTTGCGACATCGGGGTTATAGCAACAGATGTCTCAAGAGATCATATCTTAAAGCTAAGAAGCAAAATAGGTTTGCTCTTGTCCATGGTAAAAAAACACCCATATCTGATCCAGGGATCAGAATAATCACCCGATATTCGGGTCAACATCATCAATTGCGCAGTATTTTAAAAAAATACTGATATCTTCTTAAAGCTGATCCCAATGTGTCCACACATTTGGGAGACCACCCAGAGATTACCTTTAGAAGATCCAAATCCCTAAGAGACACTTTGGTGCGTAGTCACTAATCCCCTCTCAACGTCAAATAGGATCAAACAATGTGGCACTAAACTGTGCCACAAATGCAACTTTTGTTGCTATATTTATGCATCCAAGCATATCAAGCTGCCTAATGGTCGGCTATATAGGCCCAGATTTTCGGCCACTTGTCAATCGATCAGTGTAGTGTACATTATGGTCTGTGACTGTGATGCTTTTTTTTATTGGCAAGACAAAACGCCCTTTCTTCCACTGTATCAGGGACCATGTCTCTCCCGATTAGCCGTCATATGGGCCTATACCACAACTTTGATGATACAAAAATGCACTTCTTTGCACTTGAATACATACCTTTAGGCGATAGGGGGGGATAATGACCGTACCTTTTGACAACGTGAGGCACGGTATATCTTTGACCTTGGAGCTACAACGTTCCTGGGTCTTAATGATGCCCTGAGTTTCAAATATTTTCTTTAAATAATTTTATTTTATTTCATCTATCTCACTTTATTATTCTCCTTTTTTTTCTGTTTTCTTTGCCTGCCGAATTTATTAATTTATGTTGACAATCTATATTTGTATGAATACATAAATTTTAAAATAATATTTTTGATCTGTATTTCTGTATTAAACATTTGATTGAATTTGTTGGAACTAGGTCTTTCACCACTACCGCTATATTATTCCTAGTTGACAGATTTAATAATTTGTCACTTGCTTTAATCAATATCTTTGATTTATTTTTTGAGGACAATAAATTTCTTGCTTTTGGCATCAAACCTTTTTTTCCCTTAGTACCAGTAATTTTGCTGTTGTTTGTTTGTATGGGCGCCCTGGGCACCCCATTGGCCGAAATGTTAATCAATCATTAGGCCGTGGTGGTTTGCTCCTTTATTAGGTTATGTCTTGTGCCTTTCTGGAGCTCTTTGGAACTCTTTCCGGACGGTGGGGCTGGGCTTGGTTGCTTCCTGCCCATCACCTCAGTCTGACGTTGGCCCTCTCTCTCCGCAATGAGGGCATAGGGTTTTCAAAGATGGCCGCGGCATACCTATGACGCTTTTGGCGTCATTGGAGCATGCGCAGCAGGTATTCCCGGACTCTTGGCACAGTGATGGTGCCGTAATGACCGCTCATGACTCGGCGGTGACATCAGACACCGCCAATTTGGAGAGGGCCTTTATAGGCAGTTCCCCTGTGCCTACACACTCTGTCAGAGACGGCCGTATAAGGGACACGGTTGCTGTCCCCCTCCCTGGGTTTCCTCCATATTCAACTAGACGTGTGTAAGATATATTCTTTTAAAACTGATTGTAGCTCTAACTCCCTTCATTGGGAATTGAATTAACTTTGATGGAATTTACCTGTCACCTTAGACTATTGCCACATAGTTACATCTATATAAAATTTCTTTATTTAGATGCCCAGAGCAGCCAGCATCTGGATTCAGTCAGATGCTGACGCTTCGGCTTCTATTTTTCAGCAAGTTAGCTAACTCCCTATCCACATTGATTCTACTACTATCAACATTCATAACAAAGGTAACTTTTTTGCTAACCTGGGAAGCTTGTTTGTTTTCCCTGTGAAGCCACATTATCAAACATATTTGCATATATATTATATATATTTTTCAGATTCATTATTTTGCGTGTCCCTCTCTGCAAGCAATAACAATACGGCTTCCTGGGCCTTTAAGCTGTCTTCAATCCATAAAATGTATTTAATTTTTATATTCACTTCTACTTTTGGAATTCAAGCATATGTGTTGAGACCTATTTCCCATTTTTGATCATTTGTTTCTATATCTGTCATAGGATGTGCACAGGTAAAGCGCTCTGGCGCACAGCTGTGTGCAACAGGAATAAACGAAAGCACACAAGCACACACACACAGGGTGTGACCCCTCGCTGACCTATAAAGGAAGTGAGGTCATCCAAACACACTGCTGGTTTGTCTTCAGCTTCCTGTGTTTCCCACGTGTGTTCCTGTGATCTCTATTACTTGTTTTTGACCCGGATTGCCTCATCGACCTCGCTGATCTTCTCCTGCCCCGACCCCTGGCTTGTCTTGGATTATCCTTCTGTCTCAGCGTTCCTGGTACTTGTTGTCTGGACTGTGATTGACCCCGGCCTGTCTCTTGGATTCTCTCTTTGCTTTACGGACTTGTTACCTTGCTTCTGGACCTTCCCACGGGACATCACCTTCAGCTCTGCTCAAGCTACCTGCTGATCTTCTAGCAAGTGACTGTCCTACTGGTAGCTTGTGCCTCTTGGTGCAACCACCCTCTGTGGCACCTTCAGGGGAGGTCTGCGCCGAGTCGCAACAGCGACCGCTCTTGGCATCTTGGCCTCGGTGAGTACATTTATATGATAGTACAAACCAGCCATGACAGAGGCCAACAGAGCGGGTTCTCCATTAGAAGTCCTGTGCCAGCAAGTCTCTGCACTCACAGAAGCAGTACAGAAACTACAGGATGGCTCTGCACAGATCTACAGCAGGCTTCATCGACTAGCCACAGCTCCGGCACCCACAAATCCTACGCAGGCCTCAGTCAGCGATGCCTCCACACCTCATGTCCAGCCTCCACCTGGTATGATGATGACAGTACCCGAACCGCGAGTACCCACGCCTGAGCGATTTTCAGGCGACCGAAAGAAAATCAGAGCTTTTAAAAATGCATGTTCCTTGTACTTGGCTTTGCAACCCAGGACCTTTTCTTCGGAGATCATCAAGGTCGGGTTTATTATCTCTCTTTTGGCTGAGGAACCCCAGGCCTGGGCCCATAGCCTTATGGAACAGAGAAGCCCCTTGTTGAACTCCATGGACACCTTCTTTGAGGCCATGGGACAATTATATGATGACCCTCAGCGTACTGCCATGGCTGAGGCTACCCTGCATGCTCTCTCACAGGGGAGAAGACCGGCGGAGGACTACACCGTTGAGTTTCGCAAGTGGTCAGCTGACACTGGCTGGAACGAGGCGGCCCTGCGTTATCAATACAGGTTAGGGCTCTCCGAGAACCTAAAGGACGAGTTGGCCCAAGTAGAGACTCCTGCCTCCCTGGAGGAATTAATCCAGTTGGCCACAAAACTGGACAGACAGATGAGCGAGCGGCGCTCCGAACGCCTCCAGGCCCCTCGGCCTAGTTGGATGCTTCCTAAGGCCACTGTCCCGTATCCGCCCATCCCGGTTCCTTCAGGTCCCTCAGCTTCGGAAGGGGAGCCCATGCAGCTAGGTTTGGTCCGTCCTCGTCTCACCCCAGAAGAGCGACAATGAAGACGCCAAGCCAATCTGTGCTTATACTGTGGGGGGCTTGGAGATTTCATTCAGAGCTGTCCTGTGAGACCCCGTAAGTTGCCCCCACGGTGTATAATGAACTACCAGAGTGTTGGTCCTGCTTAAACTTATGTAACTCTCTCTGTTTCCCTACAGCTGGCAGAAGAGAAGATCCCACTCCCAGCCGTGATTGACTCAGGGGCATGTAGTTGCTTTTTGGACATCTCCCTTGCACAGCAACTACGCATTCCAAGCCAGAATAAAGCGACACACCTTCTTGTCCATTTAGCTGATGGATCTCTGCCACTCTCAGGTCCAGTAACACAGGAGACACTACCCTTGCTTACTATTACAGGCTTAGGCCATAGAGAACTCCTACGCTTTGATCTCATATCATCTCCCATGTTCCCTATCATCCTGGGACTTCCTTGGTTGCAGGCTCACGATCCCCAGATCAGTTGGAACAAGAAGGAAGTGTCCTTTACATCCGCCTACTGTATGCAGCATTGTTTTGTTTCCATTCCAGCTCCTTGTATGACCGTGGCCCCCACCACTAATCACCTTCAGCACATTCCTCAGGTCTACTCCGAGTTTAAGGATGTCTTTGATAAAAAGAAGGCTGACCGTCTACCACCACACAGACCATATGATTGCCCCATTGAACTGTTACCTGGCTCTGAGATCCCTTTTGGACGAATATTCCCCTTATCCGAGACTGAACTAAAGGCTCTCAAAGCCTACATTGATGAAAATCTTGAAAAGGGGTTCATTCGCCCATCTTCTTCACCAGCAGGGGCAGGTATTTTCTTCGTGGGAAAAAAGGACGGATCCCTTAGGCCATGTGTTGACTACAGGGAACTTAATAAAGTCACAATCAAAAATCGCTATACACTTCCACTCATCCCTGAGTTATTCCAGCGCTTAGGATCTGCCAAAGTATTTTCCAAACTGGACTTACGGGGGGTCTACAATCTCATTAGAATCCGTGCTGGGGATGAATGGAAGACAGCCTTCAGATCGAGATTCGGCCATTATGAATATCTTGTTATGCCCTTTGGCCTGTGCAATGCCCCGGCCACATTTCAGCATCTAGTAAATGATATCTTCAGAGACTATCTTGATGATTTTATAGTGGTATATTTAGATGATATCCTTATTTTCTCTGCTTCTCTTGAACTCCACAGGGTCCACGTGCGGAAAGTCCTCACCATCCTCCAACAACATCGGCTGTACCTTAAGGCGGAGAAATGTGAATTTGAGATAACTACAGTTCAATTCTTAGGATTCGTCATTTCTACTGAGGGCATCTCCATGGATCCCCAAAAGATCAAGGCAATCTTGGAATGGCCTGCTCCAAGGGATAAGAAAGCCGTGCAAAGGTTTATAGGCTTCGCTAACTTTTATCGCAGATTCATCGCCGGGTTCTCTTCAATAGTCGCCCCCATTACTCAGCTGACCCGCCAACACACCCGATTTCAGTGGTCTCAAGAAGCCCAAGAAGCCTTTACCAAACTAAAGACCTTGTTCACCTCAGCTCCTATTTTGCGGCATCCCGATCCAGTACTACCATTCATACTGGAAGTAGATGCCTCCGAGACAGCCACAGGAGCCATCCTCTCACAACGACAAGGGCCCAAAGCTTTGTTACACCCGGTGGCTTTCGCATCTCGGAGGCTGACCCCACCGGAGAGGAATTATGATGTAGGCGACCGAGAACTATTGGCCATCAAGTTCGCTCTGGAGGAGTGGAGATACCTCTTGGAAGGAGCCACTCATCCCATCACAATATTCACAGATCACAAGAATCTTGAATATCTGCGGACTGCCAAACGCTTAAGACCCCGTCAAGCCCGGCGCTTTTCTTTTCAAGATTCCAGTTCCATATCTCGTACCGGCCCGGATCCAAGAACAACAAAGCGGATGCGCTCTCGTGCATGTTCCCTGAGTCTTCCCAGGTAACGGAGCCTAGTACGATCTTGTCGCCTCACAACTTCCTTCTACTCCCACAGCCTGACTTACTTACGGCCATCAAAACCGCTTCAGTCCATTGCAATGACCCAGTCCTATCTACCTTGGAAAAACGTGACAATCTGTTTTGGGCCCGAAACAAGGTCTTCGTTCCCCTTGAGATTAGGACTCAAGTTCTAAGGATTTGTCATGATCACAAATTGGCCGGCCACTTTGGGACACAGAAAACCGCGGAACTGATCTCTCGTTCTTTCTGGTGGCCAGGTTGGAGACAGGACTGCCAGACTTACATTGCCTCTTGTGTACCGTGCCAGCGTAGTAAGGGTCCCAAGATCAAGCCCTGGGGCCTGTTAAGGCCTTTGCCCATTCCTGACCGACCTTGGGCAGACGTGTCAATGGATTTTATTGTGGAGCTACCACCCTCGGAAGGTTTCACCACAATTCTGGTAGTAGTTGACCGTCTTTCAAAGATGGCCCATTTCCTACCTATGGTCGGTACCCCCTCTGCTCTGGAATCTGCCAATCTCTTTATTAAGGAGGTTGTCAGGCTCCATGGGGTTCCCAGCAGTATCACGTCGGATAGAGGTCCACAGTTCACCTCTAGATTTTGGAGAGAACTCTGCAAGATACTGGAAATCAAGATCTGTTTGTCATCTGCATATCACCCCCAAAGTAACGGGCAAACTGAACGGACAAATCAAACCCTTGAGCAGTATCTTCGCTGCTTTTGTTCAGGATCTCAAAATGATTGGTCGGCCCTATTGCCATATGCAGAATTCGCCTATAATAATTCAATTCACACAACTACCAATCAGACTCCCTTTTGGATCAACTGTGGGTTTCACCCTTCTTTCCTCCCGAACTCCATCCCAGAATCCACTGTTCCTGCGGTCCAAGATCGGATAGCCTCCATCCAATCTAATTTCCAAAGGATCCAGGAGACCATACAGAAGGCCCAGGATGATTACAAGAAATACCATGATAGGGGAAGGAAGGAGAACCCTACCTTTAAAATTGGCGAGGAAGTCTGGCTATCTGCCACTAATCTCAAACTTCCTTGTCCCACACGCAAGCTGGGTCCCAGATTCATAGGACCATTCAAAATCAAAAGGGTAATAAATCCTATAGCCTTTGAACTAGCTCTCCCTGAATCATACAGGATACACCCTGTTTTTCATGCCTCCCTTTTGAAGCCATTGGTTCCTAGTCCTTTTTCTGGAAGAGAAGTGCCTCCTCCTCCACCCATCAGGATCGATGGAGAAGATGAATTTGAAGTGGAAGCTTTACTAGGATGCAGGAAAGTCGGTAGACAAATACAATACCTGGTAAAATGGAAGGGGTACCCTTCAGAAGATAACTCCTGGGAACCATCCAAGAACCTTCATGCTCCCAAATGAATAAAGACTTTCCATCAGCAACATCCAGAATTGATGGCTAGCTTGGGCGTCCGGAGGCCGCCCCTCGGGGGGGGGGGCACTGTCATAGGATGCACACAGGTAAAGCGCTCTGGTGCACAGCTGTGTGTAACAGGAATAAACGAAAGCACACACACACAGGGTGTGACCCCTCGCTGACCTATAAAGGAAGTGAGGTCATCCAAACACACTGCTGGTTTGTCTTCAGCTTCCTGTGTTTCCCACGTGTGTTCCTGTGATCTCTATTACTTGTTTTTGACCCGGATTGCCTCATCGACCTCGCTGATCTTCTCCTGACCCGACCCCTGGCTTGTCTTGGATTATCCTTCTGTCTCAGCGTTCCTGGTACTTGTTGTCTGGACTGTGTTTGACCCCTGGCCTGTCTCCTGGATTCTCTCTTTGCTTTACGGACTTGTTACCTTGCTTCTGGACCTTCCCACGGGACATCACCTTCAGCTCTGCTCAAGCTACCTGCTGATCTTCTAGCAAGTGACTGTCCTACTGGTAGCTTGTGCCTCTTGGTGCAACCACCCTCTGTGCCACCTTCAGGGGTGGTCTGCGCCGAGTCGCAACAGCGACCGCTCTCGGCATCTTGGCCTCGGTGAGTACATTTATATGATAATATCCCTGTAATTTTGACATTGTATTTATGGTTGTATCAATAATTGCTTGGTTGTTGATGGATTTACCAAGCCAATTGTTTTTTCCAGTGCTGCTGCATCTATGTCTTATGTACTTAAAAGGATGTTTCTTTTTTATTTAGTTATTTCAGCATACAAAAGAGCTATACCATCAATCTCCTGAAGAAACTACGAGTGAAACATATCGAGAGTGGTAGCGCTTTACATATATATGTCTGAGTAACTTATATATCCTTCTGTATGAATGTATTATTGTCTTCCTTTGTTTATGTTTTAATGATTTTGTAATAAAACAAATTTTTTACATTTCTACTTTTTGGTGTTTTGACCCATACATTGGATACCGTTTAAAAGTCCAGAGGTTTGTTACATCTTAGCCCCCTCCTGCCTCTTTCTTAGTATTTGAGATGTGGTATCCTTCAGTTTGATCTCTTCATCGTGTTGCCCTTCATAAGGGAATAACCTTAACCACTTCAATACAGGGCACTTAAACACCTTCCTGCCCAGACCAATTTTGAGCTTTCAGCGCTGTCGCACTTTGAATGACAATTGCGCGGTCATGCTACACTGTACCCAAATGAAATTTTTATCATTTTTTTCCCACAAATAGAGCTTTCTTTTGGTGGTATTTGATCACCTCTACAGTTTTTATTTTTTGCGCTACAAATAAAAAAATACCGAAAATTTTGAAAAAAAAAATGTTTTTTTTTGTTTCAGTTTCAAAACTTTGTAAATAAGTATGTTTTCTCCTTCACTGATGGGCACTGATGGGGCTACACTGATGGGCACTGATAAGGTGGCACTGATGGGCACCAATGTGGCACCAATGAAGTGGCACTGATAGGCGGCACTGATGAGCGACACGGATGGGCGACACGGATGGGCGACACGGACGGACACTGATAGGTGGCACAAATTGGCACTGATAGCTGGCATGGATGGGCGGCACGGATGGGCATGGATAGGCGGCACAGGTGGGCATGGATAGGCGGCACAGGTGGGCATAGATAGGCGGCACAGGTGGGCATAGATAGGCGGCACAGGTGGGCATGGATAGGCGGCACAGGTGGGCACTCATAGGCGGCACAGGTGGGCACTCAGGCGGCACAGGTGGGCACTCAGGCGGCACAGGTGGGCACTCATAGGCGGCACAGGTGGGCACTCATAGGCGGCATCGGTGTTATAGTAATGGATGCCAATCAGTGCCAAACAATAATGCATGCCAATCAGTGATGCCCATTGTGGCCACTGATTGGCATCCATTATGGGCACTGATTGGCACCCATTGTGCTGACTGGCACCCTGGTGGTCTAGGGAGGATTATGGATTTTTATTACCTTTTCCCTGGTGGTCTAGTGGTGTCCCTGGTGGTCCAGTGTGGGCATCCTCGGGGGGGCTGTGCTGATAATCGATCAGCACAGACCCCCCCTGTCAGAGGAGCAGCCGATCGGCTCTCCTCTACTCGCGTCTGACAGACGCGAGTGAGGGAAAGCCGATCACCGGCTCTTCCCATTTACACTGTGATCAGCCGTGATTGGACACGGCTGATCACATGGTAAAGAGTCTCCGTCTGAGACTCTTTACCGAGATCGTAGTTGCCGGGTGTCAGACTGACACCCCGCAACAACGATCGCCGCGATGCACGCCCCCGGGGGCGCGCAGCGGCTCATTATCCTAATCACGTCATATGACGTCCGGTTAGGATAATGAAACCACTTTGCCGCCGTCAATTTGTAATAGGGCGGGCGGCAAGTGGTTAAGAGCTTCTGTTCACTGCTCCTCATCCAAAGGGCCCAAATCTTGTTTATAGCTCTTATCACACCTCAAACGAACTCTAGCACTATTAGCAGTCATAAGAACTGAATAAAGATTCCAGATAGAACCCTTCTTTGTAATTGTTGCACATGCAACCATCATTAGCACTCAGTATGAATTAACTTCAAGGGAACAGTGTGAGATTGAGCCTGCAAGGTGAGACGAAACTGAAAATATTGAAAAAATGATTGTTTAGGTAACTGAAATAGTTCTAATAGAGACTGGAAGGAAAGTAAAATGTCATTATTTAATAACTGATAAATGAAGAGAATGCCTGCTTCCAGCTCCCAAATCCCTCCAATTTGGACAGTTTGGGAAAACTCTAAGCCCTTGTACACACGGTCGGAGAATCTGACGGAATGTGTCCTATCGGACCGTGTCGTCGGATAATCCGACTGTGTGTGGTATGCATCGGACTGATTCTGTCCGAATATCTGTCGGACCCAATTTTCCAACATGTTGGAAATATTTCCCGACCAACTGGTTCGATCGGACATACTCCGATCATGTGTCATGCCACGCATGCTCAGATCAAATTCCTACATCAAAGCTATTGGCTACTAGCCTGAATGTAGTCCCATCGTAACGAAATTACGTCATCACGTTCTGAAAGATCGGATTTTTCGACAACTTAGTCCTACCGTGTGTATGCAACAGTTTCGGACACAATCCGTCGGACTAAATCCGACGGACAAAATCCGATGGATTTGGTTGGCAGAATCTCCGACCATGTGTACAGGGGCTAAATGTTCCAGATCTGGGTAATATTGTGTATATCTGGAATGTTCAGAAATTGCTTAGATGGTCAGTAAAAGCTTGTGAATAAATGTAGGAAATTGTTGCTGGATTTGAAAATGGCCAGCTTCCAATAAAGATATAAGACAATGTTGTGGAAGGTGGGCAATAAGCAATCTCTACATGGGGTCCCCTAAATTCAAGGTACCCTACCACCCTAAATATTGAAGTTGGGCAGCAATAAAAGTCACTAGGGACTCGCAAACCAGCTCCATTCTTCAGAAGCTGCAGTATAGTCAATCTAAATTGGGGCTGCTTTTGCTTCCAAATATTATCTCTGAAAAGGGAATCAATTCTTGAGCGCCTGTTGGGCAATCCAAACTGGAGAATTATGAAGGGCATACAACAATTGTGGCATCCAAATCATTTTTTACCAAATTTTCCCTACCTACCACTGATAGGGACAATTGACACCAATTTTTAGAAGTCTTCCTCATCGTCAGTAAGAGTGGCTCAATATTTATAAATATGTAATCCTGTATTATAGGAGAGACTTGAATGTCTAGATATTTGAAGGATTGTACCAAGACTATTGCTTTTGCTGCCATAAGGAGTTTGTGAGACAAGGGATCTAATGGCAAGAATACAGATTTATTCAAATTCATGGTCAATTCAGAAAAGCAGCCACATTTATGTACCGGGGATATAGGAGAGACCAAAGATTAAGTAGTATCACCCAAGAACAATAAAGCATCATCCTTGTGCAGAAGAGCAATCTTTTTTTCCCCAGTGAGATAGCAAAATCCTGTAATATCCAGTGATCCCCTAAGGGCTGTGGCTAATGGCTCTATGGCTAGAGAAAATAATAGTGATAATGGACACCCTTGTCTTGTCCCTTTGTAAAGAAAGACAAGCTCTGAAACATGGCCATTTACCTGAATTCTAGCTCTTGAGGCTGAGTGTAAGGGAACTGTTTTTAGTCATAACTCTTTAGCTGACTAGCATTAGGGCTCAGTTGTACCATTGGTGCACATTAGAAATAGTCCAGGTCAAGCCTACAGGCAGCAATAAGGCAACTGGATGGCTGTATGGTCAGCTCCTAAGGGACTCAGTCTTTCTAGCAGCATTTAGTAAATCCCCACAGCAGCAGATCACCAGTCCCAGTAATATTGCAGCCCACCATCCGGTCACACTAAGTGATTAGTCCATTCTTTGCTCTGCGCCCAGGGGACTCTGACCGTTCGCACTCCCAAGCTAAGCACTCCAGATCCTTCTCAGTCCACTGACATGCAGAAGTGATGGTGCATGCTGGACAGTGATGTGCACACTCACAGCAAGAGGAAGCTGTGTGTCCAGTACACGCTGCAAAAATGCAGCTTTTTCCTCTCCTACTGACAATCTCCCTCTGAGAAAGTCAGTTCAAAATCTCTTGATCTCAGCAGAGTCACTCTCCTCTGTACTACAGTTCCCACAGTGCAGTTTTCCCTGTCTCCGTTTATTGAACTATTCCTGCTCAGGAGCTCCCTCCTCTTGCTTATATAGCTGTTAACCAGTTCAGCACCACAGGGCCCCTGCTATGGAGAGCAGCTTCAGCCAGGATTTCTTTCACTTTCCATTCTTAACCAAGTACCTGGATAAATACTGTATATAATTACATTTTGTTTTTTTATGAACCCGGTTACTATTTGAATGAAATAGTTTTTTCTATAAAAAAAAAAAAGGATTCACTTTGTGATATATACTTCACTATATTCACTGTGGTATATGATTTTTTATATTTCATTTTTGCGTGTAAAGGTTGTGAAACACACGATTGGCATGAGCATAGCTCCTAACAATATGTTTTTATAGTGGGGAAATACATTTATATAATCTGTTTGTCACAAGGATTCGGAAACACACACAAGAAGCTATGGGCAGCTAAAGTTAAACTATTAGAAGATAGTAATACTTGCATGATAGTCTCTTCAGTCCTCGATTTAGCAGCATGGACAGGACATGTGGCTGAGACTTTCTCCTTCCCTCTTCATGTCCTCCTACTTGGGGTTTTTAAAGCCAGCCTCCCAGAGACAGGAAGTGCTAATTCATAATAATGCATAGCACTGTGACATTAGCAGCTAACAGTAGAGGGCAGCAGATCCCTATGCATACATGCACAATTTTGTAGTTACAGAGTCTGCACTATAAAAAATAAATAAAAATGAGTTCTGCTTTAAAACAAATCTGTGCTTTGCCAAACATTTCAACAGATTTGCTTTAATGCCCATTTTCTCTCCATCCAGTAGCACATATTCACTTTTCATTTCTGTCCCCCATTATTTTATTCAGCTGCCAGTCTGAAGATTGCATTTCTACCTAAGTGTCATTGTGTCGAACTGATCACCCACTGCCGGTGCTATTACATGACAGCACAGGAAGTAATCATATGTTCCTTCTCACTTAGAAGTTACCACTTGTTTTATTTACTCGTTGTGGCAAAATAAAGTGGCAGGGAAAGAAAGAAGTGGTAAAATGGAGTGGCAGCAAAGAAAAAATATATGTTGATGGAGAAGGGGCAAAGTAAACCAGAAGCAATATCATTCCAGAATTGTGTAAAGGAGGTTTTGAAAGGAGCGCTCCCCTACATTTGAATATGATAAGGGGATAGACTTTGCATACAACATTTCCATACACTAGCTTTAAACTAATCTAGTAGCATATGTAAATCTTCTCTTTATTCTTGCATAAAGTAGACTTATTAAATGCAAATCTAATTTTATTGTCTCAATAGAGGCTTTTCTGCCGAAATAACACAAAGTTCTCAAGAATTACACACAGGTGATAGAGGAAGAATTATATTTTATAGCCTGATGCTGTAACTCTGCCTCACTTTTATGTTGTAAATTCTACCTATATTTACAGTCTCAAAGTAATTATGTCAGGATTCCAATTTACATGACACAGTGAAGCTATTTTACAGCAAAATAATAATTCTAGAACCTAATTTGTATGCTTAGGGAGCAGTTTGTTGCACCTGTTTTTTGAGTTGGATCAGAAAAGGATGCTGTTGCTGAAAAAAAGAAATACAAAATAGTAAATTAAGTGTAAACAGATTAGTGTTCTAGTTTTTAGGTTAACAAATGAAGAAAAAATGGCTATATCTGGGACCATTTAAAGTTCATTAAAACCCACTTACTCATTTTTACAAAAATAATATTTCCGGGTAAAAAATAACAAAAACAGCATGGGGTCCCCCCCAACCCTTCAGGTCTGCTATGGATTAAAAAAAAAATGTCCCCCGATGTTACTCCATTGTCAATCACTCCATTTCTTATTTTTTTTAATGAAGGAGTTGTCAAAAATTGTCTCTGAGTTTTTACTACTTTTTTACACTTTTCTGATGAATGGGTAGATCCACTATGTACCCCATACTCATTCACATATGGGGGAGGCCAGGATTTGGGAGTTGCCTTTCTTATAGGGGACTTCTAGATTCCGATAAGCCCCCTGCCTGCAGACCCTCACGACCGCAGCCCAGAGTCATGGGGAAGAGATCCTTGTCCCTATCAACATGGGGACAAGGTGCTTTGGGGTGGGGGGCAGAGCTCCCCTCGCCCCAAAGCACCCCCCATGTTGAAGGCATGTGGCCTGGTATGGTTCGGGAGGGGGTGGCGCTCGCTCTCCCTTCCCCGCTTTCCTGACCCGCCAGGCTGCATGCTCAGATGAGGGTCTGGTATGTTTTTTTTTTTTTTTGGCATCATGCTCCCCTTAAAATAAAAAATTCAAAAGTGCCCATTTGCGGTTTTTAAAAAAAGGACCTGGTATCTCTTGGGGAGGACCCCATGCTGTTTTTTTTTTTTTTTTTTTAAATAGCTATTTTTCTTTATAAATGCCATTTATGCAGCAGAATATTCCATACATGCTACAGATGCGTCACTTTACGGGCAGATTAAGAGACCCCCCCATGTCTATATTTAAAGGAATTTTTCATTTTTGTTGTTACATTTTAAGCATCATTAGAATCACTGCTCTTGAAAAAACAATTGTTTTTAAACAATATTAATATTCATATTTTTAAACAATAGTATTGATACATGTTCCGTGTCACACAGAGCAGTACCCAGACCCCGATACCCCTTTTATGGCCATTAACTTGCATATAAGCCTTCAAAAGGCGCACTTTTGATTTTTTTCTGTTCAGCTCTCATAGACTTCAATGGGGTTCGCCATTTAGGTCAGACGTTTTTCCCTGTTCAGAAGTTCTGCTGCAAACCACATAAGGCGGTGTTTGGCCCATTTGTACTGGTGACCTGGGGGTCCCCAAGAAATTACCTTAATTTGTGGGGATTTTCTCTTGCTTCCTGTTTTGGCTATGGAACAGGAAATGAAGGAAAATTAAAAGAAGTATAAACTCCAGAGAGATATATAATTTTGCCTGAATTTTGAATGATTCTTTATGCCGATTACTGCTAATGATACTGTTGTCATTACTAAAATCTTGAATATAGTCCCTTATATCTTGTATATAGTCCCTCCAAGAGCTTGCGTACAATTGATATTAGGCTAACTGGTCTTTAATTCCCAGGGATATATTGTGGCTCCTTTTTAAATATTGGTGCTACATAGGCTTTTCTCCAATCAGCTGGTACCATTCCAGTCAGTAGACTATTCAGAAAGGAGTGTTTTGGGGTTATGGGAATGGTAGGGGAGCTGTACAGGCTAGTCTCCTTATACCAAACCCAAACCCAAAAGGGTTGATGTTGGACTATACCGGTACTTTTTTACATACATAAAAAACCAAAAGAAATTATAAAATAAAATTTCATATAAAGTTTAATGAATAACAGGAATAGAAAAAATACAAAAAAATAAAAATTAAAAAACTAATACACCCCAGATTCGTATGCACAATTACTCATGGTGGAGTTCCATTCTGGTGGTGTAAGTGGACAGTTCCTCGACTAGTTTCGCGGAGTTATCCGCTTCTTCAGGAGGAGGTCTATAATTAAATAAATATTGAACAATACATAACAATCAATAGTTCATATAATTATACAGTTACAATATACTGTATATAAAACCTATAAAGATAATATTTAAGATGAAGGGAATATAGGGAGATTTTGTTCACCCAGAGATACTGGAAAAAAAAACACACAATAAAGAGGAGTTAGGTCCCCATTTTTAGGAGAGATATGTTCACTCCTGTGATCAATTAGCCCCCTTTTTAGAAGACACCTTACTTTGGTATCGATATTTGGGCGATTTGTTCCTGGTTTGGACGGGCACTAGGGACAAACTCCTGCAATTTATACAAACTCTGGGTAATAACCAATTTAATTTAAAATTCACGTTCAATTTGGATCCTGAAAGAATTTCTTTCTTAGACCTGCTAATCATAAAACATCCTGATGGTACTCTCTACACGGACTTATTTCGCAAATCTACGGCAGGGAACACGCTCCTTTATGCCACCAGTGCCCACCCGGAACCACTAATACGCAGCATTCCTTATGCACAGTATCTGCGTTTACGCAGAAACTGTTCGTTAGATATAGATTTTAATTTACAAGCCAATGCGCTGCATGATCGCCTCTTATTGAGGGGATACTCCCGAACCTGTCTTAGGAAAGCTTTCAATAGAGTAAATCTATATCCTCGTAATACACTCTTGCATCATCGACCTAAATCTACTGTAAAAGAGTCTGTTAGATTTATTACTACTTATTCCACACATCACTCAATCCTTCGGGGTATCTTAAATAGGAACTGGCACCTCCTTACTGATCATCATATATTATCTCAATTGGTCCGACCTACCCCAGAGCTAGTATTTCGTAGAGCACGTTCTCTACGAGACCACTTAACCAAAAGCCATTATACTACACAATCTCTGGCAGGGCACACTACTCGAGGAACATTCAAATGTAACGAGTGTCCTCGATGCCCATGGATTATGGAAGGAAACAATTTTACACTACCCAATGGTGAATTACTACGCTCACGTACTTTTTCCAATTGCAGTACTAGAGGCATTATTTATATGATGATTTGCCGATGCAAAGCTTTTTACATCGGCAAAACAATCCGAGAGTTCAGACAACGTATTGGTGACCACCTTTATGATTCAGGGAATGGTAAACTCACAACTATTGGGAGACACATTGGTCTTTACCATCGGTTCGACACCTCTGTTGTCCAATTTTTTGTATTGGAGGTGGTCCCCCCCAACCTCAGGAGTGGAGATTGGGATCGAACGATCCTTCAGAGGGAGACCCTCTGGATCGAACGTCTCAATGCTACCCACCCCCCGGGATTGAATGAAACCATCTCGTACAAATATTTTCTTTAGTTAATATGACCCTAACTATGTCCTACCTTTTTTTTTTTCTCTTCTTCTACTGTTCCTTGTTCCCTCTAATATTATGGTAATCTTTTGCCTGATAACATTTAATATTGTATTTTGCTATTTGTATATATTTATAATAATATGTCAATTAAAATTTCTTTTTCATTACAACATTTGTATTATCGGGAGATCCCTCTCGCTCAGACTTACTTGAAAAATAATAATGTTTTTTTTTTTTGTCTTGGAGTTCTTTGTTCCTCTCCCCTTTTTTCCCCGGCGGACATGTGCACCTCCTGGCCCGGGTGGGGAGTTATTTCTTTCCTCCCCTCTCTCTTTTCTGGCTTGCTTCTTAGGACCCGACACCAGTTAATTTGGTGTCTCTCGTCCCTCCCAGCGCACTTCCGGTGCGACGCTCTATTGCGCCGCACCTGCGCAGTGTGGAGGTGCTGACGATGTGACGTCGGGCTTCCCGCCGGCGGGAACGTCGGTGTCGTCTGACGTCACATTCGTTGGGGATCCCATAAAACAGCGGTCAGTTCAGACCGCTGTTCTGGGCTTGCAATGATATGTGATGGATCTTTTCTTTTGCTGCTCCTGCTGCTTACTTTATCAGGTAATGCTTCCCTAGACATTCTTTAACAATTACATCTACTTGATATGGCTGCATGAGGCATTTTTTTTATTATTACATAGACTGATCTTTGATTTTTCTGCATATTTAGTTGCAGTAACATTATACTTCCTATTGGAATTATTGAAGCCAATCTTAACTTTGGAATTCCAAATTGAGGACAATCATCTCTGGATGGGTGTTGGTATTATACACACCCATTCCATTCACCATCATTGACTGAGTTCCGACGCCGATTACACACTATCGCTCCTGTCATTGGGATGTTTTTCATCAGCCAGGTAGTTGATATATTTTAATAAATTTTTGATCTAGCTTGTGATTTTACAACACATTACAACATATTATTTTTGGTTCTCCTTTTCTTTTATCCTTTGCAGCAACGACTTATATCTATAGCAATTACATACCTCCATAGGCTCAAGATTCTAAATATGCAACGCTATTTGATATTTGTGTCTGCCTTATACATATCCCCCTGGCAGGTAATAATTAATGCATTATTTGGAATACTTAACTATATATGTTTTAGTGAGAGTATATGTGCACTCTACTATAGGTATGCACACATATGTACCTAAGTTATTGAAAGTTTTCCCCTTTTTTTATTTTTTTTTCTTCCCATCACCATATGCATTTTATCCCCCATGCCCGCCGGGGGGGGGGGGGAAATACAGAGGGGACCTAACTACTCTTTATTGTGTGTTTTTTTTTTTTCCCAGTATCTCTGGGTGAACAAAATCTCCCTATATTCCCTTCATCTTAAATATTATCTTTATAGGTTTTATATATATTGTAACTGTATAATTATATGAACTATTGATTGTTATGTATTGTTCAATATTTATTTAATTATAGACCTCCTCCTGAAGAAGCGGATAACTCCGCGAAACTAGTCGAGGAACTGTCCACTTACACCACCAGAATGGAACTCCACCATGAGTAACTGTACATACGAATCTGGGGTGTATTAGTTTTTTAATTGTTATTTTTTGTATTTTTTTCTATTCCTGTTATTCATTAAACTTTATATGAAATTTTATTTTATAATTTCTTTTGTTTTTTTATGTATGTAAAAAAGTACCGGTATAGTCCAACATCAACCCTTTTGGGTTTGGGTTTGGTATAAGGAGACTAGCCTGTACAGCTCCCCTACCATTCCCATAACCCCAAAACACTCCTTTCTGAATCATTAATGGATGATGGTACATTCTTTGTCTAAATCAATTTTTTCCTAACTGAGGCCATACTCCCAAATTCCTCAGTAGACTATTCGTTAAAATTAGGAACAATGGTCTGGCAATTTCTTTACTAAATTCCTTAAGGACCCTCAGGTGCAAGCCATCTGGTTCCAGTGATTTATTAATGTTACGTTTTTCAAGTCTAATTCCAATTCTGTCCTCTGTTAGCCATGAGGATAAACATTGCAGTTTTGGTTACTGAAACCCCCCGATTCTCTCGTGAACACTGAGGAGAAGAATAAATTCAATAGCTTTGCCTTCTCTTCATCCTTAGTAACCAGATTCCCTTCATCATTCTTTATGGGACCAATACGATCTGACCTCCCTTTCTTACTATTTATGTACTTAAATAATTTCTTGAGATTTGTTTTACTTAGTTGGAATGCTGATGATGATCCCTCAGCCTTGTATTTTTTGAAGGCCTTCTCCTTTGCTTTTATATGCATTTTTACGTTGGAGTTAAGCCACTCAGGACTTTTATTACCTCTTTTAAATGAATTTTCCATTGGGATGCATTGGCTAATGCCCTTATTTAATATGCTCTTAGATTTTTCCTCCGTGTTCTTTGCTCCTAAGATCCCAATTATTATCTTCTAGCAAGGTTCATAATTTAGCGAAATTGGCTCTTCTGAAATTCAGTGTGTTCGCATTCCCCTATTTGTTTGATTTATACTAAAACTAATTGACCTGTGATCTCTGTTTGCTAAATTGCCCTTTATTTCCACATCTGTGATCAGGTCTGTATTGTTGGTAATCAGTAGGTCTAGTAACGCTTTGTTTCTAGTTGGTGCATTTACCACCTGACCCATGAAATTGTCCTGCAAGACCTTTTAGGAACTGGCGAGCCTTAGATGAATGCGCAGTTCCTTCCACACAGTCTATGTCTGGATAATTAAAATCCCCCATTATAATGACACTTCCCATTCTTGCCACTAATCCAACTTGTGATAGGAGGTCTGTCTCTGGCTCTTCCCTCTGGTTAGGGGACCTATAGCATACATCCAGCATTACTTTCCTCCCTTTGTAGCTCTACCCATAAGGATTCTACCTCCTCCCTTGCTCCCTTAGTGATGTCATCTCTCACTTGTACATCATTTTTGATATACAGGGATACCCCTCCCCCTTTTTTACCCTCTCTATCCCTCCAATATAGGGAATACCCTTGAATGGTTGCCAGCGAATCAAGAGAGCTGTCAAACCAAGTCTCTGTAATTCCTAAAAAATCTAAATCCTCCTCATATAACTGCAGTTCTAGTTCTCCCATCTTGTCCGCCAGACTCCTGGCATTGGTGAACATGCCACGTAGTTTAGATTGGTCTCATACTATCTCCTTATTGGGTGCTCTGGGGTTGCAAATTGGATTTGTTACTATACTTACTTTGGGTTTAGGTGCTTTAGTCAACCTACCACTAATGCCCCCAATACTACCCTCTATAATATGTTCCGTGCTGACTATCTCTACCTCTGGACCCTCTCCCCATCGCATAGTTTAAAAGACCCTCTAACTTTTCGGCCATGTTCACTCCCAGCAGATCTGCACCTTCCCCATTTAGGTCCAGTCCGTCCCTTCTATAGAGCTGGTAACCGACTGAGAAGTCTCCCCAGTTCTCCAGGGACCCAAACCCCTGCTTTCTACACCAGCTCAGACCTAAACCCTATTGAGCATCTGTGGGGCAGTGAAAATGTCCAAATTGAGCCCAAAGTGTCAATATTTTGTGTGGCCACCATTATTTTCCAGCACTCCCATAACCCTCTTGGGCATGGAGTTTACCAGAGCTTCACAGGTTGGCACTGAAGTCCTCTTCCACTCTCTTCATGATGACATCACGGAGCTGGTGGATGTTAGAGACCTTGCGCTACTCCACCTTCCATTTGAGGATGCCCCACAGATGCTCAATAGGGTTTAGGTCTGAAGACATGCTTGGCCAGTCCATCACCTTTACCCTCAGCTTCTTGCAAGGCAGTGGTCATCTTGGAGCTGTTTTTTTAGGGTCATTATGTTGGAATACCGCCCTGCTGCCCAGTCTATAAAGGGAGGGGATCATGCTCTTCTTCAGTATGTCACAGTACATGTTGGCATTCATGGTTCCTTTAATGAACTGTAGCTACCCAATGTCAGCAGCACTTATGGAGCCCCAGGCCATGACACTCCCACCACCATGCTTGACTGTAGACAAATCACACTTGTCTTTTGCACTAGTCACCTGGTTGCCGCCACACGCGCATGACACCTCTGAACCAAATAAGTTTATCTTGGTCTCAACAGACCACAGGACATGGTTTCAGTAATTCATGTCCTTACTCTGCTTGTCTTCAGCAAATTGTTTATGGGCTATCTTGTGCATTATCTTTAGAAAAGGCACCCTTCTGGGATGACAGCCATGCAGATCATTTGGATATAGTGTGCAGAATATGGTGTGAGCACTGACAGGCTGGCCCCCACACTTCAACCTTTGCAGCAATACTGGCAACACCTGTAGGGCCTGGTATGGATTTTGGGAGGACATCCACGCCATTTATTTTTTTGCTATTTTTGGTATTTTTATCTATATTGCCGGGATCCGACAATACAGTGAAGCCGCGAGGAGTTTTAAATTACATTTTTTCCTTTAGAAATATAATTTTGCTGTGGCACTGTTATAAACATGGGGAAGATGCATTACTTTACAGGCAGACTAAGGAGACCCCCCAGGCATCATATTTAAAGGAATATTTCATTTTTATTGTTTCACTTTAAGCATTATTAAAATCCCTGCTCCCGAAAAATGGGCATTTTTAAACATTTTTTTGTATTGATACATGTCCCCTGGGGCAGAACCCAGGTCCCCAAACAGTTTTTATGGCAATAACTTGCATATAACCCTTTAAAATTTATATTTTTGCTTGTGACCTGTGGTCTGGTCTGTGAATCTGTAGCGTGTCTGTGGAGCTCCTGTGCCCAGTGACTGCCTACTGTAGGGGGCTCCCTGGATCAAGCATGTTCTCCTCTTTATGGTCCTAATTATCTGGTGTTAAGGAGGACTTATCCCTTCTCTGCAATGATCTACAGCAAAATAGGGAGAGAGAACTGCTACTCTGTAGCACAGGGTTGGAGAGTTAGAGGACTCTATAGCACCTGCTCAACAGGCTTTTTTAAATTGTGCCACAGCACAACAAGTTGGATGACCTTGAGAATAATCAAATCAAATCAATACAGTAAGTCCCCTACATAATTCAACTTGCGAAGTTTCAAAGATGAGAACATAGGTTTACATGTCGAATCCTCTATAGCTGAGTACACCCAGTGGACTGAATGAAAAAAAAAGGACAGATTGTTGTACCAACATAAGCAATGTTGGTGTAACTCTCTCCTCTGCTGTGCCTTTGTGTTCTGACGGGGGATTCCCCCTGACAGAACACACTGATCAGTGCTCGCATCCTTGATATGAAAGCGCTGATCTTTGCTGTACTTCCAAACAGGTTAGATTTACAAACAAGCTCCCATAACGGAACTCATTCGTAAGTAGAGGACTTACTTATATGAATTTTGGCTACTTAATATATTTGCAAGGGACATTTTATCACCTATATTTGTGAATGGGTATCGGGAACATTGTACCACACTCATTGCCCAAAAAAATGTCAAAAAGTAAAAATGACAGGAGACAGTTTTTGACAATTCCTTTATTAAAAAATAAAAAACATTGGGCAGATTTTACATAGTTACATATTAACATAGTTAGGTAGAAAAAAGACACACGTTCATCAACCAATAAAAAGAAAAAAAATATACAATCCCATATATACAATCCAATACCCACATTTGATCCAGAGGAAGTCAAAAATTCCCAGCAAAGCTTGAACCAATTTGCTCCAGCAGGGGAAAAAAATTCCTTCCTGATCCCCCGAGAGGTATCAGATATTTACTGGATCAACTATCGGTACCTCGAGCTACACCAGAAAGGGAGATTAGAGAAGTAAACAAATGGCTGAGGAGCTGGTGTAGAAAGCAGGGGTTTGGGTTCCTGGAGAACTGGGGAGACTTCTCAGTCGGTTACCAGCTCTATAGAAGGGACGGACTGGACCTAAATGGGGAAGGTGCAGATCTGCTGGGAGTGAACATGGCCGAAAAGAGGGTCTTTTAAACTATGCAATGGGGAATCCTCAAATGGAAGGTGGAGTAGCGCAAGGTCTCTAACATCCACATCTCATAACTTGGGGCATCCTCAAATGGAAGGTGGAGTAGCGCAAGGTCTCTAACATCCACCAGCTCCGTGATGTCATCATGAAGAGAGTGGAAGAGGACTTCAGTGCCAACCTGTGAAGCTCTGGTGAACTCCATGCCCAAGAGGGTTATGGGAGTGCTGGAAAATAATGGTGGCCACACAAAATATTGACACTTTGGGCTCAATTTGGACATTTTCATTGTACTCACTTTTGTTGTCAGTGGTTTAGACATTAATGGCTGTTATTTTGAGGGGACATCAAATTGACACTGTTTTACAAGCTGTACACTCATTACTTTATATTGTAGCAACATTTAATTTCTTCAATGTTGTCACATGAAAACATATAATAAAATATTTACAAAAATGTGAGGGGTGTACTCACTTTTGTGAGATACTGTATATACAGCCTGTCCTATATACTCTGCCGAAAAACTGGGCCTTAGGTTTTGGTGGTACCAGAACACTGTAAGCCCTCACAGTTAATCTTGTTGAGCGCAGGAACGGGCCCTGCATTGAAATATTATATCAAACATTATAATTACATGGCCCTGTTAAAGAGGGGCAGAACAATTGGGCCTTTGGTGGTGGTGCCATAACACTGTAACCCCTCACAGATACTCTTGTTGGGTGCAAAAACGGGCCCTGCTGTGAAATACTAGATCATATATTTTAATTACATGCCCCTGTTAAACAGGGACAGAAAAACTGGGCCTTGGGCCGTGGTGGTGGTGCCCTAACCACTTAAGGACTGGGCTTCTTTTTCTCAGTGTTTACAAATTAAAAACACTTTTTTTTAAATTACTTAGAACCCCCAAATGTTGTACTTTTTTTTCTAACACCCTAGAGAATAAAATAGTGGTCATTGCAATACTTTTTGTCACACCGTATTTGCACAGTGATCTTACAAGCGCACTTTTTTTGGAAAAAATTCACTTTTTTGAATAAAAAAATAAGACAACCGTAAAGTTATCCCAATTTTTTTATATTGTGACAGACAATGTTACACTGAGTAAATTGATACCCAACATGTCACACTTCAAAATTGGCGTCAAACATTTACCCTTAAAAATCTCCATAGGCAACATTTAAAAAATTCTACAGGTTGCATGTTTTGAGTTACAGAGGACGTCTAGGGCTAGAATTATTGCTCTCGCTCAAAATCATGGCTATACCTCACATGTGTGGTTTGACCACCATTTTCATTTGCGGGTGCTACTCACGTATGCGTTCTCTTCTGCGTGCGAGCTCGGACGGGGCACTTTAAAAAAAATTATTGTTTATTTTATGTTATTTTATTTATTTTTACACTTTGGGTTTTTACAATTTGGGTCCCTTTTTATTCCTATTACAAGGAATGTAAACATCCCTTGTAATAGAAAAAAGCGATCTCATATTTGGACTTAAATGCAATAAAAAAAAATAAAAAAAAAATTGTCATTTGAAAAAATGTGCCTTTAAGATGTATGGGTGGAAGTGACGTTTTGACGTTGCTTCTGCCCTGCTATGGTATGGAGATGAGTGGGGGCCATCTTAGCCTCACTCATCTCCATACCCAGCCATGGATAGGATCCGATCGCCTCCGCCGCTGCCGAAGGCTCCGGTAAGCAGCGGACTGTGCAGGAGAGCGGCGGGAGGGGGTGGCACCTCTCCCGCCACCGATAACGGTGATCTTGCGGTGAATCCACCGCAGAGACCACCATTATTGTTTACCAAACCACCACCTGAAGAGATGGATACCTCGGTTGTGGCAGCAGCTGCAACCGTTACCGAGATAGCCCTCTTAAAAAAGGGGACCTACATCATCGTGGGCAGCCGGTAAGTGGTTAAACCAAAAATATTGTTGGAAGATAGCATCATCAAGATTGAGGAGGAATAGGATAGTCAGCATGGGCAGTCTTCAAGGGATCCCAGATCCATAGCAAATTCAATCAGTTACATCAGCATCAGGTGCTTGATAGCTGCTGATCCAAGACTGATTCATTTTTGTGAGCCTGTGTAAGCCTATCAACGGGGTCTGTGGACAGGCACACTCTTTGATCCATTACAAACCCCCCAACAGCACTGAACGTGCGTTCAGAAAGCATGCTGGTTGCAGAACAGGCCAGTAGCTCAATTGCATACTGAGCAAGTTATGGCAAGTGGTCCATCTTCAAGACCCAGTAAACCAGTTGATGATCTGTTGGAAAGTTCTCCAAGTGTGCTCTTGCTCCTAGATATTCCTGCACCATATAATGCAGATGCTAGTGATGGTTGCTTAAACAGATCAGACCTTGGCGCTGAGGACTGAAAAATTATTTAAAGGCATCGGTCAGCCGGCCACCTTCTCCCCCTCTCTTCCTCTGACTGAACGAAGCCTCAGCAACACATTGTCCAGAACCAGGAAATGGTAACCTCCTAGGGCCTGAAAATGCATTACACAAACCTTTCTTCAAGGCCTCCTGAAGATGTTTCATCCTCTACTCCCTCTGCGAAGGCAGGATGAGTTCTGCAACCTTATCCTTGTAACTTCAATCACTCAAGAAGTGTTGCCAGCCAGTAATGATCCCTCTCCTTGATACCACAAATCTCAGGGAGGCCATACAGCATAAGTTTGCAGAGGCATTCAATTCTGAGTCCTCTGGGTCACTAAGGCTCACATGATCCATAACTACCTCCTCCCAGCCACGTACAACTCCTTGGATTTCTGGGCGCTGAAAACCATTCCTTTGAAGACTGCTACTGAGTGTTATCCTCTACATCCATGCTGACACAATCCTCCTCCTCTTCTTCCTGTGGGTTTGGCACAGGAATACTATCTGGATAAAGGGGGAAAAAGGAGGTTCTCCTCTTCCTCCTGATGTTCTGCCTCAAGTGCCCTGTCCATGATTTGACAAAGTGTGTGCTCCAGCAGGAAGACTAGAGGGACAGTGTCACTGATGCATGCATTGTTGTTGCTCACCATCCATGTGGCCTCCTCAAATGGTGACAGGACAGTGCATGCATCCTTCATCAGTAGCCACTGGCATGGCGAAAAGAAGGCAAGCTCCCATGACCCTGTCCTGTTGCAATGCTCGCACAGGTACTCAATGATGGTCCTCTGCTGTGTGTGCAACCACTGCAACATTGTCAACGTTGAGTTCCACCTGGTGGGCATGTCACAAATGAAGTGGTTGGTGGGCAGGTTGCATTCCCTTTGAATATCAGCCAGCCGAGCACTGGCATTGTATGACCAGCGGAAATTACCACAGACTTTTCTGGCCTGCCTCAGGAGATCTTGTAAGCCTGGGTACCTGCTCAAGAACTGCTGCCCCATCAAATTCTGGATGTGTGCCAAACATGGAATGTGGCTCAAGTGTCGCTGTCGGAGGGCGGTGAGAAGGGTGGTGCCATTGTCATATACAATCATTCCTGGCTAAAGCTGGCATGGCTTCAACCACCTCTGAGCCTGCCCCTGCGGAGCTGACAGAATCTCTGCCCCAGTGTGTCTCCTGTCCCCTAGGCAGACCAACTCAAGCACTGCATGCCATCTTTTAGCCTGACTGCTTGCGTTGCCCCTTGAACACTTACGGAGCACTGCTGGTTCAGAGGACAAATCTGCAGAAGAGGCCATAGTGAAAGAAGAAGAGGAGGGGTGGAGGAGAGAGCTGTGGCAGAATCACCGCTAGCATTTTGGAGACGTGGTGGTGGAACAAGCTCCAACAACAATGAACTCTTCTGCTGTTCTGGCCACGCTTGATCCGCTTTAGACATAGGTTGAAAACATCAACGGTGCGATCTGCTGCACATATGTCAAAAAAGGCCCACACCAAGGAACTTTTAATAATCAGTGGGGAGTCAGCAGTGCCCTGCACCTGCAGAGTTCTGTGGTGTGATGCAATAAGCTGCCCCCTAAAGGACATCCTACCTCGTTGGAGTTGTGCCTCCTCCCCCTCACTTTCCTCCTCTCTTCTCTCAGGCACCGAAGTACAGTCAGTGACCTCATAATCCCCTCCCTCCCCATTACTGCAGCAAACTTGGCAGTATGCTGCAGTTAGGGGAACATGACTGCCAGTTTCTTGTCCTTCTGTGGCACCCCTCTCTCTAGGCTCACGTTACTCCCTTCTTCAACCTGTGAACCAACATCTGAGCCTTTAACTCGCTGCATATCTGCCAAGCTTGTCTTAAAATCATGAATTCTGTTAATTTTATTGTATGTTTATAGTTATCATGATGATTACAATCATTGGACCTGTATTTGTATCAGTCTAATAATTGCTTTTGTCTGTACCAATCATGTTTATTCATTATTAACATTAAATATGTCAATATGATGATTATTATTTATTATGTCCTTCTTTGTGGGAAATATGTATTATATATTTTATATGATACATTATATATAATACTGTGTGTTGCATTTATTAATTGTATTTAATTGATTGGAGTTATAAATTTAAATCAATAAATCAACGGGTACATGCTGTTCCCAATGGGATTCATGACATGTAACCTGCTTATAACTAGATATTTTTAATTTTATTATGTACATGCACATGACCCATTTAAAGTCCCAGAACTCTTTTTCTCTTTCCACATGTATTAGAAAGTGTACAACGGCTGCACTGTATTATATACTATGTACACCACCAAAAGTGTAGTAGAAACTGTACATACTGTATTAGATACTGTGTATACCGTCTGCACTGTATTAGCAACTGTACAATGGCTGCACTGTATTGTATACTGTGTACACCACTTGAAGTGTAGTAGAAACTGTATACACTGTATTAGATACTGTGCACACTGCCTGAAGTGTATTAGAAACATAAATGCCACGGAATGCACCGTAGCTATAGGCTACACTGGATGCAGAGTATATATATATATATATATATATATATATATATATATATATATATATAATATATATATATATGTAGTGCTGGCTCCTGACGAGCAGGCGCTATATGTTTTTTCAAGGTTAATTTTCCTGAAACCACAGTTGAGTTTTGGGGCTAATTTTCTAGATTTCTGGTTTCAGTGTCAGTCCGGCTGGGTTGCACTGGGTTTTCCTTGACCGCAGGTGTCGCTGTCACCGCTGGCAAGAGTGAGAACACAGTTTGGCTGGGTGTGTTGAATGTCACTGTTCTTTCGGAACCAGCCCAGTGGGAATGTTCTCCTGCTGTGGGAGTTGGTATTTAAGGTACTGACATCATGTGCTTCGGGGGGTTTTCCATTCTGGAGAATATTTCCTGCCTGTTCTGTTCAGGTGGTGCTCCTGACCCGGCCCCCTGGCCCTCCTGGCCTGGGGTGCGGAACCAAGCATTTCGTCTCGGGCTGGCTATTCCGAGGCAACACAACTGCAGGGACAGGCCTGAATGTATTGCAGGGCCTATTGATCCAAAGGTGGTCCAGCAACTGCAGAAACCCCAGGGGAGGACACTTCAGGAGAAGGCCGTGCTCAAGGCTGGCTTCTCTGAAGGAGCCTGGAGGCTTAGTTGAAGGACACTACATGGATCTACACTCATACGGTATCGCCGGATCAGCTGTGAGATACTGGTACCGTATGATAGCTCTCTTAATTTGTCTATGTCCCTCAGTAACGCTCAAGTCTGTGGCAAAGACTTTCTTAAATATCCTACGCTCAAGTCTGTGGCAGAGACTTTCTCAAATACCCTATGCTCAAGTCTGTGGCAGAGGCTTTACTTAACACCCTACCGGCTGCTAGACCTAGTGAGAGGAGGTCTATCCGGGGGTTGTAAAATCCAAGTGTGAAACGGTTGCTAATCTCTGGGTTTTTCTATAAGAGACTTTCCATTTTTACCGTCCGAAGTACCTGAACTTACTCCTAACCCTCTACCCTTCATTCTGAGACTCTGTTTCTGTTTCAAATAAATAACCCAAAAGAAGATTCAGTGTCAGTTTCCACATTTCTTTGGGCCATCTACCATGGGAACCCCTAGACGGAGAAGCAGTCAGGAAGGTAACAGTAAGCCCAATAAAACCAGCAGCTCCTTCAGGGGTCAGTGCTACAGTAGGTGACCACGATATTGTGTCATTCTCACCTTTTTTATCGGCGAGATTGACACCCTGCGAGTCTCGTCGCGGGAGCCAGCACTGAGCTGGCTCGCATCGGGAAAGGAAAAATGTTTATTTTCCTTTCTCGATAGGTGGCAAGCATCACTGGCCGGGTTCACACTGGTGCAGGGATCCAAATTGGATTCCCGCCAATACCAGACACTGTATTTGGTATGAATCTTAAGGGAGAACGCCACGCCAAATTTAAAAAAACAAACGGCATGGGTTCCCCCTCCGGAGGCATACCAGGCCCTTAGGTTCGGTAGGGAATTTAAGGGAAATCCCCTATGCCAAAAAAAACGGCGTGGGGGTCCCCCCAAAATCCATACCAGACCCCTATCCGAGCACGCAGCCCGGCTGGTCAGGAAAGGGGGTGGGGACGAGTGAGCGCCCCCCCTCCTGAGCTGTACCAGGCCGCGTCCCCTCAACATGGGGGGTGGGTGCTTTGGGGTGGGGGGGCACCCTGCTGCCCCACCACCCCAAAGTACCCTGTCCCCATGTTGATGAGGACAAGGGCCTCTTCCAGACAACCCTGGCCGTTGGTTGTCGGGGTCTGCGGGCCAGAGGCTTATCGGAATCCGGGAGCCCCCTTTAAGAAGAAGGCCCCCAGATACCGGCCTCCACCCTATGTGAATGAGTATTGGGGTACCATGTACCCCTACCCATTCACCTGGTGAAAAAAGTAAATAAAACACAACACACAAGGGTTAAAAATAGTTTATTGCACAGCTCCGGTGGTCTTTCATCTTGGGGGGGTCTTCTCGCCACCGCCCGGGGGTCTTCCGACTTCGGGGGTCTTGTCCCCCTCTTCGGTTCCTCTTGCTGGGCCTCTGCTTTCTTCCTTTAGCTCGCATCGGGAAAGGAAAAAATTTTATTTTCCTTTCCCGATAGGCAGCAAGCATCGCTGGCCGGGTTCACACTGGTGCAGGGATCCAAATTGGATTCCCGCCAATACCAGACACTGTATTTGGTATGAATCCTAAGGGAGAACTCCACGCCAAATAAAAAAAAAAAACGGCATGGGTTCCTCCTCCGGAGGCATACCAGGCCCTTAGGTCCGGTAGGGATTTTAAGGAAAATCCCCTATGCCAAAAAAACGGCGTGGGGGTCCCCCCAAAATCCATACCAGACCCCTATCCGAGCACGCAGCCCGGCTGGTCAGGAAAGGGGGTGGGGACGAGCGAGCGCCTCCCCCCCTCCTGAGCCGTATCCAGGCCACGTGCCTTCAAGATGGTGGGGTGGGTGCTTTGGCGGAAGGGGGGCACCCTGCCTCCCTGCTGCCCCCCCACCCCAAAGCACTTTGTCCTCATGTTGAAGGACGTATATTGGCCGTAATATATATATATATATTAATACACTGCTTGCACTGACTGAACAGAGTAAACACTGAATATATAGTCTATGCTAGCAGAGGATATATATATATTGCAAGGAAGAAGAAGAGAAGAAGAGAAAAAGTTGGCAGCGGCGACAGAAGACCAGGCCAATGCTAGTAAAAGAGCTATAAGAAGATACTGGAGGCCCGGCAGAAGAACCGAAGAGCGGGACAAGACACTAAAAGAGCGGGACAAGACCCTGAAGTCAGAAGAAGACCCTCGTACGGCGGCGGCGATGATGAAGAAGAAAGTCGGGCTCCTCCGCTAGTAAAAGAGCAGAAGATAGCGGAGGAGTCCGATGAGAAGACCCCCCAAGACGGAAGAAGAGAAGACCACCAGAGCTGTCTAATAAATTATTTTAAAAAACTTGTGTTGTTTTTTTATTTACACTTTTTTTCACCAGGTGAATGGGTAGGGGGACATCGTACCCCCTACTCATTCACATAGGGTGCGGGCCAGTATCTGGGGGCCCCCTTATTAAAGGGGGCTCCTGGATTCCGATAAGCCCCTCACCCACAGACCCCGACAACCAACGGCCTGGGTTGTCGGGAAGAGGTCCTTGTCCTCATCAACATGGGGACAAGGTGCTTTGGGGTGGGGGGCTGTAGGGCCCCCCTTCCCCCAAAGCACCCTCCATGTTGAGGGCACGTGGCCTGGTAGGGCTCAGGAGGGGGGGGGGGCGCTCACTCGTCCCCACCCCCTTTCCTGATCGGCCGGGCTGCATGCTCAGATAAGGGTCTGCTATGGACTTTGGGGGGCCCCACGCCATTTTTTTGGTGTAGGGCTTCCCCTTTAAATCCATAGCAGGTGACAGGGCCAGTGAGGTGTCAATCTCGCCGATGGAGGGGGCGTCATTGACCTCCTTTGCTAGTCCCAGCTACTTGGAGCCGTGTTCAAAATGAATGGACATTTCTCCGTGTGTGGGCAAGTCCGTTCATTTCAAAAGTCCGGCAGAATCCCGCCATTGTATGGCAGATTGTCTGGCGGAAAAGTCCGGTCGTGTGTGGGCAGGTCCGCTCATTTGGAAAGTCTGGTGGACCTCAGCTGTAAAGTCTGCCAGATTAAGTCCGCCGGATAGTCCGATTGTGTGTACACGGCATAAGACACACTTGGAACCTTCAAGCTCCTGGCCCCAACACAGGTTTACAGAATTCAGGAAAATCCAAAAGCACAGTTTTCTTTGCTTGGGAACAATGGTCTGAAACCTAGCCTCAAGCCTTAATGCAAATCCTGTGTCATTTTCTTTTAGATTTTCACAGTGGCAGGACAAAAAAAGCAGGAATGAAAAGGGAAAGAGTCTGAGTTTTTGGAATTCAGGGAAATACTTTCTGGTGCACTTGTTGTTGGTATCAGTTTAAAATACTTCAGAGATCATTGACTGTTCATTGGCAGGTGCATTGGACCTGTAATTGACCTTGCATTTGGCCTCCTAAGCTTCATCAACCTGCTTCATACCACTTTTGCCTATTAATTGATTGATTGATTGATTGAAACAGTTTAGGTCATTGATACAGTCCCAAAAGGAGAGGCAAGGGAATTTGTAATGCCTGTTTATTGGTTTTAATATGAGCAAACCAAGGATTAATAAGAAGAGGTGCTGTATTTTTACATTTGGCTATGCATACTAGACATGTGCGATTACATTTGTACGAATCCGAAATATGAATTTTAATGCATATGAATTCCTTACGAAATACGAAATTTTGTTTACACATTTTGGATCCAAATTCATAACGAAAATTCATAATTAACGAAAAGTCAACAAACCTAAAAGTTAAAAACCCAGGAAGTCAGCACAGCACAGGGATGGTGGGAACCCCTCATAATGATAAATTTATCATAATGAAAATTTGTAATTGTTACGAAAAGTTAATGAACCTAAAAGTTAAAACCCCAGAGGAAGTCAGCACAGCACAGCGATGCTGGGAACCCCTCATAATGATAAATTCATCATAACGAACTTTTGTTATTTTATCAAAAAGTTTACGAATCTAAGGAAAATTTGTATTTCATACGAATCCGAATTGAATTTCGTACACGAATTACGAAATACAATTTTTTTTGCGTATGGAATGAAACGGAACAAATCTAAACACATTTTTTGATGCAGCCCATGTCTAATGTATATACATGTGGTCATATCGCTTTATGGAAGCAATTGACAGGTAGTGAGGAGGCATTATGTAGCTTGAATGAGTTACAGTTGATGGGCAATACTGCTGACTGAACATGAGGTGGGGGGGTTTCCCTGAACCAAAGCCTTGAAGATATGGCGTGTATACAACCCTGCCTGCTGCCTTTGCAGCTTAAGGAGGGGGTGGCAAAAATGTGGCTCAAGCACTTGTTTTTAACGTTCCCCCTCCCCAACTACAAGTGTACAGTATTTTCAGTTTGCAGTTGCAGTTCAGTTATTCATTTTAATTTGATAGATTCAATACATAGCTGAACTCATTCAATTGTGTGGCAATATTAATTGACAGACAACCTGTAACACTGTTACATATGTAGCGCCGGCTCCTGAAGAGCGCGAGCTATGTTTTTTTTAAAACAACAAATAGTGTAGCGCTAATTTAAATAATGATATATTCACAAGGGAAAATATCTGTGTATGAACAATCATGTATGCTGAAAGAAACTGTGGATAAAGTCCTCTATAATATAGCTAATACACGTGAATTGTGATAAAAAAATTTCTTCAGAGGAGATAGACGTTTCACTGATCAGGTGTAACCAGATGTATCAACTTGTCTGAAGTAATCTAGGAGGTAGGTGGAATACTCTTACCAGATGAGGTGGACTCGCCAGTCTTACGACAGTTGAGTCAAAAACGCTTGGGGTCCACACATGGGACAGGTTGATGGATTGGAGGTAGTCAAACCGGATTCTAGGAAGGCTCCAAGTGGTGAAAAAGCCGTGGGGGGCGTCTCTCAGGATGTTCCTCAAGTTGTCCGGATCGGGTATGACCCGATTGGAATTCGGGCCCTGGATGCAGGAGAGGTTCACAAGAATGGTAATGAAGAAAAAAGAAAGCTCCAAATGGTGCAGGTCAAAAACATTTTACCATCAGGTATTTATTTAAAAAGTCATAAAAAAGGACATGAATTATGACAAGTGATCACAAAAAGAACAAAATAAAAGCAATGTGGGGTGCTAGATGCGAGCCTGACACGTTTCGTCAAAGAATGTCTTCAACAGGGGCATGATAGAACCCACCACATTGCTATCAAATTTATAAAGTTTCCAAACCAGACCTGCCTATAAAGGGGCGGAGTCTGTAATCAAAAACAAGATGTGTGAGGAGTGACGGCCGAATGGTGTTAAGCTGTGGGTGGGTAAACATAAACACAACCACCAATGTGCTTAGCCAATCCACCACACATGTGTCTGTCAAAACATCAGTCACATGTACACATTATAAACCATCCATGTAAAACACACAAAAAGATTTATACATGTAAATTCACCTCTTTGGGGGGACCCTATGCTGATAAATCTCACATGGGCATTAATGTAAAAAAAATATATATCATTAAAACAGCAAAACGGTCTCTACTGTATTGATGCTAGGCTCATTGTTATACACATGCACGGTGCACCGAATGGAAGGGTGAACCTCATCTGAAGTGAACAAAGCGACCAATCGACACAGTCATGCCAGATGGCTACTCACACTATGTGGAGGGCATCCCTCCATTCAGACAAGTCCACATATGCAGCATGGATGCTTAACTTCATTGCGCCGAGCCCACAGCGCAAATACATTATTAACAAGTTGTCATGGTAACCGCTGGTATACTATGCTGACCCCGTGATCAATTTCAGGTCACATGACGTGATAGCGTCATGACGAACGGTACGTCCGTGCGTCCTCGACCTATCCCATGGCCCGCACAGTGCGTTGCCATGGTACAGGGGATACACAGAAGGCGTCTCATTTCACGCCAAGGGACCCGCGGCGTGCACGTCGCGGGTCACGTGGCACGCTCACATCAGCTCCTCCTATTGTGGGAATAGAGAAGCCGACGAAGTGTGTATGACACACCGCCGTAAACCGGAAGTGAATGCAAAGAGGGCATAGACATAGCCCGTGTCCCCATGTATTAAACCAGAAACAGGAAAAGGGGGGGTAAATGGTAAATTAACATATTATGCATAAAAAATATATATATTTTTCCTTTATAGTGCACGTTATACCGGACTCTAATAAATGTAGCCCACAGTACAGCAAATTGCACATATAAAGTACAGCATAAACAGAATGTCAAAGGGCTGGTAAAACGTCCCCAGGATATTAAAATGAGAATACAATTAAATTAAAACTAGAATGAACAACACCATACCCACTGCGGATCATAGTATTGTGCAGAAATGATTTTTTTAAACCAAATCTTCTTTTATTTTATTTGCTTTGTATTCAAGTTCACAGATACAACCACATAATAAGCACATACAATAATTCCCCTTGCATACAAATTTCCCTACCCTCCCCCACCCGTACCCTTTCCCCCCACCAAACCTCTCCCCCTCCCATTCCCTCAACCAATAATATTAAATACACAATATAATCAACAACTTATCCAAAATATAAATAAAATCAAAATTAAACAAACTACTCTTTGCTTTCTCCCTCCCCCCCTCCCCACTCCATATTCACTCTCTCCTTCATCCATAACACTTACATCCTGCTCACTCTTGTTCACTACTCGCACCACTTTCCCCATATTTTAACAAACTTCCCATAGTTACCTCTTTTCCTATATATGTATTCCTCCTTTTTTATCGTGTCTTTAACCATTTCCATCCATTCCTTTACTGTGGGTGCTTCCCTCCTCTGCCATTTATACGCAATTAATTTCCTCCCTTGAAAAAGGCATCTGATTACGGCTGTATGAATATCCCCCCGGACCTCCTCATCTTCTATCAATCCCATTGTACAAATTTTAGCTTCTACTTCTAGTGATAGCCCAACCACTTGATTTATTTTCCCTATTACTCCTACCCAATAGCTATATAATCTTGGGCATCGCCAAATCATATGTACCGTATATACTCGAGTATAAGCCGAGATTTTCAGCCTCTTTTTTGAGGCTGAAAGTGCCCCCCTCGGCTTATACTCGAGTCATCGCTGTCTGCCCGCTCGATCAGCGTGTCGAGCAGACAGACAGCGGCCATTCTATTCAAAAGCCGCGCCTCCGGCTCCGCCTTCGCCTGTGATAGGCGGAACACTGAATTTCCCAGCAGCCTGTGTACTACGGACGAGGATGATACGACGTCTGTGATAGGCGGAACACAGGCTGCTGGGAAATTCAGTGTTCCGCCTATCACAGGCGAAGGCGGCGGCGCAGCTTTTGAACTTTACAATGGCCGCCGACGAAGAGGGCACGGGACGGAGGCAAGGGAAGGCACGGCACGGGACGGGACGGGACGGCGGCGGCAAGGCACGGCACGACACGGGACGGATGCAAGGAGGCAAGTCACGGCACGGGACGGAGGCAAGGAGGCAAGGCACGGGACGGAGGCTCGGGACAAAGGTAGGCTGGACACACACACACACACACACACACACACACACACACACACACACACACACACACACACACGGATGGAGACACACACAGGGATGGATGGATGGATGGATGGAGACACACACACACACAGGGATGGATGGATGGATGGATGGAGACACACACACACAGGGATGGATGGATGGATGGATGGAGACACACACACACAGGGATGGATGGATGGATGGACACACACACACACAGGGATGGATGGACGGACACACAGGGATGGACGGACACACAGGGATGGACGGACACACAGGGATGGACGGACACACACACAGGGATGGACAGGCATGTCTCACCCTCGGCTTATACACGAGTCAATAAGTTTGCCAGTTTTTTTGGGGGTAAATTGGGGGCCTCGGCTTATATTCGGGTCGGCCTATACTCGAGTATATACGGTATTAGATCCCCTCTTCGATCTCCACATCTTGGGCATTCTGCGTCCTGCCTACTCCCAAACCTAAACAACTTTAGAGGAGTATAATATACCCCGTGGATTAAATACATTTGAGAAATAATATGCGATGGAGATAATGAAACTTTCGCTCCCAACGCCAAAACCTTCTCCCACTGTTCAGCCGATATTGGCCCCACATCTCTTTCCCATTTCACCCTTTTTTTCCCCTCTATCACCCCTTCTTGTTCCATTCCCTTTAGATACCTGTAGATATCTGAAATAACTCCTTTCGATGTATTGCTACTTATAATTCTCCTGAGTACCGGCATCTTACTCCACTCCAACGTCCTTCCTCTAAATTGTGCCTCCAACGCATTTTTAATTTGTATATAATTGAAGAGGGAATGAGCAGGTAACCCATATTCATCCCTTAATTCCTGAAATGTTTTCAGTCTCCCGTCCCTATATAGTTGCGCTAAAAAGTGGACTCCCCTCCGATCCCATTCTACTAATCTCCCCATTTTCTTAATTTCCTCTAAATTTTAATTTTCCCATATTGGGGAGAATTCCGTATATCCTCTATACCCCAGTATTACTTTTACCTCCTCCCAGCACTTTACCATCAGTTGAACTGTGGGGCATCTGGTCCTAAATGAGTCGGCCTCCACCGCTTCCACAACCGTATTATGCGGGGTATCCCTCCCCAGGGGACAACCTCCCTTCTCCATCGCTACTACTAGGTTACCTCCTTTCATATACTGTAATTGGGCAGCCAAAAAGTAGTATCTCATATTAGGTAGTGCCAACCCACCCAATTCCCTTGGTCTCTGTAGCACTTGTAAACGAATTCTTGCCACTCCATTCTTCCATATCACCTCTCTAAACAAACTTTCCATTTTCTTAAACCAATATTTTGGAATCCAAACTGGTGAATTTTGTATGACATACAATATTTGAGGCATCCACACCATCTTAATTAAATTACACCTGCCAGCTACTGACAAGGGGAGGTTCTTCCATACTCTGATTTTACGCTTTAATTTTGACATAAGTGGGACTAAATTCCCTGCTATATACTGCCTTGGGTCTGACGTCATATTCACTCCCAAGTACTTCATTTGCTTAACTATTTCAATTTGGGATACCTGTACTGGCAATGGAGTATCCAGGGGATCCACTGGAAGGAGGACTGATTTTTCCCAATTAATTTCAAGTCCAGAGAAATACCCAAATTCTTTTATCAGAGTCATTGCCGCCACCAATGAGGGCCCCGTATCCCCTAAAAACAACAGCACGTCGTCTGCATACATAGCGACCTTTTCCTCTTCATTCCCCCTTTTAAACCCCCGGATATCCTGCGCGTCTCTCAAGGCTATGGCCAGAGGCTCCACCGAGAGGGCGAAAAGCAGGGGTGACAAAGGGCACCCCTGTCTTGTCCCCCTCTCCAAGTGGAACCCCTCTGAACATTCCCCATTTATCCTCACTTTCGCCCTTGGTCCTGTATACAGTACTCTTATCCATTGCATAAATCTCGGCCCAAATTGAAATTCCGCTAACACCCTCCTCAAATAATGCCATTCCACACTATCGAAGGCTTTCTTCGCATCTAAAGACATAACTGCTCTATTCCCTTTATTTTCTGAAGGAATCTGAATATTTAAGTAGGCACGTCTCACATTCATATTTGTGGACCGCCCTAGGATAAACCCAGTTTGGTCCTGATGTACTAATTTTGAAATGATATTTTTTACCCTTGTTGCAAGTACTTTTGCCAGAATCTTAACGTCTGAGCACAGTAACGATATAGGTCGATATGATGCGGTCTCCAATTGGTTTTTCCCTTCTTTTGCCAAGACCACCACTGTGGCCTCCATCATTGATAGCGGCAACTGCCCCACTTCAAAGGCCCCATTGAACACCTGTAGGAGAGCAGGTAGGAGTATATCCCCAAATTTTTTATAAATCTCTATCGGCAGTCCATCCGGACCTGGGGCTTTCTGTTTTATAATTTCTGCTGTTACTTTTTGCAGCTCCTCCAGAGTCAATGGAGCCTCCAAGCCCTCCCTATCTTCCTATGACAAACTGGGTAATGTTATTTTTCCAAAAAATTCCTGCATCTCCCCTTCTACATCGGGATTTGAAACTTTATAGAATTCCTCGTAATATTTTCTAAACTCTTCCACTATCTCAGGTGTTGACTTCCTTATACCTCCCTCCCTGTCCAAAATCGCCGGTATTATTGGGGACAAACTATTTGATTTAGCAATTAGTGATAATACCCTCCCCACTTGTTCCCCTTCACCAAAGAAGGTCTGCCTCTGGAACTGCCTTTTCTTCTCCTCTAATCTGCCTGATTCTTCTCCCATTCCCTCTAGCTCTCTTCTGAAGGGGCCCTTAAATACCTTTCTTCTGACCTCATTACCTTCTCTTTTACTTCTATTTCCTTAACTGACCCATTCTTCTTAATCTGCGATATCTTTTTTATTAATTCCCCCCTTAGGAAGGCTTTCAGGGCATCCCACATTATTCCCAGGGACGTAGATCCTACGTTTGTACTCAGAAATTCTTTTAGATTTTCTTTTACCCCCTCCGTGTTATCCATTAATTCTAACCAGAATGGATTTATTTTCCATTCCCTTCTGCTACATCCTCTCCCTATTGTCATTAAAAGCGTTACAGGTGAATGGTCTGAAATACCCCTTGGCTCGTACTCCACCTTCTCCACCATCCCCAATGCCTCTTCATTGCATAGCACCATATCGATCCTGGACAAGGTGGAGTACGTCCTGGAGTGGCAAGAATACTGTTTCCTTAAGGGGTTCCACCTCCTCCATATATCCACAAAACCTGTTTCTTCACAAAATTGAAATAACAACCCATTAGGTCCCTCCCTACTACCTGCCTTCTGTGGGAACCTATCTATTTTTTGATCCATTATCATATTAAAGTCCCCTGCTATTATAACCGGGATTCCAGGCTTATCCATTATAAACTTCAACAGTTCATTTAATATTTCTGCATTAAATGGCGGTGGGATATACACACTTGCAATCACACATACTTTATCTTCTATACCACAAAAAAGAAACACATATCTCCCTTTAACATCTATGATGCTCTGCCTGCAGGTTAGACCCGACCCAGGATCTATTAGAACACTCACTCCCCTTGAGTAAGAGGTATATGTAGAATGATATTGTATCCTATACTTCCTGTGTCTTAACACACTGATTGTATCTCGGTCCAGGTGGGTCTCCTGCAAACAGAGCATCCCATAATTACCCATATTTCCCATAGAGAATATCGCACGCCTCTTCAGCTGTTCCTTCACCCCCCGTACATTCCAAGAACAAATTTTAACACTTTTAGTGAAATTCCCTACTTTACTGCTTGCTCCCATACTTAAGGCCGAATTCACAATATCAAACTTTTATTCTCCATTCTAAGTGCTTTCTCTGTGTTTTAACACGTGATCACCCCCCTTACTTTTTTCCAGTGCTCCAAAATTTTAATCCCACTCATATTTTGTATCTCAAATTTACCATATTTCCTACACACATTTTTAACACTTTTTATATAAATTTGACAATTTATTGCCTTGTGCCTCACTTAATTTAATTTTCTTGTGACCTTTTTCACTAACCACCATATTAATTGCTATTCCACACATCAACTCTGTGCTTAAATATTTTTTGTGCAGATAACAATCCTTTACCATGCCTACCTATACCCTTCCTTATCCTTTCAACCTCCTTTCTCACTCTATCATTCATCCATTCACACTCACCATCCCTTTTCTCTTTCCCCTCCCCATCCACCCCATACCCCACTTGGGGCCCTTCTAGTGGGCTTCCAACATGACCGTTTTTACCTCCCAGAGTGATATATCCTTCCCACCTACTCACCCTACCAACCCACTCCTATTACTCTTATTTCTACGAAAAAAAAATATTTCCCATTGCAACCGAGAGAGACAAAAAAAAAAAAAAGAAGAAAAAAAAAAAAGAAAAGGGGGAAAGGGAAGGAGACAAAAAAAAGCAATATGGGGGCATTCCCCCTTAGTCCGAAAATAATGTCCATTTTATTTCTGTTTTCATATTACACCATTCCCCTCTGTTGAAACTGACACTTATTTTCCTCCAACCACAATTTGACTTCTTCTGGACTATTAAAGAATGCAATTTCCCCAAATGCTGATACCCTCAACTTTGCCGGATAAAATAATGCATAGTTCACTTTAAGACTCTGCAATTTCTTTTTGCACTCTATAAACTTGGCTCTCTGTCTTTGCAGCTCGGGGGAAAAATCCGGATACAATGAAATCTTTGTCCCATTATATTCAAGATTACTCAGTTCTCTTGCTCTTTGAAGGATAGCAACTTTATCTCTATAGGACAATAATTGGATGATTATAGGTCTGGGATGACTTCTTCCTTCCACCATCCTAAACGGAATTCTATACGCCCTTTCAATTGCAAAGAATCTTGATAGCTTCTCGCTCCCTACTTTATCCTTTATCCATATTTCCATAAATTCAACAAGACCATTGCCTTCACTTTTCTCCGGGAGACCTAAGATTCTGATATTTTTCCTGCATATAATATTTTCCATATTGTCCATTTTATCCATACACACATTTAACTGGCCCTTCATCATCTGCATCTCCTGTTTCAACGGAAACAAATCATCCTCCACCTGGCTGACTCTCTCCTCCAGGTCTGAAATGCGAACCGCAGCTTTCTGTACTTCATTTTTTAGATTTAACACATCTTCTCTTATCTGTTTTAATTGATCTGATATATCATCCAATGATAATTTACATGTATTAACCGCAGATAAAATTTCTTTTAAAGATGGTTCTTTTCCTTTTACCAAAATTTCTCCTTCTACACCCATCTCAGTGTCCCGTCCAATAACCTTCTCTATGGAGGGGTTACTCACGAACTCCCGTGCTTCCAAGATTCCACCTGTTACGACCATGGAGTCTAATTGGGCTGCTATATTTGCTGTTTTATTTAAATTTGTCGGCACTATTTCTGTCACCGAACCCTGGCTCTTCCTTCCAGCCGTTTGCACTGCCATAGTGCACTGCTGCCGCCCCTCTCCACTTTGCACATTCTTTTTAGGTGTTTGACTTGGAGTCAGATTAGGTGTATGGGCATATCGCTCAAGTTTAGAAGCTGCGGCTGCAGCAGCAGCGCCTGTCAGCCCAGACGAGTGACCAGCTTTATCCTTAGAACTGCGCAATGCTTGTGACCCATTGTGCGTGGCCGCCTCCTCCACCCCCCTTTTCCTGGTCATACCTTAGGGTCTAATGTCTCTTCCACCGGGGGGGGGGGTAGTGCTCTATCCCACCCTCCGCCTTTATTCCCTCTCTCACCGGGATTTTCTGCGCGGGGACCGATGTTCCTCTGTGGGAGAGCTTTCTACGGTGGCCTCCACACTCCTCCGCTGTTGCGCCCTCCGCTGACCAATCGTTCCGTTACTTTGCGGCGTCACAACGTCACTGCGTCCCAGTGTCTCGGCGTCTCAGCGTCTCGGCTTCTCCTTCCCTCCTCCTCCTCCACACTATCTCGGCAGCATTAGCTTCTAGAGCAGGCGGTAGGTCTGAGCCCGCCGCAACCTCTCACCCTGACATCCGGTCACGCCCCGTGCAGAAATTCAAACGCAAACCAAACAAGCACAGAGAGCATATAGTAAACTTAGCATAAGATCTGTATAAATAGCAAAAATGCGGATAATCCAAAAATGGCGACCCCATCAAATTGAAAAATTATCAATGGTAGGGTCACCACTATGGGCAATCTCCCCGACCACTGTGGGGCTCTCTATCCTCTGGGAAATCACTCTAAAATACCAAAATCTGCTGTTATGTATATAACAGGGAGTGAATAACTCAAAAACCGCGGGTGAGTCCCACATGAAATGGGATTATGGAAACACCCCTAATGATCTTTTAGGAACAATAATAATGACATAAATTAATTATGTTGTAAAGGGTTTAACCAAAGAAAAGCTGTTTCATGCTTGGTTAATAAAACAATTAATGTCCCAGTCCGTGTTCATGCCATGGGGGGAGTAGCACCTCAATTCGTATATCCAGAACGTCTCGAGGCGCGACACCCCCCGTTAGCAGGAATCTCCTCTCCAGCTGGGAACAAATTTATCTATGTCCATCCCCAACAAGGGGAACTAGATTTTGATGTGTGGTTCAATTATTTCAATGAAGTGGGGATTAAGTTGTTAAACATTTTGGTTGAAAGGAAACAAGCAAGGTTGCCTTTCATCGATAAGGAAATCAAAGACCTTAAAGATAAACTAACCCCCTCATTAGGTACATCAGAATATAATACATTGTCCACTAATTTAAAAAATCATCTTGAAAAAGAAGAAAAGGACCAACGTAGTAAGAAACAAAAAAAATATAACCGCGATACCAATGATTACAAAACTAATTTTGTTTTCAATTGGCAGAAAAAAATTGCTACAGAATCAGGTTGCAATCCACTGTTATAAAATATGGAACCCAAGGTTGCAGATATGGAAAGGAGGTTAATATACGAACCACCTGTACCTCAACCACTGCCCTCTGGTCCCATTAGAGCTAATGACCACACATACACACCACGAAATGAGGCCCAATACTCTAACCACCAAGCCAAGGGTCCCAAACCCCTAAATAGGGGTAGAGGTAGAGGTAATCACAATCGTGGTCGTGATAGACATTTTAGCGGTGCTAACAGTGGCTACCAACATGATGCCCCCCGGGAGTCAAGTAGACCAAGGCGAGATGATAAATCTAGCTATAGGAGGGATAATTATCCACATAGTACTCCCATACGTACCTACAACCGTTTCCTACCTCTTAGGGATGAGGGTTCATGCGATTCTTACCGTTAACCCCACCCCTATATGACATACGGCGATGAGCCCATTTCTAGGACTCCATATAATCATAATTATAATAATCCTGGACCTTCTTACTATCAGGATTTTCACAGGGCTACTCCCAACCACGTAGGAAATATAAAACCAAACGAGGCTCTAGAGGGGGGCGACACATCCAATGGAAAAAGAAAGCGGACACAATAGGAGTGGGTATTTTTCAATCTCAGTACAGTGACCTTATCTGAGAGTGAGAAACGCATTCTTGATAAAGGTCTTAAATTTGTCCCACCCAGGAAGCTCAATAAATTCACCACATTTATAGATGTGCAGAAATTCATCCGCAAACTCAATATACAGAGACATTTTTTGTACACACCCACTAGAAATATTACAGTTCCAGATTCAAATCCTGATAGACATTCTGGATTGACCAACCCTTCTTTATTTAATCCAGGTATTCTATCTCCTTCTATTAACGTTTTTAAAAACCTGGTTTTGGACGACTTGGATAAATTGCCTAATAAGAGAGTACACCAAGATCCAGCTATAGCAAAGGGACTTAAATCTTTGTGCGAAAGAAAGAATCTCATCATCCGCCCAGCGGATAAGGGGGGCGGCATAGTAGTACTGGATAAGTCACGATATATCCAAGAAATGAATAGACTGCTGGGAGACGTTACCACTTATAGCCCCTTACATGGGGACCCCACTTTCAAATACAAAAAAGCACTTACTCAGATTGTAAATGAAGGCTTTTCTTTGAACATATTGAACCAAAAAGAGAAGGAATTTATGATCCCTCTAGCACCCCGTATTCCTATAATATATCAATTACCTAAAATACACAAAGATTTATTTAATCCACCTGGTCGCCCGATAGTCAGTGGCATAGATTCTATTACCTCCAGAATAGGGAAGTATATCGACTTATATCTCCAACCCCTGGTAAGATGCATTCCGTCCTATTTACAGGATACAGGGGATACAATTCGATTATTAGAGAATGTAAAGTATCACGATGACCTTATTTTGGTCACGGCTGACGTGTCTGCCCTGTATACTTGCATTCCACAACATCTAGGACTAAATACTGTGGAGTCTTTTCTTACAAGAGATTCCACACTCCCTTTGATCCCTAGAAACTTTGTAATGGAACTTTTAGAGTTCGCTACCACTCATAACTATTTTTGGTTTCAGGGCACTTTCTATACACAGATTAAAGGGGTTGCCATGGGCGCCAAATATGCACCTAGTTTGGCCAATTTTTTTATGGCCCAGTGGGAGGAGGATGTCGTCTATGCCCTGGATAGGCCCGAATTGGTCCTGTGGGCTAGATATATAGACGACATCCTCCTCCTATGGAAAGGGAGTCAGCCATCTTTGGATTCCTTCATGGCAACCCTTAATAACAACGACCGGGGCATTAATCTGACCTTTGAGGCCAGTACTACCAACATATACTTTTTGGATTTAGAGATCACTGTCGTACAGAAACGCCTTGTACTTAAAACTTTTTTTAAACCAACCGATAGGAACGGATACATCCCCGTGGACAGTTGCCATCACCAACAATGGCTTAAATTTGTTCCACGGGGCCAGTTCCTTCGGTTACGGCGTAACTGTACTCACGACAGTGATTTCATTTCTCAATCCTACACTATTCGACAGAGATTTGCAGACAAGGGATATGACCCCCGTGCCCTGGATGCAGATATAAAATCAGCTCTGCAGACCAACAAGCCGTCCCTCGTTGAAAAGAAATCCAAAATTAAAAAGAATGATAAATTTAAATGGTCATTCTTTACCACCTTTTCAATACAACACAATGAGATAAAGAAAATTATCAACAGACATTGGAAAGTACTATGCAGTGATAAAATCTTTGGAGGAGTAATCCCCGAGAGAGCTGGAGTAATCTATAGAGGAGCTCGCTCGGTTCAGAGCGACATCTCCCCTAATGTGATTGATACTCCTAGACCCATCCAGTTCTTCCCGCAGAGTAAGGGTTACTTCCCCTGCAAAAAATGTAATGTCTGTATGCATAATATGTTAGGCAAACGGAAGAGTGACTCCTTCACATCTATAACTACACAGCGTACATATTCTATGAAACATTTTACCACCTGTACTACTAGATATATAGTCTATCTTATCACATGTCCATGTAAAAAGCAATATGTTGGTCGCACTATCAGGAATTTTTCGATCAGAGTAAATGAACACCTTGCAAAAATAAAAAAAGGCTGTGATAAACACCCAGTTCCGAGACATTTTTTAGAACAACATAATAGAGACCCTAGAGGTACAAAATTCCAGATTATAGATAAATTTGTTCCCAGCTGGAGAGGAGATTCCTGCTTACGGGGGGTGTCGCGCCTCGAGACGTTCTGGATATACGAATTGAGGTGCTACTCCCCCCATGGCATGAACACGGACTGGGACATTATTTGTTTTATTAACAAAGCATGAAACAGCTTTTCTTTGGTTAAACCCTTTACAACATAATTAATTTATGTCATTATTATTGTTCCTAAAAGATCATTAGGGGTGTTTCCATAATCCCATTTCATGTGGGACCCGCGGTTTTTGAGTTATTCACTCCCTGTTATATACATAACAGCAGATTTTGGTATTTTAGAGTGATTTCCCAGAGGATAGAGAGCCCCACAGTGGTCGGGGAGATTGTCCATAGTGGTGACCCTACCATTGATAATTTAGCAATTTGATGGGGTCGCCATTTTTGGATTATCCGCATTTTTGCTATTTATACAGATCTTATGCTAAGTTTACTATATGCTCTCTGTGCTTGTTTGGTTTGCGTTTGAATTTCTGCACAATACTATGATCCTCAGTAGGTATGGTGTTGTTCATTCTATTTTTAATTTAATTGTATTCTCATTTTAATATCCCGGGGACGTTTTACCAGCCCTTTGACATTCTGTTTATGCTGTACTTTATATGTGCAATTTGCTGTACTGTGGGCTACATTTATTAGAGTCCGGTATAACGTGCACTATAAAGGAAAAATATATATATTTTTTATGCATAATATGTTAATTTACCATTTACCCCCCTTTTCCTGTTTCTGGTTTAATACATGGGGACACGGGCTATGTCTATGCCCTCTTTGCATTCACTTCCGGTTTACGTCGGTGTGTCATACACACTTCGTCGGCTTCTCTATTCCCACAATAGGAGGAGCTGATGTGAGCGTGCCATGTGACCCGCGACGTGCACGCCGCGGGTCCCTTGGTGCGAAATGAGACGCCTTCTGTGTATCCCCTGTACCATGGCAACGCACTGTGCGGGCCATGGGATAGGTCGATGACGCACGGATGTACCGTTCGTCATGACGCTATCACGTCATGTGACCTGAAATTGATCACAGGGTCAGCATAGTATACCAGCGGTTACCATGACAACTTGTTAATAATGTATTTGCGCTGTGGGCTCGGCGTGATGAAGTTAAGCATCCATGCTGCATATGTGGACTTGTCTGAATGGAGGGATGCCCTCCACATAGTGTGAGTAGCCATCTGGCATGACTGTGTCGATTGGTCGCTTTGTTCACTTCAGATGAGGTTCACCCTTCCATTCGGTGCACCGTGCATGTGTATAACAATGAGCCTAGCATCAATACAGTAGAGACCGTTTTGCTGTTTTAATGATATATTTTTTTTTACATTAATGCCCATGTGAGATTTATCAGCATAAGGTCCCCCCAAAGAGGTGAATTTACATGTATAAATCTTTTTGTGTGTTTTACATGGATGGATTATAATGTGTACATGTGACTGATGTTTTGACAGACACATGTGTGGTGGATTGGCTAAGCACATTGGTGGTTGTGTTTGTGTTTACCCACCCACAGCTTAACACCATTCGGCCGTCACTCCTCACACATCCTGTTTTTGATTACAGACTCCGGCAGGTCTGATTTGGAAACTTTATAAATTTGATAGCAATGTGGTGGGTTCTATCATGCCCCTGTTGAAGACATTATTTGCCGAAACGCGTCGGGCTCGCATCTAGCACCCCACATTGCTTTTATTTTGTTCTTTTTGTGATCACTTGTCATAATTCATGTCCTTTTTTATGACTTTTTAAATGAATACCTGATGGTAAAAAAATTTTGACCTGCACCATTTGGAGCTTTCTTTTTTCTTCATTACCATTCTTGTGAACCTCTCCTGCATCCGGGGCCCGAATTCCAATCGGGTCATACCCGATCCGGACAACTTGAGGAACATCCTGAGAGACGCCCCCCACGGCTTTTTCACCGCTTGGAGCCTTCCTAGAATCCGGTTTGACTACCTCCAATCCATCATCCGGTCCCATGTGTGGACCCCAAGCGTTTTTGACTCAACTGTCGTAAGACTGGCGAGTCCACCTCATCTGGTAAGAGTATTCCACCTACCTCCTAGATTACTTCAGACAAGTTGATACATCTGGTTACACCTGATCAGTGAAACGTCTATCTCCTCTGAAGAAATATTTTTATCACAATTCACGTGTATTAGCTATATTATAGAGGACTTTATCCACTGTTTCTTTCAGCATACATGATTGTTCATACACAGATATTTTCCCTTGTGAATATATCATTATTTAAATTAGCGCTACACTATTTGTTGTTTTATATTTTTGAACTTTGTTTGTTTGAAGTATTGGCAGCTGGTTTTTACCCTTTCTTTAGTTTAACATAGCGCGGTGTTTTCCCCCCTACCTCCACCTATGTTTTTTTTTTATTTAATGTTAGCCCTAAACCGCAGTTTGGTTTGATTTTAATTACTCCAAATTTTGACCTCAGCATCAGTCTGACTAGAATACAGGGTGTTCTGCCTGGCCATAGGGGGTCACTGTCACTTCTGGCAGGTATGGAAACACAGTCTGGTTGGGTGCTTTAAGGTTACATTGTCTCGGAACCAGACTAGTGGGAGTGGCTAGCCCGAGGAGAGGAAACTAAAGGAAGGATTCAGAGGTGGTCCGGTGCTATCTCGGTTAGTGGAGAGGCCCAGCAACTGTGAAGTTATCCAGGGGAGGACTCTTCGGCAGAAGGCCACACAAGGGTTGGCTTCTCAACAAGAGCCTGGTATAGCTGAAGGACCTAAGTGAATCCAATCTCGTGCGGTATTGCCGGACCAGCTTCAAGATACTGGTACCACATGAGTGTTCTATAAGATTTAAAGTTTCCTTGTTCGTGTTCTATAACAAAGTCTGTGGCAGAGACTTGTTCCTGACTCAAGCACCCGGTTGGCTGCTAGGCCTGGTGAGAGAAGGACTATCCAACTAGGGTGAGAATCCAGCTGTGAATGGCTATTCTCTGGATTTATTCAAAGTGAGAGAGTTCTTTTCATACCGATCTTGATACTACGAGTACCTGGACTTTTCACCTAAACCCTCTGATCCTATACTGAGAGACTGTTTGTTAACTACATTTTGCAAATAAAAATCCTTTTAAGCAGATCTGTTGTCAGTCTTTATAGTTCTTGGGCCTTCTACCTCAGGAAACCCCTAGACGTATACGAGGTGAAGAAGGTAACGGTAAGCCCAATAAAATCAGCCCCTCCTTCGGGGTCAGTGCTACACATACTTTAATATATAAAATTAGACTTTGGCCTTGGTAGTCTTTCAGAAACATTGTAAATATCATATCAAAGAAAAGCCTGAACAGCAAAGTTATATTACTTGAAAACATAAAACATCATCTGAATCTGCAAAAAAGAACATTAATTGAATGTTTTAATCTATGCTATGGTAGCTTGTAACCATTTTTGAATAATAAGACTTGAAAGCTTAAATTGACCTTAAATTATGTATATACTTTCAGGAAAAAAATAGCCGCTCATTGATGCTCATTAATTACATGCATTTTAATAAGTGCTATACAGAATGAAGAGTGCCACACACTTTCAATAAAGTGGCTTGATAATTTACTATGATAAACACTTCACATTTATATACCGATGTGTCACAGATATTAAAAACTAATTTGCATAGGCAATTTGTCACCATGACCAGAAGTTACCAATCATACTTGTTATTACAACTGCTTCTAAGAATCAATAGGACCATTAATAGTATACTTTCCAGTCTGTGGCTTGTCAACAATGTCATATCTATTATATAACCACTTCAAGTCTGGACAATTTTATGGCATGATCAAGATGCTGGTATGGGTTATGGTGGTGATCAGAACACTAGTATGGCATATGGCGATAATTAGGATGCTGGTATTATGTATGGTGGTGATCAGGATGCTGGTATAATATATGGCGGTGATCAGGATACTTGTATGGTGTATAGCAGTAATCAGAATGCTGGTATGACATGGTGGTAATCAGGATCCTGGTATGGTGTATGGAGATGATCAGGGTGCTTCTATGATATATGGCAGTGATAAGGATGCTGGTATGGTGTATGGCGGTGATCAGGATGCTGGTATGACGTGGTTGTGATCAGAACGCTGGTATGGTGTATGGCGGTGATCAGGACGCTGGTATGGTGTATGGCGGTGATCAGGATACTTGTATGGTGTATAGCAATAATCAGAATGCTGGTATGACATGGTGGTAATCAGGATGCTGGTATGCTACAGTATATGAAGATGATCAGGGTGCTTCTATGATATATGGCAGTGATCAAGACACTGGTATGGTGTATGGCGGTGATCAGGATGCTGGTAGGACGTGGTGGTGATCAGGACGCTGGTATGGTACATGGCAGTGATCAGGATGCTAGTATGAAACGTTGGTGATCAGGGCACTGGTATGGTGTATGAGGGTGGTGATCAGGGCGCTTATATGGCAAATGGCAGTAATCAGGATGTTGCTATGGTGTATGGCAGTGTTACTATGAGCACTAGTGACAATGGGACAGGTAACAGGGGCTGACTGCCCTCTTTATTTTTATTATGCTGGGGGCAATGATCAGGGACACTGGGGAAGGCTGACACTGCAGTCTGTGAGTGTACATGCAGCGTTACAGACTGCTGTACTCTCCCAGGCTGCAGCAATGGTTCTCTCTGCTCTGACAGCTGATCTGCGAGAGAGCAGAGAGAAACTAGGTTACAATCCGTACAAGACCATAAGATCACCTGGGCATCCAGGGTACACACCGATCACCGGGTTCCCGGGTGCACACTCTGCAAGCCATGAATGAAGCTGCCAATGCAGGCTGATATACAGGTATGTCAATCTGCACTGGCACTGCTTTCCGTCCTCATACAGTATATAGGCTGTAGCTGGATGGGAAGTGGTTAAGATGAATAAATCTCTCATAATAAATATATGAAACAATTGATAATTAGACAATTGGACTTTTCCCATTGGACATTTCTTCAAATTAATTTGCACTGATGATCAAGGTTTCAGTGAAAAATGTAAAAATCTCTGTGTGTGACTATAGCCTATATAATATGACAACTAGAAATAGCATATAACCAGCTCAAGTGCACCTTGGGACTCAAATGGATCACTTTGGGCCATGTCACTATCATCACTGAGCAACACAGTCAGTGGTCAACAGTGCAAGATGGCTGTAGCCCAGGGCACACTACTGAGGATTGGGTTGGAACAACCTTTATCCCAAAAGAAAACAAAAAAATTTGTTGTAGCTGCTGAAAAGGTGTTAGCTGAAGTTTGTCTGTAATTTGTTAGGGTATTTAAATCTACTAGTGCATCTAACACACTCCTCCTGATTAACAATGCTGCTGTCCAAAAGTGTCTCTGTTGCTCGTTCATCCAGTGTAGGTACCCTAAGGCAGGAAATATATTACTGACCACATCGCAAGGTAAAAATAGAGAGGAAAAAGTCTAAAAATGAAAAGTAATGCAGCCACCAAGTTGATAAAAAGCAATATTATAAATTTTTTTTGTTTAACAGCACTTGAAATTGAGCAAGAGGCTAAGGGCCATTTCACAGTGAATGTTTCCCTTTTAATCCTATGGGACTTCACTGTGCTGCAGGTCCGGTGCATTTTGAAAAGTCCTGCATGCTGCATCTTTGGTGTGGTTTTGAAAACCGCACCAAAAACGCAGCTTCCCATTGAAAAGAATGGAAATCGTGACAAAATCATGGTAAAACCGCACGAGCAGTTTGCGTTTTTCATGCATTTCGAGTCACGTCTCTATATTTTACAGGTGCAGAGAGGCACAGGAAATGCATGTGAAACAGGGCAGCATTGCAGTAAAAAAGCATATGCGTTTTTACTGCAATTTTGCTACAGAGCAGTGTGAAAGGGACCTTATAATGTGGGATATTTGATGTCATGTTATTATTATGTAGTAATAATGACTAAGTTTATAAACCTCTTGACATAACATTAGGTTTAGCGATAGAAGGCTCACTTTAAGTGAATACATGTTATTGGCCTGTGTTGCCTTCTTTTAGGCATGCACAAGTCATGCAATGTAAGAAGAGACAGGGATAGGAAAAATGGCTGCAGCTGGGAAGAGATAGACAGACACATTGAGGGAAGAAAATGTGAGATAAAGAGAATCAGGAGACATCTGCTTGTTTAAAATTGTAGGCTCCCTTCATGTTCAAAGTGCACTGTCTTTTTGAAAGCAAACATATTGAAAGAGTACATTTTAAAATTAAACCTTAAACCTTTTCCAGAAACACTAATGGATTCTTTGCTAATTTATAATACATCTTTTTGTAGAAGCTGCATTATCCAGTACATTTTAATAAATACATCTTTTTAGCAAATTTGTTTAAACTAGTGTTCCATAATAGAACATTTTGACACAGTGAACCATGTATTTCATTTGTGTAACATTATTTTGGTTGCTGTCAATGTTTCTTTTCTGCAATTGTCATGTTTAAAAAAAAAAAAAAAAAAAAAAATTAGAGCTAAAAGGCTAGACTGCTGAATTTTAAACATTTAAAAATGTTACTTATTCATTTTGTCAAGGACAACTTAAAATTAGCGTGACCACACAGGTGATGAGCTCAAAGTTCAGTCTGAATGCTGGATGCTGGAGATTTAGCCCATTCAGCAGGAATCGAACATCATATATTGTAACGGTATTTCTACTGCTGCTACATATGACAGCATCCTCCCTGTCAATAGTTGCTTAGGTAGTCATGGATTCTGGCACCCGCCACATCTGTAGCAACCAGTGACATCATTCAGCTCCATTGATTTACTTACTGTTGCTTACAAATGCATGACCATGTAAACAAAAGGGGAGGGATCAGTGGTGGCCAGTGCTCCATTTTTTGAGGGAGGGCAACAAACAAATAAAAAATTATATATATATATATATATATATATATATATATATATATATATATATATATATATATATATATGTATGTATATATAAGAATATATATTGATCTCGCACGGTTTCTAAAAAAGCACAAGAATACTAAAGCAACAAATGTACCGTAAAAAAAGTGGCAATGCAAAATATTAAAGTGCAAAATGATAAGGTCACCACAAATAAACGCAGATATATAAAGTGCATAACATGTATAAATGTCCAAAACTGTGCCAAAAAATATATATAATTCGAATAGTGTGCCAAAAAGACTGATTCAAAAGCAATCCACTGTAAAGTGAAAAAAGTGCAGCAATAATAATGAAGTGGATAAATTAAATGTCTCCTCAATAGTGCATATATAAAAAGTGTCCAAAAGGACATAGGTTTTGCTGAGGTTTCACCTACACATTTATATTATTATTTTGGTAGATTGATTACATCTGTTACTCCCAGTAGCGCGAGGGACACTTTCACATAGGGGGACAAACAAATCCTCCTGCACTTACCTCATCCAGGTCTTGGACAGCTTCGGCGGCTTCTCCATGCCAATGCGGTCGCTTCTCCTTCTGGCCAATTTGGTCCCAGGACCTGCTTCCTGTCCTTATTGGCTGGGAGGAGAAGTAGGAAAACAATAGTGACTGTTGAGTGGGTGGGCTCAGGGCGCAGTCCTCTTGCGCCTTGAGCCCAACCTTTTTCAAACCAATCAGAGAATCCAGCTCTGATCATGTGCTTCACAAAACAAACCCAGTAGAACTCGTCTGGTGCATCGCATGGAGATTAGGGGCCGACACATGGAGATTAGGAGGCAGTGACCCTTATGGATGGGCTGCTACTGGAAGGGATAGCATGAGATGCCACATGACAATGACATCACCTGGGAGACCGTCCCTTTGTTTAGCAGAAGGTGCCATTCAAGAATAAATAGTGAGATTAGATCTGTCCACTGGCAGTTGGATCTTTCTTTCTTTCAACAAGGGTCGTTCAACGTGACTGTTCACATCAGGCTGTTTTGACATGCGATTTGACCGAAGGGCCTGGTATGGAATTTGGGTGGACCCCACACATTTTCTTTTTAAATTTTGGTTTGGGGTTCCCCTGTGGGGGAATCCCATGCCATTTTTATCAATGAACTTTTATGTGTATTGCCGGGACCGACAATTCATTATAGCCGCGAGTAGTTTTAAATCACTTTTTTTCCTTTAGAAATGTAATTTTGCTGTCAGACTGTTCTAAACATGAGAAGCACACGCCCCTTTACAGGCATACTATAGACACCCCCAGGAACGAAATTTAAAGGAATACTACACTTTTATTGTTTCACTTTAAGCATTATTAAAATCACTGCTCCCAAAAAAACAGCTGTTTTTAAAACTTTTTTTTTGCATTGATACATGTCCCCTAGGGCAGGACCCAGGTCCCCAAACACTTTTTAAGACAATACCATGCATATAAACCAGGGGTGCCCAACCTTTTGAAGAGCGAGGGCCACTTAAGCAGCTTGGTAACTGGTCATGGGCCACAATGAAAGAGCAGGCAGATGATAGGTCCATGCAGAGTGGACACGGACACAGCCCACTCTACTCTATGGGTCCTCTGATCTGATCCACCCAGACAGAAGGGAATTGATCCCTTCTGTTTTTTTTTTGTTTTTACCAAATCAGATTGGAGGTAGGCAGGTGTGAATGGACACAGATCTGTTTACATCAGCCATTTCATAGAGGTGAAATGAAGGTCTGATTGGGTCGGACCAATTGTGTGAAAGGAGCCTTTCACACTAATGCAGCGCAGTGCACCTGTGTCTTTCCTGCAGGTTAGCTACACTTTGCCAGACTTCTATTCTATCCTGCAGATGTGGTGCAATTTCTGAAGCTCACCAAACCCACAGGTAATAACAGAAGTCTATGCCTCAGTGCAGGTAACCTGAAGGTGCACTGCACCTGTAGATCAGTTTGAAAGCAGCCTGGTAACCACTGCACAGATATGCCCATATATACACTGCAATTTTAGTAATAAACTGACCTTTAATAACAATATTCCATTCAGGTATTGCCTGCTGTTGCTGTCCCCAGCAGAGTGCAATTGGTATAACTCCACCTGTGGCAAGAGACGGCACTAGACAAGAAGCATCAGCTTATACAGCTCTGCTCCACAGCCGCTTGCTTTGCCGGCTTCATTAACAGCACAGATTGGGTTGGCAACCCATGATCTGGGCTTCCCAATCTGCCATTCCACAGAAAGAGGTCACGGGCCACATCAGAGGGCTCCCCGGGCCATATGTGGGGGCACCCCTGATACAAGCCTTTAAAATTAGCACTTTTGATTTTTCATGTTCGTGTCCCATAGACTTTAACGGTGTTTGTGTGTTCAAACTAATTTTTTTGCCTGTTCGCATGTTCTGGTGTGAACTGAACCGGGGGGGGGGGGGTGTGTTCAGCCCATCCCTATGAGCTAAACACATCCATATTCACAGACATCTGTTTTTGTGTCCTGAAGCACGAGGCACTTTTAAATGTGCAGAGAAGCATTCTTTGAAGATTCACTGGGGTTCGAGCCTTTTGAAAAAAAAAAAAAACTTTCTGCCCTGCTGCTGATCTGACATTGAAAATGTTTTAAAGCATTTTGATACAGGAGGGGTTCCTTAGCAAAATGCATATTCATGCCTGTATTTGCAAGAACCAGGCCACTTACATTGGTTATTGTCAAATGCATTATTGTCATAAGCATTTTTTCAACCAGACACTGCTGGCACTAAATTAGGTTGCTTGGATAATGATGGTCTTTGAGGTAGAAACAGGATAATCCATAAAACAACGTCTTTAAAACTCCATTTTAAACTGGGATGAACTGCTAATTTCTCATATTTTTTTCAGGAAACTTTTCACAAATAATGCGACCCGCGCCCGAGGAGGGCCGGGCGCCTGAATGGGGGTGACAGCGGTGGCCATGCATGCATCTATCTATTGGTGATAGAGGGGGTGGCTGGAGAGAGGGAGTGGCACCCGTGCGCCCTTATGGACGCACAGCCACTGATTATAGACCCCTTCTGGAAGCAGGGCTGGTGCAAGGATTTTTGACACCCTAGGCGAAACTTCATTTTGCCGCCCCCCCAGCACCACCCCTGACTCCACCCCCTTTGCCCTGCCCATGTATATCCGCCCTTTTAATGAAGCACCCATCAAATGCAGCCTCACCAGCGTCCATCAAAGGCATCCTGAGCAGCATCCATCAAGTGCAGCCTCACCAGCGCCCATCAAATGCAGCCTCACCAGCGCTCATCAATAACGCCTCACCAACGCCCATCAATGCCGCATCACCAGCGCCCATAAATACCTCTTCACCAGCGCTGAACAATGCCAACTCACCACTGCACACCAATGCCCATGAATACCGCTTCACCAGCGCTCCACATTTCTGCCTCACCAGCGCCCATCAATGCCACTTCACCAGCGCCCATAAATTACAGACTTGGGGGGGACATTTGGCAGTCAACATAATAGATATATATATACTCACATTTAATTTAAAATTACATTTCATGGTCATCACTAGGGATGAGCCGAACACCTCCCGGTTCGGTTCGCACCAGAACTTTCGAACGGACCCCAAATTTGAACGAACTTTAGAACCCCATTGAAGTCTATGGGACTCGAACGTTCGAAATTAAAAGTGCTAATTTTAACGGCTAATATGCAAGATACTGTCCTAAAAAGGGTTTGGGGACCTGGCTCCTGCCCCAGGGGACATGGGTCAATGCCTAAAATGTTTTTAAAAATGGCCGTTTTGGCGGGAGCACTGATTTTAATGACGATTAAAGTGAGAAAAAAAAGTGAAATATTCCTTTAAATATGGTGCCTGGGGGGTGTCTGTAGTATGCCTGTGAAGTGCCACTTGTTTCCCGTGTTTAGAACAGTCCCTGCACAAAATTACATTAAACGGACATAACACCATTTAAAACTGCTTGCGGTTTTAATGTTATATCTGGTTCCTGCAATATGGTTGAAAATCATTGAGAAAAATGGCATGGGTAGCCCTCCCTGCCCATTACCAGCCTATTTGGGTCTTGTACGCATATTAAGGGGGAACCCTGTACCCATATTAAAAAAAGGAAATGCGTGTGGCCCCCAGGCCCTATATACTCAGAACAGTAGTATACAGGCGGTGCAAACAAGACAGGGACTGTGTAGGTTTGTTGTGTTAAGTTGAATCTGTTTGTAATTTTCAACTGGTACATTTTTAAAGTGTAGCTCCAGTCAAAAAAACTATTTTTAAGCTTTTTGGAAAACATAGGGAAGGGTTATCACCCCTGTATAATTTGTTTTGTCGTCCATCTTTTTTCATCTCACTTGCTGTTGTCTCCTTCCGTTTGCAAGTAGGAGATGTTTGTAAATTGGATGTTTGAAAGTAGGGGCCTGCCCTATATGCTCTGCAGAAATGGCGGAACAAGATGTTGGTTTTGCCACAACATTGTAAGCCCTCAAAGTGACTCTTGGTGGGCGCTGGAGCGCCCTGCTGTGAACGATTATATCAAGAATTGTAATTACATGCCATTGTTGAACAGTGGTAGAAAAATTGACCTTTGGTGGTTGTGGTGCTGGTGCCACAACACTATAAGTTCTCACCGTTACTCTGGGTGGGCACAGGAAGGGGCCCTCCTGTGAAATATTATATCAAGAATTGTAATTACATGTCCCTATTAAACAGGGGCAGCAAAAATTTGGCCTTAGGCACTGCTGCTGGTGCCACCACACTGCAACCTCTCCCATATGCTCTAGTTTTATTGCAGGAATTAGCCCTGCTGCAAAGCATTGCATCAAAAATTGTACTTAAATGCCCCTGTTAAACAGGGGCAGAAAAATTGGGCCTTAGGCACTGGTGCTGGTGCCACCACACTGCAACCTCTGCCATATACTCTAGTTTTATTGCAGGAATTAGCCCTGCTGCAAAGCATTGCATCAACAATTTTAATTAAACGCCCCTGTTAAACAGGGGCAGAAAAATTGGGCCTTAGGCACTGGTGCTGGTGCCACCACACTGCAACCTCTCCCATATACTCTTGTTTGATTGCAGGAATTAGCCCTGCTGCAAAGCATTGCATCAAAAATTGTACTTAAACGCCCCTGTTAAACATGGGCAGAAAAATTGTGCTGATGGCATCAACCAGAACCAGAAATGTTCTTCCAACATATCAGCGGAAGAGGAAGAGGATAGACAATCAACATAACAGGACAGTCACTCAGCATCAGCGTAGGCAGTCTTGAAGGGATGTGATATTTAAAAAAAAATTATTCTGTTACATCAGCTTCAGGTGCTTGGTAGCTGTGGGTGATCCAAGACTGATTCATCTTGATGAAGGTCAGTCGATCAACTGATTCGGTGGACAGGCGCACCCTGTGATCGGTAACAAAGCCACCAGCAGCACTGAAGGTGCGTTCCGAAAGAACGCTGGATGCAGGACAGGCCAGTAGCTCAATTGCATACTGTGCAAGCTCTGGCCAGTGATCCATCCTCAAGACCCAGTAAGCCAGAGGATTTTCAGTGGGAAAGGTGTCCAAGTCTGACCTTGCCCCTAGGTATTCCTGCACCATGTAAATCAGACGCTGGCGATGGGTGCTGGAACCGATCATACCTTGGGGCTGCGGACTAAAAAATTGTCTGAAAGCATCAGTCAGACGGCCACCTTCTCCACCGCTCCTTCTGACCGATGCCTCAGCAACACGTTGTCCAGGACCAGGAGTTTGTAACCTCCCAGTCTCTGGGAACGCGTTGCACAGACCTTTCTGCAAGGCCTCCCGGAGATGTCTCATCCTCTGCTCCCTCTGCGATGGCAAGATAAGGTCGGCAACCTTACCCTTGTACCGTGGATCAAGGAGAGTGGCCAGCCAGTAATGGTCCCTCTCCTTGATCCGAAGAATACGAGGATCCTTCCGCAGGCTTTGCAGGATCAGGGAGGCCATGCAGCGTAGGTTAGCTGAGGCATTCGGTCCGGAGTCCTCTGAGTCACTAAGGGCAACATGATCCGCAGCTACCTCCTCCCAGCCACGTACAAGTCCACGTGTTTCTTGGGACTGTAAATCATCCCTACAAGACTGCTGCTGCTGCTGCTGCTGCTGATGCTGAGTGCCAGCCTCCACCTCCATGCTGACACAATCATCCTCCTCCTCTTCCTCCTCCTCATCCTCTTCCTGTGTGATGGGTGGCACAACAGGAACACTGTCTGGATAAAGGGGGCCTTGAGAGGCAAGGAAGTCCTCCTCTTCCTACCTCTGTTCTGCCTCAAGTGCCCTGACCATTATTCCACGCAGCGTATGCTCCAAGAGGTGGACCAGAGGTACAGTGTCACTGATGCATGCACTGTCACTGCTCACCATCCTTGTGGCCTCCTCAAACGGTGACAGGACAGTGCATGCATCCCTGATCATGCCCCACTGGCGTGGTGAGAAAAAACCGAGCTCCCCTGACCCTGTCCTGGTGCCGTAGTCACACAGGTACTCATTGATGGCCCTCTGCTGCGTGTGCAGCCGCTGCAGCATGGCCAACGTTGAGTTCCACCTGGTGGGCATGTCACATATAAGGTGGTTCTTGGGCAGGTTCAACTCCTTTTGGAGCTCAGCCAGCCGAGCACAGGCATTAAATGATCGGCGGAAATACACACAGACTTTCCTGGCCTGCTTCAGGACATCCTGTAAGCCGGGGTACCTGCCCAAGAACCGCTGCACCACCAGGTTAAGGACGTGAGCTACACAGGGCACATGGGTCAGTTGTCCCTGTCGGAGGGCGGAGAGGAGGTTGGTGCCATTGTCACAAACCACCATTCCTGGCTTAAGCTGGCGTGGCGTCAACCACCTCTCGGCCTGCCAATGCAGAGCTGACAAAACATCCACCCCAGTGTGGCTCCTGTCCCCCAAACAAACCAGCACAAGCACGGCATGGCATCGTTTTGCCTGTGTACTTGCGTAGCCCCTGGAACGCCTACGAAGCACCGCTGGTTCTGAGGACAGAGCACTGGAAGAGGCCATGGAGGAAGAAGAAGAGGAGGGGGTGGAGGAAAGAGGTGTGTCACAACCAATAGTAGCATTTTGGAGGCGTGGGGGCGGAACAACCTCCAACACTACTGCACCTTGTCCTGCATCATTCCCAGCTGCCAGAAGAGTGACCCAGCGAGGCAAGGACATTGCCTTCCACATGCCGGTAGAGAGCCGGAATCGCCTTCCGTGAGAAAAAAGTGGCGTTTGGAGACCTGCCCCTGAGGAACTGCACATTGTACAAACTCACGGAAGGGGGCCGAGTCTACCAACTGAAAAGGCAGCAGTTGAAGTGCTAGCAATTTAGCCAAGCTAGCATTCAACCGCTGGGCATGTGGATGGCTGGGAGTGAACTTCTTTCGCCGGTCCAGCAGCTGGGGCAGGGACATTTGCCTGCTATAATCGGACGTGGGTGTACCGCTAGCAGAGTTCCCGGAAGCACTTGGCTGTGACACACCTAATTCTACACCTTCATTCCTCTCAGAGCAGGTTTCAGAGAGGACTGAAGGTCTAGTGGGGTTGGAGATGCCAGCTGATGAGGAGCAAGTAGAGGTCCGCTTTGTTCTTTGGTGTGGGTCTTTGAGGTACGCTTGCCAACGAGCTGCATGACAGGTCAACATATGTCTGGTCAAGCATGTGGTGCCCAAGCGGCTGATGTTTTGGCCACGCGAGATACGCTTGAGACATATGTTGCAAATAGCAGCGGTGCACTCGTCTCAAAAAAGGCCCACACCAAAGAACTTTTAGAATAACGCGCAGAGGCAGCGCCCTGCACAGGCAGAGCTCTGCGGTGTGATTCAGTCGGTGTGCTGCCCCTAAGTTGGCCCCCGGAGGGCATCCTGCCTCGTTGGACATGTGCCTCCTACTCCTCCTCCTCCTCTCTCATTCCAGGCACCCACGTGGACTCAGTGCCCTCATCATCCCCTCCCTCTTCATCGCTGTAGCAAACCTGGCAGTATGCTGCAGCTTGTGGAACATGACTGCCAGATTGCTGTCCTTCTTGAGCATCCCTTCTCTCTGTGCTCACGCTACTGCCTTCCTCTAGCTGAGTGTCATCATCAGAGCCCACAAAACACTGGGCATCCTCCTGGAGCATGTACCCAACACTGTGCTCAAAGAGTTCAGGAGACTCCTCAGGAGGACGTGGTGGGTCTAGGGAAGGAGTCACTGATGATGACATTGAGAGGAGGGAAGACGATGCGTTGGCAGCTGCTTTGCTAGTACCCTGAGACTGGGTGAGAGAGGATGAGGAGGATGAAGAGGGCTTGGTCATCCACTGTACCAAGTCGTTGGCATGTTGTGGCTCAACATGTCCAGCTGCAGAAAAGAAGGACAAGCGTGTCCCATGGCCACGTGCTGATGACAATGCACCGCGTCCATGACCAGCACTGTTGTCTCTAGACACAGAGCCTGCTTGCCCTCTTTTATCGGCTCGCGCCTGTCTGCCTCTCCTTGCTGGCCTTCCAGACATGGTAATGGCCTGAAGGGAGTTGGGTAAAAAAGCAGTTGGGTAGTGTATATTGTGCTAGAGGCACACAACACCCACTAACTCCTGCAGATGCCTTTATTATAGAACACCAGAGATAAAGGGGTATATACAGATGTATACTGTGCTGTGCTGGAGGCACACACAACTTCCAATAACTCCTGCAGATGGCAAGTGGTCTCAAATAGAGAAGAGCTATGTAGGTGGATATAGCGGTATGTACTGGGTACAGAGAACGCAGACAGCACGCACTAGCTCCTAACACTACTGACTGCAAGCTCTATTATAAAAGATAGATCACTAGCTATATAGGTGAGGTGAATATAGCGGTGTATACTGCGGTCAGGGCACGCAGACAACAACCACTACACAACAGCAAGATCGAAAATCGGCCGAAAAAGATCGGTGTGTACTGTGTTGAAGGTACACAGAACACCCACTGCTTCAGACGCCAACACACTACACAAGCCCGCCGAGCTGGCAGCCTTATATAGTGTGGGGCATGCACTACACAGCCTGAGCTATGATTGGCCACAGGCATCCTGCCTGTGGCCAATCATGGCTCTCCTCGCTGCTGGCGCTGCGATTGGCCAAGCATGCGGGGTCACAGTGCATGCTTGGCCAATCATGAGCCAGCAATGCACTGCGCCATCGCAGTGCATTGTGGGCCGTGAGCGCCACACGAATTTGTCGCGAACGGACCAAAATGTTCGGACTTCGCCGAACGGACGAACAGCCGATGTTCGAGTCGAATGTATGTTCGACTCGAACACGAAGCTCATCCCTAGTCATCACATTCACATAATGTCATTCTCATTAAGGCCCCTTTCACACTGGGGTGGTGCGGGCGTCGGCTGCAAAGCGCTCCTATTTTTAGCAGCGCTTTACCATTGTTTTAACGGCGGTCTGCGGTCGCTAGCGGGGCGGTTTTAACGGCGGTCTGCGGTCACTAGCGGGGTGGTTTTAACCCCCGCTAGCGGCCGAAAAGGGGTTAAAAGCGCCCACAAAGCGCCTCTGCAGCGGCGCTTTGCCAGTGGTATAGCCGTGCTACCCCATTGATTTCAATAGGTAGGAGTGGTTTAGGAGCAGTGAATACACCACTCCTTCACCGCTCAAAATATGCGGCTAGCAGGACTTTCTTCACTGCCCTGCCAGCGCACCGCTCTAGTGTGAAAGCCCTCTGGCTTTCACACTGGAGTGAAAGGGACCGTTTTTTTCAGGCGCTACACAGGTGCTATTTTTGTGCTGTAGCGGCTGAAAACTGCCCCAGTGTGAAAGGGGCCTAACAGAGAGAAAGCAACAGTTTTTTACTTACCTCACAGTCACACCAGTAACCTGTTGCTGTATTTGCCAGCCTGTGTACCTGCCTCATGTGGAGTGGTGCCTCTTCTCTTCCTGTTCCAGCTAGCCCAGGCTCCACGCACCTGACCCCAAGCCCAGAGAATGTCCGTCAGGCGCCACGCCGACGTCGCCGTGCTGTATCCCATGATGATGCATGCTGCATCCATTCTCCATCCATCCTCCCTTCCAGGAGAGCATGGGGGCGGGGCCAGGGGTGCTGTGCTATCAAATGACATGTGTCATGTCACAGAGGATTGACAGAGAGCGGAGGGGTGGAGGGGAGGAGGGGGATTGGGGGCGGCTGCTGCTGTGCCTGTGTGTTATCATGAGTAATGTGTCACAGACCGCTGTCGGACTGACAGAGAGTGGAGGGGGGGGGGGCAGGGGGAGCGGCTGCTTCTGTGCCTGTGTGTCATCATGAGTAACGTCACAGTCACAGACCATCGGACTGACAGAGAGTGGAGGGGGGAGGGGGGGCGGCCGCTGCTGTGTGTCATCATCATCATGACTAATGTAACACAATCACAGACGGACTGACAAAGAGCGGATCGGAGGAGGGGGGGGCGGGCGGCTGCTGCCTTTGACACTGAGAGGCGGTGACCTGTGACTGGACACATGATCGTTACTGGCTCACTGCATGAGAGGTGATAGGAGAAGAGAGGATTACTGGAAAGCCAGAGCGGGGCGGGGGGGGGAGGCGGATGGTGCTGTTGCTTGACATGGCACTGGCACGGTAGTAGTTGCATCAAGGACAGTGCAGCCAGGAATAAAATAACCAGCGGCCGTGCGCACTAGGCGGCAGTGCGCCCTAGGCGTTTGCCTAGTCCGCCTAGTGGTAGCGCCGGCCCTGTCTAGAAGGATATTCAAATGGAAACTGCTAACTGGAAAATGGGAACCATGAAACTGCCAGACTCCTTTTTTGATACCATTTTGGAGAAAATCTGGCATTTGTCTAAAAAGTAAAGAAAAATCTCCCCAAAAGAACACAAATGGCAAACAAAACTAACAGGGGATTTAACCTTTCACTACTCTAACCAAAATAAAAAACAAGCTTTTGGCTCTGAATACACTTTAACATAATCCACATTTTGTCTTTACTGTAACTATATTGTATACTTAATAAATCATTGATTTGGTTAAAGAAATTTGTAATCAGGAAATGTAAATGTTTTCCACAGTCACATATAAGAGTCATTGCACAAGTCTTCCAACCTTGTTCTGGTTCATTGCACATGCATGCTTCATAATTGGTTACAGCTAATACAGTTGGAGGGCATGCTAAATGTACTGTATAGGACTTAGTTAAAGTGCATGTTGAGCCTAATTTTTATTTATTTTTTGTATAGATTGAGTGCAGAAGAATTAAGCCCCCTTCGGTTTTAATTGCAATCTAGGGCACTGCTAAAATTATTTTTGTTTAATTTACTTTCCTGGTAACAATGGCTTAGGTCAAAAGAACAAATCTAGTACCTACAATTTACCCCCTGCTGCCCCCCTTCCTTGCCTTGGTAGGTGGTAAAGAAATATGTATGTCCTTTACACATTAATAAACAAGAAAACTATGTAAATAATATATAAATGCATTTGAACCTTGAGTTTTCTATCAATATAAACTTACAATAAAAGCATAAACAATCAAAATGATATAATGAGCTAGATTTTCTTGTAAGCAACATAACTGTAAAGTAAAGGTGCATACTTTTCTAAGGCTATGTTCTACATTTCATGAATAGAGGTAGTAACACTACATACCATAAAAGAACCGTTTTTTTTTTTTTGTAAGGGAATTTTACTATACAAAAGTGTAATTATGGAAAATAGAAAAGCTTTTTAAAATTGCAGTAAAAAGATTGTTGTTGCATGCTGCTAAATTATTTTATTGTCTGAACCAATAGCTTCAGGTTAGGCACAAAATTATAGAAAAGAGATTTCATGGGAATAATGCAAATATCTTCAAGAGAAAAGCACAGTTAAATATCAACGGGCTGCAAAAATATGTTCGACTTTATAGAAAGTAAAACCACATGCACATGATGGGACATAACGTAATGAATTCAAAATAGTGCCATTAAAACTAAAAGATCTTGCACTTAGTTTCAGTCCAATTGTGGGAGTCAAGCTCCACCTCCTTTTAACTATAAAAGGGAAGATTTTCTTTTAAAGTAATTGTAAGTAGTCACATTTTCCAATTCTATTAAAAAAAAATAACAAACATGGCATACTTACCTGGTCTGTGCAATGTTTTTTCACAGAATATCCTCCTTTTCTGTGGTCTCTCATCAGCCTTCTTGGCTCCCTCCCACCATCGAGTGCCCGCAATGTGCTTACATAACAAGCCACTTGCTATGGAGGCACTTGTGCGGGCTTGCTCCAGAGCCAGCTTTGTCTATCCATAGCCCCACACCCTCATCATTGGCTGTGATTAATAGCAGCAGGAGCCAATGAGGAGGGAGAGTGCAGAGGTAGTATATGCTCGTGTGCACAGTGCTGGATTGAGATAAGACTCAGTTAAGTAAATGGGAGGCGGGGGGGGGGCTGCATGCAGACTTTTTTTTTTACCTTAATGTGCACTGAGTGCATTAAGGTAAAATAAACTTCAGCCTTTACTAACACTTTGAGCACCAAAACTTTACTCAAATAGATGTGCCCTTAGCATATGTTTTCCATATTTTCTATTATTTCAGAGAAAGAAAAGCAGACCACCAATGCTTATTGAGCAGAACACCCAGCTTTAATGATTTACAGAAACCTATAACAGACAATAATGTAATTCTAGTAGATAGGATGGAGTAAGGGAAAGTGGTCTAGCCAGTAGAATCCCAGTAATATCATAGAATAGGAGCAAAGTGTAGTAGGACTTTATATTTAAAAAGATGACAAAAAAGTTCCAAGAGAGTAGGTTCTTTCCAGCTTAAGCAGCGCTCTAAAAACAAAAACTCATAAAATTTAAAATAAAAATTAAAGAAAAAAACGTATGAGCAAAAGCAAACTATTTAAAATTATAAAAAATTGTGACAGTCCTGGTGTAGGGTAATTTCTCATATAAAAAAACAGTTCATATCACTGAGGAGAAGTTCCACCGTCACCACACCATGTGATTCTACTCCCTATAGGAATTGCACTCACCAATCTCCTAATAAACAATTGCCTTAATAGATAAATCCAGCTTTAAGCTCAGCAACTACAGGACATCAGCATGAGAATTCAGTAATGATCAACCCAACAGATGAATAGCGCCCTCATCCTGAACTGTCCAGACTGAACACACCCACAATCCTCTTAATCACTCAGGCATATAGGATGAAAGGAATCCACATGTGTTATACTGTAAAACTTTTATTGTCCCAAAAAAACACCCGACACTTAAGATATTGCACTTACACAAAATTCAATTAAAACAGCATTCAGGTAACTCATACAGCAATGGTCATAGCAGTTCCGATAATCTCACCACCTCAAAGAAGAGCAGGAACAGTTTCATCAAAAAAGAAAAATTCAAGATGGAGACATTATCCACAATTCAACAATCTGTTCAAGCAGGGGACTGGATGGTCTCCACAGACCTCAAGGATGCCTATTTTCATGTCCCAGTTGCAGAAAATTACCAGCAGTATCTCCGCTTCTCCGTGGGCGAAAGCCATTTTCAATTCCCATGCCTTCCCTTCGGGCTATCAACTTCTCCTCGTGTATTTTCGAAAGTACTGTTGGCAGTGGTGGCTCTTCTGAGAACCAAAGGGATTCGTCTACATCACTACCTAGACAACCTTCTGTTGTTGGTAATAATAGGTTATCCTCGCGCTACAATGGTAAATTCAAGAAGACTGGTATGGTTGCAGCAAAAACACCGGCAGAGGTGCAAACCCTCCCCTCAAGTGATAGTAAGTAAATAGTAAATGGTGTTGCGCTCCACACAAAATTAATTAAATCTAATAATTAGCAAATAATCGCATAAAATCTTAAAGACGCACTCATGCGATTAAAATTACTTTAAATGATAACTACAAACTTTTGTGCTAAAATTTATACCAAGTGATTAATAAAGTGTTCAAAATATAACTTATTCCTAGTGTTGTTCATAAAAAGAAGATCTAAATGATCTATACAATCATAATAAAGTGCAAGTGGAATAATATAGGTAAAAACGCAAATCCTAATAATAACACTTCACAAGAATCATGACATCAAACAAACGTGTGACAGTCCATGAAAGTACATCCAAGTGCCAATGTGCGTACAAAAAACTTGTGTAAGAAAAGAATGAATACACAATAACAGAATATATATAAAAAATGTATATATAAAAATATATATCAAAAAGTAAAAAGACAATAAATCCAAAAAAAGAGGGGTTCCTAAAAAGTGTCTCTTAAATTCGCATAAAAGGCTAATGATTCAGTTCATGCAAAAAAATTTATAGAGTGAATCCACACTGTGCTATGTGAAGGGTAAATCCTGTGAACAACCCCGGGATAGTTCCACCAGTGATCTTGCAGCTCCTCAAACGTGGGTGCTCACACACTGAGTGCAGTGGGTACCTTACCTCACTGCTGTCAGTCAGACAGCAATATGCTCCAATATAGCAGGTGTCTCCTCAATTCGGATGTATGTCCTCAGTAGGTGTAGGAACACTCCAATGGTTTGCGGTGTATATCCCAAATACAATGTGGGCGCCCCCAAAACTGTTCCTCCAGATACTCCGCAAAGGATCACAAGTCAGACCCAAGAAAGAGAAGAAGGGGCTCCAATAGTGAAGTACGTCACACAAATACTTTATTATAAAAAGGACCAAGTCCTGGGTACTCACATTCATGTAATAAATTTCAAACGTTTACAGCTAAAAACAACGAACGGCTTCCTCGTTCGTACCCCGGACGTCACTTCCGGTGTCCTCCTAGGCCTAGGATAGGATACATAAGAAGGCAAGGGGGTACCTGAAGTCTATCCCTTCTCCAGGAGGTGGAACCGATCATGACCTGGGCTCAGAGGAACCTGAAGGATCTGACAGCAACTTATGTTCCCGGGGATTCAGAACGTTCAGGCAGACTTTCTTTCCCGGATACTTCTGGACAACAACGAGTGGTCCCTTCACGAGAAAGTGTTCAACTGGATCCTGACGATAGGGCTCTCCCCGGAAGTCGACCTGTTTGCCTCTCCCTGCAACAAAAAACTGGAGAAGTATTACTCAAGGTACAGGGATCCTCAAGCCTACGGGGTGGATGCCTTGATGGAGAAATGGTGGTTCCACAGGGCCTATGCCTTTCCACCTACTCCTATCATTCATCAGTTCCTGAGGAAACTCAGGTCAGAGACAGCAGAAGTGATAGCCATAATCCCTTATTGGCCCAACAGACCCTGGTTTCCGCTTCTGATGCTCCTCAGTGTCAGGGATCCAATTCCTTTACCATCCAGACCAGACCTTCTGTCTCAAGGGTCGAGATTACATCCTTGCCCGGATCACCTGCGCCTAAAGGCTTGGTTTTTGAAAGGGGACGGTTGAAGGCTTTAGGCTGTCCTGAAGAAGTCATTCCCACTCTTAGTGCACGAAGAAGTAGTACCAACCGGGTATATGAGAGAATTTGGGCAAAGTTTGCAGATCACTTGTCTTCAATGTCCAGTTCCTGTAATACCCTGACAGTCCGGGATGTTTTAAGCTTTTTACAATCAGGATTGGATATCTCCCTTTCGGTTAGTTCTCTCTGGGTCCAGGTATCAGCAATTTCAGCTTTTTCTGGAGTCGCATGGGCCAATCATCCCTTGGTCCAACAATTTTTCAAAGGAGCAGTCAGGCTTAGGCCACTGAAGAAGTCACGTGACGGTGACGAATGCGCAAGGAAGGAAGTGAGAGAGACAATAGGAAGGACATTGGAACGCACCGTTCGTTACTCTGCTTGTTGCTCTATTACTGCAGTTTTTATTCACTCAGAATGTGAGTACCCTGTCACTATACTTAAATAAAATTCAATTGGTTGAAACTACTACACTATGGGACATTATCTCTTTATCTTGTGAGGCATACCTATCCCAGGAACAGGAGCCAGTTATCCACCTATACTATTAAGGCTGTAACCTCACAGCCGTGAGGTAAGGGTACATCTATCCACGTATTGGATAAATAGGAGGATTAAGTCACTGCACATGTATGCCTGCATGGATCACTGAAGTCCAAAGCTAGTGCTTCCCCTTAGAACACAGCACGTCCACAGGACTGAATATCCCAGACTGATTACCAGCACCTTATTTTTATGTGTTTATCATTTCACCTGTGTTGTAACGTTTTTTTTGCTGCTAGCACTATTTGCACTTTATAAACACCGCATGGAACATGCATTTTGTTATATTGGATTGATTGTTATCTGTATATATATATATATTTTTTTTTTTCACTTGTCACTTTATAAACACCGCATGGAACATGCATTTTGTTATATTGGATTGATTGATATCTGTGTTTTTTCCACTTGGCATGTCACATGGGATTGTGCTTATGTGATTATTCTCACTGTACACTTTTAGTCATATATTTTGGACTATCACCTTAAGTTATATATTTATTTATTGTCAGCATATTTTATTGCAGTTTTGCACAGCACCCACGATTTGCATGTCTATTGTTTCAGGCATTCATTCATTACTGTGAGTTTTTATTTGTATGGCACTCTATCAGAATCTATATTTGATTGCCACTCTCTAACATTTATTTTAGTTTAGCACGAACCGAACAAGGATTTGTGCACACCCAGACACATAATTTTACACTAGCACTTTTTGACCTTTACCCTTTTATCCTTTACCTGCATACTCATCTGTTCCCCTTCCCCGTCCCTGCCCTTTCTTCCCCTTCCCCTTTTTCTTTTCTCCTTCCCTCTCTTTCTCCCCCCCCCCCTCCTCTCCCCTCCTTTTTTGTATTCCCCCATTTGCGCAACACTAAAACCACTTAATCGATAGGCCACAAAGGAAGCCTAGATTCCCCAAATGGGACCTTCCATTGGTTCTAGATTTCTTCTCTCAACTTGACAAAACGCTCTCAATCAGGGAATTAACCCTTAAAACCTCTTTTCTGGTAGCCATAACTTCGGCGAAGAGAATCTCCGAAATTCAGTCTCTAGGTGCAAAGGAACTTTTTCTCACCTTCTTTCCAGATAGGGTAGTCCTAATTCCGATGTTGGGAACAAATCCCAAGGTTACCTCTGTTTTCCATGAAAACCAGGAAATCACTCTTCCTACCTTCAATTCTGATGGAAGTCCGGATCCACATCCACTCAATTTGGGAGTTACTCTAAAACAATATCTGGATGTTACAGCTTCTTTTCATCAATCTGACTTCCTCTTCATGTTATTTAACGGGAAAAATAAAGGCGTTAAGGTCTCCGTTAGATCCACCGCTGCTTGGGTGGTCCAAGCAATCCAATGGGCTTATAGAGAGAAGGGCTTGGCTCCTCCTGAGCCGGTTACAGCTCACTCTATCAGAAGTCTCTCAACCTCATGGGCGGTTTACGTCATGTTGCGCCTGATGTAATCTGCAGAGCGGCTTCCTGGTCTTCAATTCATACCTTCATGTCTCACTATTGTGTTGAGCCAGCATCTTTATCCTCTGTTGATTTTGGTTTGAAAGTCCTGTCGGCTGACAGTCTTAAATAAATCTTTTGTTCAGCATTTTTCCTCACCCGGGTGTGTTTGGCGAGTTATTTCCCACATGTTGCTGCCATGGAGTCTGTCAGGAAAATGGAAAATTCCTATAAAAATACTTACCGTAATTTTCCTTTCCTGATGGACTCCATGGCAGCAGGAGTTCCCTCTACAAATGGCTGGAATAGGCTAGTTACCGAACACGGCCAGGGGCAGGGAGCAAAGATTTATGTGAGTAGTGTCCTATAGGGTAGTGGAGGCGGGACTTAACCCACACGTTGCTGCCATGGAGTCCATCAGGAAAGGAAAATTACGGTAAGTATTTTGATAGGAATTTTCAATTTTTTAATTAATTGTTGGTATAATTTTGTTATTTCTTTATACAAATTGGATATGGATATTTGATGGTCACTAAAGGTATAATTAAAGTCCCACTACACTTTGCTCCTTTTCTATAAGAGACAATAAGCTCAATTTACAAAGCCGATACAGCAATATTTGAAAATGACAGTCACATAGCTAAGATAATGCTTATTATACTTGTGTTAATATATATTGCCATTTTTTTTTTATAGATTTAGAGTATGGAAGGTTATTTTTTCCAGTGTGCAATTGGGAAAATTTTTCTTCATTTCATGTGGTAAAGTAACAGGAAGTGAAATGAACTGTCTGTACAGAGTGAGAGAAATCCCCACTTATGCCCTGTACATACGGTCAGACATTCCGACCACAAAATCCTTTTTTTTACCAACAAATTTTGTCCAAATCTTGTGTTGCATACATATTGTCGCACAAAGTTGTCGGAAAATCCGATCATTCTGAACGAGGTGACATCAAACACATACGTCGGGGCTATAAACGGGCCAGTAGCCAATAGCTTTTGTCTCTTAGTTTATTCTGAGCATGTGTGGCACTTTGTCTGTCGGAAAATTTTAGATCTTGCTCTCAAAACTTGTGCGTCGGAAATGCCGATGGAAAAAGTCTCCGATAGGCGCCACACACGATTGGACTTTTTCCATTGGAATTTCTGACCATGTGTACAGGGCATTAGACATATGTCATTCGTTTAGAAGAGTAAATAGCCTAAAGAACATCAATTGTTGCCCATTTTTCATAGAATGAATGTACATGTAGATTTGCTGGAAGAATGGCTATATAAATTTGAAAAAAATTTACTCCTCTGTGCTGATGGCAATAGTCACCAGGAAAAACTGATGATGAGATGAATTTGTCCAATGTGAGACATCAATAAAAACTTGACTTTCCTACTGTATTTAAAACTAAAATAGATTTTAGCCATACATGCACTGTAAAGCTTTGTGAATTAAGCATTATGTCAATGTCAACACTAGGGATGAGTCTGCAGTTCAAGATGAACGTAAGTTTGACTCGAACATCGAGTGTTCGTTTGTTCTAACATGAACCAAACATATAGGGCATTTGCGAGAAATTTGAGCACAGCGGAACATCCCATAATGCACTGTGGGATCACAGTGTGTTGACATCTAATGATTGGCCAAAGCATGCACCTGACCTGCATGCTTTGGCTAGTCACAGCACTCTCTGCTGTGAGAGCCATAATTGGCTAAAGGCAGGGTGCCTTTAGCCAATCATGGCTCAGGGGGACTAAGTCCACGCCCCACACTATATAAAGCTGCTTACATAGGGATGTGTATAGTGTGTGGACAGAGATAGATTGAGCTAGATTAGGCAGGCATGCTAGTTAGGCATGCAGGCAAGGTATTTAATATATATTACATATACTCTGCATTTAGTGTAGACTAGATATTCAGTGTAGACTCTATATACAGTCAGTGCAGGCAGTGTAGTATATATAACACAGCGTATTGAAGTTGTTAAGGGGAACCATGCACCAAAATTTAAGAAAAAATATGGCATGGGCAATCCATACCAGGCCCTTCAGGTCTCTCGTGGATTTTAGGGGGAACTTTGCACCAAAATGTAAAATAAATGCGGTAGGTGTCCCTCAAAACTCCATGGCAACATGTAAAAAAAAAATTGGTGTGGGAGTCCCCCCAAAATCCATACCAGAACCTTATCCAAGCATGCAGCCTGGAAGACAGTATGGGGGGGATGATCGAGCGCCCCCTCCTGAACTATACATGCCCTCAACAAGGGGAGGGTGCTTTGGGGTTGCCCCAAAGCACCTTAGCCCATATTGATGGGGACAAGGGCCTCAACCCCACAACCCTTGCCTGGTGGTTGTGGGGGGTCTGCGGACAGTGAGCTTATCAGAATCTGGAAGCCCCTTTAACAAGATCCCTAGATCCTGTCCCCCTATTGAATGGGTAGGAGCACATTGTAACATCATAACATTTTGATACCAAAAGTGTCAAAAAAGTAAAAACAACAGGAGACAGTTTTTGACAATTCCTTAATTTAAAAAAAGCGATGTCCATCCTTGTTCAATCACGGCACCGATGGACCTGAAATATAAGGGGAAAAAAGCTCTGCCTTGATGGGAGGTGTCCCGTTGACTGCTGTCTCTTCTCTGTAACAGCTGTTATATAGGCAAAGGCGGGGCCACCCGGTAATGTAACTGGGGGACCCGCCCCTTCTGACATCATGTGACATCATCTGTCCTTAGAGAGGGAACAGGGTCATGCGGTTACATCACCAGGTGGCCCCCGCACTTGCCTATATGACAGCTGTCATAGCAAAAAGACAACAGCAAGACACCTTCCATCGAGGCAGAGATTCTTTTTTTTTATTTTGCAGGTCCGTCTGCGCTGTGATTGAAGAAGGACATCACGGGACACTTTTTTCCTATATAATACAGGAATTGTCAAAATGTGTCTTTTTTTTTTTTTACCTTTTTGATACTTTTTTGTTAAATTTGTAGGGGTACAAATTTAACAAAAAAGTATCAAAAAGGTAAAAAAAAAAAAAGACACATTTTGACCCAATGTACCCCATACCCATTCACTTGGGGGGCATGATCTGGGGGTCCCCTTGTTAAGGGTGCTTCCAGATTCCGATAAGCCCCCATCTGCAGACCCCCATAACCACCGGGCAAGGGTCGTGGGGATGAGGCTCTTGTCTCCATCAACAAGATGTTTTGGGGGGGACCCCAAAGCACCCTCCCCATGTTGAGGGCATGTGGCCTGGTATGGTTCAGGAGGGGGGAATTCGATCCCCCCCATCCTGTCCTCCAGGCTGCATGCTTGGATAAGGGTCTGGTATGGATTTTGGGGGGCCCCACGCCAATTTTTTTGTTTAATTTTGGCATGAAGTTCCCCTTAAAATCCATACCAGACCTGAAGGGCCTGGTATGGACTGGGGGGAACCCACACTGTTTTTATCTTGATTTTTATCTCTATTGTTGGGACCCAGCAATACATTACAACCACAAGCAAGTTTAAATAATATTTTTCCTTTAGAAATGTAATCTTGCTGTGGGACTGTAAAGCACATCAGAAAGATGCACTACTTTACAGGCAGACTAAGGGTACCCAGGGGCACGAAATTTAAAGGAATGTTTAATTTTTATTGTTTCACCTTAAACATACTAATGCCTCGTGCACACGGATATTTTTACAGCCGCTTTTTTGAGCTTTTATTGCAGCTTAAAAACGACTGTCCATGTTAGTCTATGGCTTCATGCCCACCTAGGCGTTTTTGAGCTGCAAATGGCATAGGCGTTTTTAAGCTGTAAAAAAACCCAGGACCAGTGCGTTCCGTGGTGTGGAGCTAGAGCTGCAAAAACGCGAAAAAACGCAGAAAACGCGCATAAACGCACAAAACCGCGTAAAATATTTTCTTTGCTTTCTGTGGCATTGTGGGAAATGCTATAGCCAAGAGATGTGTTTCTTTAAAAAACGCTACTTAACGCTAACGCTAAAAAACGCGCAAAAATGCGCAAAAACCGCCAATGTAAAACACTGTAAAAATTGTGTTTTTAACGACAATTTTTCAAGGTGTCAGAGCTAGCTTTGCAGCCAGTTTTTTTAAATGTCTGTGTGCATGAGCACTTAACCGCTTCCCACCCGCCCTATAGCCGAATGACGGCCTTAGAGCGGGCGGCTTCCTTCGCCTGGCCGTCCCTGGACGACCTGGTGTTTACTTCCGCAATGCGCGCCGCCGCGGGCGCGCATCGCGGAAGTTCTGTGTTTGCCTTGTTCCCCGGGGACAGGCAAACACAGATCGCTGTAAACGGCCAATCACAGTGGCCGTTTACAGCGTGATCGGCGTGTCCAATGGGAGATGATCTCATATGTAAACATATGAGATCATCTCTCAGCGCCGCTCTCCCTCCTCACACAGACAGCGTGTGAGAGGGGAGAGAAGAACGGCTGCAGCAGCCGTCAGTGTACAGAAGCAAAAAAAAAAAAAAGTGTAAAAAAAAAGTTAAAAAAAAAGTTAAAAAAAAAGTGCCATCCTCCCCCAAAGCCATCCTCCCCCAGTGCCACCCCCCCCCAGTGCCATCCTGCCCCAGTGCCATCCGCCCCAGTGCCATCCGCCCCAGTGCTATCCTCCCCAGTGCCATCCTGCCCCAGTGCCATCCGCCCCAGTGCCATCCACCCCAGTGCAATCCACCCCACCCCAGTGCCACCTGCCCGCAGTGCTATCTGTCCCCAGTGCCACCTGTTGTCAGTGCCATTTGTCCCCAGTGCCATCTGTCATTAGTGCCACGTATAAGTGGCATCTGTCATCAGTGCCATGTGTTATTAGTGCCACATAGTGCCATCTGTCATCAGTGCCACGTATTAGTGCCATCTGTCATCAGTGCCACGTATCAGTGCCATTTGTCATCAGTGCCACCTGTCAGTGTCACGTGCCATCTGTTGTCAGTGTCACGTGTCATCAATGCCACTTATCAGTGCCATCTGTCATCAGTGTCACGCGTCATTGGTGCCACGTATTAGTGCCATCTGTCACCGGTGGCACGTATTAGTGCCACGTATTAGTGCCACGTGTCATCAGTGCCACGTATTAGTGCCACGTGTCATCAGTGCCACGTATTAGTGCCACGTGTCATCAGTGCCACATATTAGTGTCATCTGTCATCAGTGCCACATATTAGTGCCATCTGTCATCAGTGCCACGTGTCATCAGTGCCACGTATAAGTGTCATCATTGCCACGTATCAGTTCCATCTGTCATCAGTGTCACGTGTCATTGTCCTGGTATTTCAAAAGTGTAATAAGTAGTCAACAAGTTAGATGTGTAATTTATGCTTCTAGAACACGTGATGGCGCTCCCTGCATGTTGGGCCTCTCTATGTGGCCAGGCTGTGAAAAAGTCCCACACATGTGGTATTGTAATACTCAGGAGGAGTAGCAGAATTTTTTGGGGGGTGTCATTTGTGGTATACACATGCCACGTGAGAGAAATAACCTATTACAATGACAATTTTGTGGAGAAAAATAAAAAAAATGAAAAATCTTCATTTTGCAAAGAATTGTGGGAAAAAAATGACAACATCAAAAAGCTCACTATGCCTCTTACTAAATACCTTGGAATGTCTACTTTCCAAAAAGGGGTCATTTGGGGGGTATTTGTACTTTCCTGACTTGTTCGGGTCACAAGAAGCGAGATAGTCCACCAGTACATCAGATGTGATCAATTTTGTGCGATTCGCACCCCAGCTTGTAGACTCTCTAACTTTCACAAAGACCAAATAATATCCACTAATTTGGGTTATTTTTACCAAAGATATGTAGCAGTATAAATTGTGGCCAAAATTTATGAAGAAAAATTAATAATTTGCATAATTCTGTCACAGAAACAAAGAAATATGCGTTTTTTTTCAAAATTTTCGGTCTTTTTTCATTTATAGCGCAAAAAATAAAAACCCCAGAGGTGATCAAATACCACCAAAAGAAAGCTCTATTTTGTGACACAAAATTCATTTGGGTACAGTGTTGCATGACTGAGTAATTGTCATTTAAAGTGTGAGAGCACCGAAAGCTGAAAATTGGTCTGGGCAGGAAGGTGTTTAAGTGCCCAGTAAGCAAGTGGTTAAAATCACTGCTCCTGAAAAAACGGCCATTTTTAAAACTTTTTTTTTGCATTGATACATGTCCCCTGGGGCAATACCCGGATTCCCTATACACTTTTTATGGAAATAACTTGCATATAAGCCTTTAAAATTTTGATTTTTCATGTTCGTGTCCCATAGACTTTAACGGTATTCGCATGTTCGTACAATTTTTTTTTTCTGTTTGCATGTTCTGGTGCGAACCCGAACCGGTGGGGGTGTTCAGCTCATCCCTAGTCAATAGCTACATGAGCTGATCACTATTGGAATGACCTAGAATCTATATATTAGGGTGCTCTATAGCAGGGGTCTCCAAACTACAACCTGTGGGCAACATCCAGCCCCCAACAAAGATTTCATCCAGCCCAGGATCAGTGGCATATACTCTGACTGAGGAGTTAGATCAGTTAGTTTCTGCTTCTACTAGAGATCCTCATCTAAGGGGGGACTCTGAAGTGATAAAAGGGCCTCTGATGTGATGGGTAGTCTGCTGATGTGATGAGGGAATTTGAAGTATTGGGGACTTCTGATGTGAGGAGAGGACTTCTGATATGAAGTTAATTCTTGGGGGGGGGGGGGGGGGGGTTATTCATTTAAATTGTATTACAGTAATTCATTTTAGATTTTTTTTTTTATTACAAATATGTGTATAATATACAATATGGCCCATGTACTGAATAGGTTAGAGATGCCTGATATGCAAACTAAATTTTTTTCAATGCCCCCAGGTATACCTCAACAAAGCAACTGCAACATTCATATCATGCATGAAGATAAAGAAAGCCCCATTGTAGGACACAGACACTCAAGTCACCTTTTCAGGTCTAATGCTGCGTACACATGACCAGGCTTCCCGACGGACTTTCGGCGGAGTTCCAATGGACTTTCCAAACCAATGGACTTGGCCACACACAAGCACACCAAAGTCTGATGGATTCGAACGTGATGACGCACAACCGAACTAAAATAAGGAAGTTCATAGCCAGTAGCCAATAACTGCCCTAGCGTTGTCCGTCAGACTAGCATACAGACAAATTGATTTTTCGACTGGACTCAAGTCCGTCAGAAAGATTTGAAACATGTTTTAAATCTAAAGTCTGGCCCTGGAAGCGAGCTACAAAGTTCTCATGCGTTGGTACTTAGTGCCAGATAGAATTGCTAAATTTTTACCCTCTTACTCCTCAAACTGTTTCTGTGGCTGTGACGAGAGGGGTACGCACTTGCATATTTGGTGGACCTGCCCAGTGGTTCAACGCTTCTGGACTGAAATCTTTCTGATTTTATCCACTCTGATCAACAAAATATTAGACCCTGACCCAGCTCTGGCCCTCCTCAATTTTTACCCAAATTTGTACACCAAGGCGCAGATGCGTCTCGCTCTGCAGGTCACCACGGCAGCCAAACAAACAATAGCTAAAGCCTGGAAAACTTCCACCCTGCGCCTGACTGAAGTCAAGAATAGGGTTACGCAGGCAATGATACACAGCAAAATCGAAGCGACTGTTCGAGACACTGTCCCCCGACATTCTAAAATCTGGCAACCATGGGTTGACCATTATCTACCTCCACACTTTGATCACCATTTATTAGAACCATAGCAACAAACATCCCTCGGTCAACAGTCGACTGCTGGCCTTCGGATGTTTAGTGGGAGCCGACCGACCACAACTCTTGTCTCTCCACTTTCTCCTTTCCCTATTCCTCCCCTATCCCCCTCCCTTTCTTTCCCTCTTTTTCTTATCTTTTTCTTACCTGTTTTTCCCCCCCTTTCCCTTTCTTCTCCTTCTACTTTTCTTGCCTTGTAAATGTACCCAATCGCTATATACGCTCACCCTAGTGGTGACTTTGGGTAACACTAGTTATGGTTTGAATGTTCTGCAGCTTTTAGTATACACAGAACTAGATATTCTGCACTTTTCTATGTGATAGTGTCCTAGCCTCAACGCACTACTACACACATCTGTCCATACGTTCTAGTGTCTAGGCCTAATACAAGTTAGGTTTCAGGCTGATCCATATCACACTGCTAATTCGTCAACTTTATTGTAACCTGACATGGTCTAGAGTACATTTTGTTATTATTTTTCTCATTGTGTACAAGACAAAATTCTGTTTCCTATATGCTGTATGTTTCCTATGTTAATAAAAAACTTTTTGAACGTAAATCTAAAGTCTGTCTGATTTTTAGACAGCAAACGTCTGATGAAGCCCACACACACTAGTCCTTCGAAAAGTCCAGTCGTGTGTGTACGCAGCATAAGAAATTAAGGGATGCAGGTATTAAGACATTATTATTTCTGAATGTTGTATGGTACACATTTGTATTGACTCTATCCTCCTATTTTCTAACATAAAGTCATTTTTAGAAACTTAAAGTGGAAGTAAACCCTTCTATAATTTTCAGTCAAGGAAGCTACCATCTTGGCCTCAACTGCCATAATGCTGCACATGTGATCAGTTATGAAACCAGCCATTGGATGGTTTGAAAGTTTGGTTGAGAGCACAACCAATGTGAAAGTTAGCATTTCCGGCATGCCGGGAATGTAAGTGTTTTTTGAAACTGGGTTTACTAAGGCAATAGGCATTGCCTTAGGTGTGTAGCTATGCTATATGCTATATAATCTGATCTGCTGGGTTTCCAATATAGTATATCAACAGTGTTAGGGTGAAAAAAACCTTTCTCATATATTTCAACAGATGTGGTCCCTTCATAAATATTCATATGCCATACTGAAGAGGTTTAAATTCTGATCCATTTCTTTTCTCCTTGTCAAATAAGTAGTAAAAAGCTATTTGAATGAATCACTGATAAGCCGGGCTGCCAAGTACAGGGAACAAAAGATATCAATACGACTATGTCTTCATGTCTTGCTGGTGAAGCTTATTCTTGCTGTGTGTGCAGTTAAATGATATTTAGCAGTTTTAGGAGATGGAATCATAATCTTGTAAGCAAAAAAATCACTCAGCCAATTTGCAGAGGTGTATCTTTCTGCACAACACTGTCATTCTGACACTTGTGTGTTGTTGAATTATAAATAAGTGTAGACAACTTACATTTACTGTGGATAGAGTAATAAGGAAAACTGAAGCAAATAGCAAGAAGTGACAACTGGCATTTGCTGCATATAAACACATTTTTCCCTCGTTTGTTACCTCTTTATTTTATTTTTTACAATACGGTTGTTTTTAAAATTATAACCTCCAACAATCACAGATCAGATTTCATAGGTTTATTTAGACATATACCCCGTACACACGATCGGACATTGATCGGACATTGGGACAACAAAATCCATGTAGTTTTTCTGATGGATGTTGACTCAAATTTGTCTTGCATACACACGGTCACACAAAGTTGGTCAGAAATTGCGAACGTCAAGCACGCGGTGACTTACAACAAGCCAATGCAACTCTTCTGTTTGATTCTGAGTATGCGTGGAACTTTGTGGATCGGAATTGTGTGAATTTCCGATAACGAATTTTGTTGTCAGAACATTTGAGAACCAGATCTCACATTTTGTGTGACAGAAATTGCAACGGAAAATGTCCGATGGAACCTACACATGGTCGGAATTTCCGACAAAAAGCTCCCATCGAACATTTTCCGGAAAATCTGACCATGTGTATGGGGCATAAGCCTTGTCATGCATATGTAATATAGATACATCAAGCATTTTTCACTTTTTCTTAGTAATGGGTGCCCCAAACTGTTAGTTGTAGTACATGCTACCTGCAGAGCTGTATTTATCTGTATAGACCAACACAGGCTCAACGCAAAAGCACATAATATAATTTTTTACTATGTGCCCTGTTTTTTACCATAATGCTGTGTTAAAGTGGATTGTGGTTTGTTGTGTAAAAATGAAGACATGCTGCATTTTTATGCAGTATAACTTACCCTTAACCACCTCAATACAGGGCACTTACACCCCCTTCCCGACCATTGCGTGGTCATGAACACCTCTAGGTAGCCATATTCCATTGCATTTTCCGAAAATTACAGCGGCTGCAGATTGAAAAGGAAAGATCTTTTTTTTTTTTAATAACATTCAATTACAATATGTCTTGTGTCACAATTGTATACACTATATTATTTTTTTCTTTATTTGCTATTTTTTCTCCACAAAAGTGGAGTTACCCTTTAAGTATAAAGATCATTCCACTGTATTTAACTTATTATAAAAAATCATTGCAGTACCTTATTTAATCATTGCTGTTCCTAGGTCAAATGACATTTCCCAGGCGTTTCCTGTCCTCTGGAAAAGTTCTGAGGGAGGAGTTTCTAATACTCTGCTGATACAGAAATCTGTGTCTACACAGTGCTGATTGGTGCTGTGCCAGCCGCATGACATAAAAAAAGGCTTTAAGAATAGAGAATTAAAATAAATAATTAATAGCAAAAAAGTAATAAACAAAATAATTGCGTTGCACTGTCAAACAGAGTGTTAATACATTAATAATACAACCCATTAGCATGAAAATAATCATGTGGAAATCAATTTAAAAAAAGTTTCTAAAGATGATAATTTAATGAAGTGCATGGTGCAAAATCAGTCCAAATAAAAAGTGAAAGTTGTATTATTAATGTATTACCATTTTGTTTAAAAGAGCTACATAATTATTTTGTTTATTGCTTTTATCTGTATGTGGGAGTGTAGTGGGTACTGCTGTCACAATTTTAGTTGATGTTAATTGGTTTATATGATTGTTTGTTAGTTTTTCTTTTTACACTAAGTGCAATCAATACTTTTTTTCCTAATAGCAGCAAAGAGTTTTCAAGCTTCATAAAAATCTATATTTCAAAGCAAATGTTTCTTTTTTTTGCAATTACATGGTGTAGGTAGAGTATACGTGAATTGAAAATAGCTTTCACTTTGTTCACATTATAAAGATATCTGGAGGAGGTTCTGCCAATCACAGGCTCTGTCAGGCCCCTTCATCCTGTGTCTATCGTGTGTATGTGCTGGGACTAACAGTCAGGTGAAGACTCCATCAATCACCATCGTATAGCCCTCCCCCATGATGTTTAGCAATATGAGGACATGGAAGAAAAAGGAGGGGGGATTTACCACTGTGTTTATGTCCATATGTGTGACTCTATAGTCACATGCGCTGCACAATTAAGAAAAAAACAGCTTAGAGGGGAACTGAAACTAGAGCATGCGCAGCAGGAAGCTCAAGTTTCCTACTGATTAGAGCATTCTAGATCTGGCTCAGAAGAAATGTGTTGGATCTCTGCAGAGAGAACACTGGTTCCACATGAAGAGCGATGTTCCTCCTGTACAGCATGCTGGCCTTTTTATTTTACCCTTTTCCCCTTTTTATTTTTTATTTTTTTTTCCAAAATAGTTTATTGTGGTTTTGAAATATAACAAACAGAGCATACATAAGCAAAAAGATAAACATCAATGTATCATCTCAGAGACATACAATGCAAATACATAGTCAATGTAATACCTAAGCCTAGAGATTTGGTGAGGAAGCATACCTGGAACAATTATTGTTTATAAAAGGGGAGAGAACAAATACTTGAGCAATATAAGTGGGGTAATGAATTACATGGGGTCCACTACTGTCTATCATGTTGCTTAGAAGACTAGGACATAAGAGTAGTGGGCGTAATAGTGATGGATATGAATACCCCAAACAGCAGTAGCTACTAAAACCCATTACAGGTCAAAAAGGATAAAATGTAAACCTAGAAACGTGCATCAAGTCTCTGGTAACAGCATCCACCCCATATGGGAACTAACTGTGGATGAGAGTAACACACCCGGTAGAACAACCGAGGAGTTTGTGTGGAGACTTGATGGAAAACAGTGTAACTGAACAAACCATTTTTGTTTTTAAAAGAAAGATTTAAAGGATAACAAAAGTTAGAGCCCAACCGAATAGAGAACATAGAGGGGGGGGATGAGGAGGAATGAATGGGAAGGAAAAGTGAAGTAAAGTTGACTAGAGCAAAAAATACCAAGATCATGTAAGCATCCCAATGTTTATTTAGGACGATGAAGAGGGTGGTAGGTGAGTATCGGTATAAGTAGGGGATAGCTTGAAATGTATCCAACATGCCCAGGTGTGAGTGAATCGGGAGTGTGTGTCATGAGCTTGATGTATAAGTCTTTCCATTTCTTCAGTATGATTGATTTGTCTAAACCAATCAGTCAAGGTAGGAATCTTGGCGGTTTTCCAATGTCTGGGGATGCACATCGTGGCGGCATTTATCATGTGTAAGGCAAGAGACTTCTTATAGCTGCTCTGTGGGATCTGCGTGTGATGAAGGAGATATTGGGCTGGTGAATAGTTCGGAGTGTATGTTGTGATCTTTACTACATTGTCATGGACTGCTCTCCAGAACGGTTGAAGTACTGGGCAGTCCCACCAAATATGTAAAAAGGAACCAATATCAGAGTCACATCTCCAACAAGTCGGGGGGATGTCTGGAAATAATCTATGTATTTTTTCAGGAGTGCGATACCATCTAGAGTATATCTTATATCGGTTCTCTTGTGCCGATACGTTTAAAGTACCCTTATGTGTATGTTCATATGTTCGCAGCCAATCTTCAGTGGTCAAGGGAGTTAACAGGTCATTATCCCATTGCAGTTTAACAGTATCCTGTGCTTTGGTGTCCGAGTGAAGTAAAGCAGTGATGGTGGAAATCAAGTGCTTTTGGGGTTCGGAGCTGTTGCATAAAGTTTCAAAGGGGGTAAGCTCCCTATTCCAGAGTGTCAGTGGTTGTGAAGTAAGGAAGTGCCTGATTTGGAGATATTTAAAAAATGGTAAATGAAGTTCTGGAAATTTAGAAACCATATGGGGGAATGAGAGAATCTCCCCGCGTTCAATGAACTGAGATGTTCTGTAAGTCCCTGTCTGGTGAGGAGGTCTATGTTCTGAGATACCGGGGGGAAAATCCGGGTTAGAGGATAAAGGAGTCATAGGCCCTAGTAGTCCGTCAACGCAGAGAGTGGCACTCGTACGGTGTAGAGCCTGTATAGTTGGGCCTATAAAGGGGTGAGTCCGGATAGGCATGGGGAGTGCTGATTTAGCTATCCATGGGAGATTGGTCAGAGGAAGTGGAATCATGTCTTGTTCTAGGTGGATCCAAGCTTTATTGTGGTGATGAACATGCCAATCCACAATTCTAGTGAGCAGACAAGCGTGATAATAGTTGTGTATATCTGGTATACCCAGGCCACCATCATGTTTGGGGAGAATTAGTTTGGCCCAGCTTAGCCTTGGGGCACGGTATCCCCAGATAAATTGTCTGCACATATGTTTATATGCACGGAAAAAAAGTTTGGGAAGAAGTATAGGGATTGTTTGTAGGAGGTATAATAGTCTAGGAAGGATATTCATTTTGAGGATTGCAATCCTTCCAAACCATGAAAATGGGCCTTTGTGCCAGGTAACAAGGTCTTCTTGAATTTTAAGTAGCGTCGGGCCAAAATTCAGATCATATAATTTGGATAAATCAGAGGGGATGTTTATACCTAGATATGTTAAGGCCTGACGCTCCCAACTGAAGGGGAAGTTACGCTTGCAGTGAGCCAAGTCAGAATCCGATAAAGTGATATTCAACGCTTTCGATTTTTCGAAGTTTATTTTTAAATTAGAGAGGGTTTGGAAGGATTGCAGGTTCCTCAACAAGTTTGGAATCGAGATTATCGGGTCTGTAAGAAAAAGCAGTATATCGTCTGCGTACGCAGCAATTTTATATGATTTACCCTTTATGTCTATCCCACGTACATCAGGATTATCTCTCAACATTCGAAGAAGGGGTTCAAGGGTCAGAACATAAATGAGTGGGGATAGTGGACATCCCTGACGGGTACCATTGGCGACGGAGAAGGCACTCGACAGACGACCATTAACTCTTATTTTAGCCGTGGGAGTAGAGTAGAGGACCGCAATCATGGACAGAAGTCGCGGAGGAAGGCCAAGATGCTGGAGCACAAGATGCATGTAGTCCCACGCCACTCTGTCGAATGCCTTCTCCGCATCCAACGAAAGAAAAAAGCCTTTCTTTTTTGTGTTAGTCAGCCAATGGTGAATGTTCAGAGCTTTTGTTGTGTTATCTCTGGCTTCTCTACCAGGGATAAAGCCCACTTGGTCAGTTGAAACGATATCAGAAAGTAGGGGGGAAATCCTATTAGCTAAAATCTTAGCATACCATTTAATGTCCACATTAAGCAAGGAAATCGGGCGATAGTTGGGGATCAGTGTTGCGTCTTTACCTGGTTTGGGGATCAGTGTGATGTGCGCTTCGAGTAAATCTGTAAGTGGTCTAGTGGATGTTGAGAGGTCATTAAACGATGCAAGAAAGCGGGGAATCAATACCTCAGACAAGGACTTATAATAAGCTGCAGACAGGCCACCTGGGCCTGGGCTTTTGCCCGCTTTCAGTTGTTTGAGGGCAAGGGTGGCTTCGGACAATGAAAGGGGGGCATCTAGTGTTGTCGTAGTAATGGGGTCTAGAGAAGGAGGCGCGTATTTAGAAAGAAAATCAGATATAATGTCTGTTCTAGAGCGTGTCATATCTGTATGTGGTTGGTGCGGTAGATTATACAGTGAATGAAAGTAAGTCACAAAATTTTTTGCAATAGCATCAGAGTCAACAATTGATTCTCCAGTTGGGGTAACAATCTTATGGATAGTATAGGACGCTTTCCGCTTCTGAAGGGCTCTGGCTAACAATTTACCAGCTTTATTGCCCGATTCGTAGAACAATTTGTGGGTAAGAGCAAATTTGCGCTTCAAGGTTTTTTGCAGTTCGTCTAGTAGCTCAGCTCTAACTGCCGTAAGCTCAGCCAGATGTGATTCAGCCAGTGTGCGCTTATGAGCCTTTTCCAACAAGTGAATGCGTTTGTATAGTTCATCTAAATGTGCTTTCTTTAGTTTACGTCTCTGTGCAGTCATAGATATAAGCAAGCCGCGGACAACACATTTATGCGCCGCCCAAATGGCTGCACGGGGCACATCGTCTGTCGCGTTTTCTGTAAAATAGTTAGAGAGGCATTCTTTGAGTGAGGCAATATTGGCTGTGTCTAGTAATAGAGAATCGTCAAGTCTCTATATGGTGGATCGAGGAGGACCTTTTGATAATAAAAGGGAGATTGTTATTGGGTTGTGGTCAGAGAGGAGTAACGGTTCAATCGTGGCCTTTTCCAAACTGGCAATGTCTGCTTGTGAAAGAAAGAAATGATCTATCCGGGAATATTTGTCATGCGGAGGCGAGTAGAAAGTGAAGTCTTTAACCGTCGGGTAAAGTGTGCGCCAGGTATCATGCAGGGATAGTAATTGGAGTTGTGATTTGATATCTCTTAATGCCCGGAAAGTAATACAAGAGGAGCCATTAGAGGTATCAAGGGAGGGATTTAGGGGAACATTAAAATCTCCACCTACAATAAGGAGTCCAGTCTGGAATGTCATAAGCAGGGAGAGAGTTTCTCTGAAAAAGGAAACTTGGTGAGAGTTTGGGGCATAAATGTTAGCTATAGTCACCTGTCTGTTGTAGATGCTGCCTTTGAGGAAGAGATATCGTCCTTTTTTTATCACAGAGCACGTCAGACACGATTAAAGGACAGGATTTTGAAATGAGTATAGACACCCCTTTTGATTTAGCGTCATCATTGGTTGCGTGATATACTAGGGGATAATTGGTGTTTTGGAGTTTGGGGATTGCGTCAGTACGAAAATGTGTCTCTTGGATAAGGGCAATATGTGCTTTAGCTTTGTGCAGTGTATATAACAATTGTGATCTTTTTTCGGGGGTATTTAAACCTTTAATGTTTAAGGAATAGCAGATAGTAGGGGAGGCAATCTGTGATAAATCCCTAGGTGCATTTGTGGAGGAATCTGGGACCTCCATATTGCAAGGGTATCGGGTGAAATTGGGGTTGTGGAAAGGAAAGATACGGGGGGGAGAGACACACAAAAAAAAGAAAAAATAAAAAAAAATTAAAATACCACTGTTTCAGGTGGTAAAATGTAGGTGACGGTGTAAGGAGAATCAGGGGACCCCACACCGGAGAGATGTGTGACCCCTTATCCACCCCACAGCGGGGTTAACCAGGACAAAGCCCAATGGAGGACTGGCAGAAAAAATTGCGAATGAACAAATAGGTAGTATACAGTATATAATATATAATATACAGAGAAACGGTGGTACGGCCCTCGGGACTAAGGAGACGGGCACAATGTTCATGAGATATAATGGGTAACATGGAGATTTGATAAGTAAACAGCGGTTAGCACATTAGTGTATCCATGGATATAGCACAGATATAATAGATAGTACAAGTAATCGGAAAGGTGAACAGGTAAGTTACAATCTGCATAATGGGTAATGGACAGGTGGATTACTGGAAGAGTGTAGGTTGATCTGAGCTAGCTCATTAGAGGGGGAGAGGCATAACATCGAATTATGGAGGTTTACAGCTAAGGTCTGTGCAACATGTAATGCTACATCTTGTCGATAGGGGCGTGCAAGCAAGAAAGAAAATTAGGTGATACCAGAGCAGTTAAGGCCTAGAAAACATTTTGAGTCATATGGAAACAAAAATTAAAGCATATCAAATATAGGGGATACTAAATTAGGATTAGGCTCATGGGAATACCTAAAGAGTGGAATAAAATCAAAAAGCAACAAATATTATTAGCCAATGTTAACAAACTTAGTAAATTGAAACCTGCAGGCTGTAGATACAATGCAGAAACAGAGTAGGCAGGGTAGTGGCACGCTTACTTCCTGAGATGTATAAAGGGTTCTTGGTGGTCACACGTTCGTACCTGCGTATAAGCATGGCTATAGTAAACGAACCTTAATATATATTGAGCTGCAGAGATGTTTAAGTAGCGAGCCACATGTTACTACGGTTGATATAACCTACCAGGTAAGCGTCATATATATTATTGCAGCCTGTATATACTTAGCCCGCTATGAGAAGAAACCTAGCAGGAGAATAAACTTAATGAGCAAGTCAGAAAACTGTAGCTGAACAAAAGATAATCGTACCAAAAGATCCTTCAGTACGGTACGAACAACAAACTTAGTTTCGTATGGCCGCAGCAACAGTCCGAACGAGGATCCGTGTAGATAAATTGTGGAAATATTATATATCTAGTGGAAAGTAGAAAGTATAACCTTTGAAATCCGCTATGTGTTCCAGTTGTCGTAACGTGGAGGAACCTTTTCAGATGCGAAAGCTTCATAGAGGACAAGTAGGGTGGGTATCTAAAGCCGTCCGCCTATGCAATCCGCCGGCATCCATCACATTGCCAGGTTTCCCGTTTGAGGAGGCAATATAGGCAAGATTTACAGTCAACCAGGACGAACGAACAAGTAGTAGATGATATGTCCAGAAGAACGAAGGTAGCAGTAGGAACAACAGCCGTCAAATTCCAGGTACTGCATGAAGTTAAGGATGTATACATCTGAGATGTCAATAGTCCCTTCGTGCTCTACGCGAGCGTGGAGAGGATACTGGGCTGTAATCTCTGGTAATGGTACCAGAGTGTCGGGTCCCCCTGGATCGAGATGTAGATCTTCTCCTCCGATACGGGGTAGCTTGAGTGTCCATCAGGTCGTCAGGAGGAAGCATAGGTTTAGGTATCAGCGGACGAAAGTTAGCATACCAATTCGGGATTGCGATCGGAGGCAAGTCCAGTATAGCACAAAAGTTGGGCAGGTCTTCTGGTACCTTAAGATGAGCCGTGCGTCCGAGATGAGAGGCGGTAAGACAGAACGGAAATTTCCATTTGTATAAAATACCTCTAGATTTCAGCACATCCAAAAGCGGCTTCAAATCTCTGCGGTGTTGTAAGGTGATACCAGAAAGATCTTGGAATATCTGTATATGAGCGGATTCATATGAGATTTGCTGTTTAAGTCTAGCAGCCTTCAATATGTCTTCCTTAAGTCGGTAGTCGGTTAAGCAGCATACTACATCTCGTGGGGGATCAGTGTCCCTGCCTTTGGGTCTGAGCGCTCGGTGGATCCGATCCATGCTAATGGCAGTGTGGGAAGGCCTATCCAGCACGGAGTTAAAGATGGCCGAAATCGCGGGAGTTAAACGGTCACCTTCAACGACTTCAGGGAGGCCTCGGACTCTGAGGTTATGGCGCCTCCCCCTGTTGTCCAAATCCTCCATGTGCCTTTGCATATCCCTGAGTTGTAGGGTATGGCTGTCGATTTTCCTAGTGGAGCGACGAATGTCCAATTCGTGTGATTCTGTCACCTTTTCCACAGTATGCATGCGGTCCGATAGCATTTTAAGATCAAGGCGTAGTTCAGCAATGGCCGCCGATAATGTATCCTTGATGTCCGAGGCAATCGTGCGGAGGTCGTTCATATTAATAGCTGCAGAAGAGGTTTCCGAGCGTGGGCCGTCTGGAGAACTGGCATTAGCCGGTGTCACGTCCGGGGAAGTCTCTGAGAGCACGATATCAGTGCGGGAGCGAGAGCGCGTGTTTGAGGCCTGTGAGGAATCATGGCGCGATGGCACCATGTTTCCCCTCTGTGATCAGAACATCTCCGGGATATTATGCTCTCGTCCGGTCGCGTTTCCCCTCGGGGAGCGGGAACGTGAAGCTGAAGATGTCCGAGAAGCCGTTCCCATGATACGTAAGAAAAAATTGTTTTTTTGTGCGTTGCGCTGCTGGATTATATATGTCCTGGATGGGGGGAGTGAGGAAGGAAAAAAGAGGGGGTTTTTTATGGGGGAGGGGAAAAAGGTTTGGGGGAAAAAAACCGCTGAAGTTGATAAATTGGTGTGGCGGATTTAGGGATGTCAAGTCTGCTTATCACAGAGTTTTGCAATCCTTGCTGTGTATGTCAGTAAATGCAGCAGAAGTAATGGATAGCTGGCAGGATCACAAATTATAGTCCACAGTTACTGGTTGTGGAAAATAGTCATAGAAAGGGGATGATTTCTTTAGCACAGGCAGGTAGGCAGCATGTTCAAGGATAGAAGGTACCTTGTAAAAGACATATAAACAGAAGAAAAAACAGCGCCAATCTAAGTGCAGTATTGTTGAATCAAAGACATTTAATTTGTGAAGTTATGCACTCACACTCTACCAGAAGGTTTCAGGCACATCATGTATCTAGAGGGCATCGCAGGGCTCTCGAGGAGAAGCGGTAACTAGTTCGGCTGTATCTCTCGTCCGGTGGCGCCGGTGGTTCCCAGCGTCGCACGGCTTGGTGTAACAGCGTCAGGGAGGTCCGTTCGTCCGTTCGTTGTTATATTGAGGGGCGCACTGCGATGACGTTTCGTTGTGGTTTACGTTGCACGCGTTCGGAGCATGCGTGCTCCTTCATCAGGCATCTGGGTTACTATGTTTGGAGTGGTTTAAATAGGGAAAGGGGGCAGTTCTAATTAGTCGTTTAGGTTCCACCTTATGGGGCGGAGCTGTTCCGACCAAAGCATGGTGTTGATTGCTCATGTGTTGCAGGCTGGTTGTATGTGATTATTGTGTGTGTGTCCATCAATGTATGTGGATACAAGTTGGATAGTGTGGACAAGATGTGGGAAAAAGTGATAAGAGTTGGAACTTTTTTATTTATTTAATTGTTTTAAAAATTGTTTTAAAAAATTATGAAAATACTTGTTAAAGGTATAAAATAGAAGTGGATTTTGCAAGAATTAAAAGAAGGTTGTTAAAAATTGAAAAAATACATAGAAAATACATATAAAGAATATATATATATATATATATATATATATAAAAAATAAATTTTTTATATATAAAAAATATATATAAAAAATATATAAAGAATCAATAAAAATAGAGGTAAAAATAAGGATAAAATTACAATAGGAATAAAAATAACAATAAAAAAACAATAAAAATAAAAATAAAGATAAAAATAAAAATAAAAATAAAAATAGAACTAGGAATAAAAATAAAATTAAAATGAAAAAGGGGCAAAAAATTGTTAATTAAATTGCTGAAGGTATATTTCTATGGTGGGTATTATGACATAACATGGTGAGAGACATGTATATTGATAGGATTTGATATTGTGAGAATTTGGTACTGTAAAATACAATAAAATGGTGTTAAAATGAGACGTGGATGTTAGAGCAGAACATACACATACACACATATATATATATATATATATATATATATATATATATATATATATATATATATATATAATTATATATATGTATAATTATATATATGTATAATTATATATATATATATATATATATATATATATAATTATATATATATATATGTGTATGTGTATGTTCTGCTCTAACATCCACGTCTCATTTTAACACCATTTTATTGTATTTTACAGTACCAAATTCTCACAATATCAAATCCTATCAATATACATGTCTCTCACCATGTTATGTCATAATACCCACCATAGAAATATACCTTCAGCAATTTAATTAACAATTTTTTGCCCCTTTTTCATTTTAATTTTATTTTTATTCCTAGTTCTATTTTTATTTTTATTTTTATTTTTATCTTTATTTTTATTTTTATTTTTATTGTTTTTTTATTGTTATTTTTATTCCTATTGTAATTTTATCCTTATTTTTACCTCTATTTTTATTGATTCTTTATATATTTTTTATATATATTTTTTATATATAAAAAATTTATTTTTTATATATATATATATATATATTCTTTATATGTATTTTCTATGTATTTTTTTAATTTTTAACAACCTTCTTTTAATTCTTGCAAAATCCACTTCTATTTTATACCTTTAACAAGTATTTTCATAATTTTTTAAAACAATTTTTAAAACAATTAAATAAATAAAAAAGTTCCAACTCTTATCACTTTTTCCCACATCTTGTCCACACTATCCAACTTGTATCCACATACATTGATGGACACACACACAATAATCACATACAACCAGCCTGCAACACATGAGCAATCAACACCATGCTTTGGTCGGAACAGCTCCGCCCCATAAGGTGGAACCTAAACGACTAATTAGAACTGCCCCCTTTCCCTATTTAAACCACTCCAAACATAGTAACCCAGATGCCTGATGAAGGAGCACGCATGCTCCGAACGCGTGCAACGTAAACCACAACGAAACGTCATCGCAGTGCGCCCCTCAATATAACAACGAACGGACGAACGGACCTCCCTGACGCTGTTACACCAAGCCGTGCGACGCTGGGAACCACCGGCGCCACCGGACGAGAGATACAGCCGAACTAGTTACCGCTTCTCCTCGAGAGCCCTGCGATGCCCTCTAGATACATGATGTGCCTGAAACCTTCTGGTAGAGTGTGAGTGCATAACTTCACAAATTAAATGTCTTTGATTCAACAATACTGCACTTAGATTGGCGCTGTTTTTTCTTCTGTTTATATGTTCCCATGATACGTGCCTATGTAGCAACTGATGTACCTCAAATCTGCGGTAGTGTTCGTCCCGAGGTGCCGGAGCTCACCTATTACACGTCCGCCATTGAGCTCAGCTAGGCCACGCCCCTTTCGGCCTTTTTATTTTAGTATATTTTCTGTAGCAGCTGGGGCGTATTTAACTGATTTAAACTGAAAGTTCAGGGCTTTAATGTTTAAACAGTTAAATTTGGCTTTTTGTGTTTACTAACTGGAATGTGTGCTGACTAATTTTTGTATATATGGTTCAATATATGACCTGATGTTTGCAATCGAAGATTTCACTTTATGCATTTATTGTAATTATTGGGTACTGAATGGCAAGCAAATGAAAATCAGATATGATCATTATAGTGCACAGAGATTTTGCTGGAGTCATTCATCAATTTTTCCCTTATGTAGTGATCCAAAGAACATTCTCACTACCTGTCTGTTTACAAGTGCAGGCCAGCTTAAAGTAACACTAAACAATATAATTATTTTTCAAAAATAATCCATACACATTCACTCATAAATCTCATTAACAGAACCTAACAAGGTATATATACAATTAGTGCTGCGCTTAAAGGCACCTATTTGAATAGGTGAAAAAAGTGAGTGAATTATGTGCGTAACTGACAATACAAGCAAGTGAGTGCAAAAGTTCATGAAATGTTAGAGACAGTCCCAAAATTATTCACTCTGGTACGTCCAAAGCTTAATTACAAGTCCACAGATGGCATTCAAGGTGAGTTATCCTGCTACGTTCTCAGACCTCGGCAACTCTTGGAATTGGATTATAAGCAAGTAGAAAGAATAAGTACCCTTACTGGATGGGTTGGACACATCCACCTTATAGTAGGGGCCCCTGTTGAAGACTTTGAGGTCGAAACGCGTAGGGATAGCAGTTGTCTGCTCCCCACATTGCTATTTTTTATGTATCACATGATTTTATAATTTTAGTTCTGTTCATCGAAAACTTTTTTCAATAAACCATCATTGGTTGTATTTCACCATGCAAAGCGTTTTTTATGCTTTATTCCTTTTATGGTAAACTCTCACGAGACTTCTGGCACCAAGCTCGATCGTAGTTTATGGCACGGAAATCCCACTCATCTTCCCCATCTGGAGACCGTGAGAAACCCTGAGAGGAAAACATCATCGGGTCGGTGTATTGGGGTGAGTGGCTGGAGCCCCCCCATAAGCTTGCAAGACACACTACTATAAGGTGGATGTGTCCAACCCATCCGGTAAGGGTACTTATTCTTTCTACTTGCTTATAATCCAATTCCAAGAGTTGCCGAGGTCTGAGAACGTAGCAGGATAACTCACCTTGAATGCCATCTGTGGACTTGTAATTAAGCTTTGGACGTACCCGAGTGAATAATTTTGGGACTGTTCTCAAACATTTCATGAACTTTTGCACTCACTTGCTTGTATTGTCAGTTACGCACATAATTCACTCACTTTTTTCACCTATTCAAATAGGTGCCTTTAAGCGCAGCACTAATTGTATATATGTTATGTGAACTTGGTTTGTTTGTGTGCTAGCAGCTGGGCTGTGTTTTTCACAGAAATTCTATAGTTTTATCACCTCTTTTTTTCACTTTTTTGATTTTTGAAATAGCGCAGTGTTTTCTTTTCTTTTTGTTTTGCAGAACCTAACAAGGGTCTCCTATACTTTAATACCAACTAAGTAAATAGGTATCTTAAGTCTGGTGTTTTATTAGCTATTGTCAAATGTTCAAATTTCCAGTCTTAAAGTGTTACTAAACCCACAGCAGTAAAATCAGTCTGTATATGCAGTAAAGCATACTTGTTATACTCACTGTGGAACCTAAGGGACTAATCGTCTGCATTGTGTAAAAAGGCTTTTTGATTCTGTCTTCTCTGATCCTCCCTTCTTCCACTGTCCCCAAGCTATCTCCTGATAAAACAGAACCTTTAGAGTCATTCTGCTCAGTTTAGTGTTTATTGCTAGAGAGTATTTTTTTTTCTTTGGAGGGTGCATGTGATCAGCACAGGGCCAATCAGCACTGTCCAGACAAAGTGTCAGGGGTCCTGCATCCTCAAAGGATAGTCAGAGTAAAATGAAAACTCATCCTGCAATCTTTAGCCAGACACTGATATAAGTCACAAGACTGCCATATACTGCTAATGAGAAAAGGTATTTAGCAGCTTATATTTATTAAAATAATTGCATTTCCATATTCTATGTACTGTAAGAGACCAGATATAGAGAATACAGGGTCCTAGGTTTATAGTAACACTTTAAGTATTTAGAATAATTAAGTACATCCCTCTCTAATGCCGTGTACACACAACCGGTTTTCCCATCAGAATAAACTCTGAAGGTTTTTCAGACGGTTTATGTTATGTTATGGAAGCTGTTTTGTAACTGGTTAGCTACATAGTCAACTTACCCCAGTGCCAATCTCTCTTGGTGTGCTGGCAGTGTGCATCTGTTGAGAAAAAAAAAACATTCCCCTCTCCGTGATCTATGTACATTGCAAAGATTTTAACAAACTTTGTTGCAACTTCTGTGAGACAGGCTGCTGTACACACAGTCTAAAGGCAGGCCGTTTTTTATCCAACCTGCCGATATCACCCCACATTTGGCCTGTGTGTACTAGGCTTAAGAGGCAAACTAAACTTTTAAAATAATGACTGCAAAAGTCGAAGATATAGTGTTAGGAACAGTTTTCCAACATCTAAATAATTTCAGACCCCTCCACAGCATATGGATTAGGTCCCCTATATTTACGTCATGCTTGGGGCAGAGGGGAGAGTCTCTTCTGCTCCTTTGAAATAATTGCACTGGTGTTCTTTATGTTTAGTGAAAAATGAATAGCTATATTAGCATTCGGGCAGCAGATACAAAAACTAGTGGTACAGATGCCAAAGCTCTTTTTGCCTCACCACCTATTTCACCTATATCTTGCTCCCATTTTATCCTATAAGACAAACATCCTGGGTCTTGAGACAATGATAAAAGGTTGACATATATGTGCAAGATCATGCTCTTCTTGCTAACATCAGACATTGTAGCATTTATCAGGCATGACTCCTCTAAAATTAGGGTAGACTGCTGGGCTTGAAGCACATGATAAAACTGCTGTCTTGAGATGTCAAATTCAGATTGTAACATACATGGCAAAGGTTTTCAGGACATCCACACAATATAGTGGAGCTATATACCTAATGCTGCATGGGTACCACGTCTGGAACTCTGTCAACTTAGCAATTTATGTAAAACTATTGTTATGCCCTAATGACATGCTTTTGAGATGAAAGCTGCAGACTCTGTTTGGGGATTTCCATACCTTTAGTAATAAGACTGCTGTATGGAATTGCAAATGTATATTAGGGAGGGCTAAGTCTACATGTGACAATTCTGTGAAATCCGTGAGTCAATAACCTATGGATAGGATCCATCCTGTCTTTTACGTTCCACCCTGTTAGGTGCTGGGAAAATGTGTTTTCTAACACTCTAATAGTGCATAGCTTTAAAAAATAATGAGCAGCATCCTGTTTTTCATTGTTATCATCTGCCTGCTCAAATAACAAGATTACGTTTGTACCAATGCATTCAAAGCTAGACTCTTGTACTAATAGGCCTGTCAACGTGCTATATTAATGTCATTGATATCTGATTGTGGTTTTGTTATACCTAGACAGTTATATTACCTCACTCCTTGTTCAATGGTCACATTTCCTAGGCTTCTTTTTGAAGTAAATTACTTTTTTGCTTCTCATTCAGTATGACAAAATTCTTTTACTAATGCACTACACAATATAATGTACAATATAGAATTTTAATGCAGCCGACTGGCATGTCACCAGAGTTCATTGTTGAAACATTGCTGTCTCCATTAATTCACGCCTAGAATAAGCGAAAAGGCAGTAGAATAAAGAGTTCTTAAAGAAAATGAAAGAAGAATGGCTATCCAAAGGAAAATGTCAATTGCTCAAAATTGGGTTTTGTTAAATTAACAGAGTGATCTCTTATAGTAAAATACATTAAAGATAATAAAGTGGTATGTAATTTTCATCATGGACAGCACTAAATGCAGGTAATGTTAAGAACACTGAAATATGGCAGAGGATACAAAACTATAACAGTGAAAAACCTGACTCAGCAATTAAAGGTAATCGCTGTATATAACACACATTCAGGAATATTTAAAAATATTTAATATTTAGGAAGAGATGTTTGTCATTTTTTTACGCAGTGGAAGTATAAATAATGTTACATTAAAAATAATGCAGAAGGAAATAAAGCCAGAAAACATAGGGCAGAGAATATGTACTGGTATGGAGGCACTGTGTATGGTAAAGCTGTGGTCACTTCCACAAAGCAACCAAGCAACTAGTTATGTGCTAGCAAACATCCTGTTTGTTAAAAGTTCCTTACCCAAGTTTGAATAGTCATAATAAAGTCCCGTGGGATTGAAATACATGACCTTACCAGGCCATGGCCTCGTTAAAAGTCCCAACTAATGTCCATTATGTACCATAATGAATTCAGGGATTGACTTGATTGACTTCTCAGCTTTGCTGGACATTTCTTTCATTTTTAAGCACTCTTTTATGTCACCTTTGCAGCACTTGTTTCCTTCATTGTCTTCAGATTTATAACCAGATGTATAGGAAGGGTTGTCCAGGTTTTCAAAATCAACTGTAGGATTTTTGCTTGTGAGTAGGGTTTCCACCCATCTGCTTTTGGCAACTTTTGTCTGGCTCCTTTATGTTTGTTTGCAGTATCTTTGTTTTAATGTATAGGTTAATGGAGCCTAGCAGCTAAGGCAAAACCAGGGGTGGCAATCCTAGAGAGAGTAGCCCATCTATTAGGAAAGCCTAGACATTTGGTGGTTTGTTATCAGGAAGACTGAATTTATCTCCAATATCACCTCAACTCAATGGTTTGCTATATAACAGATTTTGGCACATGGTGGACCAGGTAGTGGGAGTACTGGCAGGCATTAGCTGTCCTGGTCTATGTTAAGACCGATGACAAAAATTATGGAGGATCCCAATAAATCATTTTAGAGAACTAGATGATAAATTAATGAGAAAAATCTCCAGGATTATGTTATCGCTTATAACTGATAAAGACAAAAACACAACATTTTGAAAAGCAAACTAACTGCCTAAAAGTAATGCATGCCACACATTAATGGAACATAAATGCATGTTAATAGGTGCAAAGATGTGAACAGAGCCTCAGAGTCTAGTTATAATACCTATAAGCCCAGCCATACCCACATCATTTAAAACACACTGTGCCGTGCTTACAATGATGGTAAATATATTTGCAGCTAGCACAATTCACTGGTGACAAATAGCTACATTAAAAACATATAAAGGTGCAGTGCTAAAAAAAAAAAGCGTGGCAGAAAATTATTATCAATGGCTTGTTAGGGAGTTCAAAGTGAAGAATCCAATTGGTGTAGAGTCCAGACAAAAAATCTTGTGAGAGATCCTCCACTGACAGTTAGGCCGCGTACACACGCGGGGACTGTTCGCCCAACTTTGTCCGTCAAACAGTTTCGGCAAACAGTCCGCTCAAAATTAGCATGGACGGACATGGCCACACACGACGGACGAACAGTTTGCTGAAACCGTGCGCGATGACGTGAACGGCACGTACGACGGGACGAAAAATACGACGTCCTATACACTGCATTATAACTTTCGGCGTGTAAATCCTTTCTGAGCATGCGCGGAACTTAGTTTGACGAACAAGCCTACACACGAGGGGACTGTTCGCTGAAACAAGGTTTCAGCGGACAGTTTTTCGGAATTTCCGAAAAAACCTTGTTCAGCGGACTGTTCGCTGAAACTGTCCGCTGAAAGCCCACACACGAGCGGACTGTTTGCCGAAACACTGTTCAGCGGACAAAGTTGGGCGAACAGTCCCCGCGTGTGTACGCGGCCTAATATACACACTGACTCTTACCATCAGGGATGGACCACTACATACAGTCGATTGCACTTATTACAAAATCCAATTGGCCAAAACACCAGGTATTAGCAATCTTCCACCCTCTAAAGCACTGCTGTCAAACTGGCGGCCCTCCAGCTGTAGCGGAACTACAAATCTCATGAGGCATTGCAAGGCTGACAGTTGCAAGCATGACTCCCACCGGCAGAGGAATGATGGGACTTGTATTTCCGAAAGAGCTGGAGGGCCACCAGTTTGACACCCCTGCTCTAAAGGACTTAACTTGATATGGACCTCAATAAATGCAAGGTTCAGAAATAGGCAGAAAAAAGCATATTTGATAACCAAATTTATTCAAATCCAGAAAACACACTCCCCAAACTTTGGATAAAATCTTGCATGTACATAAGTAATTTTGAGGGAATGTTTCCAACAATCAAATGGGCCCTTGGGGGCCCTGGGGCCCCGATGACATCTATATGACAAAACAATTTGGCTGGAGCTGGATCACGTGGCATCGCTACGCACAGTGATTGACCATTTTAAGAGTTGGAAACATTTCTTCACAATTACTGATGTACATGTGAGAGTGTTTGCCAATGTTTGGTGAGAGTGTTTGCTGGATTTTAATAAATTTGGTTATCGAAGATATTACACTATGAAGTGTTTTTCTACCTATCTATTAACCTTGCATTTATTGAGGTCCATATCAAATGGAGTCCTTCAGAGGGTGGAAGGATCTCATGTATTCAGGTCCATGGCCTTGAATGGTTTCAGTAATATCAAAACAGGTTGGTAGCACTATTTTAATAAAAAATTAACTACTAACTTAAATCTAACATTTAAAAAATAACACACTCAGTTTCTTCTTAAGCTGAATGAAGAACTTATATTTACCTAAAAATGCTTCTTTTGGCAGTGTAAATCATTGGAAAAGATGGATAAGAATTTATTAGTTTGATGTCATTTGCAGAGAAAATTGCTTTTGCCACTATCAGCTCACAGAAGCCAAGAACAAAATATTGAACGTACTCTGCCTTGAAATTCCTATAGAAGAGAAGAGCTGGATCTGTGATGGCGGAAACAAATGTTTCTGGATTATTTCAGATCATAGGTTTATAAAGACAATTGCTGCAAAAATGATTTTACAATTCAGTGAAACATGTCCTTATTAAAAGTATTACATATATAATTTTTTTTAAATATTTTCTGGTAAACAGGACAGTTATGTACAATACTGTGTGATTGGATGTAAAATATTTCCATTAATAACAAAATGCTGGTCATTTTCTTAGAATAATGTGTTGTTATTATTATTATTATTATTATTATTATTATTATTATTATTACTACATCAATTCTTATTATCAGATTTGCAAAATTAGCTAGGGCAAAGTGTAAATATAGTGAGAAAATATCTACATTAGCAATTTGTTTCTGCTCTGTTCACCTCTCTTTCGTCTTCCACACATGCCATATTAGGTAACATTACTCCACGCCAACAGGAAGTAGCATGCCTTCAGAAAATTATGAATCTGCATGAGTATTGGTTTTTGCAAATATCAATTAAAGTGTGTAATTCAATATTGGGAAAAAAGCAAAGGAGATGAGGGCTAGATAAATGACAACTAGGAGCACAGAGCAACCAGTGAGCAGAGGAAGACTAATGGGGACAGGAAAGGGCCCCTGGACAGAGGGAGTCATCAATGAGTAGAGAAGAGGGACGTAGGGAATATCTACTACATGTAGGGGGCAACCACTAGACAACAGGGTAAGGCCATTGGACAAAGAAAGCACCTACTGTGGACAGGGATAACCCACTGGACACAAAGAATGGCCACTGAACACAAGAGGCAGGTTTGGACACTGGGGCAAAGTAAATGGCCACTGGATACAAAGTGTCACCCCCAAATACAATGGGAGGCCACAAGTAGACATAGGAACTACTCTGATTGCAACCAGGAAATCATTATAATAATATCTCCTCACTGTCTTGTACTTAGCCAGCCAAATTGATAGGTTAAAGCAGCCAGCGTATATGTAACACACATAGTAATTTAAAACCAGAAAAGAAGTGAGGGATTACAGAAGTATAGCCAAAGCTTTTCTGGCTGTACTTCTCCTGGGGATCACAGGAGTGCAGTCTGTGCTGCACTTCTTTGACCCATTTTCAGCCAACAGCGGACTAAGTTGAGCCGCTGAGAACCTGAGCCAGAAACCCCCTCCACAGCCCAGCGCTGACGCAATGAAAAGTGTAGCAAAGCCTAAAAGACTTTTTTTTAAAAACTTTAAAACAAAATATACATTAAAATCATATAATGGATATCTAATTATAAAAAAAAAAAAAAAATCATATATTGGAAATGGCCAACTCAGTGTCCTAACTTAGAAAAGTATGGTCTTATGCTCCTCTCACTAAACATATTTACCCTAATTACAATTTATCAGAGGCATGGAGAAAGTGATTAAGCAACATCCTTATGTCCTCTTTAGCTTCCATAAGGCTGCCATTGAGAGTGTTCTGGTTTATCACATCTCTCTGTGGCAAGGGATGTGCACAGTCCATGACAGAAATGTCTTGCAGAGTGTAATAAAAATAGTACAGAAGATGATTAAAGCGGTAGATTTACAAAAGTATAAAATATCTTGGGGAGATGCCTTTAGAGAGCTATCAATATTCTGAAGGATAGTTCCCATCCTGTGAATGCTATGTTTGCTGCATTATCTTTTGACAAGCAATTTAGGAATATTTCCTCTTGTACCACCTGGCTACAAAATTGCTTCTTTCTGTGGTCCATATATATTTTGAATGCTTGAGGCTTTTTAGGGTTAAATGAAATGTAAAGTATGTATGTATTATAATATTCTTGTGTTTTTTTGTTTGTTTTGTTTTTTGAAGACAGTGTTTTATGTGAGGTATGTGATGCCTTTATTGTGAGAGGGGCTTCAACTGCACTTCATTTTATGAATTTTAATGATTTTTCAGAAATTCTGGGATCCTGGTTCCGAGCACACTCCTTCATATAAGAAACTTACATTATATTAGCTCCTAAATGATCACTTATTAACATAATACATAGTGAAAAAGTATATATAAAATAAAGCAAAGAATAATAATATTCTATATACATAAATTAATAAAGTAACATATTACCATACTTACAACTAAAAATTGATCACCAACAATACAGCCAGGCAATGGAGTGTTCATTAAAGGGGAACTAAACACTAGGGGCGTACCAAGCAGGGGGCGGGGGGGGCGTTCCGCCCCAGGTGCCACATATTGAGGGGGGTGTAAGTGGCTGGGTGGCATTGCTATGAGGTTCACTCTGCACTCAGACACTGTCTGACAGAATCCTGAAGGGAATCCCTGGCTCTGGCTGCTCTGTTTTTTGTGAGTTTTTTGTGAGCTGGAACACCCCCAGCGCTGTGGCTGAAATAGTATGGTCTAGTTTCTGTTTTCACCTGCTAGCTCCACCCACCACTGCTGAGCAGCTGAGCGGAGTGTGTCATCATTCAGCGCGGGGGTGGCTGCTGTTACACACGGTGTCCACAACCTCCCCAGCTGAAGCTGAGAGTCGAGGTGAGCTGGTGATAGGGGGTGTGTGAGCTGTGAGAAGAGAAGACGTTGGAGGAGTGTGTCTGTCCTGCCATCCTTACTGTGCTGGTCTGTCATAGAAGGGGGGGTTGTTGTGTAGTAGGTATAGTGTAGCTGACCTGATGGGGGGGTGCAGAATACAGTCGTGTGCTATGTACAGGTTGTAGGCTCCAGATTTGTGCTATATACAGGTAGCAGAATACAGGCGTGGTCTATGTACAGGTTGCAGAATGCAGGCGTGTGCTGTGTACAGGTTGCAGAATGCAGGTGTGTGCTGTGTACAGGTTGCAGAATGCAGGCGTGTGCTGTGTAAAGGTTGTAGACTCCAGATTTGTGCTATGTACAGGTTGCAGAATGCAGGCGTGTGCTATGTACAGGTTGCAGAATGCAGGCGTGTGCTGTGTACAGGTTGCAGAATGCAGGCGTGTGCTATGTACAGGTTGCAGAATGCAGGCGTGTGCTGTGTAAAGGTTGTAGACTCCAGATTTGTGCTATATACAGGTAGCAGAATACAGGCGTGGTCTATGTACAGGTTGCAGAATGCAGGCATGTGCTGTGTACAGGTTGCAGAATGCAGGCGTGTGCTGTGTACAGGTTGCAGAATGCAGGCGTGTGCTGTGTAAAGGTTGTAGACTCCAGATTTGTGCTATGTACAGGTTGCAGAATGCAGGTGTGTGCTATGTACAGGTTGCAGAATGCAGGCGTGTGCTGTATACAGGTTGCAGAATGCAGGCGTGTGCTGTGTACAGGTTGCAGAATGCAGGCGTGTGCTGTGTATAGGTTGCAGAATGCAGGCATGTGCTGTATACAGGTTGTAGACTCCAGGCGTGTGCTATGTACAGGTTGCAGAATCCAGGCGTGTGCTATGTACAGGTTGTAGACTCCAGATTTGTGCTATGTACAGGTTGCAGAATCCAGGCGTGGGCTATGTACAGGTTGCAGAATCCAGGCGTGGGCTATGTACAGGTTGCAGAATCCAGGCGTGGGCTATGTACAGGTTGCACAATCCAGACGTGTGCTGTGTACAGGTTGCAGAATGCAGGCGTGTGCTGTGTACAGGTTGCAGAATGCAGGCGTGTGCTGTGTACAGGTTGCAGAATGCAGGCGTGTGCTGTGTAAAGGTTGTAGACTCCAGATTTGTGCTATGTACAGGTTGCAGAATGCAGGCGTGTGCTATGTACAGGTTGCAGAATGCAGGCGTGTGCTGTATACAGGTTGCAGAATGCAGGCGTGTGCTGTGTACAGGTTGCAGAATGCAGGCGTGTGCTGTGTACAGGTTGCAGAATGCAGACATGTGCTGTATACAGGTTGTAGACTCCAGGCGTGTGCTATGTACAGGTTGTAGACTCCAGATTTGTGCTATGTACAGGTTGCAGAATCCAGGCGTGGGCTATGTACAGGTTGCAGAATCCAGGCGTGGGCTATGTACAGGTTGCAGAATCCAGGCGTGTGCTGTGTACAGGTTGCAGAATGCAGGCGTGTGCTGTGTACAGGTTGCAGAATGCAGGCGTGTGCTGTGTACAGGTTGCAGAATGCAGGCGTGTGCTGTGTACAGGTTGCAGAATGCAGGCGTGTGCTGTGTACAGGTTGCAGAATGCAGGCGTGTGCTATGTACAGGTTGCAGAATGCAGGCGTGTGCTATGTACAGGTTGCAGAATCCAGGCGTGTGCTATGTACACGTTGCATAATCCAGGCGTGAGATATGTACAGTTTGCAGAATGCAAGCGTGTGCTATGTACAGGTTGCAGAATGCAGGCGTGTGCTATGTACAGGTTGCAGAATACAGGCGTGTGCTATGTACAGGTTGCAGAATGCAGGCGTGTGCTGTATATTGCTGTGTGACTACCACCCACCTATAGTAGCTGAGCTGTGATCTTACCTGGTAAGTGGGGGGGGGGGGTTGGTGATGCTGTGTTCACAAACCAGGTATAGAGTAGATGAGCTGGTCTGATAAAGGGGGGGATTTACACCCACATCTTGCAGCCATCAGATCCATCCAGCAAGCAGCAGGTCACTGCAGCATCTTGCCATCTTCCCTGCGGCCATCAGATCCCATCCACGGTCCAGCAAGCAACACGCCTTGTCAGCAGGTCCTTTCCCAAATCTGAATCAAATCATCAATGCCAATACTGTCCCCAGGGACAGATCCGATCCAGAGATTGCCATACAGTGGGATCTCTGGATCAAATCTGTCCCTGAGGACAGTAGACATGGGCCATACTTTGTATTGTCAGCTGTCTCCCCGTCTCACTCTGATGTCTCCCTCATAGCAGCTCCAGTCCAGCTCTCCACTTTCCTGACCGCGGCACAATCTGTCCAAAAATGTGGCATCTGCTCACACCTGAGTGACTGACACCTCTGTCCTGTCCCGTCTATTGTCACTGGCTACCATGGATGAACAGAATCGGCTGTTATTACAAGGAGCGGGAGGGGACGTCCCCATCCCCCCACAGCTCCGCCCAGGTCTCCCATCCCACCCGCAGACCTGAGCCACCAGCCAGCTGGCCAGAAACCCTAACAAAGCCGAATTTGCCTTTGATCAGGTCTCCGATGTAGAAAACTGGAAGCGACAGCACAGTGTCACTTCTGGTTTACTCGGTAGCCAACAGCGCCATTTACAAAAGAAAGCAGAATTTAAAAACACTGATCTTGGCAGAGGAGGGTGTTTTTTGTGGGTGTTTTTACAGTTGGGAGGGGGTGCCAGATATAGGATGGGCCCTGGGTGCCAAATGCTCTAGGTACGCCCCTGCTAAACACTCCTATCATTTCCAACCAAGGAAGCTGGCATCTTAGCCTCTGTTCTGATCTGCAACTGCCATAGTGCTGCACATGTGATCAGTTACAATGCCAGCCATTTGATTATTTGACATTCCAGTGGAAAAAACAATAAAATGTGACAGTTAGCATTCTCTGCATGTGCTGGGAATGTAACTGTTTTTTAAACTGTTAAATTGTTGGGTTTAGTTCTACTTTAATTGCACTATAGGTATAAGATTGTGAAGTGACCTTTGGAAAAGGACTGGTTCTTACATTCTCTTCTATTCTCATTCCTTGTGATATCCGTATTTGCCTATTATATGTTGTTTCTGTACTGGTTGTTTTGTGGGGAAAAAGACTAGACCTTTAGAGGCACCAACTAACCGCCAGTATTTAAATTTATGTCAACCGGGGAGTTTTGGTCGCTTCTTCCTAGTTTTGCATGCTTCAGACATTTTGGTTGCATTCTCTACAATATGCAGTAAATAAATACAAATAATGAAACCCTAATAATGGTTGTAGCACGATATGCAAGAAAAAAGATCTTACCAATAAAGTTCTAGAAAATAGAGAGAGTTCCCTCTCCCTACTTGCTTTCTTTGCCCTCCTTGTTGTAAACCCCTTCTACTCCTTATTTTTCATATTACCTTTTTAATTTAGGAAAACTCCATTATAGTTGGTTGAAATACCATAATAATATGCTGATATTAGGCACCAAATCAGCGGTAGATTAACCATAATGTTCCACTATTGAAAAGAGCACCAAATATACTAGTGACTCTACATACATTTATATATATATATATATATATATATATATACCATATTTATCGGGGTATAACACACACTTTTTTCCCCCTTAAAATGAGGGGAAAATTGTGGGTGCATGTTATACGCCAATCCCTGCTGATCTCCGCTGATTGTGAGCGGAGAGAGAGGAGCCGAGCCTAGCCGAGTACACTCGGCTTTGTGTATGTTGGCGCTTGCTCCTCTCCGCTCACAGTCAGTGGAGATCAGTGCCAATTTTAAATAGCCTGCAATGAGGCTGGGCAATGCTGCAATGACACAAGGCTGCAAAGACACAAGGCTGCAAAACACTGAGCAAGGATGCAGATGGACACTGGGCAAGGCTGCAGATGGACACTGATAATGCTGCATTGATGGGCATTTAAATGTAATTTTTTTTCCTTAAACTTCCCTCCTAAAAGTTTTTTCCTTTTTTTCCTTAAAATTCCCTCCTAAACTTTGGGTGCGTGTTATACTCTGATAAATATGGTATATATATATATATATTAGATAGATTCTTGTTTAGATAGACAACTATTAATTTACTGCATTGATCTGTATTAATTGAATTTTTTACTAAACAATTATATGATGTCATATGCAACTAGAAACATACTTTCCTGTAATACGATTATCTTAATGTTATGATGTAAAAATTTTCTCTTTGCTCATTACATTCAATGTTTTCTGATAATCTTTAATAAAATACTTGAACAAGGAAAAAACATTGTCATACAATCCCATATACACAATCATATAGTTGATCCAGAGGAAGGCAAAAGAAAATAGTAAAGCATGATGCAATTTGCTCCAGCAGGGGAAAAAATTCCTTCCTGATCCCCAGAGAGGCAATCGGGTATTCCCTGGATCAACTTTACCTATAAATGTTAGTATCCAGTTATATTATGTACATTTAGGAAAAAATCCAGTCTTTTTTTAAAGAAATCTACTGAACTGGCCAGAACCATCTCTGGAGGGAGTCTTCCACATTTTCACAGCTCTTACTGTGAAGAAACCTTTATGTATTTGGAGATTAAATCTCTTTTCCTCCAGACAAGAGTGCCCCCTTGTCCTCAGTTATGACCTTAAAGTGAATAACTCGACACCAAATGCACTATATGGAACTCTTATGTATTTATGCATGTTGATCATATCCCTACTTAATCTCCTCTTCTCAAGAGAAAATAAATTCAGTTCCTCCAAACTTTCCTCAAAGCTGAGCCTCCTCCATGCCTCTTATCAGTTTGGTTACCCTTCGCAGCACTTTCTCTGGTTCACCGATGTCCTTTTTTTTTGCGAACTGGTGCCTAAAACTGAACTGCATATGAGGACTTACTAATGATTTGTACAGGGGTAAAAAGATATCTCACTCTCTGGAATCCACACCTCTCTTAATACAAGAAAGGACTTTGCTTGCTTTGGAAACCCCAGCTTGGCATTGCATGCAGTTATTAAGCTTATTATCCAACAAAACACCCAGATCTTTCTCCACCACAGATTCCCCCAGTTTTACTCCCCCTAGTTAGTGTGATGCATGTATATTCTTAGCCCCCAAGTGCATAACTTTACATTTATCAACATTAAACCTCATTTGCCACATCATTGCCCAATTAAACAGTGCATTGAGGTCAGCTTGTAAATTTGGAGACATCCCGTAAGCATGTTATTCTATTTCATAGCTTAGTGTCATCTGCAAACACTGAAATGGCACTTTTAATCTCAGATCCTATATCACTTATAAATATATTAAAAAGTAAGAGTCCCAATACTGAACCTTGGGGTAAACCACTAATAACCCTAGACCATTCAGACTATGAATCATTAACCATTGCTCTCTGAATAGGGTCATTTAGCCAGTTTTCTGTCTATTTAAAACTGATTTTTCCAGACCTGTAGACTTTACCTTGCACATTACCTGTGTGTGGGGAACTGTGTCAAATGCTTTTGCAAAATCCAAGTATACCACGTCCACCGCCATTCCTTTGTCCACCATTTTACTTACCTCCTCATAAAAATAAATCTAATTTGTCCGACAACTTCTTTCTTCCATGAATCCATGCTGTTTGTTGCTTAAAATACTTTCTTTCCAGCAAGAACTCTATAGAATATCTATATTGTGTTTTTATTAAACTTTCCAGTATCTTCCCATCTATAGAAGTTAAACTACCAAGTAGATAGTTACTTGGTAAAGTGATCCTTTTTTAAATATAGGCCCCACATTGGCCCTACGCTAATCCTGTAGTACTATTCCCATCATTAATGACTCCCTAAAAATTAGAAACAATGGCTTTAAAATGACAGAGCTTGATTATTTTAGGATCTGTTGGTGTATGCTATCCGGTCTAGGTGCTGTATTTGCCTTTACTCTGTCTAAATATTCCTGGACCATATCTGTTTTGAGCCATTGTGGATCATTTGGGGCTGTGTCAGTCCCACCCCGATCATGGACATGAGCTCCCCCATGCTCATTTATATAATCAGAGCGGAAGAAGGTATTTAATATATTTGCCTTCTCTTTGTCCCCATTCACCCAGTCCAATTGTTTCTGTAAAGGGCACACATGCTCAGACCTGACCTTTTTCCTATTAATATATTTGAAGAATTTTTTTCTGGTTTGTCCTTTCTTTTGCAATCTGTAGTTCTGTCATTTTTTTTTTTTACAAGCTCTTTTCTTATGTATAGCCACAAATGTTTTATTTTTCCAGCTTCAGCATTTTCCTACTACATAAGATGGCTTCACACACTGGGCCTGGAGTTTCATCAATGGCTTTGTATTTCCAGTGACAATGGTTTCCTGCTTCCAATCCACCTCTACTCCCTTAACGGTGGCCAAGGCAAGGCATCCTGGTTGCCTGTCTGATCTCTGTCCCATAGACTACCTGACTCTCATGCTGAGCTCTATTTTATCTTTGTGAGTGCTTTTTTATATTTTCTATTAAAATTACACATTACATGCTACACTATGGTTGTTGAGCATCTCTCTCCCTCCCAACTTTTTGTCTCCTAGGTTTTATTTTTAGCCTTTTAAACTTATTGCCCATGGGAATATATTTTGCAGTGAGTTCACATAAAAGTTATTTTGAAGAAAAGACAGATAACCACTTGTGTTGCAGTGCTTACGTGCTGGCAGTTATTATGCCAACAGAAGGAGAGAGCAAAGTGACAGAGATGTCATTAGTGTGCTACTTCTCCATTTTTCATACTGCTTCTTCTTTCAGTGTTCAGTCACAGGCAGGGGGCAGGGACAAGTCATGTAGAGAAAATTCTACAATCCTTCAGGATGTAAAACAGTTCCCATATGTTTTACGGCAGTGTACTTAGGTGTTTTCCAATAATTTAGATTTTGCTCACCATCTATTAAAAATTGAAATAGTATGAGTGAATAGTCTCTTTGGGAAGGCATGGCTAAAGAGAAAGAAACTCTTAAACTCTTGAAAATCTTAGATTGTAGAAACTGTAGTGGCATATCTTTGCTATATACGTACTTTATACCTATATATGTACTGTATGTGCCATCCTAATATCATAGCTGTATGATAAAGCTATGATATAGCACCTTACTTGTCCTTAGATATGGTGGCTGTTTTATTTTATTTTTTTCATCAAAATGAGAATATTTTCAGAATGTACAGAAAATAACTGTTGATCTTGGCAGAAATGCAGTGTTCTTTTCACTTACAGTGGGCTGAAAAGACAGCAATAATGATGTAATCTGAATTATGTACGGTATCTATGTATCCTTTCAACTACCAAGATCAAGAAGAGAATGCAGTCACCACATCTAAGATCTAGTAAAATGAATATACTACATTTTTGGTTTTGGGTTTAGATGAGCTTTAAAAACTCAAATGACTGCAATTAAAGAGACTTTCTGTTTAAGAAAAATGGTCCTATAATCATGGAACAGAAATGCATATCACATGTTGGTTGTGCAATAGCATATGGTAATTTGAATAGCTGTATGTAGCCCTTAGGTGAGTACATTCTACACACTGCAGCTGGCGTGTCCTTGTAGCTTTCCATGGTCGGCGTCCCTTGGTTGGTTGTCCCGGTCGGTCCTAGTGATTCATCAGTGCCTGCGCCAGCCTTACAGCCTTGCAGTAACATTGTAATTAAGATTTGTACTGTTTTAATCTTTGGAATAAATTGACAGCAACTTTTTAAAATATACATGTGGTTCATTGTAGCCATTATCCATCAATTTCAGCTCAGTTCCTGAGTGCTGTTAACCCTTTTTGCCCTCAGCCCTTAGGTAAGTGTACATGCCAAAAACTAATTAGGATGGCAAGGATTACAGCAGCATGCAGTTGACCTTATTGAAAGTACTGGTTATTTTCAATAAACCGGTGCAGGGTGATGCACTGGCATGTATCTCTGGAAAAAAAATGTTACAGCCAGGAAAAAAAATTCTAGGTCATATTTCTATCCAACAAGTGAGTATACTGCGGTATGTTGATACATATATTGTTGCAAAATCTAAGCATGCATTATTCTAAGCTCCCCATTGAAGCAGCACTAAGGATCAGTTTGGTTCTCCATCAAGACAAAATTAGCTAAATGTGTATCTTCAAGAGAGGGACAAACAAACCCGTGTGTGTTTCCTTTGAAATCAATGGAAATAAAATCAAAAATAATGATGAAGCACGTTGTAACATGCTTAACAATGCACATAAAACATTCATCAGCAAGTGTTTGAGTGCATTTTTTATGTGCATTGACATGTAATGAAAAGTACATTGTAATGCATATTTAAACAAGCGTGAACATGTTTTTATGCACCTTCATTTAATTTAATGGAAAACTCATGTGCTTAAAATGGATGTGTGAAAGCAGCCTTACACTTCTAAAGGCAGAAACATATGGAAATCTTTTGCTTATCTTGGAACAAAGGTAAATTCTGAGAATGATATTGGTGAAAAAATGAAAGCATATGTAATGATTGCCAGTAGATATTAATTTAACTTGCAAAGATATTTCAAGTCAAGGTTACCAATAACTACAAAAAACCTTGTAGGACTAATTGTCATATATGGAGTGCATGCTGTAGACTTTCAGCAGATAAAGAGGAAGTGTTTGGAAGGAACGTGTTCAGGAAAATCCATGGAGGTAAACTTCAATAAAAAGGGTGGATATGAAGATATAATATCTAGCTTTAAAATTGTAAACTGTAATTGTAAATTGTAAAAAGACAATTGCATAATGTGCTAGTATGCGATGTACACTAGCACATTATGAAATACTTATCTTATAACGAAGCCCTACAGTGGCAGGCTGTCACCACACACAGGGCTTCCATCTTCCCCCTGTCTTCTTTCCGGGTTCATGGACCCTGGCTTTGCGATTGGTTAGAGCCACAATGATGTCACTCCTGCGAATGCGTGCGGGAGCCCTCAGTTCCAGCACTGTGATCTGAAGGTCCAATACTGTATGCTGAACCTTCAGAGGGCCTGCACCGGTGATGTCACTAGCTGCATCCAGTGTGAATATCTCTTAAACGGTGCCCATTTAGGAGATATTCATTTTACCTACAGGAAGCCTTATTATAGGCTTACCTGTAAGTAAAAAATCAGAAAGTGGACTTTAGTACCGTTTTAAAAAAGAGGGACGCTGGACTGTCAGCATTGATTCACATTGTAGGTTGAAAATTGACTGGCTGCACTATGCCAAAGATTGTATCATGTACTGTAGAATTGTATTTCTGCTCATAGTGATATAAACTCCACAATAGAAATTTACACTGTAAAAGTACACAGAGACCTTGTAGGCTTTCATCTTCATGTGTCTTTAAAATACTATAATTGAGCAAGTATGCTGTGTTTGAAGCTTTCATTTTCTGTTTCTCTTTGGGACACTGAAGATGGTATGTCAAAAATGATCTAGGAAGGTAGATTCAATGGACAGGGTCACGTTGGTCAACTAAGAGAAAGATGGACGGATAACATCAATAAGGATGTAAGGAAGATAGGATCAGTAGATGGTGGGCTGTGGCTAAGGATACAGATATATAGAGGAAACCAAGTCTGTTGATGAGTTTTGAGTTGCTGCTTATGATACTGAGGATGTGCCACATAATCAGGGTAATGGTGTGAAAACAGAGACAACAGAATTCTCAAACGCACACAGATGTGTTCGCACATCTGTTCAGTCATATCCAACTCTCAGTGGTTCTGTGGTGAGAATCCCTGAGCATGTCTGATATACACGAAAGCCTCTTTCTATAGAATTCTACTTGCCAATGTTTTTATGATATCGGTCCCCAGGTCTTACCCTTTAACCCTTTCCAATTTCTTGGTGCTGGCATTCAGAATGTAAAAACACATGTACATAGCCAATTTGTGCACACACACTAGGGCCAATTTAGACAGGTACCAATTACCCCACCAGCATGCCTTTAGAGTGTGTGAGGAAATTGGAGTACATAGAGGAAATGCACACAAATGCAGGAAAAATGCAAACTCTACACAGATAGTATCAGTGCTGCAAGACAAGTACTAGCTACTGTGCTATGCCTTTCAAATGTGATAGGTGTTAAACATGCAGTTAGTGCAGGTAGTACAGGTATTTGAATGATGGCAATGCACACTTGGGTTTCCTGCATAAGACAGCCTGCATATTTCTTCTCTAGTTGAAAGAAATGTAACCGTTTTAATTGGAGGTTTTCATTGGTTACTGGTCAGTAGGGATGAGCCGAACACCCCCCTGTTCGGTTCGCACCAGAACCTGCGAACAGACCTAAACTTCGTGTGAACTTTAGAACCCTATTAAAGTCTATGGGACTCGAACGTTCACAATCTAAAGTGCTCATTTTAAAGGGTAATATGCAGGTTACTGTCCTAAAAAGTGTTTGGGGACCTGGGTCCTGCCCCAGGGGACATGGATTAATGCAAAAAAAAGTTTTAAAAACGGCCGTTTTTTCAGGAGCAGTGATTTTAATAATGATTAAAGTGAAACAATAAAAGTGTAATATTCCTTTAAATTTCGTAGCTGGGGGGTATCTATAGTATGCCTGTGAAGGGGCGCATGTTTCTGGTGCTTAGAACTGTCGCTGCACAAAGTGTCATTTGTGCAGGAAAAAAAGTCTTTTAAAATCACTTGCGGCTAAATTGTCGGGTCTCCGTAATACAGAGAACACTCAATGAGTGTTCTCTGTATTAGCCGACAATTCATTCATTCATTGATTAAAAAAAAAAAAAAAAAAGCGTGGGGGTTCCCCTAAATTCAATCAAAAGGCCCTTCAGGTCTGACATGGATATTAAGGGGAACCCCGTGTCAAATTAAAAAAAAAAATTGACGTGGGGGTCCCCCCAAATATCCATACCAGACCCTTCAGGTCTGATATGGATATTAAGGGGAACCCCGCATCAAATTTAAAAAAAAAATTGACGTGGGGGTCCCCCTAAATATCCATACCAGACCCTTTATCCGAGCACGCAACCTGGCAGGCCGCAGGAAAAGAGGGGGGGACGAGAGAGCGCCCCCCCCTCCCTCCTGAACCGTACCAGGCCACATACCCTCAACATTGGGAGGATGCTTTGGGGGTCTGTGACCCCTCAAAGCACCTTGTCCCCATGTTGATAAGGACAAGGGCCTCATCCTCACAACCCTGGCCGTTGGTTGTGAGGGTCTGCGGGTGGGGGGCTTATCAGAATCTGGAAGCCCCCTTTAACAAGGGGACCCCCAGATCCCGCCCCCCCCCCTGTTTGAAATGGTAAGGGGGTACAAAAGTACCCCTACCATTTCACAAAGAAAGTGTCAAAATGGTTAAATAAGACAAACACACATTTGAAAAATTCCTTTATTAAAAATAAAAAAAAAAAAAAAAAAATTCCAGCGGTGCTAATCCACTCTTGCTATCCAGCGACGGGTCTCCGGGGTCCCATCATATCCAGCGACGGGGGATCTCTCAGTCCAGCGCTGTCCATACCTCCTTCTTCTGTCTCCACTGCGGAGACACTGCAGAGAGCCGAGCGCTGACATTTCTTATATTGGGAGGGCGGGGCCACCCGTCACCTGACCCCGCCCCTCTGACGCAGGAGAGGGAAGCCAGGGGTTCCCCAGTGACGTGTGGGTGACCCCGCCCCCTCTGATGTAACGCAGGTTTCCGTTACATCAGAGGGGGCGGGGTCACCCACACGTCACTGGGGAACCCCTGGCTTCCCTCTCCTGCGTCAGAGGGGCGGGGTCAGGTGACGGGTGGCCCCGCCCTCCCAATATAAGAAATGTCAGCGCTCGGCTCTCTGCAGTGTCTCCGCAGTGGAGACAGAAGAAGGAGGTATGGACAGCGCTGGACTGAGAGATCCCCCGTCGCTGGATATGATCATCCATCGCTGGACCCCGGAGACCCGTCGCTGGATAGCAAGAGTGGATTAGCACCGCTGGAATTTTTTTTTTATTTTTTTTATTTTTAATAAAGGAATTTTTCAAATGTGTGTTTGTCTTATTTAACCATTTTGACACTTTCTTTGTGAAATGGTAGGGGTACTTTTGTACCCCCTTACCATTTCAAACAGGGGGGGGGGCGGGATCTGGGGGTCCCCTTGTTAAAGGGGGCTTCCAGATTCTGATAAGCCCCCCGCCCGCAGACCCTCACAACCAACGGCCAGGGTTGTGAGGATGAGGCCCTTGTCCTTATCAACATGGGGACAAGGTGCTTTGAGGGGTCACAGACCCCCAAAGCATCCTCCCAATGTTGAGGGTATGTGGCCTGGTACGGTTCAGGAGGGAGGGGGGGCCGCTCTCTCGTCCCCCCCTCTTTTCCTGCGGCCTGCCAGGTTGCGTGCTCGGATAAAGGGTCTGGTATGGATATTTAGGGGGACCCCCACGTCAATTTTTTTTTAAAATTTGATGCGGGGTTCCCCTTAATATCCATATCAGACCTGAAGGGTCTGGTATGGATATTTGGGGGGACCCCCACGTCAATTTTTTTTTTAAATTTGACACGGGGTTCCCCTTAATATCCATGTCAGACCTGAAGGGCCTTTTGATTGAATTTAGGGGAACCCCCACGCTTTTTTTTTTTTTTAATCAATGAATGAATGAATTGTCGGCTAATACAGAGAACACTCATTGAGTGTTCTCTGTATTACGGAGACCCGACAATTTAGCCGCAAGTGATTTTAAAAGACTTTTTTTCCTGCACAAATGACACTTTGTGCAGCGACAGTTCTAAGCACCAGAAACATGCGCCCCTTCACAGGCATACTATAGATACCCCCCAGCTACGAAATTTAAAGGAATATTACACTTTTATTGTTTCACTTTAATCATTATTAAAATCACTGCTCCTGAAAAAACGGCCGTTTTTAAAACTTTTTTTTGCATTGATCCATGTCCCCTGGGGCAGGACCCAGGTCCCCAAACACTTTTTAGGACAGTAACCTGCATATTACCCTTTAAAATGAGCACTTTAGATTTCTCCCATAGACTTGTATAGGGTGTTCCGGCTTTTCGAATTTGCTGCGAACAGCCCAAATTGTTCACTGTTCGCTGAACAGGCGAACAGGCAATGTTCGAGTAGAACATGAGTTCGACTCGAACTCGAAGCTCATCCCTACTGGTCAGCAGCAAATTTACATGCAGCATTATACCTAAGTTAAAATAAATTGATGGCATGACATTTGTCATTTCCCAAGTCAGATTGTGGGGACCTATCAAATATTTTTTTATTTTAATGAATATATTTTTCATCCTGAACAGATGCTCCCTCCTATACGTGAAATAAAAAGTACTTTTCAAGTAGATGTGTCTAAAGTTAACATGACATTTTAATATTCCTATTGCCTTTCAAACACATCATTTTAACAAAAGTCTGAGATAATGAGCAGCTCGAAACAATTATACACAGAAGAGGAATGTATTTTTCTAATGTATGATTCCTGTAGGCAGAGCTGCTGAGTGATTTGCCTCTATTAGGATGAAGTCTGATAATCATTTGTTTTGCTATGAGCACTTTTTGTCCTGCCTTTTCTTTCTTTATTTTTTTATAAAGATGGCAGTCGTTATGTTAGGTTTTCCAGGCCATATGTGTTATCGGATGTAGGCTGGATGAGGAAGTTAACCATATGTACCATAAATAATGAGAAATAAGTTAGAAACGAGCAACAGTAGAGGACCTTTCGTGCAAAATCAATATAGCTTAAGGGACTTAATCGAAAATTGCAGTAAAATGAATTCCAACCCTTCTGCAAAGTTATTACTAAACATGTTACTGTACATAGAATTCCCTGTTTATTGTGATTTGTTAGCCAATGCATGGGTATAGATAAGGAAGAGGGGAGAGGGGAGTGAGTGCAACCACTCCACTGAGAGGCCAGGCTGCCAATAGTGGAGTATAAGCAGTACTGTGGTGGAACACCCACTATGTAGGCTCAGACAGCACTCTGCAGGCTCCCTCTCCTGCCACCTAACTGTTCATCTCTCTGCCAAAACTCCAGACCCTTCCCTCAAAGCAAGGCAGTGCTATGTACTGCTAAACTTCTGGCTAGAGACGGTGACATCAGGAGCTCCTGCCCCTCTTCTTCTGTCTGTTGCACTATCCCAGTTGCCATTCTGCAGACTGTGCTGCTTCCATGCAGAGAGCAGTACACAATCAGTGCGCACAACAGCTCATCCACTCCAAAGCAGCAGCTCCCCTAAAGCTGGGTATACACATTTGTCCAACAGCTTAGATAGATGAATCTCCTGCTGCAGGCTATTTTACTGTGACAGCCTGTGCTGCTGACAGTCAGCCACAGATGGAGCAAATTTGGCCTAATTAAGCATAGATTGTCCAAACTTCAATGTATATAGGCTGAACTGGTTATAGTGAGTGTGCAGCAGAAAAGAAAATGATAAGAGCCTATTTGCTCTCTTTAGTTCCAGCAGGCACTCATACTGTGTGGGAAGGTATACATATTGGGAAAAAAGTGTTTAGAATGCTATACAGGGCTCAAAATTTAAAGTCCAGAGCCACTAGCCAGGCATTAAAAGTCACTCCCCACCAGTTGCCCCACCCAATCCTTACCCTGTCTTGCCCCTAAGTCACCCCTAAACACGGCCTCATAAGTGGCCATCAGTTCAGCCTCATCAGTGGCCATCAGTGCAGACTATTAGTGTCCATCAGTGCAGCTCCATCAGTGCTGCCTTATCAGTGCAGTCCCATCAGTGCAGCTTACCAGTGCCGCGCATCGGTGGCCACCAGTGCAGCCCTATCAGTGCCTATCAGTGGAGCCTATCAGTGCCCACCAATGCAGCCTATTATTTCCCATGAGTGCAGCCTATCATTGCCCACCCATGCAGCATATATTTATCCACCACTGCAGCATATATTTGTCCACCAGCGCAGCCTATCAATGCCCATCAGTGCAGGCTATCAGTACCCATAACTGCAGCATATCAATGCCCATCAGTGCAGCATATCAGTGTCCATAAGTGCAGCATAGCATTGCCTATCAGTGCAGCCTCATCAGTGCCCATCAATGCAGCCTATCATTTTCCATAAGTGCAGAATATCATTGCCATTAGCACAGCCTTTTCAGTGCCAATCTATGCAGCCTATAATTGCCCATCAGAGCAGCAGTATCTGTGCCCATCAGAGCAGCAGTATCTGTGCCCTTCAATGCAGCCTATCATTGCCCAAAAGTGTAGCCTATCATTGCCTAAAATTGTAGCATAGCATTGGCCATTAGTTCAGCCTTATCAGTGCCTATCAATGCAACCCATTATTGCTCATAAGTGCAGCAGGGAAGAATTGTGAGGATCAGGAGGAAACTGTCAGGAGGATCACCCACTGAGACACAGCTTCTATCTCTATAGCCTTTGTTTGGTCAGATTTGGCAACCCATCAGATTTGGTAATGGAAGTGATGTTACCAACAAAATGTGCTTACTGCGCATGCGCAATGCAGTCCAGCATGGCCTCTATACTATCCAATAGGTTACCTAATCTGATAGAACATGAAGGCAGCAGTGGACATCTTGTTACCCCAGGCAAGTCCTGAATCTCACACTTATTTTAGCAGTAAACTGAGCTTACATATGCTGAAACACACCATATCAATGCAACTGAGTGAGTGTGTTAAAAAATGTTGTCAGCCCCTTAAAACTATCAGTTTGGAGGTAAGCAGTGCAGACTGTACCAAGATGGCCATCGGCACTTTCTGACTGCAGCCTCACCGCTGTTTTTCAAATTTAACATTAAAACAGTATCACAGATTTACAAGACTGTATTCCACTATATACTGTAAGTTGCTCTCTGAGGTAATGGATGGTTTTGTATATTCTCTTCATTGCTCTGATCCATGGGTGTTGTATCAGGTGGTTCAGGAATAACATGCCATCTTTGTATGAGGTGTAGACCTTCGTGGGTTGTGGTCACGATATGTGTAGATCCATTGTGGGTTATGGACATTTTTTCTGTCGCTACCCATTGGTATAGGATGCTGTGATTGCGTAGTGCCTTGGTGATGGTGTTGAGGCTTAGTGTGTATTGGGAGAAAGCAGCAACACTTTGTAGATGGCCATATGGGTCTGGTAGATTTCCCATGGCTTTTATTTTTTGCATGAGCTGCTCCTTTATGCGACAAAAGTGGATGCAGAGGATCACATCTCTAGGAACTGCTGCGGGTAAGGAGGGTTTAGGAAGCCTGTGTATGCAGTCAATGATCAATTCTATGTTTTTCAGGTCAGGCATGAGAGATTTAATCAGGCCTTGTGCATATGAGGGTAGCTCAGAGGGTTGCACTGATTCTGATATCCCACGGATTTTAACATTATTTCGACAGGACCTATCCTCTATTTCAGCCAGCTTGTCTTTTATCCACTTGGTATCTTGTATTTGGTTCTCTTATGTGTCAATGATGCCATTAACTGTGGAAGTAATGCCTCTGATATTGGGTTTAACATATGTGATTCTATCCTCCATTAGATCTATACTGTAGCTTAGATTCTGCATGATAGACAACATATCAGCTTGAAGGGAGCTCCTTAATGACACAAACATGTCTTTTAACGTGGTGTCTATCACTGGCTGCCCCATAGTGGGGAAAGAAGCGATGGGGTCATTTTACAGATTTTGTTGTAACAGTGTGCTAGGGTTGTGAAGAGTATGGCTTAACTCATCATGTTCTGTAGAGGGATCCAGTCTCATTTTTGCTTTGGCTGGGCTGCTGGAAGCAGTGGATCTTGATGGAGATAGCTGCAGACCCATCCTGCGGTGTGTGGGTGCCTCTGGGTTGATTTGGGAGCTTGCTGACTGACCAGACTGCTGGAGAGGGAGAGCCCCTGCTAGTGCTGCTGTAGAGATGCCATATGTGGTGCCATTTTGCCCGTGCCTCGTGGCCGGTTGGTACATGTATTCTGTGAGCTTTTGCGGGAGTCTGCCTTCTTTCCTCTTCTGTGCCATGGTCCACAGGTGTATTAGTCCGGTATATAGGATTCGCCGCTGGAAAGCAGGCAGATGCAGTGTATGTGGTCATGTGTGTGGATCTTACTTCTTATGTGGCCATCTTGTCCATGCGCTGGCCATGCCCCCTGCTAAATACATTTTCTTATCAGCAGTGTATAGTAGTCTTGTGACATTTATCAGTGCTTGGTTGAAGCTTGTAGGAGGAGTTTTCATACTGCACTGGCTTTCCTATCAGGATGTAGGACCCCTGACCCTCTGTGTGGACAGTGCTTATTGGCACTGTACTGATCACATACACTCTCCTAAGAAAAAAAAAACTCTCTAGCAATACACATCAAACTGAGCATGTGCAACCTGAACTCCAGTCACTCTGTCTTATCCGGAGACAATGCAAGAAGGGGAAGATCTGAGCATATAGGATCAAACAGCCTTTTTACACAATACAGAGGATTAACCCCTTAAGTTCCACAGCGAGTATAACAAGTATGCTTTACTGCTTATACTGTACAGACTGATTTTACTGTTGTGGGTTTAGTAACACTTTAACATGAGACCCCTACTAGGCACATGACCTTTTTATTTTTGGAGAAGAATGAGGTGCCTGATTTTACAGAGTGCTTTATATTATTCAGCTACAGGTGACTAAGTCTGATGGGAATTTCCCAATTCCTGTGTTTGGGCATCAGATGATGTAAATGGTAATTAAAGTTCTGCAGTCCACAGTGAGCAAAAGAGGAAAAGAACATTGTTAGGGTATATACTGTTTACATTTTAAGCCCCCATTTCAGGGGTCCCTCTAAACCCCAGAAGCACTTTGGCTTTGAAACAGATTCTTACATCTGTTCATTTATAAATATTTGGTTACAAACTTTGTTTGCTACAGCAATGCCAATCTATTTACATTTATTATGACTTTTTTAAAGAGAGGGCTTAATTTTAAAAAGCCTGTCTCTAATTAAATCTCATAACAAAGTCCTTTTGGGGAGGGGCAGAGAGAGAGAGATATGAGTCCCTAGTCTGACTTGTTAAATTGTGTGTGTAAATTTAAGCTTGACCTGTTGATTTCTGTTAACTGTTTTTTTTTCCTTCAAAAAAGTAGTAAAAGACTGCCTAAAAAATGTGGAAATAAGGGTTTATAGGTCCATCTGCTGGTTGTATATGACAATGCAAAATATGCATCTATAATAATTCTTATTTACCCAAGAAAGGGAAAAAAAACTGACATTTATTTTTAGTTCTAATAATTATAAACAAAGAAACTACATACAAACCACTACACATCCCTATTAATTGTGGTTGATGATTTTTTTTTAAATCCCTATTTAACAAAAAAAAGAAAAGTTGGATTGGGCTGAGCAGCCTTTTCAGACACAGCAGCTTTCCTGGCAAAACCCACAGGTGCTACGTTGCCAGTCCAGATTCCATGCTTAACTCTTTGAAGTATTCATCATTTTCCTGCTGTAAACATAGAAGCCCACTCACAATATTTAAATTCTAAATAGTTAGAATATGCAGAGACAATGCTCAGAAATGTGTTATTTTTCAGAAGTTTTGAGGACAAAATTCATAGAACTGCCTCTTTTATGTTGAAAGAGAAAATGCATGTAAATTTATCATAACCTGAAAGTCAGAACAGAGAACCATAACAGATTTGGAATGGGCTTTGAAGCAGTCACTGCATAGAGAGAACAAAAGCTTAGATTACAGCCATTATTTTACATCCCAAAGACTTTAAATGAATATGCAGACATGCTAATATGTATTTCAAAGCTTACCGTGTAACACAATAAATTGTATCAGACTGTAAATATGCAATAGCTTACAGAACATAATCCATTTAAAGAAACAAGGCATAATACACAGCTAATAGCAGTCGGACAGTAAATTATAGCCAGTAGCTACCAATGATTGTGTCTTGTGCTAATGCATGAAAATGAATAACTGGTACAAACATATGCTAACTAAATGCATTTTTTATAATATAGTAGTTTCTATGTAATAATGGAAACAAAGCAGTGTCAAATATACAGGTACCTTTAACAGCTATTCAAAAATGATCTGGCATTGGTCTGGTTGCTCTAAACAGAAGCTGGGTGAAGCTGAACTGTTGGCGGGTGTTATTGGTTATTATCCATTGTTGCTTTTTGCACTGCCTTGTTAAACAAGCCAGTAGGTTTGCAAGCTTTTTATGTAACAATAGCACTTGCTATTACGGAAGTTGTAAACACATCATTTTAAGACCTCTAGACATAGTTTAGCATATCCTATGTAAACTGTAGAAAAGATATACACTCAGTGGCATCAAGAGAATATATAGTGGGTTTGTACATATTTTCATTATGTATAATGGGTAGGACTACAAAATAAAATGTAAAGTTTTGTGAATTCACTGTCATTAATGCACCTTGCATTAAACGTTTGCTTAAAAAAAAAGAAATAGTAAAAATTATAAAAATAAGATATACATATAAATATAACAAAATAAAAAGAATATAAAAAAGTAAAATAACATTGACCCATAACCATTCTAGTTTTCTTTTTAAGCCACTTAAAACCTAAATTACAATATATATTGCATTACATTTTTTCGGAAACAGAAAGCTAAAGCTTTTTTAAAAATATATATCCATGTTTCTGTACTTGCTATGGGGAGATCCACTGGGGGAATTAAGGATAGAAAAGGATCTGGGGGTCCTAGTAGATGACAGGCTAAACAATAGCATGCGATGACAAGGTGCTGCAAGCAAGGCCAGCAGACTATCAACATGCATTAAAAAGGATATTTACTCAAAGAGATAAAACTATAATTGTACTTAATTTAATTTATATGCAATCAGACAGCCCTTGCACTACATAGTTGAAGGTACATCTAAAGGAAATCAAACAACAAAAGTTTTATAGTGTGTATCCACTGGTACGACACGACAGTCATACGACTGTGGTTCAAACTTTGCCCTGCGACTTGAAGGCCAACTTCAATCTGACTTCAATGAACGGGATCTGACTTTGATCCCATGCCCTTTAAGTCTGGTATGACTCTTGAAGGGGATAAAAAGGGGGAAAAATGGCATAGGGTTCCCCCTCCAAGACCATACCTGACCCATACCAGATACCAGATCCTTCAAGATAATACCAGACCCTTCGGCCCCCATGCCAAAAAAATAGCATGGGGTCCCCCCTAAATCCATACCAGACCCTTATCCTAGCATGCAGTCTGGAAGGTTAGGCAAGGGGGTGGAAACGAGCAAGCGCCCCCACCTCCTGAACCATAACAGGCCACATGCTCTCAACATAGGGGGAGGGTGCTTTGGGGAAGGGGGGCCATGTGTAACCCAACCCCAAAGCACCTTGTCCCCATGATGATGCGGACTAGGGACTCTTCCCGATAACCCTGGTCGGTGGTTGAAGAGGTCTGTGGGCAGGGAGCTTATCGGAATCTGGAAGCCTTTTTTTAACAAGGGGGCCCCCAGATCCTGCCCCCCCAACCCATATGAAGTATGAGTATGGAGTACATTGTACTCCTAACCATTCACCTAAACAAAGAGTCAAAATTAAAAAAAAAACAGTACACAGGTTTTTGACAGGTTGAAAGCAGCTCTGGAATCTCTTCTCCTTCTGATTTCTTCTCCCTCCGGCACATGGCACACACGGTACTGGCACACAGCGGCTCTAGTATTACAGCGGGAGCGAGCGTCAGGAGAAGATCAGAGAAAGAACAGAGGGAGAAGACAGTGGAGAGAGGAGAAACAGCAGCGGAAGAAGACATCAGTGGATGGAGAAGAACTGAACCAGAGGAAGTCATCAGCGGAGGGTGAAGAACTGAACAAGAGGAAGATGTCATCAGTGGAGGGAGAAGAACCGGAGGATGAAGATATCGCCGGAGGGAGAAGAAATCACAAGGAGAAGAGACACCGGAGCTGCTTTATTAAATTACTTTGTCAAAAACCTGTGTACTGTTTTTTTATTTTTGACACATTTTTTAGGTGAATGGGTAGGGGTAAAATGTACCCCATACTCATTCACATAGAGTGTGATGTGGGGATCCGGGGGCCCTCTTGTTAAAGGCGGCTTCCAGATTCCGATAAGCCCCCCACTCGCAGACCCCGACACAATAAATAAATATCCCAATGTATATTAAACCAAATAATGTCCAAATGAAAAGTGTGTCATGATGCAATTTCCGGTATTACTGACGTCACTTCCGGTCCCGTGGAACGCATTCCACAAACTACCTTTTCATATGTTTGGATTTACATTTGAAGCCTGGTCGATTGTATTTTTTGTAAGTACCCATTCCCCTGTACATATACATTTGTTTTAATGGTACCTGTTTTATTCTGCTGAGAAACTTCTTAAAGAAACTTCAAATTTGAAGATCTGACACCACATCCATCATTCCTGGACATCATTACAAAGTTCTAAGTGACCCACCAGACTGAAAAGCTGGGGGTCGTCTACACCTCCTTTCTGACCTGCCAGGCTGCATGCTTGGATAAGGGTGTGGTATGGATTTTTTTTTGCGTGGGGGTTCCCTTTAAAATCTATACCAAACCAAAGGGTCTGGTATGGTCTTGAAGGGGGAACTCTATGCCAATTTAAATTTGGCGTGGGGTTCCCCTTCAAGATCTTCAGAGCACATGTTTAATGCCAAAGTCATACTAGTGTGAACCCAGCCTAAGAGTCTCTTTACTATTAGAGCGGTCAAGAAGTGTAGATACATTCAAAAAACTTTTCTTCTTAGTTAGTTCTTCTTAGTAAATGCAATGTACAGAGATACGGAAAATGGAAGTGAAATAAACACACAGGTTGAACTGAAAGGAAAAGTGTCTTTATTAAACCTTACTAACTATGTAAACATGTAACTATGTAAAGTGCTTGGGTTTTTGTTCTGGTATAGGGCATAGACTGCCTTCAGTTCTTAGTGTAGCGCCAGTACTCCTAATGAGTATGTGCTATATGTTTAAATTTAGTTTTTGCTCAAAACTGTAATGAGTTTTGGGACTAATTGTGCTAAATTGTACTGTAGTTTGGCTGGGCTATATAGAAGTTCTGCCTGGTCATTGGTGTGGTTGTACACCTGTGGGAGGCTATGGAACGCAGTCTGGTTGGACGCATTGGGTACCAATCTCTATCTCTGAACCAATCAGTGGGCTTGTTTGTCTTGCTGTGTAATCCAGGAAGGGGTGCTTAAGGTGCCGAAGTCACGTGGTTCTGGGTTCCGGTCCAGAAGTCGTTGCTAACTCTGAGGTCATGGTCTTCTTGACTTATTCATCCATTTTCGAGCCTCAGAACTGGTTAGTTCGAGGCGCAGTAACTGGAAGGAGGATTCTAAGGTGTTTTCCAGTGCCGTCTCGGGTTTGAAGAGGCCCAGCAACTCTACACGTGACCAGGGGAGGACTCTCCAGTAAGAGAGCCACGCACAAGGCTGGTTGCTCAGTAAGAGCCTGGAAGCTGAGCTGCCATGGACATTGATTGAATCCAAAATTCTAAGCCCCTGTACACACAGTCGGAGATTCCAACGGAATGTGTCCGATCGGACCGTATTGTCGGATAATCTGACTGTGTGTGGTCTCCATCGGACTGTTTCCATTGGAATATCCGACGGACCAAGTTTTCCAACTTGTCTATGAAATTTTCCGACAACATGCTCCAATCGGACATACTCCGATCATGTGTAGCCTACTCCGACGAACAAAGTGCCACGCATGCTCAGATCAAATTCCTAGACCAAAGCTATTGGCTACTAGCCTGAACGTAGTCCCGTCGTAATGAAATAACGTCATCACGTTATGTACAATCGGATTTTCTGACAACTTTGTCCGACCATGTGTATGCAACAGTTTCGGACAAAATCCGTCGGACAAAATCCAACGGATTTGGTTGTCAGAATGTCTGACCGTGTGTACAAGGGCTTACAGTATCACCGGTCTAGCTGAAAGATTCTGGTACAGTAAGAAAAGTTCCTACTTCTACCCTTCCAGTTGTAACCAAGTTTTCAACCAATTCTGTGTGAGAGCCTTTGAATGCTAAAATTACCTGTTTGCTGCTAAACCCAAACGTAAGGCTTTATCCAACAGTTAAAGAGTCCAGTTGCGAGCAGCTGTTCCCTGGATTGTGTACATAAAGAGAGATTTTTGTTGAAGTCATCAGTTCCAAGCACCTGAGCTAAACTCTACCCTGATACCCTCTACTCCCAATTTAGAGACTGAGTTGTTTAACCGTTTTATGCAAAATAAGAATCCTAATAAGGAATTCAAGTGTCGGTCACTACAGTTACTGTGTTATCAACCCTGGGAACCCCAAGACAAGGACAATGAGTATGAGCTGGAGCAGCTCCTTCGGGGGTTAGGCGTACATTAGTAATTAATGTTTATCTTCATGGTAGTACTTTTACCCTCCCCATCCTCTCACTGTTCTTCCATAACATGTAGCTTAAAATATGTCCCAAAAGCACAGTAAATCCAGTTGTTATGGCCTGTGGTGAGGCAGAGGGGCTTGCACAGATGAGCACTCACTGATTTAGACAGAGCTGAAGATGGCAAAACTATAAGTGGGTGTTGAGGAGATTGGTCATCCAGCACACATAGCATAGCTAATTGAAAACGTTGAAGGAATGTTGCATTTTGGAAGCATATATCTGCTAAGAGCAGACAAATGCACAGAGGTGAGACATTCACTGGTTTTAATATTAACCTGAACTGACTTTGTCTTGTGGCCAAGAACAGGTATTGCCTAACACAGCACAGGCTACAGGTGCCATGCAACATGATTTTCTGCATGGCAATAGCAGAAAAGCATATTAATATAAGTTGAGTGATCTTTCATACATTAGCACAGTGTCAGTGTTTTGTGGAAAGCATTATCAGTTTACTGATTGCTTGCTGTTTGCCTGGAATTGCTCTTAAATGATCATTGTCATTGCTGCATAATAATGCTTAAAAAAGGAGATTGTGATATGTTCTAGTAATATAAGATCAGTATTGAATGTGTATACAGTATATAATCATATTCTGAGCACATTAATATGTTCCAAGACATTCTGTCAACTTTAATGGGAAACTACTGCAACTTTACGAAAAACGCTCACTAAATAACAGCAAGAAATGAAAGGGTCACTTTAATTCAAGGCAAGAAAAAAATCCATAAAACTAGATTGTTTTTCGTTTTATTATGAATAGTAAATGGATGAAAATAATTACATTTAACATTGTCAGACAATTCCATTAAAATAAAAGCCTCGGGGTTAAAAAGTAACTTTCAAATTATATTATCTCATTCAAAATTTCAAGTATCAAGCTACAGCTGGGAAATTAGCTGTAATAGAAAGGTGCTGTATTTCATTAGGTATGCTGTGACAGCAGGCAACTGACAGTAAAAATAAAACGGGATTATTATTAAAAATAAATATGCGTGTGCTGTCAAAATGTAAACATTGATAAAACTGCAAAATACAAGCAAATATTAGAAAAACAACATTGTGACTTTGGCATAATTACACTTTAAAGTAATTAGATTTTATCCAGAGTGAGGTTGTAAAGCAATGTAGAGAATCATACAAATACTTAAAAGTAACTTGTCAACGTTGAATTAAAGCATAGCAGAGTATAGAGCTTAGCATTATTGCTTTTCAGGCAAGGTCATCTGTCCCTCAAAAATCCTATTTGCCCTGAAAGGGGTTTTAAAAAAAAAATGACAGCAGTATGAAAAATGTAAGTCTGGCCTAGAGATAGGCTTTAAGGAAAGCTGGATTAGCTCGGGGGAAATGTTTTAGTGGATCCTTCAGTGTTATTATTGTACCATATACAGGATGATATGGATGGGTCTTGGATGTCCAACCATTGTTTGGGTTGTGATCCCTTTAAGGGGGACAACAAAAGAAGCAGTTTTGAGTACTTAGGGATTCTCATCCGGCAGGGTGATGAGTTCTGGGATGAGCCAGTAAGAGAGGTGAGAGGGAACACTGATGTGCAGTTTTCCCAGGATTGTTAAGTTTTTGATATGAGTCCCAGAATCCAGAGGATCTGGGGCATGTTAGGTGGGAAGGAGCCTTCAACCCTGACTAAAAGAGAGGTCTGAAAGGGGTAAGATGCAGCCAGCAGGTGTCAACAAGGGGACCCTGGGCACAGGCAGGGACTTTAAGCCCTTTTGTGGGACAAGTTTATGCAAGCGTGAGCAAAAGTTTTATTATATACCAGAGTGTCTGACTGTTTTGTTTGCTTTTGCTAATGCTGAAGATAAAGATGTTTTGTTTGCCTTTTTTCTGAAGAAATAAGAGCTGTTTGCTTTTACAAAGATATGGCTGGCTATAGGCCCAGACTCCCAAAATATCAGAACACTTGATATTGAACCAATGTTAGATTTTTACTGCTTCCTGGGTCCCTGTTGGAGAGTTTTATCCTTAATTTTTGTCCTGGTGACAAACTGTTTACCAGATAGGAAGTGAGGGAAAATGAATGCAAATGACTGGGGGTTATAATTTTCTCTTATTAAACATATATATATATTGTAAAGTTCGGGGGACCAGCTAAATCGCAGGACAGAGCTTTTCACTCAAAAGGAGGTTTATTGAACTTAAATAGCTTTACAGCAGCAAAAACAAAAGAAAAAGATTTCAGTCTCACCGACTTGCAAAGTCCAGAATTGCTATCTCAATTAAACAGTCCTTGGTTTCTGTTGCAGGTAGCTTCCCCTGCCAGGAGGCTTCCAGGCAGGACACTGCTGTCCACATTTGTTGCTGCAAACCAAACACAAAACACCATCCACCACTCCTCTACACTCCCCCACACCCATCTACAATTTCCTGTCTTGTTTTAAACCCACCTCCTCTGACAGGTGAGTTAACCACTTTTGTTCCCTTAAAGGGACCACAATCCAAACAGAGGGGAAACATAGCGTCCTTCCAGGACCCAGCCACGGCTTCCTGTACAATATATATATATATATATATATATATATATATACAGATCCCTTAGTGGCCTCACTTACTTTAGCTTAGTGAAAATTCACTTTGCAAAGCATACGCAATCATGTGCAAGGTCAAATATTTTTCTTACACATGATTGGATGATGGAAAACATCAGAGCTTTACTTCATGCGCTAAGTTCTGGGGTAATTTCCCTTGTAAAGTGCACACAAGAGTAAAGTGAACAACCTCAAAAATCTGTACTCAAACACAATGCCTGAGCAACTTGTACTGCTGCAAAATGGGCTCTAAAATGCAGATGGGCTCATGAGGATTTACTTCAGGGAGGCTGTAGGACAATGGCCAAAATTTGTGATTTCTGGTGAAATATTAAAATTTACTAACAAAACATGCACATACATCTGTAAAATAGCTAAGAGCCATGTTACTCTTTTAATACTCAAATGCAGGCATGTATTTCTATGATTTGCATGCTATTCAAAGATATGTGTGTCTGAAGGATGGATCTGCAACCCAAGCATTTATGGACGGGCAGTACCAGATGGCATGCTAAATATGTTGTTGCAAAAGTCTCTTAGACATATTGTAAGTGCAAATTAGAAAAGCAGATGTCAGGTTATTCATGTATGTCCCTGTAATAACTACTGTAATTACAATCTAAAACAGGAAAAAATATCTCCCCCTCTTTCATGCACACACACGCATATGCAAACACCTATCGTAGACTCTGTTTTGGGGATCTCTGCACAGGTTAGAGGTTAAAGTATCATTTTATGGTAATTATTTAGGTTTAACTTTAAATTAACGAGTGGTAATGGTTTCTAGCATGTCACCTACTTACAACTTTGGGTATCCTAGCTTCTCAAACATATAGTACATAAGTTTTAGGTTAGATATTATTCATGCTCATTAGCTAGAAATGGTATTATCTTTTACAGCTGATGAAAAATTAACCCCTTCCTGCCCCTTCCTGGGAACCCTTTAACTGGGTCTTAATGCTGGGAGATAGGATGTTCTTCCCGATCACATGATCGCTGTGACTGGCTTTCACAGTGGTCACACAATTGGGAGTTCATCTCTCTGGCTTCATCATAAACAGAGACCAGGAGCTGCCTGCTACATCTCTCAGTCTTGGTGCTAGGAGTGTGCAGAGAGCATGTCCTCAGCACAGAAACATCAGCCACCATGGTTGCATATGTGCAGCATGTGGGCATTAAGGCCCACCCTGCTGCCACAATCACTCATTATGTGATCTACAAGAGGTGATATTGTATGCACTTAAAAATTTTGCATTTTTATTTTTTACTGACCATATGGATTTCTTAAACATTTCGTTAAGGTTTCCATTTCTCCATTTCTCTATGATTTTACAATGCCTTTTTTTTTTCAGACCACCTCACTTTATCCCAAAGGCTGGGAGAACACTAGGCAGTGTACTTCCCACTGATCCGATATTGTACACAATGCTTCATGTTCAATACTTCCCATCACTTCCCCTTCCTATTCTCCATAAAAGTGATTCTTTTTAGCTGAGTCCACTGAGATATAAAAATTACAATTACAGCTGAAAATAATAATCCTTTTCCTGGTGTAAAAGTTTGTGAACTGAGTCTAGTGTCTGATGTTCTGTATTCCAATCTGCACAATTTTTCTGCTTGTTCTATCTTCCTCTCTATGTCAATATTTAGCCTCTGTTAAACATGTTATACTCTACAGTAAAATACTTTATATCTTTTGTGCCACACACTGCTCTACTCTATGCACACTGTTGTACAACATATACCATGTTGCTAGCTCTCTTGAGTTATCAAGCAGCAGACTGCATTCATTATCGCATTCCTTCTTATGCCCAAGCAAACACAATCTTTCTTGTATTTTTGTAAAACATTTGTAATTATTTGCAAGCTTGAAGAGTCTGATTTAAATCATGCTTTTATACTTATAAGTACATGCTATACATGTAATCTTTTGAAGTAGAGTTGCAGTAACAATATCATTTTATGTTGTCTTTTAAATTCTGATTTTCATTTTATGTTTTCATTATGTCATATTCACTTGACAGTTTTGTATCTCATATACAGCTTTGAAATTGAACAAACTTGAATAGTAAATACAGTATAAATGTAAGAAAAAAAAAGGAATAACATATGATTCTTATCTCTTACACCTCTGTCTGTAGTACAACATACATCACATGCATTAGCAAAAGAAAAGGTATTATAATCTTTCTATGAAATCTCAATTTCAAAATTTTTTTTTTATATTTTCATGTTTCATCTAGTTTTACAAATGTATTCAAATTTTAATTATGGAAAGATTTCCTCTGAATGTTTTTAAAAGTAATTCAATTTTCAATTTAAAGAGACAATTGACTTACAAGGGCAAACTAACCATAATGCAAAATGACAGCAATTTAACCTTGCTGAATAAGTATAATTATAATAGCAAGCAATAAGAATAATAAGAACACATTTGAAGTTCAGTTTTTCATACAATGATCATGTGGTGCAATGTTTCGTTCCTTGCAAGTAAGAAGTACATGGAAAAAGTTTCAGTCAGGACATTGAAGTTGTGACAGTTATGGTCTTTTAAAGTACAGTGACAGTTTGTTAGAAAGAGACAATAAATACCTCTGTTCTACCAGTGTGTAAAGCATTGGGCATACAACGTGAAAATATTATGGTGTCCCCGGACCAAATTAGACCAGCCCTGACAGCCATCTTTAATACTCTCATTGAACGGCCGGAACAATCTCCCATCGACTTTGACAGGGCACACAGAGCTCTCAGGCCCAGAGCGCAAGACGGAATTTCTCCAAGGGACATTATTTGCTTCAGTTTGAAGGAAGACATCCTCCAAAAAGCACGAATGAAGGAAAGGATAGTACACGAAGAAGCCACGATTCAACTCTTTCAGGATCTTTCACCCATCACACTTAAAAATAGAAGAGCATTACGTCCACTTCTAGAAGTACTGAAACACAAAGGAATCAACTACAGATGGAAATTTCCATTTGCACTGCAAGCAAACTTCCTGGGGAAACAACATTTGCTCAAAGTCCCTGATGACCTCAAAAAATTCTGTGAGGATCTACAGATCACACCGATGGAACTGCCGGATTGGTATGCTGAATTCCTCACACCACCGGCAATTAACAACCCACAATTCTCAGCGGGAACTCCCCACGCACAATCGCCTTATCAAATAGGCAAGCATCGCAGAAGCACTGACAGAAACAACTTTAAGTCCCCGGCATCCTCTAAAAGTGCTAGGAGCCCGAGAGGAAGGGAGACAAGAGGCTACTGAAGCGGACATACCTCCTACAATCTACATCTTGGCCTGTTACAAGCTGTTATTACCCAGTTCACTAAAATTGCACTTTGATATGGTGCAACTCATCTTGTTTTGTTTTTGAAAGATTCGCCCATTATCCCGCCCTGGCGGCTGTCACAGTTTCACTGCAACAGGGGGATCCAATACCTGAAAAGTTAGAAGTTAACATTCTGAGGCTACTCTTTGAGACTCATACTTGCAATTGTACCAACCTACCTATATGGGGACTCCCTTTTTTTTCTTTCTTTTTTTTTCTCCCCCCCCCCCCTTTTTTTTCTTTCTTCCTCAAACAAGGTTTGAATTCCGTGCTATGCGGAGAGACCGAAATAACCTGCAGCGTAGCCCTATGCTTCTATTATGTTATGCACTTACTTTTGTCTTTTATTTAGGCTCTGAGAATGGCTAAATGGTGCAATGACTTGACTGTCACCATTTGGGAGTATGACATTCCCCTACTTCCCTCAGGACGGTGTCTCTCTTTTGGCTGCTGAACTGTGAGTAGCATTGCTTGAGCCACCTTGACACATTCTCCTTCCAACAAAAATAAACAGGGGGAAGGAATATCCTAGAGACACAAGGCAGGAAATAACGTCAGATTAATCCTCAGGATGTCATTCAATGCATCTTAACTACACCTTTTTTACGTATAAACCCGGCAAACACTAGCAAAGAGCCCCCTTTCCAACTTGCCATGATATGCTTTGCTCTAGGATGATAAGATTGGATAGGGCCTATACGGGACGGAAACCAAACTGTGCTTTAATATGGAATCTGACACATCTGCTACTGATCTCGTGGCCCCACTGTTTAGTGTGGGAAACCCAAAGATCTTACACGGGGACTGGATTACCCCTCAAATATATGGGGGTGTCCGCTCCTCAATATGTACTGCTGACAGTTGCAGTTCAACGCTCTGGACATGGGTTAAAAGTTTACAGTTATTTAAGCTAAGATTTGTTATACAGCTTGACAATAAGGCCACAGTTTTTTTTTTTTATAAACGGTTTTTATAAAATGTTTATAATGTTATTTTCTTCTTTAAACTGGTTAATTGCAGCTCGTACATCCCTCTCTTCCCCCTCTATCCCCTCACTCAAGTCCGCTGCAGCTTAAAACGGATGCTAAAAGATGGTCTCAGACTTCTTACTTACAGATGACCTCTTGATGGGGTCTAGAATCGTGAGATGTGCAGGGCCCCCCTAGTGGTCACCTTCATTACTGTTACAGAGCAGTCAAAAGTACAGACGTAGTTAGACTGTTATCTGATCACCTCCCACTCTCCTCCAAAGGGAAAGTACTAACACGTACGCACCTTAGTTGAATCCCAAACTGACCCACCACCGACTGGTGGCTGGTGGGTACTCTCCTCTTTATACCTTAACTAATTTCATTTTCCCCCTTCCTCTCCCCCCACACCACATCCCATCCACCCCCCCCTTTTTTTTTTTTTTCCTTCCCTTTCCTCTCTTACCCCCACGCACGTACGCAATCTAATTTTCAGTCCCAAAGCAATCCACCTTAACACACTCTGCGTCACCAACATCTCTTGTGAAAATCATTCACAGACGCAGCTTCTCCAACACTCACCCACCCTAGGTTTACGGCCAAGATGGCATATGCTTTCTTTGGGAAAACACCAACTCTTATCTCACATAATGTAAACGGTCTGAATATACCTAAAAAAAGGTCCAAATTGCTAAGAGAACTTACAAAAGTGTGCCCATTAGTTGTATATCTACAAGAAACCCACTTTAAAGATAAGAGTATTCCTAAACTCACTGACAATGTATTCACAAAAGTTTACCATTCTACCAACCCCCTTGCCAAAACAAAAGGAGTGTCCATCCTGCTGAACAAAGACGCACCTTTTGAACTGAGGCACCAACTTATTGACCCCGAGGGCAGATATTTGTTCCTGAAGGGCACCTGGGAGGGATCCCCCATAACACTTGCTAATGCATACTTCCCGAATACCTCCCATGTGCCTTTCTGTGGCAAAATAATCGAAGAACTTAAATGGTTCGCTGAGGGGTGTATCCTATTGGGTGGAGACTTTAACATCCCTCTTTCCCCCCTTAAAGATATGTCTTCTGGACATACCCATGTCAGCTATAGGCTTCTTAAACTAATGAAATCGCTACTACAGTCTCTGACTCTGGTTGATGCATGGAGATCCGTGCATCCATCGGAGAAGGACTTTACCTTTTTTTCCGCACCCCACAAACGCTACTCAAGAATTGACATGATCTTTGTCACACAAAGGGACTTAGGAAACTTACTCGCAGCCGAGATAGGAATTATTGCCCTCTCTGATCATGCACCCACGGCTATCTCGATAGAACTGGGTACACAACGCAAACCTGCTTTTAACTGAAGGCTCAACCCCACACTCCTTACTGACCAAATAGTGAAAGATGACATCCACAACACAATCAATACATACTTTCGTAACAACACTGACACGGATACGAATCCGCTAAATAATTGGGAAGCACACAAGTCAGTGGTGAGGGGTGAACTTATAAAATGGGGTGCCAGGAAGAAAAGGGAAAGAGAAGGAGAAATTACGAAGCTATCCCAACAAATTGCCAACTTGGAATTACAACATAAACACTCTCACTCTCTTCAGGTAGAAGAGCAACTGAATGAATGTAGAATGGCACTGCGTCTTCTACTAGATATCAAAATCAAACGATCCCTTTTTTTTAAAAAAAATATTTTTTATGAACAAGGGGACAAGAGTAGGAAGCAATTAGCTAGGGCCTTGAAGGAAGCAACGCTATCGAGTCATATCCACGCCATAAAAGATAAGGAGGGGACTCTGAAATACAAATCTAAAGAAATGGCAGACCTGTTTCACAATTATTATGCTAAATTGTACGACCTGCCGGCCCAACACAAACCACCCCACATTACACAGACAAAAGGAGAAGCAATCAAAGACTTCTTGGGAAACAGTAAATTACCATCCCTGTCAAGTGATGATACACATAAGCTAGATGACCCTATCGCTTTATCAGAAATTTCAGACGCAATATCAGATTTAAAAACAGGAAAGAGCCCTGGCCCTGATGGTTTTACATCACAATACTACAAGACCTACACAATCTCTCTCTTGAAACCCCTTCGATCTGCTTTTAACTTCCTAGCAAAAAACAGAAATGACTCCAACTCATTCCTAATGGCACACATAGCTGTGATCCCCAAACCGAACAAGGACCACTCCGAATGCGCAAACTTTAGACCCATCTCACTTCTGAATGTGGATCTCAAGATCCTGGCCAAAATACTCGCCAACAGATTAAAACCCCTCCTAGCAAAGATTATAGGCCCTGAACAAGTGGGATTCATGCCGGGTAGAGAAGCCCGTGACAATACTACTAAGGCACTGAATCGAATTCACTTTGCTCAAAACTCTAACACAGCCGGAATATTGCTTTCTACCGATGCAGAGAAGGCTTTCGATAGAGTCTCCTGGGACTACATGATGGACACCTGTGCCCATATTGGACTACGGGAAAATATGATGTCGTGGATCTCAGCCCTCTACCGAAACCCACAGGCCCAAATTAAAGTAAATAACACACTTTCTGACCCCATCTCGATCCACAATGGAACACGCCAAGGATGCCCCCTATCTCCACTCCTCTTCATCATCACCTTAGAACCCCTAATACGAACAATCAACTTACACAGAGATATTCAGGGCTTCACAGTAAACGATAGAGAATACAAAATAGCCGCCTATGCGGATGACCTATTACTCTTTATCACCAACCCGCATATATCCCTACCAAACCTTCAAAAAGTGTTCCAAACTTTTGGGTTCATCTCCAATTTTAAAGTGAATCAATCAAAATCTGAAGCACTCAACCTTACCCTTCCTCCTGACCAACTTAAGAGATTGAAAGACAACTACCCTTATAAATGGGAACAGACAGCACTCAAATATTTAGGTATAAACTTAACTAGCAACCTCGACGCTTTATACAATTCCAACTACAAACCCCTATTATCCGCAATAACGAAAGACCTACTAAGGTGGCAACCAAAAAAATTCTCCTGGTTTGGTAGAGCGTCCATTTTGAAAATGACGATCCTACCCAGACTATTGTATCTATTTAATGCCTTACCCATAAAAATTCCGGAAACCTTTTTAGCACTCTCCTTAAAGTACAGAGGGGCTTCCTCTGGGTGGATAGAAAGCCCAGAATCAATTTTACTCTGCTAACGCTCCCCAAAAGCAAGGGGGGTATGGGCCTTCCTGACTTTAAGAAATACTTCCAGGCTGCACACATCACCAGACTCATAGACTGGCACTGTCATGGCCCAAACAAAGACTGGGTCCAATTGGAAAGCAATCTAACTGTACACAAGACACTTTACTATCCATGGTCCACACACTCCAAAAAAGATAAACAGATAGACCACCCCCTGATTGTAAACACAATCACTATCTGGCACAAAATAGCGAGTTTACATAAAATCGCATCCATCCCGGGTCCACTGACACCACTCGCCAACAACCCTGATTTTCCACCGGGTATGCACCATAAATTACCAAGGGACCTCCTTATTCATCATTGCATGACAAACTCGAAGCTCAAAACACTAGACGCACTTAGCTCTGAGGTGGGTGAGACATTTCCTGGCATGTGGTTCTACATGCAACTAAGGGACTTTGTGGTAAACGGTAAGTACAAATCCAAATTCTGCCTCCCGTTGACACAGTTAGAATCCATATGCTTAAAAGGATCACCGGTAGCTCATACCACATCCCTTGCATACTCATGGCTAATTTGTATGCCACACGCGGATAACAATAAACACAAAAGGAAGTGCGAGCTTGATCCTAAAATGAAAATTTCTGAAAAGCAATGGGAAAAGGCATGTATTTTGACACACAAATGTTCGCTAAGCTCCAAATACCAAGAGATTTCCTATAAGGTCCTCACTTGGTGGTATCTGACACTGCAAAAGATCGGGGGATGGTCTCACCCCACCTCAGATAAATGCTGGAGATGTAAAATCTGCATTGGCTCATTTATACATATTTGGTGGGAATGTCCTCTCATCAGCACATACTGGGATGGAATTAAGACCTGGATAAAACATATAACGGAAACGAACATAGAACTAAATGCAGCCGCCTGCCTGATTAATTTAGTCCCAACTACCTTAAGTCGCTACAAAAAATCACTCTCCCGACACCTACTCATTGCTGCTAAAATGCTTGTACCCGCCCATTGGAAAGCCCCCACAGTCCCAACAATTAAGGACTGGTTAAACAGAGTGCAATACATTTTTAAAATGGAGGAATTAGTGGCTATGAAAAAAGAGAACAGCGCATCCTTTAACAAAACCTGGCAACCTTGGTTGGCCTTTACCCTCTCCTCAGATTACCGATTACTTATGAGCTGAATTTCCCCTCTACGCCACTCTAAAGAGAAAAAGGACATAGACAGGAACAAATAAAAGGGCTGTGTTATACGCGTCTCTATTAGATACACACTCAACCTAAGAAAACGAACCCTAGTGCGATGGTTCCCCCTCCCTGAATACCAATCCCTTTTATCCTGTACCCTTTTTCACCCTTCCCCAAATTCATAACCTACCTTGTGATATTACTAATTTCTATCCCTCTCTATGTGTTTTTTGCTCTCATTACTTGTTCTAATGAGATGTTAGGTTACAACACGACTTTTATCTATCTGTATCAATGTTTGTATACAATCCGTTGTTGGTAACATTTATAACTCTATGTTAATTGTAAACCTGAAAATATTCTCAATAAAACTTTTTTTGACTGTGAAAAGAAAAAAAGAAAATATTATAAAAGTGGTTTCTGCAACACCTAATGTGTTCCCACAGTAAAGTGATCAAGTTATATAGATGGATTTGAGGAGCCTTTAAAGTGTCATAGAGATATCTTATCTATGATGGTAATCTAAAGTGATCAAACGTGTAAACACATCTGTACAAAAACAAAAATAAAGTGATAGAGTCCACAGCCAAAACACATAAATGATGGATATATAAAATGAGCAACAAATCAATAATCTTCAATCATGATATATAGAAATAGCCTACTTCCTTAATATGAGTGAATCCACATGTGATAACGTGAAAACATATGGTGTGCAAACACCGTTGTTAAACACATCCGTGCTCACAGAACTGTCACCTTAATAAATGTTCAAATACATGTTCTAGTCAAGGTTCGATAGATGATGTAATGATGCTCCAATCAAAGCGTTCAAATAATCCACCCAAATAAACTTTTGCAAACCTGGGGCTCCGGTACTTTTAAGGTGCTGATAGGTACACTCATCAGCATGTTAGGACAAAGCAGAAAGTGCCTCCCATAGTTTAGTACTGAAATGACACCAATTTATTAAATTAAAATAACTCTTACATCAAGCTAGTAAAAAAATGCATTAAAGCAGTCAGAATACTCAGCATCTGTCAATCTTTCACATCACTTCTGGTCCAGGATGCTCTACTCGTTACATCACTTCATCAGGAGAGTTTGTTAAAATACTCACTCATATTTTTGACACGTTATTTACCTGTAAAAGCCTCCCTGTAGACATCTACAAGGTCTAATACTGCTGCTGGAAGCCACCATCTTGGATTTAAAGCAGCCCAGACTTGTGAGCAGACTCCTTCAAGTGATTCGCTGTAGCAGTTTTTGTCACTATTTTCAACCCAGAGTTACCCATATTTTTTTTTCAGGTCCCAGGGAACCACTTAGAAATTATTATAGCCACATATGCCAGTAAAATAAATATAATTGTTAAGTTGAAGCTTTAACCAAAAAAAAAAAATATAATATAAAAATTTGTTGTACCTAGAATATTTGACATTTAAAGTGGGTCATCGCTAAAGCCCTCATGTTCTATATAATTATACATTTAAATTAAGCAAAAATAATGACAAGAAAACAAAAGCAGACAGTAAAAATTGTAATTCTCCTTTCACATTAGTGGGAGATGGAAAAGACCCTCCTTACAGTAGAAAACTGTCCCCTATATTAATGGTTGGTGAATAAGGGCCTGTTACAGTTATGGTCAGTAATATAATGGACCACTTACACCGCTGAACATTTGATGGACGAATGTCCTTTATATTAGCGGTTAGATTTGGTTAAGGAACCCATAGCAACTCCTGAAAGAACCCTTGTTGAGAAAGGCTACTCTACTGTAAAAGGTTACATAGGGAGGTTAAAAGAGGGGAGGAGAAGCTGGACCAGCACAGAGAGTGATTACAAACTCCCAGAAGAGGATAAGGCTATAACGTGGCAGGAGGGATGCAGAATTGTAGCTTTGCTAGGGAATTAACTTTTCCAGGAGTGGTCACATCCTAGCGAGTCCCAAGACACTATGCAATTAAATAGAACGTTGTTTATACAAAGGTAAAACACTGCAAGGTAAAGGTAAAAAAGTTTTGTTAAAATACTCAACATTTCTGTGCTTTTACCAACAAGTTTTAAGGTTGGTCTCTGTAACAAAAAAAAAAAACACCAACAATTTCAGCATCAAGATTAATGTTATTATGTATTATATTATTATGTCATAACAAATTTAGTCTGGTGCTGCCATGTTAAGCAGTTATCTGCAATGTTCAGGCACAGCAGTGTGTTGAGAACTATAACTGTGGGCAGCTTTTCTTTCCTTGCTACATGTTATCCTGTAGCACGTGTGTGGTCTGACGTGCAGATAAATGGTCTTAAACTCCAGTATCTTCCAAAAGCAAAACAATAAGCAGGAGTCTGAAGTGTTCATTTTAGTTACAGGGTGAATGAAATTGGAATAGGAAAGAATTAATTCAATATAAACACAGAACTGTAATATAATAAACACAGCGTTGATGTAAACTAGTGAGCATATGTCTATGGACAGGCTGCTTGGCTGTAGCAGAAAGGGGCAATTGGCTGCTAACAAAAACATATAACTGTCTGAAAATTGCAATAGTATTTAAGAAACTCTGAAGTTTGCTTAAGGCATGCTAAAGTGACCTCAATATTATTGCATGATAGCCTTGCCTACAGAAGACTGCTTACATAATTTTCCTAGAATGGTAATTTCAGAGATCAGCATAGTTAACTGATTAGAAGTCAAAGATGACTTTTAATGATAAAAAATGCACTTTTTGAAACGGAAGGCTCATTTACACTTGCATTGCTTTCTGAAGAGTGGTTGGTGGTTGATTGGAGTTTTTTGGTCAGGCTTCATGAGGTACAATATGTAAATGGCCTACACCTCAACAATGGTATTATTCAACTTTATTCAACGCTGCACTGTTTGCTTTTATCTACAGATGCACCATATCTGCATAGGCAGCTTTTTTGGTGAAGGTATAGCCACCCTGCTGTAAGCAGGAGCGCCTCTTTAAATGTAGTCTGCATGTTTGCAGTCAGCCAGTCCCAATGATAATTTGTGTTTGCTCAGCCTTCTCCTAAGTCCAACCTAGCTTTCAGTGCTCTTCTGTAAGTGGGTGGCACTGTTACCTGTTGGCCTGGATTATGAAAATTGCTACATTTTGCCAGCCAAACACTAGGAGTTTATTTGCCAGTTGTGCATCATGGGAAAGTGTACAAATATTTGAGGAGAGCTGCAACAAGCTATCTTCCCCTCATGCTGTGGCCTGGGGAGGGTGTACATGTTTGAAAGTACTTATTTAGATATGTTTGCCTGAAGAGCCCTAAGTGTGTCTGCATATGGAAGCTGGTCCTGTCTGGAAGCAAGATTAAAAAAAAAGGGGAGTGGTGGTGCAAGAGAAATATATGTACATGAGCTGCCTGCATCCCTAATTAAACCCATAGAACTGTGTATGTGTTCCCTGGGACTTTAAGAGGCAGATTAACTCTCCTGCAGAAGATATGGAATAGGATGGAGTCCCTGTTGGTGCTGTTTGACCCTGAAAAAAAAACAGAAAGTTGCCGAGCACATTGTCTACAAATGGATTCAAGACACAAGAGTGTTGGATTCAGCCCTTTTACTGTGGTGGAGTTCTGCTTTAAACATGAAGCATCTGTAACCAAATCCCTCTATCCCATGGTGTAAGTAATCATTTCCCCTAAAATGTCAGCCCATGCTGTCTCAGCCCATGCTGTCTCTGGGGGTACCACCATGCCTTCAGGGGTCAGGGAGGTGCAACATAGGTGAACTATGCCTTTAAGGGGGAGCATAAAGATGCAGATCAATCACATGTTTTTACAACCCCCAACCATTAGTGTAAATGAGGCCTTATTTTATTGCTGTATACTTTGATGTGTCAGAAGTATTTACTGCGGGTCTGCAAATTTACAGGTAGCTCTGATGAATCAAGGCCAATATATGGTATTTATAGGAATGGTATTAAAAGATGGGTACAAATATCAACTCTGTACAGAAATCGACTTACAAATAATGCTGCCAAAATGGACAAATGCCCAATATGGGAAAAGTACACTGACTTATTAGGTGTTAATTGTATCTACTTATTAGTACAGTGATATGACCAAATCAGCAAATTTCAAGTTTTCACTTATCTTTATTCACAATTGAATTTTTTGAAAAGCCTGCTATTGTATTTTTCATTAACACACATCTGCAGCTATAACAATGTAACCGGCAAGTTTTACAGCTAATTAAATTATATATGTGTTTTTATGCATTGTTTAAGATTCATATTCTCCTTGGTATGAAGGCAGACTGTGCAAAATGAGAAAATTATTCCTATGGAGAGTCGCTGTTTTCCTGAACAAAAGTTTATTTCAGAATACAAGTAATTTATTTTTCTGCTGTTTATGTTGATCAGGCACTAAAAATAAATCCAAATAAATCTCTTTCCCTTTCTCATGGTTACTGATAAGAAATCTCTGCTGTCTAGAGAATGAGATTTGGATTGTACCTGGGCAATATAAACTTCTACAAGTACAAAGCAGGCAATTTGTTGTTGACAATGTGAAATTGGGATTTGTAATAGAAATGGTTGCTTTACAATAAGAAGGAGAAGAATTAAACTGATCTCAAAACAAAATGTCACAATGAAGCAAAACCAAAAGGTGCGGATTGTCACTTTCTACTGCTCCCTACCTCTGGCAAATCTTTTCTTGGTACAAGATAAGACATTTGCTTTTTCACAGAACTGTTGTTTGAGGCTCTTTTCCTGGCCCACCAACAAGATAAAATAGTTCCTTTCACACTTAAAGTACCCTCCTCCCACCCATGCTATAGCCAAATGATGGCTACAGCACGGACCTTAATTGCTGGGAGGGTTTCAATAGACTTCCTCCCGAGCATGTGTTGTTGCGTGCATCCCTGTGGGTGCGTATATTGCACACTCTGTGATCACTGAGTCTATGAGACTCGGCTAATCACAGATCGGAGTAATGGGCTGATCCCGACCCCACGTGATCAGCTGTCAGCCTATGTGGTTTGTCCCTGTCTCTGATTTGTTTCCCTGACACACATGCTCCAAATGGTTACTAAAACTCATACTTTTGTTTCTCATCGCACAGCCATTTTCCACTGTTGTCACCATCAAGAACCCTGCCATGAGTAATGATATGCAGATATGAAGATGGTGAAGTGCATGCATATATACGGTATCTCAGAAAAGTGAGTACACCCCTCAATCTTTTCATGTGACAACACTGAAGAAATTAAGTTTTGCTTCATTGTAAAGTAGTGAGTGTACAGCTTGTATAACCATGTACATTTGCTGTCCCCTCAAAATAACTCTACACATAACTATTAAAGTATAAACTGCTGGCAACAAAGGTAAGTGCATCCCTAAGTGAAAATGTCCAAATTGGGCCCAATTAGCCCCCCCCCCCCCGGTGTCATAGTGACATAGTAGGGGAGGTTGAAAAAAGACACAAGTCCATCAAGTCCAACCTATGTGTGTGATTATATGTCAGTATTACATTGTATATCCCTGTATGTTGCGTTTGATCAGGTGCTTATCTAATAAAGTTTTATCCCTATTGTGGGGTCACCAGTATGGTATTTGTAAATTAAAATCATATCCATTCTCAAGCGTCTCTTCTACAGAAAGAATAAGTTCAGTGCTTGCAACCTTTCTTCATAACTAATGTCCTCCAGACCCTTTATTAGCTTTTTTGCCCTTCTTTGTACTCGCTCCATTTCCAGTACATCCTTCCTGAGGACTAGTGCCCAGAACTGGACAGCATACTCTAGGTGTGACCAGACCAGAGTCTTGTAGAGTGGGAGAATTATCACTTTATCCCTGGAGTTAACCCCTTTTTTAATGCATGCCAGTATTCTGTTTGCTTTGTTAGCAGCAGCTTGGCATTGCGTGCCATTGCTGAGCCTATCATCTACTAGGACCCCCAGGTCCTTTTCCATCCTAGATTCCCCCAGAGGTTCTCTCCCCAGTGTATAGATTGCATTAATTTTTTTGTCACCTGAATGCATTATTTAAAAATGTTCTACATTAAACCTCATTTGCCATGTTGTTGCCCACTTCATTAATTTGTTCAGATCTTCTTGCAAGGTTTCCACATCCTGCGGAGAAGTTATTGCCCTGGTTAACTTAGTATAGTCTGCAAATACAGAGATTAAACTGTTTATCCCATCCTCCAGGTCGTTTATGTACAAATTAAATAGGATTGGTCCCAGCACAGGACCCTGTGGTACCCCACTACGCACCCCTGACACTTCGGAGTATTCCCCATTTATCACCACCCTCGGAACTCACCCTTGTAACCAGTTTTCAATCCATGTACACACCTTATGGTCCATGCCAATGGACCTTACTTTGTACAGTAAAGGTTTATGAAGAACTGTGTCAAATGCTTTTGCAAAATCCAGATACACCATGTCTACAGGCCTTCCTTTATCTAGATGGCAACTCACCTCCTCATAGAAGATTAAAAGATTAGTTTGGCAAGAACGATTCTTCATGAATCCATACTGATTACTGATAATGATACAGTTTTCATTGCTAAAATCTTGTATATAGTCCCTTATCATCCCCTCCAAGTGCTTGCATACTATTGATGTTAGGTTAACTGGTCTGTAATTCCTTTTTAAATATTGGTGCTACATTGGATTTTCTCCAATCCTCTGGTACCATTTCAGTCGGTAGACTGTCAGTAAAAATTAGTAACAATGATCTGGCAAAGATCACTTTAAGTTTCACCAGTGTGTCCATTGTTAGATTGCCATGTTGAATTGAGCAAGATCAGTCATAAGTGTAGAAAAATCAGGGAAGAAAGGGAGGGGAGGTAGGATGTGTTTTCACCTTCTACTCTGGATGCATGCAAATCTTTGGAGGGGGGTGGGGGGGGGGACTATGTATAAAGGGGATAGGGGAGAGAATTACAGGGAAAGACCAAGGTGGGGTGATATTCTAAAGTAGGTAATGAACTAGGATAGGGACATAGGGACATAGGTACTCCGCCACTCGCCGTCCACAGATTTTGGCTTACTTAAGGTGATCGTCTGTAGTCTCATGTGATGAAAGCGATGCCTCAGATATTGATAGTAAGCTATTGGAACTGAGAAGAATCCAGGGATACAAGGCAATGGTTATTTGAACATTACTAACATATGGTTAATTAGGTGGATTGTTGTATCATGTTGTGAAAGTCGTCAGTGGTCCTGAAGTGTTGCCAAGGAGCCCATTTCGAGCCAAATTTAGTCGGTGTGTCGTTATTGATATGGATTAGTTCTTCCATATTCGCTATTTTATCTACTCTCCAGAGCCATTCTGTAGCGGAGGGGATGGTAGGAGACTTCCAATGAGTCGGGATGCACTGCTTGGCCGCACTGATTAGATGGAGTGTAAGGGATTTACGGTAAGATGTTCTAAAGGGGACATTGTGGTGTAAAAGATATAGAGCTGGAGTAAAGGGCGTTACTGTACCTGTGATTTTTTCGATTAACTTATGTATTTTCTGCCAAAAAGGATGTATGGCCGGGCAGAGCCACCACAAGTGTAAGAGAGTGCCATGGTGACTTTGGCACCTCCAGCAGGTATCCGGAGTTTGAGTATCCCAAGAGTGAATCAGAGCAGGAGTTCGATACCAGCGACATTGAAGTTTGAACCCGTTTTCCTGAGTCGAAACATTTAGTGTACCTTTATGAATATTAAGGAATATTTATTAATGTTAAGTTTCCCAAGTCTAATTCTAATTCTGTCCTCTGTTAGCCATGAGGGTGCTTCCTGTGATGTGTCACGAGGATAAACACTGCAGTTTTGGTTACTGAAGCCCCCCTGATTCCCTTGTGAAGACTGAGGAGAAGAATAAATTCAATACCTTTGCCATCTCCCCACCCTTTGTAACCGGATGTCCTTCCTCATTCTTTATGAGGCGAATATGGTCTGTCCTCCCCTTTTTACTGTTTACATATTTAAATAATTCTTGGGGATTTTTTGTGCTCTTCTCCACTATGTGTTTTTCAAGTTCTATCTTAGCCACTCTAATTGCACCCTTACATTTCTTGTTGCATCCTTTATAAAGTTTGAATGCTGATGATGATCGCTCAACCTTGTATTTTTTGAAGGCCTTCCAGGACTTTTGAAACCATCCAGGACTTTTGTTTGCTCTTTTAAATGTATTACTTAATGGGATTGTGATAGACTCACCCAGGACGAAGGCTTTTGAATGGGACTGAATGCTAGCCTCTACCGATTATGGACCCTGGCTTTTGAGGGAGCTACAAGCATTTAGGAAAATATTATATTATATAATGCAAAAGGACATTATTAGAAGGCCATGATGGTCTCTGCCAGTGTGGGACTCATATAACAGATATATGTGAAAGGAATGCTTATTAATGAGATCTGGAAAGCCCTGGGTCTCCTGTTGTCTACTAGTGTGGCTTCTAAGCATCTTTCACCCATTGTTATTTGTGCTAATTAACTCTGCTATTGAGAAAGAATTGTTGCTCTACATAAAGATAGCCTAGGCTAGAGAGGATTGCCAAAACCCTGAAGCTGATCTGCAGCATGGTGTCCAAGACCATACAGTGGTTTTTACAGGATAAGTTCCACTCAGAAATGGCCTCACCATGGTTGACCAAAGAAGTTGCGTGCACATGCTCAGCATCATATCCAGAGGTTGTCTTTGGGAAATGAGCGCTGCCAGCATGCTGCAGAGTTTGAAGGGGTGGGGGGTTCAGCCTGTCAGTGCTCAGACTATATGCCACACACTGCATCAATTTGGTCTGCATGGCTGTTATCCCAGTAGAAATACTCTTCTAAAGATGATGCATAAGAATGTCGACAAACAGTTTGCTGAAGACAAGCTGACTAAGGACATGGATTACAGGAACCATGTCCTTTGGTCTGATGAGACCAAGATAAACATATTTGGTTCAGATGGTGTCAAGTGTGTGTGGTGGCAACCAGGTGAGGATACAAAGACATGTGTGTCTTGCTTACAGTCAAGCATGGTGGTGGGAGTGCCATGGTCTGAGGTTGCATGAGTTCAGCCAGAACTGGGGAGCTACAGTTCATTGAGGGAACCATGAATGCCAACATGTACTGTGACATATTGAGGCAGAGCATGATCCCCTCCCTTTTGAGACTGGGCCACAGGGCAGTATAATAACGACCCCAAACACACCTCCAAGATGACTGCTTCCTTGCTAAAGAAACTGAGGGTAAAGGTGATAGACTGGCCAAGCATGTCTCCAGACTTAAACCCTATGGAGCATCTGTGGGGCATCCTCTAACAGAAGGTGGCGGAGCGCAAGGTCTCTAACATCCACCAGCTCCGTGATTTCATCATGGAGAAGTGGAAAAGGACACCAGTGGCAAGTTGTGAAGCTCTGGTAAACTCCATGCCTGAAGTGAATCTATAGGTACTTCAGGTACATGACAGACCAGCCATGGGTTAATACTGCAAACTAAGCAGAGCCCCGGTTCCGGGAGACAATTTCAATGTACAGAATAAGACAAGGAGTAAGTTCAAAGAAATGTCTGAGATTTATTTGGGTGGGTATACAGCTTATATTTGGTTCACTTTTACCAATCATAACAGGGGAGGGGGGAGTGGTTAGTAGGAGGATATATTGAATATCATTAATAATTAAACAGTTCCTCATTATATAGTTTTACACACCTATAGCCTCTAAAACATGGCTGCCAAAAGGTTACCATAGTGAACACACCATCTGGTGATGACTTATAGTCATCTTCTTGTCCCACGTTCATGTACCCTGAAAGAGGAAGGCGGGAGAAACCCCATTGTATTTATACATTATAAGATGCTCATTAATGCTTATGCATGCTCTTGCAACATATAGCTGAAAACCTAAAACTTACAGAATAAACTTGAAAAGGAGTTTTGGACCTAAAACAAGGGTACATACACTTTATAGCTAAAGGAAGATGGAGTCACTGTTGTTCAGTCATATTACTACAATGCCCAAGAGGGTTAAGGCACTGCTGGAAAATAATGGTGGCCACACAAAATATTGACACTTTAGACCTAATTTGGACATTTTCACTTAGGGGTGTACTCACTTTTGTTGCCAGAGGTTTAGACATTAATGGCTGTGTGTTGAGTTATTTTTAAAGGACAACAAATTTACACTGTTATGCAAGCTGTACACTCACGACTTTACATTGTAGCAAAGTGTAATTTCTTCAGTGTTGTCACATGAAAAGATATAATAAAATATTTACAAAAATGTCAGGGGCACAAGCTTAGAAGATCATCTGTGCAAAAAAAAGGATGTAAACCTTTTTTTTTTTCTAAAGAAAAAAATTATCATGGCAGTTGTTTATGATGCACCTTAAAGTCATCCATATAAGGTTTAAATCTAGTTTAAAGTGGTTGTAAATCTCAGCCATGGAATCTGAGCTGAGCACATATATCTGCAATGTTTATTTATCTCTCTCCAAAGCTCTAAGTGTTGTTCCTTTCTGGTGCTTTGTTCCACTGTGATCAGCATAAGTCACTTCTGAGAAGTTTTCCAGACACAAATTTGTGTCGGGGGGAAGGGGGGGGAGCTCAGAACAGAGCTTGTCTATTCACACCACTGTTCTGCTGTGTGGAGGGGGGGGGGGGGTGTGCCTTTCCTCCAATCAGCTCTCACACACTGTACCTGCAGCCTCTCCACTCCCTCTTCTATGCTCCTGACAGATGAAGAAAGAATTTTTAACACAATCTGCCCTTTTGAAGTGGTGTAGAGAGGTAAAGAGCACAGATAAATAAGTTAAACCTATGTAGGAGGATTTGTTTCATCTCTGTGTATCATCTGAGACTGCTCACTTCACTGGGTAGTAGGGATGAGCCAAACACCCCCCGGTTCGGAGCGCACCAGAACTTTCGAACGGACCCCAAATTCGAATGAACTTTAGAACCCCATTGAAGTCTATGGGACTCGAACGTTCGAAATTAAAAGTGCTCATTTTAACGGCTAATATGCAAGATACTGTCCTAAAAAGGGTTTGGGGATCTGGCTCCTGCCCCAGGGGACATGGGTCAATGCCTAAAATGTTTTTAAAAATGGCTGTTTTGGCGGGAGCACTGATTTTAATGACGATTAAAGTGAAAAAATTACAGTAAACAGAAATAACATCATTGAAAACTGCTTGCGGTTTTAATGTTATATCTGGTTCCTGCAATATGGTTGAAAATCATTGAGAAAAATGGCATGGGTAGCCCTCCCAGCCCATTACCAGCCCCTTTGGGTCTTGTACGCATATTAAGGGGAACCCCGTACCCATATTAAAAAAGGAAATGCGTGTGGCCCCCAGGCCCTATATACTCAGAACAGCAGTATACAGGCGGTGCAAACAAGACAGGGACTGTGTAGGTTTGTTGTGTTAAGTTGAATCTGTTTGTAATTTTCAACTGGTATATTTTTAAAGTGTAGCTCCAGTCAAAAAAACTATTTTTAAGCTTTTTGGAAAACATAGGGAAGGGTTATCACCCCTGTATAATTAGTTTTGTCGTCCATCTTTTTTCATCTCACTTGCTGTTGTCTCCTTCCGTTTGCAAGTAGGAGATGTTTGTAAGTTGGATGTTTGAAAGTAGGGGCCTGCCCTATATGATCTGCAGAAATGGCGAAACAAGGTGTTGGTTTTGCCACAACATTGTAAGCCCTCAAAGTGACTCTTGGTGGGCGCTGGAGCGCCCTGCTGTGAACGATTATATCAAGAATTGTAATTACATGCCATTGTTGAACAGTGGTAGAAAAATTGACCTTTGGTGGTTGTGGTGCTGGTGCCACAACACTATAAGTCCTCACAGTTACTCTGGATGGGCACAGGAACGGGCCCTCCTGTGAAATATTATATCAAGAATTGTAATTACACGTCCCTGTTAAACAGGGGCAGAAAAATTGGGCCTTAGGCACTGGTGCTGGTGCCACGACACTGCAACCTCTCCTATATACTCTAGCTTTATTGCAGGAATTAGCCCTGCTGCAAAGCATTGCATCAAAAATTGTAATTAAACGCCCCTGCTAAACAGGGGCAGAAAAATTGGGCTTTAGGCACTGGTGCTGGTGCCACCACACTGCAACCTCTCCCATATACTCTAGTTTTATTGCAGGAATTAGCCCTGCTGCAAAGCATTGCATCAAAAATTGTAATTAAACACCCCTGTTAAACAGGGGCAGAAAAATTGGGCTTTAGGCACTGGTGCTGGTGCCACCACACTGCAACCTCTCCCATATACTCTAGTTTTATTGCAGGAATTATCCCTGCGGCAAAGCATTGCATCAAAAATTGTAATTAAACGCCAGCGTTAAACAGGTGCAGAAAAATGGGGCTTTAGGCACTGGTGCTGGTGCCACCACACTGCAACCTCTCCCATATACTCTAGTTTTATTGCAGGAATTAGCCCTGCTGCAAAGCATTGCATCAAAAATTGTAATTAAACGCCCCTGTTAAACAGGGGCAGAAAAATTGGGCTTTAGGCACTGGTGCTGGTGCCACCACACTGCAACCTCTCCCATATACTCTAGCTTTATTGCAGGAATTAGCCCTGCTGCAAAGCATTGCATCAAAAATTGTAATTAAACGCCCCTGTTAAACAGGGGCAGAAAAATTGGGCTGATGGCATCACCCAGAAACAGAAATGTTCTTCCAACATATCAGCGGAGGAGGAAGAGGATAGACAATCAACATAACAGGACAGTCACTCAGCATCAGCATAGGCAGTCTTGAAGGGATGTGATATTTCAAAAAAAATTATTCGATTACATCAGCTTCAGGTGCTTGGTAGCTGTGGGTGATCCAAGACTGATTTATCTTGATGAAGGTCAGCCGATCAACTGATTCGGTGGACAGGCGCACCCTGTGATCGGTAACAAAGCCACCAGCAGCACTGAAGGTGCGTTCCGAAAGAACGTTGGATGCAGGACAGGCCAGTAGCTCAATTGCATACTGTGCAAGCTCTGGCCAGTGATCCATCCTCAAGACCCAGTAAGCCAGAGGATTTTCAGTGGGAAAGGTGTCCAAGTCTGACCTTGCCCCTAGGTATTCCTGCACCATGTAAATCAGACGCTGGCGATGGTTGCTGGAACCGATCATACCTTGGGGCTGCGGACTAAAAAATTGTCTGAAAGCATCAGTCAGACGGCCACCTTCTCCACCGCTCCTTCTGACCGATGCCTCAGCAACACGTTGTCCAAGACCAGGAGTTTGTAACCTCCCAGTCTCTGGGAACGCGTTGCACAGACCTTTCTGCAAGGCCTCCCGGAGATGTCTCATCCTCTGCTCCCTCTGCGATGGCAAGATAAGGTCGGCAACCTTACCCTTGTACCGTGGATAAAGGAGAGTGGCCAGCCAGTAATGGTCCCTCTCCTTGATCCGAAGAATACGAGGATCCTTCCGCAGGCTTTGCAGGATCAGGGAGGCCATGCAGCGTAGGTTAGCTGAGGCATTCGGTCCGGAGTCCTCTGGGTCACTAAGGGCAACATGATCCGCACCTACCTCCTCCCAGCCACGTACAAGTCCACGTGTTTCTTGGGACTGTAAATCATCCCTACAAGACTGCTGCTGCTGATGCTGAGTGCCAGCCTCCACCTCCATGCTGACACAATCATCCTCCTCCTCCTCTTCCTCCTCCTCATCCTCTTCCTGTGTGATGGGTGGCACAGCAGGAACACTGTCTGGATAAAGGGGGCCTTGAGAGGCAAGGAAGTCCTCCTCTTCCTGCCTCTGTTCTGCCTCAAGTGCCCTGTCCATTATTCCACGCAGCGTATGCTCCAAGAGGTGGACAAGAGGTACAGTGTCACTGATGCATGCACTGTCACTGCTCACCCTCCTTGTGGCCTCCTCAAGCACGGCATGGAACGCCTACGGAGCACCGCTGGTTCTGAGGACAGAGCACTGGAAGAGGCCATGGAGGAAGAAAAAGAGGAGGGGGTGGAGGAGAGAGGTGTGTCACAACCAATAGTAGCATTTTGGAGGCGTGGTGGCGGAACAACCTCCAACACTACTGCACCTTGTCCTGCATCCTTCCCAGCTGCCAGAAGAGTGACCCAATGGGCCGTGAAAGACAGGTAACGTCCCTGTCCATGCCTGCTGGACCATGAGTCAGCGGTAATATGCACCTTACCACTGACCGCCCTGTCCAGCGAGGCAAGGACATTGCCTTCCACATGCCGGTAGAGAGCCGGAATCGCCTTCCGTGAGAAAAAGTGGCGTTTGGGGACCTGCCACTGAGGAACCGCACATTGTACAAACTCACGGAAGGGGGCCGAGTCTACCAACTGAAAAGGCAGCAGTTGAAGTGCTAGCAATTTAGCCAAGCTAGCATTCAACCGCTGGGCATGTGGATGGCTGGGAGTGAACTTCTTTCGCCGGTCCAGCAGCTGGGGCAGGAACATTTGCCTGCTATAATCGGACGTGGGTGTACTGCCAGCAGAGTGCCCGGAAGCACTTGGCTGTGACACACCTAATTCTACACCTTCATTCCTCTCAGAGCAGGTTTCAGAGAGGACTGAAGGTCTAGTGGGGTTGGAGATGCCAGCTGATGAGGAGCAAGGAGAGGTCCGCTTTGTTCTTTGGTGTGGGTCTTTGAGGTATGCTTGCCAACGAGCTGCATGGCAGGTCAACATATGTCTGGTCAAGCATGTGGTGCCCAAGCGGCTGATGTTTTGGCCACGCGAGATACGCTTGAGACATATGTTGCAAATAGCAGCGGTGCGATCTGATGCACTCGTCTCAAAAAAGGCCCACACCAAAGAACTTTTAGAATAACGCGCAGAGGCAGCGCCCTGCACAGGCGGAGCTCTGCGGTGTGATTCAGTCGGTGTGCTGCCCCTAAGCTGGCCCCCGGAGGGCATCCTGCCTCGTTGGACATGTGCCTCCTCCTCCTCCTCTCTCCTACCAGGCACCCACGTGGAGTCAGTGCCCTCATCATCCCCTCCCTCTTCATCGCTGTAGCAAACCTGGCAGTATGCTGCAGCTTGTGGAACATGACTGCCAGATTGCTGTCCTTCTTGAGCATCCCCTCTCTCTGCACTCACGCTACTGCCTTCCTCTAGCTGAGTGTCATCATCAGAGCCTACAAAACACTGGGCATCCTCCTGGAGCATGTACCCAACACTGTGCTCAAAGAGTTCAGGAGACTCCTCAGGAGGACGTGGTGGGTCTAGGGAAGGAGTCACTGATGATGACATTGAGAGGAGGGAAGACGATGCGTTGGTAGCTGCTTTGCTATTACCCTGAGACTGGGTGAGAGAGGATGAGGAGGATGAAGAGGGCTTGGTCATCCACTCTACCAAGTCGTTGGCATGTTGCGGTTCAACATGTCCAGCTGCCGAAAAGAAGGACAAGCGTGTCCCATGGCCACGTGCTGATGACAATGCACCGCATCCACGACCAGCACTGTTGTCTCTAGACACAGAGCCTGCTTGCCCTCTTTTATCGGCTCGCGCCTGTCTGCCTCTCCTTGCTGGCCTTCCAGACATGGTAATGGCCTGAAGGGAGTTGGGTAAAACAGCAGTTGGGTAGTGTATATTGTGCTGGAGGCACACAACACCCACTAACTGCTGCAGATGCCTTTATTATAGAACACCAGAGATAAAGGGGTATACTGTAATGGAGTCACACAACACCCAATAAGCCCTGCAGATGGCTCTATTAGAGAACAGCAATAAAGGGTAGATACAGGTGTATATTGTGCTGGAGGCACAAAAAACCCACTAACTCCTGCAGATGCCTTTATTATAGAACACCAGAGATAAAGGGGTATATACAGATGTATACTGTGCTGTGCTGGAGGCACACACAACTTCCAATAACTCCTGCAGATGGCAAGTGGGCTCAAATAGAGAAGAGCTATGTAGGTGGATATAGCCGTGTGTACTGGGTACAGAGCACGCAGACAGCACGCACAAGCTCGTAACACTACTGACTGCAAGCTCTATTATAAAAGATAGATCACTAGCTATATAGGTGAAGTGAATATAGCGGTGTATACTGCGGTCAGGGCAAGCAGACAACAACCACTACAGAAGAGCAAGATCGAAAATCGGCCGATAACGATCGGTGTGTACTGTGTTGAAGGTACACAGAACACCCACTAACTGCTTCAGACGCCAACACACTACACAAGGCCGCCGCGCTGGCGGCCTTATATAGTGTGGGGCGTCTTCTACACAGCCTGAGCTATGATTGGCCACAGGCATCCTGCCTGTGGCCAATCATGGCTCTCCTCGCTGCTGGCGCTGTGATTGGCCAAGCATGCGGGGTCACAGTGCATGCTTGGCCAATCATGAGCCAGCAATGCACTGCGATGACGCAGTGCATTGTGGGCCGTGAGCGCCACACAAATTTTTGCGCGAACGGCCCATAACGTTCGGAATTCGCCGAACGGGCGAACAGCCGATGGTCGAGTCGAACGTATGTTCGACTTGAACACGAAGCTCATCCCTACTGGGTAGATGAGAGGGTTTACAACCACATTAAGCATATCATCTTTTAAACTGTTTGCTTTATGTTTTACTTCTCTTTTTACATGTTTTAACCTTATAAAATTTTACATATGTGCATTTTTGTACTTTCCTCTATATGATATATTTCAGGGAGATGTGTTCTCAAAATAAACCTCTCATAAACATGGGCTTTTGATATATGATATACAATAAAAATGAATAAGCAAAGGTTACCAATACATAAAGGAGCTCTATAAGAAGAAATGTAATATATGAATACAAATAGTAACAAAAAGAATTTCAAGGTCAAAAGTTTTTGCAATGTGTGCACGAAAAAAGCCTTCAAACAATAGCTGAACATACAGAAGCTGTTATGAGCAACCTTGAAACATGAGTGGGAGTGAGCTGTTAAATTGATCGTAGATCTATGGGCAAAACTTTTTATTTTTATTTTGGATAGAGTAAGGGAGGGCTATAACCCCTGTCAGATTTTTTTTTTTTTGTTGCCATTTGTTTCATTGCAGAAATGTCCATAGCCAAACAGGAAGTGAGAGAAAATCCCTGCAAATTATGTTTTTTAGGCACCCCCAGGTCACCAGAACTAGGGCCCCTATTGGAAGAATTTCCCTCTATTACTTTTCTGGGGACAACCCAAAATTGATAATGGTAAACAGGACAAATAGAGAGGGTGAATCTCGGGTGAATCTCGGGGGCACAAAGAGCAGTAGAAACTGACAAGACTTCCATTCCCTATTGACGCTATAAAAAAACTAAAGACATTTTTTTTTAGATGTGGCGTTTACACGTTAAAAATAGTTTTTTTAATAGAACATAACTTAGAGCCCCCAAACATTATACATTTTTTTCTAATATCCTAGAGAACAAAATGGTGATCGTTGCAATACTTTCTGTCACTCTGTATTTGCGCAGCGGTCTAACAAACGCGCTTTTAAAAAAAAAATCAACTTTTTTTAATAAAAAAATAAGACAACAGTAAAGTTAGCCCTTTTTTTTTATATTGGGAAAGATAATGTTACGCCAAGTAAATTTATACCCAACATGTCACGCTTCAAAATTGCGCCCGCTTGTGGAATGGCGACAAGCTTTTACCCTTAAAAATCTCCATAGGCGACATTTAAAAAATTCTACCGGTTGCAAGTTTTGCATTACAGAGGAGGTCTAGGGATAGAATTATTGCTCTCGCTCTACTGATCATGGTGATACCTCACATGTGTGGTTTGATCACTGTTTTCATATGCAGGCACTACTCACGTATGCGCTCGCTTCTGTGCGTTCGTTTCTGCACGTGAGCTCAGCGGGACAGGAGAGCATTTAAAATTGTTTTTTTCTCTTATTTATTTTACCTTTTTCTTTTTCTTTTTACACCGTTTTTTAAAAAATGTGTCACTTTTATTCCTATTACAAGGAATATAAGCATCCCTTGTAATAGAAAAAAAGCATGACAGGACCTCTTAAATATGAGATCTGGGGTCAAAAAGACCTCAGATCTCATATATACACTAAAATGCAATTAAAAAAAAAATTGTAATTTAAAAAAATATATAAAAAAAAAATTGCCACTTTAAGAGCTATGGGCAGAAGTGATATTTTGATGTTGCTTCTGCCCTGCAGTGTCATGGAGACGAGTGGGGGCCAACTTCCCCTCACTCGTCTTCATGTCAGCCCAGGGGACAGACACGATCGCCGCTGCCAACGGCTCCAGTAAGCGGCAGAGGGTACCGGATCGTGGCGGGTGTGGGGCCCACTCCCACCACTGATAAAAGTGATCTTGCAGCGAATCTGCTGCATGGACCACTTTTATCTTGTAACTGACCGCCAGCCGAACATGGTAATACCGGGGTTATGGCAGCTAGCTGCTGCCATAACAACAATATCCGTCCACAAAGTAGGGACCTACATCAGCGTGTGGTGGCCGGCAAGTGGTTAAGCTGGGTGTACACTGATAGTTTTTGTTATTCGTCCATGATTTTCCCCACTGTGCCCTTGTATTCTGACAGCAGGACTCCTCCATTGTCAGAATACACTGAGCAGAGGCTGCAGCCGCTGTTTGAACAAAAATTTCCAGCATGGCTGTTTAACAGACAGTGATGATTTGGGGAGCCATGCCATTTGCTGGTCATGGTCCACTGTGTTTTATCAGCGCAGCCTTCTACCAGTAAATTCTAGAGCACTTAATACTTCCTCTGCTGAGCCGCATTCTGGAGATACTGATTTAATTTTCCAGCAGGACTCGGCACCTGCCCACACTGCCAAAAGTACCAATACCTTTAATTATCATGGTATCACTGAGCTTGATTGGCCAGCAAACTCACCGGACCTAAACCCCATAGAGAATCTGTGTGGTATTGACACAGGAAGAAGAGAGACACCGGACCCAACAATGCAGACAAGCTGAAGGCCGCTTTCAAATCAACCTGGGCTTCCATAACACCTCAGCAGTGCCACAGGCTTATCGCCTCCATGCCACGTCGCATTGATGCAGTAATTCATGCAAAAGGAGCCCTGGCCAAGGATTAGTCTAGTGCATACTATATTGTACATGGACATACTTTTCAGCAAGCCAAAATTTCTGTACTAAAAAACACAATTAATCCCATCTGTACTAGGTTCGCAGTTCTTCATGATGATTATTATTTGAACATTGACTATTCTAACAAAAGGTTCAAAATGTTAACTGCCCTCCTGCATTGTACGTTAATGAGGGATAGCTCACTGGGGACAAAGACACTGTTAGCCTGCCAAGAAATTCGTATGCCCTGTACACACGGTCGGACATTCCGAACACAAAATCCGTTGGATTTTTTTTAGGATGGATTTTGGCCAAAACTTGTGTTGCACACGCACGGTCAGACAAAGTAGTCGGAAAATCCGATCATTCGTAACGAGGTGACATTCGTTGCGTACAATGGGACTATGTAGAGGCTAGTAGCCAATAGCTTTGGTCTCGTAATTTATACTGAGCATGTGAGGCACTTTATTTGTCGGAATTCTCTACAAACGTTCGGAAAAAGTCTGATCGGATTTTGTTGTCGGAAAATTTTAGATCCAACTCTCAAACTTTTTCCGTCGGGATATCCGATGGAAAAAGCTCGATAGAGAGGGCATGGCCTGGCCGCTGACCGGAATGGCCGCATAGACACAGCGCTCCGCGAATCCACCAAGATACAACCAGCATCCAGCTCCATCAGCCTAACCTATCCATCCCACGGAGAGCCAGAGACCACCGCACATCACCGGGGACATGACTCGCCGCCCACGGATCGAGAAATTTAAATGAAGCCCGCCAGTGCACAGGCCCAAGATGGTGCCGACCGGGATGGAGTCCCTGCGCCTCAGGAGACACAATTGGCCTCAGCGGCCCCGGCGTCAACAGAGGACCCCCTCTCTGACATGGAGGAGTCTGGGGAACAGCAGCGCCCGCCCTGCCTATCACCGGCTGACAGAGGTAAGAGATCAGCCATGTCTCCGGCACACTCTCTCTCTAAGCCTCCCCCAGTGAAGTGGCAACATGGCGCTGACACCTGTAGTTCCACAGCAGCAGCAAGTGAATCCAACACCTCTCTGGCAGCATACAACACCTCTGACAGCCCTGCTTCTGAACATACCTTAAAAGCCATATTACTCTCTCTACAAGCAGACATGCAGAGGAAATTTAGATCCTCAATTAACTATTTGCTGGACAGAGTAGATGACATGGAAGATCGCATAGACCACATTGAGCAGCATCTCTCTGCAGCCACCAGCTCCCATAACACTATGATTGACATTCAGGACGAACACTCTGCAGCTATCCACTAACTGCGTCTTAAAGTCGCAGACCTCGAAGACCGCTCAAGGCGGAATAATATTAAAACCCGAGGGGTGCCAGAAGCTGTATCATCTCCTGAAATAATTCCATACCTGCATCAACTATTTCGCCAAATTATACCTACCTTGACACTGCAGGATCTCCTCATTGATAGAGCTCATAGGATCCACAAGCTCGACTCTATACCCAGAGATATCCTGGCTTGGATACACTTCTTTCACTCTAAAGAGCAGATTATGAGGGCCGTGAGATCCATATGCAACCTTCCTGAACCTTTCACTAAAATTCAGCTGTATAATGATATCTCGGCTGCCACTTCACAGGCGCGCAAAGCATTTTCACAAATTACTGCGATTCTCATAGAGCACAAAATCGCATACAAATGGGGATTCCCCACTAAACTCCTTGTAAGCTTCCAGCAACAACAATTCGCCTTCCTAACCCCTAAGGATGGGTTCAAACAGCTGCATAACTGGGGCGTCTCACCCAACATACCTCCGGTGCCACCTCTGAATACTAGGTCCTCCAGGATCCCCACTAAATGGGCTACAAAAGTTAAATCTTAACTCTCTGATGACAATGGAGTAACCTCTCCGGTTGCCCTCTTCATTAGCTGGTCTTCAGTTAACATGAGAGTGTAGATGAACGTCTCATTTACCTTGAACCCTCCATGCCAGACTGCCACTGTTCCACATTGTTTTTCATCACCTATTGTTCCTAAAGGAACTGTTCCATAGAGTGACTTATGCCTCTATTTCACCCGGTTAGCGATATAGAAGCCTCAGCACAGTTTCTTCGCCTTCTTGATTTCCTGTTATTTTCTTGTGACAACTGCTAGTTGCTGTTAAAGTTAACAATTTCTTATATGCATACCGTGTAACTAACCACTACTTGCCTCCACATAAGACAGAGTCAACCTCAGTACCATTTTGACAACTGTACTCAGTATATCATGTCCCTCACAATCACGTCCCTTAATGTTAAAGGACTAAATGGTTCTTTCAAGAGATCCCTCTTATGGAGGGAAGCAACTGCCTCCCGATCTGACATTTTATGCATCCAGGAGACCCATTTGTCCTCCCTGAACCCTCCACAATGTACCAATAAGCGGTACCCACATATCTTCCACTCCCGCACAAACAAAAAAGTTAGAGGTGTATTGATAGCAGTACGATCCACTGTAGCACTCACAGTTTCCAACGTAGAACAAGACCCCGAAGGAAGATTCCTAATACTAGCTGCACACTTTAATAATAAGCCCTTGGTAATTGTTAACATATACGCTCCTAACTATTGGAGTAATATCTTGGTCAGACCATGCTCCTATCTCAATGGTCCTCAATCTCTCCCCATCTACCACCCCAATTACGTTGTGGCATTTAAACGCCAACCTAATCAGCACCAAGGACATTAGGGAACAGGTCAAATACGCAATAGATGAGTACTTTACTTTAAACCAACATTCTGTCTCCAGCGACACTACTTATTGGAACGCCCATAAGGCGGTCATACGAGGGGTTCTACTAAGACTGGGGGGGGTCAGGAGAAGAAAAAGCGCTCTGCGACCCTTAACACCCTCCTAGACAAAATAAAGTCCCTAGAGAGAAGTAACATGCATTCACCCTCTGCATCCACCCACGCAGAACTAGGTAAACTACGGTCCGAACTGAGCACTTACCTTCAGAACAGACACAAGTTTTACTTACGAAAACTAAGGTTCACCTGGTACTCACAGGGAAATAAAACAGGGAAAACCCTAGTCCAACAATACAAACGTAAGACGGCTCAATCCACAATCTCATATTTGAAAGACCCTAAGGGCAACAGACTGACTAACCCCAAGGACATAGCCAATTGCTTTGGTTCATTTTATCAACAATTGTACAACTTAAAAGACTCCTTGACTGAGACACAGCCCACTGATGCGAATATCCAGACTTTTCTTTCCGGCATGGCCCCCCCCTCCTTATCCCCTTCACAATCAGCAGACTTAGCCTTACCTTTTTCACCCCAGGAAATTAGGAATGCCATTAAAGGTCTACCGTTACACAAGGCTCCGGGCCCAGACGGCTTTGGAAACGAATATTACAAAACATTTGCTGAACCACTAATCCCACATCTATGTAACTCCTTTAATAGAATGCTCGCCACCAGGGAGATCCCCACAGAATCCTTAGAAGCCACCATCTCCACCATCCACAAACCAGGGAAAGTGTCATACGACCCAGCAAACTACCATCCTATTTCGTTTCTTAACTCCTTGCCACCCGACTATCACAACACATGATCCACCTTATACACCCAGACCAAGTGGGGTTCATCCCCCGATTTCAGGCCTCAGATGGTACCCGCAGGTTTGTGTCCACTGAGCAGAATACAGTCGAACGCCTTCTCTGCTGATATTTTTAGATGCAGAGAAGGCGTTCGACAGAGTACATTGGGGATACCTAGAAGCGGTTCTGAAAAAATTTGGCTTAGAGGGCAACTTCTTGAACGCTATCCTGGGCCTATATTCCTCACCTACTGCGAGGATTCGTACCTCGGGCAACTCTTTTAAAATCACTAACGGCACTCGGCAGGGGTGCCCACTCTCACCCTTGATTTTTGCCTTAGGCCGCGTACACACGCGGGGACTGTTCGCCCAACTTTGTCCGTCAAACAGTTTCGGCAAACAGTCCGCTCAAAATTAGCATGGACGGACATGGCCACACACGACGGACGAACAGTTTGCTGAAACCGTGCGCGATGACGTGAACGGCACGTACGACGGGACGAAAGATACAACGTCCTATACACTGCATTATAACTTTCGGCGTGAAAATCCTTTCTGAGCATGCGCGCAACTTTGTTTGACGAACAAGCCTACACACGCGGGGACTGTCAGCGGACAGTTTTTCGGAATTTCCGAAAAACCTTGTTCAGCGGACTGTTCGCTGAAACTGTCCGCTGAAAGCCCACACACGAGCGGACTGTCCGCTGAAACTTGGTTTCAGCGGACAGTTTCAGCGAACAGTCCCCGCGTGTGTACGCGGCCTTAGTAATGGAACCCCTGGCACAGACGATTCACACACATCCCCATATTGAAGGTATCAAGGTAAAAGATGCATGCCACAAAATAGGTTTATACGCGGACGATGTAATCATAGCTCTCACTGACCCAGTAAAGTCTCTGCCTACCCTGACTAAAGTTCTAAATAATTTTAGTGAAGTATCCAAATTGAACCACTCGAAATCTGCCATGCTTGGCATTGAGATACCTCCAGCGCTTAAATTAGAAATCTCCAAAATCTCACCCTTCTCCTGGGCCCCCAGTACCTCTATGACATACTTGGGCATTCAACTGGTATCCCCCTCCTCAGCAATGCTTCGCAAAAAACTTGCCTCCCTGTATGTAAAATTGAACAACTTGACCTCGAATATGACCTCCATAAAAGCCTCATGGGCTGGTAGGATAGCTCTAACTAAAATGTTTCTCCTTCCACATGTTCTCTACTTTTTTTGGACCCTTCCGCTTCCAATTCTCACGGCAGACCTATCCAAAATCCAACGTATCCTAGACTCATTTATATGGGCAGGACGTAAGCCCCGTTTGAAATCCTCCGTCCTGTGTACACCCACCATCTCTGGAGGGATGGGGGCACCAGACGTAAAAAAATACTACAAGGCCGTCATATTGGATCAAGGAAAGCAACTCTGGACTCAGAAGCCAGACGCAAGGTGGCACTAAATAGAATCCGTGGCATTTTCCAATAGTCCACATTTAACTCTTGCAGCGATCTGGATGTCTCTTCCTATCACACGGTCAATCCTCCCCACAGTGCGTGCCTGTATAACACAATGGTCTGCAATAGGTCATGCCCAACGAGGTATTCATGGAGACACATTGAAAAGTTTACCTTTCTTGGTGCTACAATTACTATCCCCAGACCTCTGTATTCAACACTGGTTTGACGCTGGAATCAAAACCATTGGAGACCTTTACCTTTGGCCGGATCTAAAGAGCTACCAACAGTTGACCTCGGAATTCAGACTCTCGCATAAAGACTTTTACATATACCTCAGAATTAGACATATTCTCTCAAAAATTTTGACCTCTACAGAAACCACCTCCAAAGATCTTCTCAAACACTACAACCGCCCAGCTGGTACTACCAAAGGCATATCCTTCATTTATACCCTTTTCTCCAGACCTACTACATTTTCTAAACCAACGAACATAACATACTGGGAATTGAAGTTACAATACTCTTTCTCCTCAGAAGATTGGCATCGTGTTCTACGTACCCCATTAGCCATTTCCAAAAATGTCACACATTGGGAAACGCTCATGAAAATTTTCCATAAGTGGTACTTTACACCCGACAATATAGCAGCCATCTTTACCACCCATTCCCCAAAGTGTTGGAGAAATTGCGACTCAACAGGGGATATGTTCCACATTTGGTGGATCTGTCCTATTATCGCTACCTTTTGGAACCAAGTCTCTTCTTTTTTACAGTCCCTGACCAACTGTCCCCAGCAGCTGACTTCACGAATGGCTCTCTTTGGTCTGGACTCCCAACACTGGCCCACCACCAGTTTACCTCTGGTACATCATGTACTAATTTCAGCATGCCTACTTATAGCCCATGCGTGGAAAAAAAAACCTCCCCCCAACCCTTAGTGAGCTCTTTTATACCCTTAACGAACATTGTCGCATGGAATTTCTTTTTTTTAAAGTAAACTTGACAGAACCCAGATTCAACAAACACTGGTCTTCCTGGTTAACACATCCAAGTTGTATAAAACTTACATGACCGTTTTAGACACCTTACCCAGACCAGACGGAGCCAGTAGTGAAAGTCACCTTGTTTATTGTTTCCTCTCTTGCCTGTTATATATAAGTTAGCTGTATTTCACTAGAATCTCCTGGAAAATTAACACTGTAACCTTTGTCGCATTATGGGGCTAAGCTCTGTCCACTTTCAGATTTGATGGAGAGCATGGAGAGCATGGCGCAGTCCCGCCCCACCCACTACCACCTCACTGGCTGTGATTGACAACAGCAGTAGCCAATGGCTCACCCTGATGTATCTCAGCCAATCAAAAGGCAGAGACCCAGGAGGGCCTCAGGTTTCATGCACATTGCTGGATCGGTCTTAGGTAAGTGTTAGGGGGACCTGAGGGGGGAGCTACACACTGAAGGTTTTTTACCTTCATACATAGAATGCATGAAGGTAAAAAACTTCAGCCTTTACAACCACATTAATGTATTTATATTTATATGGGTAGTACCCAGACCTGAGGGCTTTTAAACCTTTTAATAGTAACATTTAAATGTTAGATTTGATCCTTTTCTATTTGTTTTCAAACATTTTTGTGTTGTGTTCTTAGATCTACTTTCCTATCTTTAATTTATTAGTTTGTTAGTGTGTTTTACCATCTGTTTTTGTATTTTTCCTTAGGGGGAGCATAGTTGTTACATTTTGCATGTGTTTACTACAACTACATGGTAAACTAAAGCAAACAATAATTTGAAAAGCAAATATATAAAAAGCACCATTAAAAAGTAATGCACAGAATTCTTCTTTTTTAAGATCGGGCATGACAGACCAAAAACATTTAAGTTTCACGCACATACTGATAAAAACTATGGCATGCACTACTTTTTTCAGTGCAACCCAAATGTACCAAAGGCACACAAATGCGCATAAAGGCAATGCACTGTAAGGCAAACCAAGACAAAAATACCTTATATGCAAGGCATGTAAAATGTACGCCTCATACCACATTACAAAAAATGCAATGCACCACAAGGCAATGCACATGCAGTTTTGAATGAGTCCTTAAAGTGGAAGTAAACCCATGGATCTAAACAGTTTAAAAAAAAGGCATGCCGGGAATGCTAACTGCACATTGGCTGTGCTCTCAGCCAAACTATCAAACCATCCAATAGCTGGTGTCATAACGAATCACATGTGCAGCACCATAGCAGTCAAAGATTAAAGAGAGGCAAAGATGGCAGCTTCCTTGGTTGAAAACAATAGGGGAGTTTACTTCCACTTTAAAGTGTATTTCCACTTTTGCAGTCAAATTTGAGAAAAGCTTTTTTTTAATGACTTTTTTTTATTCATTCAGTTAAATTTTTTTATTCATTCAATTCAAGTTTTTTTTTAATTATTCTTATCTTTTGGGCTCTTTCTCATGGGTGGCAGTGCTTACAACCCTTTGAAAAGCAATCTGTGGTGGATCACTTTTAAGAGGGCATTATAGCAGCATCTGGCATGCATTCAGGAGGTGATATTGTGATTTCATGAGTGTTTTTTTTTTTTTCAAATATCAAGGGGGATTTTGTATTAAAATACCGCACCACAGCTGCAAGCCAGGATGGTGGATGATGCATTGCAAGTAAGTGGAAGAATAAAAAAGGTTCAACATGCAATGGGGTTGATTTACTAAAGGTAAATATGCCGTTCACTTTGCAAGGGAATTTTCCCTTTGCTTAGTGAACCAGGTGAAACTTTGCAGTCTTCCATTTTTCAGTCATATGCAAACAGAAATATGTACATTATTGGGCATGTATTGCTAAGTAAATTGTCTCCACATTTACTAAGCTAAGGTAAAATCCCCTTTCAAAGTGAACAGCCAATTTGCCAAAGATGTCCTGAGAGCTCCTATTCAGTGCTGTCAGGTCAAAGGAAGGAGGAATTTAGCCCCCCCACCCCCACCTCACTGCTTAAAGGGGTTGTAAAGGTAAATGTTTTTTCACCTTAATGCATTCTATGCATTAAGGTAAAAAAACATCTGACAGCGCCGGCGCCCCCAGCCCCCCAGTTTTACTTACCTGACCCCTCAAAAGTACCGCGCTCGCCCCTGACGTCCTCTTCGCGACTCAGCCTGACCGCTGATTGGCTGGAGTGGATGGATTGAAAGCAGCACAGCCATTGGCTCGCGCTGCTGTCAATCACATCCAATGACGTGGCGCGCCGGGGGCGGGGCCGTGTGATACAGCGAGCGGCTATAGCTGCTGGCTGTATCATGGGAGCGAGCCCGCAGGTGCTTCTCACCATGCGAGGGAGCTTGCATGAACGTGAGAAGTACCTGCGGGAGGAAGCAGAGACAGCCGCCGAGGGACCCTAGAAGAGCAGGTTCAGGGCCACTCTGTGCAAAACGAGCTGCACAGTGAAGGTAAGTATAACATGTTTGTTATTTTAAAACATTTTAAAAAAAATACCTTTACAATCCCTTTAAGCTCCTGTTTAAGCACTGTCAGATCTCTTGCCAATGGCTACTTAGTCAACATAAGAAAATAATAAATGCAATAATGTAATGCTGTACCTGTAAACCATAATAATACATTTCCAACTCATACAATAAAACATGTGCAATCATCACAATGCATAAACAATCATGACACATGTCCATTTATTTAACCAAAATTTGACAAAGTAACATTCACATTCTTTTGTGTGAATCCCCTTATGTATTCCCTCACCAGAACAAGTGTCACACTAAAAGGACCCCCACGCTATAATAGGTCTAATGCACTTAATTTAAGACCAGGTAGCCTTTGCAATGATGGTACAGTATATAATATACCAGGAACAACAGGGGTAGCAGTATTCGAGTTCTGCCCAACTTGTCTCTGTTTTTACATTTGAAATGTGAGTACATTTCCTTTATGTTAATAAAGTGTCCAACTGGTTTTACACTATGGAGCTTATGTGTTTATTTTATGTCTGACAGTGGTGGTACCCTCAACACAATTCAAAATGCACAGCGTGGAACCTTTTTTTTATATAGATATAAAATGCTTCATTTAAGATGGTAACAGAAGGATTGATAACTGTTTGGTATTTATACCATTGCCAGGCAACCAACATATCTATAAAATTGTCCAGATTGACAATCTGTGTATGCAATTTCCTCAATTTTTTAGTAACCGAACAGGTCTCCTATACAGGATAGGCATGTGAATGGTACTGTAAATTGATTGATAATACAAAAATTATGCCTTACATTCCAACTGTTCTCATTGTCTTTCTTTTATCAAGGAATAGGGGAATAGCTTTGTGATGATGGGGCAGAGAGGATAGAAGAAAGGGAAGCAGCATGGTGGTCCCGTAAGAGAGAAGTTAAGAAAAAAACAGAAGAATAGAAAAGGGAGGAGGAGAAAAAACTTAAAAAGGAGGTGGATAGAGGTTTCTGCCTCCCCAGTGCAACATATTCTTCCAGGGCGATCTTGGTCAACAGGTGGGTATGGTTTTCTGAGTTTGAATTGTGGTATTCTGGTATAAAATCCAAGGTGTCCACATATAGAAGTTTTTTCTCATCCTGGTTTCTCCAGGAGAGGTTCTCCATTTGCTGGGTTTCATTAATTCTGGCATACCACTGCATTTTAGTGAAGGGTTCCGTTTTTGTTTTGTTTTTTCTTTTGTTCGCAAGAAAAACACCTGTCACGGACACTATAGTGTTTTTAACTATGGTAAAGAAATCATATAATTGGGAACAGTCCCAGAATATATGAATGAGCATGCTGACTGCCTCTTGGCAGGGCCAGCACAATTGGAAAACCTGGGAGCTTATCTGATGTAGTTTCTTAGGGGTCCTATACCAATGTGTCAAAATGTTAAACCCATTTTTTGTGATTGTTGGCCACAAATGCTTTGCGTGATTTGTGTGAAAATAATGTGATCTTTTTGGGCCTTTGTCAATGTAGTCTTCCTCCCATTTGTTTAAGAAAGGAATGTTTTGCTGGTGGTCTTCAGTGTTGGAGAATGATTTAAATAAGAATACAGAATGCTGGATTGGGGCTTGATCTGTGCATAAGGTTTCAAATTGTTTTTTAATGGGGACACTTTTTAGTGGATCTGGTAAAGGTCTAAGATAGGTGGAAATGTCTCATGAAAAATACAAGAGAAGTGGACCACCATAAAAATGTTCTTCTGTATCAGTGTTGCAAATTGAGAGTCTGCGGTTCTCTGAGAGAAGTGTGGGGATCCCAGGACTGGGGTCACAGGAGGTAGCATGGGAGACAAAGTCCTGGTTTGAAAAAAAAAATTAGGCTGGGTTCACACTAGCTGCGGCTCACAGCAGGGGGTCCGGTACTTCCCTGTTCTCTGTTCTCTGTTTCATATGCGAATTAGGTCCGAATTTTTGGCTGAGTTTCACACCTGAAACGGACCATAAGACACACAGGACCCTATTCCAGTGTGGACCGCGGCTGCCCGGTGGTGTGTGAACCGGCTCCATCGAGAGACCCACATTCAATTTGCATCAATGTGAACCAAGCCTTCGATTTTTTTTAACTGTAGGGCCAATTAAAAGGTGATTTACGACAAAGTATGTCCAGTTGTCTTTCTCTAAGCATGAAAGGCCTAACAATGGGGTCAAAATGAAGGATTGTTCAAGGCTTATCCAAAACTTTTTGTCTTTTTGAGTACAGCAATCTAAGAGTCTGGTGAGATGAATAGCTTCATGATATTTTACAGGAATCCAATTCCGCTGCTGGATTTTGGAAGTTCCAAGGTAAATTTTCTAAGCCTTCCCCCCCCCCCATATATATATTGTAAGTGTAGCACTAACCCCCGAAGGAGCTACTGATTATTTTTGGGCTTACAGTTACCTTTTGTTCTCCTTGTGACACGTCTAGGGGATGTCCCGTGGTAGATAGCCCAGTAACTTGAGAATGAAAATAGATCCAGTTGAATGGATTTTTATTTGCAAACGTCAACCATTGAACAGTCTTTTTAACTTGGGATCAGAGGGTGGGAAAGGAAAGTTCAAGTACTCTCAATGTCAAAGTCTATAAACATTAAGGAACTTGCTTACTTTGACTGCATCCAGAGATTATCCATTCGCAGCTGGATGAGCATTCAGGTTGGACAGTCCCTCTCTCACAAGGCCTAGCAGCCAACAAGGTGCTTACTCAAGAACAAAGTATTTATCACTGTAGTTGTTGCAGAACAAGTAGAGAAACTAAGCTGTAGAACACTTGTAGGATACCTGGATCTTTCAGCCTACTTGGCGATATCCCCCAAGACTGGATTCTCTCAGTTACTTCAGCCCTTACAGGCTCTTGTTAAGAAAAACCAACCTCATGTGTGACATTCTTCTAAAGAGTCCTCCCCTGGAATGCTCGAAGTACACTGGGTTTCTCTCGGACCGGAAACAGCAGCCATCCACCTCAGAATCCTTCCTTAGTTCCTCTGCTTTGGGCTAGCCATCCCGAGGCATCAAAATCGGTGGAAAACCCCAGACCATAGCCTTCCCGGGAGCTGGTCAGGAGGACCAGGACCATACACTCAGCACAGCATACTGGACCGGAACCCAGAATCAAATGACATCCGTGTCTTAAATACCCTCTCCCAGAGGGCACATCGGGAGGGCCACTCCCACTGACCTGACTCCGAGAGGGAATAATTTAAGCGCCTAACCAGACCATAGTTCCATGCCTGCCACCAGAGACAGTGCCCCCTGTGGCCAGGCTGAACATCTCACAGTCTAGTCAGACTGACACCGAAGCCAAATTTAGTCAAATAGGCCCAAACCAAACTGTGGTTTGGGTAAAGCTTTAATTTTGAAAACATAGCGTGTGCTCTTCAGGAACCCGCCGCTACATAAGAATTGGGTTTGAAGGTCTTTTAGAAATACAGCAGGGGGCTGTATTGGAAGGGCTTGCAGGTATATAATAAATGTGGAAGAACTATTATATTTATTACATTATTACAGCTGAACCAACTAAATGATTTTTTATACCAGTGTCTAAAGTCTGTTTTAATTGTTTTCGCTAAAGGACTAAAATAGCGTTCAAAAACATTTTGTAGATTTATAGAAATGTTAATTCCTAAATTCTGATGTGTGACATGGGAACACTTAGAAGGGGCATTTCTTTTACATAGAAACATAGAAAAGTAATGGCAGAAAAAGACAGAGTAGCCTGTCGAGTCTGACCTTTTTTTTTTCTATGTCTATGATCTATGTTTGTCCCAGACATGTTTCAAGCCATTTACCATTAACTGTCTCACTACCTCTGCTGGTAGTGTATTCAAAGCATCAACTATCCTTTCAGTAAAGTAATACTTTATAAGATTAGTTTTGAACTTTCCTCCAGTTAGTTTGAGGTCATATCCCTGTGTTCTTGATTTTGGTATCACATTGAAAAAAACTGCCTCCTGAACCTTATTCACCTCCTTGATGTATTTAAAGGTTTAATGTCTCCCCTTTCCCTTTTTTCCTCCAGACTGTACATATTAAGTTCCTGAAGTCGCTCTCGATATGTTGAACAAAAAACTGCCTCCTAAACCTTATTCACCCCCTTGATGTATTTAACCTCCTTAGTGGTATTCCCGAGTCTGGCTTGGGGTGGAATTTCAGAACCAAAAGCAGTAACCCCGAGCCAGACTCAGGATCGCGTCACAGGATCCAGGAAGAGCTTACTTGCCTTGTTTCCTGGATCCTGCAATGTCTTCCTGCAGTGTGAGCGGCTCGTCCTCCGCTCAATTCATCACAGAGCCGTCCTCCGTTCCCCGTGAGCGTTGCGACATAGGGGTGGGAGAACGCCACCAAATTCAAAAAGTGAAACACACACACTATACATACAGTATACTGTAATCTTACAGATTACATTGCTGTATGAAATTATTTCACATCCTGTTTGTCCCGTGCCCTGCATGCAGTTTTATACTATAAAAACTGTTATTTCTGCCTGGAAACTGGAGATTGTCCATAGCAACCAAAACCGTCCCTTTACATGAAAAGTGGTTTTAGACCAGCTAGAAAACAGCGATAATAAATTGGAATCACTCACAGAATTGAGTGATAGTGGTTTGCGAGAAATCCGTCATCAAAAACTGAAAAGTAATGACAGTGACAATTCTGCCACTGAGCAAATTTCTGTGTTTTTCATTGGCTTACATTATTGAATAATTTTTATTATTATTATATTATTATTTGGTATACCGTATATACTCGAGTATAGGTCGATCCGAATATAAGCCGAGGCCCCCAATTTACCACAAAAAAAATGGGAAAACTTATTGACTTGTGTATAAGCCGAGGGTGAGACATTCCTGTCCATCCCTGTGTGTCCGTCCATCCCTGTGTGTCCGTCCATCCCTGTGTGTCCAGCCACCCTGTGTGTCCAGCCTACCTGTGTCCTGAGCCTGTGTCCTTCTGCACATATGGCGGCCATGCCAGGATCGCCGCACCTCTTCTCGTCTGTGACAGACGGCGGCCATTCCACTGTTCAAAAGCCGCGCCTCCGTCTGTGATAGGCGGAACACTCAATTTCCCAGCAGTCTGTGTTCCGCCTATCACGGACATCCTCTCATCCTTGTCCGTAGTATGAGGATGAGCGGATGTCCGTGATAGGCGGACCACTGACTGCTGGGAAATTGAGTGTTCCGCCTATCACAGACAGGGATGCGCGGCTTTTGAATAGTGGAATGGCCGCCGTCTGTCTGCACGACACACTGATCGTGTAGACAGATGGCGGTGACTCGAGTATAAGCCGAGGGGGGCACTTTCAGCCTAAAAAAAGGGGCTGAAAATCTCGGCTTATACTCGAGTATATACGGTAATAATAATTATTTATAGTTATTTATTATATTATAATTTATGATTTTGTTTTTCAAACTTTATCATACCCAGGATGTGTACTAGACTCTGGTTTGGACAGATTTAAGTGCGTTATTCCTAAGAATTATAGGCCTACAACATAAAACACCAAATTCCCATGCAAAATAATGGTACCGCTTTCAGCGCCAAAAATCTGAAATAATCATACTGACAGGGAGGTTAAAGGTTTCATATCTCCCATTTCCCTTTTTTCCTCCAGACTGTACATATTAAGTTCCTGAAGTCGCTCTCAATGTGTTTATTCCTCCAAACCTTTCACCATTTTTGTTACCCGTCTCTGAATTGGTTCTGTTTTATTAATATCTTTGTGTAAGTGAGGTCTCCAGAACTGGACACAGTATTCTAAATGGAGTCTCGTTAAGGATAAATATATGGAGGAATCAGGACCTCCTTCCTCCTATTGGTGATCCCTCTACTGATGCATCCTAGAATTCTATTCCCTTTTTCCACTGCCTTGTCACACTGTTTGCTCATTTTGCTCATCTGCCTCTGTTTCCAGAAATTCAAAAAATGAGCCATCATTGCTAGCACCAATATGATTACCCATCTTGTTATTGTTAGTGCAATTTATTTCTGAGAAGACTGAACAGAAGTAATTGCTTAAATGGTTTGCTACATCCAGGTCTCCCTCAACATATGTGTTGTGCCATGTTTTTATTTTAGTCACCCCATTGTATTTTTTCCTTCTATCACTAATGTAACTAAAAAGGTTTTATCTCCTTCCGTAATAGATTTAGCAATTTCCACCTCTTTTTGTGCTTTGGTAGCACTGATAACGTGTTTGGCCTCCTTCGTCTATTTTTATACTCTTCTGTGTCAGCTACAACTCCTCTTTCCTTGAGGCTCCATTCACACTATGACATTCTGGATCGTGGGTGGAATCGCTGCAATTCTGTCTGAGATCCCAAATTGCCACAAATAGTGGGGCGCCCTTGCGATCCCCATTCTTTTCAATGGCACCCACCCAAATCGCTATTGTCGCCCACAAATCATGGTAAAATCGCACAAATAGAATCGCGAGACACCCATAGTGTGAGTGGAGCCTGAAACTTATATACGCTAATTTTGTTTCCTTTGCTATCATACTTACCTCTTTAGTGAACCATATTGTTTTTTTCTTCTGCTTATTCTTACTAACTTCCCTGACCCTGACGTATAATCGAGTTTCCTCCAGGATGGTAGACTGTAATAGATTACTTGCTTCTGTCATTTTACTCCAACCTTTCAATTAATTTTTTAGAAATTTCTCCATTTCAGCAAAATGTGTCCTTTTGAAATCTAAAACCTTTGTTTTGTATATGATTTTTCAGTTCTTGTTTTATCAGTTCTTGTAAACTATCTGTGATAGCTATACTCATTGCTTCCAGGATTGAAAAGTTTATTTTAAAGTTTGAGAGACTACCATATAATTCTAGTTCTGAAAGCACCAATGGAAATGATCAGTGAGATAACAAAAAATAATATATCAACATATGACTTTATGTGGTCCCTGTTTTATATTTAGTTCCATGATATATGTGTGGAAACTGACAGTGTAAGGTAAGTATGAAAAAAGGGGATACAACAGGCACCCCTAATTGGACCTATTGCAAATGGAAAAGGGTTCATAAACAGTTTTGCTCATTTTCACTGAGGTATTGGGGTTAGAATAGAATAACTGATAAATTTCTGCATGTATTTTCAGCAAGCATCTTTTGGTGAGTTATTGAGGCCATGAATTGCATTGTACGTTCTGTAGGCAGTCCTCAGCATGAACTAAAAATAATATTGACACTAGAGGCCAATCAGGTATGGCTGCAGTGCACATGTGCTGACAAGTAACATAATGACAGAATAAAGGGCCAGAGTGAACAGAGGAATTAACTCATTGGTCTGCTGCTGCTCTTTACTGTACATTCACGGGCTTTACATGCTGGGGGGGGGAGAGGCGGTAGGAGACCTTGCTGTTTTGAGAACTGCAGTAAAGAAAATGTAGGTCTCCAACTAGTATGGCTATGCTTTGTAAATCTCACCTTTGCCTGGAGGTCCACCTTCAGTGACTTCAGGTATGCCCTTGAGTAACAGAATGAGGAGTTAATGGACTGGCACCATGGGGATTATGAAGAAAGAAAGAAAACAAGTATACGCCTTCTTTTAAATATAACAAAAAACTGTGCTACTAACTAATCAAAATTTCAAAATGACATGAAAAAACATTACACAAATTTCAAATGCGTAGTTTGAAATGGAATTCAGGGACATATAATTTGGTGAAAGGGCAATCAAGCTTACTTAACAGTGCAATTCGGAGCTGTTAGAGAAGCTTTTATAATGCAAAAATAACATCTGAAAAAGGAAAACCCCCCAGAAATTCTCTAAATTATTACCTGATGTTTTTGTAACTGCATTGCTTACAAAAATGTTTATGTAATAAAATTCTACATATTGCAATTTCTCCTTGGATGGACAATGTGGAGTGCTTAAATCTGCAGTTTGCTGTGTCCATGGTGCTGAAATGATTTTTCAGAAAAATATGACTAGCTGGAACGTTAAAATTACAAATAGATATATTGAAAAAGAATGCCAGATAGATAGATAGATAGATAGATAGATAGATAGATAGATAGATAGATAGATAGATAGATAGATAGATAGATAGATAGATAAATAGATAGATAGATAGCAAAAAATTTAGGTGTTTAAAGATGATTGCATAATACATGTCAAAGGTAAACTAAATAATGACCTGTCCTTTTAAGAATAAGTAAAAAGCATTGTTCTTCTAAATGTAGCTTTGTGTCATTAGGTACACTTAATACTCTAATGCTATACTTTGTCTTAATGCCCTGTCTTTCTAAGAGGTGGGATTGTTCAAATCAATCATGAAAATGCCAGCAGCTTTATGCTTGACTTTCCTTTTTCCATTATATGAATATCATTGTACCTATTGATTAGCATTGTAGCTCCTGTTCAAATAATGAATGATGTACAGTATCTCACAGAAGTGAGTACACCCCTCATATTTTTGTAAATATTTTATTATATCTTTTCATGTAACAACACTGAAGAAATTACACTTTGCTACAATATAAAATTAGTGAGTGTAGAGTCTGTAAAACAGTGTCAATTTGCTGACCCCTCAAAATAACTCAACCCACAGCCATTAATGTTTAAACCGCTGGGAACAAAAGTGAGTACACCCCTAAGTTAAAATGTCCAAATTGGACCCAATTGACCATTTTTGTGTTACAAGGTCTCAGGTGTGAATGGGAAGCAGGTTTGTTAAATTTTGTCTTATCGTTCTCACTCTTTCATACTGGTCACTGGAAGTTCAGAATGGCACCTCATGGTAAAGAACTCTCTGAGGATCTGAAATAAAGAATTGTTGCTCTATATAAAGATGGTCTAGGCTATAAGACAATTGCCAAGTCCCTAAAACTGAGCTGCAGCATGGTGGTCAAGACCATACAGCAGTTTAACCAGATGATGAATGCACGTGCTCAGCATCATATTCAGAGGTTGTCTTTGGGAATGGATGTATGAGTGCTGCCAGCATGGCTGTAGAGGTTGAAGGGGTGGGAGGTCAGCCTGTCAGTGCTCAGACCATACACAGCACATTGCATCAAATTGGTCTGCATGGCTGTTGCCCCAGAAGGAAGGCTCTTCTACAGACGATGCACAAGAAAGCCCACAAACAGTTTGCTGAAGACAAGCAGACTAAGGACATGAATTACTGGAACTATGATCTGTGGTCTGATGAGACCAAGATAAACTTATTTGGTTCAGATGGTGTCAAGCGTCTGTGGTGGCAACCAGGTGAGGAGTACAAAGACAAGTGTGTCTTGCCTACAGTCAAGCATGGTGGTGGGAGTGTCATGATCTGGTGCTGCATGAGTGCTGCTTGCACTGGGGAGCTACAGTTCATTGAGGGAACCGTGAGCATGATTCCCTCCCTTCAGAGACTGGGCAGGGCAGTATTCCAACATTATAACGACCCCAAACACACCTCTATAATGACCACTACCTTGCTAAAGAATCTGAGGGTAAAAGTGATGCACCGGTCAAGCATGTCTCCAGACCTAAACCCTATTGAGCATCTGTGGGGCATCCTCAAATGAAATGAAAATATTTACAAAAATGTGAGAGGTGTACTCACTTTTGTGAGATACTGTATTTTAGTTGTGTTCATTCTCCTTTGCCCTGCTGGTGTTCACATTCAGGGATGAGCCGAAAACACCCCCCCATTCGGTTCGCACCAGAACATGCGAACAGGCAAAATATTTGTTCGAACACGAGAACACTGTTAAAGTCTACTGGGAGATGAACATGAATAATCAAAAGTGCTCATTTTAAAGGCTTATATGCATGATATTGTCATTAAAAGTGTTTGGGGCCCTGGGTCCTGCCCCAGGGGACATGTATCAATGCAAAAAACAAAGTTTTGAAAATGGCAGTTTTTTGGGAGCAGTGATTTTAATAATGCTTAAAGTGAAACAATAAAAGTGTAATATTCCTTTAAATTTTGTACCTGGGGGGTGTCTATAGTATGCCTGTAAAGGGGCACATGTTTCCCGTGTTTAGAACAGTCTGACTAGTCTTAAGGAAAAAAAGTAATTTAAAACTACTCGCGGCTACAATGAATTGTCGGTCCGCAATATACATAAAGTTCATTCATAAAAACGGCTTGGGTATTTCCCCACGGGGGAACTCCCGAACCAAAATTTGAAAAAAAAATGGACGGGGGTCCGTCTAAATTCTATACCAGGCCCTTCAGGTCTGGTATGGATATTAAGGGGAACCCTGCACCAAAATTTTAGCCGGCAGGCTGCAGGAAAAGAAGGGGGGTGAGAGAGTGCCGGTGGCCGGTGGTTGTGGGGGTCTGCGGGCGGGGGGCTTATCAGAATCTGGAAGCCCCCTTTAACAAAAGTACCCCTACCATTTCACAAATAAAGTGACAAAAAGGTTAAAAAAGACAAGAGCGTTTTTGACAAGTCCTTTATTAAATTCTTCTTCTTTCATATTCTTTCTTCTGATCTTCCTTCGCGTTCTTCTTGTTTGTCCAACTTCTTCTTCTCCATCTTCCTCTTCATCTTTTTCTTCATCTCCTTCTTCCTCCGCTCTTCTCGTACCTCATCTTGCTCCGGTTTCTTCTCCACACCGTCCACACTATCCGCCTCTGTGGGAGTCTTCAGCCACATGACACTTCTATTCTTCTGACACTTCTTAAATAATGGTCACCCGGTGATCCCGCCCTCCTTTGATGCATGGAGACCTCCCTATGGCTTTCCCTGTGATGTCAGAGGGGGGCGGTGTCACCCGTTTACATAAACAGGTGACCCCTCCCCCTCTGACATCACGGGGAAAGGCTTTCTTTCTTCTTCATCACACTTTTCAGATATTTATTTGTAAAAAAACAATTTAAAAAACATTTATCATTTTCCTTTCAATTCACAATTATGTGCCACTTTGTGTTGGTCTACCACAAAAAAATCCTAATAAAATATATTTACGTTTTTGGTTGTAACATGACAAAATGTGGAAAATTTCAAGGGGTATGAATAATTTTTCAAGGCACTGTACATATAGGCATAGCTAGTAAGATATAAAACTCCCATTTGCAGAATGTAACTAATCTGAATTTGGGTAAAGTTTCTGCCAGTGAAGCATGACATACAAAACATACAAGCCCCTCAACCCTCTTTTCACTTTTTTTAAACATATTTCATTGGATTTGTCAACATACAAAGTATCAAGAGCATCGGTTACATAGAACCCTTGGGGACATTCCAGAGGGGTATTAAAAATAATAAACCAATAGCTATATAGTTAGGAGAGTGGTGGGGGGAGGGTAGGGTAGGGTGGGGAGGAGGGGTGGGAACCATAGTTGGGGTTTTATGCGAAAAGAGCAAGCAGAAAGCACAGGAGGTGACAAGTACACATTCTAAGTAGAAGAAGGTAACATCTAGATGGAGTATGAGTATGATATAGTAGCAAGTTAGACATTAGGTAGATCATGTGTCCTAAAAAAGCAGTGACAGTCAGTATTTTAAAGAAAGGGAAGTAGTGCATGTAGTCAATCTTTTGGGGAAGGAGAAGGGGGGTAGGTCTCACCCATTGTCAGGTGGGAAAAGACTTATGAGAGAGATATCCACAGGTTGTAGAGCCTTGATAATGTTAGAGTTCCATTTATTGTGAAAGTAAAAAAGATTGCAGAAGAGTAGCATGTCCAATCTTTCTTTGCGTAGAAGGCTAGTAAGTTTCATTTTCACCTCTGAGATGGTGGGGGGGGGGGGGGGGGGGTGGTGGAGGCCCATTGTCTAAGGATGGCTCTCCTAGCAGTCATGATTCAGGTGGAAAGCCAGGCCTTGCTGCGACATATGATCAGCACTTGTGATTTTGTAAATCTTGGGGTAAGATTTTCCAAGAAGCCAAAGAGCAGGAGTAGGGGATCTTTACATGGGTGGTACCCCATGATTGTTTTCAAAGTTCATCCCAGAAGCAAGAGATATAAGGGCACCGCCATAGTCTGTGGAACAGAGTTGGTCTATGCAGTTGGCACCATGGACATTTTCACTGGGTTGTAGAGGTTGTGGACACAGAATGGTAAATATGCACGATGCATGATTTTGAGTTGCTGTTCCTGCCAAAACTCATTGGTATTGAAGGCACAAGTGGTGTTGTAGCCTGCTAGTTTATGGTCTCTTGTCCCTAAGTGGGGAAGGTCTTTGTTCCATGGGGGAGTTAAGTCCTGGTGGTGAGGCTAGCTAAGTTGAAGAGACAAGGGCATCCGTAATCTTGTGTCAGTTGTGGCTCAAAGGGGTGTTCAATAGGGAGGTGCAGAAATGCGTATCCCTGTCAGGACAAAGGCTGGCTACAAAGTTGACTGCTTGCTGTGCATAAATGAAGTGGTTAGCAGGTAGGTTGTTCTGGGATTGTAACATAGGAAAGGGTAGGCCCATGTGGAAAAGGCCGCAAACTGTGGTGATTGTGTGAAGAGAGGGTGACCAGTTATTGGTAGGTGTCAGGATATAAAGGGGAGAGTCCCATTTTTTTCTGACCTCCCTTCATGTTATTATGGTGTCACGTAATAGTAAGTTATGTTTTAAAGATGGAGGGAGGGAGTTTTGCAGTGTAGTAGGGCGGGCAATCCACATGGGTTTACTAGGACTCCAAGTCATAGTTAGAGTATCTAGAGGACCCTAGCAACCAGTTCAGACCCACTCTGAGGAGGCATGACAAGTTATAGTTTTGAATATTTGGTAAATTTGCACTCCGCTCGTGTTTGGGGAGAAATAACATTTGGAGGGACATACGACAAAGGCATCTACACCATAAGAGAAATGCTGCGAGAGCCCTATGGAGCATCTGGATATATGTATGCTGCAGTAGGAGTGAGATAGGTTGGAGGTGGTATAGGGATTTGGGGAAACTGACCATCTTGAATAGATGACATCTACCAAACAGGGAAAGCGGGAGGTCTGCCCAATTTTCTAATTCCCTAAGTTGACCCAAAGTCCTGAGCAGGCTATGCTATAGCAGAACTATGTGAAAATATCTTGTATATGGGGCATGTCTGACTTGGAGTCCAAAGTAAATGTTAAGATGTCATTCACGAAAAGGGCTGTACAGACTGCCTGTTTCCCAACCATGACTTTGTAGAGATTGGAATGGAATAGCAGGAAGAGTGACAGGTTAAAAAGGAGAGGAGACAAGGGGCAGCCTTGTCTAGTTCCTTTATGAAGGGAAATGCTGTTAGAGATATGACCAGCAACTACTACATTTGCAGAGGGGGCAGAATACATAGCAGATACCGGAGCCACTGTAGCTTATGCCTTCCTCATGAGGTGCTAGGACCGGAAGTTCATTTCACTTTTTATGTAAACCATATTTGCTTACTGATTTTATATGGCAAACATATGGACTGCCTTGAAGCTATGGGCCCAGGATTGCCGCTATTACTCATATGACCACCCAGACAGGCACTGGTGCAAACAATACTTGCTTTCAATTGTATTTCTTTTTTTACTCAAATTATATTACTAAAATAATATGAGGGAGATACTGCATTTTATTTAAGGCAACCAGGAAGAGAATCTGGAGAGGAGAGTTTCCAATTTAACAGTTTTGATTGAAATAAACCACTTAAAATTAAACTCCAGTTTTGTTATATAAAAAAAATCCTCTCCAGGTAAACATTGTACACATTGTGATAAATTTTTGCAATTCTTATTGCAGGTAATTACCAGCTTTCATTCTGTAGAAATTGAAAAAAGTTATTATAGCTCACTGGCTATATCCATCAAATAAAGGTATTTCTTCCTTTATTATAACACAAAGTTAAATCTTGTATTGTAGTTTGAAACATTGCAACCATGACATTTCTTCCTTCTTGTTCCACTGAGGATAGACTTCCTAGGGCAGTAGAAACTGCTGAAAATACTAGGATGCAATATGCAGGCATACCCCACTTTTAAGTACACAATGGGGTTTATTTACTAAAGTTGGAAAGTGCAAAATCAGGCTCACTTCTGCATAGAAACCAATAAGCTTCTAACCTCGGCTTGTTCAATTAAGCTTTAGTAATACAACCTGGAAGTGCATTGGTTTCTATGCAGAAGTAAGTCTGATTTTGCACTTTCCAACTTTAGTAAATAAACCTCATTGTATACTTAAAAGTGTTGTATGCCTGTACCTTGCAATTTGATGGAATGCTCTTTTCAGAATTCTGAGAGAGCCAACTACAGATGCATTAAGTAAGAATGCATGGGAAATATAGTAAGCAAAGCACTTGAAGGCCTAGTGCATAATAAAAAAAAGTTTTTTAAATATAAACATAACTACAAAAAATACCCACAAAAGCCATATGACTAAAGGTGTTGAATAAGATAAAACCCAAGTGCCGACTTCAAAACCGAGATGTCGATATCCTATAAAAAGAGCTGGGCTTCACTCAAATACAGATGCAAATTCTGATGCATTTAGAGGGACAAACCATCTTCCTCAGAGCATGATTTCCAGAATCAGAAAGGGCTGCATACCAAAAGTAATACCTACAATTGAGGTGAAAGGTGACAATGGGCGTTATTTACAAAAGTCAAATCCACTTTGCACTGCAAGTTCACTTGAAAGTGCATTTGGAAGTGCAGTCGCTCTAAATCCATGGGGTACATATGAAATGAGTGGAAGCTCTGCTGATTGTATCATCCAATCATGTGCAAGCTGAAATACTGTTTTTTATTTTCCTTGCATGTCCCCCTCGGATCTACAGTGACTTTACTTCCAAGTGCACTTGCAGCGCAAATGGGATTTGCCTTTAGTAAATAACCCCCATTGTCTGCCTCAATGCAGTTTCTGTTCTTTACAACATTTAAGGGCTGTTGTGTATTTATTTTTCCCTTTAAGGATGTATGGAAAGCCTGCCTAAAAATGGAATACTCTTAACATAGTTGTAATGGTAAGAAATTGGCTGCAGATAGAACTATAAATGTCATCAAATTACAGAATGGGATGTGTAGCCAATAATTATATTCCGTAAAATATTTACATTTTCAGTGAATATTTTGATTTTGTTTAAATATAGTAATTAAAAATATATTAATATTAACTTTATTTATTTTAAAACAAATCCTCACTGTTTTTGTTTGTAATATCAGTGCATGCCTTAGATTTTCTAATACAGTTCCTTCTCTAAAGTAAGTGAAAATTTAATTTCTAGAATAGATTCGAATAAATTGAGGAACTTTCATTTAAATGCATGCTTTGTAAAGAATTGTATTTGTACATTCAATAAGTGATGCACATAATAAGCAGCAGATGCCAAAAGGAATTTCACAAGTCTATCAATTCATCCTGGTTTTCTAACAACTGTAAAAAAAAAAAAAAATTATAAGAAGTAGATGCAATTCTGATGTGTATTTTTTTAAACAATGCATTAAAAACATGATGACTTCCAAATGCCTGTGTATCTGTCAGAAGAGACTTTCTGTGATATTTCTATTATACTAAAAATAAATACATTGCTGTGAAAAGAATCTAAAATGATAAAATCATCAGGAAATCAAAGGTCATGTTGTTTCCATGGCAGCCATAATACAGACTTGGATTTCAAATACAGAAAAAAATAATCATAATAGGACAAGCTACATCCATAACATTTTCTCTCAAATATGTTTATTCTGTTTACTGTAAAATAGAACACATTATCCTTAGAGTCATTCCAAAAATATTATAATGTAATTAGGCCCATTGTTTGGGAAAGGACTAAGCTGTAAAACCTTTCAGATGAATAAGAAATTGTTTTGGGTCAACAATTTGAGCTGCATTTTTGTAAATTGTTGTAAAAATTAAAAACCAACATTTAGAATAGGTGTTTCTGTTATTTGATTGCAACTGAATAGAAAAGGAAATATAGTTACGTTTATTGTTATATGGACCCAAAGTTGGGTAAGGCTGTGCAGTGGTCCAAGTTGAAACTGTAGCTGGTTCTAATTGGAACCGGCTTGGATCATTAATCTCACTGAATGGGTAATTTCTCTTTTCAATTTAGCCCACTGTCTGAAAAGGCACCTGAGGGTGGAAGAGGTCCCCATTAAGGGGTTTGCTGAGGCAATTTAAAACATAGCAAATTAGTCTATGTGTGAAGATAAAACATACATACCAGTGTATTATTAAGGCTTGCACAAGTTGTTGTTGACACTACTTTGTGTAACAAAACACCTCTTCGGGATTATCAAACCGTCTGACTCACAGAAGCCTAATTACATTTTCCAGGAGGTTGTACAATCCTAAATATCCACTGTGGTTTGTTCCTAAGGCATTCCATACACTAACCAAATTTCTTTCCTGCAACAATGGGTTGCAGGAAAGAAATTTGCTAGATTCCCCCATCAACATAGACAGTGTTAAATCCCTCCTGCCGGACCATTGTCTTTTTTCCGTGGAGGGCGAGGGAAGCTGTCTCTGCTGGAAGAAGGCAGTTATTATTGCTAGCGGCTATAACAGCTGCTTGCGACAATCACAAGAGAATCCGGCAGGCTGGTTGTACCCAAATTGATCAATTGATCAACTTGGTACATTCAGCCTGCCCATTAATAGTTCGAATCTCGGCCTGTTCCTGCTGCATTGAATGAAATTTGGACCATGTATGGCCGCCCTAACCCTAATTCGTTTATGCCAACAGTGTTGAGTATATGAAAAGAAACATCCTGCTCTCACTTTGCAGATGACTGTCTTGGATGTACACCAATGACACTTTGGGGGTTGTTTACTAAAGGAAAATCCACTTTGCACTACAAGTGCACTTGGAAGTAAAGTCAAGTAAAAGTTGCACATGATTGAATGATAAAATCAGCAGAGCTTCCACTCTTTTCAGATCTACCCCTTAGATTTAGAGTGACTGCACTTCCAAGTGCACTTGCAGTGCAAAGTGGATTTGCCTTTCGGAAATAACCCCCTTTGTCTGTTTGTTACTATGAAGAGATTATAGTGCATCTACAGTATTGTACCTGCAAGAACATCTGCTCTGTGTGTCTATATTCCTTGCAATATTTTAACTACTTCCCAGTTCACTCCATTTAAACCTTCCTTAACATCATCAGAACCTTTTTTTGCATATGACATCATACAATTGTTTAGTTAAGAATTAAATTAAGACAAATCAAGTAAATTAATAGTTAGCTATCTAAACAAGAATCTACTTTATATATAGAAATTTATGTAGAGTCGCTAGCAGGGGCGTTGCTAGGTGACCTAAATGCACTGACCTACCTGACCTATATACACTGACCTAAATACACTAACCTGGGTAGTATATGGATAGGCTAACTGACAATGCTTTACAGTCTCCTAGTAAAAATAATAATAAATTAAAAAATGTTACCTGCAAAATGATCTTGAACCTCCACACCTCAGATCACCCCAAGTTCTGTATTTTCACACATCAGTTCTCCTCAATTGCTTCATCACTGTAGTCCCCTGCACACCTTTTCATCATTGTACCACACTGAATGCCTGTTCCCCTCTGCACCCCCCCAACACCTCTGTTCTCCACTGTATCCCCCCCTTACCTCTGTTCTCCACTGTATTCCCCCCTTACCTCTGTTCTCCACTGTAGACCCCCCAAACCTGTGTTCTCCAATGTAGACCCCGTACACCTCTGTTTTACAATGTAGACCCCCCACACCTCTGTTCTCCACTGTATCCCCCCGCACCTCTGTTCTCCAATGTAGACCCCCACACCTCTGTTCTCCACTGTATCCCCCCCACACCTCTGTTTTCCAATGTAGACCCCCACACCTCTATTCTCCAATGCAGACCCTCCACACCTCTGTTCTTCAATGTATCCCCCCACACCTCTGTTCTCCACTGTATCCCCACAGCACCTCTGTTCTCCACTGTATCCCCACAGCACCTCTGTTCTCAACTGTATCCCCCCAGCACCTCTGTTCTCAACTGTATCCCCCTAGCACCTCTGTTCTCCACTTTATCCCTCCAGCACCTCTGTTCTCCAATGTATCCCCCCAACACCTCTGTTATTCACTGTATCCCCAAGCACCTCTGTTCTCCACTGTACCCCTCACCTCTGGTCCCCACTGTAACCCCCCCCCCCCCCCACACACACACACACACACACATCAGTTTCTCTCTGTACCCCATAAACCTCTATTCTCCCCCCTGCACATCAGTTTCTCTCTGCCCCCCCCCCCCCCACCCCAAGCATATCTATTCCCCTGTGTACACAATGCAATGCAGACAGCAGGGTCAAAGTTTGTTTTTATTATTCAGCTGAATGTGCTGCCTGACCCAGCGGCAGTGGTGGACTCAGGGGAAATTGTGACAAGCCCAAGCAGGGTTACATGCAGGGCTTCCATCTCACCTGCCCCAGCCGGGTCCATGCAACACTTCTGGGCTGGCTGCTCTTTGTCCTGGCTCTATCCCCTCCTCTGAACACTGATGCTGCTAGGATGGCACTGCAGGTTGGGGACAGAAAGCAGGAGAAAGCAGACTGACAGAACTGGGCGGAGAGAGTGAACTCTTTCTGCACAGAGTGCTGGGATGTCTTCACAGGTGCAGAAAGAGGCCCCCTCTAGCCTGGCACAATAAGACGCCTATGCTACCTTATGAATAGTGATGCCGGCTGTCCCTGCTCGGGACTGAATGCCCGCACATTACAAAAAAGTAAAATGCGGCTGCCACTGCTGCTACTTCCCACTTAGACACTCGGGTCTATTGGGCCCACATTCGGAGATCCAGCCTCAATAGCCCCCTATTAATGATGTCTATGGTCGCTAGCATATTTGGTGCTCTTTTCAATAGTGGAACATTATTGTTAATCTACTGCTGATTTGGGGCCTAATGATCACCATTGTAATCCTTTTCAAGACTGTGTCTACAGGTATACCAAATACAAAGAATAGGCAACATTTAACTATAGCTGACACAGTGTGTAAGGCAGTGCCTAGTGAGAAAGTAAACAGGTAAGCAGTAGATAGAAACTAAGCCCAGGGCAGCAGAATGACTTGTAGGTAGAACAGTATATAATATTACTGATGTCAGGTGTGAAAATGTCATGTTCACTTTACAGAGAATCAAAGGTTCAGAGTAAAGTAATAAGTAAGTAATTCCTATGGGTCTCCTTCAGCTCTGTCATGTGATGTGTAATGTTGCTTAGATATCTTCAGAGGTCACCTGGGAAAGTGTTACACTCTTAGTTCTATGCCAGAAAAGAAGGTCCTCTTCACTGAAAATGGTAACATGGCAGACATCCATGGCAACATGCAGAAATCTCTGACAGAAAACATGAACAAACTTTCTTTACCCATTGTCACTAATACAGTTTTCTATTCTCTTGCTAATGTTACATCAGAATATTTCGGGACATGGTTACCTAGAAAGGTGATCAATTGAAGGGGACAGAGCATCTAAAATTATTTTTTCTCAGGTCTAGAATGAGTAGAAACAGACTTGAAAAAATATATCATGATTTTATATATCTCCTGTAATATTTTGCTAGATAATACTTACATGTCTACAAATGTAAAAAAAGAAAAAAGAAAGGTAAAGGTTGCTAACCAACACAAGGGAAGCAGCAAGTCCCCTTCTTCTCCCTAAACGGGGTGGGATTTTAAATGTGCCAAACAATGGAAAAACAAACAGGAAATAATTAAATTCCATAAAAAAACATATTTATAATATTCCTTTAAAATGTAGCACCATTCCTAAAAACATGTCAGCAAGACATACCGATTAGATCAAAGAAGTAACATAGTATAGCAACTTTGTACAAACAAGCATATCGAATTGATGCGTTTCACTAAAATTTGCTTCTTCAGAAGTCACACTTGATGATGACCATCTGAAATATATAAAATACACTCAGCACCAGAATAAAGTAATGCAATATACATGAAAAAATATAACATGGGCAAAATACAATAAAATGCAATGCAAAGGATTAAAAAAAGGGGGGGGGGGGGTTGAAGGGGACAAAACCCAGGAAGGAAGAGCCTCATGGGTGGGACATCACAAGAAAAAGATATGACTACATAATACTTATCTTATGCAACTGCCACACTCTCTAACCTTTTCTGCGACTTGCATTCTGGTTCTCTGTCCACACTATTTTGTAATATTTTTCCCTCAAAACTATTAGCAAATAAAATAAAAGACTTGTATAGAACTCTAAACCATACAACACAAGAAAGGAGGAAACTATTAAAAGTAACCTTGAGGCCTATTTGCACCACCAGGTTGTGGTAACATGACTTGATATATAGGGGTACATAAACCACTGTTGGAATCAATCTGATTCACTTTGAATGGCATCCCAATACACCTTCAAAATGCTCATGCACTGGAACACATCAGAATACACCACTTTATACAAAATCAGTCCAATTTTGCTTTTGACTTAGGTATCTAAGTCTGAATATTCAGTATATTACATCTGTGGGGAAATCATACCTATATTTCAGTGACTTGGTCATTCCTACAAAGTATTTTCAATTTATGAGAAGGAAGGTTCTTCAAAAGGAGCATACATTTGTAACAGGATATATGTGTGTAAGTCCTACTGCAGTGATAAAATGTTTTCAGTGGGGCTAAGAACCATAAAAATATGTTATTTACTTAGAAGTGACTGATAATTCAGGTTGTCTTCGATAAGAAACATTGAGGAATTGTGAGGAAAATAGGCTTGGTGAATTTCGGTATATAATTTGCTGCTCTCACATAGATTTGGGTTTGACTGTATTCTTAGTTATTATTTTATTTGTATTTAAAGGTAGTGCTCATTCATCATATGTGTGTGCATTGGTGTCGCTGTGTATGCTATTTATTTTTTTATTTTTATTTATTTTTATTTTTTTTTAAATACAGTTGGGTGGCTCTTTTTTGCTGATAACCACCGTAGAAACTAAAGGGGAAGATTATTGTCCAATAATATTCAGATTTATTTATTCTGTATTAATTTTCTATCACTGTGCTAAAGGAAACAGCTGCTATTGCTCACCTTCCTCTGAAATTACTGGCATATTTTAATTATTGACCCGGGACAAGCATGCAGCGTGTAAAGTCAGAGGAAGTGTGAATTCAATGGGTGAGCATGCATACTGGTTAATTGAATGATGTTAAAACTGAATTCCTAAAAAATCATAAAAATGTGACCCTCAATAGCCACAAAGGATGTAAATGTACTTTGTGCGCACCAAATGCATTAGAAAACCAAGTTATTACTGTGTAAACGTAGTAGTGACATCATCAATGTGCTGAGAGAAAAAGCGTGAGGAGGGACCCAACAGGCCTATTTACTACAGAGTGCCCCTTTGGTCGGCCGCTCTCCCTTGGGGCACTCGTGTGGGTGCACTCCTATGTACTGCTGCTGTGTCTATTGACACAGACAGCAAGACTCGGCCCCAGTCTCCGGCTCCCGCATCATTGGATTTTCTTGACAGCAGCATGAGCCAATGGCTGCAACTGCTATCAATCTACCCAATCAGGACGCGAGACACCGGCTGGAGCCTGTGTGCTTGTCCCCGTCGCTGGAAAGACCAGGTTAAGGTAAGTAAAAGGGGGGCTCTGGGGGGCAGCTGCATCTCAGGGGGTTATTCACCTTAATGCATAGCTTGAGGGTTTACAATTCCTTTAAGGATTTTTAGGCTTGTATAGATTTTTCAATAAAGAAGAGATTAAAGACTAAGTTTCAGAAAAAATATGCCATGTCAACTTTGAATGTGACAGCCGATGAAGGGCAGATGACCCCCCTGCCTGATGTTGGGGGGGGGGGGGGTGCTGGAGCATGTTACACATTACACCCTAAATATGGCTTTAATGTATATACTCCAAAAGTGAATTTAACCTTTAAACCCAAGAGTGTCATATTTTGAGTTTCTATTTTGTAAGCTGGATGATAATGTTATCCCAGGGTACGCCAGGATCTGGTCCTAAATATAGGAAAACAGCTAAGATCTTCTATGGAATCTCTTTAACATTTCCTGTCTTCACAGTGAATTATGAGTGCTGCACATTTACTTTTAATTTTTAACTGAAAATTCCTTACTGGAATTAAAGTTATTGGATCAACATAACAGCCAGGCAATCCGTTTTTTTAATAATGCATCAAAAATTACAGCCTGCATATTCCCTTAGTGCAGGTTTAAAGTACAGTAAAACCTTGGTTTGAGAGCATTTTGCAAGACAAGCTACATTTTAAATACATTTTTATATGATATACAAGCAATGTCTTGATATACAAGTAGCGTCACAACTGAGTATAAAACAGAACAGAAGCACCTCTAAGTGTAGCAATATGGTTACATTTAATGAAGGTACAACATTTAGCAAGGCACATGGTTGATGATTAAAACAGGCACATCTAAGTATTCAGGCCTCCGGGGTAAAGCTGTCCACATAGACCATCCTCCACACCACCATCAATGTCATCCCTTACACGCTGCGCTTCACGAGTTCTTCAAGCCTCGTTTTCAGATCACTCTACTGCAGGGTAGTCTTCCCGGTCACGATTGCAGACTGACAGCAGTAAGCTGGCAGTGCAGAGGACAGCTTTACCCCAGGTGCTGCATACTTAGATGCTCCTCAACCATGTGAGTTGCCAAATGTTGTACAATCATTAAATGTAACCATATTTCTACACTTAGAGTGCCTCTCTTCTCTTTTATACCCTGTAGCTCCTGCTGGATTTTGCTTCTAATCGCCTTGTGGAGGCTGCCATTTGTGGATGGACACTTTATGATTACACAACCTATCACATTGCTACAATCTTTTTATATGGACTATACACTGAAGGACTTATGAATAAATGGTTGTGGAACGAATTATCTGAGTTTCCATTATTTCTTATGGGGAAATTTTCTTTGCAATACGAGTGCTTTGGATTACAAGCATGTTTCCAGAATGACTTATGCTCACAATCCAAGGTTTTACTGTATACATAAAGTCTTTTTTTTTTCATTGCATTGAGCAGATAATGGATAAAACCCCTGTTAGTGAGTAAAATATCCTCTTGGGCATGATTTGCACTATTGCAGGCTTGCAACAATTTACAAAATGCAGCAGTTGGAAGATTGCATGGTGCGTTTGCGCCATACGATTTCCCTGTGGTTCCCGCACCTGCAAATACTGAATTATTAGATGTGTGGAGGTACCATTAGGAATAAGTGGAAACCCAGCGCATTTTTAAACAGCAGCATGTTTAGACTGCAGGTGTCTGCAGGTATGGGAATTCCTGCATTTCTTGCACATGCAACCACCCACAATCATGTGAACCAGGCCTTAGTTTATTGGCACTGAAACAAATGTTCTTATTGGAAGATTTTTCCTTGTTCCTATTCTGGTAACAAATAGAAATGTTGGATTTTCCTTCAATCTCAGTCCTGGTGAGAGTGGTCAACAAGACAAATGTTATAAAAGTTGTAAATGTTTATTGTGTGACTATTAAAAAAGAAAAACCATGAGACTGATTTTTAAGATGGTTTCTAAGCGCATGTTTGAATTAACTTCTTTCTGTCTTTGTCTAACAAGCTTTGCCATATATGGTAGAACAAAGTGTACAGGAAACACTGATTAGCCAAATAAAGTACCATTTTGTACCAGTCTGTGTTTCCCCAGCCGATAGAAGCGTTATAGCTATATTATTGTGAATATTAGGAGTGGGGTGTACATCTCTTTGTATGATTCTTACTGCATCTTTTGACTTGTAAGCATCATCCTTTTGTATGACACATCTGAAATAAATTGTCTGCTTTTCAATACATCTGGATTTTGACTGATCACAGGAGAAGAATAATCCTTAGCCCCTGTACACACGGTCGGAGATTTCGAAAACCAAATCCGTCGGATTTTGTCGTTCAGATTTTGTCCGTCGGATCTTGTCCGAAACTGTTGCATACACACGGTCGGACAAAGTTGTCGAAAAATCCGATCTTTCAGAACGTGATGACATAATTTCGTTACGATGGGACTACATTCAGGCTAGTAGCCAATAGCTTTGATGTAGGAATTTGATCTGAGCATGCGTGGCACTTGGTCCGATCAAAATTCTCTACACATGATCGGAGTATGTCCGATCGGCCCAGTTGGTCGGGAAATATTTCCAACAAGTTGGAAAATTGGGTCCGATGGATATTCCGACGGAATCAGTCCGATGCATACCACACACAGTCGGATTATCCGACAACACGGTCCGATAGGACACATTCCGACGGATTCTCCGACCGTGTGTACAAGGGCTAACAGTGGTCAACAAGACAAATACAGAGAATCATTGCCTCCAGCAGGGACTAACACTGGGTATGCATGGGCTGAATATCGGTCGAAATGAGACGGTAAAGTAGAAACTGGCCAACTTTCCACCCACGCGCACAGCTGCCTGTCTGACAGAAGCTGATCTCATGACCAGCTTCTGTCAAACGAACATGCTGGAAAATCAGCATCCAGCCAGCTTCCGATCAGCACTGACAGTCAATGGCTGCATTGTTGACCAGTGTGTTCAGATGGAGGAGCAGTACCCCTATCAGAACACAACAGCATAGTAGGGGAGGTCATTGTACTAACATTGCTTGTGTTAGTGCAGCGATCTATCATTTTTTTTTTCCTTTAGCCTTTTGGGTTGAATGAAAGAAAAACGTATAGTGTGTACCAGGCTTAAAACTCACTACTCAATCCAAAACTAAAACAAAAAAAAAATCCTTTGGCTTTAGATACACTATAATACTAATGCTTTGTACAACCTTGTCCGGAAAAGGTTCATACACAGCTGTGTTCAATAAACCCTTTCAGCAGATGAAAGCAGTAGGACACATAACAGAAATGGACCCATGTACACAAGCTCTTAATGTGGTTTTATATTCATAATCCATTTTTAGTAGCTTGAATAATGTGACGTGGCTCAGCCAGTACAAAAGAATTTGATGCCAATGTCACCGTCCATTATTAGAGATGTGATACAAAACAGCATTCCTCTTTCTTGGCAGATCTAAAAGTGTTGGGCATAAAAGTATATTTTACAAGCACAATAGGACAACATGTTCTAAATAAAATGTTAAATATCGGATTTATGTGGGCCATTCTTCTACTTACAGTTATTTTGAAAAAGCTTAAAAAATAAAGTCCTTGAACATTAGGGAACAAGAACATTATGGTGCTGATAGAAGACTCTATTTAACTGGAAATTATTCATGCCCAATTCAGATGACATTTTAGTTTCAGGCTGCCAAAGGGAGCTTTATTAGTATGTCATTAATCAGTGCCTTGGTGGTGTCACCTGGTGAAAATGATTTAGAAGAGATTAGAGCACTCAAATGAAACACAGAAAATATCAAATTTATTTCCTGCATTAATCAGTCAATGAAGTACATTTTAGCTGAGAATGACATTTATATTCATTTATTTCTGACAGTACTGCAGTGCCTTATTCGCTGTTAACCAATATTGCCATATTTGCTGATTTTTTTTTACACTTTAATATCGCTCCTTAATGTTTTTTCTGTTTATGAGAAGTGTGGCAGCAGCATGCAGTATAGCGATAATCTTTTCAGTTGAAGGAAAATTGATGCACAGTATGGCATTTATATGGCTCCTGTAAAAAGGCCAGCTCAAGTTCAAATATAGCTTAAATAGGTCAAGTTCTATTACACTATTTAAATACAAAGTACATATAAATCCACTGAATGTGAGAGATTACTTTGAATTATCAAAGGGATTTTGTTATACTTTATGCTTTATATAACACTAGCAAAATGGAGAAGGGTGTTAAAAAGAATCTCTGACACGTGTAGCATAAAAAGTCATCAAAAAGTCCACTGTGATGGCCATATATATCAGGAGATAAGGGGAGGGATTAGCGAACTTAAAAAAGTGAGTACACCCCCCACATTTTTGTAAATATTGTATTATACCTTTTCATGTGACAACACTGAAGAAATTACACTTTTCTACAATGTAAAGTAGTGAGTGTACAGCTTGTATAACAGTGTAAATTTGCTGTCCCCTCAAAATAACTCCACACACATCCATTAATGTCTAAACTGCTTGCAACAAAATTGAGTACACCCCTAAGTGAAAATGTCCAAACTGGGCACAAAGTGTCAATATTTTGTATGGCAACCATTATTTTTCAGCACTGTCCTAACCCTCTTGGGTATGGAGTTCACCAGAGCTTCACAGGTTGCCACTGGAGTCCTCTTCCACTCCTACATGTTGACATCACAGAGCTGGTGGATGTTAGAGACCTTGCGCTCCTCCACCTTCCATTTGAGGATGCCTCACAGATACTAAATAGGGTTTAGGTCTGAAGACATGCTTGGCCGGTCAATCACCTTTACCCTGAGCTTCTTTAGCAAGGCAGTAGTCATCTTGGAGGTGTGTTTGGGGTTGTTATCATGTTGGAATACTGCCCTCCTGCCCAGTCTCCAAAATGGGAGGGGATCATGATCTGCTTCAGTATGTCACAGTACATATTAGCATTCATGGTTCCCTCAATGAATTGTAGCTCCCCAGTGCTGGCAGCACTCATGCAGCCCCAGACCGTGACATTCCCACCACCATGCTTGACTGTAGGCGAGACACACTTTTCTTTGTATTCCTCACCTGGTTGACACCTGGCATGACACCATCTGAACCAAATAAGTTTATCTTGGTCTCATTAGACCACAGGACATGGTTCCAGTAATCCATGCCCTTAGTCTGCTTGTCTTCTGCAAACTGTTTTCTGGCTTTTTTTTATATATATATATTTTCTAAATAAATACTTTTGAAACCATTAATATACTTTACTAAAATCCTTTCAAACAATATTGTACCTTAAAAGTCCACCACATAGGGGACCTTTTCTCTTTTAATACTGGATGTGGCACTACCCCTTGCGCAACATCACTGGTCCAATGATCTTTAGAAGAGGATTCCTTCTGGGACGACAGCCATGCAGACCACTTTGATGCGATGTGCAGCGTAAGGTCTGAGTGCTGACAGGCTGACTCCCCCACCCCTTTAACCTCTGCAGCAATGCTGACAGCACTCATACCTCTATTTCCCAACGACAACATCTAGATATGATGCTGAGCACTCAATTTCTTTGGTTGACCATGGCGAGGCCTATTCTGAGTGGAACCTGTCCTGTTAAACTGCTGTATGGCCTTGGCCACCGTGCAGCTGCTCAGTTTCAGGGCCTTGGCAATCTTCCTATAGCTTAGGCCATCTTTATGTAGAGCAACAATTCTTTTTCTCAGATACTCAGAGAGTTCTTTGCCATGAGGTGCCATGTTAGAGGTTTAGACATTAATGCCTGTGTGTTGAGTTATTTTGAGGGGACAAATTTACTCTGTTATACAAGCTGTACACTCTACTTTTACATTATAGCAGAGTATCATTTTTTTCAGTGTTGTCACATGAAAAGATAGAATAAAATATTTAGAAAAATGTGAGTAGTGTACTTACTTTTGTGAGATACTGTACCTGGAAAAGCATAGAAATTATCACAGAAATTATTTCTAACACATAGCTTTTATTATACTTCAGCAATATTCATAATACACAGTAATAAACAGAATATATATACACATTTGAAAATTCCTTAACAAAAATATTTTTTTAGGGACCTAGATTGGAAGGGCAGCACTAAAAGCCAATCTGGCTGTTTGCACATGTGCTGGCAGGGAATATGCTGACAGAGGTAAGAGTAGATCAAAAAGAGTTGATAAATTCCTTGTGTACTGTTGCACAACATACTGTGTATAAAAATCTACATAGATAAAATGGAATACCTTATTAAAAGATAAACTAACAAAACCAGGTTTTGCTGCAATATTTATCTTCAGTTCAGAAATTTCCCCCCACATTACCTTTCACTGCCGCTAGAGTTCCTTGGTCTGATGACCAGAATTATTGACCGACTTCCTCTGTTCCCCTGGTCATCCTGGACTTGCCCCAGATTAAAACTGGAGAAAGAAGAACCAGCACAGCGATGTCCTAATCCCTCTCAATATATGGCGTCTGGTATTGTTTCCTCCTCTCATACTTCAGCCCTTTGGTACAGAAATTTGAAGAGGCTGATACTCGGTCAAATTCAGATACTTGCATTGCTGGTGATTACAAAATTCATCTATTATAGTATTAAAGTGGTAATAAACACAAAATAATGTGATGGCTGCATTTGTTTCTTTTTTTGCACTGTCTTTCCTTTATATTCATTTGGTAATCCAGACAGTAAGTTTGTTGTTTAAAAAAAAAAAAAAAAACAGCTCTTCTGCAAATGTAGCAGTTCTAGTGTTGAGACAAACCATTTACCATTGACAGGTTTGCTTAAAATGCTCAGCTTTTATTTATTGCTGTAAACCCTTTCTCCAGAAAGAAAAAAAAACTGTTGCTGTAACTGCTTATGAAGTATTAGCTGGAGTTTGGCTTCAATTTGTTAGTGTATCAAAATCTGCCAGTGCATCTAACATTCCTCTCCCCTAGACTGACAATGCTGCTATCCAAAGGTGCCCTCTCTGCTCATTCATAAAGAGCGGAGGCACTCAAATATAGGAGGTGTGTTGCTGGCCAGATCAGCTGAAAACAGAGGGAAAAAGTCTAAAAAAGAAAATGAATTCAGCCACCACATCTAATGATTAGTAAGCTGAAATTTATTACAGGACAGGGGAGAGGAAAGATGGCACTTTGAAGTGGAGGCAAAGAAGCGAAGTAATGCTGCGCATAGAGGAGAAGGATGGGATGACTGGCACCATGTACTGTAGTATAGAGGTAGAGGTGATAAGCAGGATAATGAAGAAGGGAGGAGATAAGTAGTGTTATGGAGAGGGGAGGGGAGCAAGAGTTAATTAACACTAGCCTTATGTATCCCTTTGTTCTTGCCTTCACATGCATTGTCTAGCACTAGTTTGGTTAAACAAGAGTTAATAGTACTGGCCCCCTGCTCCCGCCCCTCGCACTATCCCTATGGAGTGCCCAGTTATGGAAGAGGTAGGAGCAGCTGGCTCAGGAACTCAGAGGCTCTCTGAGATACCGGTCAGGTGGATCACAACATTAAAGCGGATTTCCACCCAAAAGTGGAATTTCCGCTCATGGTGCTACGGTGCTACATTTGACACCTTTCGGGGGAGCGGTATCCTGTCCCCACGTCTGGGAGACTGGGCTGCAGCACATTACATCATCAACTCAGATCCCTCATCCTCCCCCCTCCTTCCCCCGCTGCTGAGCCAGTAGGAGAGCACAGCAGTGCCTTGCGCATGTGCAGCAGGGACCTGGTGTGAATGCTTCACTAACAGGTTCCCTTACCGGCAATGGTGGTGGCAGCATCCAACAGTTGATGTAAACATCAGCTGCAGTGCCGACATTGCTGGACTCCAGGAAAAGTAAGTGTCCTATTATTAAAAGTCAGCAGCTGCAGTATGTGTAGCTGCTGGCTTTTAATTTTTGCAGGGGTGGGCAGACCTCTGCTTTAAAGCCAGAATCTCTCAAGAGTCTGAACCAACTAAGTGACGTTAGGCAACAGCCGTCTTAGCCCACCAATGGCTAAAAATTAGTCACAGGAGTGCACATCCGTGATTCATAGGAAAAGTAAGGCCAAAAAAGCTTTGGCCATACTACTCTTTTAATGTTCTCTGCATTCATTAGGTTTCTCCAAAGCATAGGACATTGTTCAATTCTGCCTGCTGTTGGAGAGCGTTCTCCAGAAGATACATTGTTATGGGTTATGACTATGTATTTCCTGGACAATCACTGGGAAGGTAAGTGTCAGTCATGTTGGCTGGAAAAGAATGCTCAGGCTACCAATCTTGAGTTGCTTTTTTTGCTTTAGGTCCTTTGTCTGGGGAGCCTTCATCAGCTTAGAATCCAGTCTCAGAGAATGAGAAATTGGGCCTATGCCAGGGTGTGGAAGATAGAAATTTGGCTAAAAAATTAGAGCACTCGATCAGTGAATTTCTGGTCTCAACTTAAAGAAACACCCTTAAAAGTGAGTCGATAGTGCCAAGGTGAGTGGGAACTCACAACTGTCTTACGTAGGCACCAACAAAGAATATATGCTGAGAACTGATGGGGACACATTTACCAAAAATCAAGAAGAGAAAAATCTAATATTTTCAGCTGTCCGAGTATATTTTATAGTTGTATATGGGGAGTATTGTGGTATCAATATAGGGGAGGGGTTTAAAGATAACATGTATGGCGAGTCTGAAGGTAGAGATGGGGATCTAGGGTCAAGGAGCCAGGGTTGCCAATTTGGTTGTTGCTAGGTGGGCTTTAGTGAATAAAGATTCATACAGGAATGGTTGTTCAATATAATAACCAACTCAGAGATGGCCGGGGCCATCTGAATCAGACATTTCTGTTAGTTTTCATCAGTTATATGTATTTGTTCTACTTTATGTACTTTATGTATAATAACTAATGTACAACGAACAATGTCCACATTGTTATCCATTTGTTCACGTGAAAAACCAATAAAAATCTATTGAAAAGAAGTAAAGAAACGCCCTTAGCTTTTAAGAACAGCATAGTTCATTGATATTTGATCATAGGGATTTTTTACGCTATTTGGATATCCTGTAATACCTATCCCACTGAGGGATCAGTAAGTACTCTGGGGTTAGTGCACAAGCTAGGAGGATCTGTTAAAGTAAGTGGCACCTTAAGGGTTTAGCGTTACAAAACAAATATACACACAATCTTTACAATGCACATAGTCATAGGCCTACACTATATTTAGAAATATCAATATAATTCGTGCAGGGTGGCAATCGACACTGGGCTGGTAAATATCATCCCAATAAAACGATGCACAGAATTTTTTTTGGCCTAGTGCGAATAGCACAGCCGGTACCCCTGGGAATATTTAGATATACCAAGCAGTGAAAGAGTATGATACAATCAATTTATTAATCAAAAAGAAATATATTTCATATGTATAAAAACATATATAAACATATAGTGGCAATACATAGACAGGTAAGAAAGCCAGTTATTAATGGTATAACCAATAGACTTGGGACTTAGGTTCGACAACAGGCACTTTTCCACACATTTTGGCAATTACCAACAGTACTATATTCGCACCCCCTGCTGGTTCTCATTGGTACTAATGCTTGGCTGGTATGTATTAAATATTTACGTATCATCATGTATAATTTCTTTGCAAGCCTTTAAACGTTTGAATATATATCCCATTGTACTAATTTAATTATATTTATACTCCTAGACTATGTACATATGAGATAAAATATATGCCTTTGAAAAAGGACGGTCGGTCCAAAACATGTCGGCATTTTTCTCCAAAGCTACCTAAGTCGCAAGTCCATTGGTTATACCATTAATAACTGGCTTTCTTACCTGTCTATGTATTGCCATTATATGTTTATATATGTTTTTATACATATGAAATATATTTCTTTCTGATTAATAAATTGATTGTATCATACTCTTTCACGGCTTGGTATATCTAAATATCCCCAGGGGTACCGGCTGTGCTATTCGCACTAGGCCAAAAAAAAATTCTGTGCATATATTTACAAATATAGACATAATCTTTACTTTACACACAGTCTGTACATTGCTCACAAACATACACATGGGCCTGCACTATAACCACAAGCATGCATACAATCTGCACTATACGCACATACACAGAGCACTACATTATATGCATAAACACAAATGCCTGAGTTATACATACAATTACAGTCCAACCTTCCCTTTCAATCTCAGAATACTTATACATAAAGAAGATAAGTTCTCCCTGTCCTGCATCATGCAACTTCTCTGCTCCTGCAGAGAGAAGAAGGTGTCCCGGCCTGGTGCTAATGCTGTGCTCCTTCCATCTCCTGCAACTGAAAATTCATATGCGTGTTAAGAGTTGCAGCTTTTGGTATGTGAGGCAAGGGGCAGGTGGTTGGATGTTTTGGGACCCCAAAAATGTGGGGGGGGGCCTGGGTAATTGTACAGGTTGTCCACCCCTAATGTCAGCCCTGAACACCAAATCTAAGAGAGGTCTCACAAAATAACAAATCACAAACAATTATTAGGACAGGTCTTAAGAATCACACCCCAACAAGTATAAAAGCTAGGCAACTATCATTTTCAGAAGGAGAGGTCAGAAGTGGCAGCCATCATATTTATCTCATGACTGGTTTACATTACTTTGGTATATCTGCATATTTAAAAAAAAAAACAAGCATATTTGTAAGTATTTATGACCCCATTTTTCAGTGCAGTTGACACCATTTATATAATGGCGCTGCCCTCTGAATGCTTATTAAACACAACAGGATGAAGTGCACCAAACATAATTTTTAAACTGTATGAAAAAAACATGATAATATCTCACAGAGAAAACTTATTACAAGTAAATTGCTCTTTGTTCACTCTTTATTATATTCTATAGTACATGAATATAATAAATAATGTGGATCTTTCCCATTGAACATCTTAGCGGCATAATGAAATGGAATAGAGAGATATTTCAACAATTTCTAGGCTTTCATCTCTTGAAAGAAAGCAGAAATGATGCATGACTATATTACTATAGCTCTACTACGGCACATTATATGGGAAATTATCAAGGACAGAGACATAATACAAGACTATAGTTCCTTTTGTCAGCATATTATTAAAATATTATATATGATAAAACTTTAACACTGTCAGACATAGAGGACCAGATGAAAGCGAGCACATTTGTGATAAAATATATAGATCCAGTTTAAGAATTCTTTAAAAAGAGAGATTATGCTCATAATCCGGTGTTTGAAGCTCATCTCCTATTTAAATAAATAAAAGATCATTGTGTTCATTCTTGCATTTTTAATAATCCTACAGTACAAATCCTTGGGCTCAGCTATATTATGTGTAATGCAGGGATATAATCTTCTGTTAAGGACAGTTTGTATCCAGAATTACAAGTTTAATGGAGTATTTCTCTTAATTGCATCGCTGTGTTTTGTTCTCTTTGACATTACTTTGAACTTAAAGCTGAACTCCAGGCTAAAAGTTAAAGGATAAGTGCACTTTAGGACAAAAGGGTGGATTAACTAAAGGCAAATAGACTGCACTTTGCAAAGTGCATTTGTATTCTACAAGAGCAGTTGCTCCAGAGCTTAGTAAATGAGCAGAAGCTCTGCTGACTTCCATCATCCAATCATGTGCAAGCAAAAATGTTTTATTTTTTTTGTCCTTGCTTATGATTGGATATTCTTTGCAAAGTGAAGCTTTACCTCATTTACTAAGCGCTGGAGCAACTGCACTTGCAAAGTGCACAATTTTTTTGCCTTTAGTAAATTCACCCCAAAGTGTGTTTATCATTTTGTTTCTTTGCCCTCACCTAAACTAAATTCCCCCCTCCTCTACAGATGCATACTTTTCGTAATCCGAACGGCCTTGGAATATAGCCCCATATAAGTCTATGGGGGTTATTTACAAAAGGCAAATCTAATTTGCACTGCAAGTGCACTTGAAAGTGCACTGAAAGTACACTTGGAAGTGCAGTCGCTCTCAATCTATGGGGTAGATCTGAAAATGAGTGGAAGCTCTGCTGATTTTATCATCCAATCATGTGCAAGCTAAAATGCTGTTTTTTATTCTACTTGCATGTCCCCCTCGGATCTACAGCGACTTTACTTCCAAGTGCACTTCCAGTGCAAAGTGGAGTAAATAACCCCCTATGAGGCTGAAATGCGCCGGCACAGGCAGGAAAATGATACTTGTGTCAGTGGATGCAAACAGTCACTGGTGGTTGCAGCCATTGAGCAATTGAGTGATTGAGCAACTTTAAATGTGACATGTTAGGTATCTATTTAGTCAGCATAACATCTTTTATATTTTATCAAACACGTGGGTGTTATATTGGGCATTATTTACTAAAGAAAAATCCACTTTGCACTGAAAGTGCACTTGGAAGTGCAGTTGCTGTAGATCTGAGGGGGACATACAAGGAAAATAAAAACCAGCATTTTAGCTTGCACATGATTGGATGATAAACTCAGCAGAGCTTCCCCTCATTTCAGATCTACCCCTCAGGTTTACAGCGAGTGCACTTTCAGTGAACTTGTAGTGCAAAGTGGATTTGCCTTTCGTAAATAACCACCGTTGTGTTTGTGTGCACTAAAATTCATGAAAGTGTATTTTTTTATCTGAAATTTGCACATGATAAACCACTGCACAAATATTATATGACATAAAAAAAACAGTAACAGTAATTATTTTATTCTCTAATGCCAGAAAATATGAAATGATCAGGGGTTCTAAACAATTTTCTAGAAAAAAAAATTCAGATTTTTTACATGTATGTGAGAATTGGTCTGGGTTTAAAGTAGTTAAAATAGAACTGGTATATCTGTAATGCTAAAGGTTGCTAATTATTTATTTGCTAATAAAATTATAACTTGTGCTCAGACTTAGTACTCATGGTTGTTGTACCTTTTGCAATAAAGGAACAAGTAAAACGCCTAAGCAAATATAATTGAAAAACAAGCAGAGGTTTCCTAACACTTTCAATAAAAATGTAATTTTAATCACTCTTGTTTGATCATTCTCTTCTATGATGTTTAAATCTAGACAGATACCTGATTCATTAACCACAAATGCACAGAACACCATGGAAAAGGAGATATTGGGGGTTATTTACAAAAGGAAAATCCACATTGCACTGAAAGTGCACTTGGAAATCAAGTCACTGTAGATCTGAGGGGGACATGCAAGAAAAATAAAAAACAGCATTTTAGCTTGCACATGATTGGATGATAAAATCAGCAGAGCTTCCCCTCATTTCAGATCTACCCCTCAGATTTAGAGCGACTTTCTTAAATGACCCCCATAGAGTACCAAGTAAACAGAAAATCATTTAAAAAATCTGGAAAATATTTCTTAACACTATACAAAAAAAAAAAAAAATACCTTAATATAATGAAATAGAACCTAGCAGGTGAACAACATAAGCTAAATTAATTGCTCAATTACATAAATTGTTTCTTAAGGAAACTATACACGTTTATTAAAGTGGCTTATTAGAGGTTTAGCTGTCAATCTAGATGTAAAATGACCTTCAATATACCACCATCAAGCTCAGATTCGCTGGGGTTGAATTACTTAATGGCTAGAGAGCTTTAACTGCAAAACTGAATGTTCATGTAGCTTAGTTAAGTTTAGTTAATAAGATAAAGCTTCATTTACTTTCACTATCCAAAGACTTATTTTTTGCGTATGTAGAGTTTGCATTAACATCCCTTCCTGTATTTGCTTGACCAGGTAAAGGACATTCTTACAAGGAAAAATTGAAAATTTAAAAAAAAAAAAAACTGTTTTTAAAATTATAAATATATAAATAATAAAATATGTAAAAAAATTGTATATACCCTCTAAAACACAAGATCAAGTCTATGCTAGGTAATGTTCCTCTTCAAACTGCCTCTGGCATATATTTTGTTAAGGCTTCCTAATGACGTCCAGATGACGGAATGCGTAGGGGCGGGCACACTGGTCCCGTTTTCACCATCACTTCCGCCGACTGGAACACACGCTGGCTCCAGGACCCATGAGCAGCGGTGCTTGCATACCTATAGCTGGCAGATCTTTCCTAGTGCTGGAACAGCACAGAAATATGTGTGTTATTTAGTTTGTTTTTAGATAGAAATGTCAGCAGCGCTAAAATGTGGTTATGTGTGGATGAGAAGGCATCACATTTAGTAGCGTGGAGTCTGGACCCAGTGCAGCTGGACAACAGCCATAGCTGAAGGATATGGATAAAACAATGTACAACAAAATGATCCAGTGCTCAGTGGGTTGACAGAGAAGCCTTCTCTGTCAACCCATTGAGAGCTGGATAATTTTTTTTTATACACAGTTTGTTTTTAGATTGATTTTAATAAATGGAATTATGCTATGTCCGTTTTATGATCATCTTTCCTTTCATGATCTGGAACACATAAGAGGACTCTCAAGTCATTGGGTGTATATTCATTTACTCCAAAGCCTTGTTGACCCACCTCGGCATAAGCTCAGGGGGTCCACACCTGCGGGTGAGTGGTGGGAGACTGCATGCTAGGTGTTGCAGTATTTGCACAAGCACAGAGCACTTTATGACTTAATACTGAATGAATTTCACATGCACCTTATATTGATGAACTTTTATGCACTTTTTTTTTTCACTGGCAACGTGCTTTATTTTTAAAATCATGGACTGCGCATATATAATTTTCTTTTTTTGATTTCACATTGATGAATTCTTCTTTTTTGATCCCATATTGATGAATTATTTTGATTCTTGATCAGTTTTTTTTACATGGTTTATACATTAATGTACAGATTTATCTATGCAATAATAAGAGTATGGCACTTCAGCACTTGACTTCATATATATAATTAGGAAGCATGGCAGTTAACTGCTTTAACTTCAGCACCAGGGTACATCACCTTCAATGCTGCAGCATCCTAGCAGTGGGTAACCAGATATACTATCTGATACTATCCACATGCCCCAAAGTTTTTTTTATTTTTATTTAGTTAGTTTTTTACCACTTTGACATTTATAACTTGTAAGTATTTATTTTTATCTATGCCTGGTGTTGTACATATACAGTGCCTTGCAAGAGTATTTTCCCCCCTTGGCATTTTTCATGTTTTGTTGCCTCACAACTTGGATTTAACATGGATTGTGTGAGGATTTGCATCATTTAATTTAGAGAACATGCCACAACTTTCAATATTTTTTTTTATTGTGAAGCAAACAACAAATAGGACAAAATAACAGAAAAAAATCAATGTGCATAACTATTCACCCCCCTAAAGTCAATACTTTGTAGAGCCACCTTTTGCGGCTATCAAAGCTCCAAGTCGCCTTGGATAAGTCTTTATGAGCTTGCCACATCTTACCACTGGGATTTTTGCCCATTCCGCCTTACAAAACTGCTCCAGCTCCTTCATGTTGGATGGTTTGTGCTTGTGAACAGCAATCTTTACGTCTGACCACAGATTTTCTATTGGATTGAGGTCTGGGCTCGGACTAGGCCATTCCAATACATTTACGTTTCCCCTTAAACCACTCAAGTGTTGCTTTAGCAGTGTGTTTGGGGTCATTGTCCTGCTGGAAGGTGAACCTGTGTTCTAGACTCAAATCACACATGGAGTGGTACAGGATTTGCTCAAGAACATCCCTATATTTAGCACCATCCACCCTTTCCTCAATTCTAACCAGTTTCCCAGTCTCGACTGCTGAAAAACATCCCCACAGCATGATGCTGCAACTACCATGTTTCACTATGGATGTTGTTCTTTGGGTGATGTGATGTGTTGGGTTTGCGCTAGATATAGCGTTTTCTTTGATGGCCAGAGCACCTTCCTCCATACATTTTTGGAGTCTCCCACATTCCTTTTCGCAAACTCAAAATGTGTAATTTTAGGGGGGCATGGCTTGCGCGCAAACCGGATGGCTGCTTGTGCATGAAGCTCCCACAAGCCGACCGGACATCCACCGCTTAACGGGCAAGTTAAATCCCATCGTTGCTCTTACCGTCCTCCGGATGATCCACACAACCCACCGGCATGTCGTCCCGCAAGCAACAAGGACGAATGGAACATGCAAAAGCTTACGGCCTCTCCTTCCAGCGCGGAGGACACAGGCAAGATGGAGCCGCCGGAGCAACAGCGCGGAATACGATGGCATACATAGACCTCCCGGACGGAGACCAGGGGGAACTGCCCAGAGATTGTCCATCCTCACCCCGAGCGGATTCACCTCCACACACCCCGAACTCCCAGAGCCCAGCCAAAGCGCGGATGCGCCTGGATGAAGCTTACCAGGCCGGAACCACAGTGAGTACTGACCTCCATAATGCTAATGCAATATCTTCACTACAGTCCTCCATAGCGGCCTTTCCCACATCAGGACAACCGGTACTGGACACAACCATGAAAGATATGCTACTATCCCTCCAATCATCCCTCATGTCCAACCTGTCCTCACTGATCCACAAATTTTCAGCAGATATGAGACATATGGGAGACAGGGTGCAGTATATGGAGGAAAAAATGGAGGAATGTACAGAGACTGTCGATGACTTAGTTGACTCATGTATGGCCCAAAAGGAGGACACGGAATGGATCAAATCCAAAATAGCGGACCTTGAGGACCGCTCTCGCCGCAACAATGTAAAAATTTGCGGAATACCGGAAACGGTGCCCCCTGCAGATCTCCACAACTTTGCTAGCACCATGTTCGCTGCCATGCTGCCTGAACTCTCTCCTATAGAACTGACTATTGACCGCATCCACAGGATCCCCAAGCCAAAACACCTAGCGGACTCGGTCCCACGGGATGTGCTCCTAAGGATCCACTTTTTTCAAGCTAAAGAACAGATCCTTTCAAAGGCTAGGGCACTGGTTACACTCCCAGCACCCTATGCAGACATCCAGCTGTTTGCCGACTTATCGCAGTACACGCTGCAACTAAGGAGACAACTGAAACCAATTACAAAAGCCCTCACGAATCATAAAGTGCTCTACAAATGGCGGCACCCGGCCACTATTGTGGTGACGTACAACGGTATCCCACATACGATATCTACCCTGGAAGGTGGACTGAAATTGCTTCATTCCTGGGGCATAACTCAGGAGTCACCTCAGAGCAACCAGCCAGGCCCTAACAGGCTTACCCCCCCGCCTCATGGCCGCCACAGGGGTCATCTTCAATCGAAAGCGAAGTGAAAACCCTTGCCCGTTCTTAATGTGAGCTACATCGCATAAACTGGTCCGGCCCTAGGATTACTTTAACTTGAGCCTAGACTTTACCCCCAGTTTAGTCAGCCCCCACCCACGGTGGATAATTGCTGACCTGTTTTTGCCCCGGTACTCAGCCACTTTTAGCTGTGTCTTCACTTGCTATATTTCTTGTTTCCAGGTTATACCTCTGTTTCTCTTTCTCAGTTAATTCAGTTCCAGAAGCAACGTGAACTTTCGGTGATCCCTCATCCTTTCAGCACCGAACCTCAGAACCCTGCCAATCCCACCGGGACCCTCGCGACTGCAGAACCACCGCAACCTCTAACTCGAATAAGGTACGACGGCATCCAGCGGTCCCTGACCCAGTCATCTTCCAACTGTAAGTGCAACCAAATCTTCATTCAAGCTCTAACACCACCATGTCATTTACAATACTATCCCTGAATGCAAAGGGTTTAAACCACCCAGCCAAGCGCTCTTCCCTATGGAAATCGGCCCTGTCGCTTAAGAGCGATGTACTCTGTGTGCAAGAAACACATTTTACCACAGACTCCCCTCCCAAGTGCCAGCATAGGCTATTCCCCCATATCTTTAAGTCATCCTTCACGAAGAAGCAAAGAGGAGTTCTTATTGCGATACGTGACACTGTAGACTTTCAACTTCAGCAATGCATCACGGACACTGAGGGGGCGCTACATCGTCCTGATATGCAAGATTAACAACACTGTGTACACCTTAGTGTCCCATATGCTCCTAACCATCGCCAAATGGCGTTTCTCAAGTCCCTATGGAAGAAAGTTAAATCCCTCCAGCAGGGGCATGTCCTCTGGTGTGGGGATTTCAATCTGGTCCCAAATTTTCACATGGACTCCACAGCAGGTTGTAAAAGACATGCTTCGCCATTAAGTGGATTTTTATATAGACATGTGCAGAGTAAAATATTTTGTTTCGGAATTTCGTTTTCGTCTGAAACTTAATTTATTTAGTTACTCCCGAAATTCGTTTTTATTTATTTTGTTTTTCGTTCAAAAATTGCATTCGTCCGAAAATCCACATGAATTACGGTCGAATCTGTCTTTGACGGCTTATGGTGTCTGTCGAATGTATAAAGAAGATTCGATGGAGCTAGTATATAGCATACTTTAGAACCCTATTAAAGTCTATGGGACTCCAACGTTCAAAATCTAAAGTGCTAATTTTAAAGGCTAATTTGCAAGTTACTGTCCTAAAAAGTGTTTGGGGACCCGGGTCCTGCCCCAGGGGACATGTATCAATGCAAAAAAAAGTTTTAAAAACGGCCGTTTTTTCGGGAGCAGTGATTTTAATAAGGATTAAAGTGAAACAATAAAAGTGTAATATTCCTTTAAATTTCGTAGGGGGGGGGGGGTTGTCTATAGTATGCCTGTGAAGGGGCGCATGTTTCCCGTGCTTAGAATTGTCCCTGCACAAAGTGTAATTTATGCAGGAAAAAAAGTCCTTTAAAATCACTCGCAGCTATAATGAATTGTCGGCTCCCGTAATACAGAGAACACTCATTGAAAGTCATTGATAAATAAATAAATAAATAAAAAAAAAAGCGTGGGGGTCCCCCAAATTCAATTACCAGGCCCTTCAGGTCTGGCATGGATATTAAGGAGAACCCTGCCTCAAATTTAAGAAAAAATTTGACGTGGGGTTCCCCCTAAATATCCATAACCAGACCCTTCAGGTCTGGTATGGATATTAAGGGGAACCCCGCGTCAAATAAAAAAAAAAATTGACGTGGGGTTCCCCCTAAAAATCCATACCAGACCCTTTATCCGAGCACGCAACCTGGCAGGCCGCAGGAAAAGAGGGGGGGACCAGAGAGCGGCCCCCCCTCCCTCCTGAACCGTACCAGGCCACATGCCCTCAACATTGGGAGGATGCTTTGGGGGTCCGTGACCGCTCAAAGCACCTTGTCCCCATGTTGATGAGGACAAGGGCCTCATCCCCACAACCCTGGCCGGTGGTTGTGGAGGTCTGCGGGCGGGGGGCTTATCAGAATCTGGAAGCCCCCTTTAACAAGGGGACCCCCAGATCCCGCCCCCCCCCCTGTTTGAAATGGTAAGGGGGTACAAAAGTACCCCTACCATTTCACAAAGAAAGTGTAAAAAATGTTTAAATAAAACAAACACACTTTTTAAAAATTCCTTTATTAAAAATAAAAAAAAAGATTCCAGCGGCGGTAATCCACTCTTGCTATCCAGCGACGGACGGTCATCTCTCCAGCGATGTCTAATGTCATCCAGCGCAGCGCAGCATCCTTCTTCTGTCTCCTCCACGGAGACACTGCAGGCATTCCGGCGGATGACGTTTCTTATATACGGAGGGCGGGGCCACCCGTCACCTGACCCCGCCCCCCTCTGACGCAAGGGGAAACCCGGGGTTCCCCGTGACGTATGGGTGACCCCGCCCCCCTCTGATGTAACGGAAACCTGCCTGTGTTACATCAGAGGGGTGCGGGTCACCCCTACGTCACAGGGAACCCCGGGTTTCCCCTTGCGTCAGAGGGGGGCGGGGTCAGGTGACGGGTGGCCCCGCCCTCCGTATATAAGAAACGTCATCCGCCGGAATCCTTGCAGTGTCTCCTCCACGGAGACAGAAGAAGGACGGAGGATTCGCTGCGCTGGATGACATGAGACATCGCTGGAGAGATGATCGTCCGTCGCTGGATAGCAAGAGTGGATTACCGCCGCTGGAATCTTTTTTTTATTTTTTTATTTTTAATAAAGGAATTTTTCAAAAGTGTGTTTGTTTTATTTAACCATTTTTTACACTTTCTTTGTGAAATGGTAGGGGTACTTTTGTACCCCCTTACCATTTCAAACAGGGGGGGGGGCCGGGATCTGGGGGTCCCCTTGTTAAAGGGGGCTTCCAGATTCTGATAAGCCCCCCGCCCGCAGACCTCCACAACCACCGGCCAGGGTTGTGGGGATGAGGCCCTTGTCCTCATCAACATGGGGACAAGGTGCTTTGAGGGGTCACGGACCCCCAAAGCATCCTCCCAATGTCGAGGGCATGTGGCCTGGTACTGTTCAGGAGGGAGGGGGGCCGCTCTCTCGTCCCCCCCTCTTTTCCTGCGGCCTGCCAGGTTGCGTGCTCGGATAAAGGGTCTGGTATGGATTTTTAGGGGGAACCCCACGTCAAATTTTTTTTAAATTTGATGCGGGGTTCCCCTTAATATCCATACCAGACCTGAAGGGTCTGGTTATGGATATTTAGGGGGAACCCCACGTCAAATTTTTTCTTAAATTTGAGGCAGGGTTCCCCTTAATATCCATACCAGACCTGAAGGGCCTGGTAATTGAATTTGGGGGACCCCCACGCTTTTTTTTTATTTATTTATTTATTTTTTTATCAATGACTTTCAATGAGTGTTCTCTGTATTACGGGAGCCGACAATTCATAATAGCTGCGAGTGATTTTAAAGGACTTTTTTTCCTGCATAAATTACACTTTGTGCAGGGACAATTCTAAGCACGGGAAACATGCGCCCCTTCACAGGCATACTATAGACAACCCCCCCCCCCCCTACGAAATTTAAAGGAATATTACACTTTTATTGTTTCACTTTAATCATTATTAAAATAACTGCTCCCGAAAAAACGTCCGTTTTTAAAACTTTTTTTTGCATTGATACATGTCCCCTGGGGCAGGACCCGGGTCCCCAAACACTTTTTAGGACAGTAACTTGCAGAATCTTTTCTCTCTGTCAAATCTTTTTTCTCTGTCGAATATTTTCTCTATATAATCTTGGACTAATAGAGGTAAGGTTAAGCACATTCGACCACAGGTTCTATAGACACAGATTGTTGTCAGAGTCATGTCGAATCTCCTATTCTATATCGAACTGTTGTAACAATGAAAATGAAAATAAAGCATTTATTTATGTCGGATCTTTCGTTTTTCGGATTTTGTGCTTTCGTTATCGTTTGTCAAAACGAAAACGAAAATAGCTGAAATTCGGACGAAAATGCATTCGGACGAAAACGAATGCACATGTCTACTCTCAAATGACTTGTTTGATGTATGGAGGTGTTGCCATGCGAGTGAACGTAATTATACGTATCTCTCACCACGTCACAACACATACTCGCGTATAGATTTGTTTCTAACTGATAAATGTTTGCTCACAAGAATATCAGCCTCGGCGATTCACGCTACCACCTGGTCGGACCATGCCCCTATTAGCATCACTATTGACACCAAATCACATCATCCTAACTCCAATTTATGGAGGCTTAATAGCTATCTACTTCATGATCCATCCACAGCCATGCATATCCAACAACACTTAGAGGAATTCTTTTCTCTTAACTCACAGTCAGTGTCTGACCCGGAGGTAGTGTGGAACGCCCACAAGGCGGTTATTAGAGGTATCCTCATCTAGGCAGGGGCCAGAGCAAAAAAAAAGAGATCTCAACATTTAGATGAACTCATAGCCGATATAGCGACTGCTGAATCCCTCAACAAACACAACCCTTCCCCTGCTACCCAATCAACGATATTCAAACTCCGCCACGAGTTATGGGCCTTGTTACTAGAGTCATTCGAAAAATCTTCCACGAAATTAAAAGCGACTAATTACTCCACGGGAAACAAGGCGGGCAAACGAATGGCTCTGAGAATGAAAGGTCACAGAATCAAGTCCAAAATACCCTATATATATACCACCCTCACACGAAAGAGAAAGTCCTAAAACCTACTGAAATTGCGGATGCATTTAGCATGTACTATAGCGACCTTTATAATTTAAGGAAGGACAAAAGCACCATACAACCTACCCGAGAAGATATACTTGAGTTTCTTACTCAAGTAGATCTTCCTGCCATATCTCCTACACAACTAGATAGTCTTAATGAGCCCTTCACGGTTCCTGAAATAGAATATACGATCAATAAACTCCCGAGCGCTAAATCCCCCGGCCCAGACGGATTTAATGGGGAATATTACAAAAAATTCCATAAACTGTTAGCCCCTGCGCTATGCAATGTTTACAACTCAGCAGCGAATTCCTCCACATTCTCCCAAGAAATGCTTAGTGCTATTGTCATAACCCTGCCAAAACCCGGTAAAGAGCCAAACTCACCCCAAAATTTCCGCCCCATTTCCTTACTCAATGTTGACATCAAAATTTACGCAAAATTGATCGCCAATAGATTGTTGGATATTATCCCAGTCCTAGTTCATGCAGACCAATCAGGGTTCACAAAAAGCCGTCAAGCCTCTGACGCCACCAGGCGTATGGTGGACATCATACATCATGCAACGCACACGGGTACCCCCTCTGTACTCCTGTCCCTGGATGCTGAAAAAGCATTTGACAGAGTACATTGGAGGTACCTATCAGCAGTACTGGGAAAATTCGGTTTTACGGGGACCATTTACAATGCTATCATGGCCCTATATTCCTCCCCCTCCGCCCGAGTGTACTCGGCAGATACGCTCTCATCTCCGTTTGACATCTCCAATGGCACTAGGCAGGGATGTCCCCTGTCCCCCCTAATCTTCAATCTAGTAATGGAGCCTCTCGCACAATCTATCCGAGTGAATGATCAAATTACGGGTATACCCATAGGTAAGAACGTACATAAGATAAGTCTATTTGCGGATGACGTCATTCTTATGTTATCTAATCCCACCACCTCCCTCCCGGCGGTTCAAAGGACCCTTGCGCAATTCAGCAGAGTGTCATTCTACAAAGTAAATGATACAAAATCATTCATTTTGAACCTGGGCCTTGATGCCCCCACCAGCTCCATACTACAAAGCCATCTCCCGTATTTGTGGGCAGAGAAGAGCATTACTTATCTAGGGGTTCAGCTAACCAAAAACACTGCAGACCTTTTCTGCCATAACTATATCCCCCTTCGCAACAAGCTACAAACTGACCTCCGCAAACTAGCGTCCTTTGAGCTGTCGTGGATGGGCCGCCTTGCAGCCTTCAAAATGCTCCACCTACCCCAAGTACTGTACTTTTTTAGAACTTTACCAATCCTCATTCCTCACTCCTATTTCAGATCATTACAAACTATCCTTTCCACCTTTATATGGCAAGGTAAAAAGGCTAGAAGTGCGCATAAACATCTTATCAAACATCGCCTAGCCGGCGGGGCGGGATATATTGACTTCCAAGATTACTACATGGCCTCCATACTGACACAAATGCGAGAATGGATTCTTCCCGCACAAAACACGCTTTGGGGACAGATAGAAACATCACTCACTCCGGAGAAGCATCTACTTGTCTGGTTACTCTCCTCTACTCGTCCCCCCACCAACATTCCACAATTCCCCCCTACGATGTCAGCCACGTTCCGGGTCTGGAACAGATTCCTACACCTCACCAACAAATACAACAATAGGGCCACACTTAAAACGCCACTACTCGTCCTTCAAAAGAAAATTGATCTAGTATCCTTTAAGAAATGGCAGGAGAAGGGTATATCACATGTTGACGATCTATTCAAATCCGGTCAATTTAAATCCTTCCCCGACCTACAAAGAGAATATCAATTACCCGACTCAGACCTCTATCTTTATCTTAGGGACAAACATTACCTCCATGCCTCCCCTAATTGGTCATGCAAAATCCCCCAACCTGCTTGGATCTTTCTTACAAACCCGTCTTGCAAACAGAAAGGCATCTCCCTCTTTTATACCCTGCTCCAGCAAAAAAACATATTTGTCAAATCTGCTCCTATCCTTAAATGGGAGAAGGATCTTGGCCACACTTACACACCTGAACAATGGGCCAACGCTATCAAAGCCACCTACCAGAATACCAGATGCTCCACGTTATGGGAATTGACCGTTAAACTAATTCAACGGTGGTACTTGACCCCAGACAGGATGTCAAAGTTCTCTGAACAGCATAATGCGAATTGCTGGAGGCAATGCGGGAACAAAGGAGATATGCTCCACATCTTTTGGAGCAGCCCCAATCTGACATCCTTCTGGGAATCAATTTTTCAGTTGTTATCTGCAATATCACACACTGTAATAACTCCGCGTCCAGACTTAGCTCTGCTATCCCTGACCTTAGACCAATACCCGAAGACAATCAGACACTCCATGTCCCATATCCTGATGGCAGCTAGGCTGGGCATAACCAGACGGTGGAAAAACCCCTCTCCACCGACCCTGTCAGAAGTAGTGAGCATCACCCATCTACACCATGTCTATGAATTAACAATAGCACGTAGTAGCACTAAGAGAGCCCATGCCATTCAATTATGGAGCCCATGGGCAACATGGGTCGCAAACACCAATACTCTACCATTAGAGAAATAGCCCCCCTCACCTCGGTTTATTTGCTTGAACTGCTGTTAGGTATCTTGATAGTTGTTCTTTTCTCCACTTACAGTAAGTTGAGTTGTTGTACTTATGTTACTTCCATACAATGGTTTAAAAACGTGATGTTTTTCGCAACTGGTGGGATCACAAGCCACTCCTCAGGGGGGCTGCTCTCCTCCCGGACACAGAATTGATCCCGTCTGGGATGTCTGAGTGGAGAGGAGAACCCTGCCCAAATTAGAGGGAACTATCTAACTTCATCTCCAGGAGGAGATCACACAAGGTGGCGACATATGGTTGCCCCTCCCGACCTACGCATATTACTTATTACGCTGTAATACTTCAGAGATATTTTGTTTGTCAAGACTGTTGTTATACCATTAGTCAATGCAACTCATGCGATTTCTATATTATTTGTAAACTCAATAAAAATCTGTTAAAAAAAAAAAAATGTGTCATTTTGTTTTTTGCTGAAAGTAATGGCTTTCTTCTGGCCACTCTGCCATAGAGCCCAATTCTATGGAGCATACGGCTTATTGTCGTCCTATGTACAGATACTCCAGTTTCTGCTGTGGAACTCTGCAGCTCCTCCAGAGTTACCTTAGGTCTCTGTGCTGCCTCTCTGATTAATGCCCTCCATTCCCGTTCCGTGAGTTTAGGTGTATGGCTGTCTCTTGGCAGGTTTGCTGTTGTGCCATGTTCTTTCCATTTGGTTATGATAGATTTGATGGTGCTCCTAGGGAATCATCGAAGATTTGGATATTTTTTTATAATCTAACCCTGACTTGTACTTCTCAACAGCATTGTCCCTTACTTGTTTGGAGAGTTCCTTGGTCTTCATGGCAGTGTTTGGTTAGTGGTGCCTCTTCCTTAGGTGTTGCAGCCTCTGGGGCCTTTCAGAAAGGTGTGTATATGTAATGACAGATCATGAGACACTTAGATTGCACACAGGTGGACATCATTTCACTAATTATGCGAATTGGTTGCACCAGAGCTTTTTATGGGCTTCATAACAAAGGGGGTGAATACATGCGCACATGTCAATTATCAGTTTTTTATTTCTGAAAAATAGTTTTATGTATATATTTTTCTAATTTTACTTCACCAACTTAGACTATTGTGTTTTGATCCATCACATATAATTGAGATTTAAAAAAAAAAACATTAAACTAAAGGCCGTAATGTAACAAAATAGGTGAAAAGCCAAGGGGTGAATACTTTTGCAAGGCACTGTACCATGGCAAATCCTTTTTGTTTTGCCATAATTTTAACATTATGCACCTGAAGTGAACTTGGCTGACTTTGGAAATCTGCTTTCATCTGTAAGAATATTGTATGCAGTAAGAGCCGTAATTATTTGCTGCTTTTGTATAAAGTTAAGTGTTACTATTACAGTACTTCACTTTAAGGTAATGTGTGCAGATCAGAATTAAAATACATTCTCTACGATGCCTCATAGAACAGATGACATAGTTCATGGAATTATATTGTCTTTCTCACATTCTCTTTTTTTCTGCAGGCAGCTAACAGAGAAGTAACATGATGTATGCACACTAATAATGGTATGCCTGCCAGACACCATATTTCTTAGTGAAGCTTTTGGAAAGTGCTTTCAGTCATTCGCTGTGCTGTAATTGTATATAGGGTGAAAACCATTTTGTGCATTATAGCAGTGTTTATTAAAACTGTTCTCACCTCTCCCAGCAGTGCCTGTGTGCAAGTACCTTTGTATTTTAATAGGTGCAATAATTAGTGACTTAGTAATGTAATTTTACTATTTGTGTGTTTAGCAGCAAAACACAAACGGTTGATCAAATATTTTCCTTTCTGCAACTCTGGACTCCCCCCAATTTCTAGTGCTGGAATAAAGTGGTAATATGTTATGTGCTACTCCATACCTTGATGTAACAGGAATTTTGCAAAGCAGTGGTAGGGATCAGAACAGTAGGGAAGCATCAGAAAAGTTAAACATTAGCATCTGGGGGTTCCCAATACAGGGTGAGGGGTATATTGTATATTGTATATTCTCTCCCAACAGGCTTTATATAGGTACAGCAATTGTGGGAGGCACAGTGGTGTAGTGGTTAGCACTCTCACCTAGCAGTAAGACAGGTCACTGGTTCAAATCCCAACCACGACGCTACCTGCCTGGAGTTTGCATGTTCTCCCTGTGCCTGCGTGGGTTTCCTCTGGGTACTCCAGTTTCCTCCCACAAACCAAAGACATGCAGGTAGGTTAATTGGCTTCTGTACAAAATTGGCCCTAGTATATGAATGGAGACCTTGGATTGTGGGCTCCTTAATGTACAGGGATGGGGACAATTGTAGACACTCAGGTTGAACTGGATGGACTGGTGTCTTTATTCAACCTTACTAACTATGAAACTATATGATTTTAACGTGTCTTTCATTTTGGAAAATGTCAGAAATCCCTAAAGTGGAACTATACTCACCTTGAATCCAGTGATGCGCCATCCCCAGAACTCACTGCCACTGACATCTTCGGGTGGCCGGGTTCTAGGTCTTGATCGCTGGCTGCTGCCATTGGCTGGGCTGTGATGATGTCACTCCTGCGCATGTACAGGAGTTCCATCAAATTTGGCATTGCAGAATTTGTACAGTGACCTGCGCTTGTCTGTCCATCCATTTTCATATTGCAGCCTAAAGTTCCACTTTAGCTACCTAAAGTGTTTGTTACCCCAACACTGATATGTGCCTGCTGTACCATGTATGAGAAAGTATCCTGTTCTCTATGTATTGCTTACTTTGTGTAAGATCCCTTGTGTTAGTGGTAGTCCTCTTGCTTTGCTATTAAAAACTGATCACACTAAACAGGAGACCACACCATGTTCAGTTCTCTAGCCATGCTGGGAACTCAGCCTGCTCTGCTCCAATAATCAAACTTATCCTGACATGCCCTGGCTGCACAACCATTCACCGGAAAGCTCAGTGTGCTTCTTCTCCTTCCCTCAGCTCTTATGCAGCTGAGAACAGAAGGCATGTGATAATTTATAAAAAAGGTATTTATAATATTTTTTTATATGTATACACAAATGTTTTGCCTTTCATTTCTATTTTAAACTGAATGGGATGTTTTACAAGGTGAACGTTTACAACCACTTTAAGTGCCTGCCTGTATTAACCCCTTTATTACCAGACTATTTTTCAGTTTTCAGGACTTTAACAGTTTTACCATTACTCGGTTATCTAGCACTGTGCCCAAATGAATGTTACCGTATATCGTTTTTTAGACAGATATTGTTTCAATTTTGAAGTGGTTAGAACATGGAGGTTGATAACGATGCACTAGATAAAATGCATCAGGAAAGAGAAGGAGAAGGGGCTAATGTACGGGTCACATACCATAGGAGGATTAAGATAAGGGGGTAATGTGTAGGATAAGGAAAGTGAAGGCTTTAATATACAGGTCACATACAGTAACAATAAATTTCAGAGGACAGGCATTAATTAAAAACTCCCACCTTGAAAATACTGCTGCCTACCTCCCTTCCTTCAGTCTTTCTTCCTCCTCTTCCTCTGTTGAGAGAGGAAAAGGGAAAGCTCTCAAATGGATGGTTTAACTTTTTGGTTGCTTTGATTAGCCATCAAAGAAATCACAAGGCACGGAGTCACTGAGATTGGCTCTGTGCATTTTGCTCATGATCTGCACTGTCTAATGAAAACTCGATCACAGACATTTAAAGGGTACATTGGCTACCCATGCATTTCCAGCTATCTGCCATTTTGTATTATGTAGTGGTAGTAAGATCATTACTTAAAAGGGTGTTATAATGTTAGGTGTTCTGGGAAAAAAACACAATCAAATTATTTACAGTATTACCTAAAAAATAAAGTATTGCTTGATTATTGAGTTATCTTGCTACTACCAGCAAAGCAGAAAACTATCCAAGTATAAAAGACTGCACTGTAAGCCAATCAAAGCAGTCTCACGTTGCAAAATGCTGTCATTTTAATCGTTTTCAGGCACTGAAAGCAGCCATATGACAGATGATAGAAAGAAGTGAGCACAGGGTGACATTCGATTTGCATGATTGTATGTTCTCCAATGAGCAGACAGGTGGCAGAAGCTGCAGGAGAGAAGAGTGGTGCATCCTTCCAGGTTAAGTTAATCAAAAGAATGGACACACATAGTTGCAAGTGTGTTGGCAGTTAAACAGTTCACATATTTGTGTTTCAACTGTGTATTTATCTGTTTCACTGTGTTAAAGTCTTAGTTTAGATACACTTCTTTTTTTTTGTTTAATCAGCACAAGGGATGGTGCTTACATTGAATGAGATGGCTGTTCTCTTAGCGGAAATCTTCAATTCCTCCCCCACCCCACCCCTTACCCCCACAGCGGTAATCATCTGGTGATATGGGGGTTAATACAAGTCACTGTACCTGTCATCAACCCTTGCCAACTATGCCCACCCTTTCTGCCCCCCCCCCCTTCTCCATTCATAGAAGTTGTACTAAAGCTTCAAGCAATGAAAAGTGCTCCATGAACGGAGGAGCAGACCTTTCATGTATCTGCCTGTCCTTCATTCATAGAGAGCTTTAGTACAATTTCTATGATTGGAGGAGGGGGAAGAAAAGACGGGCATAGTCGGCACTACTGACCCCCACTACACTGGAAGATTACCGCTGCAGGGGTGGGTGGCAAACAAATTTAAGATTTCAACTAAGAGAGCAGCCAAAAGCACAAGGGACACTTATTATTCAATGTAAGTGCCATCCCATGTGCAGATTAAAAAAAATAATAGTAACTAAACTAAGGCTTTAAAGCTGAAGATATAAAATACACATATTTATGCAACTCTGAAATAAATATACATGGGTCATTGTACTTTTTTTAATGAAAGCTGTGTGAATACCTGAATTTGACCTGGAATCAACCTCTTGTTCCTTTACAGGTACAGAGCTGGCGTGTGAAAGGAAAAAGAAGTACAAGAGGCATTTAAAGAGGAGCTCCAGACACCTGCAGAAAAAAATAAAAGTCAGCAGCTACAAATACTGTAGCTTCTGAATTTTAATATTAGGACACGTATCTGTCCAGGAATCCAGTGGTGTCTTCACCCGAACCGATTTTTCAATCGGGGGCTGCCATTGCCATCTCCACAGCCGGTTCCCTACTGCACATGTGCCAATCACGCTGCACTCTTTGAATGGGCCAGCTGTGGGGGAAGGAGGAGGGGGGCCGAAGTTCCGGCTGAGTTTGCCCCCCCCCCCCCAAAAAAAGGTGCCAAATGTGGCAGTGGAGGGAGGCAGATAAGCAAAGCTTCCCCTTTTGGGTGGAGCTCCGCTTTAAGTTAAAGTGCTGACAAGGAGCATTCTTATAGAAAGAACATCTTCAGTGAGAGAGAGAAGCATGCTTCACTGGACTGCTTCATGGCACTGCTGGCCATAACACTGAGGACATCTAGTGGTGAAAAAGAAGGATACGGGGGGCAGCTCAGGGTTGAAGGTAAATATTGCAGCAAGATTTGCTTTTTCTAATTTTAGCTGTTAATGAGCTATTATATTTTATCTTGTTATTTTTGGTTGGGGTTCTACATAAAGAAAACCAACAGACAAGCAGTGGCTTCTATGTATGTCATGTGGAAATAATTTCACTTCAAAATACTTTGCCTTAAGGACCAATTAAAAAAGGAAAGTAAGCCATGTTTAAATACTATTAACCTGTCTGCTGTATTATCTTAACCCAATTCTCTAACATGTCACATCATTAATTGCTATGTACTCCCTCCAACACAGCAACTACAATGTCAGAACTCATTTGCTTGACATGATAGTTTACTGCGTCATGTTTAGTTAATGGTACTTGCTCTGAAAACTTGATTGCAAGTTAACTTTAATAAGAGTCAGTATGCTACCAAGTAATGATTCACATATATTTTCTTGAGATTAAAAAAAAACAAAAAACTTTAATGTTTCATATAATAAGACGATTTGAAAATATAGCTTTTTACAGAAGTCTGTTTGTTAATTAAAAATAGAACAACAAATACATTGCAGAGACTTTTTTTCCTCTTAAGGAATAGTAATTAGTGCTCAGTAAGAAGATATACTCTCACTTTAATAAACACTCTTTGAGAGCTTCCTTTGAATTTATTATTTTGTGATCAAGAAATTAGACTGTTATTCTGGTATTGTGGAGATAAGAACATTTGCTAAAATGATCAGCAAAAGCCCTCCCTAGAGAAGGTATTTTACTGTAACAAAGTGTTTACAACTTAAATGGGGATTGGAAAAAAATCATCAGTATCAATCAAGTTTAAACTCTGAAATGCAAATAAATAACACTTGAAGAAGAAAATTGTACCCTTGTGAAAGCTGCTTATAGGGAATGGAACATCCGCATCCACTGGATCCCGATAACAATTCAGTCTTTGCATTCAAATATACAGTATATATGATATTGGCACTAGCTGGCCCATCCTCTGATACCCAGTTTATGTAAATTTATATTTATATATAATTGATGCACATAAGGTTGGACCTTTCCCATAAATATTCATGATGAATTTATATTGTTTCTATTAGCTACATTATACATTAGTGGTAAGCTGCCCCTACCTTAGTGGAATTTCATTATTATTATTATTATTATTTTTTTTAAGAAAGTGTATCTTGCCTACAGTCAAGCATGATGGTGGGACTGTCATGTTCTGGGGCTGCATGAGTACTGCCGGCACTGGGGAGCTACAGTTTATTGAAGGAACTATGAATTCCAACATGTACTGTGACATACTGAAGCCGAGCATGATCCCCTTTCTTCAGAGACTGGGTCGCAGGGCAGTATTCCAACATGATAATGACCCCAAACACACCTCCAAGATGACCACTGCCTTGCTAAAGAAGCTAAGGGTAAAGGTGATGGACTGGCCAAGCATGTCTCCAGACATGTCTTGAGACATGTCTCAAGCATCCTCAAACTGAATGTGGAGGAGCGTAAGGTCAATAACATCCACCAACTCCGTGATGTCATCATGGAGGAGTGGAAGAGGACTCCAGTGGCAACCTGTGAAGCTCTGGTGAACTCCATGCCCAAGAGGGTTAAGGCAGTGCTGGAAAATAATGGTGGCCACATAAAAAAAAATGTGTAAAATTTGTGTAAAATTCGAAATGCTAACCATAACATACAAAGCCATCCACAATATCACCCCCATCTACATCACCAACCTCATCTGCAGATATCGCCCAAATCGTCTCCTCCGCTCCTCCCAGGACCTCCTACTTTCTAGCTCCCTTGTTACCTCCTCCCATGCTCACCTTCAAAACTTCTCCAGAGCCTCTCCCATCCTCTGGAACTTCCTGCCTCAGTTTATATATATACCATGTAAAATTCAAAATGCTAACCATAACATACAAAGCCATCCACAACATCACCCCCATCTACATCACCAACCTCATCTGCAGATATCGCCCAAATCATCCCCTCCACTCCTCCCAGGACCTTCTGCTTTCTAGCTCCATTGTTACCTCCTCCCATGCTCGCCTTCAAGACTTCTCCAGAGCCTCTCCCATCCTCTGGAACTCCCTGCCTCAGTCTGTCCGATCAGCCCCTACCCTGCCCACCTTTAGGAGATCCCTGAAAACGAATTTATTCAGGGAAGCCTATCCCACACCCACCTAACAACCGTCCCCGAGCCACCCCCACATCAAATCATTCTCTGCAGCTATTACCTTTTGTACCACTACCCCCTCCCTTTAGAATGTAAGCTCTATGAGCAGAGCCCTCCTGTACCTTTTATATTGAACTGTACTGTAATTGTATTGTCCCCCCCCCCCCACCCTATAAAGCGCTGCGTAAACTGTTACCGCTATATAAATCGTGTATTATAATAATAATAGTAATATAATATATACATATATATATATATATATATATATATATATATATATATATATATATATATATATATATATGTATGTATATATATATATATATATATATATATATATATATATATATATATATATATATATATATATATATATATATGTATATATGTATATATATATATATATATATATCTTATCCAATGGTCGCCACTGCACACACATCAGAGATAAAAAAAATTAGCCGGGTGAGCTGCAAGACTGTACTACATATTACATCTTAAAAGGGGAAAGCACATTAGTACATTAAAGGTTTTATTTCAATGTTTCAACGAGGCACAAGCTCATCTTCCTCCAATCCTGAGGTAGACAAGCTTGTGCCCCATTAAAAAGCTGAAAACACCATATAACATGAAGTCACACCTAAACACTTTTAATCTGTATGCCATCAGGCAGGCCCTTGCATTACATAGTTGAAGGTAAATCTAAAGAAAATTAGATAAGAAAATTGTATAATGTATGGCCTGCTTTAGTGTCAGTGTGTTTAGGTAGCAAAAATACAAATAAGGTACTATTGTTTCTTGGCCCTGCTGGGGGTGGAAAGAAAAAGAATGCACACATATCACTATATCACTGTGATCGTCAGGAATAGGATAATTTATTTTGAAGGTTTTTTTTGTGGTGGGGCATGGTAATGGCATAAAGATTTTATAACAAGATTTTTTTTTATTATTATTTTGGGCCAAGGAATGCATTATGGGGCCGCAGACGTCAGGAAAATATTAACCACTTGCCGCCCGCCCTATTACAAATTGACGGTGGCAAAGTGGTTTCATAATCCTGATCGGACGTCATATGATGTGATCAGGATTATGAGCCGCTGCGCGCCCATCATTGTTGCGGGGTGTCAGTCTGACACCTGGCAACTACGATCTCGGTAAAGAGTCTCCGACGGAGAATCTTTACCACGTGATCAGCCGTTTCCAATCACGGCTGATCACAGCGTAAATAGGAAGAGCCGGTGATCGGCTTTTCCTTACTCGCGTCTGTCAGACGCAAGTAGAGGAGAGCCGATCGGCTGCTCCTCTGACAGGGGGGGTCTGTGCTGATCGATTATCAGCACAGCCCCCCCCCCCCAGAGGATGTCCACACTGGACCACCAGGGACGCCACCAGACCACCAGGGATGCTAAGCAAAAGGTAATCCTCCCTAGACCACCAGGGATGCCAGTCAGCACAATGGATGCCAATCAGTGCCCATAATGGATGCCAATCAGTGCCCACAATGGGCATCACTGATTGGCATGCATTATTGTTTGGCACTGATTGGCATCCATTAGTACAGTATAACACCAATGCTGCCTATGAGTGCCCACCTGTGCCGCCTATCAGTGCCCACCTGTGCTGCCTATCAGTTCCCACCTGTGCCGCCTATCAGTGCCCACCTGTGCCGCCTATCAGTGCCCACCCATGCCCATCTGTGCCGCCTATCCATGCCCATCTGTGCCGCCCATCCATGCCAATCCGTGCCAGCTATCGGTGCCAATTTGTGCCACCTATCAGTGTCCATCCGTGTCGCCCATCCGTGTCGCCCATCCGTGTCGCCCATCAGTGCCGCCTGTCAGTGCCGCCTATCAGTGTCCATCAATGCCACCTCATCAGTGCCACTTCACTGGTGCCACATCATTGGTGCCCATCAGTGCCGCCTTATCAGTGCCCATCAGTGTAGCCCCATCAGTGCCCATCAGTGAAGGAGAAAACTTACTTATTTACAAAGTTTTGAAACTGAAACAAAAAAAACATTTTTTTTCCAAAATTTTCGGTATTTTTTTATTTGTAGCGCAAAAAATAAAAACCGTAGAGGTGATCAAATACCACCAAAAGAAAGCTCTATTTGTGGGAAAAAAATGATAAAAATTTCATTTGGGTACAGTGTAGCATGACCGCGCAATTGTCATTCAAAGTGCGACAGCGCTGAAAGCTCAAAATTGGTCTGGGCAGGAAGGTGTTTAAGTGCCTGGTATTGAAGTGGTTAATATAACTAGCAAACATGCATAGAATAATACCAAAAAAGAACCAACACTACACATAAGCAATTTGGATAAAAAATAGGCCACGGCCTGGTTTATTGGTTTAAACAAATATATAAAGTTTATTACCTAAATAATTTTTTAACAAATTCATCCAGTGTTCACCAAAATAACTCAACCCAGCCACTAAGACTCGGGCTGACCATCATCTCTTCTTTAAACATATCTTCACATATCCCAACCGACAGGAGGGCTGTTTTGAAAACCAGCCCTCCTGTCACCATCACCCCAAACTGCTGCCTATTCTATGCATGTTTGCAGGTTGAGATTAAAAATATCCAACCCCACTTCTGATAGGTGTATGCCATCAAAGCGATACATACCTTGAATGCCACCTTCCAAGTCAACATGATGAAATGAGAAACTAAACTAAAACTAAACTAAATTTTAAATTAGGACTCTTTCCATAGCCCTATTAACTCTTTTGTGAACCTTATCTAAAGGCTTAAATGTAACTGATTACAACCATCTCAACCTGGTTATTATTTCTGAAAACACTAAAACTATATTTGGCGAGAATAGTTAAAAAAAAAATGTATCCTTCATCTTAGATATTAAGTCGAACGTCTTCATTTTCCCAATATCATTACCACCCAAGTGAACTATAAGGATCTCAGGAGGGGGGAAATTAGAATAAAGACTTCCTAACTCATAAACGAAATCACTCCAAACCATTCCCCTTCTACGATACCAATTAACACAAAATGTGGCCGGATCCAAACCTAAATTTTCAGAAAAGGTTCGAAAGACCTGACGTCAAGTTCATGTTTAACCTTAACGTCCTTAGTGGACAAATAATTTCTTCCTGGCTCTTCTTTAAATATATCCAGGAACCCAAGCCCAAAGGATCCAACTTGCTAAATTTTATAAATATTTTAACACTTTCTTCCAATACTTGTACATTTGCTAACAGAATACCGGACCTTCCTGCCCTTGATGAAGGTAATAACTCAGACACACTGAATGCACACTGAATGCTGCAAAAATTTTGCCAGGGAAAAATCTGCCTTGAATAAAATTGCTTCATATTCCGTTGAACATGTTACTCTTGTAACACTACATAACCTGTAGCATTTCAGGTGTAATAGGAGATCTATTATCATTGAACAAATTATTTTTTCTATAACCTTTCATAGTTTGTTTCACTGAAAAGAAGCTTTGACAAGCCGGTAGTTTGTATAGACGCATAAAAAAATGATACCCCCACTAGTTTTTTGCTAATGTATGACCAAGAATAATTTTTGTTCATTAATGAGTGAAGAAATTCTAACACTATATTTTCAGAATAATCAAAAATGGTTAGCTCTAAAGAAGATAGAAAAGACAACGACAGCAACCAGGAAGCAGAATAATTTTTCCAAGTAGATAAAGCCACAGAATTCTTAATGTTTGCAAAAATTAGATCAGATCCTATAAATGGGGAGGGCATGAAGCTCCTATTAGGTCCGTCTTCGGGAAGCAGGGGAAAAAAACGGTCCATTTTCAGGCGAGAGAGAGCGTCAGCTATTATGTTCACCTTACCTTGAATGTATTTAGCCTTTAACCAGATGTTCCATTTTAGACAAAGAAAAACGAAATGCCACAATAAGTAAACAACCTGCGGAGACTTGGAGGAAAGACAATTCACAGCAAAACAAACACCTTTATTATCTGTGCTCAGTAGTATTCTCCTGTTTGCAAACTGCAAACTCCATAATTCTAAAGAAACAATTACCTGGAATAATTCTAAAAGCACAATATTTTTGCAGAAACCACTGCCAACCCACCCGCTTGGCCAAGCGGATGCACACCAATGGTTCCCCCAAATTGCTCCAAAACCAATCGATCCTGCCTCATCCGTTGCCAGAAAAAAATAGCTTTTTCAAAAATACTCTGTCAGCCACAGCGATTTACCATTGAATTGTTCAAAGAAATTCAACAAGATATTTCTGCCGTCAATCTGACATAAGATGAAGGGCTTTTTAAACCAGATATAGCCACATACAACCTTCTGGAAAAAACCTCTTCCCATCGGCAACACCCTTGATGCAAATGCCAATTGACCAAGAAGAGATTGCATTTTCTTTAATGTCACCTTCTTCCTTCTTATGAACATCAACAACAACTGAGAAATTCTGTATATTTTATCATCTGAGAGCCTGAACTTACCTGCTACAGTATCCAATGTGATACCCAAAAATTCAAGAGATGTTGCTGGAAAAATAGTTTTTTTCCTCTGCCAAAGTGATACCAAAATATTTACATATTGCAAAGAAAGATTTGAGCAAATGCAGACATTCCCCCGATTCTCCTAGACCCATAAAAAGGAAATCATCTAAATAGTGAATTGAAAATTTAGATCCTGCCACTACATTTACTACCCATTCTATAAAAGAAGAAAACGTTTCAAAATAAGTACATGACAATGAACAGCCCATTGGCAGGCACTTATCAAAATAATATTTATTTTCAAAACAAATTCCAAAAGAGCTAAAACTATTTTTGTTCAAAGGGAGAAGCCTAAAAGCAGATTGTATGTCTGCCTTAGCCATCAAAGCGCTTCTTCCCAACATGGGTAATTTTTGCAAAGCTGAATCAAACAATGTATAAGACACTGATGCTAAATTAGATCTGATCTATCTGATCAATTAATGAATTACCAAAAGGAAATGATACGTGGGGTATTAGGCAGGATTTGTTCGGTTTCTTTTTGGGAACCACCCCTGAAATTCAAAAATGGAGGCGATTCAAAAGGACTTTCCATCCTACAGACCCTCACTTCTTTGGATAATTTTTTTCTAACCACATTATGAAAAACGCTGGCGGATTTTAGGTTATTAATAAACTACTGCCACAAAGGGGGCAAATTAAAACCATATTCATGGTCATGCCACAGGGAACAATCGAGGTCCCTCTATGTGCCCCTTTTGTATATTGGCATAGTAATGCCAAAATTACTTACATGCAAATTGATGGGAGGAAAGAGAGTTAAAAAGAAAATAAAATATGACTTTTATCTTTGAGTTTTGGTGGGTTAAAAGACACATGGTACCTTAGCTAGGGGCATTGTGATTTAATAAAAAAAAAAAAATTGTATTGTAACATGATGCCCATAGTTTGGTGTGTTACAGTGTTTTGTGGTGACACACAGTAAAATGTGTATTTCTGTTTTAATGTATTTATTGGTTTTATGATAGAACATAAAAAATCAGAAGCAAGCATATAGGTCACCCATGCAGGGGCTAAAGAATGATCACGTATTACAGAGGAATCCAAATGGAATAAGAACAGAACAACCATAATTAAACAGCTTTATGCAATCGGCATGATATGGAAGAATAATAAATGCAAAATGTAAAAAAAAGGGGAAAAAAGGAGGAAAAAAAGCCATATTCCACAGCCCACCCGCTGTCAAATGCATAGTAAAATGACTGCAATAAAACAGTATTTCAGGTATTTTTTCAAATGTGTGCAATAATCTAGCATGAAACAGCTCCTTTCTTTGCTCTCTCTCCTTGCCATGTATACGTCCACTACTATAGTTATATGCAGGCATTAGAGGGCGTGGCTTCCACAGCTCTGCTTTTTGCACAGCAGCTCAGTGACGATGTCCCTCCTACTTTTTTACTACTTTTCAAGATAATATTTTTTACAAAGTCAAATAGTGCCCAAAAAATGCATGTATATCCTTTCCACTAGTTCCACTATTGCAGAATATATTTAAATAAGCTCTAAAGGCTACACTATTTTTACCTCAACTAATTCATAGCATTAACCAATTCAATACCTGGCACTTAGACACCTTCCTGCCCAAGCCAATTTTCAGCTTTCAGCACTGTCACAATTTGAATGACAATTGCGCGGTCATACAACACTGTACCCAAACACTTTTTTATGCTTTTGTCCCCACAAATAGAGCTTTCTTTTGTTGGTTTTTGATCACCTCTGTGGTTTTTATTTTTTGTGCAACAAATAAAAAAACACTGAAAATTTTGAAAAAATAACAAGTTTTCATTGTTTCTGTAAATTTTTTGTAAAAAAGGAAGTTTTCTTCTTCAATGAGTGCCACTGATATGGCTGCACTGATGGGCACTGATAAGGTGGCACTGATGGGCACAGATGAGGTGGCACCAATGAGGTGGCACTGATGAGGTGGCACTGATGGGCACTGATGATGGGCACTGATAGTCAGCACAGATGGGCACTGATAGGTGGCACTGATGGGCACTGATAGGTGGCACTGGTATGCAGCATTAATGAGCACTCATAGGTGGCACTGATGGGCACTCGTAGGTGGCACTGATGGGTACTTATGGGTGGCACTGAGAGGTTGGCACGGATGGGCACTGATAGGTGGGCACTGATGGGCATAGATGGGCACTGATAAGTGGCACTGATGGGTGGCACTGATGACACTGATTGGTGGCATTGATGACACTGATGGGTGGCATTGCTGGGCATCATGTTATATAATGGTGCCAGTCAGTGCCCATTTGTGGGCACTGATTGGCACAGAGTGGGCATAATTTGCACATGTGGATTACAGGTGGGGTACATGCCTGGCTATCCACATGTTGCCCCCTTCTCTGGTGGTCCTGGCGGCTCTCCTGGTGGTCTAGTATGGGCATCCGAGGGGGGACTGCGCTGATAAATAATCATCGCAGACCCCCCCTGTCAGGAGAGCCGCAGATCGGCTCTCCTCTACTCGCGTCTGTCAGACGCGAGTGAGGAAAAGCCGATCAACAGCTTTTCTTGTTGACATTGTGATCAGCCGTGATTGGACACGGCTGATCACGTGGTAAAGAGCATCCGTCAGACTGACACACCACACCACTGATCGCCGCGATAAAGCGCCCCCATGGGCACGCGGCAGCTGTTATCCTGAAGGACGTCATATGAGGCCCAATCAGGATAACTGAACCACCCTATAGCAAAATGATGGCCGGGTGGGAAGTGGTTAATGTAAAAATAAATAATCTTAGTGCTTTTACTAACCCTCTTTTCCCAAACACTTATTTGCTGTCCTTATCACAGCCACTGGGTCTGGGATCCAACAGCGCCACTCCCTGAATTTCCAGTGCCCTACCAGAAACTGAGGGCACTAGAGCAATAGCCTCCATCTACAAGAAAAAGAACCACTGCTCAAGGTGGGTGATGAGAGACTAATTGGAGAGTCTCATAGAATGCCAGCCCCGGCCTGGCTCCATGGGAAACTTGCAAAGAAGAAAGAAATGGCTGTACATCCAGAACTACCAAATTACTTTTAATGTTCACAAGGATAAAACCAAATACACCAACATATGGTCATGTAGACACGTTTCACACATACATCTTGTGCTTAATCATTATCACTTAATGATTAAGCACAAGATGTATGTGTGATTTTAGGTGCTGAAAGAGGTACAATGTTTTGCATGGAAATTTGATGTTTTATATTGTAGGCCTGTGATTCTTAGGCCGCGTACACACGGGCGGACTGTCTGGCCAACTAAGTCCGTCAGACAATCCGACAGACAGTCCGTCCTACTTTTGAATGAACGGACTTGACCACACACGACGAACAGACAGTCCGCTGAAAGCTTGCACGATGACGTGTACAGCACGTACGACGGGACTAGAAATACGACGTCCAATACACTGCAATGCAACCTTCGGCCGTGTAAATCCTTTCTGAGCATGCGCCATACTTAGTCCGTCCAACTTGCCTACTCACGAGCGGACTGTCCGCTGAAACCAAGTTTGGACGGACAATATTACGGAAATTCCGAAAGACTTAGTCCGCCAGACTGTCCGCTGAAAAAGTCTGCTGAAGCCCACACACGAGCGGATTGTCCGCTGAAACACGTTTGAGCGGACCAAGTCCGTCAGACAGTCCGCCCGTGTGTACGCGGCCTTAGGAATAACTCACTTAAATCTGTCCAAACCAGAGTCTAGTAGACATTAGACATGTGCATTCGTTTTCGTCCGAATGCATTTTCGTCCGAATTTCAGCTATTTTCGTTTTCGTTTTGACAAACGATAACGAAAGCACAAAATCCGAAAAACGAAAGATCCGACATAAATAAATGCTTTATTTTCGTTTTCATTGTTACAACAGTTCGATATAGAATAGGAGATTCGACATGACTCTGACAACAATCTGTGTCTATAGAACCTGTGTTCGAATGTGCCTAACCTTACCTCTATTAGTCCAAGATTATATAGAGAAAATATTCGACAGAGAAAAAAGATTTGACAGAGAGAAAAGATTCTGCAAGATACTGTCCTAAAAAGTGTTTGGGGACCCGGGTCCTGCCCCAGGGGACATGTATCAATGCAAAAAAAAGTTTTAAAAACGGCCGTTTTTTCGGGAGCAGTGATTTTAATAATGATTAAAGTGAAACAATAAAAGTGTAATATTCCTTTAAATTTCGTAGGGGGGGGTTGTCTATAGTATGCCTGTGAAGGGGCGCATGTTTCCTGTGCTTAGAATTGTCCCTGCACAAAGTGTCATTTATGCAGGAAAAAAAGTCCTTTAAAATCACTCGCAGCTATAATGAATTGTCGGCTCCGTAATACAGAGAACACTCATTGAAAGTCATTGATAAAAAAATAAATAAATAAATAATAAAAAAAAAAGCGTGGGGGTCCCCCAAATTCAATTACCAGGCCCTTCAGGTCTGGTATGGATATTAAGGGGAACCCTGCCTCAAATTTAAGAAAAAATTTGACGTGGGGTTCCCCCTAAATATCCATAACCAGACCCTTCAGGTCTGGTATGGATATTAAGGGGAACCCCGCGTCAAATTTAAAAAAAAATTGACGTGGGGTTCCCCCTAAAAATCCATACCAGACCCTTTATCCGAGCACGCAACCTGGCAGGCCGCAGGAAAAGAGGGGGGGACGAGAGAGCGGCCCCCCCTCCCTCCTGAACCGTACCAGGCCACATGCCCTCAACATTGGGAGGATGCTTTGGGGGTCTGTGACCCCTCAAAGCACCTTGTCCCCATGTTGATGAGGACAAGGGCCTCATCCCCACAACCCTGGCCGGTGGTTGTGGAGGTCTGCGGGCAGGGGGCTTATCAGAATCTGGAAGCCCCCTTTAATAAGGGGACCCCCAGATCCCGGCCCCCCCCCTGTTTGAAATGGTAAGGGGGTACAAAAGTACCCCTACCATTTCACAAAGAAAGTGTAAAAAATGTTTAAATAAAACAATAAAACACCCGTCACCTGACCCCGCCCCCCTCTGACGCTAGGGGAAACCCGGGGTTCCCTGTGACGTAGGGGTGACCCGCACCCCTCTGATGTAACACAGGCAGGTTTCCGTTACATCAGAGGGGGGCGGGGTCACCCCTACGTCACGGGGAACCCCGGGTTTCCCCTTGCGTCAGAGGGGGGCGGGGTCAGGTGACGGGTGGCCCCGCCCTCCGTATATAACAAACGTCAGCCGCCGGAATGTCTGTAGTGTCTCCTCCACGGAGACAGAAGAAGGATGCTGCGCTGCGCTGGATGACATGAGACATCGCTGGAGATATGACCGTCCGTCGATGGATAGCAAGAGTGGATTACCGCCGCTGGAATCTTTTTTTTATTTCTTTATTTTTAATAAAGGAATTTTTCAAAAGTGTGTTTGTTTTATTTAAACATTTTTTACACTTTCTTTGTGAAATGGTAGGGGTACTTTTGTACCCCCTTACCATTTCAAACAGGGGGGGGGGCCGGGATCTGGGGGTCCCCTTGTTAAAGGGGGCTTCCAGATTCTGATAAGCCCCCCGCCCGCAGACCTCCACAACCACCGGCCAGGGTTGTGGGGATGAGGCCCTTGTCCTCATCAACATGGGGACAAGGTGCTTTGAGGGGTCACAGACCCCCAAAGCATCCTCCCAATGTTGAGGGCATGTGGCCTGGTACGGTTCAGGAGGGAGGGGGGGCCGCTCTCTCGTCCCCCCCTCTTTTCCTGCGGCCTGCCAGGTTGCGTGCTCGGATAAAGGGTCTGGTATGGATTTTTAGGGGGAACCCCACGTCAATTTTTTTTTAAATTTGACGCGGGGTTCCCCTTAATATCCATACCAGACCTGAAGGGTCTGGTTATGGATATTTAGGGGGAACCCCACGTCAAATTTTTTCTTAAATTTGAGGCAGGGTTCCCCTTAATATCCATACCAGACCTGAAGGGCCTGGTAATTGAATTTGGGGGACCCCCACGCTTTTTTTTTAATTTATTTATTTATTTTTTTATCAATGACTTTCAATGAGTGTTCTCTGTATTACGGGAGCCGACAATTCATTATAGCTGCGAGTGATTTTAAAGGACTTTTTTTCCTGCATAAATGACACTTTGTGCAGGGACAATTCTAAGCACGGGAAACATGCGCCCCTTCACAGGCATACTATAGACAACCCCCCCCCTACGAAATTTAAAGGAATATTACACTTTTATTGTTTCACTTTAATCATTATTAAAATCACTGCTCCCGAAAAAACGGCCGTTTTTAAAACTTTTTTTTGCATTGATCCATGTCCCCTGGGGCAGGACCCAGGTCCCCAAACACTTTTTAGGACAGTAACTTGCAAATTAGCCTTTAAAATGAGCACTTTAGATTTTGAACGTTGGAGTCCCATAGACTTTAATAGGGTTCTAAAGTATGCTATATACTAGCTCCGTCGAATCTTCTTTATACATTCGACAGACACCATAAGCCTTCAAAGACAGATTCGACCGTGATTCATGTGGATTTTCGGACGAATGCAATTTTTGAACGAAAAATGAAATAAATAAAAACGAATTTCGGGAGTAACTAAATAAATTAAGTTTTCAGACGAAAACGAAATTCCGAAACGAAATATTTTACTCTGCACATGTCTAGTAGACATCCCGGGTATGATAAAGTTTGAGAAACTAAATCATAAATTAAAATATAATAAATAACTATAAATAATTATACCAAATTATAATATAATAATAATAAAAATTATTCAATAATGTAATCAAATCAAAAACACTAAAATTTGCTCAGTTGCAGAATTGTCACTGTCATTACTTTTCAGTATTTGATGACAGATCTCCCCACAAATTACTATCGCTCAATTCTGTGAGTGATTCTAATTTATTATCGCTGTTTTCTAGCTGGTCTAAAATCTCTTTTGATGTAAAGGGACAGTTTTGGTTGCTATGGACAATCTCCAGTTTCCAGGCAGAAAGAACAGCTTTTATAATATAAAACTGCATGTAAGGCACTGGGCAGACCACGAGGGACAAAGGGGATGTGAAATAATTACATACAGCAATGTAATCTGTAAGATTACATTATACTGTATGTAATGTGTGTGTGTTTCACTTTTTGAATTTGTTGCCATTCTCCGTCCCCGTGCATCGCAGCGCTTGCAGGGAATGGAGCCCTGTCTCCATGATAGATCGAGCAGAGGACGAGCCACTCACACTGCGGGGAGACATTGCTGGATCCAGGGGATAAGGTAAGCATACTCATCCTGGATCCTGCGATGTGATCCTGAGTCTCTAAACTCTCTGTAGGATAACCATTTATTTATCCTTGTAGTGATTACCAGTTCAAGCCCCAGGTGGGGGTATTTTAATTCATCAACATGTTTTGTAGACCATTTTTCCTGCTTCACCAGTACGTCATGAGTGCCATCTCTATGGCATCAAACATTGAGAAATACATCATATATATATATATATATATATATATATATATATATATATATATATATATATATATATATATAATATTGATTACATTAATTCAATCATGGTTCATAATCATAATCATACAAATAAATGTTATATATGTCATCAATCATGTTGAGATATTCCAGAACAAATTGGCCACTTAAAGTGTTTGTAAAGGTTTTTTTATTATAAAAAACATGCTATACTTACTTGCTTTTTGCAAGGGTTTTGCACAGAGCAGCCCCGATCTTCCTCTATAGAGGTGCTCCTGGCTCCTCTTCTTCATCGGGTGCCCCACAGAAAGACAGCGGGACTCGGCCCCACCCCCCAGCTCCCGTGTCACATGATTTGATTGACAGAAGCGGGAGTCAACAGGCTTGTGTACATCACTGGATAGAATTGGGCACAGGTGAGAAAAAGAGGGGTCTGGGGTGTAGCTGCAGCACAGAGTTTTTTTCACCTTAAGGTTAAAAATCCTGAGACTTTGCAATCACTTTTAAAGTGGTATTAAACCCAAAAGCAGCATTCCATATGTTAAATGTGGTGGCTCTAAAAATTTAGAGGTGAATGGCAGCAAGGAGATAGATCTTAAATTGTTCAGATCACATTGCTCCTAAGTTTCCTTTTCTTATTTTCTTAATATCAATTTGCCAGATATGACAAAATAAAGAGAAATAGACTGGCCACATACTTCTTATCTTTTTTAATTCCTTTACGTGTTTAACCACTTGCTGACCAGCTGCCGTCATTGTACTGTGGCAAATTGGCTCGTTCCCGCGAATCAGAGTCATTGTACGCAGGCTCAGGAACTCAATTTTGTGGCCAGTGGGGGAGCCAATCAGTGGGTGGGGTGGACTTGATATCCACCGGCCACCCGCGATCATTCTGCGCAGTGACAGAACGTGGACCTGCCTGTGTAAACAAGGCAGATCTCCATTCTGACAGGGGAGATCACACAGATCCTGTCTTTATGCTATGCAGGAAGACAGATCTGTGTGTTTCCCCGGGCAGTCCATCCCTCATACAGTTAGAACACACCTCCAGGGAACACATTTAACTCCTTGACCGTCCCTGATGTTAACCCCTTCCCTGCCAGTGTCATTAGTACAATAACAGTGCATATTTTTAGCACTGATTTCTGTAATAATGTCACTGGTTCCCCAAAAAAGTGTAAACAATATCAGTTAGATGTCCGATCTGTCTGCTGAAATGTCACAGTCCCGCAGATCACCGCCATTACTAGTAAAAACAGTAATAATAAAAATGCCATAAATCTATTCCCTATTTTGTAGACACGAAAACATTTGCGCAAGCCAATCAATATACGCTTATTGCCTTTTTTTAACAAAATATGTAGAAGAATACTGGGGGAGAAAACTGGGGGAGAAATTTTTATTTTTATTTTTTTTGGTGGATATTTATTATAGCAAAAAGTAAACAATGGTAATTGCTGGTTATCCTCGCGCTACAATGGTAAAGCAAAGAGAGCTAGTATGGTTGCAGCAAGCCACCGACAGAGGTGCAGACCCTCCCCTCGGGTGATACTAGTGAAAAAGAATGGTGTTGCGCTCCACACGAAATTAATTAAGTCTAATAACAGTAAATAAATAATCGCATACAAAATCTAAAAGACGCACCTATGCGATTAGAATTAATTTAAATTATATCTATATCCTATATGCATAAAATCATTCAAAGTGATTAGTGGGGTATTCAGAATATACACATATTCCTAGTGTTATTCATACTACAATCAATAAAGAAATTCAAATAATCTATGCAATCATAATAAAGTGCAAGTGAAGTAATAAAAAACAGAAACGCAAATACTAATAATATCAATCCAGAAAGTTGTAAAATCCAAAATGTGTCTCAATCCGTGAAAGTGCATCCAAGTGCCAATGTATATAAAAAAATTGTGTAAAGATAAAATCCAGCAAATAAATAAACGGGGAGATGTGTATAAAAATATATCAAAAATTATATAAATAAGCCTAGATATAAAACACAGACCAAGGAATTTCTTAAAGTGTCTCTAATTGTCGTAAAAACTAACAATCCATATCAGTTCATGCAAAATAAAGTGAATCCACACTGTGCTGTGTAAAAGGTTAATTCTGTGAATGAACACGGGATAGTTCCACCGGTGATCTTGCAATTCCTCAAAGTGGGTGCTCACACACTGAGTGCAGTGGGTACCTTACCTCACTGCTGTCAGTTAGACAGCAATATGCTCCAATATTTAAGGTGTATATCCTCAGTTAGGGTGTATATCCTCAGTTGATATAGGTACAACAGTATGCTCCAATGGTTTAAGGTTTATATCCTCAATTTGTACAGGCACCCCAGATAATTCCCTCCAGGTACTCCGCAATGGATCACAGATCAAACCCGGAAAAGAGAAAAGGGGCTCCAATAGTGAAGTATGTCACACAAATTCTTTATTATAAAAAGGACCAAGTCCTGGGTACTCACATTTAAGTAACACAATTAAAACGTTACAGCTAAAACAACGAACGGCCTCCTCGTTCGTACCCCGGACGTCACTTCCGGTATCCTCCTAGGCAAATCCACTTTAAGAAATTCCTTGGTCTGTGTTTTATATCTAGGTTTATTTATATAATTTTTGATATATTTTTATACACATCACCCCGTTTATTTATTTGCTGGATTTTATCTTTACACAATTTTTTTATATACATTGGCACTTGGATGCACTTTCACGGATTGAGACACATTTTGGATTTTACAACTTTCTGGATTGATATTATTAGTATTTGCGTTTCTGTTTTTTATTACTTCACTTGCACTTTATTATGATTGCATAGATTATTTGAATTTCTTTATTGATTGTAGTATGAATAACACTAGGAATATGTGTATATTCTGAATACCCCACTAATCACTTTGAATGATTTTATGCATATAGGATATAGATATAATTTAAATTAATTCTAATCGCATAGGTGCGTCTTTTAGATTTTGTATGCAATTATTTATTTACTGTTATTAGACTTAATTAATTTCGTGTGGAGCGCAACACCATTCTTTTTCACTAAAAAGTAAACAATGTTGTTTTTTTTTCCAAAATTGTAGTTTTGTTTTTGTTTGTTTACAGTGCAAAAAATAAAAACCGCAGAGGTGACCAAATACCACCAAAAGAAAGTTCTATTTGTGGGGAAAAAATGGCAAAAATTTGTTTGGGTACAGTGTCGCACGACCCCGCAATTGTCAGTTAAATCGACACAGTGCCGTATCACAAAAAATGGCCTGGTCATTAACGGGGTTAATCCTTCCGGTCCTTAAGTGGTTAAGGCTGTTGGAGGCAGACAGTCCCCAGTGAGCAGTGGGCAGTGTTTATTTCCCACACAAACTGAGATTTTCTAGAATTCCATTGGAGTTATGTTACCAGTACAGGTATAAAGAGCGCTTAGCAGAATGTTCATTAACGACCTGCTCAAAACCTCTATTGTTTGTTTTGTGATTTATTCTGTGTGTCGTGCCAGGGTGTAAAACTCAAAACTTTCTTCTTGATGTTTGTTTGTGATTCATTTCAAAATGACAAGAACTGTGATCTGAAATGATGTGTTTCTCAGGAAGTATAATCACCAGGTATTCTCCCAGAGGATCCTGTAATGCACTTTGTTTGACAGAGGAGAAACAGCCAGACATGACTTGTAGGCTTTTGACATTTATTACAAGATTTAAGAAAAGGAAGCTGTCTGTCCTCTTTCATGTTTTAGTTTTTTTTTTTTTTTTAGTATTTGTTCCTTGTCCTAAAACATATTGATCCTCATGCAAATTATTCAGAAAGAGCACCATCTGTCAGCCAAGCACAACATAAAGAATTCACTTTGTATACAGTGTGTACTTTTTACGCTGCCCATTTGCAAAATTATTTCCATTGTGCTAAATGTTGTTGAGGGACTTTAAAAGCTCAAACCGAATTTGTGAAACTAACTTAATTTCCATCCCTCTTTAAAACGCTTCATTCATCTTGTGATTTCGTTGGAGTTTAAAATCCTGTGTTAGGAGAATAATTATTTTGTTTTATGTCACAATGTACAACTCTTTGCCATTAAAGAAAATGGCTGTTAACTTATTACATTTGACTAGTCTATTATGAGGGGCTATAAAGATCAACATCACCAGTCATTTTGATATGTGGAACAAAATTTGTGATATAAGCAAAAAATATTTAAAGTTGAACTGATGGAGAATGAAAATGACGCCTGCCTACACAGTCCCATACCTTTTGTCTAACCTTCCTGTTCTCCAGGTCTTTTTTTAAAGCAATCTACTGAGCTCTACTTCTTACTCTGAAGAAGCCTTTCCATATATGGGGGTTAAATCTCCTTTCTTCCAAATAAAAAATGAAAAAAGTCCCCCCTTGTCCTCTGTATTGACCAGAAAGTGAATATCTCTACACCAAGATTACTATATGGCCCACCTATGCATTTACTCTCTCTTAAAATTATGGGGATATTGGGAACCCAACAAACATTTAAAGAGAGAGTTGTTTGTCATGTGGCCGATTTGACTCTTAACAGTAGTTAACAAAGTAATATTTTAAAGGTAACAAGGAAAAGGGATTTCTATGGTGCCATGACATATACTGTATTTATCGGCATATAACACATACTTTTCCCCCTTAAAAGCAGGGGAAAATCGTGGGTGCGTGTTATACGCCGATCCCCCGAAATTCTGAGCCTCTGGGCGGCTTTCAGCCGCCTTCGGCTCTTCAAGGCGACTTTTGGCCGCCTTTGGCCATTATCGGCGGCTTTCGCCCATCTTCGGCCATTCTCAGCAGCTTTCGGCCGCCTTTGCCTCCTCTCGGCAGCTTTTGGCCACCTTCGGCCGTTCTCGGCAGCTTTTGGCTGCTTTCGGCTCTTCTCGGTGGCCGAAAGCTACCGCACGCCACCGAGATACACATCCGGCTCTGTATCTTGGCGGCGGCATTTAAAAAAAAAAATACAAAATAGCAAATGAAATAGACACGGCTGCATTGGGGGACAAGACTGCATAAGGCTGCAATGGGGGACAAGACTGAATAAGGCTGCGATGGGGGACAAGACTGAATAAGGCTGCAATGGGGGACAAGACTGCAATGGTGGACAAGGCTGCATAAGGCTGCAATGGTGAACAAGGCTGCATAAGGCTGCAATGGTGGACAAGGCTACATAAGGCTACAATGGTGGACAAGGCTGCAATGGTGGACAAGGCTGCAGATGACACTGATGGGCATATAAATGCAAGTTTTTTTTTCCCCCTTAAACTTCCCTCCTAAAAGTTTTTTTCCTTAAAATTCCCTCCTAAACTTGGGGTGCATGTTATACGCCGGCGCGTGTTATACGCCGATAAATATGGTACATTTTATAAAAATATATATAAAATATATATATTTTACACTATCTTGCATCTCTTTGATTTTGTGATCAGTCTGATCATGAGGTGGATAGATCTTGGTTTGAATATCCTGCTTATGCCCTGTTTGATCTAAGGACACATCTCCAGCTGATGACCTCTATAAAGATTGTTACATCAAGCCTGCTTGACCCTTCATAATAAAAGGTCCAGGCTCTCTGGTAAGAGTCTATACTGCCTGTGGTGACGGTACACGCACGAGGTGGAGTTTTTTTGGGATTCAACTACTTATCACGCATTTGTGTTTTCTACAGTTGGATTTTAATAACTCAATATGAAATTTTTTGTTTAGCACATCATTATTTCTACATGTGTAGGTGTAGGTGGCATATCAAAAAGTACTTAGCAAAGATTGTCTGTAGTGATTATATTAAGGGATTTCAATGGTATCCTGACAATTACCTAATTTTTTTATAGAAAGTAACTTTTCTTTAAACTTTTAAGCCACCCTAAAGACTTATTTTAGTTTTTTTTTTGTATACGCTGGAAAGTTAAACTACCTGTTACATCATATCTTTGGGGACTGTTGGTAAGATCTGGGCTCTGTGAGTTCTTAGCTCTGCACACCTGCTGTGTCCATTATGAGGAGTTCCCAATCTACCTGTTAAATTTGTGTATTTTTTTTTTAATTTACACCCAAAAGTAGAAGAGAATCAGAACATAAACACTACTGACATGCTCAAGCTCTAAAATGCTAGTACTAAATAGTGCATGCATACATCTTCGTATTTATTCTTAGGCATCCCAGGTAACCCAAATCACTATAATTTCACATAGAAACATAAAAAACCAAGTAGTATATCAAGTCTGTCCATTTTTTTTTTATACGTGATTTTTTTTTTAAATCTTCTTTGTTTGTTTTTTTCCGTTAACTTTTTTGTCTGAGTATAGATCTGTGTTTGTCCCATCCTAAACGATGCATCCTAAAATTTTATTCACTTTTTCCACTGCCTGGTCACACTGTTTGCTCATTTTGCAATCATCTGAAATAAGTACCCCCAAATCATTTTCTTCTGTACTGCTTGCCAACACTGTACCCTTAATGTTGTATTCTATCATGGGATTCTTTTTCCCTAGGTGCATTATTTTACATTTAGATTTGTAATCTTACTGTTCATTAGGAACACAAGAGTGGTGGAAAGTGTTCAGTCTAAACCCAAAACCAAAAATGTATTAAATTTCAGTTTACAGTTCTTAGATTTTGTGGCTGTATTCCCTGGTTATTCTGCCAGTAATGCGCTGCCCTTGCTAGTATGACAATGTTCACGCACCCAAATAGAAACTAAATAGAAAATATATAACCATCTTCTGGAATTCAAATTGCAAATAAATGATAAAAGAATAGAATAGAAAAGAATAGAAAAGAATACAACAGAAAATAAAAGAAGAGAATGGAATTAATTAAAAAAAAATAATAAAATAGAATAGCTTAACTATAACCATTTCTCAAAATTTGAATAAAATATATTTGAATTTGAATAGAATAGAAAAGAATAGATTAGAATAGAACAGAAAAAAAGGAATGGGGTAGAAAGAAAATAACCATCTTCCAGAATGCAGATTTCAAATACAATGTATTTGAATTTAAATATAATAAATTAGAATTTGAATAGAATAGGATAGAATAGAAAGAATATAACAATATAACCATCTTCTGAAATTCCAATTTCAAATAGACTAGATTTGAATTCAAATAGAATAGACAAGAAACAAATATAATAGAAGATAAACAAATAGAAAAGAATAGAATAGAAAAAAACAATAGAATAGAATGGAATAGAAAGAATATAGCCATCTTCCAAAATTAAAATTTAAAATAGAATAAATTTGATTCTGAATGTAATTTGAATGGTATATTAATTTGAATCATATAATACAAAATATTGCAGCGCTAAAAGGAAAACCCACTTTGCACTGTAAATACACTTGGAAGTGCAGTCGTTGTAGATCTGAGGGGGACATGCAAGGAATATAAAAATATGCATTTTAGCTTGCACATGATTGGATGATAAAATCAGCAGAGCTTCCACTTATTTCAGATCTAGACCTTAGATTTAGAGCGACTGCACTTCCAAGTGCACTTTCAGTGCAAAGTGTATTTTCCTTTCGTAATTAATCCCCAATGTGCAATTAACTGATAATAAAGGCAAATAAAGTACATCAATTTGTGCAAAAAGAAGTTGTGTGTGAGAGGAGTTTCAGGTGAGAGAAGATGCATTGTTTGCCCCACGTTCTTTGGTTTTGGTGGGATCATCTGAATAGCGTCTATTCCTGGAAAGATCTGTGATAGCTGATTCATACAGCTGAGCATTCTTGACTCCGTAATAGAGTCCTCCTTTTCAGGTAAAAGTCCATCTTACACGGGGTGTTGGAGCACATTGGTGATTTCTGGATCACGCACAATCTCTCTTTTTGCACGAATATATGAACTTTATTTGCCTTCATTACCATTTTTTGGATTGTTATTGCACATTATATCATTGTCATGGTCTTTTAGCGCTGCATTATTTTGTATTATTGGTGATTGTTGGATCACGCAGAACTTCTTTTTGCACAAATGCATGTACTTTATTTGCCTTTATTATCATTTAATTGCACATTGTATCATTGTCATAGACTTTTAGCACTGCAATACTTTGTATTATATTTTTTGTACGGTATATCTGACTTTTTTGCTAGCTACTTGTTATCCCTTTTTTAGTGTCAGCATTGTATTTATTTGGTCATTGCATTTGAATCAATTAGAATTTTCCAAATTTGGTTGAATTGAGTTCAATTCGACTAAATTCAGAAAATTCTGATCGATTTGAACTAAAATAAATGAAACAAATTCCAAAAATGAATTAAACAAACGTAACTAAACTAATGACTAGTCAGCACAGGCAGAGAACACAGGAAATGTTTTTCAAAAGATTTCTGGTAAGATCAACAGGTATTTTTTGCAACTATCAACCAAAAATAAATATCGCTTTTAAATTATTATTTTTTTAACACACCAAAAGGACCATGTAAGAGAAGCTCATTGTTATGCCCTGTATACACGGTCGGAAATTCCGATGGAAAAGGTCCGATCGGATTATATTGTCAGAAAATCCGATCATGTGTGGGCTCTTTCGAACTTTTTCCGTTGGAAATTTAGTCTGAAAAAATTTGAGAGCAGGATCTCAAAATTATCTGACAAAAAAATTTGATCGGACTTTGTGAGATCGTTTGTAGAGAATAGGGATGAGCTTCGAGTTCGAGTCAAACTCATGTTCGACTCGAACATTGCCTGTTCGCCTGTTCAGCGAACAGTGAACAATTTGGGCTGTTCGCAGCAAATTCAAAAAGCCGGAACACCCTATACAAGTCTATGGGAGAAATCTAAAGTGCTCATTTTAAAGGGTAATATGCAAGTTACTGTCCTAAAAAGTGTTTGGGGACCCGGGTCCTGCCCCAGGGGACATGGATCAATGCAAAAAAAAGTTTTAAAAACTGCCGTTTTTTCAGGAGCAGGATCAGAGGGACGGGGTCAGGTGACGGGTGGCCCCGCCCTCCTAATATAAGAAACGTCAGCGCTGGGATCCCGCAGTGTCTCCAGAGAGGAGACAGAAGACGGATGTATGGACAGCGCTGGCCTGAGAGATCCCCCGTCGCTGGATATGATCATCCATCGCTGGACCCCGGAGATCCATCGCTGGATAGCAAGAGTGGATTAGCACCGCTGGAATCTTTTTTTTATTTTTTTTATTTTTAATAAAGGAATTTTTCAAAAGTGTGTTTGTCTTATTTAACCATTTTTACACTTTCTTTGTAAACCTTTCTTTCTTACCATTTCAAACAGGGGGGGGCCGGGATCTGGGGGTCCCCTTGTTAAAGGGGGCTTCCAGATTCTGATAAGCCCCCCGCCCGCAGACCCTCACAACCACCGGCCAGGGTTGTGAGGATGAGGCCCTTGTCCTCATCAACATGGGGACAAGGTGCTTTGAGGGGTCACAGACCCCCAAAGCATCCTCCCAATGTTGAGGGTATGTGGCCTGGTACGGTTCAGGAGGGAGGAGGAGCCGCTCTCTCGTCCCCACCTCTTTTCCTGCGGCCTGCCAGGTTGCGTGCTTGGATAAAGGGTCTGGTATGGATTTTTAGGGGGACCCCACGTCAATTTTTTTTATAATTTGACACGGGGTTCCCCTTAATATCCATGTCAGACCTGAAGGGCATGGTAATTGAATTTAGGGGAACCCCCACGCTTTTTTTTTTTTATCAATGAGTGAATGAATTGTCGGCTAATACAGAGAACACTAATTGAGTGTTCTCTGTATTACGGGGAGCCGACAATTTAGCCGCAAGTAATTTTAAAAGACTTTTTTTCCTGCACAAATGACACTTTGTGCAGGGACAGTTCTAAGCACCAGAAACATGCGCCCCTTCACAGGCATACTATAGATACCCCCCATCTACGAAATTTAAAGGAATATTACACTTTTATTGTTTCACTTTAATCATTATTAAAATCACTGCTCCTGAAAAAACAGCCGTTTTTAAAACTTTTTTTTGCATTGATCCATGTCCCCTGGGGCAGGACCCAGGTCCCCAAACACTTTTTAGGACAGTAACTTGCATATTACCCTTTAAAATTAGCACTTTAGATTGTGAACGTTCGAGTCCCACAGACTTTAATAGGGTTCTAAAGTTCACACGAAGTTTAGGTCTGTTCGCAGGTTCTAGTGCGAACCGAACAGGGGGGTGTTCGGCTCATCCCTAGTAGAGAATTACGATCAGACAAAGTGCCACGCATGCTCAGATCAAATTACGAGACCAAAGCTATTGGCTACTAGCCTGAACGTAGTCCTGTCGTACGCAATGAACGTCACCACGTTCCGAACTACCGAATTTTCCAACAACTTTGTCCGACCAAGTGTATGCAACACCAGTTTAGGAAAAAATTTGTCTGAAAAAATCTGGCGGATTTTGTTTTCGGAATGTTCGACCGTGTGTACACGGCATTAGAGTTTACATACTGTATAATTTATCAAATCCCACATGTGGTTCAACAGTAAATTATGCAATCAAATGTACAAACCTAAACACAGTTACATAAGAACGCATTAAGTATGAATGAAAGGTCATAGCAATATGTGGGGCCAACATGGGATAGCTCAAAGGGGGTCTGCAGATCTCTTCTCTCTGCTTTCTGTATTCACAGGTTGTCATTGGTTGCAGGGGTATTCCTGGGCAGCCATGGGGTTGGTCGGCGGTATCAGGCAGTGGATTGGACAGAATGGGCGGGTGTGAAGCCTGCATGGAGGGAGCAGAGAATAGGAGCTGAGAGCAGTCAGTCACTAGCCGTTGGACTGGACTGCAACTCCCACCACCCTCCCTATTTCTGATAAGTCATGGTGTTGTTCAGTGGGGGAGTAGTCGTCCAGCATTGTCTGGATGGACACCGTGTAATTTTATTTAATAATTTTTTTAGCCAGGTTTGCTCATATTTAATTTAAATTGAAGTTATTATCAGGTTACCCCATTGTATAACACCGTGGTCATTTATTTAAAGTGGTTGTGTAGGTTAATTTTTTATTTTTTTTAAATAACAAACATGTCATACTTACCTCCACTGTGCAGCTCGTTTTGCACAGAGTGGCTCAGATCCTCCTGTTCTGGGGTTCCGCGGCGACTCTCTCGGCTCCTCCCTGCAATAGCTAACCACCTTGGGAAGCTCTTTCCTGAGGGAGTTACCTTTGTGGGCACGCTCCCGTCTCATACACTCTGCGTCCATAGGCACAGAGTGTATGTCTCGGTCCCGCCCCCGGTGGCTGCGTCATTTGGATTTGATTGACAGAAGCGCGAGCCAATGGCTGCACTGCTATCAATCTATCCAATGAAGAGCCGAGAAGAACAGGCCGAGAAGAGCTGAGAAGAGCCGAGAAGCCAGCGCATTCTCGGCATGGGACTTTCGAGGGCTCAGTTAAGTAAACCGGGGGGCTGGGGGGGCCTGTAACTATCAGATGTTTTTTCACCTTAATGCATAGGATGCACTAAGGTGAAAAAAAACAGAAGCTTTGCAACCCCTTTAAATGCCAAAATAAATAAATAAATAAATATTGTGAAAATGATAAACTGTTTCTATGTTACATTATTGTTATTGTAATCCCTTTGTGCTAGCCCATGATGATACCTGTAAATCACTGAAATATTTTTCCTATGTATTTCAAGCATTGACCTTCTTCGGCTATCACCTTTCAAACAAAAGCAAGTAAGTCAATATGGCTGTTTGCCTGCTTATTGTTGATATCTAGCTTAGTTATGTCACTGATTAATTAATCCAGAAGGAATCCATATTTTCCTGGCGTCCTCATTAGTATATTTTGATCTACTCAAAATTTCCTTAGGGCTCACTGCTACTAATGATGCACTTCATTTAACACAATGACATGATTACTAATTCTCTCAAAATTAGTTTTGTTCTCTGTTGAATTACCAGTATACTTCCTGTACAGAAGGGCAAGTTCGGTGATGGCGTGACACCATGCATTATGAGCAGTAATGGCCTTTCACTCACAATCACTGGATTATAAAGCAGTGTGGAGCTTTTACTTTAAATCCATTCCTTTGTTTTTATTTTCTTGTCGAAATGCGTGCTTTCATTTTAGGAGTGAAAATGAAAGAATAATTTGGTATTTTGCATCCCTCTAGAAGAATTATTTTGTAATATGGGAAGGATTTGAATTATTAGTGCTGCAGTGAAAAATACACATGCTTATTGTCACAGCAGTTGTATATTTTACTCACAGATCTGTATAAGCAAATACCATTTTTCAGCTCTGACATCGTATGGTTCTTTTGTAAAGCTAGCAATGCTTTGACTAAAAGTCACAAAAAATTCACAATGATTAAAAAAAGGCTTTGATCGATGTAGCCATTCCCTGGCTGTGTGCTTCATATGAATTTTAAGGCAGTGACAAATAAGGCAAATATACCATTGAGATAGTTCTGTCTCTATATGCAGTAAAGCATGCTTGTTATACTCACTATGGAACCTAATTGGTTAATCCTCTGCATTGTGTAAAAAGGCTGTTTGATCCGGTCGACTCTGATCCTCCCCTTCTTTCACAGTCTCCAAACCATCTCCTGATAGAAAAGAGCCGTGGGGTCACTCTGCACATGCTCAGTCTGGTGTGTATTGCTGGAGAGTTCTTCTTTTTGAGACAGGGGATGTGATCAGCACAGGGCCAATCAGCACTGTCCGGACAAAGGGTCAGGGGTCTTGCAGCCTCATAGGACAATCAGGGGAGAATGAAAACTCCTCCTACAAACTTTAATCAGACATCACAAGAAGTCACAAGACTGCTCTAACTGCTGATGAGAAAAGGAAATCAGCAGTTTATATTTACTAACTATTGTTCAGTGTACTGTGGGAGACCAGATATAGTGAATGCACGGTCCTGAGTTTAGTAACACTTTAAGTGCAGAGGTAGACAAAGTTGTGAAAGAAGGTTGGAAGCTGGCAGGACTGCATGGGGTAGCTGGAGCAGAATACAGACTGGGGAACACTGGGATCACAAGGCTGAATGCTGGCTGGGACATGCTGTGAACACAAGGCTTGAATCCCTAAAGACACTAGGAAACACTGGGGATCACTGAAGGTACACAGGAGCAGGATAGAGAATGGTGCGGACACTGGGAACACTGGAAATTATGGATACAACACTAGTAGACACAGGAAAACATTTGAGTAGTCACTAGGGGGCACAGTCTAGGTAGCAAGTGGAGATGTTGCTCGAACTCCAGACTAACTTGCAATCTAGAACTTTAAAACGGTGCCCCCTCTGGGATTGGCTGGAAGTAAGAGGCTGCACACAGGGGGACAGGCCTGATGCTGGCATGTGGAACAGGTGAGTGCAAGAAGTTACAAGGCATTGACCAACTAGCTGTAAGTTACTTTTGTAGAATTAGTATGTGACATAAATTGAAAGTCAGGAATTTCCTGCTTTCACTGCAGCCTAAGAACAGCCTAAAGCCTTGTACACACGGTCGAAGAATCCATCGGAATGTGTCCTATCGGACCGTGTCGTCGGATAATCCGACTGTGTGTGGTATGCATCGGACTGATTCCGTCCGAATCTCCGTCGGACCCAATTTTCCAACATGTTGGAAATATTTCCCGACCAACTGGGCCGGTCGGACCTAATCCGATCATGTGTAGAGCATTTTGATCGGACCAAGTGCCACGCATGCTCAGATCAAATTCCTACATCAAAGCTATTGGCTACTAGCCTGAATGTAGTCCCATCGTAACGAAATTACGCCATCACGTTCTGAAAGATCAGATTTTTCGCCAACTTTGTCCGACCGTGTGTATGCAACAGTTTCGGACAAGATCCGACTGACAAAATCCGACGGGCAGAATACAACGGATTTGGTTGTGGAAATCTCCGACCGTGTGTACAGAGGCTTAGAGACATTTTATTACCTGTAGTCCCAGTCAGTTTATCCTGGTTCTTAGCTCCCAATAGGTCTCCTACAACAGGCTATTGGAAGGTTTTCCTCTTTGGCGTAAAACTCAATTAAAACTTTTATTTTCATTTTTGATAAGATGGGCATCTTAGTGTGTATGTCATAACGTGTCATAAAGTTTTTGAAAGGCGCATTCATTTAAAAATGTCTCTCCTAATTAGGAATAAAGATGAGCTAATGGGGCTGATTTACTAAAGGCAGAACGACTACGCACTTTGCTAGTGCAGTTGCTCCAGAGCTTAGTAAATGGGTAGAGGTTCTGCTGGCTTCCATCATCCAATCATGTGAAAGCAAAAATGCTGTTTAGTCTTTAACATTTACATGCAACTGCACTTGCAGAGGGCAACTGCAACGTGCACAGTCTATTTGCCTTTAGTAAATCAACCCCAATGTGTTTGTTTTTTGTTTTATGGGGCATTATTTAAATCCAATGTGAAGTTTAAAAATTGCAAACTTGCAACCTTGGTAGGGGGAAGGTGTGAATCTTGAAAATCAATTCTGGTCATTTTCAAAGCTCATTGGCAAGGGAGTGCTGAGTACCACCATTGGGCACACAAATCAATGCAAAAAAGTTTTAAAATATGAGAGGGTACAGTTTTTAACGTGACTTTGAAGGCGCCAAAAAAACACCATGTCTTTAAATGACATTCTTCAGAGAGCACTATGGCTCTGCAATGTTAACAACGATATTTCACTCAAACCAATAGCAATTCCTGATCTAAATAGGATTCATGTGGATGCCATGGTACAAGGTCTTCTCAATTTGTTGTTGGGACCACATGGAAACCAAGCAGATCAAAGCTCATGCATACCTCTATATATTGCATAGAAGATTATTCCCTTGCCTGACAAACATGAAGAGTTTGATGAGAATGCACCAGCTTACTTTGTTCAAAAAATTCTATGCTTATGGAAAAATCATCTTTTCTGTTGTGGAAAACCAAAAATTATATACACTTTAGCTGTATATGCAGCTCATTATGTAAGGTTTAAGTGTGCCTAAGCAGGACCTAAATAATTTACTGTTTTATGCATGGTTTGTAAATAGGCACAAAGTTTCCCATCTTGTTTTGTTAAGTTGAACTGATTATTTTAAATTACCTATTAGTAATGGCATCAAGAGTTGCAGAATACACCTTGTTTTTGCATTTTTTTTTTCTTTCAAACAATACATAAAAAAAAGCTCTTGAATCGGTTCTCATCAGCAACTTCCGCTTTGTGTCAGCAACTTCCCGATGCACTCTTATCACCCCAACTTAGGGATTGATTTACTAAAACTGGAGAGTGCACAAGTGCATGGTAGCCAGTCAGCTTCAAGGTTTTTTTAGTTTTTTTTGCAGATCCACCTTTAACCACTTCAGCCCCGGACCATTTTGCTGGTCAAAGACCAGACCACTTTTTGCAATTCGGCACTGCGTCACTTTAACTGACAATTGCGCAGTCATGCAACGTGGCTCCCAAACAAAATGGACATCCTTTTTTTCCCACAAATAGAGCTTTCTTTTGGTGGTATTTGATCACCCCTGCGGTTTTTATTTTTTGCGCTATAAACAAAAAAAAACACATTATTTTTTACTTTTTGTTATAATAAATATGTCCCAAAAATATATAAAAAAACTTTTTTTTCCCTCAGTTTAGGCCGATACGTATTCTTCTACATATTTTTGGTAAAATAATCGCAATAAGCGATTATTGATTGGTTTGCACAAAAGTTATAGCCTTTACAAAATAGGGGAAAGTTTTATGGCATTTTTATTAATATTTTTTCTATTACTAGTAATGGTGGTGATCAGCGATTTTTATTGTGACTACGACATTATGGCGGACACATCGGACATTTTTGACACATTTTTGGGACCATTCTCATTTATACAGCAATCACTCCTTTATAAATGCAGTGATTCCTGTGTAAATGACACTGGCAGTGAAGGGGTTAACCAGTGGGTGGCAATGTAGGGGTTAAGTGTTCCTAGGGGTGTGTTACTAACTGCGGGGGGCTGGGCTTTCATTTAGTGAACACTGATCTCTGCTCCAATCACATGGAGCAGAAATCAGCATCACTAGTTGCTAGGCAGAACGGGGAAATGCTATTTACAACGCATTTCTCCATTCTGCCGCCCCGTGAGACAACCGTGGGTATGCCCGCAGCGATCAAGTCCGCGGGACCCACGACTGGACTCACGGAGGTCCCGACCAGCATGTGAGCGCGCCGCCGGCAGCGCGCTTGCGATGGCAGGGCGGCAAATTTAAAGGGATGTACAGGTACGCCCATTTGCCTGCCCATGCCATTCTGCTGACGTACATCAGCGCGCGCCGGTCGGGAACCGGTGAAAGAGTTGATTTACGAAAGCATTTGACGCTTAAGTAAATCAACTCTTTAAAGTTGGATCTGAAAAAAAGAAAAAGAAAGAAGTAGCTAAAGTGGAGGGTCACCCTGAAAAAAAAAATATTAAAAATTACAAAAAAATCTAAAAAAAAAATATTTTTTTTTTTACTTACCAGAAATGCCTGTTGCTAGGCACATAATCCTAATCTTCCTCTTCCTCCTCCACTGAGATCTTCTGGTCTTCTCTCCTCGTCGTGTTGTCTTCTGGGTAATGGGTCGCGCTGTGTTCTGGGAACTGTGTGTTCCATAACACAGCGCGTCCCATTCACAAAGCGCTGCGCGACTCGCGCATGCACAGTAGGAAACGGGCAGTGAAGCCGTAAGGCTCCATTGCCTGTTTCCCTTAGAAGGAATGGCGGCGCCGGGACCCGAGAGCCGAGGGATGGGTCGGCCTCGGGCGGCCGACATCGCCGGCGCCCTGGACAGGTAAGTGTGCTTATTAAGTCAGCAGCTGCAGTGTTTGCAGCTGCTGACTTTTATTTTTATTTTTTTTTTAAACGCCCCTCCTCTTAAGTTAATGGCATTTAAAAGGCTATCATTTAGTTGCTGTGGTCAGATATTGCTCCTAAAAAATTTTTGGGATTGTATAGTAGTGTTGCCACCTCATCCCTTTCAACCCGAACACATATGAATTACATAGGTTCTGCGGCCAATTTAATGCAGATAAGGCACTAAGTGGGTTTAATTATCACCTTAATCAGCCACAGAACCTGTGTAATTAATATTCTTTGGGTTTTAAAGGATGAGGTGGCAACCCTATATGGCAGGGTACATAAAAAAATGTACCCCAGCACTGCACTTCAAGCATAGTTTGTGTGATATGATGCAGCTGTGCATAGAAAACAATCAGCTTCCAGATTTTTTGTCAAAGCTTAACTGCTTGCTGACCAGCCACCGTCATTAGACCGCGGCAGGTCCGCACATCCCTTGAGGCATCGTAGCTGTACATAGGCCTTTTAAGGAGGAATAACAGGCGCGCGCGTGTGCCCGCTGCACTTTGGTGGAACCAATGCACGTGGCTGGCGGTCGCGATGACCGTCAGCCACTCATGATCATGGGCACAAGAGCCAGAACAGGGACGTGTGTGTGTAAACACACAGATCCCTGTTCTGTGAGGAGAGAAGAGACAGATCGTGTGTTCCTACTAGCTAGGAACAATGATCTGTCACCTCCTCTAGTCAGTTCCTTCCCCCTATAGTTAGAAAACACACAAGGGAAAACAGTTAACCCATTGATCGCCCCCTAGTGTTAACCCCTTCCCTGACAGTGACATTTGCACAGTAATCAGTGCATTTTTATAGCACTGATCACTGTATTAATGTCAATGGTCCCAATGGTCCCGATAAAAAAATCGCAGATCACCACCATTACTAGTAAAAAAATAATAATAATCAAAATGCCATAAAAATGCCATAAATCTTTCCCATAGTTTGTAGAAGCTATAACTTTTGCCTAAACCAATCATTATACACTTATTGTAATTTTTATCACCAAAAATATGTACATATGTGTAGAAGTGTAGAAGAATACATATCGGCCTAAAGTGAGGAAAAAAAATTGCTTTTAAAAAAATAATAAAAAAATTGAGGATATTTATTATAGCAAAAAGTACAAAATATTGTGTTTTTATTAAAATTGACACTCTTTTTTTGTTTATATCACAAAAAATTAAAACTACAGAGGTGTTTAAATACCACCAAAAGAAAGCTCTATTTGTGGGAAAAAAAAGGACATCAATTTTATTTGGGTACATCGCTGCATGACCGCTCAATTGTCAGTTAAAGCGACGCAAAAAATGGCCTGGTCATTAAACAGGAAAATCTTCTGGGGCTGAAGTGGTTAATTGAACAGCTGCAGCAGATTTTGAAAATTTGAGTGCCACATCCTTAACTAGAAACTAGTTAGGGATGTGGTACTCAATTATAGCGCGATGATGGCATTTGTGTATACGCGGTGTGGAGGAGCCACGCAAGCACGGCCTGGAGGGCCAATTGTAGGATGAGATCCTAATTCTCTCCCATATCACCTATTTGGTGGGTGGTGCGATTGAGAGAGCATGATATTTAAGGAGGGGAAAAACATGAGATCTATCAGTAGCTATACTGCATGCTCCTTTGGAGGTCACAATGTATACAAGCTAAATAGGTAAGTGCCTGTATTGGGTATACATATTATGCAATGCTGGGATGGAATACTCTGCTTACAGTCTATACAGATTCTGCATAACTCTATACAATAAGTAGTTCTCCCCACATGCGGGGGTATGTAACATCTACTGCTGGGTCAATGTTAGATTTTGCTTAGAGACCCTTGTTTTTTCCAGATACACCCTCAGAACCTTATAGGCTACTCACTCAACATAGTAATATGGCTACCAACATTCCCAGGCCCTATATCCAGTTATATACTACACATATCGTTCATATTTTTATACATCCACAATAAGTGGATCTTTTGTAAGCCTTACTTATGATCTCCAACAGCAAGGACTGGGATACATCCAACAAGTCTTGCTGCTTTCCAGTTCTATGCATATATGTAAACGCTATTATATATGTGAATATAGATACACAGCCTAGGATCACACACCTTTTTACACTGCCATAATTAGTACACATATGTAAATATAAAGCTTTGGGGACTGATATCTAGATTTATGTAGAGAGAGAACCCCTGAGGAAGCTGTCAAGCGGAAACATAGATTTTTTCTGTACTGGCATTGGTGCATGTCATCGATGTCCATGGCTGCATCTATGCTATAATATAGAGATATTAGCCTATCTTGATAGGGGATGCACTTTAATACCTACACATACTGTTTGTTGGGGGATATTTGCTTTTATAATAAAATTCATTACATTTTACATCACTTTGTCTGTCAGTATTATTCCACGAGGAAGTTTTGGCGCCATAAAAGTCCCACTAGCAAACCAATTTTTGTTCTATCTTTTGCGGAATGTGGTGCCATCATCAACTGACATACTATCTCACAAAAATGAGTACACCCCTCGCATTTTTGTAAATATTTTATTATATCTTTTCATGTGACAACATTGAAGAAATGACACTTTGCTACAATGTAAAGTAGTGAGTGTACAGCTTGTATAAAAGTGTAAATTTGCTGTCGCCTCAAAATAACTCAACACACAGCCATTAATGTCTAAACTGCCTAAAATGGGCCTAAAGTGTCAATATTTTGTGTGTCCACCATTAATTTCCAGCACTGCTTTAACCCTGTTGGGCATGGAGTTCACCAGAGCTTCACAGGTTGCCACTGGAGTCTTCTTCCACTCATCCATAACAACATCACGGAGCTGGTGGAAGTAAGAGAACTTATGTTCCTCCACCTACCGTTTGAGGATGCCCCACAGATGATCAATAGGGTTTAGGTCTGGAGACATGCTTGGCCAGCCCATCACCCTCAGCTTCTTTAGAAAGGCAATGATCATCTTGGAGGTGTGTTTGGGGTCGTTATTATGTTGAAATACTGTCCTACAGACCAGTCTCCAAAGGGAGGGAATCATGCTTTGCTTCAGTATGTCACAGTGCATGTTGGCATTCATGGTTCCCTCAATAAACTGTAGCACCACCGTACCGCCAGCACTCATGCAGCCCCGCACCATGACACTCCCACCACCATGCTTGACTGTAGACAAGACACACTTGTCTTTGTACTCCTCACCTGGTTGCCGCCACATACGCTTTGGCTTTCTTCTGGGATGACAACCATGCAGACCAATTTGATGCAGTATCCGGCATATGGTGTGAGCACTCACAGGCTGATCCCTCCCTCCTTCAACCTCTGCAGCAATGCTGGCAGCACTCATATGTCTATTTCCCAAAGACAACCTCTGGATATGATGCTGAGCATGTGCACTCAACTTCTTTGGTCGACCATGGCGAGGCCTTTTCTGAGTGGAACCTGTCCTGTTAAACCGCTGTATGGTCTTGGCCACCATGCTGCAGCTCAGTTCCAGGGTTTTGGCAATCTTCTTATAGCCTGGGCAATCTTTTTTTCAGAGTGAGCTCTTTGCCATGAGGCACCATGTTGAACTTCTAGTGACTAGTATGAGAGAGCGATAACACCAAATTTAACACACCTCCTCTCCATTCACACCTGAGGCCTTGTAACACTAACAAATCACATGACACCGGGGGAGGGAAAATGGCTTATTGGGCCCAATTTGGACATTTTCACTTAGGGGAATACTCACTTTTGTTGCCAATGGTTTAGACATTAATGACTGTGTGATGAGTTATTTTGAGGGGACAACAAATTTACACTGTTACACAAGCTGTACACTCACTATGTGACATTGTATTGTAATTTCTTCAGTGTTATCACATGAAAAGATATAATAAAATATTTACAAAAATGTGAGGGATGTACTCACTTTTGTGAGATACTCTATATTCCCTTTTACCTTCTTAACATAAACATGTGGTAACACCATGTCTTAATTAATATTAATTAATTAATTATAGGTGTAGATAGCGCTACCCTACCCCACTTAAGTATGTACTCTGCCTCTCAACCCCAATTACAGTCTCTGCCCCTCTTGGCACCCCTGGAAATGAGTGTAAGTGATGACCAGTGAAAAACTCAGACCTTATGACAAAACACAGAAATTGTCTGTACTGCAATATTTCTGTGGAAAAGCAACAGGCAATAACAGTATATATATTCAAGTACAGTATTCAACTGAATATCAATAACTGAAATTAAGAGCAATATAGCTCAATACTATATTCAGGCTAAGAAAATGAAATAAGAGAGGGACTATGGACTTTTTATATATAAAAAATGTTTCCTTGTTATGGTGCCTAAAGTAATTTTATACATTAAAAAGAAAGAAATATTTTCTTTATACAAAGCGTTAAAAACTCTTCACAAACCAATAGTCATATCCATGTACAGAATCTAGTATAATTACCTCTACTGTAACCTGAACAAGTTCCAATTGGAGGCCATGGACACATAATGTTATAAACATTTCATGGTTAGATCGAAATTCCAACAGAAAGATGGAGATACAGGATATGCGGTATAGTAGTTATATTCAAGAAGAATGACTCAACATGTTTTGCGTGCATACACCCTTCTTCTGGATCAAAATCAACATCAAGTAAATACATAAATATTTACATAATTACATAAATATGAAAACATGTATTAATTGATTAAAGAAATATACAAAATTGTAACAAATGTGTCCTGGGCAGTGAAGACCACTCAGCATTCTTGCAGCAAAAGAGAGGAACAAAGGCACTATGGGGGCGTGTATAACACAGTAAGTACTATAATGTATAATGTAAAGAAAATATAGAATTAACTTACTGGATAAATTGCTTATCGGTGTGTAGATATAATAACCCCGAAGTACATCACAGGGGGAGCTCAATAACAGTGACCATTCACTGACAATAACGCTGGGTCACACAAAATTGTTCAATAGTAAAACATAGTCCCGAGATTCGATGAATCATCAGGGTACCCTAGATAACCTAAAAAAGGAAGGAAATACAAATAATTGTATCTTTCTTCCCCCCTTGCCAAATCTATAAAAATTATATATATATATATATATATATATATATATATATATATATATATATATATATATATATATATATATATATATATATATATATATATATATATATATATATATATATATATATATATATATGCCAATTATACTACCGAATAGTGATATAAAATTATTGCCGGCCGGGGGATTGCTGGATTGGGGCTGTCTTATGGGTTTCTATGTTTTGCATTTATTTGTATGCCATGTTTACAACCAGTGTAGTTTCTTAGTAGATATTATACGCAATGTTATTACTAGCCTAGTTTTGTGGTTTGTTTAGTTTTCAGGACTCAGGGGATGTTTCATGCCTTATGCCCAAAACAGACGTGCCCATACGGGCATTATTTGACTTTACACGTCTAAACATACAACCTTGGCCTGGGGTCCCGGGGGTCGGGGGTACCGCCCGCTGGCCCGCTCCGTACACTCCCCCACGTAGGTCGACGCCTTTCTTCCGGGGTCACCCGGTGGGCGTTATAGCAGCTAGTTGCTGCACTCTAGTTGTCCAACTACGTTGGACAGGGCTGACTGGGAGTCCTCTCCCTCTCGTCCACACCCTTAAAATTTCCTTACCCCTCTACCCACCCGTCTTGTATCCTCCTTTCTTACCCTTCCCGCTTCTACTACCCCTACCCAATCATGGATGTGCTTAACGTTGTCACCCTTAATGCAAAGGGACTGAACGTTCCTGAGAAGAGACGCATGTTGTTGAACGACATGAAACGACAACATGCGGATATAGTCTTGTTACAAGAAACCCACTTTAGGGAAAACAAGTTCCCTATCCTGAAAAACAGATACTACCCGACAGTCTACCACTCTACATACACGGAGACCAAATCTAGGGGAGTCTCCATTCAGATAGCGGCCAGAGTGCCGTGGACTCTGTTGGACCTAAAAACATGATGCCCCTGTTGAAGACATATATGTCGAAACGCGTTGGGCGAGCTGTTGGCACCCCACATTGCTTTTAATTTCATTTTATTTTTTATGTGATCACCAAGTCATTAATTATCTTTTGACTTCAATAAACCAACATTTTTTACACCGTTTGACCCGCACCATGTGGAGCCTTTTTTTCTTTTTTCTTTTCTCCGTTTCTTTGGTTTAAACCTTCACAACATCCCCCTCCCCATTCGGGGGAGATTGGAGTATTGGTACAACGGGCTGCGTCTGAGCTTGACTACCTTGACGTTCCATCTGAAAGGATCCACCATTGGGCCTACAACCGCCTGGAGCTCCTCCATCAGCCCAACAGACCTCCCTCCTTATACTCCTTGGTCCCAGATTGTGACCTCAAGCCTTCTAGACTCAACCGTCATATGACTGTGTGAGTCCAACTGTTCCGGTAAGAAGTATTTATCTACTTTTTCCTGATGTTTACAGTCAAGCAGATCCACATGAATACATTCGCCTAGTGCATTATTTTCCTCCTCTGTGACGGTTCGGTCACCCCTATGCCAGCTACATAGTGGAATGAGCGCCCAATGTTGGACTTTTATCTCTAGGCATTTATATTTATGCGATTTGTGACATATTATTATTTTTATAATTTATGTTGATCACGTTTATTATTATTGAAGCGCTACACTGTTTTTATTATTCTATTTGCGGAACTTTGTTTGTTTTTGGTGTTGGCTGCTTTTTTGGCTGTTGAGGCCATTCTTCACATATAACAAACTATAGCGCAGTGCTTTCCCTTTAATTGGACCTAAAAACAGACCCAGGGGGGAGGTTTTTATTCCTTAAAGGCCTAGTTGGCGGTGTGAAAGTTACCATTGCTAACTTCTACGCCCCCAACAGTAGACAAGACCTGTTTGTGAAGAGACACTTAAACCTACTCCTAACCTTTTCAGAAGGCCAACTAATCATAGGTGGTGATCTTAACGTTCCACTGATACCCGCGGAGGATACCTCCACGGGGCGGTCCTCCTTCCCTCCGGGAATGAGGAGAGCTACCCACGCGGCCTTGCATGCCGCGCAGCTGGTTGATGTGTGGCGTCTCCTCCACCCCGGGGAACGGGATTACACCTTTTTCTCTGGACCGCACCAAGGGTACTCCCGTATCGACTATTTTTTGATGCCACACAGCCAGCTTCAGGCAGTCAAAGGATCCACTATAGGTTCTATTACGTGGTCTGACCATGCCCCAGTTACTCTACAATATGCTTTGACAGACTTTTACAAGGGACAGAAAAAAACGTGGAGACTCAATGAGAGTCTTCTCCGGGACTCCACAGTGCTGTCAGAAGTGACGTCAGAAATCTCTCATTATTTCCACGCTAACAGTACGGGGGAATGTGATGCAGGTCTGGTTTGGGAGGCGCACAAGGCGGTGATCCGCGGCATACTAATTAAACACGGCGCACGACTTAAAAGACAGCGAACTGCCCAACTGACTGAGTTGCTCAATAAACTTCAAAATTTGGAAGCTAACCATAAACGGACACCGAATACTCCTGTGGGCGCTGAGCTTGATACGATACGCTCCCAGATAAATGACCTTCTCTTTTTTAAAGCTAGGGCGGCTCTCCAGATCTCCCGTAGAAGGATTTACGAATCGGGCAATAAATGCGGTAGGTTACTCGCGCAATCTTTGAAAACCCAACGGGCGGCGTCTTATATCCCATTTGTCCTATCCTCCCGCGGGAGACGCTACCACAACATATTACCAATACATTCAGGTCTTTCTACGAGTCTCTCTACAACTTGCACAATACCCGACCCTCCCCAGTACAAATAGCTGACTATATAGCCTCCTCCACCATGCCCACCCTGTCGACGGAAATACGGGACGTCTTGGAGGGACCTATAACAATGTCCGAACTCCAACAGGCAATTAATAACACCAAGAGAGGGAAGGCCCCGGGCCCGGACGGCCTTACCCTACAATATTACAAGACCTTACTCCCATCCCTTGGACATCATCTGCTACACCTTTTCAATGACCTTACTAAAGGGAGCACGCTCCATGAGGCCACATTACAGGCACATATAGCTGTGATCCCTAAAGAAGGTAAGGACCCATCCCTATGCGGGAGCTATCGCCCAATCTCTCTTTTGAACACGGATCTTAAACTATTCACTAAGATCATAGCCATGAGGCTACAATCATACATCCCCGACCTGATACACCTGGACCAGGTAGGCTTCGTACCCACCAGAGAGGCTAGAGACAACACCACTAAAGTCTTAAACCTGCTGCATACGGCTAACATGGAGCACAAGCCAAGTGTCTTTCTCAGCACGGACGCTGAGAAAGCCTTTGACAGGGTTAGCTGGGATTTTATGTCTGCCACACTACGTCACATAGGATTGGGCAACACCATGTTAGGGTGGATCCAGGCCATATATACCACACCATCGGCCAGGGTTAGGGCCAATGGGGTGCTGTCCGAACCTTTTCGGATCACGAACGGGACGCGACAGGGATGCCCGCTTTCACCTCTCTTATTCGTGCTCTCCCTCGAACCGTTCCTCTGCCACATTAGATCAAATCCGAACATAACGGGCATGGCGGTTAAACACACCCAGCACAAAGTATCGGCTTACGCGGACGACCTGTTGTTCTCAATCTCCAACCCAGTGGTATCCCTTCCAAATTTGATGAGAGAGTTCGAAACGTACGGGACACTCTCAAATTTAAAAATTAATTTCGCCAAGTCTGAGGCAATGGGAGTGGGGATACCGGCGGCGCAGCTTGCCCACCTCCAAGCTAGCTTTACCCTGAAGTGGACGAACACGGCTCTGAAGTACCTTGGTACGTATATCCCGCATACACTCTCGAAACTGTATGAGTATAACTTCCCTCCGCTACTGTTGGAAATAAAATCACTTTTGTCCAAATGGCAGTCGGGTATGCACTCCTGGATGGGACGTTGTAACATCTTCAAGATGTCCGTCCTCCCGAAAATTCTCTACCTAATGCAGGCCCTACCTATCCATATACCTTACACCTTCTTTAAAAGAGTTCGATCTGCATTCACGGAATTCGTATGGGCGAAAAAAAGACCTAGACTCGCTCACAAACTCTTGGTGCTCCCCAAATTACGTGGCGGTTTAGCCCTACCAAATATTCGAGCCTACTATCAAGCGGTTCATCTGGGGAGGCTCATAGATTGGTGCCGCCATCAGGACACCAAGCTGTGGGCCCAGCTGGAACAGGCACAAAGTGCGTTTCCACTCCGGAGGATGCCGGGTGTGATCAAACGCCACCCACTGATTGGTAGCTCGGCGAAGGTCTGCGCTCGGATAGTTTCGCAAACGCCCCTTTCCTCCCCAGGCTCGCCCCTGTACCCCATCATAGGCAACCCATTATTTACTCCAGGTCTTTACGATGGGAGTCTTCGGAACTTGGGGGAGGCGGGACTACATCAAGCATCCCACTTTAGTACAGGGGGGCGCTGGAAAACGACGGCGGAATTACTAGACCCTGCAGGCCCGTTCCGACTAGACTTCCTGAGGGCACTCCAACTTACACATTTCCTCTCTACAATCCCACCCCCCCGGAGAGACGCCCAGACGCTCACGGCCCTGGAAGTGCTCTGCACTGACGCGGGTGTCCTGTCGCACACACTCTCACTGACTTATAATCTTCTAAACTCTCCCTCAGCAGACTTTCTTCCTCCGGGCCTACTTAAATGGGAGGAGGAGTTAGATTGCCAATTCAACAGCACCAAGAGACAGCGTATACTCAGATTTACCCACAAATCTTCGATCTGTGCCAAGATCCAAGAAACAAATTACAAAATTATCTCACGTTGGTATAGGACCCCTTCAGTACTCCATCAGCTCTACCCGAATACGTCAGACCGGTGTTGGCGATGCCTCACAGACAAAGGGACTCTGCTGCATATCTTTTGGTCCTGCCCGAAACTCGCACACTTTTGGAAAGTGGTGCGGGAGACAATTCAACAATTCACGGCCCTGCCTCTCACAGACGACCCAGCTCTTTATCTCTTACATGCCTCCGACGTGCCCGACAGGAAATACCAGAAATCGGTAATCTGCCACCTAAAGCCTGCATACCGCTCCATTGGAAATCGCCCCTACCACCGACCATCGACCTCTGGCTGTGTAAAGTGGAAGACATTAGGAAAATGGAGGATCTTATCCTCACAGCGCAAAATAGGGAAGAAACTTTCACTAAAACCTGGCAAGGTTGGACTGCGTTCATATACTCGGCTGAGGGCCAGGCCCTGAGACGGGTGGATGCAGACGGGTGATACTGTATGTAGCACCCAAGATCCGCTGAGCCTGGGGACCATGGAGATGGGCCCCACATCCGTAATTCAGTATGGTCATATGCGCACTCCATGATTGGGTAGCACACCTTGCTCCCCCCCTTCTTACATTCCCTCCCCCCTTTGTACCCCATACTCGTTTTACCCCCTTGTCCTCCCTTCGCCCCTCTGTCCCTCCCTCCCCTAACGCTTCATTCACCTATCCCCCCCCCCCCCCGTACACTGGCAGTGGTATCGATAGGGATACCTAGTCAGTTTAAAAGAAACTGGGAAGTGGGACCACAGGACGAAGTGGAATCTCGAATCCACATACTGCTGTTTATCTTCTTGCCGATAATGCCCACGGATTTTTGATGTTGTACTTCAGATATTGTTTCGCTATCTGTAAACTATGTGGAAAGTTTGTAATCTGTTGGTCTGTGTGGACCCATTTCCTGATATAAAAAAAAAAAAAAAAAAAAAGAATAATTATTGCCGGCCACCTACCTAAGTATATGCAGATTTTTTAATGGGTTCAACATGTATAAAGGCCAGACAGCGATAGAAATGGCTCCCCTATTTTCTATTAATGTTGCAATAGGGGATACAACTAATCCTAGAACAATAGACCCAGGAGTGTCAACATGGCCGTTGCGGGGAGGGAACACCAGCCACAACAAGGTCCAGATAATCAATGACCAAACACCCGTCTGAAAAAACAGATAACAAACAATGATCCACGATATAGATAATAATACCAAGAAGAAAGAGGCCGATGTGCTAAAGCAGACATTAGTTACCAATACAGCCAGTGCACCTACATAAACAATCCTTAAGGAAAAAAGTAACGTCAGACCGGTGAAAAGGACATGGTGTATATCAGCTGTGCAGAGCTCGAGCAGTGCGTGCTTTTTGTATACACGTCCCGCCCGTAGTCATCCAATCGTCAACAGGCCGACGTGACGTCATCCCGGCCGGCCGCCGAGTCACTGCACATGCACCAGGCCAAACAGCGCGCCTGCGTAGATGAATGCATCGCGCTGAGTAGCAGAGCACACGGAGTAACAGGCATGAGTCAAAGGGACAGCAGTAAGATGGCTCCCCCTAGTGGACCAATGCCTGTGTCACATCTGCAAAGGTTTGCAAGATGTGGCGCTGGGCGGCCGCATAGTGCCAGGATCCAATCTCCAAAACGCCGCAAAATGCAGACATCTCAACAGCCTAACAGGACACAAACTGATAAGTAAAACAGATCACAATCCATAGATAAATAAGCATAAAAATATGTTATTCAAAGGATATTCATTCATCCCAAAAGTGGACCCCGCCCGGAATTCACTATAGCAATGTTGCATAGGTTAATTTAACAAAATTCTAATATATTACCGTATTTATCGGGGTATAACACGCACCGGCGTATAACACGCACCCAGAGTTTAGGAGGGCATTTTAAGGAAAAAAGTTTTAGGAGGGAAGTTTAAGGAAAAAAAAACTTACATTTAAATGCCAGTCAATGCAGCTTTATCAGTGTGCATCTGCATCCTTGTCCATCATTGCAGAATGATCAGTGTCATTTGCAGCTTGCCCCACGCTGTTTGCAGCTTTGCAGTGTCATTTGCAGCTTTGCAGTGTCATTTGCAGCCTTGCCCATGTTTAAATTTCCCACCGCCGAGACAGCCCGAGGGAGCGCCGCTGAAAAAGACCGAGCCGACTTGCTTGGCTCCGCTCGTAGTCCTGCCTCCCTGCTGTTTCTATAGCGAGCGCTGCCGAAAAAGACCGAGCCGTCTGTACTGTGTATTCGGCTGGGCTCCGTTCGCAGTCCCACCCAGTATGGGCGGGACTGCAAGCTAAGCCGAGCCGAGTACACAGTACAGTCGGCTCGGTCTTTTTCGGCAGCGCTCGCTAGAGAAACAGCAGGGAGGCGGGACTACGAGCGGAGCCAAGCAAGTCGGCTCGGTCTTTTTCAGCGGCGCTGCCTCGGGCTGTCTCGGCGGCTCGGTATTTTTCGGTGGCGCTCTGTATTTTTGACTCGCAAACAGTGGGGATCGGCGTATAACACGCACCCACGACTTTCCCCCCATTTTAAGGGGGAAAAAGTGCGTGTTATACGCCGATAAATACGGTAGTTATATTGCCTAAGATGCATAAATATTAGTTTGTATTATTCTACAGAATAAGGGAGGCAGCAAAGACTGGGAGATATCTGAAACAATCAGAAAAACTGAGATATCAAGATCAAAAACTTAAAGGAACAGGAAAATATATTTTTGGTTATTGTTTGTATTTATAGAAATGTATATGAGTGATTAGTTACTATTATATGTATCAGATTTGATTTGTAATTTAACAAAATTGAATGATGACTTTAGACCACAATACCTTACAGGAACGGTTTGTATGATTGAGCCTCATTAATGCCAGGGGCTTGAGTAGCATTAAGCCGCTATATCAAGGTGGTCTCTCTTCTGAGAGTTTGCTTGTCCTATTCACCTTCTCGTGGATCCTTGGGTACCACAGCGAGGGCAATGAAGGAGATTGAATTTATGGTATAGGTCCAAATGCCTACTCACTGAAGTGACCATTTTATATAAGTATATCACACCTTGAGTATCGCATGAAAGTTAGGGACACATTTTTCACCATTTGGGAGAGTAAAGCAAGTACCTGTATTTAACCATGGACAATATGAACATTTTCCACATCTAGTAATGCCATAAGGCTGTTGTCTAGACATTGACTTTGTGGAGTAATGGCTAGAAGTAAGTTTGTCACGTAAAGATCTTGATCTCCTAAAGGTTATGTCCGGGCTAGGCCCAACATAGCAAGAATGGGATCACCACACAAGAGGGACCAATGGTTAGCCAAGATCTCACGCAGTTCCAAATGGTGTTTAGAGTATCTGGTAATGTACCTTACTGTTTAATTTTGCTTAACGTCTTCTTTTTATATAGCAACGAGTTTCGTGATTGTCGGAGAGCTTTATTATATGCGCTATGTAAGATCGATTTACTGTAGCCCCTTGCTTTAAGGTGGTCACGAAGCGACTTAGCCTGTGTTTTAAATTCATCAGTATAGGTACAATTACGTCTAAGCCTAAAGTACTGCACATACGGTATACTGCGGATTAATATTTCTGGGTGATCGCTTTTTGCCAGCTGTATCTTTTCTATAGAGAGTGGAGGCTAGACAGCCAGTCTCATCCTTAAAAATAGTGAGATCCAGGAAAGTAATCCTGGATAAATTGCTGGAAACCGTAAACTTGAGATTAAATTGATTCTCATTTAGGGTATCAATGAACATCTTTAGCATGGCAGAAGTGCCTGACCAAATGATAAAAATGACAGGTGTAAGCTGACAAACAATCGTCTGAAAAAATGGTACGTTCCCACCCCCCCAGGTACAGGTTGGCGTAGGCCAGTGCACAACGTGTGCCCATAGCCACCCCCTGCACCTGGAGGAAGTGGGACTCCTTGAAAGTAAAACAGTTGCTTGTTAAAATAAACTGTAAGAGATCAAGGACAAATTCGCAGTACTCCCACCTATGATGATCTTGCTCATGAAGGAAGGTACATACTGTCTTGATGCCCTGCTCGTGAGGGATGACGCCTCAACATCCAATGACACGAGCAGGGCATCAGGAGGCACGACCATTCCCTCGATATGTTTGAGCAAGTCAAGGGTGTCCCCTGTGTAGGATGGCAAAGCCAGCACATGTGGCATAAGAATTTAATCTATTAAGCGACTAGCATTTTCAGTGAGGGAACCAATCCCTGATACTATTGGTCTTCCCGGAGGTCTTAATGGGTGTTTGTGTATTTTTTACATTAAGATAGTTATAATCATCTTGATTTATAAGTCCTCTTTGATAGGCAGAGCCAATGATAGTCATGTATTCACCTCTAAATTTGTCAATTTGTGTTGCACTAATGCGTGCATACCATTCTTGATTTCATAAAATATTCATGACCATTGTTTCATATAAGGTTTTTGTCATAAGGAAATGTTGCCACCCTTATCTGCAGCCTTAATTTCAAGGACTGGATAGTTCTGTAATCTTTGAATGGCTTGCATTTGTGAGGATGAAAGATTACTGGGTTTTGAGGTAAGTATTAAACGTTTTATATCATTGACTGTTCCCATCAAGAATTAAGGCAGGGAAGCATTGTGATTTAGGTTTAAATTTCATTTGTACGGGGGTTCCACCCTCAGAAGAATATTTTGATATATCCAGTTGGTTAACAGAGTCAACTGTGGGGTCATTCTCATCTAACAGTAACATTAAATCCTGGAGGGCCCGAAAGTCCTCCATTGTGTAATTTTTGACTTGCTCAGAAATTTGTTTATCTTGTAGAGACCTTTGACGGTCCCCATCAAAGAGAAATTTATATGTAAAATTCCATGAAAACAAATAGAGGTCCTTTATAGCTTCATACTTATCGATGTTCATCGATGGGCAAAAACTAAGGCCCAACCGGAGAACATCAAGTTCATCCTTTGTCAACGTGTAGGATAGTAAGGTTTATAACATCAAGATCAGATTCTACGTAAGAAGTGGACTATTGAGAAGTAATTGAAAATTTGATGAGACTAGAATTAGATTGAGCAATGTGAGCGTCCAGTGTACTTTGTCGTGTGAACATTTGTAGCTGTGTCACTGGTGGGATAACCCCTAGTGAATTCATAGAAGATGAAGGTGTGTGATCAATGGCACTTGCTCCCCCAACTGTTGGAGCTACACGATTGCCAGTGTCCAAAATAGGAGTGCCTAATGACGACACATTTTGAGCTTGTGTGTCATGGTTATGCAATAGAGTTGGTCTGCTTACCTGTTTCCATGTGTTAATCTCTAGAGACCAGCCGACCATCACCTGACTGCTTTTGTAATCCATCCTCTGGCATGCCTCCACCCTAGTTCGTATCAGAGAACTCTATATTAACCTGTGCACTGCAGGCCAACCCCGCTGATCAACCATTGTGTATTCCTTTGTGTGTTTGGCTTCCTGTTACCTGCCGTGTGCTCTTCTGTTGTTCCGTTACCGACTTTGGTATGTCTTTGACTATCCCTGTTTGCCTGTGATCCTGACCTTTTGGCGTGTCCCTGACTATTCCTGTCTGCTTGTGGCCCTGACCTTGGCTTTGTCCCTCACCATCCCTATCTTCCTGTTGCCTAATGTGGGTGTGAGCTGGGGGACCCTGGGGGTAGCGACCTGGAGCCAGTTGCAGCCAAGTCCATCCTCACCACTCAAGGCTCTGGTGAACACCTGCTGGCTCTTAGACTCCGCGCCCCAGGGAATCTTACGCTCTAACCCCGGTGGGACCTGTCTCCCATCCGCAGCAGTCAGCCGTAGGGTCCACAACCTTGCGGTGCACTCCTGATCCCTACGGTGTGCATCTGTCACCTCGCCTCAAGGTGACTTGACAGTTTGATCAGCCATGGACCCGGCTGACGTGCCGCTTCCTGCAGATGATCCATTGCAGAGCTTAGTTCACAGACTTGAGACCCAAGAATCGCATCAGACCCAGGTGATGCGATTCCTTCAGGATTTGGCATCCCGTGTTGAACAGGTTCAGGCCTCATTAGGACCCCCGGTTCAACTACCTCAACCGCTATCTGCCGCTGCACCTATCGCATCAGTCGCAGCCACACATTCATTACAACTACCAGCTCCGGCCCGTTTCTCTGGGGACTCCAAGGCTTGCAGGGGGTTCCTTAGCCAGTGCACAATTCATTTTGAACTTCAGCCCCAAACTTCCTTTCCGATCGGACGAAAGTAGCATATATTATATCCCTCCTGTCCGGCGAGGCACTAGCTTGGGCTGCCCCTCTGTGGGAACTGAATGATCCAGTGGTTTCTAGCCTGTCTGATTTCTTAAAACTTTTTTCGGAATATCTTCAAGGAACCGGGTCACGTCTCCTCAGCGGCTAGCGCTCTTTTACGTCTTTGTCAAGAGTCCGCTTCTGTGGGACAGTATGCTCTTCAGTTCCGTATCCTCACAGCTGAATTGAGCTGGAATAATGAGGCCCTAGTTGCAACCTTTTTACATGGCCTCTCTGATAGAGTGAAGGATGAATTAGCAGGAAGATCCCTTCCTGCTGATCTGGACAGTGTCATCACCTTGTGTAACCAGATCGATATTCGCTTTCAGGAGAGGGCCTTGGAAAAAAGATGCCAGCAGTCTCCGTTCTTTAGGCAGCCTGAGCTCCCAGTCCCTTCTCTTCGATCCGAGGAGCCCCCCCTGCCTGCTGAGGAACCTATGCAGTTGGGCCGGACAAGGTTATCTCCCGAAGAACGCGCTAGGCGCAGAACTCTGGGCCTATGCCTCTATTGTGGGGCCAAAGGTCATTTGTTCACTTCGTCCGGGCTAATACATCTGAAAGGTGGAGTATTAGACCCTGAAATATCACCTTCACCTTCTCGTCTTCTCCTTTCTGTGTTGCTTCATGTCGGTGCTTCCTCTCGTTCAGTCTTAGCACATCTGGATTCCGGAGCCGCTGCCAATTTCATGGATTGGGAAACTGCATCCTCCATGAGACTTACCCTTTTGCCCCTTACAACGCCATTGGTGGTCTTGGCGATTGGTGGCACTGTTCTCCCAGGGGGCCCTATCCGCTTCCAGACTCTTCCTGTTAAGATGTCAGTAGGGACACTCCACCAGGAGTGGATATCCTTCCTTGTCTTACCTAAGGCTTCATCTCCTATCATATTAAGTCTTCCTTGGTTACGGCTCCATTCTCCACACGTTGACTGGTCTGCTGGACAGATCCTGGCTTGGGGTCCCTCCTGTTACTCTTCCTGCCTACTCAAGGGTACCTCAAAAGAGAAACTTCCTGTTACCACCATCCCAGTATCTTCTGCTCTTTCCGCTGTATATAGCGATCTCTGGGATGCGTCCTGCAATAGTCGGACTGATGCACTCTCTAGGTCATGTGGTACTCTGGATGAGGGGCCCACCTATGAACTTGAGTCGATCATTCACTCCAGTTTGCATAATCATTTACCTTTGCCTATCCCTAATCTCCCTTGGATGCACAGCCAGGCTAACTTGTCTGCAAGTTCCACAGTTGCTATGCCCTGTGATGCGATTGAGATGGTCGCTACACCTGACAATATTAGTCAGTCAGCCTCTGCACCAGTTATGCTAGTCCAGCCAATGTCCAATGATCTTCCTGCTTCTTGTTCAGAACCTTTGGTGACCCGGCCTCACCCTACTGCTACTATGTCCGTTCAAACCCGTTTAAGGCAGTCTATCCTTTGGATAGACTGCCACATTCAGCCAGGTGGGGTTTTCAATCTTTTTCTCAGAGTTCTCTGAATTCTGTTTGTGTTTCAGCTATCCAGCTTGACTCTTGTGACATGTCACCTTCTAACCAACCAGACCTCTGGGTTCCACTGACCTCTGCCCAGTCTGGTGGTCCTGTTCTAGATGCCCAGCTCATCTTTAAGGGTCTGGGGGACCCTGCTCAGGCTCCCGATCTTCTCATGCCCTTACCCATTCCTAAAAAGCCTTTAGTCCTCAAGTCCTCTCGTCCTCTTCCTACCTCGGTTCCAGTCTCTGAGGATAATCTAAAATACGAGGTTAGTCAAGTTTTGGATTCGTGGCTCCGTAAAGGCATTCTTCAGTACCTCGTACATTGGAAAGGGTTTGGCCCTGAGGAGAGGTTCCATCTGGAGTTTCCCTTTAAGCCTGGACCCAGGCGGGGGAGGGGGAGGCCTCGTAAGAGGGAGGGTACTGTAATGGGTATGCAATAGAGTTGGTCTGCTTACCTGTTTCCATGTGTTCATCTCTAGATGAACTCTATATTAACCTGTGCACTGCAGGCCAACCCCGCTGATCAACCATTGTGTATTCTTTTGTGTGTTTAGCTTCCTGTTACCTGCCGTGTGCTCTTCTGTTGTTCCATTACTGACTTTGGCGTGTCTTTGACTATCCCTGTTTGCCTGCGATCCTGACCTTTTGGCGTGTCCCCGACTATTCCTGTCTGCTTGTGGCCCCGACCTTGGCTTTGTCCCTCACCATCCCTATCCTCCTGTTGCCTACTGTGGGTGTGAGCTGGGGGACCCTGGGGGTCACGACCTGGAGCCAGTTGCAGCCAAGTCCATCCTCACCACTCGAGGCTCTGGTTAACACCTGCTGGCTCTTAGACTCCGTGCCCCAGGGAATCTTACGCTCTAACCCCGGTGGGACCTGTCTCCCGTCCGCAGCAGTCAGCCGTAGGGTCCACAACCTTGCGGTGCACTCCAGATCCCTACGGTGTGCATCTGTCACCTCGCCTCAAGGTGACCTGACATTGTGCTTGAGTGTTAAGTATTTGAATAGCTTGAAGAGCAGTAGCTCCCAAATATTTAGCCTGTGATTGACTGCTAGCACTGTGAGATTGAAAATTGTCATGCAGGGGCTTTTGCAAAGTGAGGGTAGTGTCTACAGTCGGAGGAATTTTTTTGTATGGTGTATGTGACCCACCACCAAGATCCCTTACATGCACCCGGGTGAATGTAGTGAGCTGTCGGGTTGCCTCTCCTGGACATCGACTGTGGAGGAAACAGAGCAGAGTCAGATTCTATATCATCATCGGTAGTAGAGTAAACATTACCTTTATTGTTAGGCATACGGTAGTTTGTTCTACAATTTCCAAACTGAGACGTAGATTGCCAACCATAGGCAAAGCCTTCCATGAAAGCCAGTCTGTCTTTTGAGAGCTTATTCTGTTTTTTATAAATAATATCTTTCGTAATCCTAGTAACAAAATCTTTAATTTCTTGCCATCGCTTAGTATAAAGCGTGTGGGTTTTCATACTCTCATTAGTAGATTGTAGTAACAGCATATCTTGATCCAATGTAGTTAGTTCATATTGATATTGTGTAATCAATAATTTCATTAAACCCGTACTACAAGTAGTGAGTATGTTTTCCCACGCTAACTTAAACTCTGGGGTGTCATTCGTAAAGGAAGGGTAGACCTGTACTCTTGGGACCAAAGGGCTTATGTTTTCACAGACATATTTGTTCAAAAATTCTATGTGCCAGTATAAATTAGATTTCTTTTTGAGTAGTCGCTTCATTTTGGCCATATATTGAATGATGTCAATTTCCTGTTCTGTATCAAAATTGCAATTAATCTGTATCTCTGACATATAACCAGTCCAAGCAGTGCCTACAAAGTCCATATTTAGTAAGGTGTATAAAACCAATATAAAGATGAATTGAATAAATAGTAATAACCAATTAGATAGAAATAATTATCATATAACAAAACCACTGAATAGTCAAAAAGACTAACTGCCCGGGTGCTTCCACCCAATATATATGAAAACAATGGTAAATGTATCCTAAAAACAGAGTGGTACTGTGTATACACAAAGGGATAACAGTGTGCCACGTCCTAAAATACTAAGAAAATGAAAATGATGGTGCCTAAAAAGTCCATAGGACATGGCACACTGTTATCCTTTTATGTATCCACAGTACCACTCTGTTTTTAGGATACATTTACCATTGCTTTCACTATATTCAGGCTGTTTTCAGGGGATTCCAAACCTGAGAATGTCCCCAAGAGCAGAGACACACTTAAATGACACTTTATTTATGATTTGGTTACTTCTACTTAGATCTGGCTCTATGAGTCCAGGTAGGAGGAGAGCAGAAGACTGACCCTCTTTATGTCAGACCTCTCTATTCTGTCTCCTGACACCACAGGCCCAACAACAAACACTGTATATACAGAGCCCTGAGTATGTGTGTGCGTGTGTGTGTGTGTGTGTGTGTGTGTGTGTGTAGACCCATATGGCACTAGTAGCTTCAGTCCCTTTGAAGAAAGATGAGGCTTTGTCTCTGCAGCTAGCCACTCTCGTTGGTGTACTTAAATTCCTGAATAGCAGGGCCAAACAATACAACTGGCCAAGAATATCATGTAAAGAATGCAGGATCTTCCTCAGCAAGGTGAAAGGACAAAGGTGTCTGTATACAGTGTCCCTGTATCTGAATGCCCTTGTCCTGTAGCAATGATGTTTGTATACAGTGTCCATACAACTCTATCTGTGTGCAGTGTCCTTGTTTCCTGCAAATGGGCAAAAGTCCTCTCACTCAATCCTGCTGTCGGGGCCCAAACAAATGTCCTGGAAAAGACAGGCTTCACACCGTCGTTGCAGGTGTGTCTGGATATGCACCTGGGACCCCCTCTCTCAGGCTGGATGTGGATGCCTGAAATCACACAGTGGACTGATCTGGGAGGCAGCACCTCTCCCCTAGGTCTAATCTCTTTCTTTGCCCAGTGTAGTGTGAATTCTCTCAGATCAGCAAGATGAAGTCTTTGGATTCTTTTCCTGCAGAGCATGCTGGCTCTTGTAGTTCTATACAGTTCAATCTGAATGTGAAACTTGATTTTTGGGACTACAATTCCCTGTATGCTTTGCTGCTTGGTGGTAAACACTCTTCTGGCTGGATGTGATGACACAGAGTCTTAGCTATCACTTGAGGGAAGCAGTCTCTCTGTAACAATGTTGCAGTGTGTCTGTCATCTGATACTGCAGGTAAGATAACCAGCTCCCTGCTACATTGGATTTAGTCTTTTAGGCCTCAGTGGTTTCTAGTGCTCCTTTAAAACTATGGCTTCTTCATTCACTACATAACTTGTGTTTTTTTATGATGAGGGCAGAGCGAGCAGGAGCTTTTGAGACTGTGTATTTCTTTTATTGCAACATGGAATTATTATATGTACATCTTTAAAGTGGCTGTAATTCTGAGATCCATCATTTACTATACTTAGATATTGTCTATGAAATTGCTGGTATTGATTCTTGTGTTTACATTATAGACAATTGATATCTCCCTTATCCCTGATGGAGATGTATTTAAACTCTGAAACACATTGGGTGTAGACACTTTGTGTCATCTTTAATCTACCAGTTTGTGCAATCGTAGTCGCTTTGGCCATGTACATTCCATGTATACATTTTTAATCTATGTGTGTTCAATAAAATCATGTTTTAATTGTTACAAATGTCAACTGCCTTAAAAGCCTCATTCCAAGGGGAATGTTTGTTCTTTCAATGTTAACTAGAAACTAACAACTCATTTATGCTATAGAATGTCATGGGACTTTTAAGACACAGCATTAATTTTACTGTTAAAAACATTTTACTGGTTCATATCCTTTTAAAAGGGTTTGCACATAATATAAGCACATATTGCACTACAATTCATTATCCAACCGAGCTAGCTCTCAGAGATAGGTTGCTGATGTGTGTATATATTATTTAGTGCCTCAAAAAGGCCTATCATAAGGCATGTGCACGTCCACAATCGGATCTCTTGTTTAAACTCACAAACCGGAATTCGGGAACACAGTTAAATTGATTACCACTTTCTCTTACTATCATAATGAGATTAGGGACACTGTAAAAAAAGTTTTGGTTTTTAAGCACAGATGATATTATAGTTAAACACGTTGAACCAGTTCCTAAATTAGTATTTACATGCAGTAGATCTTTAAAAGACAGATTGGTCCATAGTAATCAAATTGAGCCTTCATCAGATGAGGAAGGGCCGTTGTGTACCTTTTTTAAATGTGGTGGTTGGCTGGAATGTCAATACATTAGGGAATGCACATCAATTGTGCTTCCTAATGATGAGAGATTTAAACCTCGCTTCCACGTAAATTGCACCACTTCAGGGGTTTGATGACCTGTACCTGTGGTGCTTTTTATGTGGGAAAGACAAAACATCCGTTGCACAAGTGGATACATGACCATGTACATTATATACCTAAACTCAAGACCCCAAAAGTACATAGGCCTAAAACATAACTATAATGCCTTAGCCATGAGCTTTATGGCATTAGATCATGTTCGGGAGGATTCTAGCAGAGGGGATTTTGATAAACAGGTTCTCCAGCGGGAAACTAGATGGATACACCGCCTTAGGGCCACTGTGTCACCAGGGTTAAATGATGCAATCAGCTTTGCACATTTTCTTTAATAGTGTGGTTCGAGTTTTTTTTATTTATTATAATAGAATTTTTGGATTTTTGTAATTATTATATATAATTTATTAGTTTTGCTACTTTAATTTCAATCATTGATTGTATATATTGTTATAAATTAATTTGTGATCAAGCCCCTTTAAGGCACTGTAGAGCATGTACGGGTTGAGGGTGGAGTTTGCCCAGTGGGGATGACTGCCGCTGGAGCTGGCCCTTATGGGGGGGGGGGGCGATTGCTGTCCTTCTTTGGGTGGGGCCTTCCTTCTCTCCCATGCTGGAAACATGCCTCTGCCATAAATGGGTGGTGTTTTGTGGGCATTGTTCTACATGCCTACCTCTAGGGCCCAGCGGTTGCCACTGTGGTTTCTGGATCCTCGATCGGGTATCTTCTGGGTATGCACGGGTCCGTGTGCTGTCCCCTTTAGTCTGGACAGATATGCCTTTGTAATTCCCCTGTTGACGTGGGCACAGTCCACCCAGGGGCTTTAGTGACTATCTTAGTTAAGGGCCTGTATGCCAGATGTTACTCCCTGTTGGGAGTGCCGTGTGTGCGCGTGGCGTGCACGTAAGTCAGCCGCGGACATCTTGGTTGATGGCCGGGATGCTGACCACCTGTCTGGGGATGCCGGGGCTCTCATCTGTGGCCAATTTGTGGGGGGCCCATCTTGGATGGTATATATGACATACATCAGGTAATGACAATACGAGACATTTTTTAAATTTGTTTACGTATCTATATATTAGATCTGCTTTTGGTATATTCATACATGCCTGCTTTTAATAGAAATCTTACAATTATCTGTATTTCGGATTATTTGTATCCCATCACATTCTGACATATCAGCGGCCTTAAACCTTTTACCATAAAAATAAGGTAAATGTAGTAATTATTATACTTGAAAGGTTATTATTCCTTTTAAGCCATAATAATATATCCAAGCCTTTGGTGAAACAAAGGGTGGGAATTGGATGCAATAGAATCTGTGTGTGTGGGGTTCCCCCATTGCCCTACTGGGGGGGGGGGGGTTTAGGCCTTGCTATGTCCCTCTCTTCCACACTTTTTCTTTGGTCTCTTTGAGCATGGGGGGATAAGGCTCTTTATTTAAGGGGTGTCGTGTTGATGTGATTTTTGACAATTGTTAGCTCATTTAGATTGCATTATATTTCAAAGTCTGTATTGATGGCTCCCGATGAAGAGGACGACATCCAGGAAACATGTTGAGCCGTATAGACTAATATATGCAAACAAACTACCAATATTGGAGGTTTCACATAGTGTATTTTATCATGAGGCACTAGGAATTGTAGCGCAATATGTGCTTATATTGATGTGCAAACCCTTTTAAAAGGATATGAAATATTTTTAACCGTAAAATGAATGCTGTGCCTCAAAAGTCCTATGCCATGCTATAGTATAATTGGGTTGTTCGATATAAACCCAACCACTAAAATCCTATATAAGCTTAAACAACTGGTGATACTGATATAAAGGTCTTTGTTTTATGGGGTGAAAATGCTCAACCCCTGTTTAAAAAATGTACATGCCTGAAAGTAGGGTTGTCCCGCTACCGATACTAGTATTAGTATCGAAACCGAGCATTTGCACAAGTACTTGTACTCACACAAATGCTCCCGATGCCTTATCCGATACCCGGTCGGCAGGCAGAGTCAGTGGGTGGACAGAGAGGGCGGGCGGAGTCAGGGGGTGGATGGAGAGGGTGGGCGGAGTCAGCCTGTCTAATGAGGCACCTTACAAGGGGGTGTGTGTGAAGGGGGCATGTCTTCTGCTGCCCTGTACCTGAGACATCAGAGAGAGAGAGAGACATCGGAGAGAGAGAGAGAGAAAGACATATGATAGAGAGAGATAGATCAGAGAGAGAGGGAGAGAAAGACATATCAGAGAGAGAGATCAGAAAGAGAGAGATCGATCAGAGAGAGAGAGACATCAGAGAAAGAGACATCAGAGAGAGAGACAACAGAGAGAGCCGTCGGTGGCTGAACATCCCGACGCCCATCTTGGTACACCCTGCACTCGGCTGTATTAAGCCAGCAGTGGACATCTTGTTACACCCAGCCCAGCTGGCAGGGTGTACCAAGATGGGCGTCACAGCACAGCATTTCAAAATAAATCCTTTCCTCTTGTCATTTATTGCTGCATTTCAGTGCCAGCCACCTGCCAGTGCCCATAAGTGCCATCTATCAGTGCCAGGCACTTGTCAGTGCCACCTTTCAGTGTCCATAAGTGCTGTCTATCAGTGCCATCTATCAGTGCCACCTATCAGTCCCCATAAGTACACCAGTCAGTGCCACCTATCAGTGCCCATCATTCAAACTGTCACTGCACTTATCTGTCCCTATACATTTTATCAGCAGCACTGAGTCCCTATGCCTTCCCTATCACAGCTAAGCATATTGTAAATATGGCTACTGGGAACCCTGCCTTTTTATAGTGAGGGGCTGGTGCATAACAAATCCCCCATTACTGACCATTTTAAGTCACTTGACCTAGGTTCAGAGACTAGGAAGTACATTATTGTTAATTGACTGCTATAGCGGCAAACAACCACATTAGTTTGTTGTGTCTGTGAACTATGATCAGGTTTGGTTTACCACAAACCCAACCTCATCCAGGAGCTCATCCCTAATTAGGGCTTTGCATATGCTAAACACAACAACATATAAAGAATACTTATAACTATGAAGTAACCCCTGGAAAAAAAATTCTATACAAATTGATAAAAATATGCTCCAGATGTTGGTTTAGGGCAGGGTTAGGGAACCTCGGCTCTCCAGCTGTTTTGAAACTACAAGTCCATGAGACATTGCAAGACCCTAACAATCACAGGCATGACTCCTAGAGGCAGAGGCATGATGGGATTTGTAGTTTCAAAATAGCTGGAGAGCTGAGGTTCCCTACCCCTGGTTTAGGGGTTCCTTAAGATTATGTAGAAGATATTTGCAACTTTTCATATAAATTATTCTCCAGGTTTACTCCAGGGTGGGCCTCATGCATAAAACCCTCTAGCTATGATAATATTTGCTTAATATGCTTTATGTGATGAAAGGGTATTTTGCAGCTTGATATCACATTTTAATATTTAATTAAACTTTTATGGAACAACAAATAAATTCAAGAATGCTGAATTTATTAGCAAAGACTGGATTATGAGTGTAGATCAGGTAAGCGAAACAGATATTGACTTATTGACTTGCTTCAATCTGTAAATATCTGTGTGTGAAACCTAATCAGAATATCAGCATTTTACATTACAATCTATTTACAGGGGATTAGAACACATTTTAATTTTGCATATGCACTTGTATGGGCATTGTCATATGACTATCTCTAAGACTGTACCCCTGTTGATGATAATTCTGTAAATAGTTTGAAGTGTGGGCTCCATTCAAAATTGCTTATTTTTCTAGTCAAACTTTATACCATAGACATCTATTTATTATGTGAGTCTTAATGTACAGGTTTATGTTTAAGCTATTTTATGTACATGGGGAGCATCTTTTCAATAGTTTCTAGCATGTTAAACCTGGAGAGACAGCCAACTCATACATGGTCCTGAGATAAGCGAAAATCAGAAGTAATAGTAACCTCAAATGAGGGTCATATGGAGGTAGACGTGAGCTCTCTGCCACTGAATTTCTATATTTCTTCTTCTACGCAGAGCTCAAGGATCAGTACCAAAATTTAATGTTCCTCTTTAATGAATAATAACAGTCAGAGGCTTTAAAATCCTTTCTATTTCATTTCTAATTCTTTAAATAACCTTAAGAGGCAGCTGATACAGCCAGCTGAACTAAACAAATGTTACCCACAGTTCAGCAATTTAATTACAAACAGAAGGAAACCAAGAGCTCGGCATCATTTCTAAGAGGTCCTTGGAGAATGAGGGGATGCTGAAGCAATTACAAAGTAGCTGGAACATTATTTACAAGGCAGACAACAACCACACCGTCAGAAGCAATCCATGAGCATGAACAGGGGTGGAAAGAAGAGCAAAACAGGAAGGAAAAAGAAAGTAATATATAGTATGCATGTTTATTTAGTAAGCAAAGAGTAAAACATAAATTCAGATTTTTTTATTTCATTGAGCTTCAGTAAACGAAAGTTGTACTGTTTGCTTCGGTTTATTGCATGCTACATGATTGGGTCTTGTAGACCCTTATTAAATGAGGTTAGACAGGTTGTTCTTTAGGTTATTCTACAATCACCTAAAATTCTGTGAAGCCAGCATAGACTATTATCTGTGACGCATGCAGATAGCAGAGGGAAGAGATAACACAGAGACATGTCACTTAGTTCTTTGAATTGAGGTAAGTACACACTATAGAAGGATATGTGTTCATTTTTAATTTTAGAGATTTACAACCACTTTCAAGGTCTATGAACAATCCTGGATCTGCAGAAAGGCATACTTTTAGGGTGCTTTACACACTACCACTTGTCTCTTAATTTGTTAATAGAGATGAGCTTCGTGTTCGAGTCAAACCCATGTTTTACTCGAACATCGTCTGCTCGGCCGTTCGCCGAATTCTGAACAGTATGGGCCATTAGCGCCAAATTCCAGTGGTGCGTCACGGCCCATATTTCACTGTGCATTGCTGGCTGCTGATTGGCCAAGCATGCACTATGACCCGCATGCTTTGGCCAATCACAGCGCAGAAAAAATGGAGAGCCATGATTGGCCAAAGCCAGGTTGGCTTTGGCCAATTATGTCTCGGGGGTTTAGTACACACCCCACACTATATAAGGCCGCCTGCGTGGCAGCCTTGTGTAGTGTGTTGCGGCAGTGGTTAAAGACAGACAGAGAGAGAGAGAGAGAGAGAGAGACAGTGTCATTTAATTTGAATTAGATAGAGTAGGTAGGCGAGTCAGTTAGCTTCAGTTACAGTGTGTAGAGGATATATATGCATCCCAGGTATGTTGTGTGTATATATATTTGTATTCAGTTTAGCTAGATCCATTCCTATTATTCTCTTAATAATATACTGACAGGCAGGGAGCTCCAGTATTTTCACTTAGTGTACTGTGTCCTTTGCAGAGCGTGCACCTAAAGCTTTACCTGAATACAATTGGTGGCTCTCTTAAACAAATACAGGCAGGGAGCTGCAGTATTTTGTTTTAATGTCCTTTGCACAGTGTGCACCTAAAGCTTTACCTGAATACAATTGCCGGTGTTCTCATACAAATACAGGCAGGGGGCTGCAGTATTTTGTTACCGGTTTTCTCATTCTCATACTAATAATACTACAAGCAGGCAGTTGATTCTGCTAGCTGCAGTATAATCAGTGTATATATATAAATCCCAGCTTTGTGCAGCTACATCTCCCTGCAGGCCATTAGTATGCCTGGAAGGCCAACAAGGAGAAGCAGACAGTCACGAGACAATAAAAGAGGGCAAGCAGGCTCTGTGTCTAGAGGCAACAGTGCTGGTCGTGGACATGGTGCGTCCTCATCAGCACATGGCTGTGGAACACACTTGTCCTTTTTTATGGCAGCAACATGCCGAAGACTTGGTAGAGTGGATGATCAAGCCTCATCCTCCTCATCCTCTCTCACCCAGGCTCAGGGTACTTTGTCAGGAAAAGCAGCTGCCAATGTGGCCTCTTCCCTTGGCTCAAGGGCATCAGTCACTCCCTAGCCCCACCATGTCCTCCTGAGGAGTCCCCCGAACTGTTTGACCACAGTGTTGGGTACATGCTCCAGGAGGATGCACAGCGTTTTTAAGGCTCTCAGGATGGTACCCAGCAAAAGGAAGGCAGTAACGTGAGCCCAGAGAGGGGGTGTCCAAGAAGGACAGCAATCTGGCAATCATGTTCCCCTAGCTGCAGCATACTGCCAGGTTTTCTCCAGTGATGAGGAGGGGATGATGAGGTCACTGACTCCATGTGGGTGCCTGATAGGAGAGAGGAGGAGGCACATCTCCAATGAGGCAGGATGCCCTCCAGGGGCCAGCTTAAGGGCAGCACATCGACTGCATCACACCGCAGAGCTCCGCATATGTAGGGCACTACTGTCTCTGTGCGTTATTCTAAAAGTTCTTTGGTGCGGGCCTTTTTTGAGACAAGTGCATCAGATTGTACCACTGCCTCAAGCGTATCTTGCGTGGCCAAAACATCAGCCGCTTTGGCACCACATGCTTCACCAGACATATGTCGACCTGCAATGCAGTTCATTGGCAAGCGTACCTAAAAGACCCACACCAATGAACAAAGCGGACCTCTCCTTGCTCCTCATCAGCTGGGATCCCTAACCCCACTATACCTTCAGTCCTCTCTGAAACCTGCACTGAGAGGAATGAAGGTTTTAGGTGTGTCACAGCCAAGTACTTGCGGGCAATCTGCTATCGGTACACTGACATCAGATTGTACCAGGCAAATTTCCCTGCCCCAGCTGCTGCAACCCCGAAAGAAGTTTATTCCCAGCCATCCGCTTGTCCAGCAGTTGACTGCTAGCTTGGCTAAATTGCTAGCACTTCAACTGCTGCCTTTTTAGTCCGTAGACTCTGCCCCTTCCGTGTGTTTGTGGAATGTGAGGTTCCTCAGTGGCAGGTTCCCAAACGCCACTTTTTCGCATGGAAGGCAATTCCTGCTCTCTACTGGCATGTGGAAGGCAATGCCTTGGCCTCGCTGGACAGGGTGGTCAGCGGTAAGGTGCATGTTACCGCTCATGGTCCAGCAGGCATAGACAGGGACATTACCTATCTTTCACAGCACATTGGATGACTCTGCTGGCAGCAGGGAAGGATGCAGGACAAGGTGAAGTAGTGTTGGAGGTTGTTCCGCCACTACGCCTCCAAAATGCTACTACTGGTGATTCTGACACACTTCTCTCCTCCACCTCCTCCTCTTCTTCTTCCTCCATGGCCTCTAACTGTGCTTTGTCGTTGGAACCAGCGGTGCTCCGTAGGCATTCAAGGGGCTACGCAAGTATGCAGGCAAAAAGATGCCATGCGGTGCTTGCGCTTGTGTGCTTGGGGGACAGGAGCCACACTGGGGCAGAGATTCTGTCAGCTCTGCAGGGGCAGGCTGAGAAGTGGTTGATGCCATGCCAGCTTAAGCCAGGAATGGTAGTTTGCGACAATGGCACCAACCTCCTCTCCGCCCTCTGTCAGGGACAACTGACCCATGTGCCCTGTTTGGATCACGTCCTTAACTTGGTGGTGCAGCGGTTCTTGGGCAGGTATCCCGGCTTACAGGATGTCCTGAGGCAGGCCAGGAAAGTCTGTTTGCATTTCTGCCAATCATATAATGCAATTTTTTGGTTCTGGGCGCCGCCACCAGTGGCTAAGGCCCAATTTTTCAGCTCCTGTTTAACAGGGGCATGTAATTACAATTTTTGATGCAATACTTTGCAGAAGGGCTCATTCCTGCGCTCCCATTAGAGTAACTGTGAGGGCTTACAGTGTTGTGGCACCAGCACCACCACCACCACCACCACCAAAGGCCCAATCTTTCTACCACTGTTGAACAATGGCATGTAATTACAATTCTTGATATAATGTTTAACAGCAGGGCGTTCCAGCGCCCACCAAGAGTAACTGTGAGGGCTTACAGTGTTGTGGCAACACCAACACTTTAGGCCCAAATTTCTGCAGAGCATATAGGGCAGGCCCCTACTTTCAAATATCCAACTTACAAATGACTCCTACTTGCAAACGGAAGGAGACAACAGGAAGTGAGATGAACTCTACCCCTAGGAAGGGAAATTCTCTCCTGTAAGAGCTGGGAAAAACGTGCCTCCTCTCCACTGATGCTTTATCACCAATCCTTGTTTCACTAAACCACAAATTTATAAAAAACATTTGTCATTGGGACAGAAAGTGAGGCGAAATCTTCTGAAGAGGTGCACAGACAGCAAAACAAATGTTACAGAGGTGATAACCCATCCCTATGTTTTCCAAAAAGCTTAAAATTATTATTTTTTTTTGGCTCAAGCTACACTTTAAAAATGTACCAGTTCAAAATTACAAACAGATTCTACTTAACAACAAACCTACAGTCCCTGTCTTATTTGCACTGCCTGTATACTGCTGTTCAGAGTGTATAGGGCCTGGGGGGCCCACACCTTTCCTTTTTTTAAATATACAAAAAGGAGGTATAACCTGGATGATTTTTAGCACCACATCCCCAAATATATACGAAAAAACACACAACAGGGGAAAGAGATCTAACCCTTAGGGACTTTCAAGATGCTGATATATCATAATAGAAACGATATCAAGCAGAAGGAAATAGCGTAAAAATAACACCAATTTTTATTATACACAAGAGATTCTCTTGTGTATAATAAAAATTGGTGTTATTTTTACACTATTTCCTTCTGCTTGATATTGTTTCTATTATGATATATCAGCACCTTGAAAGTCCCTAAAGGTTAGATCCCTTGCCCCTGTTGTGTGTTCTTTCCTTTTTTTAATTTGGGTGTGGGTCCCCTTAATATCCATACAATACTCAAAGGGCCTGGTAATGGACGGGGGGGAGGTACCCATGCCATTTGTCTCACTGATTTTCATCCATATGGCTGGGACCAGACATTACATTAAAGCCCCAAGCAGTTTTAAATTACTTTTATTCCTTTAAAAATGTCATTTTGTGCAGGGACTGTTCTAAGCACGGGAAACACGCGCCACTTACTTACTTACGCGACATGCATACTATAGACACTCCCAGGTACAATATTTAAAGGAATATTTAACTTTTTTTTTCACTTTAAGCTCCCAAAAAAACAGCCGTTTTTAAACCTTTTTTTTGCATTGATACATGTCCCCTGGGTTAAGAGCCAGGTCCACAAACCCTTTTTAGGACAATAACTTGTATATTAACCTTTAAAATTAGTCCCATAGACTTTAACAGGGTTCTAAAGTTTGCTAAACTTTCGGTCTGTTCGCAGGTTCTGGTGCAAACCGAACCGGGGGTGTTCGGCTCATCCCAATTTGTTAATAACTTTACTACTATGTCTTTGGGGAAAAAAACAGAAATACTAATTTTCACACATGGATACTATGACCACTTATATTTTTAAGGCATGCAGAACAGGGCTGCCCACTCCTCAGAACTTTTTTTTTTCTAACACAACATGGGAAATTTACTGACAGAGCACATGTTTTTATTTACACCTCAAAATTTAACAGAAAATCTTTTAAAAAAACTAAAACAATTAATATTTAAACAATAGAAACAACACATACAATACCCACAACAATTAAACAGCCTTGCTTTAAGGTAAATAGTCAAACAGTGGGTGTAACACAAATTTGGGATATCTAAATGCTTAACCCTTTGAGGACCATAAGATTACCGTCATCAATATAAAATAATTATATTTTTTTTCCCTTTAAGAATGTATTTGAACAATAAATAAAACCATTTCCACACTTGTGTCATTTTTGGGGGAGGAATTATGACAACCATTTGTTGATAAGAACTAATATTTTGACTCAAACCAAAAAAAAAAAAGGTGTTTTAAGTTCTTAATCAGATGATACAGGCAATTAAAAATATGGGACAAATACATCCCTTGGTCCTCAAAGGGTTAATCGGATGCTTTGAAATAATGTTTAGTTGCTATTTTTATTTTCTCTTTTTGTTGCACTGATTATTGTAGCAGTGCTGGTGGTGTCAGCAGGAGGAAAAACAATGTCCTAGTGTTGGCAATGTCATTGTAAGGGAAAAAAATGCCCCAGTGATCTTAGGCCATGTCCATATTTGATCAGTGATTTCAACACCACCTCACCCCTTTGCTTATATGGTAGAGGATTTCCAACCATGTAAGTGAATGAGGGTGGGGACATCACTGATTGTTAACCACTTCAATACCGGGCACTTAAACACCTTCCTGCCCAGACCAATTTTGAGCTTTCAGCGCTGTCGCACTTTGAATGACAATTACGCGGTCATGCTACACTGTACCCAAATGAAAATTTTATCATTTTTTCCCCACAAATAGAGCTTTCTTTTGGTGGTATTTGATCACCTCTACGGTTTTTAATTTTTGCGCTACAAATAAAAAAATACCAGAAATTTTGAAAAAAAAATATGTTTTTTTTGGTTTCAGTTTCAAAACTTAGTAAATAAGTACGTTTTCTCCTTCACTGATGGGCACTGATGGGGCTACACTGATGGGCACTGATAAGGCGGCACTGATGGGCACCAATGATGTGGCACCAATGAAGTGGCACTGATGAGGTGGCATTGATGGACACTGATATGTGGCACTGATAGGTGGCACTGATGGGCACTGATAGGCGGCACTGATGGGTGGCACTGATGGGTGACACGGATGGGCACTGATAGGTGGCACAAATTGGCACAGATTAGCATGGATGGGCGGCACAGATGGGCATGGATGGGCGGCACAGATGGGCATGGATAGGCGGCACAGATGGGCATGGGTGGGCACTGATAGGTGGCACGGATGGGCACTGATAGGTGGCACAGATGGGCACTGATAGGCGGCACAGGTGGGCACTGATAGGCGGCACAGGTGGGCATTGATAGGCGGCATTGTATTGTTATACTGTACTAATGGATGCCAATCAGTGCCAAACAATAATGCATGCTGTAATGGAAATTTGTATGTTCTGTATATAATTGTATTCTATTTTATATGTATTGCACGATGCCCTCACTGTGCACACGGCACTAACAATGTTTTCAGTACATGTTTTGCATTCTTTCGAGTCTTGATTAGAATTAGCCTGCCTATGTAACGCCCCTTGTTACCATAAACGTACAATTGTAATATTAATGTGATACCTACGTAATCATGTGTATAAAAACCTTCACATGCGTCATAATAAAGGAGAACGGTTATTTGGAAAGATGCTGAGCGTATCTTTTGTGTCTGTTCCCTACTGTAGTAGTTATTAATTTGGAACCACTAATCAATATGAGGATAGGAGTTGCCTATCATCAAAACATCAATTTCAGGTGGCAAAGCCAGCCCAGTAGGGGTTATCAGGTGACCCTGAGTATCCAAAACGAGGAGCTTGAGACGATCCGGGAATTTCTGATAATCAGCCGTCTGAGGTAAGCCTTTTGCTTAAATTTTGAGTTATCAGACTTCCTTGATCGGTAAGGCATTTTCGGGACAAAGAGTACTTATTTTACTCCCCTTAATCGAACTGTATTGATTGGTGGTTATATGTTATGTTGTCACTGTCTACTGTCCATCGGAGTGTTATAGAGAAAGGGAAGAATAGTGCTGTTCACAGGTATATGTAGTACATCTGCTAGATAAAGTAGTTTAGAGGCAAAAGGGTATAGGCACACATAGAGAAGACTGGCCAGTCATTATGGGCATTAAATTAAGTAAGGGAGTGACGGGTAAGAGACCCTCAAAAATGCCCAGAGCAAGAAGAGCGCTATATATGAACCAAATGTGCGGTTCCGCCTATACTGAGCCCCTAGATTAATGGTTAAAGTGGACAGGGTGGACAAAGGGTAACTGGGTTACCACCAAAGTCCACAGGGACAAAGAATCATGCAGAGTATACAGCTAGAGAAACAGCTATTTATGTGAGCAGGATGGATCAAGAGTGACATTAACACTAGACAGAAAGGGACTTTTTGATGTTAAGTTGTGGGATGAATTTGGGGTCAGGCACTACAACTAGTAAAGTCAAGAAACAGTAATGAGAGTTAAAACAGAATGCTTAATATGTTGTCAGAGAGGGAAGATTGGATGAGCACTATCATAGAAGGTACAGTATGTGAAGTATGGTATTACAATACATTGGATGCAAAGGATATCAGAACAAAATAAAGAAAGCAGAAGTTTAAGCAAGGAAGTATTAAAAAAAAAGCGTTAAAATAAAGTGAGAGAATGATATGCATGTGTTGTGTACAAATGGGAATAATGTAAACGATTTTAGAGCGATACTTGTGTATGTTTGTGAATGCTGGAACCTTTAGTTCTATCGCTTGTGTCATGTACGCAGATGTGGCCCCCTCTTTTGTGCTCTCTTGGAAGAATGTAGCTGGCATGAGAGGTTGGTGATAAGGAAGGACACCATGCCAATTTCAGTTTTTTAGACAAAACATTTATAACAAAATGTGCTGGGTTAACGAATCTAATGATAAAAAATGTGATCACAATTATTTTTGAATCTGTTTTCCAAACATGGTAAAATGAAGGTTACAAATTAACCATGTCTTACACAATTTGAATATCCTTTGATAGTGGAAACAAAAAAAAAGAGAAATTTAGTAAAATGAAGTAATATGTCCCCCTTTAAGGACATTTATCTATGCATATATATTAGTGTGTGATATTGAAATTATCATATGAGTATTAATTTCTAATATGAGTTTAACAATTTTATTAATAAATATAGATATATTGAAACTGATTTAGACAACCTTTGGTTGGAAATTAAATCCAGGTTAATGGGGAAATTGGTAAAAATGGAATTAGTTTAGATTAAGATAACAATTTTGTAATTTTACATTTATTGAGTGGAAAGAAAAAAAAGATTAAGATGAGGTTGTTAATTTGAATACAGCTGCAATAATGTTTAACAAAGCCAAGATGAATGGGATACATAAGGAAGTTTTTCTACAGAAATGAAATCTTAAAGTCTGATAATAACTTAATGTGCTGTCCATGATGTGAGAGTAATAATAACATGTAAATATAACAGACCCATCACATCAAGTCCACACACCCTGTTAGGATAGATGCTGCTGGCAGCCAGTTGGTTTACAGTTTTTGATGGCCGAGTGCTTTCTGGTCCGTCATACATATTGTTGGTCCTTTTGTTTTTATGTATTTTTATTTTTGAAATTCAAAGCAGAATGTGTGGATTGTGAAATGATGTGCCCCTTTTCCTTGTAAGTGCAGTGGGTATAAGTAGAAGAATATTTTGGATTTATGGACATCTCTGTATGACCGCAGGGTATTGTTATCATTTATTATAATATTGCCAGGAAAAGGTTGTCTTTTTGAAACATGAAACTGGAGTTCTTACACAAACAGCATGATAGAAAACAAGCCATTGTTATATTTATGCAAGCTGGACCCAGTAATCAAGGGTTCACTCCGATGTATCAGAGCTGTAGCTTTGTGCAAAGTTACTATTAGACAAAGTTACAGATATTATTTTGGTTGAATATTTAATTTTTAATAGTATGACATTCTGCACAGCAAATTTATAGCTAACTAAGTGTTTGTCTAATGAAAGTTTCAAAATATGAATTTGTTTTGTGTGTTTATGTACAAATCTAACAATGAAAAATGTGTACATTTGAATCCAGCCACCTTATTGCCTCTATTGGAGGAGGCTGGAGACAAAGAAAAAGCATATGTGTTAAACTGATGACGTAGGAATCAGCTGCTGTGAGCCTAGTGCAGGACACACTCCCTGAAGACCCGAGTATTTACTTTTTTGTAGTGTTATTCCTGGTTTTATACCGAGGATGAAGTTTATCACCCAGAAGGATTCCCTGTATTCAGAGTCATTGGATCCTTTTTCCCCAGCTCAAGAAGCAGAGCTCCATGTTTAAGCAAAGCCCGTGAGCTATAAAAAGAGTATATATTTATATAGATAGTCAATAGATAGAGAGCTTTTGGTTCCATTTGAAGGGCCAGAAGTTTGTTTTTACTTCGGCGGGTAAACCAATCAAGCATGCCAAGTTAATTTGATCGGCTGTTTTCAGCCTTCCAGGTACTTGCTGAGGTAGCCATACTAACAGTAAAACTCGCATATGGAAGCAGACCAGGCGACTCTAAGGATGCTGCATTTACAGCCCCGGACACTTGCTGGGTCTGTGCAACTCACAGATTCCACCCTAGTTCTGGCCCAGTATAGCTGGGATTAATAATTCAACTTTAAGGACCCCAGAACGAGAAGCACAAGTGGTCCACAGAGGGCAACTTCTTACGAAACAAGACTTTGGAAAAGGTGATAATTTATGTCTGCCAGACACTCTTTTCCCTTCAGCTTGACACATGAACCGTGTCATCAGTCACAAGCAGTTATGGTTGCCTTAGTAAATGAGCGTGGGATAGAGCCAGGGTTCTCCACAGTTGTTTTTATAACATACCACTTCTTGTTTTACCTGTTACCAAAGGTGTTACCAAAAGCTGAACATCCCTTCCAGAGATAGCAAAAAGATATATCCAGATGCCCAAGTCAGGATCTTATGAGTATGTATTTTGTTTGTATGGACATGTTTTATGGATGTCCAGTGGCAAATGCTACTGCAAAGGCCACAGTAAAAAGGTGTTCTCAGAAGTAGTTTTTAAGTGCAGAGTGCAGAATCTACAGAGAGTAACAGAAGAAATCATTTTTATAGCAGAGTCCTTATTAGAAGTTTTGAGGTTTTATTTTTACACCCCCTACTGTCTACAATGTAGTGGACGAAGTAGAGTAAGGAACTAGAAAACTTTTGCCTGAATGTTTTATTATATTTTATCAAGCCCGTAGGGGGATGTTGGACTCTTTCCCTATGGGATTTGGTTTGGGAGTGTGTTACTCACTTGCTTATATTTTGTCTCAGCAGCTGAAGTCCTCCATTCGGATCTCAAAGAGAATGTTGCTGATTTTTTAAGGTTTTTGACAAACTCATTTATGTGTTTTCTCCCCAATTCCAGATTCTAAAAGTTTAGAAGGATCTAAAACTAAAGCCAGGTGACATGTGGATTGTTAAGAGACATTTATATATAAGGAAATGTTTGGAGACTCAATACAGCATCTATTTCATGTACAGTTTTGCAAAACTTGAAGGAAATGTCACCTGGATCCACACCAGACACTGTAATATGACTAAATGAAAGAAATCTCTGTGTTTGATTTGTTTCCTTCTTGCGATAACAGTCTAGGGTACTTTTTGATTCAATTACTTTAATTGTAAGGGATACATATATTTGAAAAGTAGTTTAGCCATGTTGAAGTCATATTTGTCTTTTGTACCTCTTCCATTTTATGTAGAATTGTCTGTGTTTACATGTGCTGATAAGTCAGCATACCAACAATGAAGCTAGAAGGCCATTCTGGCCACAGGAGTGTACAGCCAGTACTCTGTAAACATCTCTTTGTTTTTCACAATGAAAAGTCATTTTGTAATGAAAAAAAGCTGCTGAGCTATTATTTTCTCCACAATGGAGTTTTTGCCTCTTTGGCCAGGACTACCTCCACCTAAGCGTGTGGAGGTTCCAGGTTAAAGGTGATAGCAGGTATGGTTAGTGATCAAAATATTGATCAAAAGAGAGGAGACTGTAATGGAAATGTATAGGTTCTGTTTATAATTGTATTCTATTTTATATGCATTGCACGATGCCCTCACTGTGCACACGGCACTAACGATGTTTTCAGTACATGTTTTGCATTCTTTCGAGTCTTGATTAGAATTAGCCTGCCTATGTAACGCCCCTTGTTACCATAAACGTACAATTGTAATATTAATGTGATACCTACATAATCATGTGTATAAAAACCTTCACATGCGTCATAAAAAAGGAGAATGGTTATTTGGAAAGATGCTGAGCGTATCTTTTGTGTCTGTTCCCTACTGCAGTAGTTATTAATTTGGAACCACTAATCAATATGAGGATAGGAGTTGCCTATCATCAAAATATCCATTTCAATGCCAATCAGTGATGCCCATTGTGGGCACTGATTGGCATCCATTATGGGCACTGATTGGCATCCATTGTGGCACTGACTGGCATCCCTGGTGGTCTAGGAAGGATTACCTTTTTCTGGGCATCCCTGGTGGTCTGGTGGCATCCCTGGTGGTCCAGTGTGGGCATCCTCGGGGGACTGTGCTGATTGATCAGCACAGATCCCCCCCCCTGTCAGAGGATCAGCCGCTCGGCTCTCCTCTACTCGCGTCTGACAGACGCGAGTGAGGAAAAGCCGATCACCGGCTCTTCCTGTTTACACTGTGATCAGCCGTGTTCGGACACGGCTGATCACGTGGTAAAGAGTCTCCGTCGGAGACTCTTTACCGAGATCATAGTTGCCGGGTGTCAGACTGACACCCCGCAACAACGATCGCCGCGATGCGCGCCCCCGGGGGCGCGCATCGGCTCATAATCCTGATCACGTCATATGACGTCCGGTCAGGATTATGCAACCACTTTTCCACCGTCAATTGCCTATAGGGCGGGCGGCAAGTGGTTAAGGACTTGGTGGTGCCTGTCATACTGTTAATACTGATAATATACCTGATGTTTGGCTTCCCCATGTTCTAACAGCCAAAGTTTAGTCCTAGCTCATGTTCAGAACAAACCTTAAGCTCATCCCTAATTAGAAATATCATTAGAGGTAGTGTCACATTTTCATGATATGTGCAAGGGATCTCTGCCCAAAAATCCCAAAACCCAAAACACAGTCAGTATACCCATGGCAGTTACAGAGGCACTGAGAAGCCAGGTGCCAATCCCATGTATGTCTAAGTGAAGCAGCTTATTGCAGTGGTTATATATACACTAGTAGTAACCTGATAAATGCGGTATAACTATGGCCTATGGGTCACCCACTCAGCGCCACCTCAATCCTACAATGCCAGCCGCAGGTAGATGTGTTAAACTATTCAATATCATATGTCGATGTCTCAGACATTAAAATCAAAAAAAAATAAAAAAAAATATAGAAAAAGCAAAAAATAAAAATATAAAATTACCAATATAAAATAGAGATGAAATCAAAACATAAAAAATCTTTTTACTTTTATTTTTTTATTTTATATTTTTGACTTTGATATTTTTAGGACTGTACGTGTGTATATGGAGGTACACCGTGACACCAACCATTATATTGAGGTGTCTTTTAAAATTACATCTACTGTCCATACATCTCATGTCTAAATGAGTAGATGGGTTTGAGATAAGTAATATATATGATAACTTTTTGATGTTGTCTTTGTATTAGTTTTTAGTTAATATTAAAAAGTGTGTCCGTAGAGTAGTAGGTGTTTTATAATTCTATGTGAACTCCTGGGCATTGGTCACATAAGGATATGGTAGCAGACTTGCTCAATAATAAGGGGGATGATTAGCATCCCCTCTAAAGAAGGGGGGATGAATTCATATTGCTTGTACCCCCTTGTGTGGTCTCCTCCGCTGCTTGAATACTTTATATTTGCGACTTGCCCATAGAGGTATTCAAAGATTCAAAACATTTAGTTTTTTTAATACGTGCACATATATGATCAAGAGTCTTGTTTTATGTACACACTCTGTATGATGGATCAGCCTCATCATGGGGGTTAACATTTCCGTGTGAAGCTTAGGTTGGGAGCGGTGGTGGGTCACTCTGCTGGGCTGTACGTTATGTGTGAAGTGAGCTGCTTTGTTTGGGAGGAGTAGAGTAACGGAGCTTGGCCACTGTGTAGAATTCGATTGGACTGCTGACCTCCCCCTGGTCTGCTTACTCGCGATTCCGATTGGAGGGGGCTGCCGATGGGGAGGAGACTGTGATCTCCTCGCCACGAGACATTGTGGGGACCGGCGCCTGCGCAGTCAATCGGTGAATTCCGGGTGTAGCAAGATGATTTGGGTGGAGTGGGCGGTCCGGTGTAAACGCGCTAGCGCAAGCGTGATGACGGAGGTGCCCAGCTGATGGAGGTTGTATCCAATCATATTGCGGAGTGAATTAGCTTCCCCAGAAGTCCGCGCATGCGCGTGGACAAAAAAATCGTCCACCACTGTCCGGATGAGGAAAATGGTTGAGGAGAACAATCGGAAAGAGAGGTGGGTGGAGTGGGTTCTATGGAAATGTGCGGTGATCAGCTGGGCATTTACTTTCCTGATGCAATTGGTAGTAGCGTATGAATTAGTGATGGGTGGTCCTACACACACAGGTGGGGAGGAGTTTTGGCACAGGAATTGAATAAGAACCACTCGCCGGAAGGGTTTAACAACCAATTGGAAAGCACGGGAGGGGTGGGGTTGTCTTTACTGGGATGGACTGGTCGCATGTGATTCTAAATAAAAGGGGTGTTGTGATAGCTGGATAGCCAAACCCATGAGGAAGTCTATTGGACGAAACATGTCGGGGGCGTGGCTATACGGCGACCAGTGTACACAGTAAAGGGTAGAGAGAAGGCGGAGGAAGGAGAACACACAAGTGGAAGGACTGGATATTACTATTTGGCGCTGCTTTCAAGTTTGGTTGTCTGCTGTCAGGTACCACACAGCTACCATTTATAGAGACGGTGCTTATGGTATTAACTTAGCCTGCTTCCAAAGTGCTCACCAATGCCTATGAGGGAAGGATCTCCTTGTTGAAAAGTGAAATGTCTATTTGAAGTGCCTGCTTTTAATCTGATCCATGTGAGTGTGATTTTAATTGATTCTTTTATTGAGATTAAAAGCAGTTTTGCAATTTTGCACTATGGGAAGTCTTTTTTGTCTCCCCGAGGTAATTCTGAGATATTAAATCATTACCCTCTGCTGCGAAGTCTGTCACAAGAGTTGGCTGGAGAAGTATTAATCATCTCTATTTACTAAAAGCGATTTTTGCTCGACACGAGAGTGCTGAGCAACACTGCTGGTGAGTGTTCTAAACAAGGGGAGCACGAACACCAAGGGTGCGGTGGAGGCTTTTCGCTATATGGACACTTTGTTGTATATTTTTCACTGGAAAAGGAGTCTTTGAACTAATTTTTTATTACTATTATAATTTTCATACAAGGAAAAAATGTTTTTGTTTGATTATTGAACCTTGAAATTTTTTGGGACTTTGATCACTATCGCTCACATTGATATTAGATCACTATTAGAGGATATTATTTATCTTTTGTATTTATTTTTTGTTATATTTTTTTACATTTTATTATCCATATGTGATTGCTTAGTATTATTTCTGGATATTTAATCACAATTTACTTCAACGTTTATTGTATTTTATTCATGCACATGTGTTTAAATTTCCACGTGGTTTATTTGAACACTTTAGTACACTGTTATTCAGCAGTTTTTTCTTTCAGCGCCACAAGGTGATTGTTGTAATTTAATTGTCAGTTTTTCTTTTTTTCACCTTCTGTGATATAAATACTGATAATATATCTGATGTTTGGCTTCCCCATGTTCTAACAGCCAAGGTTTAGTCCTAGCTCATGTTCAGAACAAACCTTAAGCTCATCCCTAATTAGAAATATCATTGGAGGTAGTGTCACATTTTCATGATATGTGCAAGGGATCTCTGCCCAAAAAGCCCAAAACCCAAAGCACAGTCAGTATACCCATGGCAGTTACAGAGGCACTGAGAAGCCAGGTGCCAATCCCATGTATGTCTAAGTGAAGCAGCTTATTGCAGTGGTTATATATACACTAGTAGTAACCTGATAAATGCGGTATAACTATGGCCTATGGGTCACCCACTCAGCGCCACCTCAATCCTACAGTGCCAGCCGCAGGTAGATGTGTTAAGCTATTCAATATCATATGTCGATGTCTCAGACATTAAAATAAAAAAAAAATAAAAAAAATATATAGATAAAGCAAAAAATAAAAATATAAAATTACCAATATAAAATAGAGATGAAATCAAAACATAAAATAAGACTAAGCAGCTGTTTAGACAAATATAAATATAGTATTACAGTAGTATCACCAGAGCTAAAGTCCTCCTTGCATCAGATAAATACTAAAACAGTGTTAAAAATAAAATAAAAATAGAAATAAAAAATTTATGGTAATGAAACCATAGGTCAATGGCAAACACCACGGCCAACAGTCTTTATGTAGCAGATGGTTATGTGGACAGTTCCGATAATTCAGTCACTTTTCTCTTAGCGTGCACATTCCACCAGAGTAAGAATTCAATTATCCGCCTTGTGAAGCACACACCCCTCTGGGATACAAACTCACCAGACGTCGCTAGAAAGAGAGCCTTGTATCAGAATACAAACACCTCTCTGTGCTGACACCACACTTATCCAGAAGATCCACTGGTATAGGTACTCCAATTGTATCATAAAACACAAGGATAGATGTACATAGCGTAATCCTGTTTATTATAATGCAAAGATCCTATACAGCAGAAACCCCCCTTAATCCTAGCTGCTTACATTTATAATGCAATCAACGAGCATAAAGAAATAAAATATTACCATCTCCAGCTCCTTTGGAATTATGTTCTCTAAGTTCTCTAAGTACCTTATATGTTACTATTGGAGAGCGATTTGTGGCGCGTGGCCTCTGCTGTCTGAAATGTATGACCTGTAACATATGTGTTGCAAATACTGTCATCTGTACACAATTGCTTGAGTCCTCAATTAACTGTTTGTTAAAATGATTGTTACCCTTGATAAAACCACTTTTGTGTGCCTGCTGCTTACCTGAAAGTAAACTGGACTGTGACTATATTTTATTTAAAAAAAAACTTGCCTCTGCTGTGTTGTTCAGCTTGGAACTGCAGGTCACATGATTGTTTTCTTTTCAGAAAAATAATCCTTTATAATTAATGCATAACTCAATAAAACTGCATTGCTAAATTAAATTGGCTATGCTGGTTCCAGGGCTGGATTAACGTAGGGCTATTGGAGCTGCAGCTCCAGGCCCCTACCTTAATATAGGCCCATCAGGGACAGACTGACCATTTTGTTACTGCACCGCATGAGACGCTCCTTGTAACTCCTGCAACGGGGGAATCTGAAAGGGATGAACGGTACGGCACGGGGGCAATGACAAGCACAATCACCATGACAGTCTTTCTCTATGGCTCTCCATGAAGCAGTTGAAAGCCATTTCAGATCAGTGCTTGTAATTTCCCCCCCCCCCCCGTACTGATCAGCCCAGACTGTCCATTAGATTCCCCCTGCTCTGGGCCCCCCTGTGTATGCAGTACTGACACCTTCCACTGCTCCGCGCCCCCAAAAAGCATTGTGAAAAAAATGTAAAAAATAAAAAAAACTGCAACAAAAAATAATAAATGAACACAATAATTGAAAAATGTAATAAATAATGAAAAAAAATGAAGGGCTCATCCGCATGGGTTCTCTTGTGCATACAGTGTGAATGAGCAGTTTGTTTAAAATATTTTATTTATTTTACAAAACAAAATATGTTTTTATTTTATTTATTTCTATAAAAAGGCCTATCAAAATCCTCAGCACCAGGCCCATGATGCTCTTAATCCGGCCATGGCTGGCTCTTTTATAAGGAAGAATTTTATAAATGTATCTTCAGATGATAGAAGAAAAATAACATATTTTCAACACATACCTTGGTACCTAATCATATTAGCTGGCAATGATCCTCTGGTCTCATGATGCCATGTTATTCCTTTTTAAATAGTTGGTACATTCAGTAAATACAATTTTGGGAGGCAGAAAAAAGCTGTCACTGAGACATAGCTTTATATAGCCTGCAAACGGGAACACATTCACATTTGCTATCATGACTTTGCAAAATAATAGAACCATATATCATAGTGGTCATATAATACGTTGGTATTGGGCAACCTGTCCATTCAATTTTCTCTGTGCATTTCATTTTATATTCTATTTAGTAGCATTACAGATTTATATACCAGCAAATTGCCAGATTCTAAGTTTATTACACTGTATAGTGTATAGCTTGTAGAGGGTTTGGGAATGGCCCCTTCCTGTCCCAACGTCCCAACGTGACTGCACACCAGTGCACAAGCAAGGTCCATAAAGACATGAATGAGTGTTATAGTGGCTCGAGATAGAGAGAATAAGCTAGATTAGGCAGGTTAGTTAGTGGCAGTGTATTTGATGTATTTGATATATATAAAAAAAAATTATATATATAAAAAATTTTTTTTATATATATATATATATATATATATATATATATATATATTATTTCTGCATTCATCGTAGCCTATATATACAGTGTGAACTCTATATTCACTAAGTACAGGCAGTGTATTCAATATATATATATACAGTCAGACCTGTCCTGACAGGTTCCACTCAGAACAGGCCTCGCCATGGTTGACCAAAGAAGTTGAAAGCACATGCTCAGCATCATATCCAGAGATTGTCTTTGGGAAATAGACGTATGAGTGCTGCCAGCACTGCCGCGGAGGTGTTCAGACCATATGCCACACATTGCATCAAATTTGTCTTCATGACTGTCATCCCAGAATGAAGCCTCTTCTAAAGATGATGTGCAAGAAAGCCTGCAACAGTTTGCTGAAGACAAGCAGACTAAGGACATATATTAGTGGAACACAAGTGTGTGTGGCGGCAACCAGGTGAGGAGTACAAAGACAAGTATGTCTTGCCTACAGTCAAGCATGGTGGTGGGAGTGTCATGGTCTGGGGCTGCATGAGGGCTGCCTGCACTGGGGAGCTACAATTCACTGAGGGAACCATGAATGCCAACATGTACTGTGACACACTGAAGCAGAGCATGATTCCCTCCCTTTGGAGACTACGCCGCAGGACAGTATGCCAACATAACGACCCCAAACACACCTCAAAGATGACCACTGTCTTGCTAAAAAAGCTGAGGGTAAAGGTGATGGACTGGCCAAGCATATCTCCAGACCTAAATCCTATTGAGCATCAGTTGGGCATCCTCAAATGGAAGGTGGAGGAGCGCAAGGTCTCTAACATCCACCAGCTCCGTGATGTCGTCATGGAGGAGTGGAAGAGGTTCCAGTGGCAACCTGTGAAGCTCTGGTGAACTCCATGCCCAAGAGGATTAAAACAGTGCTGGAAAATAATGATGGCCACACAAAATATTGACACTTTTGGCCCAATTTGGACATTTTAACTTAGGGGTGTACTCACTTTTGTTACTAGCGGTTTTGACATTAATGGCACTGTGTTGAGTTATTTTGAGGGGACAGCAAATTTACACAGTTATACAACCTGTACATTCACTACTTTATATTGTAGAAAAGTATAATTTCTTCAGTGTTGTCAGATGAAAAGATACAATAAAATATTTACAAAAATGTTAGGGGTGGACTCACTTTTGTGAGATACAGTATATATACAATCTACTAGTACATCTATCTCTCTCTCTCTCTCTCTCTCTCTCTCTCTCTCTCTCTCTCTCTCTCTCTCTCTCTCTCTCTCTCTCTCTCTCTCTCTCTCTCTATATATATATATATATATATATATATACTCTGCATTCAGCGTAGCCTATATATACAGTGCATTCGACGGTGTACAGTAGATAATACAGTACAGGTTGAGTACACAGTATATAATAATACAGTGCATATAGTTTCAAATACACTTGAGGCGGTGTACATAGTATATAATACAGTGTACTGTGGTGTTAAAAAAAAGTACCCATCATGACTGGAAAGGCCTCCAAGGAGAGGCAGACACTCACAGGCCACTGAAAGAAGGCAAGCTGAAATAATATTTAACAGCAGGGACGGTTCCTGCACCCAACAAGAGTAACTGTGAGGGGTTAAATTGTTCTGGCACCACCAACACCTAAGGCCCAATGTTTCTGCCTAGTTTAACATGGGCATGTAATTACAATTTTTTAAATAATATTTAACAGCAGGGACTGTTTCTGCGCCCAACAAGAGTAACTGTGAGCCTCAGCAGAGTGTATAGTGCAGTCTCTATAGTATATATACTGCAGTTCAGATTATATAGTGCAGTCTGTATAGTACATATACTGCAGTTCAGAGTATATAGTTCCCTCAGTGTAGTATATATAATACAGTGCAGGGTATATAGTGCAGTGTACAATATATAATATAGTGTATTGAAGTGGTTAAGGGGAGCCCTATGACTGAATTAAGAAAAAAACAGCATGGGTTCCCCTCATCCATAGCAGACCCTTGGGGCCTGGTATGGATTTTGGGGGGGACCCCCAAGCCATTTTTGAAAAAAAAAATGCTGTGGAGTTCACATTAATATCCATACCAGACCCTAAGGGCCTGCTATGGACTGCCGGGGGGGGGGGGGGGGGGTGCTTGGGCTGTTTTTTTTTTTTAAATGATTTTTTATGTATATTGCTGGGATCTGCCAATACAACACAGCCATGAGCATTTTTAAATGACATTTTTTCCTTTACAAATGTAGTTTTGCTGTGGTACTGTTTTAAACATATGAAAAAGGTGTTACTTTACAGGCAGACTAAGGGGACGATATTTAAAGGGATATTTCATTTTTATTTGTTCACTTTAAGCATTCTTAAAATCACTGCTCTTGAAAAAATTAGGCTTTTTAAAAACTTTTTTTGCATTGATACATGTCCCCTGGGGCAGTACCTGGGTCCTCAAACACTTTTTATGGGAATAACATGCGTATAAGCCTTTAAAATTAGCACTTTCAATTTTTTACATTTGTGTCCCATAGACTTTAACAGTGTTTGCATATCTGCACAAATTTTTTGTCTGTTCGCAAGTTCTGGTGGGAACCGAGCCGGGGGGGGGGGGGGGGGGGGTGTTCGGCTCATCCCTACTTCTGGACAGCTTTGCCAGAAGAGTTGAAACTGGGCCAACTCAATATTGACCCCTATGGACTAAAGCCGCATACACACGATCGGATTTTCCCACGGGAAATGTGTGATGACAGGCCGTTGGCAAAAAATCAGACCGTTTGTACACACCATCAGACAATTGTTGTCAGACAAAAGTCAAAAGTACAAACACGCATGCTCAGAAGCAAGGATGAGCCAGAGGCGGCCGGTCTTGTAAACTAGCGTTAGTAATGCAGAATTAACATTCGTGACGTGGCAAATTATGAAATCTCGAAATGAAGCGCACATTCTCTTCTTCTTTAATGGAACAATAATGAAGCTGCTTTACTGGTGATACTGATGGAATTATTGCAAACTAATTTTCAAAGGCGTTTTTTTTTCTAGTGATATTAAGAATAATATTATTATGCTTGTTATTTATTTTTTATTTTTTTTGGGGTGCAAGTTACCACAACACTAGGGATGAGCCGAACACCCCCCAGTACGGTTCGCACCAGAACTTTCGAACGGACCCCAAATTCGTACGAACTTTAGAACCCCATTGAAGTCTATGGGACTCGAACGTTCGAAATTAAAAGTGCTAATTTTAACAGCTAATATGCAAGATACTGTCCTAAAAAGGGTTTGGGGACCTGGCTCCTGCCCCAGGGGACATGGGTCAATGCCTAAAATGTTTTTAAAAAAGGCCGTTTTGGCGGGAGCACTGATTTTAATGACGATTAAAGTGAAAAAAAAGTGAAATATTCCTTTAAATATTGTGCCTGGGGGGTGTCTGTAGTATGCCTGTGAAGTGCCACGTGTTTCCCGTGTTTAGAGCAGTCCCTGCACAAAATGACATTAAACGGAAATAACATCATTTAAAACTGCTTGCGGTTTTAATGTTATATCTGGTTCCTGCAATATGGTTGAAAATCATTGAGAAAAATGGCATGGGTAGCCCTCCCTGCCCATTACCAGCCCCTTTGGGTCTTGTATGCATATTAAGGGGAACCCCGTACCCATATTAAAAAAAGGAAATGCGTGTGGCCCCCAGGCCCTATATACTCAGAACAGCAGTATACAGGCGGTGCAAACAAGACAGGGACTGTGTAGGTTTGTTGTGTTAAGTTGAATCTGTTTGTAATTTCCAACTGGTACATTTTTACAGTGTAGCTCCAGTCCAAAAAACGATTTTTAAGCTTTTTGGAAAACATAGGGAAGGGTTATCACCCCTGTATAATTTGTTTTGTCGTCCATCTTTTTTCATCTCACTTGCTGTTGTCTCCTTCCGTTTGCAAGTAGGAGATGTTTGTAAGTTGGATGTTTGAAAGTAGGGGCCTGCCCTATATGCTCTGCAGAAATGGCGGAACAAGGTGTTGGTTTTGCCACAACATTGTAAGCCCTCAAAGTGACTCTTGGCGGGCGCTGGAGCGCCCTGCTGTGAATGATTATATCAAGAATTGTAATTACATGCCATTGTTGAACAGTGGTAGAAAAATTGACCTTTGGTGGTTGTGGTGCTGGTGCCACAACACTATAAGTCCTCACAGTTACTCTGGGTGGGCACAGGAACGGGCCCTCCTGTGAAATATTATATCAAGAATTGTAATTACATGTCCCTGTTAAACAGGGGCAGAAAAATTGGGCCTTAGGCACTGGTGCTGGTGCCACGACACTGCAATCTCTCCCATATACTCTAGTTTTATTGCAGGAATTAGCCCTGCTGCAAAGCATTGCATCAAAAATTGTAATTAAACGCCCCTGTTAAACAGGGGCCGAAAAATTGGGCCTTAGGCACTGGTGCTGGTGCCACCACACTGCAACCTCTCCCATATACTCTAGTTTTATTGCAGGAATTAGCCCTGCTGCAAAGCATTGCATCAAAAATTGTTCTTAAACGCCCCGTTAAACAGGGGCCGAAAAATTGGGCCTTAGGCACTGATGCTGGTGCCACCACACTGCAACCCCTCCCATATACTCTAGTTTTATTGCAGGAATTAGCCCTGCTGCAAAGCATTGCATCAAAAATTGTACTTAAACGCCCCTGCTAAACAGGGGCAGAAAAATTGGGCCTTAGGCACTGGTGCTGGAGCCACCACACTGCAACCTCTCCCATATACTCTAGTTTTATTGCAGGAATTAGCCCTGCTGCAAAGCATTGCATCAAAAATTGTACTTAAAAGCCCCTGTTAAACAGGGGCAAAAAAATTGGGCCTTAGGCACTGGTGCTGGTGCCACCACACTGCAACCTCTCCCATATACTTTATTTTTATTGCAAGAATTAGCCCTGCTGCAAAGCATTGCATCAAAAATTGTAATTAAACGCCCCTGTTAAACAGGGGCAGAAAAATTGGGCTGATGGCATCACCCAGAACCAGAAATGTTCTTCCAACATATCAGCGGAGGAGGAAGAGGATAGACAATCAACATAACAGGACAGTGGAGGGATGTGATATTTAAAAAAAAATTATTCGGTTACATCAGCTTCAGGTGCTTGGTAGCTGTGGGTGATCCAAGACTGATTCATCTTGATGAAGGTCAGTCGATCAACTGATTCGGTGGATAGGCGCACCCTGTGATTGGTAACAAAGCCACCATCAGCACTGAAGGTGCGTTCCGAAAGAACGCTGGATGCAGGACAGGCCAGTAGCTCAATTGCATACTGTGCAAGCTCTGGCCAGTGATCCATCTTCAAGACCCAGTAAGCCAAAGGATTTTCGGTGGGAAAGGTGTCCAAGTCTGACCTTGCCCCTAGGTATTCCTGCACCATGTAAATCAGACGCTGGCGATGGTTGCTGGAACCGATCATACCTTGGGGCTGCGGACTAAAAAATTGTCTGAAAGCATCAGTCAGACGGCCACCTTCTCCACCGCTCCTTCTGACCGATGCCTCAGCAACACGTTGTCCAGGACCAGGAGTTTGTAACCTCCCAGTCTCGGTGAACGCGTTGCACAGACCTTTCTGCAAGGCCTCCCAGAGATGTCTCATCCTCTGCTCCCTCTGCGATGGCAAGATAAGGTCGGCAACCTTACCCTTGTACTGTGGATCAAGGAGAGTGGCCAGCCAGTAATGGTCCCTCTCCTTGATCCGAAAAATACGAGGATCCTTCCACGGGCTTTGCAGGATCAGGGAGGCCATGCAGCGTAGGTTAGCTGAGGCATTCGGTCCTGAGTCCTCTGGGTCACTAAGGACAACATGATCCGCAGCTACCTCCTCCCAGCCACGTACAAGTCCACGTGTTTCTTGGGACTGTAAATCATCCCTACAAGACTGCTGCTGCTGCTGATGCTGAGTGCCAGCCTCCACCTCCATGCTGACACAATCATCCTCCTCCTCCTCTTCCTCCTCCTCATCCTCTTCCTGTGTGATGGGTGGCACAGCAGGAACACTGTCTGGATAAAGGGGGCCTTGAGAGGCAAGGAAGTCCTCCTCTTCCTGCCTCTGTTCTGCCTCAAGTGCCCTGTCCATTATTCCACGCAGCGTATGCTCCAAGAGGTGGACAAGAGGTACAGTGTCACTGATGCATGCACTGTCACTGCTCACCATCCTTGTGGCCTCCTCAAACGGTGACAGGACAGTGCATGCATCCCTGATCATGCCCCACTGGCGTGGTGAGAAAAAACCAAGCTCCCCTGACCCTGTCCTGGTGCCATAGTTGCACAGGTACTCATTGATGGCCCTCTGCTGCGTGTACAGCCGCTGCAGCATGGCCAACGTTGAGTTCCACCTGGTGGGCATGTCACATATAAGACGGTTCTTGGGCAGGTTCAACTCCTTTTGGAGCTCAGCCAGCCAAGCACAGGCATTAAATGATCGGCGGAAATGCACACAGACTTTCCTGGCCTGCTTCAGGACATCCTGTAAGCCCAGGTAACTGCCCAAGAACCGCTGCACCACCAGGTTAAGAACGTGAGCTACACAGGGCACATGGGTCAGTTGTCCCTGTCGGAGGGCGGAGAGGAGGTTGGTGCCATTGTCGCAAACCACCATTCCTGGCTTAAGCTGGTGTGGCGTCAACCACCTCTCGGCCTGCCCCTGCAGAGCTGACAAAACATCCGCCCCAGTGTGGCGCCTGTCCCCCAAACAAACCAGCGCAAGCACGGCATGGTATCGTTTTGCCTGCGTACTTGCATTGCCCCTGGAACGCCTACGGAGCACCGCTGGTTCTGAGGATAGAGCACTGGAAGAGGCCATGGAGGAAGAAGAAGAGGAGGGGGTGGAGGAGAGATGTGTGTCACAACCAATAGTAGCATTTTGGAGGCGTGGTGGCGGAACAACCTCCAACACTACTGCACCTTGTCCTGCATCCTTCCCAGCTGCCAGAAGAGTGACCCAATGGGCCGTGAAAGACAGGTAACGTCCCTGTCCATGCCTGCTGGACCATGAGTCAGCGGTAATATGCACCTTACCGCTGACCACCCTGTCCAGCGAGGCAAGGACATTGCCTTCCACATGCCGGTAGAGAACCGGAATCGCCTTCCGTGAGAAAAAGTGGCGTTTGGGGACCTGCCACTGAGGAACCGCACATTGTACAAACTCACGGGAGGGGTCCGAGTCTACCAACTGGAAAGGCAGCAGTTGAAGTGCTAGCAATTTAGCCAAGCTAGCATTCAACCGCTGGGCATGTGGATGGCTGGGAGTGAACTTCTTTCGCCGGTCCAGCAGCTGGGGCAGGGACATTTGCCTGCTATAATCGGACGTGGGTGTACTGCTAGCAGAGTGCCCGGAAGCACTTGGCTGTTACACACCTAATTCTACACCTTCATTCCTCTCAGAGCAGGTTTCAGAGAGGACTGAAGGTCTAGTGGGGTTGGAAATGCCAGCTGATGAGGAGCAAGGAGAGGTCCGCTTTGTTCTTTGGTGTGGGTCTTTGAGGTACGCTTGCCAACGAGCTGCATGGCAGGTCAACATATGTCTGGTCAAGCATGTGGTGCCCAAGCGGCTGATGTTTTGGCCACGCGAGATACGCTTGAGACATATGTTGTAAATAGCAGCGGTGCGATCTGATGCACTCATCTCAAAAAAGGCCCACACCAAAGAACTTTTAGAATAACGCGCAGAGGCAGCGCCCTGCACAGGCGGAGCTCTGCGATGTGATTCAGTCGGTGTGCTGCCCCTAAGCTGGCCCCCGGAGGGCATCCTACCTCGTTGGACATGTGCCTCCTCCTCCTCCTCTCTCCTACCAGGCACCCACGTGGAGTCAGTGCCCTCATCATCCCCTCCCTCTTCATCGCTGTAGCAAACCTGGAAATATGCTGCAGCTTGTGGAACATGACTGCCAGATTGCTGTCCTTCTTGAGCATCCCCTCTCTCTGCATTCACGCTACTGCCTTCCTCTAGCTGAGTGTCATCATCAGAGCCTACAAAACACTGGGCATCCTCCTGGAGCATGTACCCAACACTGTGCTCAAAGAGTTCAGGAGACTCCTCAGGAGAACGTGGTGGGTCTAGGGAAGGAGTCACTGATGATGACATTGAGACGAGGGAAGACGATGCGTTGGCAGCTGCTTTGCTAGTACCCTGAGACTGGGTGAGAGAGGATGAGGAGGATGAATAGGGCTTGGTCATCCTCTCTACCAAGTCGTTGGCATGTTGCGGTTCAACATGTCCAGCTGCCGAAAAGAAGGACAAGCATGTCCCATGGCCACGCGCTGATGACAATGCACCGCGTCCACGACCAGCACTGTTGTCTCTAGACACAGAGCCTGCATCCCCTCTTTTATCGGCTCGCGCCTGTCTGCCTCTCCTTGCTGGCCTTCCAGACATGGTAATGGCCTGAAGGGAGTTGGGTAAAACAGCAGTTGGGTAGTGTATATTGTGCTGGAGGCATACAACACCCACTAACTCCTGCAGATGCCTTTATTAAAGAACACCAAAGATAAAGGGGTATACTGTAATGGAGTCACACAACACCCACTAAGCCCTGCAGATGGCTCTATTAGAGACCAGCAATAAAGGGTAGATACAGGTGTATATTGTGCTGGAGGCACAAAACACCCACTAACTCTTGCAGATGCCTTTATTATAGAACACCAGAGATAACGGGTATATACAGATGTATACTGTGCTGTGCTGGAGGCACACACAACTTCCAACAACTTCTGCAGATGGCAGATGGCTCAAATAGAGAAGAGCTATGTAGGTGGATATAGCGGTGTGTACTGGGCACAGAGCACGCAGACAGCACGCACAAGCTCCTAACACTACTGACTGCAAGCTCTATTATAAAAATTAGAGTTACGCTTACCGGTAACGTCTTTTCCAGTAGTCTTTCAGGACAGCCACTATGAGAGATAGACTCCTCCTCTTCCTCTGGAAACACTGCGCCAGCCCATAAATTCTTACTTCCCCTGCCGGACCTCAGTTTATATCGAGAATACCTCCGGCCAGCTGGGGAGACACAAGAACACATTAATAACATATTTATCAAATACCATTATCTTGCTGCGCTCTGGTCTTTTGTAAGACTCCCCCCAATTTTCGGGTGGGAACTAGGGCTGTCCTGAAAGACTACTGGAAAAGACGTTACCGGTAAGCGTAACTCTAATTTTCCCTAATCGTCTTTCAGGACAGCCACTATGAGAGGATAAGCGAGCACTTACCAGTTAGGGTGGGACTACAGCTTGCAAGACCTTTCGCCCAAAGGTCTGCTCACCTGCCGACACCAGATCCACTCTGTAGTGTTTTACAAAAGTGGAATAGCTGGACCATGTTGCTGCTCTGCAAATCTGCTCTGGCGTTGCTCCCGCTCTTTCTGCCTGGGAGGCTGCCATAGCTCTAGTGGAGTGTGCTTTAATACCCACTGGGATTTCTTTCCCTGCAACTAAATAAGCCTGCTCGATGGCTACTCTGAGCCACCTAGCAATAGTGCGCCGGGACGCCTTACAACCTTTCCTGGCCCCGGAAAACAAAACAAATAAGGAATCTGACCTTCTGAATGCCTTGGTCAGTTCCAGATAGTGTAGGATACATCTCCTAACATCCAAATAATGGAATTTTAGTTCCTTCTCACCGGAGGGATTGGGACAAAAAGAGGGCAAAACAATTTCCTGGCTTCTATGAAAGCTGGATGCCACTTTCGGCAAAAAGGCTGGATCGGTCTTCAAAACTATCCGATCCGGAAAAATAACGCAAAAGGGAGCCCTGACTGATAAGGCCTCCATCTCACTGACCCTCCTAGCAGTTGTCACTGCTACCAGAAACACTGTCTTCAGAGTAAGCACTCTCAGAAGACACTCCTTTAAAGGCTCAAAGGGGGGTCCAGTTAAGCTCTGCAAAACTAAAGATAAATCCCATCTGGGAAAGGACAGACCCTGGACCGGTCTCTGTCTGGACAGGGCTCTAAAGAACCTGACTACCCATGGGTTGGCAGCCAAATGATCCTCTAAATAAACACTGAGGGCTGATACTTGACCCCTAAGGGTACTAATGGATAAGCCCTTATCTGCCCCACATTGTAAAAATTCCAACACTGCGGAGGAGCTCCGTACTGGGAAAGAGCTCTCTGCGCACCACTTGTTGAAACGCAACCAGACCTTTTCATAGATCTGGCGAGTTTCCTTTTTCCTACTGTCCAGGAGGGTAGAAACTAGTCTCTGTGAAAATCCCTTAGATTTTAATAAACCCTCCTCAGTAGCCAGGCCGCTAACTTCCACTGGCGTACCTGTGGGCAGAGGACTGGCCCCTGAGAGAGGAGATCGTCCCGAGGGGGCAAGAGTAAGGGAGGTTCTACCGCCAACTGCTTTAGCATTGAGAACCATGCTCTCTTTGGCCAATGTGGAGCCACCAGAATCAGAGATGTGCTTTCCATCTGAAACTTTCTCAAAACTGCTGGCAACAACGCTGGAGGTGGGAAGGCATAGCAAGTTCTGAAGTGCCAATTCTGGCTCAAAGCGTCCACCCCTAAGGCTCCTTCTCCCCTTTTTAGGGAGAAAAAACAGGGGGTTTTTGCATTGTTTCTGGACGCGAACAGGTCCACCTCTGGAGACCCCCATCTCTTTACTATGAGATTGAAGACCTCCTGGTTGAGAACCCAATCGCCCTCCCTCAGCCTCTTTCGGCTGAGAAAATCTGCTACTACGTTTTCCTCTCCCCTCAGGAAAACGGCTGAGAGCGAAAGGGTGTAGGTTTCGGCCCAGGACAGAATCTCTGTCGCTAAAGACAACAGGGCTCCGCTTCTGGTGCCACCCTGTTTGTTCACATAGGCCACTACGGAAGAGTTGTCCGACCGCACCTGAATGTGGTGACCCCGGAGCTCTTCTTTGAAGAATCTGAGGGCTAGTCCCACTGCCCTTAGTTCTTTCCAATTGGACGATCGAGTCAACTCGCCGTCCCCCCAAGTGCCCTGGGCTAGAAGGGAACCCAAATGTGCCCCCCAACCTTTTCCACTTGCATCTGTGGTTACTACCCGAGAAACCGGGATGAGCCACAGACGACCTTGCGACAGATTTGTCACTTTCCTCCACCACCAGAGGGATCTCTTTACCTGGTGGGGATATGTACTAGGGTGTCTAGGGCCTCCTGACTGTGGTCCCACACCCCTAGGATGAAGGTCTGTAGGGGACGAAAGTGTAACCCTGCCCACTGCACTGCTGGAAGGGTGGATGTAAGAAGACCCAGTACTGACATCAGAACCCTTATGGAAACCAGCTGGTTGCTCTGAAGAGAGGCCACCGCACTGTCCAGTTTTCGTACCTTTTCTCTTGGCAGAAAAACTCTCAACAGTGTTGAGTCCAACAGGAAACCTAGATAGGAGATCTGTTGTGAGGGGATCAGGCTGGACTTTTCCAAGTTCAGAAGCCACCCCAGGTCTGTAAGGACCCTTTTGGTTAGATCCAGATCCTTGACCAACCGTGTTGGGGATGCTGCAAACAGAAGCAGGTCGTCCAGGTAGGCAATTATACATACCCCCTGGAGCCGAAGAAAGGCCATGGCTTCTGCCAGGACTTTGGTAAAAATGCGGGGTGCAGAGGATAGCCCGAATGGCAGGGCCTGAAACTGAAAGTGTACCGTTTCTCCGCCCAGATCTATGGCAAGGCGTAGAAACTTCTGCGAGGCCTCCGCTATAGGGATGTGTAAATACGCGTCCCTTAAGTCCAGAGATACCATGAAGCAGTTGTGGGGGAGAAGCGCTTTTACTGAAAAGATCGATTCCATGCGGAATCTTTTGTATGTCACTGAAGCGTTCAGGGGCTTTAAGTTCAGAATCAACCTGAACTTCCCTGAGGGTTTTTTCACTATGAAGATGTGAGAATAAAACCCCCTTCCCTCTTCTGCTTTTGGGACCCTGAGAATAACATCCTGATTCTCCAATTCCCTCAGAGCTTCTAGCAAGGCTTCGGCCTTTACCATGCACCTGGGTAGATGCGTGACAAGGAGCCTTTGAGGGGGTGGTCTTAGGAATTCCAAGAGGTACCCCCTTCTTATTACCCCTAAAATAAATTGATTGGGGGATATTGTCTCCCACTGTGGAAGAAAGGCCCCCAGTCTTCCTCCCACTGTAGCTGGAAAGTCACTGGGTTTTACGGGGCTGGATAGGAGGGCGAAAAATCACCCCTCCTCTGCCCCTGCCTTTTTGGGGCCAGGTTTTCTTTTTCCCCTCTGGTTTAGAGGTTTCCCTACGCCCCTGCGGGCGAAACCCCTTTTTGGTTGGTACGGGGGTTTTCCGTTTGAGAGGAAAGGACTTTTTCCTGTCCGCTGTCCGGTCTAGAACCGTCTCTAGCCCTGGGCCAAACAGGAGGTCCCCCGTCAGGGGTATCCCACATAGCTTTATCTTGGAGGCATTATCCCCTGGCCATGTTTTTAACCAGAGGGCCCTTCTGGCCGAATTGGCTAGAGCTGCCGTTCTGCCCGACATGCGGACGGACTCAGCAGAGGCATCAGCTATGTAAGTGATCCCTCGCAGCATAGTAGGGAAGGATGACAGAATGGTTTCCTTATCTGTGCCTGCCTCAATATGTTGTTGAATCTGTGAGAGCCAGTGCTCTAAATTGCGAGCCACAACTGTAACTGCCAATTCAGGCTTTAAATTGCCGATAGCCGAGTCCCACGTCTTTTTAAGCAGGGAGTCAATCCTTTTGTCCATGACATCTGCCAAGGCCCCCATGTCTTCAAACGCCAAATCTGTGTGTCTGGAGACCTGGGAGAACGCGGCATCCAATTTGGGACTTTTATTCCAAAGGCATGCCGGGTCCTCTGAAAATGGGAACCTTCTTTTGAGGGATCTAGATAAAAAGGGTTTTCTCTCCGGATCCTGCCACTCTTTTTTAACTGTTTCCATTAAAACTTCGTGTACTGGAAACACCCTTCTTTTTGGCTCCCCTAAACCTGAATACAATTTGGTCATGCAGGGTTAGGGGCCTTTTATCCGTCTGGATACCGAGGGTTGCATAAATTGCCTTTAAGAGGTCCTCTACCTCATCAAGGGATAACTTATATCTGGAGGCTTTCCTGGACCCGTCCTGGTCCTCCCCCTCGGAACCCTCCTGGGAATCGGAAGAGGAACTGTCTGGAAGTTCCCTACCTGTCCCTGAAGGGCCTGCAACCTCTGTCCCCCCTGTACTAGCAGGTTGGACTGGAGCAGAACTCTGTGCTAGAGGTGGGGTTGTATCCTGGGGAGATGGACCCGTGGGAAGCTGAAATTTTTCAAAAAGGGACCTAAAAGAAGAGAAGGTGGACGGGAGCTCCTTGACTGAAGCTGCTAGTCCTGACTCCTGTTCAGATTCCCTTTCCCTAACGAGGGAGTCAATACAGCCTTTGCACAACACTTTGGTCCAAGATTCCCCTAAAATGTCCCTACAGGAGGCACACTTCTTTTTAGAGCTATGCGTAGACCTAGTTTTTTCCGTAGCTTTCTAAAAAAAAGGAAAAAAGAAAAAAACAGAAAAAGACAAAGTCAATCAAAAGCTCGGGATACAACCCTGGGAGTGCACTAGACCCTTTTTTAAAACGAAGGGATCTGAGCCTCCCCTCCCCCCTGGCCACCCAGGGGGGTCTGCCCCCCCACCCATGATAGAACCATACATTGGGGTGGGGGGATCCTAGATAGAGAGTACCCCTCCCCAGGGCGCTCTTACCTTAGGAATGCTGGAGATAGAGTCTGTCGTTTGAGCCTCAGCTTCCGACATGACTGCAGGTGGCTGCTTACTACAGAGTTCCACGTTGCCTGTGCACGTTCTGAACTCATCTCCAGCTTGTGCCCGGCCCTCCTATCAGCTCCACGACCCGGAACCGGAAGTCGATCGTATTTCGAGGTCAAGCCTTCGTTTCCGCCGGATACGACGTCGCCCGTCGTTCGGCCCGCTCGGTTCAAAGAAAAAAAGGGGCAGACTGTACCCATGTACAGGGAAATCTTCCAAACGGCTTGCCAGCTGCGTCCCTGTAGACGCGATAGGAGTCCCCCACGACCTGAAGCCGCGCTCGACTCGGAAGGGGTGGCAGTACCTGGTGAGGTAAGTAAACCGTTTGACCCGTCCGACACGCGGACGTTGGTTTCGAACGGTTTGAACCCAGCTTTCTCCAAACGAAGCCCCTGCTTCTTTCAACCGGGTTCTTTTAACGACAAAACGGCCACAGCCTCCCCAGCTGATCGGCCTGGTTCCTTGCACAGTGTCTCCCCGCCGGAGGAAACACTAATAACTGAGGTCCGGCAGGGGAAGTAAGAATTTATGGGCTGGCGCAGTGTTTCCAGAGGAAGAGGAGGAGTCTATCTCTCATAGTGGCTGTCCTGAAAGACGATTAGGGAAAGATAGATCACTAGCTATATAGGTGAGGTGAATATAGCGGTGTATACTGCGGTCAGGGCACGCAGACAACAACCACTACAGAAGAGCAAGATCGAAAATCGGCCGATAACGATCGGTGTATACTGTGTTGAAGGTACACAGAACACCCACTAACTGCTTCAGACGCCAACACACTACACAAGGCCGCCGCGCTGGCGGCCTTATATAGTGTGTGGCGTGTACTACACAGCCTGAGCTATGATTGGCCACAGGCATCCTGCCTGTGGCCAATCATGGCTCTCCTCGCTGCTGGCGCTGTGATTGGCCAAGCATGCGGGGTCACAGTGCATGCTTGGCTAATCATGAGCCAGCAATGCACTGCGATGACGCAGTGCATTGTGGGCCGTGAGCGCCACACGAATTTGGCGCGAACGGCCCATAACGTTTGGAATTCGCCGAACGGGCGAACAGCCGATGTTCGAGTCAAACATATGTTCGACTCGAACATGAAGCTCATCCCTACACAACACCATTATCATGTATTTTTTTAAGAACAAAGATGCAACTATGTTGGTGTCCCTTGATAATTTTACATTGTATCTTTTAAAATGTAACTGCCTAATCCCAAACTGTCATTTGAAGTAAAACACATAGCCAAGTTATTCTAGACATTTTTTTTATTAAAAAAAGAAAACAAGACTATCTTGCCAATAGAACTTAACCAAAAAGTGCATTCTATGCATCCAAAAATATAGAAAATATACCAAATCAAATCAACCAAAAAATAAAATAAAAGCCTCACACATGTGTCCTGCTTCTTACTATAGGGGGTCAACAATGCCAAGAGTTGGTGAAAGCAGGGGTCACGGGTCCTGAAAGTCATCTGGATTATTCTCCTGGAGCTCCCACAGCAAATGCATATGACACAATTGATCACGATTAATAAAGCAACCGATTTTTGGTCCAAGAAATCCTCCACCTCCTGTTCCTGGACTGGATTTGGGTCAAAGCAATAACTCCAAGGCCAATAATAAATAACACATTATCTCCTATGATTCTGCAACATGGCTGGTTGATGAACAGCCGTTCAGAAACAAACTGAAAAGTGCGAAATGAAAAGCGTGAATCAACACTCACCAAACTTATACTAACACAAAATTAGCAGAAGGAGCACAAAGGGTGGCACCTGACAATTGAACTTCCTCTTTTTCGTATCGTAGGACGTTACTACGTTCATGTTTGTTGGCCAACAACTGTGTAATAATTGTATGTAAGACAAAATCCAGCCACACGCCTTCTGACAAAAGTCAGCGGTTCTGTCTGCATGTGAGTTCATGTGCATGTTCATGTTCAAAGTTCAGGTGCATGTAAAGGCAGGCGTCCCAGTACATTTGGTAATATAGTGTAGATGTCTCTCATTTAAATGTATGCAATGCATGAAGAGAAAGGGATCTTTGTATGAAGTTTACAATACAAAATGAACTTTGTTCTTGATATATCAGTTAGCATTTATTAATGATTATCACCAATTAATGTCTGCTACTTTATGTTCTTATTTCCATTAACTTTTCAGTAATGATCCTGTTCTCATTTTGATTTATTATAGTGTATAATTAGCAGATGACAGAAATAATTGAATTTAGAATTGATTTGGGATTTACAGATAATTGGGAAGTAATAAAAGCATTGCTATATTATTAGGACTGCTTTGGTGATGTAAAATTAATGTGTTGTGCTCAGGGTTGAAAATATAAGGAAATATAAGGTAAGAAAATCAGTACATTGAGGCAAATGTTTTAAAGAATTCCAGTTTATTTAATCACTTGCTTCCTGCTAACAGCACATATACTGCTACGGGGCGCAACACCAGGCCAGGTTATGTACTGGTACTGTGCCCGGAACATGAGCACTGGCATGCCCCCTAGCTGTAGCCAATCACAGCATGTCAACAGAACTCAAGCTGTCATGAATGGAAAGCCATTCATGACCGTAACTACTGCTTATAACAGTTAGCATCACTGTTATAAGAAATAATATAACAGTGTAAAAAAATTCCTTTGTCATCCCCCCGAGTAGTATATTGTCACTATGGAGACACTAAACTGTAAAAAAAGAAAAGATGTTTGAAAAAATTGAATAAAATAATATTTATTTATTTGTTTATTTATTTATTACATACTGTCACCAGTCAGTATCCCTGAGCCTTGATATGATGTACTGCACTGGTGACAGCATGTAAAAAATAAATTGTGGAAAAAAACAAAAAAAATTATATTCAATTTTTTCATTTTCCCAAAAATTGTGTCAAAAAACTCACCACGCCTCTTACAAAATACCTTGAACTGTAAACTTCATTTGGAGGGTATTTGTACTGTCCTGCCATTTTAAGGGCTTTCAGAAAGGCCATCAGTACATCAGGTTTGATCAATTTCTAAAACATATTCTATAGTTTGTAGACTATATAACTTTCCCACAGACTAAATAATATGTACAGATTTGGGTTATTTTTACCAAATAATATTTGCAAATTTTAAAACAGAAATGAAGAAAAGCATGTTTTTCTTTTCAAAATTTGCAGTATTTTATGTTTTTTATAGCACACAAAAAAACTCAGTGCTGATTAAATACCACCAAAAGAAAGCTCTTTTTGTGTGAAAAAAATTATAAAAATATAATTTGCATAGTATTGCATGACGGTGCATTTGCCAGGTAAAGTATTTACAGTGCTGAATAACAAAAAATGCTCTGGTCATGAATGGGGTAAATCCTTCCCAGAGGTCAAGTGGTTGAACAGCATATTATTTTAAAAGAAGTTCTATTTTTTTTAAGAAGTGCTATTTTAAATAATTAAAGGGCTTATTGCTCCTTTATACTTCCCCAAGTTATGCACACTTTGGCCTGCATTTTATGGAACATTCATACATTTCAGTCCAGGGTGCAGAGAAAGCAATACCTAAGAAGCAGCAGAATATCTCCTTGATAGGGATGAGCTTCGAGTTCGAGTCGAACTCATGTTCTACTCGAACATTGCCTGTTCGCCTGTTCAGCGAACAGTGAGCAATTTGGGCTGTTCGCAGCAAATTCGAAAAGCCGGAACACCCTATACAAGTCTATGGGAGAAATCTAAAGTGCTCATTTTAAAGGGTAATATGCAGATTACTGTCCTAAAAAGTGTTTGGGGACCCGGGTCCTGCCCCAGGGGACATGGATCAATGCAAAAAAAAGTTTTAAAAACGGCCGTTTTTTCAGGAGCAGTAATTTTAATAATGATTAAAGTGAAACAATAAAAGTGTAATATTCCTTTAAATTTCATAGCTGGGGGTATCTATAGTATGCCTGTGAAGGGGCGCATGTTTCTGGTGCTTAGAACTGTCGCTGCACAAAGTGTAATTTCTGCAGGAAAAAAAAGTCCTTTAAAATCACTTGCGGTTATATTGTTGGCTCCCCGTAATACTGAGTGTTCTCTGTATTAGCCGACAATTCATTCATTCATTGATAAAAAAAAAAAAAAAGGTTTCCGTTACATCAGAGGGGGCGGGGTCACCCACACGTCACTGGGGAACCCCTGGCTTCCCTCTCCAGCGTCAGAGGGGCGGGGTCAGGTGACGGGTGGCCCCGCCCTCCCAATATAAGAAACGTCAGCGCTGTGCTCTCTGCAGTGTCTCCGGAGAGGAGACAGAAGACGGATGTATGGACAGCGCTGGACTGAGAGATTCCCCCGTCGCTGGATATGATCATCCATCGCTGGACCCCGGAGATCCGTCGCTGGATAGCAAGAGTGGATTAGCACCGCTGGAATCTTTTATTTTATTTTTTTTTCATTTTTAATAAAGGAATTTTTCAAAAGTGTGTTTGTCTTATTTAACCATTTTGACACTTTCTTTGTGAAATGGTAGGGGTACTTTTGTACCCCCTTACCATTTCAAACAGGGGGGGGGGGCGGGATCTGGGGGTCCCCTTGTTAAAGGGGGCTTCCAGATTCTGATAAGCCCCCCGCCCGCAGACCCTCACAACCAACGGCCAGGGTTGTGAGGATGAGGCCCTTGTCCTTATCAACATGGGGACAAGGTGCTTTGAGGGGTCACAGACCCCCAAAGCATCCTCCCAATGTTGAGGGTATGTGGCCTGGTACGGTTCAGGAGGGAGGGGGGCCGCTCTCTTGTCCCCCCCTCTTTTCCTGCGGCCTGCCAGGTTGCGTGCTCGGATAAAGGGTCTGATATGGATTTTTAGGGGGACCCCCACGTCAATTTTTTTTTTTAATTTTATGCGGGGTTCCCCTTAATATCCATATCAGACCTGAAGGGTCTGGTATGGATATTTGGGGGGACCCCCACGTCAATTTTTTTTAAATTTGACACGGGGTTCCCCTTAATATCCATGTCAGACCTGAAGGGCCTGGTAATTGAATTTAGGGAAACCCCCACGCTTTTTTTTTTTTTTTTAATCAATGAATGAATGAATTGTCGGCTAATACAGAGAACACTCATTGAGTGTTCTCTGTATTACGGAGACCCGACAATTTAGCCGCAAGTGATTTTAAAAGACTTTTTTTCCTGCACAAATGACACTTTGTGCAGCGACAGTTCTAAGCACCAGAAACATGCGCCCCTTCACAGGCATACTATAGATACCCCCCAGCTACGAAATTTAATTTATTTATTTATTTTTTTATCAATGACTTTCAATGAGTGTTCTCTGTATTACAGAGCCGACAATTCATTATAGCTGCGAGTGATTTTAAAGGACTTTTTTTCCTGCATAAATGACACTTTGTGCAGGGACAGTTCTAAGCACGGGAAACATGCGCAGGCACACTATAGGCAACCCCCCCCTACGAAATTTAAAGGAATATTACACTTTTATTGTTTCACTTTAATCATTATTAAAATCACTGCTCCTGAAAAAACGTCCGTTTTTAAAACTTTTTTTTGCATTGATCCATGTCCCCTGGGGCAGGACCCGGGTCCCCAAACACTTTTTAGGACAGTAACTTGCATATTACCCTTTAAAATGAGCACTTTAGATCGTGAACGTTCGAGTCCCATAGACTTTAATAGGGTTCTAAAGTTCACACGAAGTTTAGGTCTGTTCGCAGGTTCTGGTGCGAACCGAACAGGGGGGTGTTCGGCTCATCCCTACTCCTTGATTAACCACTTCCCGACCAGCGCACGACGATGTATGTCGACAGAATGGCACGGGCAGGCATATTGGCGTACAGGTACGTCCAATATTCGATGCCGCCCTGCCATCGGGAGCGCGCCGCCGGTGGCGCGCTCCCGCGCTGGTCGGGACCCCCGTGAGTCCGGTCGCGGGACCCGCGGGCATCCCCGCGATCGTCTCACGGAGCGGCCGAATGGAGGAAATGCTGTATAAACAACATTTCTCCATTCTGCCTAGCAACTAGTGATGCTGATCTCTGCTCCATGTGATTGGAGCAGAGATCAGTGTATACTAAATGAAAGCCCAACCCCCCCACAGTTAGTAACACACCCCTAGGAACACTTAACCCCTACACTGCCACTCACTGGTTAACCCTTTCACTGCCAGTGTCATTTACACAGGAATCACTGCATTTATATAGCAGTGATTACTGTATAAATGACAATGGTCCCAAAAATGTGTCAAAAATGTCCGATGGGTCCCCCACAATGTCGCAGTCACAATAAAAATCGCAGATCGCCGCCATTACTAGTAAAAAAAAAAATAATAAAAAATTATTAATAAAAATGCTATAAAACTATCCCTATTTTGTAAACGCTATAACTTTTGCGCAAACCAATCAATAATCGCTTATTGCGATTTTTATTACCAAAAATATGTAGAAGAATACGTATCAGCCTAAACTGAGGGAAAAAAATGTTTTTTATATATATTTTTGGGGGATATTTATTATAACAAAAAGTAAAAAATAATGCGTTTTTTTCAAAATTGTCGCTCTATTTTTGTTTATAGCGCAAAAAATAAAAACCGCAGGGGTGATCAAATACCACCAAAAGAAAGCTCTATTTGTGGGAAAAAAAGGACGTCAATTTTGTTTGGAAACCACGTCGCACGACCGCGCAATTGTCAGTTAAAGCGACGCAGTGCCGAATCGCAAAAAGTGGTCTGGTCTTTGACCAGCAAAATGGTCCGGTCTGCAAGTGGTTAAAGGAGAGCAAATCATGTGATATTGACAGGTTCATAGGTTCCAGACTTCTGAAGTCAGCAGAGTACAATTTATATTTTTGGCGGACGCTGTTGAGCTTTATATACATTTTTTTTAAGCAGTTGTATGACCGTAACGCTGCTTTTTAAATGGACCCTTAAATATGTAATTGACAGCCAGACAACTAGCATTTTGCAGAATGAGAAATCATTGATGGCAGCCTCAATGTTTATTTCAGGAAATGTTTAAAGTGGTTGTAGATCCTTACATATACTCAATAAGTTGACTAGCCTCAGGTAATACACAGAGATTAAACAAATCCTTCTTCATAATTTACCTCCTAGAAAGATAAAGGAATAGAGGGCGCACCAGCCTTGTGTATTATTCCAAGTAAATGTATTTTGTATAAAAAAAGATAAAAACTACTCACAAGCATGTTAAAATAAATATGCAAAAACAGGCTTTCCATCCCACGGTTATACAGTCCTGGGACCTGTACTCTAGCTCTGAGGAAGAAGGTTTACCTTTAAAACGTGTTAGCCAGCAGGGACATGGTCTCCCCTACGATCTGGACAGTACAGGTCCCAGGACTGTATAACCATTGAATGGAAGCATGTTTATGCATATTTATTTTCACATGCTTGTGAGTAGTTTTTATCTTATTTTATACAAAAAAAAATTACTTGGGATAATGGACAAGGCTGCTGCACCCTCTCTTCCTTTATCTTTCTAGTGCAATAAGGACATCCCCGGTCCTAGAGGCTAGCAAAACCATGAAAAATGATCCATTGAGGAGTGGACCAGTATTCATCATTGGGCTAGCCACTATACTCATGAGCAGGAGTATTTGTTTGTTTTTCTGCTGTGTACCATAATTTACCTTCTACCTATTTATCTGCAGCCATTTCTCCTGTACTACCTCCTAAAACACATAGATCAAAGAATTTTTCTTAGCTCTAGCAGGCAAGGGGCAGGGATTTGAAGAGCTAGAGCACAGAGTTCCAGTGAAACCAGGTGCAGCAATCAGTGATACACAGGGTTTTTTTTTCTTGGGGAATAGGTGCAGGAACTCCCCCCATCTGAGTAACCCCTTGTCTTGCTCCCTACCCACCTCTGACCACCGTCCTTTGATTCCACCCCCTACCCATCTACCATTACTGCCCCGTTTAGAGAATATAGAACCAAGTATCATTTTGTGGTGCTAAATCATTTGGAACATGTTGATGATAAAAAGAAAAGCAGTAAAATAGATTCCCTGCAGCCAGCAACAATAAAATCCCAGCAATAGATGCCCACACAACAATGGACTCCACCCCAACAACAATAGATTCCCAGAGAAGCAACAGTGAACCACCCACAACAAAATATCACACCCAGTAACATCCACATAAGTAACATTAGATCCCCCCAGCAGCAACAGCAGATCTCCCAGCAGCCAGCATCAATAGATCCTCCAGCAGCCAGTAAAAATAGACCTTTCCCTCAACAGTAGTTCCCTTCCAGCAACATAAGACCCCCCTGCGACAATAGATTCCTCATCAGCAACAATAGACCCTCACACAAAATCAGATCCCCACCAGTGACAATAGATCCCCCAGCAGCCAACATCAATAGACCCAACAGCACACCCCACACCCCATGCTATTACATATATTCAGTGCTGGAGGTGCTGGAACTGTATTCCCCTGCATTCCTGCTACCATGCTATTATATACATTCAGTGCTGGAGGTGCCGGAACTGCGCTCCCCCACATTCCCGTTGAAAAAACCCTGGTGATACATGCTGAGCAATTATATAACTATTTAATCCCCTTTAAGTTCTGAAATTCCAGTGTTTGGTAGAGAGCTCAAGGAAGGTGATCCAGGAAGATGTAAAAAGGTATGTTCCAATAAACTATGTTCTTTAGGAACATCCACATCTCACCGTGACCCTCAATTAATATGGCACCATGGCACACTTTGTATGCTGCCTTTCTGTCCGCCCTACCATGAGTGGAGTAGTTGGTTGTGTATACTTCCCCCCAGGTAATTGAATGCACGTCCTCCCTTGGTACCATCCTTTCCACAACACCTACAGTTCTTCACCTGTTTTGTAGTGTGTTGCATTGTGTTGTGTCAGGTATGATTTTTAGTAATTTTGAGTGAATTGGCAGCCCACTAATTTTAATGGGCTGCATGGATTAACGCACTATTAAGAAATAAATGGGTTGCAACCTTGATATTAATGATATAATGATTCAAAATGAGATTACTTAATGCAAGTGCATTAGTAAAATGTTTTTGCATCTAGTAATACAATATAAATTAAAGTGGATTACACCGATCGTTCAGTTTTAACATCATCACCAGTGGAACAATAATAACATTTCTGCAGAAGGATCAAGGTCTTACAATGAAAGGCCTGGCGGAATCATATTACGGTGTCAGCGTAATTTTTTAGTATCAGTGATTTGGAATTCTCTATGAATAGCATATAAATAATCATGTTGCAAATCCTAGGGCTTTGGAACACAAGTAAAAATAAATTGCATATGGAAATGCCTGCTTTCTATATCCATTTTCAAAGAACAACTTCAGTCAACAAGTAAAATCAAACAATTAAAGCAGATTTACACTGCTATACCCCCCTGCCCCACCAACCTATTTGTTTTTCTTTTTCAATTCTTTCTTTTTATACCTAAAATGTATTAGTCCTTTGCCAGATCATGTGACATCCCAGGATTCTTCCTCTTATACCAAGGAGTTGATGTCATTTTGTCCTGAATACTACAGAGATCTGTGTTCCTCTAGTGATTCCACCACCATTTCCTAAAGCATGATCCTGTGAGCTCAGGCCAACATGATGGTGGACCCCCAGGGGGTATGTTCATAATAGCCTGGGCTAACAAAAAGGGGGATTTAAAATCCCTGATTGCAGTGGAGCTGTGCCCACACAGCAAGGGTTAACTATTCAGATCTGTCTAGAAGACCATGGACTTTTACCTATATGATCCTTCACATCCCCGGGAGGTGGTGCTCCCCCGTGCTCTTGCAGTGGACAGTTCCTCATGTCCAATGCAGAGTTAAGAGGCCTAAATCACTCTTGATGATGGCAAAGCTCCACTGCAAGGGAGGACTTTTCATTTTCCCAGAGTTCAGCTTTAATGATGTTGGCCATCATTTAACCAGAAAGGGTATGAACAGCTAATCAAGGAGCAGACAGCAGGGGAGAGAAGGTGAGTATTGCAATTCAAAGCCTTATAGCCATTATTTTGCTGTTAAAAACTTGAAACACAATTTGGCACACATGTTTGACTTTCTAATTGCATTTTTTATCATCCACAGTCCTGTATCAATAGGAATTGACTCTAACAGTAGTCAAAAAACACATACTGCTTCTTTTTAGTAACTTCACACTGTATTTGGTTGAGTAGAATAAGGATAGGAAAAAATTATCATGGTAAGTGCACTGCAAATCAGGCACCTCTCAAATATTTTTCAGGAGCATTTTAGGTTGGCCTCTTAGTGCCTAATTCATATCACAGTCTGACAACCCAATACATTGTTTAGATTGTTTAGGGGAAACATGAAGGAACACTCCTAATGTAAGATGGACTCATTATTGCATATAGAAATTTTCTAACTAAAATATTGCAAGCTAGCTGAGCTTTTTTCAGAATACCGAGTGCCGGTATCCTGTTGTCTAGTGTTGCTAGTAGGGCTGCTGATAAGGGGTAGCACTGGTTCTCCTGTACAAGGCCCAGACAGAGGGGGGTTCAGATGTAGGAGAGGGGATGATCAGTGCTGTGGGAGGGCAAAAACAGGAACAGATCCCCTGTGTCTCTCCCTGCAGCAGCTGAAATCTGGCTTCTCCTCTCTCTCCTGCTGAAACTCAGCTGCTGCAAGAAGGGACACAAGAAGGATCAGTCCCCCCCCCCCCCATCACAGTGATCACCCTCCCTGTGTACCATCCTCTAACCCCAGATAACTCCAGCTGCTAATGCCCTTCTGTGTGTGAGTGATTGGTAGTGTTCACTCACTTTACTCATTCATAACTGAAGCACAGTAAACTGTGCTATGCTATACTATGCTTCAGTTTGTGAATGAACATGTCTGTACAGAGTGCTCACTCACTGTCCAGTGCAGCTCAGGTTGCAGAGATAGGGATGGAGGAATCTGTGTCCTCAGTCCCTTTCTCTGTCTCAGAATTGGGTCTGTTTAGACCCCTTATATGTCACTCACCCCCCCCCCCCCCAAGAATTGTGAAAAAATTATTAATCAAGCAATTAAAATTACAAATTGTAAAAAAAAAAAAATCAAATTGTAAAAAAATTATAAAAAAAGTAAAAAAAAATAAAAGATAAAAAAAAAAAAAAAAAAATGAAGGGCTCATCTACAAGGGTTCTGTCACTCTATGAGGATGCAGTGGCTGTGCAAAGACAGCAGCAAGTCCTAATTTGACAGGTGTGCATGTGTGAGTAAGTGACCTTGAATGCACACTGTCTGTGTTCCAGGCCATAAACCTACATCCACATGCCTGTCAAACTGGGACCTGCAGCGGTGTTCGTAAAGTCACTACATCCCCATGGAGTAGCATAGGCTGCCTACACACAGCTCCAGACACATAAACAAACACTGGTTCCCCCTCTCCAGGCCCTGGCATCCATGTGAATGAGCTTCAAGACCTTATTCACACCCAGAACTTTATTTATTAAGTCAATACAGTTGTATCTTTTAGATTTAGCAAAAATTTTGTAAGTTATTTTGCGTTTGTGTCCAAATAAATAATAATTTTAGTCTATTTTTAGTGACAATATTGTTTTAATATTTTATTTGCTGCACAGGCCCCCATGATTTCTAATGTGACAACTCCAAAAAAAAAAACAAATTCAGCTTTTAAGTGAAAACATAACAGTTTATTGATAAAAGATAGCATGGCTACAAATAACAACAACCCTGTATGCAACCTTGTAAAATATGCATGCGCAGTATAACTAAACTATATGCAAAATAGTATGTCTGAAAAGTAGAAAAATCAGACAGTGTGACAAGATGACAGAACAAAATACCAGGTAGCCATGGGCGTTCACAGCAGGGGGCAAGGGGGGTCAAGTGCCCCCCCCCCCCTGGAATCCCCAAGATGTTGCAGCAGCCAGCAGCATCTGCCGTAGCCGCTGCCATGCTGCCTTTTTTTCACTAAGTCCGCTGGCGGCGGCATCCTCCGCTCTCTCCTATGGATTATAGCTCTGGCTCTGTGTTCGGCGGCCGCGCTGTAACACAGTCCCGCAACCTCAGACCAGCTCTTGTGATAGTAGAGAGAATCAACGTTCTGCCTATCACACAAGCCGGTCTGGGGGGGCGGGGGCATGTTACAGAGCGGCTGCCGAACACAGAGCCAGCCAGCGCTATGATGCAGAGGAGGAGATTCTGCAGGTACAGCCTGCCCTGTGTGCCACAGTGCCTGGATAGGAGGATCGAGGAGGGGCTGCAGGGGGCCCCCCTGCCGATTCTCCTATCCAACTTATTTTTCTGTCCCCAGTTCACCTTGTGCTCCCTGCCCCCCCCCCCGTGCTCTCCTCCACCACCACACTCTCCTGCCCCCCTCCTCTCTCCTCCACCACACTCTCCTGCCCCCCTCTCTCCACTACCACACTCTCCTGCCCCCCCTCTCTCCTCCACCACACTCTCCTGTACCCTCACAGTTTTCTCCTCCCCTGTTCTTGCTGCCCCCCCTGATCTCCAGCTCTCCCCTTCCTTCTCTAGCCACCATCCCAGTGCTCCCCCCTGTCCCCCAGTGCTCCCCCCGTCCCCCCACAGTGCTCTCCCCCCTGTTCCCCCCCAGTGCCCCCCCCCCGTTCTCCCCCCCACAGTGCTCTCCACTCCCCCCAGTCCTCTCCCCTCCGTGCTCTCCCCCATTCTCCTCCCCAGTGCTCTCCCCCCTGTTCTTCCCCCCATGCTCTCCCCCTGTTCTTTCCTCCCCAGTGCTCTCCACTCTCTTCAGTGCTCTCCCCCCTGCCCCCCCCCCCCAGTGCCCTCCACTCCCCCCAGTGCTCTCCCTCCGTTCTTTCTCCCCCCTGTTCTTTCTCCCCGCCTGTGCTCTCCACTCCCCCTAGTGCTTTCCCCCCCAGTGCTCTTCAGCTCTCCCCATCACTCTCCAGCCCCCACCCCAGTGCTCTCCAGCCCCCCATTCTCCCCACCCCTGTTCTTTCTGCCCCCCTGGTGCTCTCCAGCCCCCCCCAGTGCTCTCTACCCTCTGTGCTCTCCACCCCTGTTCTTTTTGGCTCCCCCCAGCACTCTCCACTCCCCCTGCATTCTGCCCCCACCCATGTGCTCTCCAACCCTACCAGTGCTCTCCACCCCCCATAGTGCTCTCCAGTCCCCCGTGCTTTCCACCCATGTTCTTTCTGGCCCCCACTGGTGCTCTCCACTCCCCCCTGCTCTTTGTCCCCCCCCAGTACTCTCCTGCCCCCGTGCTCTCCTCCACCGCCACACTCTCCTGCCCCCCCCCCAGTTTTCTCCTTCCCTGTTCTTGCTGCCCCCCCCTGCTCTCCTGCTCTCCCCATCCTTCTCTAGTCACCATCCAAGTGCTGTCCACTTCCCCCAGTGCTCTCCCCCCTGCCCCCCCAGTGTTCTCCCCCTGTCCCCCCAGTGCTCTCCCCCCCTGTTCCCCCCAGTGCTCTCCACTCCCCCCAGTGCCCGCCCCCCACAGTGCTCTCCACTCCCCCCAGTCCTCTCCCCTCCATGCTCTCCCCCCGTTCTCCTCCCCAGTGCTCTCCCACCTGTTTTCCCCCCAGTACTCCCCCCCCCTGTTCTCCCCCCAGTGCTCTCCCCCCTGTTCTTTCCCCCCAGTTCTCTCCACTCCCTCCAGTGCTCTCCCCCCTGTTCCCCCCCCCCCAGTGCCCTCCACTCTCCCCAGTGCTCTCCCCCCCTGTTCTTTCTCCCCCCTGTTCTTTCTCCCCCTCTGTGCTCTCCACTCCCCCAGTGCTCTCCCCCCCTGTTCTCCCCCCCAGTGCTCTCCACTCCCCCAGTGCTCCCCCGTGCTCTCCCCCCTGTTCTCCCCCCCCCAGTGCTCTTCAGCTCTCCCCATCACTCTCCAGCCCCCACCCCAGTGCTCTCCAGCCCCCCATTCTCCCCACCCCTGTCCTTTCTGCCCCCCGATGCTCTCCAGCCCCCCCCAGTGCTCTCTACCCTCCGTGCTCTCCACCACTGCATTGTGCCCCCATCCATGTGCTCTCCAACCCTACCAGTGCTCTCCACCCCCCATAGTGCTCTCCAGTCCCCCGTGCTTTCCACCCCTGTTCTACATACTCTCCACTTCCCCAGGACCAGAGGACAGGCTGACTGGGGCTGGAAAATGAGGATGGCTGAAGGTGCAGGTGGCCAGGGACCACTCCATCTCACAGCAGACAGATCCTCTGGAAGGAGCACCGTCCACATCCAAAACGAGAACAGACCCTGCCTGCTGCTGGCCGTCATGGATATCCTGCTGGCATGCAAGGTACCGTACCGAGCATCAACAACACACCTTCCCACAGACAGGGACTGCAGACTGGGACATGGGGCACAGTGAAACTGCATTCACAGCACAGTAAAGCAGCATTTGATGGACACAGTGAGGCTGCATTTGGTGGGCACAGTGAGGCTGCATTTGGCAGGCACAGTGAGGCTGCTTTTGGTGGGCACAGTGAGGCTGCATTGGTGGGCACAGTGAAGCTGCATTTGATGGGCACTGGTGAGGCTGCATTGAGCTCTTGCATCAAGTCTGCAGTCTCTGACCATCTCCTGTATCATGTCTGCAGTCTCTGAGGGAGTCTGGAGAGGAGTCAAGAGTGGGAGCGCCGCCGGAATGGGGGTCATGGGAGAAGTTAGACTTGTGTGGGCTGTGGACAAGAGACTATAGGATCAAACCAGAGCCACCAAGCTGGAGCCGACTGACTAAGCCCTGCACAGTGCACCTGAGAGGAGGTCAGTGAAAGCACCGCCAGGCCAGTCGGGGGGGGGGGGGGTCACTGATGTAAGGGGGAGTGAATACGATAATGTAAGGGGCACTGATATAAAGGGTTTCCTCCTTATATTAGTAACCCATCCCCCTTACTTAGAGTATTCTTTCTGCAGAAGGTGCCCCCCCCCCCCACGTTCTGAGTTCCTGGGGTCCCCCTTGATGATCACTTACCACTATTAACTGGAATTTGAATATATATATATATATATTGTAATATTTGGGGGTTATTTTAGCTTCAAGGTAGAGCTTACCAGTGAGCTGGATCCACACCAGATGTCGTTTAAGGGCTCGTAGGCCCACTTTTATTAAAGAAAGAAAAGTCAGATAACAAAATAGTTGCCCACACAGGGGTTTCAGCTTTCCACAGCAGTAATGTATGTAGAACCAAAAATACCAAGCCACCTGGCTTTCTTTAGCAGCACTGCTGCTCAGACTTCTGCTGCAGCCCTCTTGGCTCTTTAACAGAGTTCCTGTACACCCAGTACCTCAGCACTCTTTAACAGCTTTTCTTTCAGCCCACAAGCTTGGACCCTCTGTCTGCTCTGACAGACCGACCTGTGCAGACATGCACACTTCTTCTCCCTTACACGCCTGGACTCCTCGGGAGGGTGGAGCCCAGAACCATGGTGTTGGCTTTGTTTTAAGCCCAAGACCCACCTGTGCAATCATCCAGCCAGACTGCTGGCTGGTCCCAAAACCCGGTCCCAGGATTGGAGATTCCGTACTACCACAATATATATATATATATATATATATATATATATATATATATATATATATATATATATATATATATATTATAAGCCCTATGTGATTTCATATCTATATATAATACTCTCTTCATCAAATATGCTTTAAAATGTATGGTTTGCCCTTTTATCAACAAGAAAATAATGACATTATGCTGTTGGGCTGGTATAATAATGCTGTGAAGGGGGACTGGTTTTTGAGCATGGGCGTCCGCAAGGTTACTCAGGTGGCTGGGTACCATGCCCAAATAGCCTAGAGAATGTACATCTTTTTACATTGCAATACATTGCAGAATACTACCTTGGAGGTCCTTTTCCTCAATTTAGCTCCCAAGTCCCTGAAATCATTCTTTAGGACACTCCATCTGCTTCTGACTTTGTCATTGGTGCCAACGTGCACCATGACAGCTGGGTCTTCCCCAGCCCCTCCCAGTAATCTGTCCACCAGATTCGTGATGTGCCCTAGTGCCCGGCAGACAACATACAATTCGGCACTTCAGGTTGTTGTTACAGATTGGCCTCTCTGTCCTCCTAAGAATTGAGTCCCCTACCACCAGAATCTGTCTTTCCTTTCCCTTCGCTCCCCCCCCCCCCCACACTCTCACTGGAGGAGTTCTTCTCCTGGCAGCTAGGAGAATCCCTCAGCTCCAGCAGTGCTGGTCCCTGACTGGGATCACCAATGTCACTCAATGGAGCGTACTTATTGGAATGCTCCAGCCCTGGATCAGCCTCCCTAGCACTTGCCCCTCTACCCTTCTTGACTGTCACCCATCTACTCTCTGCTAGTGCCTGCACCTCTTTGTCTCCACTCTCCTCTGTGCTGGCCCCTGCCGGCACCTGCCGTGTATGTTCCTGGCTCTCATTTAGGGTGGAGGGTCCTCTCAGTGCTGACAGTTGCTTCCCCAGATTCAGAACCTGGGCTTCCAGGGAAACAATGTGCTTACATTTTGCACAGCAGTATTCACCCTCGAACAGATGATCAAGGAATGCATACATGCCGCAAGATGTACACCGAGTCGCCTCTCCACACCCGCCAGTCATCGTACCTATTAATTTAATGAGGATTAGAGATTATACCCAGTCCAAATTACCTAACAACTAGCTTCCTGACACAAATACTCAACAAGACAGCACACAGGTACTCACAGACCAGCGTGCACCCACAATACACAAGTACTAACTATACACACACTACTCAGACAACACTCAGGTACTCACACTACACAGGTACTATAACCTCCTGTTTTAAACTCTGGTTTTTAACTCACCACTTGGACCAGTTCCACTTAGACAGAGTTCTCACATACTCAAGATGAGCAGGCTCAAATGAGTTCTACACAAACATATATAGACCTTTGGTTATTATTTGTAACATGAACAAATCTTTTATAAATAGTGTCCTTAGATTTGCTTAGATCCAAAGGTAATATTGAATATTAAACTAAATGATTGGGTTGGAACTGGTTATCTCAAGTCATTTGAACTGAAACTTTTAGTAATACTAATAAAACTGATATTTATCAATTATACTGAATATATATATTTAAAAAAACGGTGCTACTGTAATCATTCCAGTGAGTATAAAACGTTGATGTTTTATGGCAATAGCAGTTGAAGTAGATTATATTAATTATTTCTACAGCAGATACATAGGCAGGTGTTTGGAAAGTGAACAGACTGCATTTCATACTCTGTATAATAAATCATGCATGATTTTCTTAATTTGCTGCTGCATTACTCATAGAAAAGTTATCTTAATAGTCTTTGGGATTATAAGTTAAGACACAGTTAAAGACAAGCGAACCTGATATCTCTGTTTTTTTTAAGTCCATGCACCACATTTACTAACACATTACCACCCTTTTTGGATTCTTTCTGTAAATGTCTGTGGCATACAGCTTGACATTTCATAATGCAGACCCTGTTTGTGTTAGTCGGGCTCTCCTCAACTGTTTGCTGTAACATAGCAGTTTTTAGTGGAACACAGTAGGGAGTGCTCAGAGGGTCCCTGAACCTTACTCTTCATTGTGATTAGACCATCAACTATGCAGGTGTGGCCTAAGGCCTGACAGTAGAGCATCTACAAGCATAGGCAATTAGTTTGCAGGACATCTTTGTATTGTGCAGAAGGGTCTGTACTGGACAGTGCAGATGTGCACACACGGAAGAAGTGAGAGATGGGTTCCAGGGGTTTCGATCCAGGCAAGTGTGTTGTGCCAGGTTAAGAAAAGGGAAATGTAACAAACATCTTTGGGTATCCATCAGCGATGCCTGCCAGTGTCAGTGCCATAAGTGATGCCTATCACTGCCACCCATCAGTGTCCATCACTGCCACCCATCAGTGTCCATCAGTGACACTTATCAGTGCCCATCAGTGCCACATATCAGTACCTATCAGTGCCACATATCAGTGCCACCCCTAATTGCCCATCAGTGCAGCCTTTCAGTGCCCACCAGTGCTATCTAGCAATGCCCATCAGTGCCGCCTACCAGTGCCCATCAGTTCTGCCTATCAGTGCCCATCATCAGTGCCCATAAGTGCCACATCATCAGTACCTCCTCATCAGTGCCACCTCATCAGTGCCCATCAGTGCCGCCTTATCAGTGCCAGTCATTGAAGGAAAAAACGTATTTACAAAATTTTATAACAAAAACAAAGAAAACTTTTTTTTTCGGTCTTTTTTTATTTATTTAGCAAGTAAAAAAAAAAAGCAGAGGTGATCAAATACCACCAAAAGAAAGCTCTGTTTGTGGGGACAAAATGAAAAAAATTGTGTTTGGGTACAGTGTAGCATGGCTGTGCAAATGTTATTGGTATTGAAGTGGTTAAAGTGTAAGTTCACTTTTGTACACTTTGGGTCTTTTTTCGAAAAAAAAAAAACAGCTCCCCTATGCACCAATATAGCATTCATGTACTTTTGTTGCAAAAAAATCAAAGCTTTCCAATAAATCTATTATCACTTACTTTTCTTGTCCTAATCCACATTTTAAAAAGTTTCCATTAGTAATGTCTTTCTTCTTTACAGACTTTCAGTCGCGACACAGGAAGGAGTTGGCCATCTGACCATTTAAGACACACCCTGCATCATCCATTAACACCTGAGCTCATCCTTAATGGGGGCTGTCTCTTGCAGTTTATGGGGACTGTCTCTTCCTGTATTTGGGGACTGTCTGTCCCTGCTGGATATAGCTGACTGTCTCTTGCTGTATATGGGGACTGTCTGTCTCTGCTGGATATAGCGGACTGTCTCTTGCTGTATATGGGGACTGTCTGTCTCTGCTGGATATAGCGGACTGTCTCTTGCTGTATAGGGGGACTGTCTGTCTCTACTGGATATAGCGGACTGTCTCTTGCTGTATATGGGGACTGTCTGTCTCTTGCTGGATATAGTTGAGTGTCTCTTGCTGGACATTTGAACACCGGGGACGGTCTCTTGCTGGATAGTGGGGACTGTCTCTTGCTGGATATGGGACTATCTGGAAGTGCATCTGAGCTTACTTTGGTAAGCACTGAATATTTCTAATGTTTTGTACATTTTACTGAATTGCTTTCTATTAACAAGTTCCATACAAATTACCTTGTATATCCCCCCCAAATTAGACTTTATTCCATGTTCTCAAAAGGGGCAGTGCTAGGCGTTGTGTAGGAGTGGAGGCAAGGGGTGGTCCTAGGGGTGGGTGGGGGCAGAGACAAGCGTGACCTAGTTGAGGGGAGGTGAGTACCTGCACCTTTTCCCTGAGAAAAAAAGCCCTGCTAGTAGCAGAACTGTTATCATGCTTAAATAATATAAATAATACAGTCAGGATGTAATCTGTCAGGTCAACAAATATTACCACCAGGTATATAGGGCTAGGGCCCAACAACACTATCCATAAAAAAAAAAAAACAGGCAGGTAGGCTCTCACTTTATATATGTAAAATGTAATTCATCTTTTCAGAAAATAATGAAAAGGTGAACCAATACTCAGTCCCAGTGTAAACAGTTTTGTGATCAGTATTCCCTCACACCAGTACAATATCACCAACCAGTGTAAGCCAGCAACAATGTTCCTGATCACTAGCCACACCAGTCCCAGTGTCACCAAACCATTGTCAACCAGCAACTGTGTTCCTGATCACCGTTATTCCAGAGACAGGGTTATCAGACCAGTGCAACAAGACACAGTGTTCCTGATTGCTAGCCACACCAGTGTCAGTGTCACCAGATCACTGCAGCCAGAAACAGTGTTCATGATCACTGCCACATCAGTGCAGAGTCACCAATGTTGAGCCTACCTGACACCTGTACTGACCCTTGCCTGTTTATTGACCAAGTTTCTGCCTGTACCTGGATCGACTCTTTGCCTGCTTGCTGAACAAGTCTCTGCTTGCTTGCTGCCTAAACTGATGCATCTGCACATCCCTCTGACTATGTTATTGTGAAACACCAGTTACAGACATCCTCTGTGCACAATTGTACTCCTACAACTACAGGAATTCTACCATTCAATCTTTTTTTCAGCCTCTGGTATTTTCTGGTCAATGAGCCTAGGATTGTATATAATATCTGGAGACGCCCACATCCCAGTGGGCTTGCTCAAGAAGAGTAACAAAATGTGTTTTTGGGGAGTAATTCTTAGTATACCCATGTGTGTGAGAAATACCTTATCAAATTGTCAACTTTGTGAAAAAAAAAATGAATTTCCTTTTTCATATTTTCTAAATACTTGTGGAAATTTTTATTTAAAAAAAAAGCCTTACTATGTCTTTTAGAAGATTTCCAAAAATGTGATAGGTAGTCAGGAAAATAGATGTGTAAATCAGTGGCATTGCTAGGGGGTGGCTTTTGGGGCTATAGCCCTGAATCTGGGGCCCATAGCCCTGAGTTTCTGCAGGGATCCCCAAGGGCAGGGGAGGCTCTCTGGGGACCCTGTTGTAAGTGGGGGACTCTCTGGGGACCCTGATTTAAGGGGAGGCTCTCTGGGGACCCTGATTTAAGGGGATGCTCTCTGGGGAACCTGATTTAAGGGGGAGGCTCTCTGGGGACCCTAATGTAAGGGGGACTCTCTGGGAACTCTGATGTAAGGGGGGCTCTCTGGGGACCCTGATGTAAGGGGGGGCTCTCTGGGGATATATATACACACACACACACATATATATTATATACATGTGTATGCCCACCCAAGTGTATGACTTTCTTTACTACGCTGCTATGGGCTCTAGCCCCAGATCTTTTGTAGACCTAGCAACACCCCTGGTGTAAAATATGCTCATTGCAAGTCTGGGGGTGCACTTTGGATTTTGGGCTCCTTTCTGCTTCCATGTTCAAAAAAAAAGTCTCACATATGTGGTATACTTGAGCTCAGGAGATGTATTAAACTGTGTTTGGGTGTATTTCTAAGGCCGGGTACACACGCGGGGACTGTTCGCTCAACTTTGTTCGTCAAACAGCTTCAGCAGACAGTCCGCTCAAAATTAGCATGGACGGACTTGGCCACACACGACGAACGAACAGTCCGCTGAAACCGTGCGCGATGACGTGAACGGCACGTACGACGGGACTAGAAAACGACGTCCTATACACTGCAATGCAACCTTCGGCGTATAAATTCTTTCTGAGCATGCGCGGAACTTAGTTTGACGAACAAGCCTACACACGCGGGGACTGTCCGCTCAAACCAAGTTTCAGCGGACAGTTTTTCGGAAATTCCGAAAAACTTTGTTCAGCAGACTGTTCGCTGAAACTGTCCGCTGAAAGCCCACACACGAGCGGACTGTCCGCTGAAACACTGTTCAGCGGACAAAGTTGAGTGAACAGTCCCCACGTGTGTACGCGGCCTAAGTAGACCCATGCTGTCTGTTAGAAATATTTATTTTTCAATTTTACCACCATAAGAAAGTTCTATCTGTCCCAAAACATTTTATAACATGTATTTTGGTACAGTGTTGTATGACTGAGTAATTGACAGTCAAAGTACCATAGTGCTAAAAACTGAAAAATGGCCTGGAGAGTAGACGGGAAAGGTCTAGTATACGGGAAACCATTCGAAGACACATAGTCTTCAAATGGTTAATAGGACATTTAAAGCGAAAATCTATTTGCTATTTATTATTATCTGTGCACAGAATTATGTGTCACATTTGTTAAGAATTGCTGATTGATACTGTTGATATTTATAACTCATGAAACAGCGATTGCAGTATAATTTTTATTAACACTCAGATTCTATAGATAAATGTTCACAGTCATTGTTTCCCCTGTGCCATAAACAAATGTGTCTATACTTTACATTAAAGTTAATACTGAGCTGTTACAGTCAATGGTCTACAAAACCAATCAGCATGGTTGCTGATCAAGTGATCACCATGACAGATCAGTAAAAAGCAAGGAAATTAATGTATACATTTAAAAAAATGATGAAATCAGTCATGTGTAAAATAATATCTTTGTCCATTTGTCAGCTTGCAATAAAACACACAAGTAAGGTGTTTATTAAAACCCATAAAGCGTAATGAACAAAAGCCCCATATTTGTTGAAAAAGCGATTTGGTAGACAAATCAGTCATTGGGGTTGAACAAAAAAAATCTAAATGATGGATGGAATTTTTTTAGGCACCACAAAAAGTTATAAAGTAAAATACATACACACTTTATTGTACAATGGTTAAAAGGGACACAATAGGTCACAACACCTCAAACACATGTAGCACACCCCTTAACCCCTTCCTGACCAGCCACATCAGTTATACTGTGGCATGTTGGCTCCCCTGGGCGAACCGCGTAGCTGTACGCCAGTTTGCCTTTTGAGCACTAGGAGGCTCATGCACCTGCGGCGGTACATTGGAGCCAATGTGCATGTCCCAATGATTGTCGGGCACTTGCAATCGATCTACACAGACACAGAATTGAGATCTGTCAATGTAAACAGACACAGACAGATCTCCGTGCTCTCAGGGGTGAGGAGGGCGATCTGTTGTTCATACTAAGTATGAACAACGATCGCTCTCCTCACCCAGGCAGTCCCATCCCCCCACAGTTAGAATCACCCCTAAGTAACACAGTTAACCCCTTGATCGCCCCCCTAGTGTTAACCCATTCCTTGCCAGTGACATTTACACAGTAATCAGTGCATTTATAGAGCACTGATCAAAAGTGTCCAATCTGTCCACCATAATGTTGCAGTCCCAATAAAAATTGCTGATCGCCGCCATTACTAGTAAAAAAATAAAAAAATAATAAAAATTCCATAAATCTTTCGCCTATTTTGTAGATGCTATAACTTTTCTGCAAACCAATCAATATACGCTTAATATACGCTTATTGTGATTTTTATTACCAAAAAAAGTAGAAGAATACATATCGGCCTAAACTGAGGAAAAAAAATTTTTTTTTTTTTTTTAAATGGAATATTTATTATAGCAAAAAGTACAAAATATTGTGTTTTTTTCAAAATTGTCAGTCTTTTTTTGTTTATAATAAAAATCGCAGAGATGATCAAATACCACCAATGCAGAAAGGTCTATTTGTGGGAAATAAAGGACACCAATTTTGTTTGGGTACAACGTCGCATGGCCATTGTCAGTTAAAGCAACACAGTGCTGTATCACAAAAAAAGGCCTGGCCACTGAGCAGCCAAATCTTCTGGGGGCTGAAGTGGTTAAGGAGCCACAAGTAAGCTGGAATCCCATACCCTGCACAGCCAGGCACAAAAAATTTCCACCGCACTCTTGAGTCAGAGAACAGTCTGGGTCTTTGTTTTGTTTTTTGTTATTTATTGAGGGTAATAACTTAGATAGGGATGGGAGGTTATGGGATGCCCATTTGATTTCAACAACAACTTCAGGGACAACTTTTCCTATGTGCAGTTTCTATATACAGCTCCTCTTCTTCACCCCAGCACATACTTGATTGCAGAACGTAACTGGAACACTGAATATATGACAGACACTCAGGTGAAGCAATGGCCCATTACAGACAGGAAGCCGAGGTCCCTTGGTGTGTAGCAGAATTTCAGTATCCAGCTTGCATCAATCCTGTGGCTACTGATCTCAGCACCACCTCTTCAGGTACTGCCAACCCACCTGGCTGCAGCTGCCCCTTTCACTAGCCCTCCAGGCTCATTTCTCCTCACAGTCCTCCAGACTGACACTCAGCTGCCAGCCCTTTACGTTTAAACTGTATTCGCCTTTCTCAGGGGGTTGATGAAATAGATTCTTTCTACAAAACAAAAAAAGACAAAAAAACAAAACAAAAAATGAATGATGACAAAAGATATACAACAAAAGGAACATAATGATAAGACACATTATATCATACAGGCATGCCCCACTTTTAAGTACACAATGGGGTTTATTTACTAAAGCTGAAACGTGCAAAATTGGGCTCTCTTCTTCATAGAAACCAATGAGCTTCTAACCCCAGCTTGTTCAATTAAGCTTTGGTAATAAAACCTGGAAGCTCATTGGTTTCTATGCAGAAGTGAGCCTGATTATGTACTTTTCAGCTTTAGTAAATAAACCCCATTGTGGGGTATGCCTGTATTAAATTCACAAATATCGGTAAGTTAAAATGAAGCCACTCAAGGCTGTTTCCACCCAACATTGATCACCACAGCGGAAAGAGATAAGCAAAAGGGATGCCAACAGCTGCTAAAAAGGGACTGGATTTATAAAAAGTAGATATATGAAAATGCATATGCTAAAAAATAAAATAAAAAAAGTTTAAAAACAGATAAAACATAGGCTTACATGTGAAAAGTAGCAGTAGAACTTTCAAAACATAGGGCAGCGAACACATGTACAATTGCATAAACTATCCACAAGGATCTACAAAGCTAAAAATAAAATAAAAAACACAAAGCGACATTATTAGATCACAAATCCCAATTACCCAAACAAATAAATAAATACCTATATATAGTTATCTTTATTTATGATGAAATATCCAAGGGAGACACCAATGTAAGCCCAAAGAAAGCCAGTCCAAACAAGTAAGCCAGAAATACTGTAGCCAGTAGGCCATTTTGGCATCTGGTCATAAAGTAGGCTTACCAGACATACTTGATTTCCAGGTCAGTTCTTAATTTCAGAAGCCTGTCCCCCAAATGTGTCTCTATTTAATAAATGGAGTCCCTGACCCAGTGAATTAAGGAATGATTTAATAAGGGCAAATAGACTGGGCGCTTTGCAGGTGTAGTTGCTCCAGAGCTTAGTAAATAAAGGGAAGCTCTGCTGACTTCCATCGTCCAATCAAGTGCAAGAAAAAATGCTGTTTTTTTCTTTTTCCTTGTATGTGATTGAAATCTCATGAGACCTTGGCTGCCTGCCATGGGGGAGGAGTTAAGGGAGGGGTGCATGTATATAAAAGGGTAAGCGTTGTGCCCCATGTTGAGCAGAGGCAGTGGAGAAAATCCAGCAGAATAAGCAGTAGGAGCTGACACCAGCCATAAAAAACATGAAGGAGGAGACAGAGGAGGGGGCATGGCCACAGCTCAAGCCGTTCACACTGGACATCCAGGTGGGCCATAAATCAATGCAGATGTGATGTTTTCGTGAGCCTCTCTGCTCACTTCACACTGCTCTGCTGCATTATTCACCATATGCCTGTTCATGTGGCATCATTGTAATTTCTTATAATGGTTAGCCAAAGGTGTCAGAATATCCTGATAGCACTGCAAGAAAGGGCAATAGGGAATGAAGCATTGGCAGCTGTCACTCTTGTCTAGTATCGCTATAATGTCACTTTAGTACAATTTTACCCATCTAACTTTTCTTAGCCCGTGGACTTATTGCTTGGGAGGTACTCTCGGCATTGCATAAGCAATAATACGGAACAAGGAATAATCCTGACCCCTGCACTCTGTGTATTATGGACTCTTAACCCTCATACTTCTTTAAAGTGTTACTAAACCCACAACAGTAAAATCAGTCTGTATATGCAGTAAAGCATGCTTGTTATATTCACTGTGGAACCTAAGGGGTTAATCCTACGTATTGAGTAAAAAGGCTGTTTGGTCCTGTTTTCTTTGTTCCTCCCTTTTTTCACAGTCTCCAATCCATCTACTGAAAAGACAGAGCCTTTGGAGTCACTCTGCACATGCTCAGTTTGGTGTGTATTGCTAGAGAGTTTTTTTTTCTTGGGACGGTGAATGTGATCAGCATAGGGCCAATCAGTACTGTCCAGATAGAGGGCCAGGGGCCCTGCAGCCTCATAGGACAGTCAGAGTAGAATGAAAACTCCTCCTTTAAGCTTTAACCAGACACTGATATAAGACACAAGACTGCCATATACTGCTGATGAGAAAAGGTATTTAGCAGTTTATATTTACTAAAATAATTACACTTCCCTGTTCTGTGTACTGTGGGAGACCAGATAGAAGGCACGGTCCTGGATTTACTAACACTTCAAATTCCTCCCACTGTTCGCACAATTTGATCACATCCAATAGTTGACACAGTGTACTACGTGCCCCCCCCCCCCCCCACTCTCTTACTCCCATTAAAGGGGACATGTACAGTGGGGCGTCCCCAGATTTAAAGTGTAATTCCATTCAAAACCTAACTAAGCTAAAATATACTCCCACCCCCATTATGAGCCTATTCTATATACCCTGTAAAAGAAGGGATGTCTATACTTACCTATTCTGAGGGCACTCTGGTCCAGTCCATGATTTGGTCCCAGCACTGGCTTCAGTGTAGAGGAGGGACAGCTGACAACGGCTGCCACATAGTAAGCCTATGGGTGATGTCATCACCCAGGCCTGAGGCTGTTGTCTCTACTCTCTCCTTTACACTGAAGCTGCCACTAGAGAGAATTATGCATTTGGACTGCATTGACTTCAGTATAGGTAAGTATAGACATCTCTCCTTTTACAGGGTATATAGATGGAGCTAAGAATAGAGGGTGGGGGGGGGGGGTTGCTTAGTTAGGGTTTTACTGGAAGTTCACTTTAATTTTGAAAATCTGGCCACCCTACCATAAAGGGGTTTGGAATCTATTTTGACAATTAATTGCTGGAGTATTGTGGCACATGTGGAATAAAATATAATATATTTAGTTGAATATATATATATATATATATATATATATATATATATATATATATATATATATATATATATATATACAGTGGTGTGAAAAAGTGTTTGCCCCCTTCCTCATTTCCTGTCCCTTTGCATGTTTATCACACTTAAGTGTTTCGGAACATCAAACCAATTTAAACAATAGTCAAGGACAACACAAGTAAACACAAAATGCAATTTGTAAATGAAGGTGTTTATTATTAAAGGTGAAAAAAAATCCAAACCATCATGGCCCTGTGTGAAAAAGTGATTGCCCCCTAAACCTAATAACTGGTTGGGCCACCCTTAGCAGCAACAACTGCAACCAAGCGTTTGCGATAACGTGCAATGAGGCTTTTACAGCGTCCTGGAGGAATTTTGGCCCACTCATCTTTGCAGAATTGTCCTAATTCAGTTACATTAGAGGGTTTTCGAGCATGAACGGCCTTTTTAAGGTCATACCACAACATCTCAATAGGATTCAGGTCAGGACTTTGGCTAGGCCACTCCAAAGTCTTCATTTTGTTTTTCTTCAGCCATTCGGTGGTGGACTTGCTGGTGTGTTTAGGATCATTGTCCTGCTGCAGAACCCAAGTTCGTTTCAGCTTGAGTACACGAACAGATGGTCGGACATTCTCCTTCAGGATCTCTTGGTAGACAGCAGAATTCATAGTTCCTTTTATCACGGCAAGTCTTCCAGGTCCTGAAGCAGCAAAACAGCCCCAGACCATCACACTACCACCACCATATTTTACTGTTGGTATAATGTTCTTTTTATGAAATGCAGTGTTCCTTCTACGCCAGATATACTTGGACACACACCTTCCAAAGAGTTCCACTTTTGTCTCATCGGTCCACAGAATGTTGTCCCAAAAGTCTTGGGGATCATCAAGATGTGTTGTGGAGAAATTGAGACGAGTTTTGATGTTCTTTTTGCTCAGCAGTGGTTTTCTCCTTGGAACTCTGCCATGCAGGCCATTTTTGCCCAGTCTTTTCCTGATGGTGGAGGCATGAACGCTGACCTTAACTGAGGCAAGTGAGGCCTGCAGTTCCTTGGACGTTGCTGTGGGGTATTTTGTGACCTCTTGGATGAGTCGTAGCTGCGCTCTTGGGGTAATTTTGGGCGGCCGGCCACTCCTGGGAAGGTTCACCACTGTTCCATGTCTTCGCCATTTGTGGATAATGGCTCTCACTGTGGTTCGCTGGATTCCCAAAGCTTTGGAAATGGCTTTATAACCCTTTCCAGACTGATAGATCTCAATTACTTTCTTTCTCAATTGTTCCTGAATTTCTTTGGGTCTCGGCATGATGTGTAGCTTTTAAGGATCTTCTGGTGGACCTTACTGTGTCAAGCAGCTCCTATTTAAGTGATGCCTTGATTGTGAACAGGTGTGGCAATAATCAGGCCTGGGTGTGGCTAGAGAAATTGAACTCAGGTGTGGACAACCACAGTTATAGTATGTTTTAACAAGGGGGGCAATCACTTTTTCACACAGGGCCATGATGGTTTGGATTTTTTTTCACCTTTAATAATAAACACGTTAATTTACAAATTGCATTTTGTGTTTACTTGTGTTGTCCTTGACTATTGTTTAAATTGGTTTGATGTTCCGAAACACTTAAGTGTGACAAACATGCAAAGGAACAGGAAATGAGGAAGGGGGCAAACACTTTTTCACACCACTGTATATATATATATAATAGTTGATTTTATAGGAAGAACCTGCACAGAAAAAAAATACATGTTATTGCTGAACTCCTTCTGAAAACACTAGTTGCCTGGCTGTCTTTGACTTTAACCACTTGCCGCCCGCCCTATTACAAATTGACGGCGGCAAAGTGGTTTCATTATCCTAACCGGACGTCATATGACGTGATTAGGATAATGAGCCGCTGCGCGCCCCCGGGGGCACGCATCGCGGCGATCGTTGTTGCGGGGGTCAGTCTGACACCCGGCAACTACGATCTCGGTAAAGAGTCTCCGACGGAGACTCTTTACCATGTGATCAGCCGTGTCCAATCACGGCTGATCACAGTGTAAATGGGAAGAGCCGGTGATCGGCTTTCCCTCACTCGCGTCTGTCAGACGCGAGTAGAGGAGAGCCGATCGGCTGCTCCTCTGACAGGGGGGGTCTGTGCTGATCGATTATCAGCACAGCCCCCCCGAGGATGCCCACACTGGACCACCAGGGACACCACTAGACCACCAGGGAAAAGGTAATAAAAATCCATAATCCTCCCTAGACCACCAGGGTGCCAGTCAGCACAATGGGTGCCAATCAGTGCCCATAATGGATGCCAATCAGTGGCCATAATGGGCATCACTGATTGGCATGCATTATTGTTTGGCACTGATTGGCATCCATTACTATAACACCGATGCCGCCTATGAGTGCCCACCTGTGCCGCCTATGAGTGCCCACCTGTGCCGCCTGAGTGCCCACCTGTGCCGCCTATGAGTGCCCACCTGTGCCGCCTATGAGTGCCCACCTGTGCCGCCTATCCATGCCCACCTGTGCGGCCTATCTATGCCCACCTGTGCCGCCTATCTATGCCCACCTGTGCCGCCTATCCATGCCCACCTGTGCTGCCTATCCATGCCCATCCGTGCCGCCCATCCGTGCCAGCTATCAGTGCCAATTTGTGCCACCTATCAGTGTCCGTCCGTGTCGCCCATCCGTGTCGCCCATCCGTGTCGCCCATCCGTGTCGCTCATCAGTGCCGCCTATCAGTGCCACTTCATTGGTGCCACATTGGTGCCCATCAGTGCCACCTTATCAGTGCCCATCAGTGTAGCCCCATCAGTGCCCATCAGTGAAGGAGAAAACATACTTATTTACAAAGTTTTGAAACTGAAACAAAAAAAAACATTTTTTTTTCAAAATTTTCGGTATTTTTTTATTTGTAGCGCAAAAAATAAAAACCATAGAGGTGATCAAATACCACCAAAAGAAAGCTCTATTTGTGGGAAAAAAATGATAAAAATTTCATTTGGGTACAGTGTAGCATGACCGCGCAATTGTCATTCAAAGTGCGACAGCGCTGAAAGCTCAAAATTGGTCTGGGCAGGAAGGTGTTTAAGTGCCCTGTATTGAAGTGGTTAATAATCTCTGAACTGTTTGACCTGTAAATTGTATAATGAGGCTATTTGATCAGCGCGACAAACCTTCAATTAGCATTTTTATAAGGAACGCATTTTTAGGAAGCAAAGCCATCATATATATTTATGCCGTAACAGATTTCCTTTTAAAACTGTAATTTGTGTTTTATTGATACATGTGTAAAAAAGTGAAAACTGGCTTCCCGTATGGAGCAGGGAAAACACTGGCTAAGAAAAGGCTCAATACAAAGCCATAACATAAATAAGAAGACAGTGACAGCTCAACCATTACAACCATTCAATGTGTGGCATGCTTTAAACATGTATAAAAAGGATGATCTTAATTTTATGACAAGAAGATGCAAGAATAAAATAGATGATAATTATCACTATATACAGTAGGATATATGTTAATGAAATTGAATATGCTGGAGGAAAAAAACTAAATGAGTTAATTAGAAGCCTGCAATCATGTTTCTCCTCAACTTGCAAGAATAATTACCATGGCACGACATTGATAAGGGTTCATTCATTCAGTATAATTATATTTGCCTAATATATTTTAATTAATACAGCCCCTGCTTTCATACGGCTGGTCCTTTGATTTTCTTGTATAAAGTTATATACAGTGTTTCATTCTAAATCATTCGATTTTAAAGCTTATTCTTATGCTGTTTATTATAAATAACTCGGTGACACTAAATATTACCAGGTAGATTTACCCTTTGTTGACCTTGTTCTGTAACTGCAAAATGATGTACGTGCAATTGATGTCATTATTTCATCAGCAATACCCCACAATACTTCAGGAGTCAGTACATAGAGATGCAAATTTGCTGCTATGCTACTTGTCTCTCTGACAGTTCTTTCTATAGGAGTGAAGCTGAGTAGGGATGAGTGCAATATTTTGTTGAATTTGGGAACTGTAAGGCGTAATTAGAAAGCAAAATATGAATAATTTAAGGAGCCATTATTTTATCTTCTCTGTGTTTAGTCAACAGCCACATTGTATACACTACAGGCCAATGAAATGTGTTATCAATGGCCTGCAATGTACTGTACACAACACTGAATCAGTGTTGCCAATCTATCAGTTTGAAATTTACTGACACCATACCCAAACTTTACTGGTATTTCCAAAGTTATAAAATTACAGTTTTAAATGCAAATTTTAGTATTTAGGCTACAAATGAGTAAAACGTGCAATTAGCAACGTGATTTAAGGTGGATATTAAGGCAAAAAAAACATATTTCTTATTTTATTTTTGATATAGTAAGTAAGTAGCCCAGGGACAGGACTGACAAGAGGTTGGGCAGGTGCCCACACATGAAAGTGACTCTCACAGAGACACTGAAAGCAGCGTGCAGCAGCAGCAGATCCCTTCAGTCCACTCCAGTCCAAACAGCACTGACAGTCCCGGCTTGCCTTGCTCACATCTCACAGAACAAGCTCCAACTATTAGGGCAGCACAGTGGTGTAGTGGTTAGCACTCTCACTTTACAGTAAAAAGGGTTGCTGGTTCGAATCCCAACCACAACACTACCTGCCTGGAGTTTACATGTTCTCCCTGTGCCTGTGTGGGCTTCCTCCCACACTCCAAAGACATGCAGGTAGGTTAATTGGCTTCTGTCCAAAATTGGACCTAGTATATGAATGGGGGCCTTGGATTGTGGGCTCCTTGAGGGTAGGGAACGATGTGAGTGTGCAATGGACAGGGATAGGGACAATTGTAGACACTCACTGGATGGACTAGTGTCTTTATTAAACCTTACTAACTATGTAACTATCCTGCTATGCTCCCTTGCACCATGAACTCCCACAACACGCTCAGGCACCACCTCCACAAGACCCACCCTCCGCCAGTGCTCAGATGGCCTTGGGCTGGATCCAGAATGGCACATGCCACTTTTTTCCTGTCTTTGGCAATTACTGGCAGGAGAAAAATGGCCCATTTTTTACTAACTACCAGTAAAAATACTGACAGTTGACAACACTGCACTGAATAGAGAAAGTACAATAAGGATATGATAATAATTACACAACATTAGGTCAAATAAACAAATAGTGTCTGCTGATAAACAAAATTAAACCCAAAAAAATTGTATGTGCTTTTTCTTTAAATGTTTTGGTGTACTTTGTTGTTGTTTGAGGTTAGGCAATAGCACCATGAAAATGTTGAATAAACCATAAAAAAATCCACTAGGACTCATGGAACTAAACTCTCATATCCTTTACAGCCAATGAGGTAGCCATCTTGGCCTCTGTTTGATCTGAAGTTACCATGGTACTGCACTTGTGATCAGTTACCACACCAGCCATTTGACGGCTTGACAGTTCAGTTGAGAGCAAAAGTAACTGTGCCAGTTATCATTCATGACATGCCTTGATTGTAAATGTTATTGGAAATGTATGGGTTTAACCTCTAGCCAATGTTCTTGCATGCATGCCTTTGTTTGACCATTGTCTATGTGAATATATGAAAAATGGTTAATGCAGTCTTCGCAACTTTGTGGGTTCTTTTTTTCAGTACTCTAATGTGCTCACAGACATGTCGACAGTAAAACCCCTTTTGAGCTAAGGCAACTATTGATAACATTTCTTTCTGTGTCTTGATGACCTTTTGATGCACAATTGTCAAATCACAGTAAAATTCAATCAAAGTTATAGAGGCAATATCTATAGAAGACAAAAACATTACTGGCACAGAACCATAGTTATGTTAATTTCAATTAAAAATGGATAAAACATGAAACCAATATATTTACAAACTTTTGTGTAATCAAAACGAATGCCCCCATACACAAGATCAGAAATTTCATCAGAAAAAGCTGTGATGGTTTTTCCGATGGAATTCTGCTCAATCTTGCCTTGTATACGCACGGTCACACAAAATTTCTTGGGACTTTCGACCGTCAAGAACGCGGTGACATACAATACTACAACGAGCCGACAAAATTAAGTTCAATGCTTCCGAGCATGCGTTGAATTGTTTCCGAGCATGCGTGATTTTTTGCGGGTCTGAATTGCATACAGACGAATGCATTTCGGATAGGAACTTTTTCCGACCAAAAAATAGAGAACCTGCTCTCAATCTTTTGCTGGCTGGAATTCTGCCAGCAAAAGTCCGATGGAGCATACACACGGTCAGAATTTCTGACCAAAAGCTCACATCCGACTTTTGCTGGCAGAATTTCTGATTGTGTGTATGGGGCATTAGAATAAAAATAGGGGGCGTGGCCTGGATGGGCATGTGAGCAGTTGAACAGCACTGAGCTCCTGCTACTGATCCTTCACTGATCCTGCTCCTGCCACAGATCCGCATCAAAACAGACCCAGACTGCCAGCCCAACCTCTCAAGAAGCCACAGGGGGGAAATCGGTGCTTTGTGGAGTCCATGATGACCCGAAAAGGTGAAAAAGATGCTGCAGTTACAGCAGCCATGGAGGACCGAGATGGCGCCGGCTCCCCTCAGCCTAAAAGCACCATTTTGAGCTGGCTGCTATAGGAGGTGGGCTGGACAGATGTATGGAGGGCGAAAAACCCAACAACCAAACAGTTCTCGTGTTTCTCCAAAACACATGGGTCACTCTCCCACATTGACCTCTGCGTAGGGTCCCCGCAAGTTTTAAATATGGTCACCAGGGTGGAATATTTTCCCAAGGTGGTATCGGATCATTCCTCACTGGCTGCACACCTTATTACCCATCCAGCTGCTTCTCTGCCCAGGGCACCTTGGAAGCTGAATGCCTTTTGGCTAAAACTTTTTACCTCACATAAATGTGTGGTGAAACAAATCGAACAATACTTTTATAATACCGTTTACACACAGATGTAACACTGAGATGGGATGCCTCCAAGTCATACTTTAGTCGAAGAACGGATGAGACAGCTTGAGCTTGCATACGTCATGGACCCGTCAGACTCTGCGAGGGAGGCATGGATTTCTGACCAGGATTCCCTGGACCATTTGAGATCCTCCACCGCAGAACGTAAAAGGTTCTTTACCAAACAAGCATTTTATAAGGCAGGGAAAAAAAACGGCCGATCGTTGGCTAGAATTGCCAGGTCTCAGCATCCCCTGCTATAGGAGCAATTCACAGCTCCCTGGGATGGTTGGTGAATGACCCTGAGAAAATAATAGTTGAACTAGCATCTTTCTATGCTGATTTATATAAACCTTGTCATAATTACACTGACGAGGAACTGCAAAACTATTTAGGTACTATTTCCTTTCCAGCTCTGACCCGCCAAGCGCGCGTGGAGCTGGAAGCTTCATTTACGCTGGATGAGTTGAAGGAGGCTGCTGCCTCATTTCCTACTTGCAAGGCTCCAGGGGATGATGGGATCCTTGTGGAGGTTTATAACTAATACGGTGAGGTCATTTTACCTAAACTACTTGAAGTTTTCAACTCATCAATTAAATCAGGACAGCTACCTATAACCATGACAAGGGCAAACATAATACTACTACTTAAACCTGGCAAAGACCCGGTAGATCCTAGCTCTAATAGGCCTATCTCGCTACTCCAAAGCAATGTAAAAATACTAGCCAAGGTACTGGCCATGAGGGTCAATAAGGTAATTTTGTCCATTATCCACCCAAACCAGGTAGGATTCATGGCACGAAAATCCACTGCGACCAATCTCAGATGACTCTACTTAAATATGCAAACCCCATAAGATTCAGCCGGCCACAGAGCACTGTTGTCTCTTGATGCCAATAAGGCATTCGATAGTGTTGGCTGGCAGTATCTGTGGGCTGTATTGGCTATGTTTGGGTTTGGTCCCAGGTTTATCACATGGGTGAGATTACTTTAGGACACACCACAGGCCGCCATACGCATGTCAGATAGGATGTCACATGCTTTTACATTGGGCAGGGGAACAAGGCAGGGATGCCCCCAGTCTCCCCTGCTTTTTGCACTGGCCAGGTGAGGAATTGCCCACAGATCAAGGGATTCCGCTATGGTGAATTGCATGAGAAAATCATGCTCTACGCAGATTATATGCTATTCTTCCTAGAAGATGTGGATGATTCATGAAATGTCCCTTATCACAAAGTTCGGCCATTTTTCAGGCCTTACCATCAATTGGTCCAAATTGGCTTTAATGTTTCTGGATGGGACCCCCGGGCTGGGCACAGGGCTCTCTTGTGCGGTGGCCATAGTGACTTCCTTTAAATCCTTAGGTCTACATATATACCCTAAACTGACTGAGTTTTGTAAAGTGAACATATATCCCCTATTAACTTGCTTTAGAGATAAAATAAATATATGGAACAAACATAAAGTGGAAGTAAACCCATCAATTTAAACAGTTAAAAAAAAAGGCATGCCAGGAATGCTAACGGCACATTGGCTGTGCTCTCAGTCAAACTATCAAACCATCCAATGGCTGGTGTCATAACGAATCACATGTGCAGCACCATAGCAGTTGAAGATTAAACAGAGGCAAAGATGGCAGCTTCCTTGGCTGAAAAAGATAGGGGAGTTTACTTCCACTTTAAGATGTCCCTGGCAGGAAGGACAAACCTTATCAAGATGATCCTAATACCACAGTTCTTGTACATGTTACACAACACGTCGGTGGTCATCACACTGAAAATATTTAGAGTGGTCAACTCCCTATTCAGGCTATTACTATGGCACACCAAACCCTCCAGGATTAAATTAGAGCAGCTGCAGTGCCAAAAGGAGGGGGGGGGGGTCTTGCTCTCCCTAACCCTTGGATATAATACCTGGCCACACAGTTACAGCACTTGATAGGTGCTATGGCTCCCACTCCTGTAGGCTCATCAGCTAAACTTATGCTGATTGGCTCTGGGAAGAATCGATACCTGAAGGACTAGATGCTCAGCAATTGCAATGGTCTAGCAAACAGATGCCCACACTCATACACACTCCTTCAGAAGGTGTGGAACAAGACTAAACAGCTACAAAACATAATGGGGTATACAGCTTACAGCCCACTCTGGGGAAATAAAACATGTGGGAAGGCTGGCCGCAGTCTGAGGGACTATTTAACCCTCCTCCTCTGTCAGGGCCAGGGTTGGTGATTTCTAGGTGGAGGCAGCTCATGGGGAAAGGGCTGTCCATCTATCCCCCACCACTCACTTCTCTACATTCATGCTGGTGGAGAGCGGGGAGAGGGGGGTGTTCGGCGTTCGGCCACCCCAGCTCCTCTCTCTCCCCACATGTTTGCTCTGTCCACCCACCCGCCGTTCCTTCCAGTGTGGGGAGGGGGGGGTGATCGGTCGCCCCAGCTCCTCTCTCTCCCCACGTTTGCCATGTCCAGCCGCCTGTTTCTTCCAGTGTGGGGAGGGGGGGGGTGATCGGTCACCCCAGCTCCTCTCTCTCCCCACGTTTGCCATGTCCAGCCGCCTGTTTCTTCCAGTGTGGGGAGAGGGGGGGTGATCGGCGATCGGCCGCCCCAGCTCCTCTCTCTCCCCAGCTCCTCTCTCTCCCCACATGTTGCTCTGTCCACCCGCCCACCGTTTCTTCCAGTGTGGGGAGGGGGGAGGTGATCGGTCGCCCCAGCTCCTCTCTCTCCCCATGTGTATTGTGCTCCGTCCGCCTGCCGATTCCTCCGCTGGGGGCTCCACGTGGCGGCCGTCGGCTGCTTCTCCCTGGGGGGAGGGTGTGATCAGCGGGGCTGCTGGGAGCCCGCCTGGTGATCAGCCGCCCGCTGGATCCTCTCTCCCCTTGCTCGCATGGCGGCAGGGGGGGGGGGATGGTCGGCCACCGCTGGCTCCGCTCCCCGTGCATGTCTGTCGCTAGAGCTGCCGTGAGCCCGCCTGGTGATCGGTCAGCTGCTGGATCCTCTCTCCCCTTGCTCATGTGAGGGGGGGGGGGTGGTATCGGTCGGCTGCCTAAGTTGTGCATCTCTCTGTGTCCTGGTGCTCGGAAGTGGGATGGGATGTCACCCACCTGTTGCTCCTTTCCTCCCCGCAGTGCAGACTGGCACCTCTGCTGAAGTGATGGAGGATCTCAGTCCACCCAGGTTCCTGCTTTACTTGTTGGTTTTCTTTGGTCGGTGTTATATTGCTTCCATCAGCAATTTTCTGTAGTAGCGTTCTGTTATAGTGTTTTGCCAGCGTTTTTCTGTCATAGCGTTGTTCCAGCGTTTTCTGTCATAGCGTTTTCCAGCGTTTTCTGTCATAGCATTCGGCCCAGCATTTTCTGTCACAGCGTTCGGCCCAGCATTTTCTGTCACAGCGTTCGGCCCAGCATTTTCTGTCACAGCGTTCGGCCCAGCATTTTCTGTCACAGCGTTCGGCCCAGCATTTTCTGTCACAGCATTCGGCCCAGCATTTTCTGTCACAGCGTTCGGCCCAGCATTTTCTGTCACAGCGTTCGATCCAGCATTTCTGTCACAACGTTCTATCCAGCATTTCTGTCACAACGTTCTGTCCAGCATTTCTGTCACAGCGTTCTGCCCAGCATTTTCTGCCCAGCATTTTCTGTCACAGCGTTCTGCCCAGCATTTTCTGTCACAACATTCGGCCCAGCATTTTCTGTCACAACGTTCGGCCCAGCATTTCTGTCATAGCGTTCTATCTAGCTTTCCTGTCATAGCGTTCTATCCAGTATTTCTGTCACAGCGTTCTGTCCAGGTTTCGGTCATAGCATTTAGTCCAGTTTTTCTGTCACAGCGTTCTGTTCAGCTTTTTCTGTCATAGCGTTCGGCTCAGCATTTCTGTCATAGCGTTCTATCCAGCTTTCCTGTCATAGCGTTCTGTCCAGCATTTCTGTCACAGCGTTCGGTCCAGCATTTCTGTCACAGCGTTCGGTCCAGCATTTCTGTCACAGCGTTCGGTCCAGCATTTTCTGTCACAACGTTCAGCCCAGCATTTCTGTCATAGCATTCGATCTAGCTTTCCTGTCATAGCGTTCTGTCCAGGTTTCGGTCATAGCATTTAGTCCAGTTTTTCTGTCATAACGTTCAGCCCAGCATTTCTGTCATAACGTTCGGCCCTGCATTTTCTGTCATAACGTTCGGCCCAGCATTTCTGTCATAACGTTCGGCCCAGCATTTTCTGTCATAACGTTCGGCCCGGCAATTCTGTCATAGCGATTGGTCCAGCATTCTCGGTCATAGCATTCTATCTAGCTTTCCTGTCATAGCGTTCTGTCCATGTTTCTGTCATAGCATTTAGTCCAGCTTTTTCCGTCATAGCGTTCGGTCCAGCATTTCCGTCATAGCGTTCGGTCCAGTATTTTTGTCATAGCGCTCTGTCCAGCATGGCGGTCATAGTGTTTTGCCCCTGGGTTCCTGTCATAGCATTCTGCCCGGCATGTCTGTCATAGCGTTTCCTCCCCAGGTTATCTGTCATAGCGTGTCCGCCCCAGGTTATCTGTCAGTGTTCTGCCCCTGGAGTTCTGTCATAGCGTTCTGCCAGCATGTCTGTCATAACGTTCTGCCCCGGGATTTCAGTCATCGTTCTACCCAGGTTAACTTTTAGCATTTCTGTCATGGCATTGTCGTGACATTTTTTCTGTCAGTATTTCTGTCATAGCGTTTCTGCTCAGAGTTTCTGTCATGGTGTTTCAACCTCTGTGTTTGGCCTCAGAGTTCTCAGAAGGGCGTTGTTCACGTATGACATATTCTGGTTAGGTTTGTCTGCATTGATTGTCATGTCTCATCGTATCTGTGTTCATGTTTGTACCGGGGTCAGTTAGCTAGGGCTCGCACATCGGGATCTGTCACGTCTACAGATCCATACGGGCTGAGGTTTCGTTATTAATGATTGTTGACCACAATCTTCTCGCCCGTATACCATATGTCATACGATGCATGTTCATTCACCACATCTGTACATCTACCCACCACGGTCTGTGGGGACTCTAGGCCTGAGTTTCTGTTAATTACCTGTCTTCGCGCTGCAGGTTACTCAGGTTAACTCACTACTCACAACTCACACACGGGGGGGGGGGGGGGGTGGTGGGGGTTCATCATCAGGTTCATTCATGCGCTGTGGTCTTGACTTTTCTGCCAATGTTCTCATTCTTAGGTAGGCAGAGGGGCGTTGTTGTTCTCATATCTGGTTGTCTGTCTTTCCTTCTAGTTGTGTTTTCAGGTTGGGCCATCTTGGCATCCATACCAATATCAACCATGCCGGCACTCACTTACAGATGTCATTTCGCCAATGGGCGCACCCTCGGGTTGGTAGCAGATGTCAATTTTCTTTAGTTGACTTCCTGTTGCATAGAGGCCCTGGTTACCGCCCTGGGATTCATACTCTCAGGGTGTGTCCTAAGCCATGGTCCTTTAGGTGGTAGGTTGGGCGACGTCGTCACCATTCCGGATTCCACTCTCAGCTCCGATCTCTTGTCTAGGAGGTTGCCTGGAGTACTGCTCAGGGACGTCGGTCCAGTCATCTTTGCTCCTCCCCGGTTTGTTCCAGGTGGGGAGGGGGGTGCTTTAGTCACTTTGGGCATGGCTGGATCATGCCATGGGACTTATTCCCCTGGGTTGGAGTCTGTTTCTCCTTCTTCGGTTCAGGATTCAGTCTCGGTTGGTAGGTCTCGGGCAGTAGCATGACCTGTTCGCATCAGGTGGGACCAGTCTGTCTTGGTGTCGCCATGTTAATGATGCTCATTGCCATGGCACCTACTCCATCACATCAATCGGGCAGCCAGCTTTTTCTCTCCTATCACTTGTATTTTTTGCACTTACCCTCTCACTTCCTCTTGCCAGGTATGGGTAGACCGGGGGGGGGGGGGGTGTTTCACGGTGCTTCTTCTGGTGTCCATTGTGGGGTTTTCAGTCTGCTCAGCCATCTTCTTGCAGGGGTTCTTCGGGTCAGCCCTTGCTCCCTTTTCCCCACGTATCCTCTCATTCACAAGCAGTTCATTCTCATGTCTGGGTTATCTTGGGCTTCAGGCTCATCCTATCCTTCACGGGACATTCATTTGGGTTTGCGTAGCTTGCAGGCTCTTAGGGGGTTCCTTCTTATCTCCAGGTCAGGAGTCGGTGGGTTCTTCTCTCACTGCGGTTACTTGCCGGTTACATACAGTTGGCGTTTGGGCATACGTCATTTCATGGATGGGATCTTTACCTTGCCTTTTCCACCTAAACTTGTGTCTTTTTGCCCTCTTTTCAGGCATACTGACCATCCAGGCCATGGCACACCTCAGGCCTTGTTTCTTAAGTAATATCTCATTTCCCACTTGAAGACACCGATTACAAGTGGGAAGGCTGGCCGCAGGCCAGCCTGTATTTGTGGGAGGAGTCTGAGGGACTATTTAACCCTCCTCCTCTGTCAGGGCCAGGGTTGGTGATTTCTAGGTGCCCACCCACCCGTTTCCCTCAGCTTTGTCACTCATACTCATAGTATTTTTTTCGTATTCTTACATTCAGGGTATGCCCTCTTTTCAGGCATACTGACCATCCAGGCCATGGCACACCTCAGGCCTTGTTTCTTAAGTAATATCGCATTTCCCACTTGAAGACTCCGATTACAAATACAGAATTAGCCAAGATCCAACAGAGACCCAGGTGATGCTCCATGGTAATAATGCATTAGAGACATGTTTTTCACAATGGGACCCTGCTTTCTTTCAATGCCCTACAGTCCAAATACGCACTACCATCCAACATGTTGTTTTACTACTTACAACTAAGACATGCTTTTAAAGCACAGGGGAATGCAGTGGACTGGGTACAGTCCACCACCACCACCCCTGTCTTTCATATGCTGCAGGATGTATCAGACACAAAAGGTATAATATTGCATTGTTACAATATGCTGTTGTCATCGTTTCTAGACGGCGCCCCATGAAAGCAATGACACAATGGGAAGCAGATTTGGGTCCCATTGCAGGGGAACAGCGGGAAGAGGCCCTACTGGCAGTTAATACATGCTCATTAAATGTGTCGCAAAAGGTATATCAACTGTATATACTACTAAGAGTGCACTATACCCCTGTAAAGCTTTACAAAATGGGCAAAGTGCCCGATCTGATGTGTGGCAAGTGCAGAACAGTGCCTCAGGATCTGATTCACCTCCTCTGGTGATGCCCCAAACGCCATAGATATTGGACAGAGGTCCTGGCTACACTTAATCAGGTGTTCCAGATCAAAGTCCCTCTTGATCCACTAAGCTGCCTACTGGGGGTTCTGGAGGGGACAATCGCAGAGGAGGTGACAAGAATGGTTTTTGCCAGAGCACCGTTCCAGGCCAGGAAAACAATTCTTATGAGCTGGAAATCAGCTGTGCCATAGAAGGTTACAACGTGGATTCAACACATGGGAAACACACTCATAATAGAAAAGTACATATACCAGCATAGGGGAAACCCTGGGAAATTTGATAGGCTATGGGATGCATGGCTTGATAAACCAGTAATAAGCCCCAAGGAACTAGTACAGATGAGACTGTTGAGCAGCATATAGATGTGAAAAGTAATAGTGGAGGCACCGGAAAAGACATCAGAATACATATTGGAACAAAGACGGGGACTTAGGAAACGCTGAGTAGACGGTAGAGGTTGGCAATGAGGCACAAAATGAAAAACCCAATAGAATATACACAATGTTACCATGAGTAGAAGCTAAATATATACACTGAAAGATGTAACCAAGGATTGTATATTGGACAATTCAATGACTGAACAAAGTGTAACATAATTCGTGTATGAATATATTGTTTGTTTCTTAAGCAATAAAAACCCTTTGATTAAAAAAAAAAGAATAAAAATAGAAATGTAACTTAAAATATGAAAAAAAAGTATTTTTCCATCTTCATGATGTTTGATTCAACTCACAATCATGGCTTAAGTCATTGCTTCTTAAAATTCAGGCAATTTATACATTTATATATAATAGGACAAATATCTAAAATAATTGTGGTATTATTCTGGTAACTATTTTTAGTTGTCATTACCAATGTATTGTATTAGGAAAGAAGTGATAGGTCCACTTTAAATACATTTGCTTAATGAGACTCAGCTGTGTGGATTTAAAAAGAAATCTGGAGGAAAATGTTATATGTATTATCTATGATATTGAATGTCTTTTTAGCTTTTAGCTATTAAGCAGCCATGAAAAAATTATAGCTGTCACTGTTAAAGTGCTATAGTCATATGGGGTGGTTTTCCCTTTCTAGAGGTTTTATAAACCAGCCTCTTGTTACAGCACCCTAAACATTACAAGTGATGACAAATACTAAACAAACTACATTACAAAGCCCATGCTTTTTGCTTCACCAACATATAATCCCTAGCAATAAAACCAGCTACAGTGACAGTTTGATGGAAATGAAAGCTTGCACGCACCAAGGGTAGGTGTCACAAGATAGCAATTTGTATACACCAAGTGTAATAGCAATAATACATATTTCATTTTCAAGAAACAGCAGTTACGTTTAGCTTTAATGTGCTGTGACGGCGACATTCTAATAACATGTCCTTTTCTATAATGTATTCCTTTATATTACCTATAAATATATAACAATGACTCTAACAATAGGACTTGCTCCACTTTAAGTAATAGAAAACTGTTTAAAACGTTTTTTCCGATTTTATTTCTATTACTACATTATCTGACCTTTCTTATTTGCAATGACATATTTAGTTACATTGCAGTCATACTCGAGTTCCTCGCTAGATCATTGTTCTGTACATAATAACAGCTAATGCTCTAGAGGAGGCAGGTGCTCTCTGAAAAATAAATGTATTCATGTGAGATCATTCTTTTTGCATAATATTCATTGCTTGTCATGTTTCATTTTTTCCTTTTGGTTTCTGACTACTATATTGTAACACATAAAAGTCTCATTACAGGACCTGAATTGCGGAAAGTGCGCCCAAAAATCAGAGGGCAAAGGAATCAGTATTGGAATCAGTATTGCCGGTAAGCACATTGCAGCTGTTATTTTCTATTACTGGCTTGTCATGCCTTTTTTGCACACTGTACCTGTGTCTGGAGGGAGCCATCTTGGTAAAGGCAGGGCTTTGCTTTCTCATGTCAGAGCTGTCCATCTGATGACTGGTAATCTGATAACTGGTGGAGGAATCATCAAGCATCAACAGGAGAGATTTATAAAGCACAGTTCAATAGAATGCAGAAGCAAAGAGATAATAAGGGGAATAAGGACAGTACAGTAGTGACATCATCAAATCTCACTTCAAATTGTGTAAGCCTAAAAGTTCCAAGGTATACAGTGCTTTAGAAAACCTCACATTGCATATATACAGCTGAAAGGCTTAAAGAGGAAGTAAACCCTGATGAGTTTACTTCCTCTTTCATTCCCTGCAAAGGCAAAGCATAATGGACTACTATGCATCGCATAGTAGTCCATTATGTGTCACTTACCTGACACAGGAGCCAGCAAAGTCACCGCTATCCCCTGTAGTCCGGCGCATCCATCTTCTCGGTGGGGTCTCGCAGCTCCGCCGCTGTCATTCGGCGAAGCCGCGATGGCGTAACTCCCGCGCATGCGCACGGGAGCCGAAACGCGTGGCAGCTCCGCCGTTGGAAATGCCGCGCTCAGTGCGCCTGCACGCCGCTGTCTACGGAGCATGCGCCGTAGACAGCGATGCCTGTCTTCGGGCAAATATCTCCTAAACCATATAGGTTTAGGAGATATTTCTTGGACCTACAGGTAAGCCTTAATCTAGGCTTACCTGTAGGTCAAAGTGGTTTGTAAGGGTTTACAACCACTTTAAAGCACAGGAAGTGCAGTGTTATTTTTTCAGATGGAATTCTGGATAAAGAGGACATTTTAACCACTTGCCGACCGCCGCACGCCGATGTACGTCGGCAGAATGGCACGGGCAGGCATAAGGGCTTACATGTACGTCCTTGCCTGCCCGCCGGTCGGGGGCCCGATCGGGCCCCCGCCCGGTGCCTGCGGCGGTCGGTATTCGTTCGGGAGCGATCCCGGACGAGGGGACGGCCATTCATTCATGGCCACCCCCTCTCGATCGCTCCCGGCGAATGAAAATGTCCGGTGACATCACTTCCTCTCCTGTAATGTAAACACAGGAGAGGAAGTGATGTATTCTCTCCTCCGTGTCGGTAGTTTTCGTTCCGGCACCGAGGAGAGAGGTTCGGTGAGTTGCACCAACACACCCCACATACAGTAGAACATGCCAGGCACACTCACACCCCCCTTTACCCCCGATCTCCCCCCAATTACCCCTGCCCCCCCAGTCACAGTGACACCAATTGCTTTTTTTTTTTTTTTTTTTTTTTTTTTTGCATTGGTGTCATTTGTGACTGTAGTAACTGTTAGGGCAGTTAGGGTTAGCCCCCTTTAGTTCTAATGTGCCCCCCTAACCCCCCAATAAAGGTTTAACCCCGTGATCACCCCCCGTCGCCAGTGTCACTAAGGCTGGGTTCACATTGCAGCGGTTTATGAGAACGAATGTGATTCGCACCGCACTGCAGTGCAAATCACATCCGATCTCTGTGCGATTCGAGTTCAGCCATACAGATAGTATGGCTGAATTCGTGTCGCACCCGCCGCACCCGCCGCAAATTCGCACGGGACCCTTTTTTTGGCCCGCAGCAGAATCGGATCGCATGGGTGTTCACACCATGCGATCCGAGTTTGCAGATCGCACTGCGATATGCGAACTGATCTGGGGGTGTCATTAACATTTCACTGACACTCCCAGCAGTTCGCATAGGGCAGTGTGAACTGCCGCCGGGAGGCATGCGATGCGGGAACCCGCCGCGGATTTATGGCGTTCCCGCATCGCTCCAGTGTGAACCCAGCCTAATAAGCGATAGTTTTTCTGATCGCTGTATTAGTGTCACAGGTGACGCTTGTTAGGCAGGTAGGTATTTAGGTTCGCCGCAGCTTTTTATAGCGCCAGGGACCCCCATATACTACCGCATAAAGCCCCCTGATTGCCCCCTAGTTAACCCTTTCACCAGTGATCACCATATAACTGTTACAGGTGACGCTGGTTGGTTAGTTATTTTTTTATAGTTTCAGGGCACCCGCCATTTATTACCTAATAAAGGTTTAACCCCCTGATCACCCGGCGGGTGTCATTTGTGACTGTAATAACTGTTAGGGCAGTTAGGGTTAGCCCCCTTTAGTTCTAAGGTACCCCCCTAACCCCCCCAATAAAGGTTTAACCCCGTGATCACCCCCCGTCGCCAGTGTCACTAAGGCTGGGTTCACATTGCAGCGGTTTATGAGAACGGATGTGATTCGCACCGAACTGCAGTGCAAATCACATCCGATCTCTGTGCGATTCGAGTTCAGCCATACAGATAGTATGGCTGAATTCGTGTCGCACCCGCCGCACCCGCCGCAAACTCGCACGGGACCCTTTTTTTGGTCCGCAGCAGAATCGGATCGCATGGGTGTTCACACCATGCGATCCGAGTTTGCAGATCGCACTGCGATATGCGAACTGATCTGGGGGTGTCATTAACATTTCACTGACACTCCCAGCAGTTCGCATAGGGCAGTGTGAACTGCCGCCGGGAGGCATGCGATGCGGGAACCCGCCGCGCATTCGTGGCGTTCCCACATCGCTCCAGTGTGAACCCAGCCTAATAAGCAATCGTTTTTCTGATCACTATATTAGTGTCACAGGTGACGCTTGTTAGGCAGGTAGGTATTTAGGTTCGCCGCAGCTTTTTATAGCGCCAGGGACCCCCATATACTACCGCATAAAGCCCCCTGATTGCCCCCTAGTTAACCCTTTCACCAGTGATCACCATATAACTGTTACAGGTGACGCTGGTTGGTTCGTTATTTTTTTTATAGTTTCAGGGCACCCGCCATTTATTACCTAGTCTCACTAGTGTACCCCTAAATTTAGGGGTGTCTACTTTCCAAAATGGGGTCATTTGGGGGGGGGTTTGTGCCATCTTGGCATTTTATGGCCTTCAAAACTGTAACGCCCTTAGAAAGCCTGAAGGCGGTGCTTGGTTTTCGGGGCCCCGTACGCGGCTAGGCTCCCAAAAAGTCCCACATATGTGGTATCCCCGTACTCAGGAGAAGCAGTAGAATTTATTTTGGGGTGTCATTTCACATATGCCCATGGCATGCGTGAGCAATATATCATTTAGTGACAACTTTGTGAAAAAAAAAAAAAAAAAAAGTTTGTAATATTCCCGCAACTTGTGGCAAAATATAAAATATTCCATGGACTCAACATGCCTCTCAGCAAATAGCTTGGGGTGTCTACTTTCTAAAATGGGGTCATTTGTGGGGGTTTTGTGCCATCTTGGCATTTTATGGCCTTCAAAACTGTAATAGGTAGTGAGGAGTGAAGTCAAATATTTACGCCCTTAGAAAACCTGAAGGCGGTTCTTGGCTTTCGGGGCCCCGTACGCGGCTAGGCTCCCAAAAAGTCCCACATATGTGGTATCCCCGTACTCAGAAGAAGCAGCAGAATTTATTTTGGGGTGTCATTTCACATATGCCCATAGCATGTGTGAGCAATATATCATTTAGTGACAACTTTGTGTAAAAAAAAAAATAAAAATTTTTTTTGTCATTATTCAATCGCTTGAGGCAAAAAAATAAAATATTCAATGGGCTCAACATGCCACTTATCAATTTCCTTAGGGTGTCTACTTTCCAAAATGGGGTCATTTGGGGGGGGTTTGTACTGCCCTGCCATTTTAGCACCTCAAGAAATGAGATAGGCAGTCGTAAACTAAAAGCTGCGTAAATTCCAGAAAACGTACCTTAGTTTGTAGATGTGACAACTTTTGCGCAAACCAATAAATATACAATTATTGACTTTTTTTTTACCAAAGACATGTGGCTGAATACATTTTGGCCTAAATGTATGACTAAAATTGAGTTTATTGGATTTTTCTAATAACAAAAAGTAGAAAATATCATTTTTTTTCAAAATTTGCGGTCTTTTTACGTTTATATCGCAAAAAATAAAAATCGCAGAGGCAATCAAATACCATCAAAAGAAAGCTCTATTTGTGGGAAGAAAAGGACGCAAATTTTGTTTGGGTACAACATTGCATGACCGCGCAATTACCAGTTAAAGCAGCGCAGTGCCAAATTGTAAAAAGACCTCATGGTCATTTACCAGCAAAATGGTCCGGTCTGAAGGTGGTTAAGGTACTGCTTGGTTGCTCCCTATAACATAGCAGATATTTACTTTTTCAGTTCATAGCAAACTCAAAGTACCAATATCTACATATAGACATACACTATATTGTCAAAAGTATTGGGACACTTGCCTTTACACGCACATGAACTTTAATTGCCTCCCAGTCTTATGCCTTGTACACACGGTCGGTAATCCAGATGGAAAATGTCCAATCAGACCATGTTGTTGGATAATCTGACTGTGTCTGGGCTCCATCTGAACTTTTCCGTCGGAATTTCTGACCAACAAAGTTTGAGAGCTGGATCTAAAATTTTCCGACAATATGATCCGATGCGTGTCAATTCCGATCTTCTGTAGACTAGTCCAACGGACAAAGTGCCATGCATGCTCAGAATAAATTCTGAGATGGAAGAGCTCTGTCAGGTAAAACTAGCATTCGTAATCGATATAGCACATTAGTCACGCTGCAATGTTAAAAATTGTTTAATGCAGCACATTCTCTTTTTCATTATAATGCTAGAAGAATTAAGTTGTTTTGCTGCTCATATTCACACAGACTTCTCCAAAACATATTTCTTTATTCTTTGTCCTGATTTCATCAATAGAATATTTTTATTCGTAGGATCTCCTGAATCATTTTTTATTTATTTTTTTGTTTAAATTTTGTGGTTGTTTTTTTAATCAAGATCTCCTTTTTTTGACATTTTGCTCATCTTCGTAATTTTTTTGCTGTGTTTTGTGTGTCAACTTACCACAACACCATTCTTATCTTTTTATTTTATTGTTTTATTTTTTAATCTCTAGGAGGTTTTTTGGTGTTGGTGCCCCTTGTTAATTTGACTTGGTATTTCTGAAATGTACCTGCCTACTCACAAATAAACTGTCCTTTTTGAAGTAAAACACATAGGCAAGTATTTCTGGAACCAAAAAAAAACTTTATTTAGGTGTCATAAACAAATAAAGAGGGAGGCAACGCTGGAGAAACTGGAGAAATTGGCAAAGCCTTTGGCCCCCAGGGCATACATCAATTATTTGAAGGCAAACATTGGTGGCCTGAGGAGTACATATCTAAGGGAGAACAGCCTGGTCCAGAAGTCCAAGAAATCCGGAACAGCAGCAGATGAAATCTATGTCCCCAGGCTGTGGTCATACAAGAGCCTACATCTTCGGTCAGACCAGACTGAACCTAGGTCATCACACTCTGGTCTTCCTTACCCGCTTCCTTCCAGGCTGTGGTTGTGGTGCTGGAGGTGTGGAAGAAGGAGGAGGAGGAGCATGGTCCAAGATGCACAAGTGTGTTTTTTGTGTCATTTGGCCCTTCAACCCCTTATTTAAAGTTTTGCTAATTATTTCCTCACACATGAGGCATTGCCCTTCCTCCATTTGGTCCAGTTTGCACGCAGCCCAGGCGGCAAAGGCATCTTGATATGTGGGGGTGGCTTTGAGGGCTGCAGAAGCCTCCCCAATTAGCCTAAGCGCTGACTCCTCCACATTCCCCCCCTTTCTGGCCCTTTTGGGTGGAAGGAGGAGGGGAGGGACCTGTGATTGAGTCAGGCTCCTAGGGCTGCTCACCTCTTGGCTGCCACTTACCCCTGCTTCCTCCTGGCTCCCACATTCCACAACCACCTGCTGGCTGCTGCATTCCACGCCCTCCTCCTGGCTGAGGTCTTCCTGTGTATGAAAAAGGGACATAGTTTTAGTTTGTGGTTCATCAAACACACACAATTTTCAGCTCTTGACTGTTGCAAAATGTTAATAAATAGAAAAGACTATCATTCTGAGCCCAGCATTATTCATTCTTGGCCCAAATATTTTGGCCACTACTGTCTATTGATATGTAAAACACTTTATAAAATCAATAATTAGTGAGCAAAAATCAAGTTAACATCATTCATTTTTATTCCAAAAATATGTAGAACAATACTATACCTGGCTCAAGCTGGGCTCCTCCACACTTTCCTGACTGGAAGGCCCAGGTTGGGCATCGGAAGCCTCAGCAGGGGTGGAATGAAGCGTAGAAGGAAGCCAGGAAGGAAGAGTGGAGAGGGATTCCCTGACCTTAGTCTGGTCTGACAGAAAATGCAGCCTCTCATAGTACCACAGCCTGGGGACATAAACTTCATCTACTACAGCTTCAGATTTCATGGACTCCTGCGCCTTCTTGTGCTTCCTCAGATATGTACTCCTCAGGCCACCAATATTCGTTCTTAAATAGTTGTCTGCCCTGGGGACCACCAACTTCAACTCCAGCAGTTTCTCCATTGCTGCCTGCCTCTTTATTTTGTTGCTGTAGTGGGGATGTTTAGCTTGTCACAGACAGGGCAGCTCCTTGTACTTGTCGATGAACAGGGGGAGGAAGCTGTGGTCGTTAAACCCATCCATATTATCTGCAAGACACAGCACAAGACAAACCCTAGTGTCAGACTAAACTCTCCTAATCTTGTCTGAATATAGGCCTCAATCTAGAAGCAGTATAAGCTAGTAATATACCAAGTTAAAATTGTACCTTCATTTGAACGATCAGCGTGTCAGCTCCTCCCTCTGCTCACAGATCGTACGTATGACACACGTGTGTTGCGTTTTATATACAGTGCGCATGCGTTAAACTCCGCCCGCCCCTGACGTTCTTTCTAGTCTATTTCCCGCCCCTTCTCTTTCGGCGTTGTGGGGAGAACACATGGCAGAGACACATCAGGTGCAAACAAAATATACCAGTAACGAGGATGAGGAGGAGGATGAGGACGAGGGAAGCCCGGAGCCAGAAATGTCAGATCCCGGAGGAGAAGATTTAAGGCCTCAAATATGTTTTTTGGAGAGATGTTGGAGATGGTGGACATATTGAAGAGGAACGACTATGATGGGAAGTATGGACCTTACCCAAACCCAAATGTCAGGCCAAGATCATGGCTAAAGTTGTGAAGAGTCTTCAGAAGAACTTTGGGGTACGACGATCCATGGATCAACTAAGGAAATGCTGGTTATATCTGAAACTGAGGGAGCATGGTCAGTACAGAAGGATCAAGCGAGTTCTTCAAAAAAGTAAGTAGTCGTGTGTTCATATTATTATTATTGCTTGCATACTGCTCCATGTGCTTTGATTTAATGTTGTACAGTTTAAAATGGCCACGTTCATGTTCATGGGTTCAATAGTTCGTAATAAACATAGTTCGTTAGCCCACTCCAAAGACGATGTTGCACTTGACTACATTTATTCACAAAACAGGTAAGCATTCCAGCTTTAGAAAGTGTAAAAAATAATGTTTTCAGCTCTGAACTCTGCCAAAAAACACAATTGTACGACACTTCCAAGCAATGTTTCATATTCCTATTTCTGCCCTCAAATATCTGTGTGCTAAGTATTCCTTTTTTTCCCCACCTCCCAAAGAAGGGGAAATGTCAACACCAGAAGCAGAGGAGGAGGAGGAAGGAAATATAGTAGAAATTGGTGAAATTGGCACCACAACAGGTGAGTGTCTGAGACCACAGCTTCAGGTAATAGTTGTATGCCTGCATATTTATAATAGACTCGTTTTTGTTTTGGTTTATTTTTAGGTGATGTGGATGTTGTGGAAGAAGAATCGCATTTTACCAGTGAAAGTGCCCAGATCATCATCAGGGAGATAATGGGGTGCAATCACGATTTAGATAATCTCAAGAAAAACATCAATGATGTTCAACAAAAAATGAAGAACATCATTGATGTTTTAGGGAGAATGGGAAACACCCAAAACCAGCTAGCATCCATTTTCTTTTTTCAAAAAACAGTTCTATATTTTTTGAAAAGCCAAATTTGTAAGATGCACACAGTGTGTCAACATGAGCTCCCATCATGGGGGATCAATTAAGAGCGTTTTGTGGGTCAAACCCTTCCTTGCTACTAAAGTGGCTGAGATGAAGGGGTTGCACCCCCAAAACACGTACATTGATCCCCCATGATGGGAGATTGCACATGTTGAAATTAGGCATGAGATCAGGAGGAAAATGCCCGCTTTGATTCCCAATTTGTGTGCATCTTCCAAATTTGGCTTTCACAGGGGTGACACCCCATGTGATGAAGGCAACATCAACACAGTTTGTACATACTCATGTTTGATATTGTGTTCACTTTTCAAAGTTGAACTTTGTAGGTTCCTGTGTTCTGTATGTTATGCTTTGATACATGCCTGTTTACACAAAAACGGTAAGTTATATTAATGTTACCAAAAATATAATGTTATATACACCAAATATGTTGGTTTGTTGTAAAACCCTATTATAAACGCACATTTGAATGTGCTTTGAGTAAAAATTTTAATTATCAACAATGTGTGGCTTTTTCAATGCGCAAAAACAGTATTTGTAGTAAAGTTGTTGTTTTCTGTGACAATGGGTGTTATTTACGAAAGGCAAATACACTTTACACTCCAAATGCAGTTTCAGGTGCCCTCTTGCAGTGTACTTGTAGTGCATAGTGGATTTGCCTTTAGTAAATAACACCCACAGTGCTTTTTAATTTGCCCCATTTTCATAACTCCACACATTTTTTGTCATGGTGCTGAAAATGAGCAATATTTTTGTCAGTAATGCACTACATACATTAACAACAAAAACAAGGTGTGTGTGTAGCAGACCCACAACATAATAATATTATCTTAAGAAGAGACTGTCACCTCATCTCGCACAGAAATTGGGTTTGCACTATTAAAGAAAAAGGCCCAAGCAGTAAATGAAAACAAATATTATTGCAGTTTCAAAGAAAAAATTATTAAAAAAATGCCTCTCAAACATTGTCTAGCATATCAATGGTCCCCCACCCACAAAGTACTCCATATATCTTGTTCTGACTTTGTGGGCGCTTTGGAGGGGCAAGCCAGGATGGCTAGCTTCAAGGGCTGTCAGGTTGGCATTTTCAGGTAAGTCTGCTTCAGGCCCAACTGAGGCCACATAGTTTGATGAGTGTTTCTTCAAAAAATTTTGCAGAATGCAGCACGAAGCACAATATGATTGAGTTTATATTCTGCCATGTGGATTGGAGTCAAAAATAGGTGGAACCGGCTGGCCATTATCGCGAAAGTTTTCTCCACTACTCTTCTGGCTCTAGCCAGCCAAAAATTAAAGATCCCCTGGTCCAGGGTGAGGGTCCTCATCAGGAAAGGCTGCATCAGATGGTTTGCCAGAGCAAACATCTCATCTGCCATGAAGACGAAGGGGAGTCCTTCCACATTCTCCTCTGGAGGTGGCAAGCCCAGACTGCCACTCTGGAGATGCCAGTAGAACTCCATCTGCACGATCACTCCACCATCCGACATCCGGACATTTTTCCCCACGTCCACATACAGGAAGTCATATGTCGCTGACACCACCGTCAACATCACAATACTATTATACCCCTTGTAATTATAATAGTAGGACCCTGAGTTGGGGGGTGGGATGATGCGGAACTGTTTCCCATCAATTGCACCTCCACATTTGGGAAAGTTCCAACAGGTGGCAAAGTGGGAGGCCACAGTCTGCCATTCCTGTGGCGTTGAAGGAAACTGTGGAGTCAAACAAGAAAAACATTTTTTGTAATTTTGCACATCAACATTGCAAGCAGATTAGACAAAAAACATTTTTGCCCAAGATCAGTATAAAAATTTTTGATATGAGAATTTAAAGCCTAAAGTATAAGTTCCCCTTATCACATTCCTAACCCCCCATTCCCCCCCATCTGATGGCCCATTGCAAAAAATTAGGGGGGTGTTTTGGACATAAATAATGTGTTATACTTTGGCCAGACCCTCCTTACTTACACTATTGGCAGCCCACCGGACAGGTAAGAATTGTCATAATACAAAAAAAAAAGAAATAATGAACAAATGGAAGCACATTTTTATATTCTTCTATTACCTATCAAGATAATAATAGGAGGAAAAAACTTGAAAGTAATGAGGCAGGCCCTTGCTCTACATGCTTTAGTGAATTCCGTTTGGCAGCTGACCTAGCAGTTGGGGTAGGGGGGTTCCTAATGAATTTGGCCCACAAAAAAAAAAACCTCTGGCACTCTGCATGAATTTTAAGCAAACGCATAACATTTGCACACATTTTAGGGGGTATTTAGGGGAAAGCAATACTATGGAGCTGACAAAATACATTGCTAAGTGACTAGGCTAGAGGAGTATGGGCCCAGAAGAGCATGCTGGGGAGGTTAATGAAGGCAAATATGCATGAAGGACAAAAAAGGAACTAAAAGCTTCCAGCATGCATGAGGACAAAGGGGCACAGCATATCAATTACAGCATATTACAATCATGGTAATTAGGGAATGATGAAAGAAATACAATACATTAGCAAACCTTAAATACATAGAATGTGATGTTAAAGGAAAAATGTTACCTTAATATAGTCATTCTGCAAGACCTGTATGATGGCAGAACAGGTCTCTGGAATAATGATCCCCAGATCCTGGGGGAAGATGCCTGTGGAGAAATTGAGGTCCTGAAGGCTTCTCCCTGTTGCCAAATACCACAAAGTGGCAACTAGCCTCTGCTCCGGAGTGATGGCTTGCCTCATGCTGATATAAGGGGACAGCAAAGCCAGCAAATGGTGAAAAACAGGGTCTGTCACCCGGAGATAATTCCTGAAATCATCAGGATTATTCTCCCGGATCTCACGAAGCAAAGGCATGTGCGAGAATTGGTCACACTGGAGCAACCAATTCTTGCTCCATGAACTCCTCCTCGCCCTGTTCATGGACTGGGCTTGTGTCAAAGCTAAAAGCCCAACACCAAGCCCCTGCACAGCATGGACTCTACAACGAGTACGTACACGAAACTTGGCTTCAAAACAGTCGGCTGGTGAGAACGGACTAACAGAAATCACAGACAAACTGAAAACCAGAAACAAGGGGACAATAAGCACTGAAAATCAAAGCGTACTATATCAAGATATAAGCCGCAATGACAAACAAATGCAAACTGACTACACGCACTGATAAGCAGATACGCGCCCACAAGCACAAACTATAGAGCAGTAACGATGTGAAGCACAAATCTGAAAAGCACGAATCGTCTCTAACCAAACTTCTACTAACACGCGATAAACACAAGATCAGCAGAAGGAGCCCAAAGGGTGCCACACGTGGTGCTGAATTTCCCTTTTATAGTCCCGTCATACGCGGCTTATTTCTCGATGTCTTGAAGACCGGAAATTCTGACTGTGTGTAGACAACACCAGTTTCGGACAAAATCCATCGGAAATTATCCAACGGATTTGGTGATTGGAATGCCCGATGTGTACAAGTGCTAAGTCCATAGGGTTCAATACTGAGTTGGCCCACCCTTTGCAGCTATGAGAGATTCAACTCTTCTGGGAAGGCTATCCACAAGGTTTAGGAGTGTGTCTATGGGGATGTTTGACCATTCTTCCAGAAGACATGGATGAGTGAGTTTTGCGTGGAGGAACTTGACTGGCCTGACCTCAACCTGATAGAACACCTTTGGGATGAATTAGAGGAGAGAATGCAAGCCAGGCCTTCTCATGAAACATCAGTGCCTGACCTCACAAATACGCTTCTGAAAGAATGGTCAAACATTACCATAGACGCTCCTAAACCCTGTGGACAGCCTTCCCAAAAGAGTTGAAGCTGTTATAGCTGCAAAGGGTGGGCCAACTCAGTATTGAACCTTGCGTACTAAGACTGGGAGGCCATTAAAGTTCATGTGCATGTAATGGCTGGCATCCAATACTTTTGAAAATATAGTGTAGTATGTATTCATTTTATGGAGGTATTGGTTTGCTTAAAGTAATGTATTAATGTATTGTAAAGGTATTTTTTTTAAATTACAAAGATTTTATATTTACTTGCTATGTGTAATGGTTTTGTACAGAGTAGCCCCAATCCTCTTCTCGGGTCCCCTGCAGGAGCTCCTTGCTCCTCCCCTCTTCTAATCGCACCCATAGCAAGCTGCTTGGTATGGGGGGGGGGCTCTCATGTGGGCTCGATCCTGAGCAATGCTCTGTGTGTCCATTGACAGTTAAAAGACACCCTAATATATATCTACAACTAAAGCCTACTAGCATATCCATCGCTGTATTATAAAGGATTGCAGATGACAGCAGTTGACACTGATCTTGTAGCCCTGTGTAGTCTCCAACCTAAAGGGCTGACATCGGAGGCACAGGAGGAGCCCTAAGGATTGCTAGTCACAGATCAGCGGATCAGAGGAGCATTTTTTTAACTGTGTTAAGAGTGTGAGACACTCCTATTCTCTCAGTCTCCTCTTATCTCTTTATCTGCTACTTAACTGCTCTCCTGCTCTGAGCTTTGTCGGATGCAAAGCTATGGCTCTGCATTGTCCAATACGTTCCTCTGCTGCACCCCTATTGTTAGGCCGCATCCTGCATTGTCTGTTCCATGTCCTCAGCCCTAATTGGTCAGTGGGGCTGTGTTACCCTATTTGTTAACTACTTGACTCCTACCATGTGCCTTGCTTTGCCTTGACTTGCATTAACTTTGGATATGGATACTTTGTTACTGACCCTTACCTGGATACAAGGGTCTAGTTCTGTGGTAAAAAATATGCACTGTACCAAAGAGAGGGCACACTGTCAAGTGCCACATGGAAAAAGCCCAGAGAAATAATAACCAAAAAATTATGTATTTTATTTTCAAATTAATTTATTAAAAAATCAATTACCAAATGACATAAAAAAGCCAGAAATCCTACACTTAACACCATATAGACAAACTTGTCTGGGGACAAAGATAAACACACATAAAAACATAAAACAGAGCGTATGACACCACCCAAGCATATAAGTATACCAATGAAGCACTGAAGATATGTGTAACAACTGGTGTACCACATTGCCAGCGCATGCTATTCCTTTCTATTCTATTTTCAGTTTCACCCTGGTTAACTGGTCTTCATTGCTTAAGGTGTCCTTTAAAATGACCCTGATCATGCGCAAACCTCTGTGCTCGAAGCTAAGGCAGGCTGCCTGACGAGGAATTTGGAAGCACTGAGCTAAAAAATTGTCAACGTTTTTCTTTGTCATTCTTTGCCCTTCTCCTCACCCTTGCAGAAAAAACCATGATGATGCCCAAACCTCACCCTTGCAGAATAAATGCACAATCATGCCCAAACCTCAATGCTCGACATTAGGGCAGGTTTAATCCACTTCACAAAGATTACTCTATCAAGCCCAAGGAAAATAAATGAAAAAAAAGCATTTGATTGGACAATGGAAATTATCAGAACTTCACCTCATTGGCTATGTTCTAATGCAACTAATTCCTGTGCAAAGTGGACAGCCTATTTACCTTTAGTGAATAAACACCATTAAGTCTTCCAAATGCCTAAATTTCTGCAGGTTCTGTTCCTTTTAAAGTTCAATGTCATCATGACCTATTATTCAGGTTCTAAGAACATTAGGGCAAATGCTTTTTTCAAACCCCACTTCTCACTTTGATGAGCATTCTATTCTACCTTCTGTCAAGATCCTTGCCACTTTTTTTCATGATCTTTTTTCTCTGCTCCAGGTGCCATGGAATTAAGTTCCCATTGGTGGCCCTGCCAATCAGTTGTTAGCTCCCGCTCAACTTTGACTGAAAGTACATCAACAGCCCCACAGCTTATGTCAGGGCCTGAAAGACCTGTGCACAGTCAAAATCCTCTAGGGCTAAGCCCTCTAGCCCACCTTTACAGCTACCTCTTCCTGAACATCCTTGGGCTAATCTCTCAATGGATTTTATTGCTGACTTGCCTCTCACTGAGGGCGTAACTCATCTAGATGATCGTGGGCTGTTTCAGAAAGAAGGACCATTTCATGGCTTTACCCAAGCAACTGTCCACCATTTTCATACAAGTGTCTACAAACTTCATGGTATTCCAGCAAACTTCTTTCAGACTGAGAATCTCAGTAAAATTTCTGTTTTTGTAAAGCCTTCTGTACTCAGTTGGGTATTGCTCTATCTGTATCTTATGCATATCACTGCCAATCTAACAGGCACATGGGTTTTACAAAGAAGTCAATAGAAGGCTTTCCCCACTCCTTCACCTTCAAAAAGCAAACCAAATGAGCCTTTTTCCTTCTGTGGGCAGAATTTGCCTATAACGATTGGATACACTTCTCTGTTCTTGTGCCCTTCTTTTGTGTATAGCCAACATCCCATGCCCTGATCTTTTTATTCTCACAATTCTAATCTTCCAGAAGTTAACAAGCTTGTGGGCCATTTTTCTATCAATTGGAAATCTGTGTATAACAATGTTATGCATTCCCCTCAGGCTGATGCTATAGCACTGGAGAAGAATGAAATGTGAGCAGAAATGATACATTGTCGACAGCCACCTTTTAGTTTGCACCTTTATTGTCATGGAATAAAATAAAAAACTTAAAAAATAATTCTGAGAAGAATTAGGTCATTATAGGCACAACTCCAGTGGTATGCTGATTTACTTTTCTAGTTCTAGAATCAACCCCACTAAGAACAAGTATATCCAGCGGTCACCCCACATTCTACTTAAAGTGTAGTTTAAGGCGAACTTTATTTTTTAATTTTAAATAGAGTAAGGGAGGGTTATAGTCCCTGTCAGTGTTTTTTTTTTTTTTTTTTTTGCCATTTGTGTGCCATTGGGGAGATTTCACATTGGTTACTATTCCATAGACAAAACAGAAAGTGAAAAGTGAGAGGGAGTCCTTCCAAAGTTTTGCCTTTAGTAACACTTTAAACTTTGACTACTTTAGTGATCTATTGCTGGCCGATTGCATGAATAAATACAAATATTTCCTGCCTGGATTAATTCCCAGGTCGCAAAAATTATGCTGTTGACTACACAAGCATCAAATTTCACATAAGTAATTGCAACGTCATTTGAATTTTTAGCTGGTGCAAACCTGTAAAAAAATAAATAAAAAAAATAGCTATTTTTTTACCTTATCAACTAACTTAGTTTTATCATACTGTTTTGCTACAGAAACAATTTTGTTTTCCCTACATGTCTCACAGTGTAGCATTGAAAGGGAATTAAAGCTCTCCTAAATCAAAACACTTTCATACACTTTGAGCTTCACCATTCCGCTATGTTGCATAAAAGTCACACTAATGTGATAGTTTAATCAGCAGACCTCATTGAATATATTGTGTGGTAAACATACTCAGGGTGCACACATTTTGCTTTTTTTTTTAATTTATTTTTTTACTATTTGTTCTCAAGGAATAAAAATTAAGGTGGAAAAAAAAGGAAACAAAATCTGCAAACAAGCAAAGTCCTATCTTTCCTCAAAAATACTATTGCCCATCGTAATGGACAATGGCAGAAAGAAATTAAACTCTTTTTTTATAAAAAAAAAATATAATAATAAAAAATTGTGTATTATTATGTTGAAAATGATATGATATACAGGAGTAGACAGATTTGTTAATCCAAATGAATACTAGATTTAACCAAAACTATTTTGTGATATTGTTTTTGGTATTTTTATAGGAGCATATTATTTTTCTTTATTACACAGCAGCACTTACAAATCAGCACAGCCTCTCAATGTCTTTATTGATTGTGAACACTGGCCAGTGTTTTGAGATCTATTTGCTATTGAAAGACTTGTGCTAACCTTTCAAATTATTGATTTTATTTAGAAACGGGAGTGCATGACTTTCATTACCATGATAGAAATGCTGATTCCCAGGTTTTCTCTTTACTTTGAAAAATTGAATATTTGTACATCTAAAGTGTGAAAATTGACTAGGCTACAAGATGCATGCATAGTACTATGTGGGCTTTATTTAAAGAAGACCTCTCACTTCAGTTAACTTCAGTTCATTGTAGTTATTAATCTTTTTGTTACAGTTTCCTGCCAAAAACACCTATGTTGTCTTATGCGGCGTACACACATAGCAGACTATCCAGCGGACTTAGTCTGGCGGATTTTCCGCCGGACTGTCTGCCGGACTTTCTGAACGAGCTACTTGCCCACACACGGTACTTTTGCAGCGGACTAATACGGCGCCATAATTTTGAAATGAACGGACTCGCCCACACACGCGGAGTAAAGTCCGCTCATTTTGAGCAGGTCTCCAGGTAGCCGGGACCAGCGAAGGAGGCGTCACTGGCCCCGTCACCTGGTATGGACTTAAAGGGGAATCCCTACGCCGAAAAATCAGCGTGGGGGTCCCCCTAGGTCCATATCAAACCCTTATCCGAGCACGCTACCCGGCCAGCCAGGAAAGGGGTGGGAACGAGCGAGTGCCCCCCTCCTGAGCCGTACCAGGCCGCGTGCCCTCAACATGGGGGGTGCCTTGGGGAAGGGGGGCCCCCCCACCCCAGAGCCCCTTGTCCCCATGTTGATGAGGACAAGGGCCTCTTCCCGACAACCCTGGCCATTAGTTGTCGGGGTCTGCAGGCGGGGCCTTATCGGAATCCGGGAGCCCCCTTTAATAAGGGTCCCCTGGATCCCAGCCCCCACCCTATGTGAATGAGTATGGGGTAAAATGTACCCCTACCCATTCACCTGTGGAAAAAAAATGTAAAAAAACACAACACACAAAGGTTAAAATAGTTTATTGCACAGCTCCGGGGGTCTTCTTCTGTCTTCGGGGATCTTCTCGACGGACTCCTCCACTATTTTCTGCTAGCTCTTTTACTAGCGGAGGAGCCCGGCTTTCTTCTTTGCTGCCGCTGCCCTCTTCTTCCGACTTCGGGGGTCTTGTCCCCCTCTTCGGGGGTCTTGTCCCCCCTCTTCGGTTCTTCTTGCCGGGCCACCGTGCCTTCTTCTAGCTCTTTTACAAGTGGTGGCCCGGTCTTCTATCGCAGATGCCACTGTTGCCGCCTTCTGTTCTTCTGTTCTTCTCTTCAGGACCTGTTGCCTCATCGCTGTCTCTGGTCACAATGACAGAGACGCTGCGTGCGGCGACTTATATAGGGACATCACCAGATGATGTCCCTGCCCATTATGAAGTCACAGTCCCAGAGGATGCTCCCGGATTCCGATAAGCCCCCCGCCCGCAGACCCCGACAACCAATGGCCAGGGTTGTCGGGAAGAGGCCCTTGTCCTCATCAACATGGGGACAAGGTGCTTTGGGGTGGGGGGGCGCGCGGACCCCCTTTCCCCAAGGCACCCCCCACGTTGAGGGCACGCGGCCTAGTACGGCTCAGGAGGGGGGGGCGCTCGCTTGTCCCCACCCCCTTTCCTGGCTGGCCGGGTAGCGTGCTCGGATAAGGGTCTGATATGGTCCTAGGGGGGACCCCCATGCCGATTTTTCAGCGTAGGGATTCCCCTTTAAGTCAAAAGTACGGCAGACTGGCACACACACGGCCGTATTGTCCGCCGAAATGCAAGTCCGGCGGACAGATTGGAGTACAAAAATACTTTCTTAGTCCACTGGACTTTTGGGTAAAAAAAGTCCCCCCGAAGCCTACACACGGGCGAATTGTCCGGCGGACTCAAGTCACCTCAACTCAACTTTTCCACCGGATTGTTTGATCGTGTGTACGAGGCATTACTCGCAGCTTAGCATTTGGCCCTACAGTCTAAATATTTGGTCATGTCTTTATGATATTTTTCTTTCCTGTTAAAGTGAATAGATTGTGTTAGATAGGGAAGGAGTAGTGTTATTATCTGGGATCAGACTCAGAATCCAGTAATTGAAACAGCAGACAGGTTTGTGGCTATAAACAAACCCTGTTCAGTACACAAGTAGTGGTAATAGTATAGGAGTGAAACAGAAGTGAAATCAGAGATAAAGCCAAAGGCAGAAGCGAGAGATATCAGATTTGATGTGGAGAGTAATGAAGACTGGTTAATTAGCCAAGGGTCTATGCAGATAATGGAAGCTTAGGACTTAGAAGCAACAAAGAGGAAGATACTGACATATCGAGAAGTGCTAAAATAGGAAGTTAAGGGGAGGAGAATGGAGTTCAGGGTTCAGCAGGTAATTGGGCATCTATGAAGAGATCATGCAATGAGCTATCCAGAGCTTCAAGCCACTCAAAAGAAAAAGTCACCGCAAACTCATCAATCACTGGTATCAAAGTGGGTTCCTCTGAGCACAAAATTAACCTATTTGCGGATGACGTGGTCATCATGATCACCAACCCCCTTTTCTCCCTGGATTCGGTACAACAATTGTTACACAGATTTAGTACCATATCATATTATAAAGTAAATGAGCATAAGTCCTATATCCTAGACATGGGGCTTGACGCAGTCACTAGCAACTTACTTAGAAACAAATTCCCATATCTATGGGCAGACAAAGGAATCTCATACTTAGGTATTACATTCACCAAATCCTCAAAAGGGCTCTTTGCGGCTAACTACCCCAAGCTCAAACAAATGCTTCTTAAGGAAACAACCAATCTCTCCAAGTATGAATTCTCATGGTCAGGAAGGCTCACAGCAATTAAAATGCTGGTGCTCCCAAACTTTTATATATTTTCAGAACCATGCCATTTCCTTTATCTAACGCTTACATTCACTCGCTTCAGTCCATAACATCTCATTACGTATGGCAAGGGAAAAAAATCTAGAAATAAACACAGTGTCCTCATTAAACACAGGTCTAGAGGAGGTATGGGATATGTCGACCTAAAGGACTACTATTTAGCCACAATCCTAACACAACTAAAAGATTGGCTAACGGCCGAACCCATGACCCTCTGGGGAGACATAGAAAACACTCTAACACCAGTTAACAATATCAGAGACTGGTTATTTAGCTCTCTCACCAATCACACATGCATCAACCACTACTCTCCTACCATCAGAGCCGCTGTTAAAGCCTGGAGGACTTTACACAATCTCAAATGGCTACACCTTCCGACCAAAACAGTCCATATCCCACTGACTACACTCACACACCTCTCACCAGACTTACATGTACCCCCCTGGTTAGCCTCACAGACATCCCATTTAATGGCTTTTCGCTCCATGATAGGTGACACATCCTTCCCACAAATACAGAAAGAACTTGACGCACCCACAACAGATTACTTCACTTACCTCAGACTAAAATCCTGCTTGACAGGATTGTTACCTTCCAGCTGTAGCATAACCATTTATCAAATTCTCGACAAGATGTTGTTTCAGGAGACTCATTGCACCACCAGGACTTATCCCAACAGCGTCTGTGTTTTTTTATAATTTTTTACGCTTTCTTTGTGAAATGGTAGGGGTACAATGTACCCGTTAATAGTTCAAACGGGGGGCCAGGATCTGGCAAGGGTTGTGGGGATGAGGTTCTTGTCCCCATCAACATGGCGACAGGGGCTTTGGGGGGCTATCCCCAAAGCACCCTCCCAATGTTGAGGGCATGTAGTCTGGTATGGTTCAGGAGGGGGGGGGGGCTCTCTCACCCTCCCTTTTCCTGTGACCTGCCATGTTGCATGCTTGGATAAAGGGTCTGGTATGGATTTTAAGGGGGCACTGCACACCATTTTTTTTTTTATTTGGTGTGGAGTTCCCCTTAAAATCCATACCAGACCGCCAAGTTAATGGACCAAAGACATCAAGACACACCCACTCATCCACCCCTCACTGGTAGCTTTCAATAAGGCTATATCCACTCACTGGATTTCTTCACACCTAGGTCCACTAATTCCCCTTAGGGGAAATCCAGACTTCCCGCCAGGAGAACCACCTACATTCCTGCTACAGGAATAGCTCTATGATGACATGCATGCACATCTTCCACAAGGGCCGCCTTAAATCCCTGGAGGACCTGAAGGTTATTTCACTCAGGAAGGAGTTCCCTTTCTGGCCATATAGACAACCGATACACTTTTTCACCTCAAAGGGCACTCCTGATTGTTGGTCAAGAGTACTCATAGCATTTGAAACACTCATCTCCCGCAGTACACCTCAGAGACACCTAATCTCACTGATATACACCCTTCTCCAAAATGAACCCCCTACCTCACAGAATGATGTCTCGAGGCTCTCGTGGAGCAGAGATCTGCAAACAATGTTTACTGATGATGAATGGGAAACCATATACACTCGGGCACATAAAGGATCAATTAATGTAACAGTTCAGGAAAATGGCTATAAAATACTCACAAAATGGTACAGAACTCCCTCTCGCCTACATAAACTCTCACCCTCAAATCTGAATCTCTGTTGGACATGTAAACAAAATATCAGCTCGATGCTCCACATGACTTTTCTCTGTATTACCAGGAGCCGACAATTCTTATGCTCCACATCTGGTGGGGGTGCACTACACTCCAACCATTCTGGAAGGAAATACATTCCATAATCACACGAGTTACCACCTACAACTTAGACTACAACCCAACCCAATATCTCCTCCATCATACAAACCTACCTAACCAACTCTATCATAAATCGTTAGCCATGCACACGGTGAATGCAGCAAGACTCTGTATTCCAGCCCATTGGCGGTCAACAGACATCCCAACCATCAGGGAATGGCTGATCAAGATTGCAAAGATTGAGGAGATGGAGGAACTAATTTACACGACACAAGACCGCATACAGAAATTGAATATCACCTGGGCCTGTTGGACACACTTCAAAACTATGGCACAATATCAGTCCTACTTTCCTCAATGATATGAGAATCTAGGTCTGTGCAGACCCATCCCAAATGGCTCATGAATCTTGGGGACGGGGCTGAGGGATGGCCCCCACCACCCTACCTATCACTGCCCTTTCCTCCACCCTCCCCCTACCTTTCCCTCTAGCTGCCCCCTTCCTCCCCCTATCTCCTACTCTTTCCTCTCTCTCCCAACCTACCCTCTCATATAACTTTCTTCCCCTAACTCCCACTCTACCTGCAGTCCACCACACTGCCAAACCTGCCAATACAAAATGCTTCCCTTTGCCAGAGACACGAAAAATCCTACCTCATCCCTAAAGCAAGGTCAATACCCTCTCCGGCATTGTGGATGGATTTGTTGATAGTGATCCCCATGTTGTGCAACCAGTCACTACCACACCTCTTACATTCATAGTGTCTTAACTTATGGATACAAATATCGGTTTAATTAATATGTTTACCTGCTCCAGGTGTCTTGTACTTTTTTTTTTGTTTCTCCCATGAACCAAATTGTACAAACATGTCTTGATTTGCCTTTATGAACCTCTGTCTTGGATGATTGCACCACAACTATGTCAATTGTATTATTCTTGTAGTCTGTGTTTCACTAATAAAAACCTATTTGTGGAAAAAAAAAATACATACCAGACCTGAAGGGGGAACCCCACATATTTTTTTTTTTTATTTGACGTGGGGTTCCCCTTAATATCCATACCAGACCTGATGAGCCTGGTAATTGAATTGGGGTGACCCCCACACATTTTTTTTTTTTATCAAGGACTTTCAATGACTGTTCTCTGTATTACCAGGAGCCGACAATTCATTATAGCCGCGAGTGCTTTTAAATTACTTTTTTTTCTTCAGAAATGACACTTTGTGCAGGGACAGTTCTAAGCACGGGAAACATGCGCCCCTTTACAGGCATACTATACACAACCCCTAGGTATGAAATTCAAAGGAATATTTCGCTTTTATTGTTTCACTTTAAGCATTATTAAAATCACTGCTCCAGAAAAAACTGCCTATTTTTTTGTATTAATACATGTCTCCTGGGGCAGGACCCAGGTCCCCAAACACTTTTTATGACAATAATTTGCATATAAGCCTTTAAAATTAGCACTTTAGATTTTTCATGTTCGAATCCCATAGACTTTAAAGGTGTTCGGATGTCCGAACAAATTTATTGCCTGTTCGCATGTTCTGATGCGAACCAAACTTGTTATGTAGGGATATAGCTCTGGAAATAGCTATTTGTCAAAAATACATACTTAATTAGTAGATGTTCATTGTATTAAAGACTGCTAACATTGTGTAGGAACCAATTGGAAGGAAAGTGTAATAGCAGCATTCCGTGGTATCAAACTGATTTAGGAGATACACCTCCACAGTTAAAATTATACTAAAGTCTCAGTTTCTTTTCTTTAAAAATTACAAACATGTCATACTTACCTGCAGTGATTTTGCACAGCCCAGGTCCTCCTCTTCTCGGTTCCCTCGCTTCTGGCCCCTCCCCCGCTGAGTGCTCCCACAGCAAGCAGCTTGCTATGGGGGCACCGCCGAACCGCTACTCTGTGTGCCCTCATTGGTTCACTGACTTTGACAATGGTGCCACACTGCCATCTCAGCCAATGTGAAGGGAGAGTCCCAGGCAGTCAAGGCACTCATTCAACATTGCTGGATCTAGATGGAGCTCAGGAAAGTATTAGTGGGGCTGAGGGGGGCTGCTGCGCACAGAAGGTTTTTCATAGCTTAAAGCATATAATGAATTAGGATAAAAAAAACTTCTGACTTCACAATCACTTTAACTTAAAGTAGGACTAAAGGCAAAGCTTTTTTTTTTTCATTTTGGATAGAGTAAAGGTAGATTATAACCCCTGTCTGTTTCTTTTTGCCATCTGTGCCCAGTTGGGGAGATTTCCGAAAGCTGCCAAGAAGAGCCGAAGGCGGCTGAAAGCTGCCAAGAACGGCCGAAGATGGCCGAAAGTCGCCGATAATGGCCAAAGGCGGCCGAAAGTCGCCTTGAAGAGCCGAAGGCGGCCGAAAGTCGCCTTGAAGAGCCGAAGGCGGCTGAAAGCCGCCCAGAGGCTCAGAATTTCGGGGGATCGGCATATAACACGCACCCACTATTTTCCCCTGCTTTTAAGGGGAAAAAGGTGCGTGTTATACGCCGATAAATATGGTAGACATGGAAATGCCCAGTTTCCTCAACAACCTTTATTGGTTGAACTAGATGTGCTTGTGTCTTTTTTTCAGTCAGACTAGTTTCATGCAACTTAGTAACCTTTACCACTTTTTTGCTGCATAATCTACCCACTCTGAAAGCTCTAAGAGATAAATGTTGACGCTACAGCCTTGTCCAGGTGCTAGGGTGAGGATGAGAGCTGTCACAGAGAAGAATGGCTATCTCTGCCCTCGTTGACTCATCCCATTTTCTTTATATCAGCCTTGTTGAAACATGTTATTTTTGCTAATTAGTGAACTGCTACATGTTCAAATGCTCTTCTTTTTTAGACATATGTTGTATAAAGCCAGACCTGTAAATAATTAATAAAATCGCTGTTGGGAGCAGTGAGTAAAATATGCCCACTCCCCTTGGTGCGGTCTCTGTAACAAAAATAGACTTACCAGTATAGACACAATGGGTTTGATGTACTAAAACTGGAGAGTGCAAGATCTGGTGCAGCAGTGCATGGTAGCCAATCAGTTTCTAACTTCAGCATGTTCAATTAAGCTTTGACAAAAAAAAAAACTGAAAGCTGATTGGTTTCTATGCAGAGCTGCACCAGATTTTGCACTCTCCAGTTTTAGTAAATCAATCCCATTGTGTCTATACTGGTAAGTCTATTTTTGTCCTATCAAATTTTAGTAAATCAACACCCATGTCATCGACTCATTCTTTATCAAAATACATATTTGTTTATTAATAATCATGATACTCACAATATAAATATAAAAAATCAAAAACCCCTCACCCACAGCAATAAAATGACAACATTGTCAAAAACTTGCACATTTGATGTATGCATGTCAAAATAAAGTGAAGCAGATTTGACAACTTTTATCCACATGAGGTGACTTCCTCACCTTTTTCCAATAATGTTTACACATTTACAAAATAAAGTATCATTTATGTACTGTAATAACAACTTACCCAAACTTTTACAACTAATGCAAACATTTTTTTTCATTTTTAGAAAAGTTTGGATGAGGCTGAGATGCCCACAAGAACATGCATCACACATTCAAAATAAGATACGTTAACCCTTCTGAAAAAACAGTACAATTTTAACGTCCATAAGCATGAATCATAATTTCATTTGATTAGTTTAGTACATTAAACCAAATACATGCGCTCATATTCTCATTATCCATTTTCATAAGAGCTCTGGTATTTCTTCATACATCTGCCAGTCCAGAGTTCACTAAGTAAATTTATATCCTAGGAAGAGACCCATTCAATAAGATGTAAGTGTCAGCTTCGATTGTTTGTGAAAATACCTAGTATAAAGTTAGAAAATGAAGACCAAAATCTATCTTTATCAATAGAAAGGGCTCATGTCCAGCCTGACAAATGATCCAGTATATGCCACTTATTCAAGTAGTTTGTCAATGTTTGAGAGGAATTAGCAGAGTGTTAATGCCAACTCAAGCAGTTTTTATTTTGTGGTTTTCTGGAGGACCTATTGTCTTTTCTCTTAACCTTTTCCCAGTCTATGCAAATAAAACCAATTTGGCTAATTGTCCTTGACTGAAGATAATCCCATTCCTTAGTCATCAACATGTCCAAGAGACGAATAGCAGTGTCTGTATTGCCTATAAATTGCATATAAGTCAATAAGATTCTTCCATTAATTCTACTGGAAAGTGGCAAATGTGTTAATTACTGTTGGGTATCCCAAACTTCCTGATACAAGACTATTTTCTGACATTTAGATAATGTCCTTTTTTAAACATTAAGATAAGTTTGACTCTATTGTAAAAATACCATTGCAGGACTTAAAACTTGGTCAATGCCAACAAAGTAAGTTTAGGTGAGATCAAGTATTTCAATCTAATACATTTTCTATTCTCATCTCTGTGGATCCAGTTGTATATTCAAATTATTTTTTCTTAAAGGATAATTTCAATTTCTTGAGAAAAAAAATCTAACAGATAAAAAATTTGCTGCAACAAAAATTTCATTTTTGGGGAGATGCTCCTAAAAGGTTAAGTACTTCTAAAGGGTTGCAGACCCTGCAACTTTCCTTATTAGAACCCTGCAAGTGCATCTGCTGATCAATAATGAAAAAGTTGCTCCTTTAGTGAACAGTACCCAAAATACATAGAAGAACAAACAGCTATTCCTTCAGAGGTGAAATGGGTAAGAATCTGCTACAAAGTTTTTTGAAATTCTTGCAATGCACATTGATCACCCAGATGGGATTGTTTTACTCATTAACTGATTACCAACCAGCTGCTGTAGTTATACTGTGACAGGTTGGCTCAGCTGCACGAATTGCCACACCAATGCAGAGGGCCCTTTAACAGCTATAGCAGACTCGCGCACCCCCACATCGCGGTGACGGAGCCAATGCACATAGCCAGTGGTCGCGATGTCCGCCAGCCACCCACGATCACTGCACAGTGAGCCAGATTGAGGATCTGTCAATGTAAACAAACATCCCTGTTTTGTCAGGGGAGTAGAGAGAGATTATCTGATCCTAGGGATCAGGAACATAAATCTCTCTCCTCTTCCAGTCAGTACACTCCCCCCACCGTTAGCGACACATCCCAGGGAACACATTTAACCCCTTGATTGCCCCCCTAGTGTTAACCCCCTCCCTGTCAGTGTCATTTGTACAGTAATCAGTGAATTTCTATAGCACTAATCGCTGTATAAATGTCACTGGTCCCAAAAAAGTGTAAAAAGTGTCCGATCTCTCTGCCGCAATGTTGCAGTCCCACTAAAAATTGCTGATCAACGACATTACTAGTAAAAAAATTATAATAATAAAATTGCCATAAACCATAAAACCATAAACCAATCAATATACGCTTATTGCAATTTTTTTACCAAAAATATGTAGAAAAATACATATTGTCATAAACTGATGAAGAAATTATTATGTTTTCTTTATTGGGATATTTATTATAGCAAAAAGTAAAAAACATAGTTATTTTTTTTGAAAATTGTTGGTCTTTTTTTGTTTATAGTGCAAAAAATAAAAAAAGCAGAGGTCTTCAAATACCACCAAAAGAAAGCTCTATCTGTGGGAAAAAAAACCTTGATTTTGTTTGGGTACAGCGTTGCATGACACAGTGCTGTATCATAAAAAATGGCCTGGTCTTTAAGGGGGTAAATCCTTCCGGGGCTGAAGTGGTTAAGCTATACCTTTAAAATTTTACATAGTATTTATTTATTCATTTTTTCCAAATATTATGATACGTATCATTAAAATATATTACAATCTTTTTTTTATTATTACAAATTCATTTTATTATATATTTTACAATCAGTGTGGTTTGCATAGTACATTTTTTTCTTCTTTATTGCAGTCATTCTCCCCCACATTGCCAATGCCACTGTGGAAACCTGAAATGCAACACTCGCAGAAATAATCTTTTAACAGGATTGAAAGGTGATCCAATTCACAAAGAAGTGCCATTGAGGTAGTAGTAAAATCTTTTAACGTTGATAGATATAAGCCGGTGGACTAAAACACTGAAAATCTTTATTGGCGTCACAGGTACATCCAGTAAAACAAATGCGCTTTGGCCCCTTTGGTCATACTCATAGCATAATAAAACAAGGAATCGACACAATTTATATAGGTGCCAGCATCTACTGCCCAACCAATTAAGGAGACGGAGCCCAATAATTAAAATAGTTTTTAAAATGACAAATTAGAAGAGGAAAGCACTTAACCAGTGATGGTGGACATAAACATGGAAACATTTCAAATATAGAAACATTTAAACATCATTGTCCCAAAAGAACAGTAATTAAAAAATAAGTCTACGTCCCATCTATGGTTCGGACCGGAAGGAGCCTTGGTGTCCAAGGTGTGTATCCGCCAGACCTCTCGCTGCAGTAGAGTAAGGCTCGGTTCACACAGGGGGCGCCGCGCCGCGACCTGACAAGTCGCCCCCGTTCTGTACTAGGGAACCATTCTAAGAGGAGCGACTCGAGTCACTTCGACTTAGAAAAAAGGTTCCTGTACTACTTTTGGGCGACCTCGGGCGACTTGCATTGACTTCTATACAGAAGTCGTTTGCAAGTCGTCGCTGAGGTCGCGGCAGGTCGCGGAGCGGCAAGTCGGGTCGCCCCCTGTGTGAACCGAGCCTAAGGTGCAAGTCTCCCCCTCTGGCAGATCTGTTAACTTGTGTAGCCAATAAAGGCTAATGAAAAGTACTCACACAAAGGTCATAATTATACTATATTATGTATATTTTTTTCATATCACTGACAGAAGCATGTACAATCAAAAAAAAATTACATTCTGATTATACTATATGGACAGCTTAACTGCAAATATTAATTATGTTTTCTTCTTTAACAGGCTATTTTTCATACTGCCTGAAAATCTATAGTTTTCCATTATTGATCTTCTAAAGTGTTAGGCTTTAGTATTTTCTGAGACACTGACTCAGAGCAAGTATTCAGTAAAAGTAGAGTTAGAAAAACTGATCGGCCAATCTGTTTTGGGCTAGTGACTCAGAATGCATTGAAGCCAATGGATAAGCATGACAGGCAGGAAATTAGCATATTGGAATGGAAAATAGCGCACATTTTTGTTCCAGTACAGGCTTGCTTTTTTACCTTATGTAATACTTGGATTGTATTTTATGTCTATAGCATTTTAATACCTGTCACTATTTCTCCTGAACTTAATTGCAAAATGTAACATTTTTATTTAACACAAGTGCGAGAGAACTAAACTATAGGAGCGGGAAACACAAAAGAATGAAGAAGATGATCATATTAAGTTATCAAATTAATTTATAGAAAAGAGGAAAGGAATGTGTGTGAACTGAACTAAATTATGTCTTAGCAAGCACAATAAAAGTATTTTATGTTTTCATTAGAACAAAGACTGTGAATTTAGCTTGCAAAGGCTTTTTTAGACTGCACATTTGCCACTAGATTTTTTTTTAAGACTCAATTGCTGTTAATTATGTCCCTTGTTGCTGTTTTGAAAGGTTCATTTATAAAATCAAATATGGGATCTCTTTCACTTAAATTATTTATATGTATAATTAGATATTCTAAGTTGTTGTCTGGTGTAATTGTGTTATTTTATCCTTCAGAGCGGTTCCCAGTTAAAGAAAACTTTTGTAAGTAAAACAGAATCACATTATTATTATTTTTGTAAAGAAATACAATGTTTGTGTCTACCTTAGAAAGTATTTTAAGGGATTTAGAATTATAGCAATTCTTGTGGTTTTACTGCTGCCTTAAGGATGTTTGCCCACTGGCAAATAAAAAAACATTAAGGGGGGGCGTGGCCGGCGCGTGACTAAGATGGCAGCTTGAGGAGAGAGCTCTCCACACCGACGGCATCCGAAGCGACTCTCGACGAACCCATTCCGCCTTTCAAGCCTCTGACATCCCGGGAGAACTCCCGATCCGCCTCACAGCGATGTCGCTGAAGCGCAAAGACGATCGGCTTCCCCGAAAATTAACGGCGTTCATGTATCAGCCGTCCGCGCGGAAGACCCAAAATGGCGCCGGAGAGGACCTACGGAGCATACAGACAGAGACCGCAACTCTCGCGAACGGAGGGGGTGAAACGTACGTATCGACACATCCTCCGGTAAGCAGGGGAGACCCTTCCCTCTCACCTCCAGGGACACCCACAGCCCAAAGCCCAGCTAAGGCTAAGATGCGCCTGGACAACACAGGCACAGCTCAGTGCAGGGACCTCACTAATGGGACGCCTCAGGCCTTCCCTCAGCAGAGCCAGCAACCTGATGCCATAGCAGCATTCCCTACCATCGGGCAGGCTGTCATAGACACCACCTTAAAGGACATGCTCATGTCTCTAAGGAGCTCGCTGCAGTCAGATATGTTCTCTCTCATGCACAGTTTTGGTAGTAAAATAGGAGCAATGGATGACAGGATCACACAAATGGAGGTTACAGTAGGGGACATCACAGGCACAGTAAATGACATTATTGATACTCAGGAGGCGCAAGCTCAGGATATTACATGGATAAAGGACAAAATGGCGGATTTAGAGGACAGAGCCAGACGTAACAACTTTAAAATCAGAGGAGTCCTGGAATCTGTCCAAAACACTGAATTGCCTGCCTATGCAAAAGGCCTTATTAAAGCTGTGCTCCCTGAGGCAAAAAATATAGAACTTGTCATTGACTGCATTCACAGGCTGCCAAAACCCGCGTTTTTACCTGACGCTGTGCCCAGAGATGTCATCCTTAGAGTGCATTTCTACCACATTAAGGAGCAGTTCATGCACAGGATGAGGGGATTAGAAAATTTACCAGACCCATACAATCGTCTCCAAATCTATGCTGACCTCTCACAGCATACTCTGAGCAGAAGGAGGCAGCTTAATACGATCACCAAAGCCCTCCGCAACCACCAGCTCCAATACCAGTGGATAGCACCAGCCAAGTTGTCCGTCCTCCGAGACGGGAGGAAATTTGTTGTGACGTCCCTGCAGCAAGGTTTGCATCTCTTACAGAAATGGAGCATCGTCCCTGCCTCCCCTGGCGAGGCACCTATGGATCAAAGTAACACAGGCTCTATAATAGCCCAACCTCTGCCTCCCAGGAGCCAAAACAACGCTTCCCTTTAAAACTCAGGAACGGGCTCATACGTTCTATTTGCCGTTTGGTGATGCCATCTGCTCATGCCAGGTCTTAAGACTCGTTACCCCAGTTTTTGTGTTTCTAGGCGCTGTAGCGCTGAGGTTTATCCTCAACAGAAACACCTTTTACAGTTCACGGTTTTCTGTACCTTAAAGCTTTCTAAGCTACAACTACCCGCAAATCTCTTTGCTTTTTGGTCTACCTAGATACAACTGTGTGCCTTTTTTTTTTACCTTTTTTTTTTTTTTTTTTTTGTGTCTCTCCCCTTTCCCACTTCTCTTCCTTCCCTGCTTGTCTCTCCACCCTACACAGCACCCCGGAAGCCTCCACCCATTGGACTGGACGTGCCTATTCTTGATCTATTCCGGTTTCCAGCACAGCTAACTGAACTTTCGGACCCCTCTAGACCACCGCCTTCCAAGGTAACAACCTTATCAGTTCCTTTTTGTTCTTTTTTGGCAATTAAGCACTCCACATGCCAATCACCATTGTCACAATCAATGCGAAGGGGCTTAACCACCCTGCCAAGAGACGGTCTTTGTGGTCGTTAACCAAACACACTAAGTGTGACGTTCTATGCGTACAAGAAACGCACTTCCAAGCAAGCAACCCACCGGTATGCACTAACAGAGAATTCAGCAATATTTTCACCGCTAATGCGGAAAAGAAACGGAAAGGGGTACTTATAGCCTTCAAAAACACTCTAGCATTTCATCTTGTCCAGTGCACAACGGACCCTGATGGTCGCTATATAATATTGTCTTGCACTATCAATGGTGCTCCTTATACTTTTGTCACCGTGTATGCGCCTAATACACACCAATCTCGCTTTTTACGTAAGCTACATAAGAAAGTTGAAGCCCAAAAGCAGGGAGCTACAATCTGGTGTGGAGATTTCAACAGCACTCCTGATCCGGAACTAGATTCGACCTTTCAGCCTAAGAGACGCAGACTAGCGCTCAACCCTTTGCTGAGCAATCTACGCCTTCTAGACATCTGGAGATGTCAGCATGCAGATGAGAGAGACTACACATACTTTTCCCCAGGACATAATTCTTACTCCCGAATCAACCTTTTTTTAACAGACCCCTGGACTCTTCAAAATGTATCCTCTTCTACTATACATCTAACTACATGGTCAGACCACTCCCCTGTGAGTATAACCTTGGAAGACAAAATCAAGCACTCACCAGCATATCTTTGGAGAATGAATTCCAGAATTTTACAAGCGGAACCCTATGCTCAAATATTGAAAAACGAATTGGAGGAATATTTCATTCGTAACAAAGACTCTGTTGCAGATCCGCATATTTTTTTTTGTTTTCAAAAGAGGTTTTATTAAAGTTATTAACAGAAATACAAAGTCAGCAAAAAGAATCAAATTTCAACATTGGCATAAAATGTTGGAAGACCAGGATATCAAAAGGTAATAAACACATAACAGAACCCTGCAGGGCCAACCATAGATAAATGATACACTGTATGGGTCTTGAATTCCAACCATCAATCATAATAGGAACTAGAATGACAAGTTAAACGAGCTGACCATCATAACCCAATTATAAAAGAAAGATCATGACAGGGAGAAGGGGGAGGGAGAGCAGAGAGAAACAAAGGAAAAGAGGAGAAAAAGCAAACAGAAAAGAGAAGCAAAAAGGAAAAACCTAAGGTGCGATCACCTCTGTAAACGAAACAGGAACCATGGGTTCCATTTAAGGTCATAGATGTGTTCAGTGTCATGTAGAGTGTGAAAGATCTTTTCAGACAGCATTACCTGATCAATACGAGTGAGAACCTGTGCTAAAGGTATAGACGGGGATTTCCAGTGAAGAGCAATAGTCCACAGTACAGCAACACAGATAGAGTGCACTAGTCTTATAAAATGTTTAGGGGTGTCGGGGGGGGTCTGGAATAGAAGGCAATGGTGAAAAGAGAGGGACAGTGTTCGGCCCGCGAACCCATCCACCAGCTTTAAGACCTCTTGCCAGACAGGGCGAATTAAATCACAATCCCAAAAAATGTGTACAAAGGTGCCGGGATAATTACACCCTCTAAAACAGTTGGGGGATGTAAGGGGATAAATCTGGTGCAAACGTACCGGGGTGTAGTACCACCTAGTGAGAACCTTGATGGCTGTCTCCCTCAGATCCGCATATTTTGTGGGCCTCGCATAAAGCATTTATGCAGGGAATTTTTATTCAACTTGGGGCTAGGGATGCTAAGCAAAGGAGGCAGCGGATGAACACCCTTCTTACACGTATACAAACTGTTGACTTGCTTAACAAAGCCCAGCCTACCCAGACACTTAAATCTGAATTAATATCACTGAGACTGGAGCTTAGGGCCCTTTTACTAGAGAACCATGACAAAATCCAAAGGCGGCATAAAATGACATTTTACGCTGCAGGTAACAAATCTGGTAAGCTACTCTCCCACCAAATTAAAGGCCATATTACTAGATCTCCCATACCTTATATCCATCACCCAGACTCCAACTCCAAACTGACTAATCCGCAAGACATCGCTAATGCCTTCAGCGTTTATTATGGCAAACTATATAATCTAACTGCTGATCCCAACCAAACCCAACCCACTCATACGCAGATACAGGATTTCTTAGACTCAGTGAATCTCCCCCGTCTGACTACACATCAACTGGAGGTACTCAATGCCCCTTTCACACAACTAGAAATTCAATCCGCTATCCAAACTCTACCTAATGGCAAAGCGCCCGGTCCAGATGGTTTTGTAGGAGAGTACTACAAACAATTTAGTACAATCCTCACTCCACATATGATACCCCTATTTAATTCTGCTGCCTCCTCTGCTTCCTTTCCGCAAGAGATGTTAAAAGCGTTAATTGTAACAATACCAAAGCCAGGGAAGGAACCTAATCTCACTCAAAATTTTCGTCCCATCTCACTACTGAACCATGATATAAAATTGTACGCTAAAGTTATTGCAAAGAGATTAGATGACATATTGCCACTGTTGATACACCCTGATCAATCGGGCTTTGTCAAAGGTCGTCAGACCTCAGATGCCACCCGGCGCATGATTAATCTTGTCCATCATGCAGTGACCCATCGAGTGCCTTCTCTGCTTCTCTCATTGGATGCGGAGAAGGCATTCGATAGGGTTCACTGGCATTACTTAAAATTAACCTTAGAGAAATTTGGATTTCAAAACCACATCCTCTCATCTATTTTAGCCCTTTACTCCAACCCTTCGGCCCAAGTTTACTGTTCCTCAATGCTATCGACTTCGTTTCATATTACAAACGGCACCCGACAAGGATGCCCCCTCTCGCCTTTGATATTTGACCTAATGATCGAACCCCTGGCAGCTAAAATCAGATCCCACCCCAACATTTATGGTATTAACATTGGCAATACAAACCACAAGATCAGCCTTTTTGCTGACGATGTCATCTTTTCCTTGACTCGTCCCACCTCTTCCCTGGCTTCGGTACAACAAGTACTTGATGAATTTAGTCTCGTCTCATATTACAAAGTGAATGTTTCTAAATCTTATGCACTTCCCTTAGTCCTGCCAGAACAACAATGTCTGTCCCTGAAAGACTATTACCATTATGCGTGGGCCGCTGATTCTTTGACCTACCTAGGTATCACCCTCACCTCTCGTCCTAACGACTTGTTTAAGGCCAATTTCACCCCCTTTCTCAACCAACTCCCACTGGAACTCGACAAATTATCTAAATTGATGCTCACAAGCTCAGGTAGACTAGCAACATTCAAAATGATCCACCTTCCACGGTTACTGTACCTGTTTAGGGCAATACCAATCCCCATACCTGCACCCTTCTTCACACAAACCCAAACATTACTCAGGAAATTTGTATGGCAAGGGAAAAAAGCTAGAATAGCATACACTACCCTATTGAAGCACAAAACGGTGGGAGGTATGGGTTATATCAATATTAAGGACTACTACCACGCAGCCATACTGGCACAACTCAAAGAATGGTTTACTCCTGACCTTAACAACCACTGGAGTGCCATAGAAACCTCCCAAATACCTGGTAAAAATTTACAAACGTGGCTCCTCTCTGCACCTAAATTGAGGGTGAGGGATACACTCCTCTCTCCCCCCATAAGAGCATCAGTGAAGGCATTCGCCTATCTGGTCAAACACACACACACGAATACCAACAACTGCACTGTTCCTCTCCCGATAGATATCATTGGTCTACTGATCTCTGACATGCATATGCATTCTTGGAAAGCCACTGGGATCACACACATAGCGGATCTCTATAAAGATGGCCTCCTAAAATCCTTTTCCTCCTTGAAACAGGAATTTAATCTTCCTCCCCGCGACTATTTCAAATATTTCCAAATAACTCATTGCCTAATACGGAATCCCCATCTCCACGTACATATTCCACGACCAACCTGGCAATATCTCACAGGTGATAATTCATCAACCAAAGGTATTTCTCTGTTTTACTCCACACTTAATGAAAAGACGTCCTTTGCCAAACTGCCCCCCATGATACAATGGGAACAAGATATGGACAACACATTTTCATCGCATCAATGGTCACTTGCCATAAAAGCTGTTAATTCGGCGACTAAATCTGCTAACCTCTGGGAACTCACATACAAAATTAATCTCAGGTGGTACCTCACCCCAACCCATCTTCACACCTACTATAAAAATACAGATCCAACCTGTTGGAGAAACTGTGGTCTCCCAGGAACCCTTTATCATACCCTCTGGTCCTGCCCCAAATTGGTCCCTTTCTGGACAGATGTATTCAATCTCATATCAGAAGTCTCACACATTGCTACCCCTCCAAACCCCGCTCTGTCTTTACTCACCATTGGCATTGAACAATACCCTTACAGGCTAAGATGCATAGTAATGCACATTTGCCTAGCCGCTAGATTAACAGTGACCCGAAATTGGAAATCCTCTGCCCCAATTTCCTGTGCTGACGTTATACGAACCACTCATTTGCATGGGATGTATGAACGTATGTATGCCACTGCAGAGGGACATCTACCCAAAATTGCAACACTTTGGGAGGCGTGGACGGAGTGGTTCAACAATTCCCAACCCTTACTTATCTGAAAACTATAACATGATAAGGCTTCCCTACCCGTTCTTTCTGCCCTTGCTCTACCATCTCCTTGGACCTCTCCCCCCCCCCTCGATGGAGGGGGGGGGGAGAGAGGGGGGGGGTGTGGAGGGAAGACAAGTCCCCCCCCCTTTTTCTTTTTTTTTTTTCCCTCCCCTTCGTGTGTTTTGTTTTACCTTTTTCTTTACTTATCTTGGTATTCTCCTTCTTTACAAAGCCCATAGCTTCCTATGCTTTATGCTTACCTGCATCCGGGCGTACTTATGATAATTGATATGTGATGTTATGTTTGCTTCATTCTGGAAGATTGGATATATTATTTGTTTGTTCTTAAAGTCAGTTTTATGTGATTTGACCGGTTTAGTTACAACCTCAGGGATAACTCTTACTACTATTTTCCTACATACATGTTGATAGGAGATTGTCCTCAACCCTGGACACAGTGAGATCCCATTTGGGGTGTCTGGATTGAGGCTAGTCCCTGAGGCCTGATATTTTCTATATCTATTGTTATATCTTAGTGTTATATTCAATCCTACAATTTGTTGGTTATTGAATGCATCTACTGTGGACTAGAAGGCTACTACATGCAATGTCAGCGCTGTATTTCTCTTTTGCTTTATTTATTTTTGTTTTTTGTTTCCTGCATTACTTCTAACTTCAATAAAATTATTGAAATATAAAAAAACATTAAGCCAGCCCCCATATAACCCCACCTCCAACTGCCATGTCTAAGTTGTGTGAGCCACCAATACAAAGGGCCTAATTACACAGAGGATGGGACCTGTGTCCCTCAAGAAAAAGATCATCCATAAAAGGACACAGGATTGTACTAATTCTTGGACATGTGGGACATCAAAAAAGAGCTCTACTAAGGGGTTTGCAAGCCCACAGAGTGGTCCTACAGATGAGGAATCTACTATACATATAGGAGAAGGAATTAATTTCCGAACAAGGTCTTGAAGGAAGAGAATTAACCAAAAACAGAAATCATCGGGGATTGCCACAGAGGATCAACCTGATGTTCCAGACCAGGACAGATAATCCTAGAACCTGAAACAGTAAAGTAGTGGCCATAAATAGCAAGTGGAGAATAAACAATCATCCACTTTAGGCAAAAAGAAACAACAGCTAACTGAACAGCAGAATGACTTGGTCAAACACCTTAAGGTGCTTAGCAAAATAAAAAGACCTAAGCTTAGCATACCTAACCCTCAATGCCAAGGAAAGCAAACCTTTAACAAGGGCCCCCCAAATCCTGGCCCCTTTTATGTGAATGAATATGGGGTACATTGTACCCCTACTCAGTCACCACAAAACTGTCAAAATAAACTGACAAGTCCTTTATTTAAAAAAAAAAGTTTTTTGGTGACCGATTAGGCTACCCCGTATTCATTCACATAATGGGGCCAGGATTTGGGTGTCCCTTGTTAAAGGGGGCTTGCAGATTCCGATAAGCCCTGTGAAGTTCTTTTTTTTTATTTTTTTATTTTTTTATTTTTTTATAATTAAAAAAACTCCATCTGGCAATTACTAATAAAAGTACAGTTTACAAATTAGACCAAAACACAAACTTGGAAACAAAAATAGACGCTTAGCATTCAAACAATTTTGTTTGAAAGCTCTGTGAAGTTCTTAAATAGGTAAGGGGTGGGGCCACCTGGTGAGGTCACCTGGTGGCCACTTCCCCTTGTGACATCACTGACCCAGCATATACTGATTGGTGACGTCAGCAGGTTATATATGTGCTACAGATGCGCCACTTTACAGGCAGACCAAGGGAACCCCCAGGCATTTTTATTGTTTCACTTTAACCTCCCTGGCGGTATGATTATTTCAGATTTTAGGTGCTGAAAGCAGTACCATTATTTTGCATGAAAATTTGGCGTTTTATATTGTAGTCCTGTAATTCTTACGAATAACTCACTTAAATCTGTCCAAACCAGAGTCTAAAAGACATCCCGGGTATGATAAAGTTTGAAAAATTAAATCATAAATTATAATATAATAAATAACTATAAATAATTATACCAAATAATAATAATAAAAATGATTCAATAATGTAATCAAATCAAAAACACTGAAATTTGCTCAGTTGCAGAATTGTCGATGTCATTACTTTTCAGTATTTGATGATGGATCTCCCCACAAATCACTATCGCTCAATTCTGCGAGTGATTCTAATTTATTATCGCTGTTTTCTAGCTGGTCTAAAACCTCTTTTGATGTAGAGGGACAGTTTTGGTTGCTATGGACAATCTCCAGTTTCCAGGTAGAAAGAAAAGTTTTTATAATATAAAACTGCATGCAGGGCACTAAGCAGACCACTAGGGACAAAGGGGATGTGAAATAATTACACACAGTAATGTAATCTGTAATATTACAGTATACTGTATGTATAGTGTGTGTTTTACTTTTTTAATTTGGCGCGGTTCTCCGTCCCCGTGGGTCGCAACACTCGCAGGAAATGGAGCCTGTTGATGTCGATACATCGAGCAGGGGACGAGCCGCTCGCAGTGCAGGGAGACATTGCTGTATCCAGGGGATAAGGTAAGTAAGCTCATCCTGGATCCAGCGATGCAATCCCGAGTCTGGCTCAGGGTTACCGCTAATGGTACTGAATTTTAACCCCGAGCCAGACTCGGGAATACCGCCAGGGGGGTTAAGCATCATTACGTTTGTTTTTGAAAAACAATTGTGCATTGATACATGCCCCCCCAGGGCAGTACTCAGGACCCCTTTTTATGGCCAGTTACTTGCATATAAGCCTTTAAAATTTTGATTTCCCATGTTCGGCTCCCATAAACCTCAATGGAGTTTACGGTTCAGGACCAAACTTTTCCCCTGTTCAAAAGTTCTGCTGCGAACCGAACTGAACAGGAGGTTATTTGGCCCATCTCTAGCGACTACGCTTCAGCCCAAGGTATACTCACAAAGTTAGCCTGCAGAAGCTGGATCATACTAAAGGTTGTGCCACAGCTCTGAACTTGAAGAATGTGATATAGCTGTGATTGACAACAGTATGAATGGAATTATATAAGCCAATTGCACATGTGTAATTAGGTAGTTGCTTCTCTCATTAGATATCATGTGACCCCATGAAAAGTTATCACACGTTATGACCCTAAGTTTCATTTTGTTAACAAACCTGAATTAAAGGAAAGTTTACCCCTCATCCTTTTATAGAGGAATGGATTTTGATATATATTTGCTATAACTGTTTACCAAATATTAAAGTGTCCACTAGATCTTGCCCATTTAACAAACATTTATTAGAAATGTACTGATGAAATCTCAAGACAAAATTCAACTATTTATAAAAAAATAACAGGATGGCGGGTTCTTTAAAATGTACGTCAGGGCAAATCAAAAAATAAACCATATGCAGTATATTGCTATAATCCATGTGGATTTATAAATGCAATGAAAGAAACAGTTTGCCAGAAATGTACTCAGCTCCAAGGTTCTGTTGCTGCCTGAGAGCACAGAGCATTTTTGTGGACTGAGTGGTGTCAGCCCTACCCAGTATCTCTTGCCAAACTACTCAGATCCAATTTTTCTCTCATCTTCACAACACAAACCCTAATTATTTTGTAGCCCCAAGATAAGGATTGAAAGAGCTAATCATTTTCCTTAAGATAACACAGTATGTGAACACAGAACAGAGGTCAGATCTAAATGTATTATTATTATTATACAGGATTTATATAGCGCCAACAGTTTACACAGTACTTTACAACATGAGGGCAGACAGTACAGTTACAATAAAATTCAAAACAGGAGGAATCAGAGGGCCCTGCTTGTTAGAGCTTACAATCTAAAAGGGAGAGTCAAGTGATAAAAAAGGTAATAACTGTGGGGGATGAGCTGATGGAGAAAATAAAAGTACAGTTGCTAGGTGGAGGCAGGATAGGCTTCTCTGAAGAGAAAAATTATCAGGGATCACCTAAAAGTAGACAGAGTAGGAGATAGTCAGACAGATTGGGGTAGAAAAATCCATAGGATGAGAGAGGCTAAGGAGAAGTCCTGGAGCCAAGCATGGGAGGAGGTGACAAAGGAACTAGAGAGCAGGAGGTCTTTTGGGGGAACAAAGAGAACAATTTGATTTATAGCTTGAGACTAGGTTAGTGAGGTAGCTGGAGGCCAAGTTGTAAATGTCTTTGCAAGTTATAGTTAGTATTTTTAATCTAATTTGTTGGATGAGTGGCAGCCAATAGAGGGATTGGCAGGGTGGAATGGAAGACACTGAACGGTTGGTAAGATGGATGAGTTTGGCAGCATCATTCACGATGGACTGAAGGGGGGATAGCCTATGTAAAGGTAAGCCAATGAGGAGGGAGGTGCAGTAGTCAAGGCGAGAGATAACCAGGGAGTGAATTAGGAGCTTTGTGGTGTCGTTGGTTAGGAAGGGGCATATTTTGGAGATGTTGTGGGTTCACTAGAGGCCCCTAGTGGTGGGGATGTATTTAGATGCAATCTGGCTCCAGATCGCAACCCCCAGGGCCTCCCAGCTCACTCTCATGGTAGACTACAGGAAGGTAGAGAGGAAGCAGCAGACTGCAACATCAAAGGATAGTCAGGAGAAAGCCGAAGCTCGGGGCAACAAGCAGGTAAGGATAGTCAAGGAACACGCCATGGTCGGGATATGAAGCAGACAAGGACAGTCAAGAACAAGCCAAGATCGGTAACTAGAATCAGAACACACAGCAAGGAGCACACGGAAGCCAAACACACAATATTGATCAGCATGCCTGGCTTGCAGTGCACAGGTTAATATAGTGTTCCCTGATAGGGTCTGGGGTGGAGCCATGCTTTGAGGAGAGATTACTTAAGCAGCCAGGTGAAGGGCATCTGGTCTCTTAAGCTGAACATGTGGAGAGGTAAACTGGCATACAAACATTACTGCAGATCTATGACAGTACTCCCCCTCTTACAAAGCCTCCCCTGGGCCCAGGCTTAGAGGGTAACCTCAGATGAAACCTCCTAAACAGACGAGGCACAAAAACCTCAGATGCAGTGATCCAAGACCTGTCCTCAGAACCAATCTCTTTCCAATGCACAAGATATCGAAGAATGCCTCTACAGCCAGGAATCCAGAATTTGACTAACCTTGTATTCTTGATTATCCTCAGAAACTAGGGCCATGGTAGGGTGAGGATGAGAGAACTTATTGAGGACTAAAGGCTTCAGAAGGGAAACATGGAAGGAGTTAGAGATTTTCAGTCTTTTAGGAACCTGAAGTATAAAGAATAAACTGGATTCAATTTAGAGGTTATAGTGTATGGACCAATAAATCTTGGGGTAAACTTCAGAGAAGAAACTCGTAGCTTGATGTTTCTTGTGGAGAGCCAGACTTTGTCTCCTGGCTGTAGAAAAGGTGGTTTATGCCTGCAACGGTTGGCAAAGCCTTTGAATTTATCAGCAGCTAGGGAATCTTGAATGTCACCCCAAATGGAATTGAAAGACTCCTGAGCAATAGCCAAAGCTGGAATGTCTGGAGAACAGGTCATGGGAAGAGGGAGTTGAGGGTTTTTTATAAACTGTGAAAAAGGGTATCTTCTAAAAACTGATATTTACATGATTATTGTGAGAGAATTCTGCCACGGGAGTAGAGAGGACCAATCGTCACGATGAGCAGAGACTAAGGTGTGTAGAAAGACCTCTAACTCGGGATTAACCCTCTCAGTCTGTCCATTAAATTGAGGGTGGTAAGAAGAGGAAAAATCAAAGACAATTTTAAGGGATTTGAAAAAAGCTCTCCAAAAAGGGACAGAAATTGAATGCCCCTGTTAGAAACCTTATGAGAAGGAACTCCCTGGAGGCAAAAAATTTCTCGAACAAAAATGGGAACCAAAGCAGGGGCAGAAGGGAGACCAGGAAGAGGAACAAAATGAGCCATCTTGGAGAACCGATTGATTACCACCCAAATTACCCTATTATTCTCAGACAGTGGGAGATTAGTGATAAAATCCATGGCAATGTGAGACCAAGGCTCCTTAGGAATGGGCAAGGGCATGAGAAGAACAGGATGGGCTTGTGTGGAGGATTTAGACTGAGCACAGACATGACAAGCCTTAGCGTAGTCTTTGACATCATCTGAGGGGAGATTAGGCCTCCAGTAGTCTGATGAGCAGGAAGGATTGGAGGAAACCAGCATGACCTTGGAATCATGTCCCCAACAGAGTATCTTAGCTTAGGAGGAATTTTTGAATCCAGGGTGATAGAATAGGCAACAATGCATGAGGTTGGAATGATTGGCTCAGGTTCAGGGGTGGACTCCTCGTCCAAAGTGTCAAATGACCTAGAGAGTGCATCTGCCCGACCGTTGCAGGGACCAGGTTTGTACGTAATCGTGAAATTAAAATGGGAAAAGAAAAGACTCCCCCTGGCCTGTCTAGGATTCAGACGTGTATCATTCTGTAAGTACTGTAGATTCTTATGATCAGTAACAATCATTATGGAGTGATCAATATTCAAAAAAGGGAAATGGGACTTTGGAAGAGGCGTGTTGCTAAATGAAAACTTTGATTAAGAATATTTATTTATTAAGTACAAACCATATCACAAAAAGTGTCAATCTAAGATATAGGACACAATTTACTATGGTACACTTCTTTAAATACATTTGTTTAGATATACAGTTATTTTACAAAGTACAATACAACATCATTAACAATACAGATGCATAGACATACTCATCCATTCATAAAACCATATATCATATACTATGGCTGTGACATGGTCACCTGGGCTTTACACAGCTGCTATCCTCGTTTTGGGTGCGATTCCTCACCTCAGCCCCGGGGGAGATCGATATTCCTGTCCTCTGCATCCCCTGGACAGTTGTTTGGTATCACCTTTGGGCCGGACAGTAAGTTATAGCTCCCCCTTTTCTTGAGAGATGGTTCTCCTTTTAAAGGTTATCCCATATTTATAGATATTCTTGATTTAATTTCAGAGCATTTTTACTCCTGATGATTGGCAAGAGCCATGAAACGTGCGTCGAGTATATATCCAACTGACGTCCAGATCATTTCGGCTTACTATGAGCAATTGCTTATGTTTATTGGTTTTATGAATGGATGAGTATGTCTATGCATCTGTATTGTTAATGATGTTGTATTGTACTTTGTAAAATAACTGTATATCTAAACAAATGTATTTAAAGAAGTGTACCATAGTAAATTGTGTCCTATATCTTAGATTGACACTTTTTGTGATATGGTTTGTACTTAATAAATAAATATTCTTAATCAAAGTTTTCATTCAGCAACACGCCTCTTCCAAAGTCCCATTTCCCTTTTTTTGAATATTGAACACATATCAGGGATGGAGGCTTGCTGCTGCTACTAATAGGTCGTGTCAGGTCGCACAACATGTAATCATTATGGAGTGAGGGGAACCCTCCAAGAGATGACACCACTCCTCTAACACCAATTTAATTGCAAGAAGTTCCCAATCACCAATAGCATAATTTCTCTCTGCCTGAGAACTTTTTTTTTGGAGAAGAACGCACATGTCTGACATCTCTTCTCAAAGTATTGCAGAAGCACAGATCCCACCCCAATTGAAGAAGCATCCACTTCAATAAAAAATGGTTCCCATTGATTAGGTCTCTTCAAGTCCAGAGACAAAGGCCTTTTTCAGGTCATCAAATGCGGGGACAGCTTCGGGGGGCCAGTCCTTTGCATTAGCACTCTTCTTGGTCAAAGCGATGAAAGAGTAATGGCAATGGAAGGGTAATTCCTAATGAACTGCCCATAATAATTTGTGAACCCAAGAAAGTGCTGTGTGGCCTTGAGGCTAGCAGGAATAGGCCAAGTGGTAATGGCCAAGACCTTTCCAGGATCCATATGAAGACCCATATCGAGACAAAGCATCCAAGAAACAGGACCTCAGAACATTCAAAAGAACATTTCTCCAGGTTGGCATACAGATTATTTTCTCTAAGGTGCTGAAGTGCAGTGTGGACATGGTTTCTGTGAACAAGCAGATTTTTTGAAAATATGAGAATGTCATCCAGATAGATGACAACAAACTGATACAGCAGATTCCTGAAGATTTAGTTGACAAAGTCTTGGAACACATCTGGGGCATTACACAAAGAAAAAGGCATAACCAAGTATTCATAATGGCCATCTCTAGTGTAAAACAGTTTTCCATTTGTCACCTTCCCATATCCGAATCAGATTGTATGCACCTTTGAGATCCAACTTGGTAAAAATGCAGGCATCTTTCAACCTGTTGAATAGCTCAGATATTAAGGGTAAGGGGTTTTGATTTTTGATAGTCACCACGTTTAAACCTCGATAGTCGAGGCAGGGTCTCAAGGTACCATCCTTTTTGGCAATGAAAAAGAACCCTGCTCCTGCAAGCGATGAGGATTTCAAGGTGAAACCTCTCTCTAGATTCCTGGTGACATACTCTGACATGGTCTGGGTCTCTGGGATGGACAGAGGGTAGGTACGAGCCTTGGGCAGAGTTGCTCTGGGAAAACGTCAATAGCACAGTCAAAGGACCTGTGAGGAGGAAGCACCTCAGCTGATTTCTTGCAGAACACATCCCGGAAATCGCTGTATGCAGTGGGAAGATCAGAAGATACAAATGTGATAGCAACCATAAGTCTCTCCTTGGGGACCACCTTGAGAAGGCAGGACACGAAACATGAGGGACCCCAAGCCAGGATCTTCCCAGAAACCCAGTCCACATGAGTAGAGTGGAGCTGTAGCCAAGCAATGCCCAATACAATGGGGTTTGAGGCCTTGGGTAGAATAAGGAAGGATGTCCACTGCTGGTGGAGTATCCCTACAGACATCATAATAGGGAGAGTCTGGAAGCGGATAAGGTCCCCTGCGAGAACAGTGCCATCAATTGCCATGACTACCAGTGGCATATTGAGGGGCGAAAGGGTAAGCTTCATGGAAGAAGCAGTTCTCTAGTCCATAAAATTGCCAGCAGCCCTGGAATCCAGGTATGCAAAGATTGATTGAGGGGAAGCACCTACATGAAAGAACACCAGAAGAAGAAGATAGGAAGGTGATGTTTCTGGGTCCAATACTCCACCTTCCAGATGTATTAGACCCAAGCATTTCTGGGACGAAGCGAGCAGGAGTCACGAAAATGACCCTTGCCCCCACAGTAGAGAAACAAGCCCAGAGTTATGCATTTAGCATGTTCTTCAGGGATTAGTCTGGTCCAACCCAGCTGCATAGGTTCCTCAGCAGGCAGAAGATGTTCCACTGGACGAAGGGAGGGGAGCTCAGACTGGCTAGGGCCCAGGGAGTGCTGGCGGGGATGGCAATTCCCGCTAATTTGCCTTTCACTCGGTCAGAAAGGCCATTTAAACAGGTTGCAACTAGGGCCTCATTGTTCTAGCTCAACTCAGCTGCAAGGATATGAAACTGAAGAGCATATTGTCTCGCTGAAGAAGATTCTTTGTGAAGACATAGAAGGACACTGGTCACTGAAGAAACCTGAGATGGTTACTCGAAGATGTTTGGAAAGAGATTCAAGAAGTCGGACAGGCTGGAAACCACAGGATCATTCTTCTCCAATAGGGGAGCAGCCCAGGCTAAAGCTTCAACAGAGAGGAGGGAAATAACATTGGCTACCTTTGCCCAATCAGACGGGAAGTTATGAGGATGGAGTTCAAAATGAATGGTGCATTGGCTGAGGAATCCCCTGCAGGCCTCAGAGTCCCCAGAGAAACGGGATGGAAATGGCAGGGATGGAGCAGGCAGTTGTAGTGAATGTGTGGCTGCGACCGCGACCGGAGTAGGTACAGCCGCCAATTGTAATTGAGGTTGCTGACTCGGGCTTCCCAAGGAGACCTGAAGCTGCTTGAAGAGGGAAGTCAAATCCTGGAGGAATTGCATCACCTGTCTGATTCGATTCCTTGGTCTCAGGTCTGTGGACTATGCCCTGCAATGGATCATCTACAGATAGCTGTACATAATCTGGGTCCATGGCTGATCAAACTGTCAGGTCACCTGAGGCCAGTTGACAGATGCACCCCGTTGGGGTCAGGAGTCCCCTGCAAGGTAGTAGACCCTACGGCTGACTTTTGAGGATGGAGCTCTAGGTGATTCAGGAGAGTAGGTATTCACCAGGGGCCCTAGTGGTGGGGATGGATTTAGCTGCAGTCTGGCTCCAGGTTGCGACCACCAGGGCCTCCAAGCTCACGCTCACGATAGACTACGGGAAGGTAGAGAGGAAGCAGTAGACTGTGAAAACAAAGGATAGTCAGGAGAAACCCAAAGGTCTGGGCAAAAAGCAGGTAAGGATAGTCAAGGAACACGCCACGGTCGGTAAATACAAACTCAAATATGTGTCTACCGCCGCAAAAAAAAAAAATATATCTAGAAGTGCAAAATATTGTGATACACCCCTGCTAAAAAATCAGTTTGCTGCAGTCAAATGTGGTTCCACTTAAAGTGAAAACCTGAATAAAACAAAAAAGATTATATGCTGACTGAGCTAACTTTTATACTTTATAACCTTATACCCAAATTGGGAGCTGCATAGACCCTGAGTGGATTGGTTATCCCTATCAATGAAGCAAAGGCACTTTTCAAAATAATATCTGGTGGGTGGCCAATTCTTATGGTGGTGGTGTTCTCACTGGATTGGTGGATTACTTAGATATATGCATTGTATACATACAGTATATATTTTTTTCACAGTGATATATATATATATATATATATATATATATATATATATATATATATATATATATATATATATATATTTTTTTTTTTTTTTTTTTTTTACAGTGGTTTCTTCTAGAGTGATATTTTATATGTATACATACAGTATAGACCAAAAGTTTGGACACACCTTCTCATTCAAAGAGTTTTCTTTATTTTCATGACTATGAAAATTGTAGATTCACACTGAAGGCATCAAAACTATGAATTAACACATGTCCAATTATATACTGAACAAAAAAGTGTGACACAAAAGAAAATATGTCTTATATTCTAGGTTCTTCAAAGTAGTCACCTTTTGCTTTGATTACTGCTCCGCACACTCTTGGCATTCTGTTGATGAGCTTCAAGAGGTAGTCACCTGGAATGGCTTTCCAACAGTCTTGAAGGAGTTCCCAGAGATGCTTAGCACTTGTTGGCCCTTTTGCCTTCACTCTGCTGTCCAGCACACCCCAAACCATCTTGATTGGGTTCAGGTCCGGTGACTGTGGAGGCCAGGTCCTCTGGCGCAGCACCCCATCACTCTCCTTCTTGGTCAAATAGCCCTTGCACAGCCTGGGGGTTGTCATTGTCCTATTTGAAAAATAAACGATGGTCCAACTAAACGCAAACCGGATGGAATAGCATGCCGCTGCAAGATGCTGTGGTAGCCATGCTGGTTCAGTATGCCTTCAATTTTGAATAAATCCCCAACAGTGTCACCAGCAAAGCACCCTAACACCATCACACCTCCTCCATGCTTCACGGTAGGAACCAGGCATGTAGAGTCCATCCGTTCACCTCTTCTGCGTCGCACAAAGACACGGTGGTTGGAACCAAAGATCCCAAACTTGTACTCATCAGACCAAAGCACAGATTTCCACTGGTCTATTGTCCATTCCTTGTGTTCTTTAGCCCAAACAAGTCTCTTATGCTTGTTGCCTGTCCTCAGCAGTGGTTTCCTAGCAGCTATTTTACTATGAAGGCCTGATTCACACAGTCTCCTCTTAACAGTTGTTCTAGAGATGTGTCTGCTGCTAGAACTCTGTGTGGCATTGACCTGTTCTCTAATCTGAGCTGCTGTTAACCTGCGTTTTCTGAGGCTGGTGACTCAGATGAACTTATCGTCCGCAGCAGAGGTGACTCTTGGTCTTCCTTTCCTGGGGCGCTCCTCATGTGAGACAGTTTCTTTGTAGTGCTTGATGGTTTTTGCCACTGCACTTGGGGACACTTTCAAAGTTTTCCCAATTGTTCGGACTGACTGACCTTCATTTTTTAAAGTAATGATGGCCACTCGTTTTTCTTTACTTAACTGCTTTTTTCTTGCCATAATACAAAGTCTAACAGTCTATTCAGTAGGACTATCAGCTGTGTACTGTATTCACCTCCTGCACAACACAACTGATGGTCCCAACCCCATTTATAAGGCTTGAAATCCCACTTATTAAACCTGACAGGGCACACCTGTGAAGTGAAAACCATTTTGGGTGACTACCTCTTGAAGCTCATCAACAGAATGCCAAGAGTGTGCGGAGCAGTAATCAAAGCAAAGGGGGGCTACTTTGAAAAACTTAGAATATAAGACAAATTTTCAGTTGTTTCACACTTTTTTGTTCAGTGTATAATTGGACATGTGTTAATTCATAGTTTTGATGCCTTTAGTGTGAATCTACAATTTTCATAGTCATGAAAATAAAGAAAACTCTTTGAATGAGAAGGTGTGTCCAAACTTTTGGTCTGTACTGTATATGGTATATATATTTTCTTTTTCACAGTGTTTTTTTTTTTTTTTTTTTAGTGTGATATCTTTTTTTACAGAGATATTTTACATAGTGGTGTATTGTTTGGGTATAAGGTTATAAAGATCAGTAAATAGAATCATATGTAGAACACACAGCAAGAGACACACGGAAGCCAAACACACAATATTGATCAGCAGTGCTGGCTTGCAGTGCACAGGTTAATATAGTGTTCTCTGATAGGGCCTGTGGTGGAGCCATGCCTTGAGGAGAGATTACTTAACCACTTGCTTACTGGGCACTTAAACCCCCTTCATGCCCAGACCAATTTTCAGCTTTCAGCACTGATGCACTTTGAATGACAATTGCGCGGGCATACAACACTGTACCCAAATGAAATTTTTATCATTTTTCCCCACAAATAGAGCTTTCTTTTGGTGGTATTTAATTACAGCTGGGAGTTTTATTTTTTGCTAAACAAACAAAAAAAGATGCAAAAAAAAAATCATGTTTAATAGTTTGTTATAAAATTTTGCAAACAGGTCATTTTTCTCCTTCATTGAAGTGCGCTGATGAGGCGGCACTGATAGGCTGCACTGGTGGGCACTGATAGGCTGCATTGGTGGGCACTGATAGGCTGCACTGGTGGGCACTGATAGGCTGCACTGGTGGGCACTGATAGGCATAGTTAAGGCGGCACTAATAGGCACAGATAAGGCGGCACCGATGGGCACAGATAAGGCGGCACTGATGGGCAAAGATGGGCACAGATAAGATGGCACGGATGGGTGGCATGTATGGGTGGCACGGATGGGTGGCACTAAGGAGCACTGATAGGTACCACTGATAGATGGGACTGATGGGCACTGCTAGGTGGCACTGATAGGTGGCTCTGATAGGTGGCACTGCTGGGCACTGATGGGTGGCACTGATGGGCACTGATGGGCACTGATGGGTACTGGTAGATGACACTGATGGGCACGGATATGTGGCACTGGGGTGCAGCATCTTTGTTGAGGCAGATTGTGGGCACTGCTGGGTGGCACTGTGGGCACTGCTGGGTGGCACTGCTGGGTGGCACTGACGGGGGGCACTTATTTTTTATTGAGGTGGCACTGGCAGGGGGCAGGTGGGCACTGGCAGGGCTGGCCGTGTTCGGGACTGATGTCCCGATCACGGCCGCCAGTGATCGGCTCTTTTTTTTTCTCCTCGCGCTGTCAGCGCGAGGAGGAATAATAGCCGATTACCGGCTCCGTTGTATCACATGATCAGCTGTCATTGGCTGACATCTGATCACGTGATAAGGGGTCGGGATCGACCCCTTGCTCGGATCGGTGATCAGGCGAGTCTCATAGACTCGCCGATCACAAAGCACGCCGCGCGCGCCCCTCAGGGGGCGCGCAGGCCGCTCGTGCACGGGACGACGTCAATAGAAGTAGTCCAGGCAAAGGAGGTCCGCGCTGTAGCCGTCATTCGGCTATAGCGCGGATCTCAAGTGGTTAAGCAGCCAGATGAAGAGCAGCTGGTCTCTTAAGCTGAACACATGCAGAGGTAAACTGAAGAACAAACAATACTGCAGATCCATGACACTCGGTTTTGGATAGATTGAGTTTGAGGGTTTTGGATAGATTGAGTTTGAGGAAGTGGTGTGACATCCACACTGATATGTTGGTCAGTAAATTAGTGTTGTGTGAGGAGAGGGTAGAGAGATAGATTTGGGTGTCATCAGCGTAGAAATGATTTTGAAAGCCATGGGAGGCTATCAGCTGATCCACGGAGGAGGTGTAGATTGAGAATAGGAAAGTTCCAAGAACAGAACTGTGGAGGACCCCAATGGAGAAAGGAAGATGAGGAAGTAAAAGTGACACTGAGGGTACAGTGGGATTAGTAGGATGAGAACCAATGAAGAGCACAGTCATGGAGACCAAAAGAGTAAAGTTTTTTTTTGAGGAGGGAGCTGACTGGTCCAGAAGTAGGAGAACAGAATAATGTCCATTACTTTTTGTAGCTAGTAAATCATTTGTGAGTTTTAGGAGAGCAATTTTTGTGGAGTGTTGAGAGCAAAATTCAGACTGAAGGGGATCAAGAAGGTTATTCAATGTGAGGTGGTCACTCATTTGGTTGTAGACCAGGCATTCAAGGAGTATGGAGGAAAAGGGAGCAAGGAGATGGGGCGTAGGTTGTTAAAATTGGTGGGTGTCCAAGTAAGGATTTTTAAGTATGGGGGTGACTAGTGCATGTTTTAGAGAGCTGGGGAAATGCCAGAATAGAGGGAGGGATTGAAGATGTGAGTTTAGGATAGAGCCAGAGGGTGACTGCAATATTTGAGGGGAATAGGGTCCAGGGGACAGGTGGTAAGGTGGGCTCTAGAAAAAAAGCTTAGCAACCTCATCTATAGTAGCAAGGTTGAATAAGGGAAGTGTGTTAAGTGGGGGGATATCTGTACAGAGGAGATTTAATCACAAATTGTATCAATCTTATTTTTGAAGTAATTGGCAATCTCCTGGGCACTGAGTGAATTAGTGGATGGAGACAGTGGAGACCAAAGTAAAGAAGTAAAGGTAGAGAAGTGTTGACGGGGATGGGTGACAAGGTGTTAATGAGAGTGATAAAATAGGCCTGCTTAGCAGCGTAGAGGCAGAAATTGTATTTTTGGAGGGCAAATTTATAATTGTTGAAGTCTTTGTGAGACTAATGCCGTGTACACATAACCAAACTTTCTGGCAGAAGAGGTCAGACGGAATCATTCCGTAGGATATTACGATCGTATGTGGGCTTCATAGGACTTTTTTCTTCAAATCTGTCCAACAGAATCAATTTCTATCAGGAAAACCGTTCACCTGTATGCTGGTCCGACGGACCAAATACGATGCAAGGGCAGCTATTAGCTACTGGCTATTGAACTTCCTTTTCTAGTCCCGTCGTACGTCATCACGTTCAAAACGAACGGACTTTGGTCCATTCATGTGTGGGCAATTGCGTTCTGTCAAAAGTCCATTGGAACTCGGTCGGAAAGACAGTCGGACCTTTTCTGCTGGAAAGTCCCATCGTGTGTAAGCAGCATTATTCTTGCGCCACAGAGGCTCAAGAGAGTGGCTTCATTTTTTGAGCCTTCTGTGACTCTGTCATCTGTTTGCCAGGGTTGTAGGGGGTCAGGACCTGATTCTGTGTGTAGTGAGGGGGGCAAGCTCGTCCAGGACAGAAGACAGGGATCTATTGTAAATAGTGGTTAGATTGGGGCAGGACAGGGGTGAGATACTGTCATAGAGGTGGTCAGTAGCAGAATAGAGAAGAGAAGGGTTAAAGTGGCGAAGGTTTCTACAGGTATTTGTTAGGCGGTTTGAGGGAGAGGTGGTGAGGGAGAGAGCAAAACTAATAAGGAGAATACAAGGTTGAAGGTTCTGCCATCAGAATGAGTAGAAGCATGTACCCATTGCTTCAGGTCAAATGAGGAAGTTAACATGGATATTGAAGTCGTCAAGAATGATGTGATCAGCTGACCACAGGTAAACAAACTTGCCTGTTATTGGCAGTCCTTTCCTTCCCTGTCTGAGCAAAGGAGAGCTGTAGACTGTCAGTACATTGTTTACAACAATAATCAGGGCAGCCCCATCAGGGGCCATCAGTTCAGCCTATCAGGGCTGCCTATCAGTGCCACCTATCAGTGTTTATCAATGCCGTCAGGAACCTAAAATGTTCTCTGTGGGGATAGGAGGATTCCCACTCCACCTCACTTGCATCCACTGGTTTTGGGAGAGTGAGTCCAGAGAAGGCCACCATGGGATTCATGAAGCCAGGTTTCGGTGGCAGTAAGTAGAATAAAGGAGTTAGTGATGTACGTCCAATTTTAAATGCCACCCTGCCATCGCGTACGCACCACCGGCGGGGCGCTCGTGTGCCAGTCGGGACCCCCGTGAGTCCGGTCACGGGTCCCGCGGTCTCGATCGCCGCGGGAATACCCGCGATCGTCTCACGGGGCGGCTGAACGAGGAGATGCCGTTGTAAACAGCATCTCCTCGTTCTGCCTAGCAACAAGTGACTCTGATTTCTGCTCCATGTGATTGGAGCAGAGATCAGTGTTCACTAAAACAAAGTCCAGCCCCCCACAGTTAGTAACACGGACCTAGGAACACTTAACTCCTACACTGCCACCCCTGGTTAACCCCTTCACTGCCAGTGTCATTTACACAGGAATCACTGCATTTGTATAGCAGTGATTGCTGTATAAATGACAATGGTCCCAAAAATATGTCAAAAATGTCCGATGTGTCTGCCATAATGTCGCAGTCACAATAAAAATCGCTGATCGCCGCCATTACAAGTAAAAAAAAAACGTATTAATAAAAATGCCATAAAACTATCCCCTACGCTATAACTTTTGCGCAAACCAATCAATAATCGCTTATTGTGATTTTTTTCTACCAAAAATATGCAGAAGAATATGTATCGGTCTAATCTGAGGGAAAAAATGATTTTTTATATATCTTTGGTGGATATTTATTATAACAAAAAGTAAAAAATAATGTGTTTTTTGTCGCTCTATGTTTGTTTATAGTGCAAAAAATAAAAACCGCAGAGGTGATCAAATACCACCAAAAGAAAGCTCTATTTGTGGGAAAAAAGAACGTAAATTTTGATTGGGAGCCACGTCGCACGACCGCGCAATTTTCAGTTAAAGCGACACAGTGCCGTATCGCAAAAAGTGGTCTGGTCTTAAGCCAGCAAAATGGTCCGGTCTGAAAGTGGTTAATGAAAGCTTTTTTTCTATGAGTTACTGCATATCAGAAAATCTGTTGAATAAATAATTTGAAGTACATTTTCAATTTTAATACATTTACTATACATATGTAAGCTTGCTAAAAAACTATTAAAAAATTATTAAGTTTTTTACTACAAAGGGATATACAATGTACTATTGACATAAACACACACCACAGGTTCTACTGGTTGAACTGGTGTCTTTTTTTTCAACCTTACCGACTATGTAACTATGAAACTACTAAGTTATCAATAGTGAAAAATAATAAAACTATTCTAGTACCCTGAAAGTGATTGTAAAGCTTAACTTTCTTTTAATTAAAATAAAAAAACCTCCTCTTTTTGGTCTATTGTCAGTGATCTGGACTCTTCCTCTTCTCAGTGTGCCACCATAGGAAGCCGCTTCCTATGGTGATGCACTTGCGGACTCACTCTTAGCCCTTGTACACACGGTCGGACATTTCGACAACCGAATCCGTCGTATTTTGTCTGGATTTTGTCTGAAGGATTTTGTCCGAAACTGTTGCATACACACAGTCAGACAAAGTTGTCAGACAATCTGATCGTACTTAACGTGATGATGTTATTTCGTTAGGACGGGACTACGTTCAGGCTAGTAGCCAATAGCTTTGGTCTAGGAATTTGATCTGAGCATGCGTGGCACTTTGTCCGATCGGAATTCTCTACACATGATCGGACAAAGTCCGATCGGAGCATGTTGTCAGAAAATTTTATAGACAAGTTGGAAAACTTGGTCCGTCGGATACTCCGATGGAAACAGTCCGCCCACACACTGTCGGATTATTAGACAACACGGTCCTATCGGACATTGTCCATCTGAATATCCGACCGTGTGTACAAGGGCTTAAAGTGGTTGTAAACCCTTACAACCAAGTTTGACCTACAGGTAAGCCTAGATTAAGGCTTACCTGTAGGTCCAAGAAATATCTCCTAAACCTATGCGGTTTAGGAGATATTTACCCAAAGACAGCCACCGCTGTCTACGGCGCATGTGCCGTGGACAGCGGCGCGCAGGCGCACTGGGCAGGCCGCAGATCACGGCGATATGACGCGAGTGTCGGCTCCCGTGCGCATTCGCGGAAGTGACGTCATCGCCGCTCTGGTGAATCACAGCGCCGGAGCAGCGAGATCCGGAAGTCACTCCGGGATCCATGGCAGCGGCGGATATGAAGACGGAGGACCGCTTCGGGGGCTTCGTTCTCAGGTAAGTTATTCATAATGAGCTAGTATGCTATGCATACTAGCTCATTATGCCTTTGCCTTGCAGGGTGTGTTTTTTTTTTTTTTTTTTGCCTTTACTTCCTCTTTAAAGTGATTGTAAGGGTTTATTTTTTTTTTAAAAAACCATATCATACTGTCCTCCACTGTTCAGCTTGTTTTGCACAGAGTGGGCCCGAACCTCTTATTCTGGGGTCCCCTGGTGGCTCTCGCAGCTCCTCCCCACATCTGTAAAAAAGAATGGTGTTGTGCTCCACACAAAATTAATTTAATCTAGTAACAAAATTAATAAATAATCGCATATAAAATCTAAAAGACGCACCTATGCGATTAAAATTACTTTAAATTATATCTACAACCTATGTGCATAAAATCATACAAAGTGATTAATGGGATGTTCAGAATATACACTTATTCCTAGTGTTATTCATACTGAGATCAAAATAGAGAAATATAAATAATCTATACAATCGTAATAAAGTGCAAGTGAAGTAATAAAAACGAAAACGCAAATCCTGATAATATCAATTCAGAAAGTTGTGAAATCAAGCAAGTGTGTCTCAGTCCATAAAAGTGCATCCAAGTGCCAGCGTGTATACAAAAAATTGTGTAAGGGTAAAATCCAACAAATAAATAAAAAAAATAAAATAAAAATATGTGTAAAAATATATCAAAAGGTAAATAGATAAACCTAAAAAACAGAAATTCAAAAGGGGTTTCTTAAAGTGTCTCTTAATTGACATAAAGGACTAGTAATCCATATCAGTTCATGCAAAAATAGAGTGAATCCACGCTGTGCTATGTGAAGGGTTAATCCTGTGAATAAACACGGGGTAGTTCCACCGGTGATCTTACAGTTCCTCAAAGTGAGTGCTCACACACTGAGTGCAGTGGGTACCTTACCTCACTGCTGTCAGTTAGACAGCAATATGCTCCAATATATAAGGTGTATCCTCGATTAGGATGTGTGTCCTCAGTTGGTATATGTACAGCAGTATAGTCCAATGGTTTGCGGTGTGTATCCTAAGTGTAGTGCAAGCGCCCCAGATATTTTCCTCCAGGTACTCCGCAAAGGATCACAGGTCAGACCCGAAAAAGAGAAAAGGAGCTCCAATAGTGAAGTAAGTCACACAAATTCTTTATTATAAAAAGGACCAAGTCCTGGGTACTCACATTTAAGTAATAAAATTCAAACGTTTACAGCTAAAACAACGAACGGCTTCCTCGTTCGTACCCCGGACGTCACTTCCGGTATCCTCCTAGGCAAATCCTACGCGTATCGTCATTGATCACGTGACTTCATCAGGGACTAAAGCATAGGAGGTGGACGAACGTTTAAATAATATCTCTAATTCACGGCCATTTTCCTGTAGCCTGTGCTATCTGTTCCTATTCGCGGTCACGAATCTAGCTGCACGGCCATTTTCTAATAGACTTTAGTACCGAACGCTTCCCGGTCATTTTTCTTATAGGTTCTAAGGCAGTGATAGCGACTATTCGATTAACGGCGGCCATTTTACCGTAGTTTCATCATCTACACTCATCTAGTGAGCAGATGCTATGTTCGCCGCCATTATCTCATCGTTTAGATAGAGGAAACGAAGGTAAACCTATGTCCACTTTTACGGACTAGGTTCAATTCAGACACCCGGTAGTTACACTTATTCAGGCAACAGCACAGGATTCTTTCCTCCGTCTATGGGGCTCATAGCATCCGCTCACTAGATGAGTGTAGATGATGAAACTACGGTAAAATGGCCGTCGTTAATCGAATAGTCGCTATCACTGCCTTAGAACCTATAAGAAAAATGACCGGGAAGCGTTCGGTACTAAAGTCTATTAGAAAATGGCCGTGCAGCTAGATTCGTGACCGCGAATAGGAACAGATAGCACAGGCTACAGGAAAATGGCCGTGAATTAGAGATATTATTTAAACGTTCGTCCACCTCCTATGCTTTAGTCCCTGATTATGTCACGTGATCAATGATGATACGCGTAGAATTTGCCTAGGAGGATACCGGAAGTGACGTCCGGGGTACGAACGAGGAAGCCGTTCGTTGTTTTAGCTGTAAACATTTGAAATTTATTACTTAAATGTGAGTACCCAGGACTTGGTCCTTTTTATAATAAAGAATTTGTGTGACTTACTTCACTATTGGAGCTCCTTTTCTCTTTTTCGGGTCTGACCTGTGATCCTTTGCAGAGTACCTGGAGGAAAATATCTGGGGCGCTTGCACTACACTTAGGATACACACCGCAAACCATTGGAGTATACTGCTGTACATATACCAACTGAGGACACACATCCTAATCGAGGATACACCTTATATATTGGAGCATATTGCTGTCTAACTGACAGCAGTGAGGTAAGGTACCCACTGCACTCAGTGTGTGAGCACTCACTTTGAGGAACTGTAAGATCACCGGTGGAACTACCCCGTGTTTATTCACAGGATTAACCCTTCACATAGCACAGCGTGGATTCACTCTATTTTTGCATGAACTGATATGGATTACTAGTCCTTTATGTCAATTAAGAGACACTTTAAGAAACCCCTTTTGAATTTCTGTTTTTTAGGTTTATCTATTTACCTTTTGATATATTTTTACACATATTTTTATTTTATTTTTTTTATTTATTTGTTGGATTTTACCCTTACACAATTTTTTGTATACACGCTGGCACTTGGATGCACTTTTATGGACTGAGACACACTTGCTTGATTTCACAACTTTCTGAATTGATATTATCAGGATTTGCGTTTTCGTTTTTATTACTTCACTTGCACTTTATTACGATTGTATAGATTATTTATATTTCTCTATTTTGATCTCAGTATGAATAACACTAGGAATAAGTGTATATTCTGAACATCCCATTAATCACTTTGTATGATTTTATGCACATAGGTTGTAGATATAATTTAAAGTAATTTTAATCGCATAGGTGCGTCTTTTAGATTTTATATGCGATTATTTATTAATTTTGGTAATGGTGGGTTATCCTCGCGCTATAGTGGTAGAATTTAAGCAGGCTGGTGTGGTTGCAGCAAAAACACCGACAGAGGTGCAAACCCTCCCCTCAAAGTGATAGTAAGTAAAACATAGATGGTGTTGCGCTCCACGCCAAATAAATTAAATCTAATAACACAATTGATAAATAATCGCATAAAATCTTGAAGACGCACTCATGCGATTAAAATTACTATTAATTATAACTACAAGCTTTAGTGCAAAAAATTTATGCCAAGTGATTAATACAGTGCTCGGAGTAAAGCTAGTTCCTACTATTATTCATGAATGAAGGAACTAAAATGATCTATAAAATCATAATAAAGTGCCAGATAAAAAACGCAGATCTTAATAGAAATACTTCAAAAGAATCGTGACATCAAACAAATCTGTGTCAGTCCATGAAAGTGCATCCAAGTGCCAACATGTGTGCAAAACTTATATATAAAAAAACCATATATAATAAATACACAATAAAAAGAATATAGAACGGTGTGTGAAAAGTATGTATCACAGAGTACAAAGACAATAGTCCAACAAACGTGATTGCTAAAAGTGTCTCTAAATTAACATAAAAAACTTAGTAATAAAGTTCATGCAGGAAATAAAATAAATCCACGCTGTGCTATGTGAAGAAATTAATCCTGTGAACGACCCTGGGATAATTCCACCAGTGATCTTGCAGCTCCTTAAACATGGGTGCTCACACACTGAGTGCAGTGGGTACCTTACCTCACTGCTGTCAGTCAGACAGCAATATGCTCCAATATAGCGGTTGTGTCCTCAAATGGGATGTATGTCCTCAGTGGGTGTAGGGATACACCAATACTTTGCGGTGTATATCCTAAATGCAGTATGGGCTCCCCCAAAACTTTTCCTCCAGATACTCTGCAAAGGATCGCAAGTCAGACCCAAGAAAGAAAAAAGGGGGGCTCCAATAGTGAAGTACGTCACACAAATACTTTATTATAAAAGGACCAAGTCCTGGGTACTCACATTTATGCAGTAAAATTCAAACGTTTTTACATCTAACAAACAACGAACGGCTTCCTCGTTCGTACCCCGGACGTCACTTCCGGTATCCTCCTAGGCCAATCCTACGCGTATCGTCATTGATCACGTGACTTCATCAGGGACTAGTGCATAGGAGGTGGACGAACGTTTAAATAGTCTCTCTAATTCGCGGCCATTTTCCTGTAGTCAATCCTATTTATTACTATTCGCGGGCACGATTCTAGTTACACGACCATTTTCTAATAGGCTATATTACCGACCGGTTCTATGCGCTTCCCGGTCGTTTTTTTTTCTTATAGGTACTAAGTCAATTTATTCATCTTTTAGGTAGATCTGTGTCCGCTTACATGGACTAAAGTCCAATTCGGACACCCGGTAGTTGTATTTATTCGAACAACGACCCGGGATCTCCCCACTTATATGACTACAAATAGCATTCTTGATGTTAGTTGCGGTTTAAGCACATTCACTTGCTATTAGAACGATGGGGCCAACAGTTCGTTCGTAAACTAATAGTTTAAAATAAAAATGTGTTGTAATAAAAAATTCATAAAAATTCATAAAAAGTGGCTTAAGACAGAGGGTAGTATGTAAATTATTAAAATATTGATATTCTTTAATTTGTAGGTAAAAACATAATAAATCTAAATCTATGTCTAAGTCAAGAAGTGACATATAAAATGTTAAAATATTGGTACTCTTTAATTTGTGGATAAAAATATATCTAAAATAGTGTGGCATGGTATTTTTTAATGTAAAGATAAAATGCCCCCGACAGTTAATTAAGCGATAATCAACATATCAGAAAAAATCGCATATATATGTGATTTGAGGGATGGATACCGGAAATGAAGTCCAGAGTTCCCAAATTCCCTTTCAATGTATCATCATAAAATACAGTAAACCGAAACAAGCAGGATATTATATGTCGTAGTACTTTAAATATATAAAATTCAAATCCATAATAGAAATGTCTAAAAATATCTAAAAATTGCTGATAAAACAGTTAAGATCAAACGCTATGTTGAGTCCTTGGGGTGTGAAAGTATCTAAGGTAAAAATCCATTTAGATTCTAGTTGGCTGAGTGTTCTCACTTTATGCCCCCCCCCTCCAGTGCTTTCTATAGGGCTCAATCCCCCAAAATGTGAGGTGGGTGGGATCTTATTATGGTGTGTCAAAAAATGTTTTGACACACTGTGTTTGTCAAATCCATTAATTATATTTTTGACATGTTCCTTTATGCGAACCCTCAGGGGTCTCTTGGTGCGGCCTACATACTGTAGGCCGCAACTGCATTGTAGGACATATACAGCCCCTTCAGTGTTACAGCAAATAAACTCTTTAATGTCATAGGAATTCCCAGTTCTTGTGGAGCTAAATTTGAGTCTTTTTTCAGGTGGACGTTTTGTTTTTGTACACGCAAAGCATCGCTTGCATGGAAAAAAGCCTTTTCCTGTGAAAAAGGTCACACCATTGTATGGTGGGTCAGGAACATTCCTGACGATCTTATCCCTCAATGTCGGTGCCCTTTTGTACACGAACTTGGGAAATTGAGGTAGAAGGTCTTTTAGGTGCACATCTGAGCGTAAAATATACCAGTATTTTTTAATAATCGCCTCTATTTTCTTATATTGGGCATTATAGTTCAATATGATTGGGAAAGTACCAATCATATTGAACTATAATGCCCAATATAAGAAAATAGAGGCGATTATTAAAAAATACTGGTATATTTTACGCTCAGATGTGCACCTAAAAGACCTTCTACCTCAATTTCCCAAGTTCGTGTACAAAAGGGCACCGACATTGAGGGATAAGATCGTCAGGAATGTTCCTGACCCACCATACAATGGTGTGACCTTTTTCACAGGAAAAGGCTTTTTTCCATGCAAGCGATGCTTTGCGTGTACAAAAACAAAACGTCCACCTGAAAAAAGACTCAAATTTAGCTCCACAAGCACTGGGAATTCCTATGACATTAAAGAGTTTATTTGCTGTAACACTGAAGGGGCTGTATATGTCCTACAATGCAGTTGCGGCCTACAGTATGTAGGCCGCACCAAGAGACCCCTGAGGGTTCGCATAAAGGAACATGTCAAAAATATAATTAATGGATTTGACAAACACAGTGTGTCAAAAAAATTTTTGACACACCATAATAAAGATCCCACCCACCTCACATTTTGGGGGATTGAGCCCTATAGAAAGCACTGGAGGGGGGGGGGGGGCATAAAGTGAGAACACTCAGCCAACTAGAATCTAAATGGATTTTTACCTTAGATACTTTCACACCCCAAGGACTCAACATAGAGTTTGATCTTAACTGTTTTATCAGCAATTTTTTGATATTTTTAGACATTTCTATTATGGATTTTAATTTTATATATTTAAAGTACTACGACATATAATATCCTGCTTGTTTCGGTTTACTGTATTTTATGATGATACATTGAAAGGGAATTTGGGAACTCTGGACTTCATTTCCGGTATCCATCCCTCAAATCGCATATATATGCGATTTTTTCTGATATCTTGATTATCGCTTAATTAACTGTCGGGGGCATTTTATCTTTACATTAAAAAATACCATGCCACACTATTTTAGATATATTTTTATCCACAAATTAAAGAGTACCAATATTTTAACATTTTATATGTCACTTCTTGACTTAGACATAGATTTAGATTTATTATGTTTTTACCTACAAATTAAAGAATATCAATATTTTAATAATTTACATACTACCCTCTGTCTTAAGCCACTTTTTATGAATTTTTATGAATTTTTTATTACAACACATTTTTATTTTAAACTATTAGTTTACGAACGAACTGTTGGCCCCGTCGTTCTAATAGCAAGTGAATGTGCTTAAACCGCTACTAACATCAAGAATGCTATTTGTAGTCATATAAGTGGGGAGATCCCTGGTCGTTGTTCGAATAAATACAACTACCGGGTGTCCGAATTGGACTTTAGTCCATGTAAGCGGACACAGATCTACCTAAAAGATGAATAAATTGACTTAGTACCTATAAGAAAAAAAAACGACCGGGAAGCGCATAGAACCGGTCGGTAATATAGCCTATTAGAAAATGGTCGTGTAACTAGAATCGTGCCCGCGAATAGTAATAAATAGGATTGACTACAGGAAAATGGCTGCGAATTAGAGAGACTATTTAAACGTTCGTCCACCTCCTATGCACTAGTCCCTGATGAAGTCACGTGATCAATGACGATACGCGTAGGATTGGCCTAGGAGGATACCGGAAGTGACGTCCGGGGTACGAACGAGGAAGCCGTTCGTTGTTTGTTAGATGTAAAAACGTTTGAATTTTACTGCATAAATGTGAGTACCCAGGACTTGGTCCTTTTATAATAAAGTATTTGTGTGACGTACTTCACTATTGGAGCCCCCCTTTTTTCTTTCTTGGGTCTGACTTGCGATCCTTTGCGGAGTATCTGGAGGAAAAGTTTTGGGGCGCCCATACTGCATTTAGGATATACACCGCAAAGTATTGGAGTATCCCTACACCCACTGAGGACATACATCCCATTTGAGGACACAACCGCTATATTGGAGCATATTGCTGTCTGACTGACAGCAGTGAGGTAAGGTACCCACTGCACTCAGTGTGTGAGCACCCACGTTTGAGGAGCTGCAAGATCACTGGTGGAATTATCCCAGGGTCGTTCACAGGATTAATTTCTTCACATAGCACAGCGTGGATTTATTTTATTTCCTGCATGAACTTTATTACTAAGTTTTTTATGTTAATTTAGAGACACTTTTAGCAATCACGTTTGTTGGACTATTGTCTTTGTACTCTGTGATACATACTTTTCACACACCGTTCTATATTCTTTTTATTGTGTATCTATTATATATGGTTTTTTTATATATAAGTTTTGCACACATGTTGGCACTTGGATGCACTTTCATGGACTGACACAGATTTGTTTGATGTCACGATTCTTTTGAAGTATTTCTATTAAGATCTGCGTTTTTTATCTGGCACTTTATTATGATTGTATAGATCATTTTAGTTCCTTCATTCATGAATAATAGTAGGAACTAGCTTTACTCCGAGCACTGTATTAATCACTTGGCATTAATTTTTTGCACTAAAGTTTGTAGTTATAATTAATAGTAATTTTAATCGCATGAGTGCGTCTTCAAGATTTTATGCGATTATTTATCAATTGTGTTATTAGATTTAATTTATTTGGCGTGGAGCGCAACACCATCTATTTTTTACTATTTATTAATTTTGTTACTAGATTAAATTAATTTTGTGTGGAGCGCAACACCATTCTTTTTTACCTATTATCACTTGAGGGGAGGGTTTGCACCTCTGCCGGTGGTTTGCTGCAACCATACCAGTTCTTTTTAATTCACCATTGTAGCGCGAGGATAACCCACTATCCTCCCCACATCTGATAACCCCCTGGGAGAAATGATCTCCTGAGGGGGTTACCTTGCGGGCGCATGCGAGTTCAGCATTCGGGATCCATAGCCGATGAATGTATGACTTATCCCCGCCCCCTGGTGCCCGCGTTATTGGATTTGATCCAATCAAGAGCCGAGAAGTTCCAGGGCTCAGGTAAGTAAAATGGGGGTTGGTCACTGCCAGGTGTTTTTTCACCTTAATGCATAGGATGCATTAAGGTGAAAAAACACAAAGGTTTACAACCCCTTTAAGCCAGGCTGTGTGCATCTATTGACACACACAGTGTGGCTCAACTAGCCCCCTACTCTCTGTTGACAGGATTAGTGGATATTAATGAGTGCAGTTCCACTTATGCAGATGGATACAGTACTGGATTGAGATAGGACTCAGGTAAGTATACAGGGGGGTGGGGGAGGTATACAAATACAGGAACATTTTTACCTTAATGCAGGAAATGCATTAAGATAAAAAATGGTCAGCCTTTAGAGCCACGTTAAGTACCACTTATTATAAATAACAGGAAAAAGAAAATGATGTGTTTCAAAATTACATATGTAATTAAATTCCATGAAATAGCTCATGTTGCTTGAATAATTCAAGCTGCCAGTCTGAATACCCTAAAATCTCTTGTCGACTGGTACTCCGTAAAGGACTATATTGAGAATAATGACATAGATTATATTTTTTTTATATTTGTGTTTCCAAAGTTCAGTCTGAGGTATATATCTGAATGAAAATACATATATCCCGTTGTTACAATTATACAAGCTCAGAGTGTGCCTATTAATGGTGGTGATGAGTCACATAAAATGAATGAGCAGTGACAAACACAATAAATACTGTATGGTATGATATTTCCTCTGCTTATATGTACATAGGAATTACTATTTCAAGCTTTAAAATGGGGAAAAAAGAATACCTTTGTGAAAAACATACAGGACCAGTGCAATTTAAAAAATAAGGTACATTATCATTCCCCTTAAAGTGGAACTAAAATGTAAAAAATAAATAAATTATGTAATTAAAAGTAATTATTTAAAAAAAGTAAAGTAAGTAATTTAAAAAATTATGCGAGCAGGCAGGATTATTATTGCAGAAGAAACATGCCATGTCTCTTCTGCAATAAAGCAAACTTGCTACCTTGTTTGCATTTTTCTTTACGCTAGGTTCACATTATTGCATTTTGAGTGTGCTGCGTTCGTGTGGACACTGCAGCCCAATCATTTAAAAAAAAAAGAGCGCTCTTACCATAGCAAACCACGTTGGTGGTTTAAGGACTGAGAAATCGCCCAGTAGATACATTAGAGAATCCAGTGAGAGATTCCGATTTAGTGTACCCACAATCTCTGCCTCATACCTCTAGAGTTTCAGGTATGGCCATAAAAGATGTATCAGTGACTCTGGATTGCCACAGCTGGAGCAAGCAGAGTCAGTTGATAAACCAATTTCAAACAAAAATTCTGGGGTCCTATACATCCTGTGCAGTATATAAAATCATGTTAATCTAAATGAGGGTGAAAGAGATATAAGGGAAGAGTCTGAAGAATCCTAACCCAGACATGGGCAGGGATAGGACCAAAATGTCACTCCCATTTCTCTCTAGCTGAACAATAAATTTTTTTTTAGAAGTACCCTGTAATAAAGACTTATATATAACGGATTTCAGGCCTTTAGTTACGCTTTCCTGAACCACTCTTTCTAGGACTGGGACCAGGGGAAACAAGACAGGGGAAAAAAGAGAATTTGGCATATAAACCATGTCACAGCTGCAAGAATTGAAAAAAACATCTAGAGTTCAAAGAGAATTCCCTCACCAACTGATCAAATGATTTAAGTATCCCCCTCTCATACAGTTGAGATAGGGTAAGAATCCCCATTCATTCCCATCGCTGAAAGCCCTGGAGGTTCAGTATTTCAGGTAACCTTTTATTGCCTCAAATAGGAGTATATTTAGAAGCATTCCCCATTATCCTCTTAACAGATTCCCACACCTTATATATAAGTACTAGAGTGAGTAACTTAGAATAAGCAGAGCACCCTGATGACCCCTCCAGGGCTAGCTGTGGCTGGCATCCTGAAAACCAAAAGAAACTAAGCAAAAGCGGGAGCAACTAAGGCCACTGATTCCCACTGTGCTAGATGCTGCAATTGAGCAGCTAGAAAATAAATCCTTGGGTTTGGAGCAGCTAACCCCCAGTCTCCTCTGGATATTGTAGGAGCTCTAGTTTGATATGGGGGGTCCGATTTTAATAAAGTTATTCAAAGGAATCCAAACTGGGGAATTATGTAAAAAATATAAAAGTTGCAGCATCCAAACCATCTTTATTAAATTGATATGGCCTATTACTGAGAGGGGAAGTTTACACCACATCTTACTTTGCATTTGAAATCCTGTTAATAATGGAGCAATATTGTCCACTATATATGACAAAGGGGATGTAGTCATAGTAATTCCCAGATATTTAAAAGAGGAAACAATTACAAGTTGTTGGCAAATTGATGGCAAGTCCTTTGGAAGTGAATCCAATGGCAGAAGCACAGACTTCTCCCAATTAATAGCAAGTCCTGAAAACCTAGCAAACTCATCCATATAGCTCATAACCGCTGACACAGAGGACCAAAGGTTTGATAAAAAAAGAATAACATTGTTAGCATATAATGCTACCTTTTCTTCCATATTTCCTCTAACCAAACTCATTATGTCCGAAGCCACCCAGAGAAGGGATGCCAATAGTTCAATGGCAATGGCAAGAAGGAGAGGTGACAGAGTACACTCCTGCCTTGTGTCATGAAATAACGTAAAAGGGGAGGATTGGATGCCATTTACCCTAATCAAAGCCCTAGGGCTAGAGTATAGTTATTGAACCCATTGGTAGAATATACCCCCCATACCAAATTTTTCTAGAATGGCCCATAGATTGGGCCCTTCAACAGTATAAAATGCCTTGATGGCATCCAGTGCCAAGAAGACCTGATCTGTATGGTTAACCGCCGGAATCTGCATATTAAGATAAGCTTGCCTAATATTAATAACTGTTGACATGTTGGGGATAAAGCCGGTTTGATCAGGATGAATAATATGTGTTATCATCTTTTTCAATCTACTGCCACTACTCCAGTGCACAGGACAGACCAGAAACTGGAAGATCAGCAGGATCCCTCTGCTCACAGCTCACAACATCTGCTACTGCTCACTGTACTGTGCAGCACTGCAAGCTTGGATCTCAGAAACAGGAAGCAGAGCTTGCAAAACTTGTTGCCAACATCAGGTAACAGGAGGAGACAGGGAAGACAGGATGTGCCAGCTGGTATGCTCCACGCTTACACCCTCAAATGCTTCACATCACCTCATCATCATTTTGAATGGGCTGCTGCACCTGCACCTGCAGGAAATATAGGGAAAAGGTCCCTGCACCTTTTCTAAAATGTAGCTCATGGTGCAAAAGCATGTGGTTTCACGCATCTCAGTATGGTGCCTTGATTCTAGCATGAATTAACTCCTGCATTTGCATAGAAGCTACATCATCTCTTACCAGCCTATTAAGATGGCCAAAGACTCTGCACCCAAAAAGAAGCTGGAGAGACAAGCTCAGTGAGGATGAGGGACCAATACAGAGTCACTGATGCAGAACACACGTATTCTTCAAATGAGGCAATATTTCTGATCCACGAGGTTTGCTTTGCTTCACATGTTTTTATAAAAAAAAAAGTAAAATATATACTCTAATGTAATTTCCCTCCTATATTTGCCAATCCTACAACAGATATGAATCAAAACGTATAACTCAAACATAAAAAGCATCTAGCACCAAAATGTATGATTTACATTCTGCATTTATTACTTTCAGCTCTATTATTAATATTTTATTTTTTGATAAAATGCACATCAAGGAATATTTACACACCTTGAGCATGCAGCTGTTTTGTCAGCTTTACCCTTTCATATCATAATACCATCACTCTGCCTTTGAAGGTATTTCTGAATTGATTATTCTGTTAGCTGATTCCATTCTGCTTCCTCTCAAACTCCTTCTGCAGTTTGATAGAAAAGCCTATATTGGTTTCATTGCATTACCATTAGCAATTCCCTAACTTCATGAAAGTAGGCATCTCTTTTGAAAAGTTTTCATTTTATTAGATATACCTAAAACACATTTCCTAGTTCTCTGCTTTAATCTTGAAGATGTTCCTATAATCACCATTAATCTTACTTTGCCTTTCATCACTTGAAGCAGAATTATGAACTGTTCAGTCTGATGTTGCTTTATCAGTTATCAGTTACAGTGAGCTGTAGATAAAGTATGACCGTACCATGTATATAAATATATGCATGAAAAAATATGCATTATGTGCCAGACCATTAACTCTTAAGAGTCTCTCCTAACGCTCTCTTAAGTCTCTCTTAGTTTCTCTTAAGTCTTAACATTAAGTTTCCTTTTAGACCTTATTTGCTAGAGATTGGTCTCAAAGATCTGGACGAGGATTTTTTTTTTTCTTGGTAAAGTCCTGGGGATGAAGCCCGGTTTTTTGTTTTGCTTTTGTTTGATTTGATTCTATTTTTTTTTTATTATTTATCTATTTTTGCCATTCACCCTGTCTTGCCCTCACTCATTTATCATCAAAATCAGCACCAAAAAGAGGAGACTTCCCCAAGCATCCCTTGCTTTTTCAATTAACTAAAATGTTTTTGCGGTATTTTAAATAACTTACAGTATGTATACAAAGGATTAATGGAGGTCATATCATATGTATGTATGCACATATTTATTGTAAGATTAAATAATTAACAAAGAAAAAGTGCACATCCTCTTCTCTACTCTGAACGTAATCATCATCATCCAAATTGTTATAACCACATTAAATTCTATCATTTCTACACAGCATGTTTACATGCTTTGAATTGCATTGCTGGTTAAATTTCTATCTTCCCTCAATGCATTTCCATGTCCAAACATCTTATGTACCATTTTTTTTTCAGCACACTGTAAACGTAAAGCAATGCCTATATTCTTTATTAGATGTGTTTCAGTGCACTAAGAGGCCAATGTATTTTTCTTCTTTTGTATATCTGCATTGGGGTGCCATAGAAAGTGAATGACAATGCACCTTAAGTTTTTATTCTCTAACAAAATAGAGCCTGCATTCATTGATGGTAAGTTCAAGGCAGATAATTGGGAAAAACGCAACTGCTGACTACACTGCAGCAAATTCTTGTATGTACTGTACGAGGCCTGAAAACGTCAGTCTTCAACATTCTTCATCTTCCATAATATTGAAGGGAAACTATAAGAGTTGGTGGCTGGACAATTTTAATATGTTTTCCAAACTGTTTTTTTTTTACAGTACAGTATATGGGCTCATGCATACTGCAGCTCAAAGAAGCTGCTCCTACAGGCTTTTGAGGTTTTTTTGAGCTCTTATTTATTCTGCCTGTAAACTCTCCTCCATGTTAGACAATGTGTCCACATACTCTATGGCTTTTTCAGGCATGATGAATACAATAATATACAATAATATTACGGTAAGGCATATGCTCTTACAGGCAGAAAACCCCCCCCACCAAAACTCACGTTTTTGACAGGAGCTTTTGAGCAGTAAAGACGCCTAAGTGCCAAAAATGCACGAAAACAGGCAATAAAGTGCAAAAAAACTCAAAGAAGCTTGAAAACACACACAAAAAAAAAAAAAATAGGAAAACATAGTAGGAGGGAAGAAAAATTTAAGAAAGGTGACAGGGTAGTAAGAAGGAAGGGATAATTAAGGATACAAGGGGAAGGGTAGAGTAGGTAGGGAATTAAAATGTACCCCTGCAAAAGGAAAATAAACTAACTTATGGTAAATGGTTGTATTTTGCTGATCAATTATAGTTGAAATTGCCATTTAAATACGTTATTCTATACATACTGTATAGCAATATAACAGAGACAGATATGATCATGAGATGAAAGTGACTATCTATCCCTGTTAAAAATGGATCTTTTAACCACTTTCTGACCGTAATACATATATACAGTATACGTTGCAGTTTGTAAGTATTTTACCAGGATTATGGCTGAAGATATCAGCCATAACCTCTGTATTGTTTTTTGCAGCCAGCAGCTGACTTTCTCTTGAAAGCATTCTGAGCAGCTCATGAGCTACTGGAACACTTTTATAAGGGACGTCCCTGTTTCTCGGGCTTACCATTTCCGATATGACGGTGCAGTCGGCTGGTCACAGAGCCGATAAAAGACTAGGTCTTTTTTAGATCTAGATCTAGCCTCTATGGCCTTGGAGGACCGGAGCAATGTCATGATGTCACTTCCGGTCCAGGGTTGAAGTAAACACTGTTTTTTTGTTTTTTTAAATCTTTTGTTCTTAAAGGTAAAGGAGAGATTTGAAGTCTTTTTGACCCCAGATTTCTCCATAAAGAGGACTTGTCATCCCTATTTCTATTAGAAGGTGTGTTTACATTCCTTGTATTAGGAATGAAGGTAATAAAAACATAAATAAAGGAACAGTGTAAAAAAAAAGAATAAAAAAAAAAAAAGAAGTAAAGTGCCCCATCCCTGTGTGCGCCGAAGCAAACGTATATTTAAGTCGTGCACACATATGCAAGCAGTGTTTGCACCACACATGTGAAGGTTAGAGTGTGAGCAATCATTCTAGTGCTAGATATCCTCTGTAACTCTAAACAGGTAACCTTGCGTTTAAAGCATCGCCTATTGATATTTTTAATTACCATAGCACCATAGCTTGTTGTCATTCCATGAGTGTGTGCAATTTTAAAGCGTGACATGTTAGGTATCTATTTACTTGACATGAAACATAACCTTTCATATTATATAAAACAATTGGGATATATATATATATATATATATATATATATATATATATATATATATATATATATATATATTTTTTTTTTATTATTATTATTTTTGTTTTAGTTCATTCAAATTTATTTTTTTCCCCACAAAATTGCATTTGAAAAACCGCTGTGTAAAAACCATGTGACATAAAAAATTGCAATGATGGCCATTTTATTCCCTTGGGTCTCTGTTATTATATACATAATGCTTGAGGGTTATAAGTAATTTTCTAACAAAAAATACTTTTTCAAACTTGTAAACAAAAGTGCCAGAAAGGGCTTGGTCTTCAAGTGGTTAATAACGTATACAGCAGCACCATACTTTTTTTTTTTTTCTTAAGTGTTCCTTGGTCTCCTCTCCTCCAGTAATCAGACTGAAACATTGTAACTTTGCAGCAAGTTCCAAGGATAGCAGGAAAAGCAGAAGAAGACCGTTATCAATGTAAGTACACCTTAAAGTAAAAAATATATTTTTCATGTATTTGTGTGTATTTCTTCTTAGTGGTCTGGGATTCCCCACAAAAACAAATTGTTTGGCTAACTGCATTTGATTAAACACACCTTTGACTGAGTATACAATTGTCTGAACAAGTGTTGTAGGGATATTAAATTATAAGCGCCTTCAAGGATTGATGAGAAGGGTTGTACGTACTCTAAGTGCTTCATAACTCTAAGTGCTGCATTTGTGCTTTATAAACACATTAAATAAATAACCCATATGTATATAAGGAGTTGATCTAACAAAGTCAAGATCTATTGTCAGGAATGTAGTCAGAAAACATCTAATACAGACATAGCTCCATGTTTGTTCATTACTGGATGACATGAAAAAGGAGCTATGCAGCAAACATTTTCTGCTCACATACATTTGTCATATTTAATGCCTCACACCTGAGAGCTTTATTGCACTGTTATTGTTGTTGCTGAGGCTACCACCGACATTAGGTATATATTTTTTTATATATTTGTTATACATAGCATATTACAAAACTGCATTTCAATGTTCTGATGAATACAATAATGTTACGGTAAATGTACTACAAGTATATGGCCTTTTCATTGCTCAATAAAGTAATGTAATATGAATACATCTTATACTGTATGCACAGTATCAATAAATCCAAAATTAGCCGTTGCCAGGGAATTCGTGGGCAAAACATAAAAGCAACCACAATAGATTGTCTTATTCTACTAGTATTGATAGGCTACACAGGAAATGTGGAACCAAAGCTCCAGCATGGCCATGGACACTTTTTAGGGAATGTGGAAGGAAAAGCAGTCTATAGTAGACAAATAAGTGGCACAGAGTCTAACCAATGATTTTTAACCCCTCTGTGGCCAGGAGTCATAAATGCTAGTGTAGCGGATGACATTTTGGATAAAGTGTCATACAGGTGTAAATTTAGTTTTTGCCTCAGAACAGTAGGGGTTTCCGAGGGTTAATTATGTAGGTTGACCTTGACATCAGTTTGGCTGGGCTATGTTAGAAGTTCTGCTTGGTCATGTGTGTAGTGAGGTGCACATGGCAAGCCAGAACCAGGCCTGGTTGGGTATCAGCCTTCTCGGAACCAGTGGGTGTGGCGGGCCTCACTGAGGAGTCTGGGAGGGGATCCTTAAGATGTTGGGGGGTCACGTGTTTAGGGAGAGGAGTTTGTGAGGCCCGTGTGGTCTGTTCTTGTTCCAGGACCGGGGTAGCCCTGTGATGGGTCCCGGTCACGGGGTGTCTGACATCCCACAACATGCTTTTGCTGGTTAGCCCCAATAGACCTGTCTGGTCTGGGGTAGGGATCCGTCTGTTCCCGAGTCTTGGAACTGGCTGGTCCGAAGCTTAGTAACTGAGGGAGGATTCAAGGTGTCTGGGTGTGCTCTCGGCTTGGAGAGGCACCACAGCTCATGGAAGGGACCGGTGGAGGACTCTTTGGAGGAGGGCCGACAAGTGGCATCCTGAGAAGTGCCTGGTTACTGAGTTGGGAAGGACATTGACGAATCCACGCTTTTTCCAGTACTATTAAAGAGACAGGGAACGTTCCAGGTACTGAGGAAAAAGGTTCCTGTTCACTCTTAGTAACAGCTTGTACACATTCATAGGACTGTTTCAAGTTTTGAATCAACGTGCTGATTGCCACGATCTCTGGCTGGAGATTTGTTCAGCCTTGAAGTGCCCAGCTGTGAGTGGCTACTCTCTGGGTGGAATTAGAAACTTTGTTATATCTGCAGTTCAAGGTACCTGAGTTCTTCACCCGTGCCCTCTGTTCCTATATGAAACTGTGTTATTGGATGTTATCACTGCAAAATAAAACCTTCCAAAAGGACTTTATTGGTGTCAGTGTCCAAGTTGTTGGGTATCAACCCTGGGAACCCCTAGACGTGGAAGAACAAGCCAAGCAGAGGTAACTAGTACGCCCATTAAGTCAAGCCCGCCCTACAAAGGGTTATGGCCGCTACACTAGGATGCCTAGGATAAATGTAGCAGTATCTTTAACTAAACAGTTTATTAAAACTGTGATTAATTTCCCTACCTAAAAATGTTTACACTGTTTTCAATGACATACAGTATATATAGTATGTCCTTTACAGTTTGCCTTTTTTCTAAAAGCCAAGGCATGCCAAATGCTTACGTCAAAAATGCCCCTATCTTTAGAAAGGCACAATCACAATGCAGCCAGCAAGTGTTGACTTGTTTGTAAAGATTGTCATGTGATGTCACACTTAGTGATCACATGATAGGAGCTATTGTGATTGGATCCTGAATACAATATCTGGAGGACCTCATACACACAGGTCGTTGATTTAACTCTCTTAGAAACCAGCAGCGTTTTTGCGGAAAAATGCCTGACAGTGTCTAAACTCTTACAAGCTTTTAGGAGCTTTTACAGGTGTTTAGCTCCTGGTTGGTAAATCATTTAATTGGTCAAAATAAGTCATTTATTCAGGCCATTGAAATGAATTAATGCTTAAGCACTAGCGTTTAGGCTCAATTAGGCATATTTAGCAGTTTTTAGTAGCATCAAGCATTCTGCCCAAACTCTGCTGCTCCTGGACACACTGGCAGTGGTTTTTTTTTCTTGCCTCTACAAGCCCCTGCCACTTAATGCTGCTAAAAGCCTATGTGTACATGACCACATAGATTAGCATACAGGGGAGTATAGAGGCAGGAGAAAAAAAAAACAAAAAAAATGTCAGACCCCCTAGGAACAGCTGTAAAAAAGTCCAGTGTGAATGCGACCTAAAATTATCCTCTGTAAGGGACATTGTTCTGAGAAACTATAATGTACAGACTGCAGGCAGCAAAGGATTAAAGGACAGTGAAGAGTGAGCCCTTGTACACACGGTCAGAGAATCTGTCGGAATGAGTCTTATCGGACCGTGTCATCAGATAATCCGACTGTGTGTGGTATGCATGGGACTGATTCAGTCCGAATCTCCGTCCGACCCAATTTTCCAACATGTTGGAAATATTTCCTGACCAACTGGGCCGGACGGACCTAATCCGATCATGTGTAGAGCATTTTCATCGGACCAAGTGCCACGCATGCTCAGATCAAATTCCTACATCAAAGCTATTGGCTACTAGCCTGAATGTAGTCCCATCGTAACGAAATTACGTCATCACGTTCTGAAAGATCGGATTTTTCGGCAACTTGGCCCGACCGTGTGTATGCAACAGTTTCGGACACAATCTGTCGGACTAAATCCGACGGGCAAAATCTCCGACCGTGTGTACGTGGGCTTAGAGTCCTGAATCCCTGACCTAAGGGTGCTTGGACAACAGAACTTGCACATATGAAATGCAAGTAGACCTTTTTGTTTTTTTGCATGGTGTCCCCCTTAAAATTCATACCAGACCCGAAGGGCCTGGTTTAAATTATGGAAGAGCTTGGGTGTTTTTTTTGTGTGTGGGGATCCCCCATTAACATTTGTATCAGATCAACATCTAGGATAAGGGTCTGGTATAGACAAGGGGAATCTCTGACCATGTAAACAAGGTATATGTTAAAAATCAATATTTTTGCTAGAAAATTACTTAGAACCCCCAAACATTATATATATATATATATATATATATATATATATATATATATATATATATATATTAGCAGAGACCCTAGAGAATATGGAGATTGTTGTACCGGTAATATGTTATGTCACACTGTATTTACAAACGCAATATTTTGGGGGGAAAAAAACACTTTTTTGAATAGAAAAAATAGGCGTCCTTGGCTTCGCGGTATTGGGGGCACACGAGCATGCCCGCCGCGTCACCGAGCAGCCGATGCGCATGCCCGATGGCCACATTGATCACCGGGCACTCGCGATTGCTCAGAGCAGGACATGGATCTGTGTGTGTAAACACACAGGTCCATGTCCTGTCAGAGGAGAGGAGACAAATTGTGTGTTCATACCAAGAATGAACATCGATCGGCTTCCTCTCCATTGATCGCCCCCTAGTGTTAACTCCTTCCCTGTCAGTGACATTTATACAATAATCAGTGCATTTTTATAGCACCGATCCCTGTGTAAATGTGAATGATCCCAAAATAGTGTCAAAAGTGTCCAATATGTCTGCTGCAATGTCAAAGTCATGAGAAAAATCGCAGATTGCCGTCATTAATAGTAAAAAAAAAATAATAATAATAAAAATGCCATAAATCTATCCCCTATTTTGTAGATGCTATAACTTTTGCGCAAACCAATCAATATACACTTATTGCAATTTTGTTTTTACCAAAAATATATAGAAGAATACATATCGGCCTGTACTGATAATTTTTTTTTTTAAATGGGATATTTATTATAGAAAAAAGTAAAAAATATTGTGTTTTTTTCAAACTTGTCGCTCTTCTTGTTCTCTTCTCTGTTTATAGCTCAAAAAATAAAAACTGCAGAGGTGATCAAATACCACCAAAAGAAAGCTCTATCTGTGGGAAAAAAATGATAAATCATTATCATACATATGGGTATAGTGTTGCATGACTGCGCAATTGTCATTCAAAATGTTACAGCGCTGAAAACTGAAAATTGGCCTGGGCAGGAAGGGGGTCAAAATGCCCTGTGTTGAAGTGGTTAAAATAGCCATTTAAGGTATTTTTCATAAAACAAGCTCTGATATCAGAATCTTTCAAGCTCGTTTGTTAGACTGCATAACAGCACTTCATTTTTGAACTTCCACTTGGAAAACAAGTTATTTGTCCTCGTAACCATTGTCACTGGGACAAGAAAGTGATGGCAAATCTAAAACTTACAGTTATCACTGGAACAGGAGGTGTGGGGAAATCCTCAAGTCCAAACACCTGTTCCAGTGACATCTGCCTATGAGGAGATATTCTCTCTAGGGCAGGTAGTATAAGGACATCTCTGATTCTAGTGGGGACTCTAAGCTCGTTCTAACACACATTACATAGGCCTGAGAAATGCTTTGCAGTCATCATTGGAGCGCATGCATGCAGAGAGTAAGGATGAGCCAAACACCCCCCGGTTCGGTTCTGTGACCTCTCAAAGCACCATGTCCCCATGTTGATGGGGACAAGGGCCTCATCCCCACAACCCTGGTCGGTGGTTGTAGGGATCTACGGGCGGGGGGCTTATCAGAATCTGGAAGCCCCCTTTAAAAAGGGGACCCCCAGATCCCACCCCCACGTTTGAAATGGTAAGGGGGTACACACGTACCCCTACCATTTCACAGAGAAAGTGTAAAAAATTGTTAAAAAAACACACAGATACCGTTGGGAAAAGTCCTTTATTAAAAAAAATAAAAATAAAATAAAGATTCCAGCGGTGGTAATCCACTCTTGCTATCCAGCAATGTCTGATCTCTTCTCTGGTGTCCTGGTGATGGGTTATCTGATCTCTTCTCCGGGGTGCAGCGATGGGTGATCTCTCCCGATGGGTCAGCGCAGCACATCCTGTCTCCACCAGAGACACTGCGGTAATCCCTGAAGCCTGACAGGTCTTAGCTGAGGAGAATGGGGCCACCGTCACCTGACCCCGCCCCCCTCTGATGCAAGGGGGAAACCCGGGCTTCCCCAGTGATGTACGGGTGACTCCGCCCCCTCTGATGTAACATAGGTTTCCGTTACATGTTCGACTCGAACTCCAAACTCATCTCTAACAGAGAGGAAATAAGACTGCAGGAGATCAGCAGTATCTTTATGCAGAAAGCAAAAAATATATAGTAATTGTCTATCATACACAGTACAATTATTAAACCACAAGTTACATCTAGTTTAACTGCAGCCACTATCCTGGCTGCACTCATTTACACAACTGATGGACCATAATTGCAGAACCTTTGGCAGTAAAAAAAAAAAAAGAAAAAAAAATGACTGTGTATTTAGCAATTTTCTTGGAGTTTACCTTGAATGTATAGCATATTCTACATGACATGGTTAAGAAAATCCCTAGTATTTTTTTTTCTAAATCTTCCAGTAACACATGGCTATGAATTGTCATTATGTAATAAATGAAGCAGGCACTATAATATTGTGAAAGCATTTAAAATAATTGAAATAAAATTAAGTTGACTAAGTTAATGGAAAAGATCAATTTTCACGGTTTGATAGGAAAAAGCAAGTTAGTTTGCTGAACAAAAATTATACTAAGCTTTTGCACAACAGGAGAGTTAATTCTTTAATCCTTTTATCAAACTAAAACAAAGCATTGCTTACAAAGTTTCACATTGAAAATGTAAATAACCATTTCTATTAGGAAAGCAGTATACTAGCATTATTAAACTAGCTGTGGCATAATATAATGGAACATACTGTATATATGCCATTCAATTTGATTGTATTATATTTGTATTATATCACATTATGCAGCAGCATTTATCGAAGGGACTGATTTTAAGATAAAACATTTCTTTTTCATTTGTCAATTTGTTTAATATTGTAAAGTTCACTTAAAATGTAAGTATGTTTCCTTAATACAAAAAAGTACCTTCTATTGCTCTCAGACTTCTTTTTTATGCTGTTATGGTTCTGTTAAAGGGTGCCTACACATGTTGTCCGTGGTCCCAGTGTGTAGGAATGTAGACACTCTCTCTGGATAACCCCTGAGATGGACTAGGGACTACATATGCATTCGTTTTCATCCGAATGCATTTCCGTCCGAATTTCGGGTATTTTCGTTATCCATTGAACAAAAGATAACGAACATGCAGAATCCAAAAACTGAAAGATCTGACATAATCAAATGCTTTATTTTCATTTCGTTGCAATAGTTTGATATAGATAGGAGATTCGACATGACGCTGACAATAGCGATCTGTGTCCATCGAACCTGCGGTCTAATGTGCCTAACCTTAGCTCTATTAGTTCAAGATTATTCTACATAGAGAGACAAGATTTGACATTATAGAGACAATAGCAAAAAAGGTTGAATGTGCCTAACCTAACTCTATTAGTCCAAGATTATTCGACATAGAGAGAAAAGATTTGACATGAAGATTCGAAGAAGCAGTCGCCGCGAGCAGACATTTATGGTCAAATGCTCCGCCCATAGGCTATAGAAGAATTCTAATGCTGGTTGACTAGTAATAATAATTAACAAATATAATTATTATTAGTGTCATACAACATTAGAATTCTACTATAGCTTGTAACAGACAGAGCATTCGATCAGAAATGTACGATTGCGGCATCGTACAGTTTAGCTGCTCCATCAAATCTTCTTAGAACATTCGACAGACACCATAAGCCTTCAATGACAGATTCGACCTTAATTATTTCGGATTTTCGGATGAATGCATTTTTTAACGAAACAAAATAAATAAAAATGAATTTTGGGAGTAACTAAATAAATGTACTTTTCGGATGAAAACGAAATTCTGAAACAAAATATTTTAGTGTGCTCATGTCTAGGGACTATGGACTATGAGATTTTTAGTGTACATAAAGCAGTGCATGTGACTGCAACTAATGTGCATTGCTGGTTCCCACCAAACAGAAGTGAGGGGGGAGGGGTGGAGAGGTTTGGTAATTCACTGAGGACATTATAAGGGAGCATACAAATAAATTAAGAAACCATGTAATTAAAGGTAGCTCTGAAGGTATGACGTGGTATCTGTCAGCAAACCATCAAAAAAAAACAAAAAAACTTTAGGTCCTGTATATTGCAGGTGGGGCCTTCATGGATTGGACTTGTTTTAATTCCACATTCCACAGATGCTCAATGGGAATGAGATCTGGAGAACTTGGAAGCACAGTCAACACATCAAACATGTTGTGTTTCTCAAACCTTTCTTAAATTCATCTGACCAATCCACCTTTTTCTATTGCTCCATGGTCCAGTTCTGATACTCATGGGCCCATTGGTAGTAAAAAAAAGTATTATGCTACTTTAATTTTGCTGCTTATATCCCATTGCGGAGATTTCTCTTCACTTCCTGTCCTGGAGAATCAAAAAGTAGTAAGAAGAAAGTTCTTCAAAGTGAGGGGAGTTTCCCAATGGAGCCCATTCACACTACTGTGCTGGAGTAAAGCTTGTGTTACTGCAATGCACAGTAATGTGCACTGGTATGATGTGGTGCTATGTACACCTTTTGGGGGGAACTTTGCTGCATTGCACAACCCAATAAAATTAATGGAATGTCTTAAAGCAGCGCATATTAATATGTGCTATAACACATTTTTGGGGCATTTTGGTGCATTAGACAACCCAGTCAATAGAATAGGATGCCTTAACGCAACTTCTGCCCATTGATAAATTGAAAGTCCTGGCTTCAGAAAGAAAAAGTATTATATTATTTTGTTGCCTATGTGCCATTGGGGAGATTTCCTTTCACTTCCTGTCCAGGAGGTACAAAAAGAAGTAAGAAGAAAGTTCTTCAAGGTGAGAGGAATTCCCCCATAGAGCCCATTCACACTATTGTTCTGCAGTAAAACCTGTGTTACTACAATGCATAGTAATGTGTGTTAGTGCAATGTGGTGCTATGTACACCTTGTGCAATGTGGTGCTATGTGCACCCTTTTGGGAGCATTTTGGTGCATTAGACAATCTAAAAAAATGAATGGGATGCCTTAAAGTAGTGCATGTGAACATGCGGCATAACACATATTAACACACGTGGCTAATGCACCATAGTGATATAAATGATCCTGATGACTTGTCAATGCAAGAATCTGTTCAGAGCTGCCCACAGTGATTTCATTACCTACTGGAGGTGTAGGTGCACACACTTTGCACAGATTTGTAATGAATAGTGGTTTTCTGATCCCTATGCAAATCTATCATATCATATCCTCAGTACTGGGTAAAGTACTGCTGCTTTGAGTATTTTTATGCATTTTACTTGATGCTAATTAGGGTTTGGCTTTATGTTCGGGTCGAACATGAGTTTGACTCGATCATTGGCTGTTCGCCCGTTCGCCGAATAGCAAACAATTTGAGGTGATCGCGGCAAATTCGAAAGCCGCGGAACACCCTTTAAAGGTCTATGGGAGAAAGTGCTAATTCAAAAGGTTAAGACTTTTATAGAGCTAAACAGGTCCTGTGGGTGGATATAGGGGTGGCGCTATATCATATGTATGCTGCCATGTATTGGCGTCAGGAAAAGAAAATTATGGTAAGTGCTTGAACATTATATTGTTTATCTACTTTTCAATCAATATTTTATTACGTTTTTAATCATAGTGTGACATTACAGGTTTTTGACCAATTCATGCTTATCAGTTAAAATATTAGCCTAACATTGGATCCAAGGTAATCTCAATCATATCCTATTAGCCCCTCAATAATTTAAAGCAGAACTAAAATCTTTCAGTCAATGCTATTATTGTAGGTAAATAGATTGGAATGTTTATCATATTTCCCTGTTTTTAGGCTTTCTTTCTTCTATTTTGATCAGGTTATCCAGTGAATATGTCTGTTGTTTGTTTAGAAAGAACAAGTTCTCCAGCAGAATGTATCAGTTGTCGGAATGAGACAAACCATTTAACATTAGCAGGGGATGATTTCAATGAGGATGTTTGGAATGTGGCTCAGTAGCCTGGAGAAGAAGGGAGCAAGATAGTGGGGTACCAAACCCACCAGCAGAAGGTGCTACGGCTGTATAAGAAGACGGTGCCACACATGGAGTCCTGGGTGGTACACAGAGCTGCATTCCGCTACCAGGCCTGTCTCCTGAGAGCTCGCCTTGAGGAGCATAAAAATTTGAAAATTATGGTGAAAGCCACCTTGGTGCTGAAGGCTGGAGAGGAAGAATTCTAAAATCGTCAGCATCCCTTGGCGTACATCTTCCCTGATGCCCTAGGAGGGACCTGCTATAAGAGATACAATTGCAAGAGGGTTTCAGAGTGGGCCCTAGACTTCTGAAACCTCATAGAAGTTCATTTTCCCCCCAATTATTTTGCAAAGCGAGAGCAATGGAAGAAACTTCAGGAGGAGAGTTGGGACTGTGAGGTTCAGCAGATGCTAGCAACGCATGTACGATATTAGTTTCACATGACCTTCCTATTGGTGATTGTGTGATTTGCATCAATGGTAACACCCAGGGAAGAAATCTACTCCATGGTTTATTTTAGTCTCTTGTTTGGAGCAACTCACTTTAGTGATCCATCTCACTAGTAGTTATCATTGGTCATATCTAAGGGTAAATAGAGAGCCTGAAGGTCCCCAGTTAGGTACACAGCTGATACTCAGCAGGTGCCCATGAGGTTTCCCAGTACCCTCTCAGACCCTATATATTTCTTAAATTGATACTCTGCTGGTTGTTGGTTGACCCACTTTACTTAACCAGTTCCCTACCGCCGTATTGTAAAATGACAGCGACAGGAACCTTTCCTCCCTTCAGGTGGGTGTCATATGATGTCCTCTGCTTCCTGGCATTGTGGAGAGAGCGCGTGCACTGTCGGGGGCATGCTCCCCGGATCGCTGGGGACCCAATGCACATGTCCGCCGGGCACCTGCTATGTCCTCCGGGCACCCGCGATTGCCCGATAACAGAGCCGGGACGTGGATCTGTGTGTGTAAACACACAGATCCACGTCCTGTCAGGGGAGAGGTGTCAGAAACCATGAACCAGACCGAGACAGAAGTACAATTAAATCACACTTGTTTATTAATAAAAAATAAAAAGGTAAATAGAGTAAGTGTAGTCAAAGCATAGCCAGAGTCCAGTAACCGGATTGAGTAGTCAGCCAGTCCAGAGTTCAATAACCAGATCGGGTAATCAGCCAGGCCAGAAGTCAGGGATCCAAGTGGAGCAACAGCAAGCAGGGTAAGGAACCAGAAGGGATGTCAGCAAGCCAGTCTTTAAACAGAACCACAGGAGATGGTTTCTTGTGATGTGACCAAGGTGAAGGCAGAGATGAAGTGAGCTGGACAGCTTTAAGTAGGCAGTTCAGACGAGTAGGATCAGGAACAGCTGGGTGACTGTGGAGAGGGATGAGAGCTGGCAATTAGCCGACAGCTGAGCAGCCAGCCCAGAGAAGGAAGGGCTAAGTTAGCCCCGACAAGAGGAGAGCTGATCTGATGTTCCTTGTACAGAGGAACACCAATCAGTCTCCTTCCCTCATCAGTTCCCTCCCCCCACAGTTAGAATCACTCCCTAGGACACATATTTAACCCCTGCAGTGCCCACTAGTGTTAAGCCCTTCTCTATCACTCACATTTATAAATTAATCAGTGCATTTTTTATAACACCGACCGCTTTATAAATGTGAATGGTCCCAAAAAAATGTCAAAAGTGTTCGATCTGTCCGTCGCAATGTCACAGTCACGATAAGATCGCCGCCATTAGTAGTAAAAAAAATAAAAAATTGTAAAAATTACAAAGCTATCCCCTATTTTGTAGATGTGATAACTTTTGTGCGGACTAATCAATATATGCATATTGGGATTTTTTTTACCAAAATTATGTAGAAGAATACATTTCGGTCTAAACTGAGGAATTTTTTTTTTTTTTAAATATGGGATCTTTATTATAGCAAAAAAAGGTATTTTTTTTCAAAATTTACGCTTTTTTTTTGTTCATAGCGCAAAAAATAAAACCTCAGAGGTGATCAAATACCACCAAATTTAATTTGGGTACAACGTCGCATGACCGTGCAATTGTCATTCAAAGTGTGACAGCGCTGAAAGTTGAAAATTGGATTGGGCAGGAAGGGGGTGAAAATGCCCTGTATTGAAGTGGTGTGTGGCTGTATTGGCATGGCTGTGAGCACAGGCATGTGTTTTTACCCAGACAACCTTGTCTCTTTTTTAGGACCATTTTGCTATACCTATTGTCTATGCCTTTTCATATTTTTGAATTTGTATAAATAAAGTTTGACTAAGGAGAAAACCGGAGTTTTGTTTCCTCCTCCTCTGTGGAGATAAGAACGTCTTTGGGCCCCCCCCCCTCTTTTTTTCTTGTTGATTACAATGATCAGCTTTTATATATTCATGTAAAATCTTTATCCTCAAAGAAAAAAAGTTTGCTATAACTGCTTATAAAGTATTAGCAGGAGTTAAATGTGTTAGTGTATTTAAATGTGTTATTACATCAAATTCTCTCCTCCCCCAGACTGACAACGCTGCTGTCCAAAGGTACCCCTGCGCTCCTTCACCCAGAGTGGGGACACTCTAATACAAGAGGTGTGTTACTGGCCAGGTCACCAGGTGAAAGCAGAGGGGGAAAAATTCTAAAAGAAGGAAACTGATGCAGCCACCACATCTAATTATTGGTGAGCTGCAATATATTACATTATTGGTTTTGGCTTTAACATAGCTTTAGCTATAGCATTTTTCAGCTTATGGTGCTCAGACACAGTCTATTAGTATTCTAGAAACAGCCCTGACAGACAGCAATAAAAACCTGTAATGAAGAAGTCAGCATGCTAGATGCCAGTTTAGACTGGACTTTTGAGTATCTTATGGCCCCCTTTTTAACAGGCAGAACATGATGAGGTCCACCTGGGACTACCCCTCCTGTCTATGCTGCACATGATAACATGAAAGCCAGGATATTGGTATGCCTTATATTTTACCTGTACGGTGTACAATAATAAGGTAAAGAATGGTGAGACAATCTTCCAAGCATGTCTTCTGGGGAAAAAAAGGTTTTAGACACCAGTAAAAATGTGTACCTGTTTTACTTTATATTAGAATTTATTTATGGTTAACATACTGCAGTTCCATACTACAGATATATTTTACATGTCAATTTCTATTTTGCTTATCAGTGAGACCTTCACTGTGTACTTTTATTTGTTTCTCTATAAAGCAGAAATAATTTCTGTTCTGATATGGTTGCACAACTAGTCATAGTAGAACAAAATATAAGGAAAGCATAATGCTTATTTATGTAGCTGCTTTGAAATAATGGCATGAACTTGCAGTACTTGAACTCTCTGAAACACATTTCGAAAAGAGAGCATAGATGTATAATTATTTAAATATTCATGTTCTGTTCAAGAGAACAGATATAAGAATGAACCTGGATTATCAGGCAGAAAGAATCATAAATCCAGGGGGAGTGACATGGGAGCTCGGCATAGTTTTATAATGGTCAATAATTTTCATGTTTAAAAAGTACATTCCCAAAAGTTCATTCAAGCCATTGAATGGCAGCAACTAGTAAAACTGATACATCTCCATCCTATTAATATTTTATATCACCTTTAACTCTAACTGCCTGCAGACCAGCTACTTCCCAAATGTTTAATAATTCACTTTTTCCTTACCGGGAGTACATCTGTAAAGTATTAAAAGTCCGAGGCAAAGTACAAACATCATGTAATCCCAAGACTTCAGTGGACAAAAATGAAAGACGGTAAATTACATGGCAAGTGTATCGAAATGTCACACAGAGCTTCTCATTAATTTTCAGCATCAAGAAAATATTGTAGACAACTTGAAGTTTAACTAGAGATGAGTTAACATGCTAAGTGGACTGCTTCTAATAGGCTTGGTTCTTTAAATATTAATGCTCACTTGTCACTCACAAACAACAGTAAATTAAAACAATACTTAACAGCTACTGCATCAAACTGAAAGGAGGATATATGAAACAAGTAACTGACAGAATCAGGCACCCATCTGTTCTTACAAGATATATGAAGCAGGATTCAGAATATTAGCGCATCAAAAACCAGCAAGCTTGGTTTTTTTCCCCAGAGTTTGTCAATTTTCTGAAGCCAAGGACACCAGGTCTAAGAGTGCATGCCAGCAGTCTCCTATATAACATAGCAGAGAAAGCTGTTTGTATCAATTCAAAGGATATTTGAGGGCGAAACACCTACCCTGATCAGAAGTTATTACTAATGTAAGTAGCCAATCCGGGGACAGGAATACCATACAACACCTCGTTATAGAATTTAAGGTCTGAGGGTCAATTAAGACGGCCACTTAATGACGAGGTATCACAGACGGGGTAGGACCTGTGAGGTTTAATGATACAGAGCTTTGGGGTTACTAATGGTCTCCACCCTCAGCCATCGATACAAAACATGGAGGGCCTCATAGTAAGAGATCCTCCGTGTTATTGCAGAATACTACCTGCGTGTGCTGTGGTTGTTGGCGTGGTCCCCGGATTGGATGTCGGCTCTGAATTCAGGCAGTCTGAAAGACGCCTTTTCAAAGCCTCCAACCCGGTGATCGTCATAATATGTCGGCGGTGCCGAGTGATGACGTCGCCGGGTCCGCTGCTCCTAGTGCGCATGCGTCAGAAAATGACCGCGCGTAACCAGATTTTGGTTCCCATGGGAACATCCCGGGGCCAGAAGCACAGACGGATCCTCCCCTCAAGGGGGAAGGAACTCCGTTCTGTTGGAGAGGCGCATGTCCGCCCGTAGGATTAACCCCTTATGCCTTCAGGCCGCTAGCGGGGAGTCTCAGTTGTCAGCCGCGTTGGATGGATATACATGAATACACTCCTTGAATAGATTTTATATAGCGAACAATAACGCTGTTATCAATGCAGTAATTATACCAATTTAACAAAATATTAAAGAAAAATCTCACCATACATGGTAATTAGGTGATCTACAAAGGATCAAAGAAAACATAAAATAAAGCATGCAAAGCAAACAAAACACAGTTATATAAATTGAACACATGTCTCAGAGTACTGGCCTTTCCTATCCCAGAGTGCCTCTACCCAGAGAATTTCATTAGGTCAGTTATAATACAGATTTAGGTACTTATGTTTCTTATGTGTAAAAATCCATTTACTGTGCTTAATGAAAGAAGAAGGCAGGCTTTTTTTTCTTAACGTGCAAGCATGCTCAGCTTTTTTGAACATTATGGCCCATCTATTTTGTAAAGTGCTCCCCTCTAGCTTTGCAATGTTTATGATCTCCATTGTCAATCTGCTGAGGTACTGTCACTTTAGCAGGTGGACACTCTTACTAAAGGAAGAAATAACAACAAATGCTGTAGAGTATATTCCAGAATGGCAGAGGCAATATCAGCATTACCCTGTGTGATGATTTATAGAATATGTATATTTCTCAAAGCAACACATGACAAATGCACATGGCTAAACCAAATGTATTAGAAATAAAGCAAAATGCAATGCGTACTTCCTTAGTAGGTTGGTAAAAATTTTAATTTGGTTAAAGAATATCAACAAATAAATTGACAGGGAGAAGGGAGATGACCATGTTGTAGATTAAGGAGTGTGGTTAATTGTCAGTTTGTCACACATATACCGTACATATGCCTAAAAGGGGGTTGTAGGGTAGAAGGAGCAGCACAGTTTCTCAATGGTTAGTGCTTAGAAAAAAGTCCAATTGCAGCCTCTAAAAATCCAAAAACTGCACACCCTGGTAACATGGTTGTTTCTTTATATTTAGGGATGGTCCCTGTGATAGGAAGAAATTCTGCCATACTAGTTACTCTCATTCTCGTGGCTGGAAGCCCATCTCTGGTAATAAAGGAATGCCGACACGTACAGCTTTTCAATGGATTTTACTGTTGCAGAAACACAATAACTGTTCTGTGCATTCTGACCTTCACTTCCATAACTTTAGGACCAGGAGCAACACTTCACCACAGTCTAAATGCATACAAACAAACCAGTCCAGCCATCTCTTTTAAACTCCTCAATATAGGTCCTTCTCTTACAAAGTCTCTATGGTCTATCCCAGGGGTCTCCAAACTTTCCAAACAAAGGGACAGTTTTCTGTGCTTCAGACTTGTGGAGGGCCAGACTTTGACCAGTGGAAGTACAACATGTCCCAGTGTTAGTGGGAGTAAACAATGTCCCCGACATGGTGGTCAATGGGAGGAGGAATAGAGCCCCATCTTTGTTGTCATTGGGAGGAGTAGTGCTTCATCTTTGTTGTCATTGGGAGGAATAACATCCCATTATTGGTTTAAGTGGGAGAAATAGTTCCCCATTGTTGGTGTCAGTGGGAGAAATAGTTCCCCATCATTGCTGTCAGTGTAAGGAATAGTGCCTCATATCAGTGGAGGAATAGTGCCCCAACAGTAGTGGCAATGGAAGGAATAGTGCCCCAAGAGCCAGATAGATGCAAACAATGGGCTGAATCTTGCCCATGGGCCACAGTTTGGAGACTACTGGTCCATGCCTCAGGCTACAGGCTTGCAAGTTGTATGCCAGGGGTATTCTATTACCATAATTTCTCAGCCCTAGACTCCACCCCCCACTCCAGAATATATAGAAATATACAGCTCCATGCACCATATCCAATGGAACTCAATAAAAGGGGTACTAACCCCTAATTACACTCTACCAAAATTTCTACATACAATTTTTTAGGTGCATAGTATGTCAGGCAACCCATTCAAATGTCGGTGTTAATACAACACCATATGGCTCCTAAAATGGTTTTAAAGGCATAACATTTTTTACCTTAATGCATTCTCTGCATTAAGGTAAAAAACCTTCTATGATCAGCCCCACCCAGTTCCCCTTTAAATTCTTTCCCAAGTCCTATCTCTATCCAGCACTGTGCCCAAGAGCAGTAGGGTTGCTCTCTCTCTCTCCCTCCTCACAAGACTCAGAGGACTCACAGGCAGGAGCGGGATGCATTGGCTCCTGCTACTCTCAATCAAATCCTGTGAGGAGGCCGCAGGGGGTGGGGCCTAGCCGTACTGTATGTGTCTATATATTGGGATTGCTATGGGGGGGAGAAGGAGCCGAGGTCACTGATGGGGGATCCCAGAAGAGGAGGTTTGGGACTGTTCTGTGCATTACCATTGCACAGTGCAGGTAAGTATGACATGTTTATTATTTTATTTAAAAAAACACTGAAGCTTTGCAATCACTTAAGGATGTGTACTGCTAAATAATCCCTCCCTTGTAATGTTTTTAAAGATTTTTAGGTTGCCACTTTCCCACTTACTTTCTGTCTTGGTGATGGTGGAGGCAATTTAATAAAGAGTGGTGCAAGCACAATGCCTATGCAACGTCTCTAAACATAAAAATGGAGCAGATGCTTTCCTAAATTAATAAAAGATGCACATGCTCAGTTCTGGATTAGTTCTCTGTTCTATCATTTATGTGCCAGGCAGCACAGAGAAAAGAGAGCTGGAGCTGCATGCTCCAATGTCTCTGACATCCCCACCCCCTGCTCAGCTGACTGCAGAGAAGGGAGAAGGGTTATTAACCATGCAGACTCTGCTTTTGTAGAGTAATCACAGCAGAGAGAGGGATGTGAGTTGCCTGCTGACAGCTCACATCCCATACTCTGCCCCTACTTTTTTAACCGGCCAGCTTCTGGGTTCGGTCCTCTTTCAGGTAAATCCACCCTTTCTGGACACTAAAACCCAGGAATGCCACAATTTATTCAAGAACATTGTCCTTTATGCCCAATGTCCTGGCAGAAGTGCTCCCCAATGCTTTCTAAAAAAAAATTGTATGTGATAAGCAACTGCGACATTTTCATGACTGTCTCCGAAGGGTCTTGTCAGTTTTCACATTCAGTTTTTCCCATTTCTCTTTTTTTGTCTCTCTCTCTATTTTTTTAAAAGTAATGAGTGTTCAAAAAGACAGGCGCTGAGTTACTTTTAGAAGCTTTTAGAAGTCGTTATTTTTCAACAAGCTTCCTGGCATGAAAGCACTAGAGCTATTGAGCTATTTTGTAACTGCTTTCACTGCAAAAAGATATATTAAATCAGCTTGTGCTAAACATTTATAATTGGTTATATTCACCCTACTGTTTGCAAATAAAATGGAGATGAAAACTGGAGCAATTTATGGCCTGTCTCATGTGAATAAAAAAAATTAAGTTCAGTGGAATCACAATATGTGCCATTCGTCATATTACTATGGAATAATGTCTACAGTCTAGTCACATTATTCCTCTAATGACTTCACGGTAGTAGCCAGTTCAACTGCAGTTCTGCTGCTGAATTTATTAAAGCTTACTGCAAAATGTAAACTTTAATAGTTTGTTCCCACAGAATTTAATTCTCCAACTCTGAAATGGCTCCTGTAAAATATATTTCTTCTTTTATATTGCAGCAACAAACAAGTTCAAAGTATAACAACTGCAGTAACCAAATAACAAGCACACACTTCCAGTGTATCCTGTGAAAAGAACCTTATGGAAAGATAAGAAACTGTGTTTTTATCACTCCACCGCATATATTGTAAAAATACTTTCAAAATTTGGATTTAACAATTCTGTAAATTTACTCGACAGTGATAAAAAAAGGCAAGCTAAAAACGGTGATTTAAAGACAGATAGAAACACACACATACAGTATGCATATACAAATAATCTATTTATATATGTATACGTATATGTATAGAAAGTGGGTGAGCTGACATGAAGGAGCAGTTTTGGGAAAGTTTCATGAATGGTGATGACAAAGGGGGTGCTGGATATATTTGGAAAAGAAGTGCTTGAACTTTATAGGCACGTCCACATGAATATAAATGTATAAAAAGATAATTTATTAAACATAGAAACAATCATTAAAATCAACACTAGATCAAGTCCATATCACAGGGTATAATAGTGTAAGTTGAAATTGAACAAAGCCTATAAAAATAACATAATTGTCTTAGAGGTGGAGAACCAGTCCTAACAAAATCAAATAAATGAATTTCTAATTATAGGCTATGTAACAAGTTGAAGCTGATATACAAATCCTGGGGCTCTACATGTTACACGCCTTGCGCTTCTTCAGGAGAATCAAAAAGGAAGACTTACTAGAAAACAAAATATACATACAAAAAAAGTCACACAAGAATCATTACACAATGAATAAAAGCACAATAAATACACATAAAATATTGTTACAGCACAGCAGGTTATTTTTAGTCTGTTTGATGCCCATTTTTAGCAGATAAGAATATGCAGGCGCATTCAGAATTACCAAATTTTCTAGAATGTTTATCATGTCTATATAATCCACACCTTCTAATGAACTCTAGAAATATTTTTCACATTGAGAACATCTCCTCTGATATTCCTTTCGGTGCACACACACCGAGGACGCTTTTGCTTTTACAACAAATAATCCTGTCTTTAACAATTTGGTGAGCTCAGACAAGAATGGACAACGTGAATCTGCACAGCTGAATGGATTCATTCGATTGAAAACTCACAGCTCAGATGCAAAAAGACATGCATCAGGTAAGTGACTTTAACCTACTTTCTCCTTTGACTCGTTGGGCTCGTTGAACTGCGAGGTAACCTAGATTCACATGCCGAGTTTTCTGCATCCTAGTGAGTAGGGTTTTGAGTCATCCCCATGAACCATAGCCGCCAAAAGGTGGCCTTTAGTATGACTTTTGGCAAGTGGGTTTAGGCATCTCGACTGTCAGTGAGAATTTCTAATCATGCAGCGTGCGATTGATCTGTAAATCCCCTAAGCCGTGTACAGTATGTCGCCCCAGTATAATTGAAGCTTGTTGGGTGTTTGGGTGAACAGATTGGCGTGCGTGTCATTGTGTGACTGGGTGGTTATGTCCTGTCATCCTTTTTGACACTGTGAAAGGGGTTGGCCAGCAGAGAAAACAAGGTGACAGATTTCCCAGTAATACAGACAGTAGGTCTAATAAAGAGAAAAATGTAGTTAAATATCAGATTAGAAAGGGATTTTTTTTAAATATATACCAGGAGAGCCTCAAAATGTTCTCATCTGCCACACTAGTAGGAGATGGCTAATTAATCCTGTGTAGCAAGGTGCTTGGCTAAAAACAAAGAGTGATAGAAACACTGGCTGCAGCTGCTCTCTGTAGCTGCTTCCCTGCAATACTCAACTGGTTAACAGTTGAGCATTGCAGGGCAGCAAGGGGGGGGGGGGGGGGCTGCTGAGCAGGAAGAATATAATGGACTGAGCAAAGCAACACTGCACTGTGAGAACTGTAGTTTCAGAGGAGAGAGGCTGTACTGCAATCATATTTTGAGAAAGAAAATTTTGCCAGGAAGAGGGGAAAGAGCTGCATATCCACAGGCTGTACAGAACACATCTTCCTCTTGCCATGAGGAAGAGCAAAGAGTGTACTTCACTGTCCACTGTGCATTATCACTGTTGCATATCAGCAGGCTGAACAAGATCGGGAGTGCTGAGTATTGGGGTGCTGACATCCTGTCACCTGGGTGCAGAGCAGAGAGTGGACTAATTATTGTGTGTGACTGAATAATGAGCTGTAATATCACTGGGACTGGTGGGCTACTACTATTTGCTGCAATAAAGACTGAAATCTTTAGGAACTGACCATACAACCATCTAAAAGCCTTATTGCTTCCTACAGGCTTGACTGGGACTATTCTCAACTGCACAAATGGTACAACTGGGCACAACACTTGCCTGCTGAAGAGTTGTAACTAAAGACTGCCCCTTTACAGCTACTACACCAAGACTTTCATCCATTGCTTTTGCTAAGAGAAGCCTTTTAAGGAGCACAGCATCATACTTTTCTCCTAGAGTGTACTCTAGACTAGTTATAGTAATATTATTCACATTGCCGTTAATGCTTATGTACTGATTATTGCTGACTTGTGAGTTAATCCCAGTCTAAATGAATCTGACATAATGATTATTCTGTCTAGTGAACTGTATCTGAACCTACCTTCTGTGTGTTAATTTGTACTCAAACAACCATTTATTCTAACTCATACTAATACATTGAGGTAATTTACCACTAAACAATCTTGTGTCTATTCCCTGGTGCAAATTCACAGTTATGTTAAAGGTATCTATACTCATCTTCTTATAAGTACTTGCAGTAACTTTAATTCAACCAGGTGTGTCAGAGGGGCTGAGGTTGTTCTTTTAGTTGAGGCGAAGAACAAAAAACCCAAATTACCAAGCAGCTCCTGTGGGGGTACCACTACACCTAAATTCAGCTCTTATTGTGCCAGAGGTCCAACAAGCCCTGACAACAACACAGGCTCCTCCACCACCCTTTAATCCCCCGACGAAAAGACTTGAAGACTGTCCATAAATATCTGACTTTACCCATAAAACAAAGGAAGATGTGATTATGGATTTTTGTAAAAGGTATGAAAACGGTAATAAAGTAGAATTGAAGAACAGATGTCAGAACAGAGGCTTAAAAATGTATTCAGGGACCAAGGAAGTTGATTTAAGACCGTTGCTGGTGGAGGAAGATTATTAAAAAGAGCAGTGCCCCATTGAGACCAACATGGACTGGGGTGGATTAAGGGAGACTTGTAATCAACTAATATTAATCCCACCTAATCAGCAGAAATAAAGCCCAATGACACAAGAGGGGGTGGTTAGAAGAAGTGAGAGAATGTTATGTGTTATGTAAAGAAAGTGGTATAAGAATAACAAGAATAGGGTTAGAGAATATGATTTGATGCATAAATTATATATATATATCCAGGAGTTGTTATAATATTTTTGTTTTGTTCTTTTAGAAAAAAATGTGTAGATGTGCCAGCTTAATTAATATGATTAGAAACAATGTAATCACAGTTATTTTGAATCTATTTCCAATTATGTTAAAATGAAAGTATTTTCATGGGTGGTTTTATGGGAAATGGGATTTGCAAGTTAAATTTAGGGGAAAAATTCCATGTGGTCCAAAATTAACATGAGCTCACTAAATATTTTCAATAGTCAAAACAGTGCATATAAAAAGAAAAAAATGTTTTACATTTATGGAATGTAAAAGGGCGCTAAACCAACAGAAACCAATATCCAAAAAAATATATAATAACATATATTGTGTGTGATCAGGCTGCTGCCCCTATAAGTGCCAAGTGACACCCAAAACATGTGCATAATGAAAACTTATACTAATTTTATTGTTCATTATCCTTATTTAAGAAGCTCGACTGGTGTAATTAAAATCAGAGTGTGATATTGAGATTGTCACTCAAATATTAGTTTATGATATGATATGTCAATTTTATTAGGATTCATTGAATCCATAGGAGATAGAATACTGGTTATTGAAAAAATCTGTGATACAGTATGGGGTTAATTTAAATTAACATAAGGTGCAGTTATACTACAACTGCCACAATACTCAATGAAGCCTAGATGGACAGGATAAATGAGAATATTTTCCACAAAAATGAATTCCAAAGGTCTGAAAAAACTTGATGAGTAGTCCATGATTTGAGAGTAATAAACATAACTATGGCTGTTGACACACCCATGCATCAAGTCCCCACACCCTGTTAGGATAGATGCCACCAACAGCCAGCTGTTTTATGTGTTTTTTTTTTTTTTTTTTATGTGGCTGGTGATGATTTTTTTGTTCTTTTACATATTGATTGTCGGTACATTTTGTTTTTACTTTTTACTCCAAGCAGTATGCGTGGACTCTGGAAAGATGTGTCCTTTCCCTTTGGATTCACAGACATCTCTGCATGACCACACAGTATTGTTATATTATATTATGTTGTGATATTAGGAAAATATGTAAGACAGAAACTAAAATAGTGTTGTGTTATCTAGCTAAAACGAACAGAAGAGTAAAGACTTGGAAATTATTGTTAGGAAAAGGTTGTCATATTAGAGCAGTTCTTTGAGTTCTTACATTAAAATATGGTGGGATAATTAGAAGCGATTGTGATATATTCTATGAAAACTGTAACCAATGGTTCACCCAACTATATTACACCAGAAGCCACATGCAAGGTGCTACTAGACAAAGTCACAAACAATATTCTGGACCATGATTTATTTTTAATGGTCCACACTCAGTCTATCAAGTACTGGAAAGTGTTAAAACTAAACGTCTGTCTATGTACTGACTGTATAAATACGAACTAGCTCTGTTGGCCTTCCCTATTTCACCATAAGATGATTTTATGGTGTATATTATGGTCTACTGTATTTTGTCTGGCATTTTTTTTTAGAAATATGCAGAAAAGGGTGTAGCGCAGGAGTGTAAATATGCACATTTTCATTTTTATTTTCATGATAAAACTGATAGTCTATTATGTGCATAACTGTGTAGAATTAATGGGAGTCGAATCACTGTCTATTTTGCAAGTAAAAGATTATTCTTTTGAACAAGAAGGTATATACAATGTTTCCTAATATTATACCTCTGATGGGATCCTACAAACAGGACTTGCAGTTCAAAGTGCTCATACAATAATTTTTAATAATTTTTATTAGCACCTGAACTAGAATGCACATAGTTAAATAGAAAGAAAGGAAATGTTTACACAGACCACAGATATGCTTTTGGGATTGCACATCATTTTGGACCTATAGTATCTGGAAGGCTAAAAACTTCTTGAAGCTGTCGGGAAGCTGGGCAAGCATGCTAAATTAATAGAAAGACTGTTTAAAGATTTCCATGGTTATTTTGAAGCTCACACCACAGCAGGTATGAGAGAAGCAAAAGAGAACAGAGTGGCGGATATGGGCATTAAGCAAGCTGTACTCTTATGCATTAAGTTCAGAAGGGCATTGGCATCATTCAGATTTACAAGTCCCTGATGCATGGGATGAGAACACCTTTGTCTGCAAAATCAGAAACCTGAAAAGGAAAATAAACTGTGGAGAAAGGAAGCCATCTTTCTTAGTGAAACGGGTTTATTAGCCTGTGAGACTCAATGCTGTCTCCCCCGAGCTCTGTTCCCCATGGCACAACTGACACATGGTCAGGACTTCTATCCAAAGATGTAATGGCTATCTGCATAGGTAAGCTATGAATAGCCCCAGGGTTTGCTAGATTTGCTGCCCAATTTTACTCATTTAGCTTGACCTGTGCTCAGCACAGAAGACAGTGACCATCCCTTTTATAACACTCCCCTAAACCAGAGTTTCCCTTTTTGTGGCTCCAGATAGATTATGTTCAGTTACCAAAATGTGGCTCCTATAAGTGTGTTTTCATGTGTTGATATGTTCTCAATTTGGCCGAAGCATGCTTTATGTCAAAAGTCACAACCAAGACCAAAGTTAAAAGCTTCTCTCAGAAGTTTACTGCCGTTATGTTATCTCTGAAGTTATTGAGTCAAATAGAGTCTCATACTTCACAGGTGAAATTATGACTAATATATTGGAATGTTTGGGGATAAATAAAGTGTTACACACCCTCTACCATGTCAGAGTAAAGACAAAGGGAAAAGGTTTAATGAGATAATAAAAACAAATAGACTAGCTAAAATGACAGAAGAGATGGGTAAATTATGGTTAGAATGTTTATCTATAGGGGTTGATTTACTAAAGACAAATAGACTGTGCACTTTGCAAAGTGCAGTTGCTCCAAAGCTTAGTAAATGAGGTAAAGCTTCACATTACAATCCCCTTCAAGGAAAGAAAAAATACATTTTTGCTTGCAGATGATTGGATGATGGAAGTCAGCAGAGCTTCCCCTTATTTACTAAGCTCTGGAGCAACTGCACTTGCAAAAGTGCACAGTGTTTTATACATCCAGAACCATCCCAAAAGAAAAGAGAGGGTTGTCTCTCTATAAAGTGCTTTTTGGGTCAGTGCCAAAACTGAGCTATTATTCACAGTAGATTTTGTCTTTAAACAATAATCTTTATTTGTATTTTCAGAGTCTTTTTAAGAAACGTAAAGACACTCATTGGTTAAAATACTTGTCTCTCCCAGAACCATTCTTCTATTGCAGATGCATTTTTCCCAAAGTCTGGTCCTTGTTGTGAGAAAACCATTAAGAAAGAGCATTAAAGAGAGATTGCAAAACCCATTTCAAAGTTCTGTTTTTGACAGTGATGTCATTAAACTTGAAGGTGAATTTTTCTTGGATACATACCAGCCCTATACTATATGTGTGTATGAGATGTGAGTGTATATACAAACTATGGTGTGGGGAAGAGGCAGGCCCCCCACACAATGTAACAAGGTGATATGTTAGGAAGGAATGGTAATAATCATTCCTAGACTTGAAACAGGAATTTAATCTATCTAATAGCTCGTTCTATAAATATCTTCAAATCAGGCATGCTATTCAGATGCAGTTTAGATCGCAAATATTTGAAAGGTCCCAGATTTCTACATTGGCACAAATAATTACTTTGGATTCATCTAAAGGGTTAATCTCTCGACTATATGATAGATTACAAGCTAGAGCAATAGATCAAGCCGGGCCCATTAAGAGTAAGGAGAGAAGGGAGGGAGATGTTGGGCCATTGACTACAAGAGAATGGGATCAGATTCTTACACAAGGAATACGGGTCTGTATCTCCCCCTCAGAGAAGGAATCCCATCTATTTATAATCCATAGAGTATATTATACCCCCAAAAAAATCTTCAAACTGGGATGGCGGAAGAATGACCAGTGTCCTAGGTGTGGGGCAACTGGTGATTTTATTCACATGTTATGGAAATTTCCAAAACTATTTAGATATTGGGTAGAGATTGTAGACAACATAAATAAAACCGTTAAGATCGCAATAGAGATGTATGGTTAAGACCTGTTTATTGGGTCTCATAGAGGGGTGCAATGCTCCGAATGATACCATCGAAACAGTGCTAAGATGCCTATTCTAGGCGAGGAAATTAATTGCTCAACATTGGCAAGCACATAATCCTCCGCTGGTAGAGAATTGGGTCGCGACTGTTAATCTAACAGTAGGAAACAAGCGAGTGGTCTCTACCAGACAAGGTAATCAAAGTAAATTTAACAAAATGTGGAGACCTTGGTTGGACAAATTGGGGTTACCTTCAAAGGATGGGAGGGACAGAGAGCTTCCCCCCTGGTTCTCTCTCTATTTGTCCCCCGGGTCTCATTTTTCCTCTCGCTACGCTCTTCCTTTCCTTGTTTCTCTTTCTTACAGACATGTAGCACTAACCCCCGAAGGAGCTGCTAGTTATATCTGAGCTTACCGTTACCTTCCGTTCTCCTTTGTTGCATGTCTAGGGGATGTCCCATGGTAGATGGCCCAGTAACTTGAGACTGAAAATAGATCCACTTGAATGGATTTTATTTGCAAACTCAGACAATTGAACAGTACTTCAACTTGGGATCAGAGGGTTGGAAAGGAGGTTCAGGTACTCTTATGTCCTAAAAACATTAAAGAACTTGCTTTGACTGCATCCAGAGAATAGCTATTCACAGCTGGATGAACACTCAGGTTGGACAGTCCCTCTCTTATAAGGCCTAGCAGCCAACAAGGTGCTTACTCAGGAGCAAAGTCTTTGTCACAGATGTTGTTGCAGAACATGTAGGGAAACTAAGCTTTAGAACACTTGTAGGATACCTGGATCTTTCAGCCTGCTTGGCGATATCCACTTCAGCCCTTCCAGGCTCTTGTTAAGAAAACCAACCCATACATGGTGTTCTTCTAAAGAGTCCTCCCCTGGAATGCTCGAAGTACACTGGGTCTCTCCTGAACCGGAGACGGCACCCAACCACCTCGGAATCCTCCTCTCCTCACTGCCTCAGGCCAGCCAGCCCCGAGACATCAAAATCGGCTGGATACGCACCCCAGGCCATAGCCTTCCTGGGGGCTGGTCAGGAGGACCAGGACCATGTAATCAGCACTTCATACTGGACCAGAACCCCCGAACTCTGTGATGTCCACATCTTAAATACCCTCTCCCAGAAGGCACAGCGAGAGGGCCACTCCCACTGACCTGGCTCTAAAAAAGAGTAATTTAAGCACCTGACCAGACCATAGTTCCACGCCTGCCAGAAGAGACAGTGCCCCTTGTGGCCAGGTTGAATATTTCACAGTCCAGTCTGACTGATGCAGAAATCCAATTTAGATGAATAAACCCAAACCAAACTGCAGTTTAGATAAAGTTTAACTCCCATAGAAAATCCCATAGCGCGTGCTCTTCAGGAGCCCACCGCTACAGACATAAAGCCAATATAGCTGCAACCAAAATCTGGTGCTAAAAGATTGAAAACTAAATGGTATGGGGATAAAGAGGGTGGTTGGAGGGGAAGGGGCAGTAAGGCTATTGAGCTGGGGAGTGGGTAGTGGTAGCAATAATAGTATGTTTTTATATTTTATATTATTGCTTATTATGTGATGTGCTTTTCAATATTGTTTTGATATTTTGATAATGTTATCTTTATATATTAATAAAGAAAAAAAGTATTTTAAAAAAAAAGGGAAGGAATGGCAATGCATTTGTTCAAATGTTGCATCTATAAGCTAAAAGCAACTATGCTAGTAACTGTTGAGTGTGCTTACATCTGCATCCACACACAGGTTTGTTTCCCCAAATAGCAGTTCCATTTATGTTTTCTACTTTGGATGTGTGCGACTTGGATGTGACTTGTTGTCCCTCTGCAAAGTTGAACCCACTGGTGCACCACTGTTGCATGTAAAACATTCAGGTATGAATTTATCATGATGGAGGTGACAGAGCCAGAACCTAGATGACTATGTCCCATTACAAGATTGCAAGGACTACATTCAATGGGCTTTTTGCTGGATATGGCTGTTTTGAATGGCGCTGGTCTACATTTAAACGTCACTGCTACAATACATGTGCAGTAGAGATACAATGTTATTACCTACCTACTGCCACTGCTCATGCTTCAAGTATTCGCACCATTTTGGTTATCCCTCAGACTTTACAATATCACCAGAGTAGACCTTGCATTTAGTGACAGCGCTGCTGATCTTTTTGCAGATACCTGCAATCAGCTCCCAGCACATGAAGTCTGCCATCACTGATAGCTTATTTGTGGCTTCTACATGTCAACTACTAAGAAATTATTAGTGATGGGCGACTTCCTGTGCCAAACAGTGACTGCTGGTATGTTCAAGGTTCACTGGCGGTAAGAGGGGATAACCAGCACTGTCACTTGATCTTGGGTTCAGGTCCTGATTCCTATGCATGCTCTGTAGAAACCCCTTACATACGACCAGACTTTTTAATGGACTAGGCCAGACGCAATGAATCCGTCGGATATTACAATCGTGTATGGGCTCCAGCGGACTTTTTTTTCCCAAAAGTCAGACGGACCTAGAAATAAAACATGTTTCAAATCTTTCCGACGGATTCGAGTCCGGTCGAAAATCAGTTTGTCTGTATGCTAGTCCGACGGACAAAAACTGATGCTATGGCAGCTATTAGCTACTGGCTATGAACTTCCTTATTCTAGTCCAGTTCTATGTCATCGTGGTCTAATCCATCGGACTTTGGTGTGCTTGTGTGTGGCCAAGTCCGTTCATTCGGAAAATCTGTCAGAACTCTGCCGAAAGTCCGTCGGGAAGACCATCGGACCTAGTGTGTCGAAAAGTCCGGTCGTGTGTATGCAGCATTAGACTTCTTAAGGGCAGAGCAGTCTCCTTGACCTTTTTAAGTCTATGGGGTTCTACTACACAATGACCACAGGTAAAGATTGTGACACAATGCAGGTGGACTCAATGCCAGAACTATGTGAGTATACAGCAGAGGAGGGACTGGGTGGCTCAGATCAGCACAATTGAAGTGGGGTGGAAGGATAAGGAAATGTTAAGAAAATGCTATTTGAAAGTTTTATTATTTTTTAAAACAGAACTCAAGCCATGTAACCAGTTACCCCTGCCTTAATATGTGATTGTGTAGTTTCTCTGAGCTGCAAATGGAGGGAAGATGATAAATCTGTTGTCCCTGGGTCTGTCCAAAAACTTTGAGAGCTAGAGAAAAGGAGAAATGGCCTGTGCCTACATCTGAGAATGGTGAATAAATGGGTACTCCGCTACAGTAGTTTTCACAAGAAAGATACGATTGTTTTAGTTTCCAGTTCATCTGACAGGAAGTGACATGTGCACTTTATTACTCACAAGATAAACAGGTATTTACTGCACTTGCTAAAAATGTTCTTAGCTTGAAAACTGAAAACAAATGCAGCCACCACAACTACTGACTGGTAAGCTGCAATATACATTTTATTCTTGGGTTCAGCTATCCTTTAAATTCCATGGCATAATGACAGGTAAGACAGCAAACATGCATACATACATACATATATATATATATATATATATATATATATATATATATATATATATATATATATTACTAAGGGGAAAAACACTATGCACTTCGCAAAGTACAGTTGCACTCTGCAAGTGAAGTTGCTCCAGAGCTTAGTAAATTAGTATAAACTCTGCTGACTCCCATCATCCAATCATGTGCAAGCAAAAATATATATTTTTTTAAATTATCCTTGCACATGAGTGGATATTCTTTGCAAAGTAAAGCCTTCCCTCATTTACTAAGCTCTGGAGCAACTGCACTTGCATAGGGCAACTGCAACACAGGGAGGTTGATTTGCTAACGGCAAATATACTGTGCACTGGAAGTGCATCACAAGTGCAGTTGCTCTAGATCTGAGGGGAAGCTATGAATATTTTCCTTGCATGTCCCCCCCCCCCCCCCCAGATCTAGCGTAACTGCACTTGCACTGCACAGACTATTTATCTTTAGTAAATCAACCCCATAGTGCAAAGTCTATTTGCACTATCTATCTTTAGTAAATCAACCCGGGTGTAATTAACTGTTTATTTGGATTTTTGACGTATGAATATAAATTTTGCTTAACGATAATTTAAAAAATATGTTCTGTATAGGTACATTTTACCAGTTTAAAAAGACCTCCTTACTTGTTTTTTATTGAAAATATATTGTACATTTTGTTGATAATCGATGACTCTGTAAGCCGTAACTGTTTATTTTTTTGCTTGGAGAAATAAAACTGAGAAAACTTCTGAAAGTGTTGGAAGCCCAGACTAGCCTACACATATCACAATGCATTTTGGCTCCTCCAACGACACAACTGCCAGAGTAAATGGAGTGTCATTTTATGTGGGCTACAATTTATTTGAAAGATAACCTCAAATACCAAAGTTGTAACCATTGGCTTCCTTGTTAGGTCTACGTGCTATCTACATGGCATATTCTAGCAATAAAATATAAAATCATAGTAATCTGTGCCTCTGCAGTAGATGGTTTACAGCAATCATGATCGTGTTGGTAAATAAATATATTTGACTGCCGGTGTCTGTGCAAGAAATACCCATGAAATATCGGTGTTAAGGTGAGACCAGGTAGAAGGCAATTTACACTCTGATCATTGCCTGCTGTCTGGCTTTTAAATGTTGTATTCAGTGGATATAAAAATGATTCATACAAATGCACCAACAAAATAAACTTTATTACACATATATTTCTAGACAGGAACTTCAGCGGAAAAGATTCAAAGGGAAAAAAATTGGATCACGAACAAATGGCTTGTAGGTTTATTGCCTGCCAGAGTTATTGATTCCGAGGTGCAAGAAGATGTCAATACAACCTTTAAGTCAGCATGGGAGCTTTTAAATTTGAACTGTCAACTGAAGATGATCAGACTGCAGAAACTTTAGATATCAGCTGTTTGAAGCACATAATATCTCACAGGTATTTAAAAGGTGTGGATTACAATGTGCTACTGAGCATATGCAGTAGAGATGCAATATTAGGTAATGTTCTGGTTGCAATTTTTTTTTCTAATGCCTATGCCACAAACATGCTTACACATAACCTTAGAATGTTTTTAGGTCTGCCAAAATGGACCTGTCATGAAGGAAATACAAGTACTGTCACTTCCAATTTCTGGGTCAATTATACGTGGGAACATGGGACACTTGACCCACATTCCATGTTTGGCACATGTCCTGAATTTGGTGGTGCAGCGGTTCTTAAGCAGGTACCCAGGCTTACAGGATCTCCTGAGGCAGGCCAGAAAAGTCTGTGGCCATACAATGCCAGTGCTCGACTGGCTGACATTCAAAGGGAATGCAACCTGCCCACCAACCTCCTCATTTGTGACATGCCCAGCAGGTGGAACTCACCATTGGCAATTGTAATGAAATGGCCCCACACTCTGCTTGAGTGCTTTCGTCTTATACTTCTTCCTCCCAGACTGAATATAGATATCATTCCAAGCACTCACAAGCACAAAACAGGACCATACTTGTTTAGTTGCTTAAGATGGACTCCTTTATTTGAGATGACACACAAATATATACAGCAGGCTCACAATAAAACTGTAACCAAAAACCTAATTAACATGAGCTAGTTATCTAATCATTTACCCAGACTAGGTGACTATTATGACCTTTTAGGGTAAGACTTCACGTCTCCTAGCTCACTGACTATACAATACACATTATCATAAACATCAACACAGAACTCCTTCATACAATTGCAAGGTTAATTAGCATAAACAACAATGGGTGAAATACTCTTAGAAGCTGTGGCAAGCCAGACTAGACCATCCACAGGTGGCTGGAGTTGATGACATTAGCATCTAACAGTATGTGTTCCAACAGTATGAATCAGTCCCTATTTCTAATATGGCATATATAGGGTTCCCAGAGTCTGTGTGTCTTGGGGACATGGACCTGAATCTAAAGTAACACCACCTCAAAAGTCCCCAGGCATACAGCTCACAAAGAGCACCATTCCCCCAAATTCCAGGGCCCATAATCGGTAGGCTAGTGTCCAGCATTCAGTCCCCTCCAAAAGCCTCTGTCCTGGGTGAGTCTGTCAAAGCAATGCTACAGTGGCTGCACACACAGCAGAAGGCCATCAATCAGTACCTGTGCGAGTCCCAGGTGAGTCTGTCACATTTCTCCCACATCAAAAGTTGACTAACAAGGTCCCAGACCTCCACCTGGTCTGTACATGCATTAATCAGGCAAATTGAACTCACATAATCTGTCCGCATGATCTCCTTTCCTGGCTCCAAGGAATAGTTGACCTCAGTAGGTGTGGGGCAGACGTCATTGACTCCAGCTGTCAGCACTTCAGCTTTGTGGTGTTTACCATTCCATGGCTTGGCCTGTTGCTGGACAGTGGGGCCCACTACCCCAGTTCCCTGAAGCTGAGAATAAACTGTAGGCGCTAGGAAGAGGCCAGTGGCACTCAGCCCTGTTGCCAGCGATTCAGCTGGGAGTAGAAGCATTGGGTAGGTGAGCCGGCTGCTTCTGTTTCCATTTCCTCATCTGGCTGCTGGGAGGACATGTCTGTGGTACTGTCTACCAGGTGCATGGATCTTTGCTGGGGAGGAAAGACAGCTTTCTCCACCCTGACCGACTATTGAGGAGGGACAATGAACACCTCCTCTCCCTTATCCCCCTGTATCTGCTGCTGGGAATTGATTGTCATCTTCTCATCCTGAGCCTCTGGAACTGCCACAGGTGTGGCCAGAGGTTTTGGACCCTCTGCCCAGTGACCAGCGCTTCAGCTGGGGAAGTTCCTTTCAACTCCACAGATACTGCTGTTGGTGCTGGGCAGAGCACAGTGAAGTTTGGCCTTGATATCAGCTCTTCTGCTGAGGGATCATCAGGTTGTTCTTCCTCAGCAAAAAAATCCCCTGTCTCTGCAACTGGTGTCTGGGGATAGAGGTTCATCATTTCCTGTCCATGAAACCCAGAAGATGCTATCAGTGCTGGGCAGAGGTTAGCAGAGCTCTGCCCTGTTGTCAGAACTTCAACTTTGGGATGGCATTCTCCAGATTTGCCACTGCCTATTCTTCAGCTAGGATTTCAGAGTCGTCAACTGGTATTTCCTGATAGTCCCAGGCAAAGGGAGCTCAGCCCTGGCACTGAGCAGAGTCTAGCAGCCATCTGTAGGCAATCTCCAGCTCCCATTCGTAAATGGCCAGAAAATCTATATCTTCCAGTGCCCAGTGCACTTCCGAAGACATTCAGTAGCCTTTCTCTGAAATCCATGATTTTGTCCAACCACCACTCCAAATCATTCCCAAAGTTAGGGTCCCCTGTTAGCTTCACATACAACAGACCCAGGCCACCATAGCCAAATCCTTCCATTGGACTGTCATCCACTATCTAAGGGTATGCTGCGGATACATGCCACTGAAGGGCTCTGTAGCTCTCATCCAGGAGCATCTCTGCCCAGACCAGCCTGCTTAAGTCAACTGTCTGCTCCTTGTGTGTTTTTTTCTCCCAAAACAGCACCCAAAATCCATACTGTGACCAGTACCTTTCCTGAATGGAAAGAATATGGTAATACCTTTCCATATCCTTACTCTCGGATGAACACTAGGTCTGGACCCACGGCCTGTTGGAACAAGGGAGTCCCATCACTGACTCTGTTAGAGCTGTCTTCGGGGCCATGGCCCAACCATACGATAAACCCCAACTTATGGCCATGGCCAAAAATGCCCTGCACACTTTGCAGCAGGGGCAGTGTCCCACAGAACATAACAGTGGACTTCGACACATGGGCTGTAGATACATGCTGGAATGAAGCTGCCAATAAGTATCAATACTGGCTGTGCTTGTCTGAATCCCTCAAGGAATTAGCCAGAGTAACAACCCTGGCTACCTTGGTGGGCCTCATCCAGTTGACCATACAGCTGGACATATGCTGTCACGTACCTGGTGATGGAGCCTGATATGCAGAGGATGGCCTCTCTTACAACTCTGACTTGGAGCCCCTGATAGAGCTGACAGGAAGCACCGAGCTGCAGAGTCGCACGAGTACCTGGCGGGATCGCTGAACCTGGAGCTGGCTCGGCGCACTCGGCCAAGCTGTAGAGGTGTCTGTAGAAATCCCAAAGCAGTGGTAGGCAGGTAGCTGGAACAAGTAGACAACTGGTCCCCACAGGCAGGAGTGCAGATGCAGCAGAAGGGATGGTGGCACCCTCAAGGCTGAAGAGAAGGCAAGTAGAGGGAGGCCGGGTCATACACAACGGGCACGTCAGGAACAGGGGCTGAAACAGAAGCAGAATCAGATTACAGGCCGGGTCGTCAACAGGCTGGCAGCGGAGTGGCAGAAGGAGCAGGCAGGTGCAGAGTGGGGGACAAGCTGGGGTCGGATGCAGGCAGGAAACAGGAACGTCAGGAAGCAAGCCGGGTCACAACAGGAACAGAAGTCAGGTAGCTAATTGCAGGTTACACAGGGAATGCTGTAGAGCAGACAGCACTGAGCCTGGAAACTGGCTGAGTTTAAATAGCCTGTTTGGGCGGCAAAAGCTGTCACACCAATGGCATCCTGACAGGGGCAGAGGTAATAGGTCATCTTCTTCTGCAGCCATCTTGGGTGCTGGCATGCCCTTCCTGACATGAAGAGGTAACAGGTCGTCTTCTTCAGTAGCCATCTTGGGTGCTGGCATGCCCTTCCTGACACTGCCCCTCCCCAAAGGGCAGCCTCCGGATGTCCAACTTGGCCCACTTGTCAGGATGGGAGTTCTTAAAAGCTTGAACCAAATCTTGGGCATGGATATTACCTTCGGGTTCCCAGGAGTTGTCCTCTGGCCCATATCCTTTCCATTTTATTAGGAACTGGATCTGATTTCTTCTCTTCCTGCAGTCTAAGATTGTTTCTACCTTAAACTCTTCCTCCCCGTCAATAATTACAGGTTCGGGCGGGCCAGAACTTCATCCTGGAAAGGGGTCAGGAATGGCAGGTTTCAACAAGGTTATGTGGAACATAGACATGTGCAGAGTAAAATATTTCGTTTCGGAATTTCGTTTTCGTCCAAAAACTTAATTTATTTAGTTACTCCCGAAATTCGTTTTTATTTATTTCGTTTTTCGTTCAAAAATTGCATTCGTCCGAAAATCCACATGAATTACGGTCGAATCTGTCTTGGAAGGCTTATGGTGTCTGTCGAATGTATAAAGAAGATTAGACGGAGCTAACTATATAGCATACTTTAGAACCCTATTAAAGTCTATGGGACTCCAACGTTCAAAATCTAAAGTGCTAATTTTAAAGGCTAATTTGCAAGTTACTGTCCTAAAAAGTGTTTGGGGACCCGGGTCCTGCCCCAGGGGACATGTATCAATGCAAAAAAAAGTTTTAAAAACTGACGTTTTTTCGGGAGCAGTGATTTTAATAATGATTAAAGTGAAACAATAAAAGTGTAATATTCCTTTAACTTTCGTAGGGGGGGGGGGGTTGCCTATAGTGTGCCTGTGAAGGGGCGCATGTTTCCCGTGCTTAGAACTGTCCCTGCACAAAGTGTCATTTATGCAGGAAAAAAAGTCCTTTAAAATCACTCGCAGCTATTATGAATTGTCGGCTCTGTAATACAGAGAACACTCATTGAAAGTCATTGATAAAAAAATAAATAAATAAATTTAAAAAAAAGCGTGGGGGTCCCCCAAATTCAATTACCAGGCCCTTCAGGTCTGGTATGGATATTAAGGGGAACCCTGCCTCAAATTTAAGAAAAAATTTGACGTGGGGTTCCCCCTAAATATCCATAACCAGACCCTTCAGGTCTGGTATGGATAATAAGGGGAACCCCGCGTCAAATTTAAAAAAAAATTGACGTGGGGTTCCCCCTAAAAATCCATACCAGACCCTTTATCCGAGCACGCAACCTGGCAGGCCGCAGGAAAAGAGGGGGGGACGAGAGAACGGCCCCCCCTCCCTCCTGAACCGTACCAGGCCACATGCCCTCAACATTGGGAGGATGCTTTGGGGGTCCGTGACCCCTCAAAGCACCTTGTCCCCATGTTGATGAGGACAAGGGCCTCATCCCCACAACCCTGGCCGGTGGTTGTGGAGGTCTGCGGGCGGGGGGCTTATCAGAATCTGGAAGCCCCCTTTAACAAGGGGACCCCCAGATCCCGGCCCCCCCCTGTTTGAAATGGTAAGGGGGTACAAAAGTACCCCTACCATTTCACAAAGAAAGTGTAAAAAATGGTTAAATAAAACAAACACACTTTTGAAAAATTCCTTTATTAAAAATAAAAAAATAAAAAAAAGATTCCAGCGGCGGTAATCCACTCTTGCTATCCAGCGACGGACGATCATCTCTCCAGCGATGTCTCATGTCATCCAGCGCAGCGAATACATCCTTCTTCTATCTCCTCCACGGAGACACTGCAGGCATTCCGGTGGCTGACGTTTCTTATATACGGAGGGCGGGGCCACCCGTCACCTGACCCCGCCCCCCTCTGACGCAAGGGGAAACCTGGGGTTCCCCGTGACGTATGGGTGACCCCGCCCCCCTCTGATGTAACGGAAACCTGCCTGTGTTACATCAGAGGGGTGCGGGTCACCCCTACGTCACAGGGAACCCCGGGTTTCCCCTTGCGTCAGAGGGGGGCGGGGTCAGGTAACGGGTGGCCCCGCCCTCCGTATATAAGAAACGTCAGCCGCCGGAAAGCCTGCAGTGTCTCCGTGGAGGAGACAGAAGAAGGATGGATCGCTGCGCTGGATGACATGAGACATCGCTGGAGAGATGATCGTCCGTCGCTGGATAGCAAGAGTGGATTACCGCCGCTGGAATCTTTTTTTTATTTTTTTTATTTTTAATAAAGGAATTTTTCAAAAGTGTGTTTGTTTTATTTAACCATTTTTTACACTTTCTTTGTGAAATGGTAGGGGTACTTTTGTACCCCCTTACCATTTCAAACAGGGGGGGGCAGGATCTGGGGGTCCCCTTGTTAAAGGGGGCTTCCAGATTCTGATAAGCCCCCCGCCCGCAGACCTCCACAACCACCGGCCAGGGTTGTGGGGATGAGGCCCTTGTCCTCATCAACATGGGGACAAGGTGCTTTGAGGGGTCACAGACCCCCAAAGCATCCTCCCAATGTTGAGGGCATGTGGCCTGGTACGGTTCAGGAGGGAGGGGGGGCCGCTCTCTCGTCCCCCCCTCTTTTCCTGCGGCCTGCCAGGTTGCGTGCTCGGATAAAGGGTCTGGTATGGATTTTTAGGGGGAACCCCACGTCAATTTTTTTTTTATTTGATGCGGGGTTCCCCTTAATATCCATACCAGACCTGAAGGGTCTGGTTATGGATATTTAGGGGGAACCCCACGTCAAATTTTTTCTTAAATTTGAGGCAGGGTTCCCCTTAATATCCATACCAGACCTGAAGGGCCTGGTAATTGAATTTGGGGGACCCCCACGCTTTTTTTTTTATTTATTTATTTATTTTTTTATCAATGACTTTCAATGAGTGTTCTCTGTATTACGGAGCCGACAATTCATAATAGCTGCGAGTGATTTTAAAGGACTTTTTTTCCTGCATAAATGACACTTTGTGCAGGGACAATTCTAAGCACGGGAAACATGCGCCCCTTCACAGGCACACTATAGACAACCCCCCCCCCCTTACGAAATTTAAAGGAATATTACACTTTTATTGTTTCACTTTAATCATTATTAAAATCACTGCTCCCGAAAAAACGGCCGTTTTTAAAACTTTTTTTTGCATTGATACATGTCCCCTGGGGCAGGACCCGGGTCCCCAAACACTTTTTAGGACAGTAACTTGCAGAATCTTTTCTCTCTGTCAAATCTTTTTTCTCTGTCGAATATTTTCTCTATATAATCTTGGACTAATAGAGGTAAGGTTAAGCACATTCGACCACAGGTTCTATAGACACAGATTGTTGTCAGAGTCATGTCGAATCTCCTATTCTATATCGAACTGTTGTAACAATGAAAACGAAAATAAAGCATTTATTTATGTCGGATCTTTCGTTTTTCGGATTTTGTGCTTTCGTTATCGTTTGTCAAAACGAAAACGAAAATAGCTGAAATTCGGACGAAAATGCATTCGGACGAAAACTAATGCACATGTCTAGTGGAACACAGGGTGGATTCTAAATGACTCAGGCAACTCTAATTCATACGCAACCTCATTGATCCGTCTCTTCACCGGAAAGGGTCCTATAAATTTAGGGCCCAGTTTCTTCGAGGGACAGGCCAGTTTCAAATTAGTAGTTGCTAGCCACACTTGGTCACCAGGGTTCAAGATCAATTCTCCTCTTCTTTTCCTGTCAAAAACGTCCTTATTGTCTTGGCCATTGTTTCCTGTAGCAGTTTGTTATTGGCGTTGAAGAAATTTATAGTTTCTGAAACAGCTGGTACAGGGGAATCTGGAATTGTATTAGACAAAAAAGAAGGGTGGAAACTGTAGTTTGCAAAAAATGGAGATTGCTTTGTAGCAGAGTGTACTGAATTGTTATAAGAAAACTCGGCCAGGGGAAGCAGAGAAGCCCAATCGTCTTGAGAAAATGAGGAGAAACATTGCAGGTACTGTTCGAGGGTCTGATTAGTCCTCTCTGTTTGCCCATTCATTTGTGGGTGATATGCAGAAGAAAATTAAAGTTCAATCCCGAGTGAATCACATAAGGCTCTCCAGAATCTGGATGTAAACTGCACCCCACGGTCGGACACAATATTGTCCCGTGAAGCCTTACGATCTCCTTGACAAAGGTTTGAGCTGTTTCTTGAGCAGATGGTGTGCCCTTCATAGGCAGGAAGTGTGCCATCTTAGACAGCCTATCAACAACTACAAAAATGGTGTTGTGGCCCTCAGATGGGGGGAGTTCTACAATAAAATCTATTGAGATCATCTTCCAAGGTCTACTGGGGACTGGTAAGGGTTTTAGCAGACCCCAGGCTCTGGATCTGCTGGTTTTATTGCGGATACAAGTGGTACAAGATTCTATATATTTCCTACAATCTTTCTCCACCCCGGCCACCAAAATGCCAGTTTCTACTAATTCAGTTGTCTTGCCAATGCCAAAGTGACCTGCCAGCACATGATCATGGCATCGCCCCAGGATGGCTATTCGGAGGTCTTCCGGCACAAAGGCCTTGTCTTCGTGCCAAAGTAGCCCATCCTTTGCCAGTAGAGAGACCCCAGCTGGTGAAGGGTTCCTTACTAGAGTTTGTTTAATTTGTTTTATTAACTCTCCTTGAAGCAACATGAAGTTCCCAGGGAATAGAATGGTATCGGGAGATGAGATTTCTTAAGGTTTGTGGAACATGCGTGATAGCGCATTGGGTTTTGTATTCTTCGATCCGGGCCTGAATGTTGAGTGGAAAGTGAATCTAGAAAAGAATAGTGCCCACCTGGCTTGTCGGGGTTTCAATCTTTTTGCTGTTCTTAAATACTCAAGGTTCTTATGATCTGTATAGATCAAGATTGGGTTTTCAGCCCCCTCTAGCAGGTACCTCCATTCCTCCAGAGCGGCTTTGATGGCCAAAAGTTCACGGTCCCCGACGTCGTAGTTCCTTTCAGCATTTGACAGCTTGGGGGAAAAAAAGCAACTGGATGCAATAGAGCCTTAGCTCCCTGCCTCTGAGATAATATTGCTCCGACCGCTGTTTCTGAGGCATCTACTTCCAAGACATAGGGCAGGGCTGGATCAGGGTGTTTCAGGACATATGCACATGTGAAAAGTCTTTTTAGGGTGTCAAAAGCTTTCTGAGCTTCTGGAGACCAAGATAATCTTGTACCTTGCTTGGTTAAACTTGTAATGGGGGATATGATTGCAGAAAAATTTCTGATGAATTTTCGATAAAAATTTGCAAACCCCGAGAAACGTTGGACACCCTTCTTATCACTGGGAGCAGGCCAATCCAGGATGGCTGTAACCTTCTGGGGATCCATCTGGATGCCTTCCGTGGAAATGATTAAACCCAGGAATTGGATGCTTTGGCGTTCAAATACACATTTCTCTGGTTTTGCATAAAGTCTGTGTTGTCGAAGGCGACTCAATACATTTTTGACGTGACTACGGTGGTGATCTAGAGAGGGAGAGAAGATTAGTATATCATCAAGATAAACGACAACAAAAAGATCCAGGAAATCTTGGAAGACATCGTTGATGAAGTGCTGAAAAGTAGCCGGAGCATTGCAAAGTCCAAAGGGCATTACGAGGTATTCGAAATGTCCAAACCGTGTGCGGAACGCCGTCTTCCATTCATCCCCCTCTCGTATGCGAACCAGGTTATAAGCACCCCGAAGATTCAATTTCGTGAAAATAGTGGCTGTACCGAGTCGCTGGAATAGTTCAGGCACAAGTGGAAGAGGGTAACGTTTTTTTACAGTGATCTTATTAAGTTCACGGTAGTCCACACAGGGGCGTAATGAGTGGTCCTTTTTTTCTACAAAGAAGATCCCCGCACCGGCAGGAGATGTGAAGGGTGAATGAACCCCTTTTTAAGGTTGTCATCAATGTAGTCTTTCAAAGCAACAAGTTCAGATTTAGATAGAGGAAATATCATGCCAAAAGCAACTTCAACCCCAGGGAGGAGCTCAATTGGACAGTCATAGGCCCTGTGAGGAGGAAGCATTTCTGCCCCCTTTTTGCTGAAAACATCCAAAAAGTTGTGGTATGCCACTGGAACAACTTGGCGAGCTTCGGACTCCACATCGATGCACAGCAGGTTCTGATGATTCTCTTGCCAGCAATGCTGAAGGCAATAGGGGGAAAGAAACTTGATTTCTTCCGTAACCCAGTTAATGTGAGGGTTATGAGCTTTTAACCAAGGCATACCCAGAATGATTGGGAACAGAGGGGAGGCAATGGCATCTAGGCGTAGAAGCTCTTGATGGCTCTTGGCAATGGTGGTGGATAACGGGATGGTTTCATGAGTAACCAATCCAGATTTAATGGTGGATTCGTCTGCCAGATGTACAGAACGTCTCTGAGCCTTGGGTAGTAGAGGAATGTGATGTTTTGCAGCAAAAGATAATCTACGAAACAGCTGCAAGCTCCAGAGTCAATTATAGCGGGAGTCTGGATAACTCCTCCTGGGAGCTGCAACAAAATGGAAAGAGCAAGATGAGCAGAGTTATTGGGTAGAGATGGAGGAGAAGTGGATGTAACTGAGAGGCACTTATGGATTTTGACTGGGCAAGACCTCACATAATGTCCTGATCCTCCACAGTACAGGCAAAGATTTAGCTGGCATCTGCGCTGGCGTTCTCCTTGGAACTTTTCAGGAGTTGGAACTCTGGGTTCAGGTGGCAGAATAACAACTGCGGAGGTTGCTGGCATCCCAGAAGTGGAAGGTGCTTGAGCAGGAGCAGAGGCAGACAAGGTCTGTATTTGGCCTTCCAGCTGGGTATAACCCTTTTGTAAGTCTTTTACGGATTGGGTTAATCCGGCTAGGTGTTGGCAGAGTTCCTCCATAGGAGAGGGTCTTCGCACAGGCTCGGACATGGCTGTCTGATACTGTCACGTACCTGGTGATGGAGCCTGATATGCAGAGGACAGCCTATCTTACAACTCTCACTTGGAGCCCCTGATAGAGTTGACAGGAAGCACCGAGATGCAGAGTCGCACGAGTGCCTGGCGGGATCGCTGAACCTGGAGCTGGCTCGGAGCACTCGGCCGGTCTGTAGAGGTGTCTGTAGAAATCCCAGAGCAGTGGTAGGCAGGTAACTGGAACAAGTAGACAACTGGTCCCCACAGGCAGGAGTGCAGATGCAGCAGAAGGGATGGTGGCACCCTCAAGGCTGAAGAGAAAGCAAGTACAGGCAGGCCGGGTCATACACAACGGGCAAGTCAGGAACAGGGGCTGAAACAGAAGCAGAATCAGATTACAGGCTGGGTCGTCAACAGGCTGGCAGCGGAGTGGCAGAAGGAGCAGGCAGGTGCGGAGTGGGGGACAAGCTGGGGTCGGATGCAGGCAGGAAACAGGAACGTCAGCAAGCAAGCCGGGTCACAACAGGAACAGAAGTCAGGTAGCTAATTGCAGGTTACACAGGGAACGCTGTAGAGCAGACAACACTGGGCCTGGAAACTGGCTGAGTTTAAATAGCCTGTTTGGGTGGCAAAAGCTGTCACATGGTGCGTGCACACCAATAGCATCCTGATAGGGGCAGAGGTAATAGGTCATCTTCTTCTGCAGCCATCTTGGGTGCTGGCATGCCCTTCCTGACATGAAGAGGTAACAGGTCGCCTTCTTCGGCAGCCATCTTGGGTGCTGGCATGCCCTTCCTGACAGACACTTTCAAGAATGTCGTTTTGAGAGATCCCAGACCTTCAAACCAACCTGGATGTTACTTGAGGTCTCTTTCCTTCCAGCACCCAGGCCTTCTAGCCTTCCTGTATTCAAAGTTAATCCCATGCAGATCAAGCTTGGTCCATCCAGCCCTTTCTCCAGAAGAAAAGCTCCATCGCCGTCAAGCGAATCTCTGTCTCTACTGTGGAGGGAATGGACATTTCCTATGGAATTGCCCAATCAGGACAAGTAAGCCAGCCTATCAACCTTGAATGTACTGTCAAGTGTCAGGATTCTTCTCATCTCACCTTTTTCTCCCTGTTTCTCTACTGATAGTGGAAGAGGTGATCCAGGTCTCAGCCATTGACTTAACCTTAGCCAAAAAATGTGGAGTTCCCCTTGTTACCAAGAAGCAGCAGTTAACAGTACATGTGGCCGATGGCTCCCTTCCCCATTCTGGACTGGTTACTCATGAAACACTGCAAATCCCCACGAGAACCAATTCCGGCCATAAAGTATTGATACGTTTTGATGTACTGTGCTCCCCCATGTTTCCGGTCATCTTGGGAGTTCCCTGGTTATAAGCACATAATCCTCATATCCACTGATTTAAGAATAAAATCCTGTTCTCATTTACATATTTCCAGCAAAAATGCCTTGCCCCTATTTCTAGAGACTGTACTAGCTGTTTGACCCTACAACCTGTCTCCAGTGCCAGTCAACATATACCACCTGCTTACCAAGAATTTCTGGATGTGTTTAACAAAAATGGAGCTGAACCCCTTCCATCTCATTGTCCCTACGAATGTCCTATTGAACTGCTCTCAGGCTCTGAAATTCCGTTTGGTCGTATTTTCCCCCTATCGGAAACTGAACTTTAGACTTTACGACAATATATTGACGAAAACCTGGAAAAGGGGTTTATCCATCCCTTTTTATCTGCAGGGGCTGGCATTTTCTTTGTCAAGAAAAAACATAAATCATTAAGACCTTGTGTAGATTACAGAGAGCCGAATAAAATTACCATCAAGAATCGTTACCCACTCCCTTTTATCCCAGAGTTCTTCCAGCGATTCTGTTCTGCTCAAGTTTTTTTTAAACTGGATTTACAGGGTGCCTACAAACTGGTTCGCATTTGTGAGGGGGATGAGTGGTAGACGGCACTCCGAACACTTTGAATATCTGGTAATACCGTTTGTTCTCTGTAACACTCCAGCCACATTCCAGCACTTTGTGAACAATATTTTTCTAGACTATCTAGATTACTTTGTCATTGTATACCTTGACAATATCCTTGATTTCTCAGCCACCCTGGAAATCCAAAGAGTCCACATAAAGAAGGTATTAGTTACCCTAAGGACACATGGATTATACGTGAAAGCAGAGAAATGTGACTTTGAGAAGTGGTCAATTCAGTTCCTGGAACTTGTCATCTCTACTAAGGGAGTTGCCATGGACTCCCAAATAGTGAAAGCAATCCTGGAATGGCCTGCCCCTTCAGACAAAAAAGGTTTTCAAAAATTTATCGGTTTTTCAAACTTTTACAGAAGATTTATCAAGAACTTCTCGGCCCTTATCGCACCCATTACCCAATTAACCCATCTGCATTCCAGATTTCAGTGGTCCTCGGAGGCTCAGGCTGCCTTTGATTAACTCAAGGCTGTATTTGTTTCAGCACCAGTTCTTCAGAACCCTGACCCTGCTCTGCCCTATGTTCTGGAAGTTGACGCCTCAGAAGTGGCCACATGGGCTGTCCTGTCCCAATGACAGGGCCCCAAATCACTGCTACATCCCATAGCTTTTTCTTCATGGAAAATGACCCAACCAGAAAAGAACTACAATGTCGGAGACCAGGAGCTTTTGACCATTAAAACAGCTTTGGAGGAGTGTCGATACGTGCTTGAAGGTGTGGCATATCCCATCATGATCTTTAGAGACCACAAGAATCTAGAATATTTGAGGACTTCCAGATGTACGTCAAACGTGGTGGGTATTGTTGCAACTCTAGAAAAATATTTCTATGGATTTTATAGTTGATCTTCCTCCATCAGAGAATTTTTAACACCATCTTGGTGGTAGTAGCCTGACTATAAAAAATGTCTCACTTCCTGCCCATGCTTGTTACACCTTCAGAGTAATGGCCAGATGTAGAGGACAAATCAGACCCTGGATCAATATTTGCGGTACTTCTGCTCATTTTCCCTAGATGACTGAGCCTTCTTGCTGCTTTGCGCTAAGTTTGCATACAACAACTCCATACATGCGGCCACCAATCAGTCACCCTTCTGGACTACGGCTTTCACCCTTCATTCTTACCTAACACCATTCCTCTAGTACCAACCATTCAAGACAGGATAAGTTCCTTTCAAACAAATTACCAAATCCTTCAAGAAAGCATGCAGAAGGCTCAAGAAGACTTCAAGAGGCAACATGACAAGAGAAGAAGAGGGGACCCCATCTATAAGGTGGGAGGCAAGGTATGGCTTGAAAGAGAGGTAGGCAAACTACATTCCTTGTTAAATGGAAGGGGAATTCTTCAGAGGAAAATTCCTGGGAACCTGCATGAAACATACATGCCTCTAGACTGTTACAGAACTTCTGCAACAGGTATCCAGATAGATGGGCTCATTTGGGCATACGGAGGCTGCCCTTTGGGGGGGCACTGTCAGGGACATGGCCATTGCAGGACTGGCAATGTCGCCCAAATCCAACATGGGTATCCACAGAGAGTCCAGATGCGTGCGGGAGCACGAGCCGCGGATCGGCTCATGAGCATGCGCAATACAACGCGTGCCCTATACTGGCCCCAACTGCCCTATTTAAACCACTAAAGACAGAACATTGCTGGATTATCTCAGCTTCTCTGTGTTCCTTGTGATTCTGTATCCTGATCTGTGGACTACGCATTATCGACCCTGACATCCCGGCTTGACCGCTGGCTTACATTAGGACTTTGCTTCTGTTCCTGTGTCCTGTGTATGACTTCAGCGTGCCCCTGTTTATGCTTCTGGACTGATTTACCCTGTATGACCTCTGGCCTGGCTCCTGGTTTCTCCCCTTACCAAGCACCGTAAGTACAGCTATTACTACCAACCTGCTACAGTCATCCCTCGATGACAAGCTCATCTGACTACAAGCAAGCACCTGGCAAACCGTGCTTCTTTTAGTACCGCAATCCCTGTTCCCAATTTCAGGGGCATGCTGCGCTTCGCGACAAGGGGAGCCTTCTTAGTATATCTGTCTCCATAACTACATCTGACAGAATGCCTCTGCATGGCCTCCCTGATTCTGCAAAGCCTGTGAAAGGACCCAAGGATTTGTGGTATCAAGGAAAGGGATCATACTGACTGGCAACCCTTCTGGATCCATGTTACAAGGGTAAGGTTACAGAACTCATCCTGCCTTTACAGAGAGAGCAGAGGATGAAACACCTTCTGGAGGCTTTGAAGAAAGGTTTGTGCAATGCATTTCCAGACCCTGAGAGGTTACAATTTCCTGGTGCTGGACAACATGTTGCTGAGGCTTCGTTCAGTCAGAGGAAGAGTGGTGGAGAAGGTGGCCGGCTGACCGATGCCTTTAACACTTTTTCAGTCCTCAGCGCCAAGATTTGTTCAGTTCAAGCAACTATTGCCAACATCTGCATTACATGGTGCAGAAATATCTAGGGGCAAGTGCAGACTCAGAGACCTTTCCAATAGAGCATCCACTGGGTTACTGGGTCTTGAGGATGGACCATTGGCCAGAACTTGCTCAATATGCAATTGAGCTAATAGCCTGCCCTGCATTCAGCATGCTTTCTGAACATACATTCAGTGCTGCTGGAGAGTTTGTAACGGATCAAAGAGTGTACCTGTCCACAGACTCCGTTGATAGGCTCACATTCATAAAAATGAATCAGTCTTGGACCAGCAACTATCAAGTATTTAGAAAGGGGTTGGTTTGGGACTTTGAATGAGGCATATGGTCAAACTGAGCATATGGCTCCATCCCTGTTAATTAATAGAAAAGGAGGGGTTGGGGCTTTGAATGAGATGTGTAGTTACACAAATGAAAATAAATAGATATTACATAATTGTATTCATGAATTGCACATAAAACATAATACATTACAGATATGACGAGCTGTTGTGCATATAGTTGACAACAATAAAAAATCTAAATGTCATTATTGCACATGGTATATGAAATCCATATGTGAGATATGATATAAACGCATAATTAATAAAAAACTGCAGTAAAATCTTAACGCATTTTGTGCATATAATTCCACTTCTTAAAGAGGAAGTAAAGGCAAATTTTTTATTTTTTTTAAACGCACCCTGTAAGGCAAAGGCATAATGCGCTAGTATGCATAGCATACTAGCTCATTATGAATAACTTACCTGAGAACGAAGCCCCCGAAGCGGTCGTCCGTCTTCCTCTTCGCCGTTGCCATGTATCCCGAAGTGACTTCCGGTTCTCGTGGCTCCGGCACTGTGATTCGCCGGAGCCGTGATGACGTCACTCCCGCGAATGCGCACGGGAGCCGACACTCGTGGCAAATCGTCGCAATCTGCGGCCTGCCCAGTGTGCCTGCCCGCCACTGTCTACGGCGCATGCGCCGTAGACAGCAGCACGCTGTCTTCGGATAAATATCTCCTAAACCCTATAGGTTTAGGAGATATTTCTTGGACCTACAGGTAAGCCTTAATCTAGGCTTACCTGTAGGTCAAAGTTGGTTGTAAGGGTTTACAACCACTTTAAGAAGCAAATGCAGAATGCATATAATAAAAAATATATAAAAAATATTCCAAATTTCTCAAATAAATAAAATAAGGATAAGGGGAGAAGAATGGGGCCAAACGCCCCAAAATTTACTTACATAAAAGCTCCAATATTAGTCATGGAAAACTGAGATTTGAAAGATAAGGAAAGCTGAATAATGTCCCCACCGGGAGCTGAGGGGTTGTAAATCCGCAGGCAGCCAAGGTGGAAAACACCACACTCAAGGAGAGGAAGGGGAGGAAAAGTGTCCATAGTGGGATGCATTATGGGGCTTGGGAACAGCTCCAATATCTAAATAAATGAAAAAAAAAATTATGTGATCAACGATGAGTGCAAGTTGTAACTTACAAGGGGCATTGGCCTTATATATTAATGGGATCAGTGTGAGAAAAGGGCAGAAAAAAGGGTGTGAGAAACCACCAGAGAACCTCAAGCCAAGAAAAGTAAAGAGTGATGCAGTGCAAACCTCCTGAGATAGTGACAGACCAATCCTGTCAAAAAGATCAGGAACCAACTAAAGCAACCAAACAAGAAAACCAGAGGGAAGTAAAAGGAGTGGCTACCTGGTGATCCTAGTGTAGGTGCTATGGCTGACACGTGTGTCCCAGAGCGTGTGCAGCATGGAATGAGAAACCATTACTCTCACAGGACTGCAATGCATACCCACCCCAGCTGTTACGCATGACGTCCCCAACGTCACGCTGGGCGTGTTGAGATAAGGCATTCTCACCAAGACAGCTGATGCAGGAAGTGGCCAGCACCTGGAGAGATGCCCAACACACACCAAGTATGGAATAGGTGCCTCCAGAGTCCCATCACTAAGAGGGAATGTAATGCGCTTGGCGCATGATCGCCCACTCAATCTCCCAATAAAGGACAGGGAGGAAAGGGGAGGCCCCCAGTGTGCATTGCAGCTCCCGCACCAGGAATAAGACAGCCAAACAGAACAATCAGATCACGTTTCAAAGAAAAGATGGCAAATTCATATTTACAAATTATACAAGAGTGCAAATATTTATGCCTTCCATATAAATTTATCACATATTTAGAGTGCAGACCAACATCCAATAGGGTCAGCTCTCAATAATAACAATTTATGATTGACGATCAATAATTAATATGTATAGGCAACTTTTACCACTCTAGTCACACATCTTCATCCCTACATCAAGTACATAGAAAGTGGTTGGTTTGGGACTTTGAGTGAGGCATATGGTCGAACCGAGCATACGCTTCCATCCCCGTTAATTAATAGAAAAGGGGTAGAATTGGGAGTTTGAATGAGATGTGTGTTTACACAAATGTAAATTAATAGATAATATTACATAAGTTTATTCATGAATCGCATATAAAACAATTACAATTACAGATATGACAAACTGATACAGTAGTTGACAACAATAAAAAAATCGAAATTTCATTAGATGGCCTATGCTGACTATCCTATTCCTCCTCAATCTTGATGATGCTAGCTTCCAACAATATTTTTGGTTTAGGGCACCACCACCACCCAAGGTCCAATTTTTCTGCCCCCGTTTAACATGTAACTACAATTTTTGATATAATACTTCACAGCAGTGAAATTACAGTTACAGTGTTGTGGCACCACCACCACCACCTAAGGCACAATTTTTCTGCCCCTGTTTAACAGAGGCATGTAATTACAATTTTTGACATAATATTTCACAGCAGGACCCGTTCTTGCGCCCAACAAGAGTATCTGTGAGGGATTACAGTGTTGTGGCACCACCACCACCCAAGGGCCAATTTGTCTGCCCCTGTATAACAGGGGCATGTACGATATTTTTCCCCTTAAAATCAGGGGAAAATCCTGTGTTATACGCTGATCCCAGCTGACTGTGGGGGCAACAGGAGCACCACCGACATTCGCTTAGCCGAGCCGAGTGTGCTGTGTACTCGGCTAGACTCGGCTCCACTTGCAGTGATGCCCAGTCCCACCTCCTAGCCTTTACGTCCCGCCATTGGCTGGGGTTGTGTCCATCATAGGGGCCGGGCTAAGGGGCAAAAAGAGTAACTGTGAGGGCTTACAGTGTTCTGGTACCACCAACACCTAAGACCCAATTTTCTGCAGAATATATAGGTTAGGCTGTATAGTATGTATACTGTTGTTCAGAGTATATCATGGATGAGGGCCTGAGGGACCCCCACGCCATTTAAAAAAAAAATGGTGCTGGGTTCCCCTTATATTCACACTAGACCTGAAGGGCCTAGCATGGATTTTGGGGTGACATCCACACCATTTTTTTGCTATTTTTATCTATATTGCCAGGATCGGACAATTTATTACAGCTGCGAGCAGTTTTAAATGACATTTTTCCTTTAGAAATGTAATTTTGCTGTGGCACTGTTATAAACATGGGAAAGATGCGCTACTTTACAGGCATACTAAGGACACCCCCAGACATGATAGTTAAAGGAATACTTAATTTTAATTGTTTGTTAGAAACCATGAATCAGACTGAGACAGAAGTACAATTAAATCACACTTGTTTATTAATAAAATTAAAAAGGTAAATAGAAAAAGCGTAGTCAAGCATAGCCAGAGTCCAGTAACCAGATCGGTAGTCAGCCAGGCCAGAAGTCAGGGAACCAGGTAGAGCAACAGCAAGCAGGATAAGGAGCCAGGAGGGATGTCAGCAAGCCAGTCTTTAAACAAACCGCAGGAGATGGTTTCTAGTGATGTGACCAAGGCAAAGGCAGAGGTGAAGTGAGCTGGAAGGCTTTAAGTAGGCAGGTCAGATGAGCATCATCAGGAACAGCTGGTAACTGTGGAGAGAGAAGAGAGCTGGTAATTAGCCGACAGCTGAGTGGCCAGCCCAGAGAAGGAAGGGCTAAGCCAGCCCTGACATTGTTTCACTTTAAGCATTATTAAAAACAGTGCTCTCTAAAAAGGACATTTTTAAACTTTTTTTGCATTGATACATGTCCACTGGGCCAAACACTTTTTATGGCAATAGCTTGCATAGAAGCTTTTAAAATTATCAGTTTTGATTTTTCACGTTCGTGTCCCATAGACTTTAACGGTGTTCGTGTGTTCGAACTAATTTTTTGCCCGTACACATGTTCTGTTGCTAACTGGGGTGATGTTCGGCTCATCCCTAGTCAAAAGGTAGTGGTCGATAGGAGAACCAAAGAAGGTAGAATGACAGGCATGTAGCACCCTGTTCAGCTTGGCAGGAATCTATATGCAGCAGAATGCTAATGGTTTGGTCTGCTTTCATGTCAAGTGTTGAACTGGTTAGAACAGCCGATACCCAGAAAGTGTAAATAATACAACCAGTTTGGGTGAGGAACTAGTGGTTGTCTAGTAAAGAGGGTTTACCTACGTGGTGCTGGAAAGAAGGCCCCATTGAGTGCATGTACCTGGTCAACTAGGCCCTCTGTCTCAAGGGGGCACTATATGTGTAAAGAGCAAAAGTGGCTGTGAAGAATAACAAATCCTTTGGCAGGTAAAAATATTTACATATATTTATTTAGTATTTTGATTGAAACACATTAATGTAACCGTGTCATTAAAAAACTCAAAACCAAAAGAGAAAGGGTACACCAGCTTTGTACATTATCATAAGAAACCATTGATTGATAAAACCAAAGTGGATATACTCACAAACAATTGCTCATCAAAGCAATCATCTTAGCCCTTGTACACACAGTCGGAAAATCAGACGGAAAATGTCAGATCGGACCGTATCGTCGGATAATCCAACCGTGTGTGGGCTCCATTGGACTGTTTCCATCGGAATATCCGACCAACAAAGTTTGAGAGGCGGATATAAAATTTTCCGACAACATGATCCGATGTGCATCAGTTCCAATCATGTGTAGCCTAGTCCGATGGACAAAGTGATACGCATGCTCAGAATCAATTCTAAGATGGAAGCACTCGGTCAGGTAAAACTACCAGTTCGTAATCATGAATACAATATTTTAATTCGTCACATCTCCACAATCATTTATTTATTATTATTTTTTTGTTTAAATTTTGTGGTTGTTTTTTTTTAATCAAGATCTCCTTTTTTGTCATTTTGCTCATCTTCTGAACTTTTTTGGTGTGTTTTGTGTGTCAACACCATCACCATTATTATCTTTTTATTTTATTGTTTTCTTTTTTAATCTCTAGGAGGTTCTTTGGTGTTGGTGTTATTAATTTGATTTAATTATTTATTAATTAGTTATTTAATTTGTATTTTTGAACTGTACCTGCCTACTCACAAATAAACTGTCCTTTTTGAAGTAAAACACATAGGCAAGTATTTCTTGAACCAAAAAAAACGTTATTTAGGTGTCAAAAAAAGAGGGAGGCAGCGCTGGAGAAACTTGGGAGATTAGCGAAGCCTTTGGCCCCCAGGGCACACATCAACTATTTAAATGCCAAAATTGGTGGCCTGAGGAGTACATATCTGAGGGAGAACAGTCTGGTCCTGTCCAAGAAATCCGGAACAGCAGCAGATGACATCTATGTCCCCAGGCTGTGGTCATACAAGAGCATGCATCTTTTGTCAGACCAGACTGAACCCAGGTCATCACTCTCTGGTCTTCCTTTCACGCTTCCTTCCAGGCTTTGGCTGTGGTGCTGGAGGTGTGGCAGAATGAGGAGGAGGAGGAGCATGGTCCAAATCACACAAGTGTGTTGTTTGTGTGATTTGGCCCTTCAACCCCTTATTAAGTGTTTGGATAATTAGTTCCTCACACATGTGGTGTTGCCCCTCCTCCATTTGCTGGAGTTTGCAGGCAGCCAAGGCGGCAAAGGCCTCTTGATATGTGGGGGTGGCTTGAGGGCAGCTGAAGCCTCCCCAATTAGCTTCAGAGCCGACTCCTCCACATCCCCCCCCCCTTTCTGGCCCTTTTGGGTTGAAGGCAGAGGAGAGGGACCTGTGATTGAGTCAGGCTCCTAGGCCTGCCCACTTCTTGGCTGCCACTTACCCTTGCCTCCTCCTGGCTGCTGCATTCCACACCCTCCTCCTGGCTGGGGTCTTCCTGTGTATGAAAAAGGGACATCGTTTTAGTTTTTGGTTCATCAAACACACACAATTTTCAGTTCTTGACTGTTGCAAATTGTTAACAAATAGAAAAGACTATCCTTTTGAGCTCAGCATTTTTCATTCTTGGCCCAAATGTTTTGGCCACTACTGTCTATTGATATGTGAAACACTTTCTAAAAAAAAAAAATCAAGTTAACATCATTAATTTTTACTCCAAAAATATGTAGAACAATACTATACCTGGCTCAAGCTGGGCTCCTCCAGTTCTTTCTGTCAGGAAGGCCCAGGTTGGGCGTCGGAAGCCTCAGCAGGGGTGGAATGAAGCGTAGAAGGAAGAGTGGAAGGAAGAGTAGAGAGGGATTCCCTGACCTCAGCCTGATCTGACAGAAAATGCATCCTCTCATAGTACCACAGCCTGGGGACATAAACTTCATCTGTTGCTGCTCCAGTTTTCATGGACTCCAGCACCTTCTTGCACTCCCTCAGATATGTACTCCTCAGGCCACCAATTTTATTTTTTAAATAGGTGATGTCTGCCCTGGGGACCATCAGCTTCACAAACTCCAGCAGTTTCTCCATCGCTGCCTGCCTCTTTAATTTGTTGCTGTAGTGGGGATGTGTAGCTTGCCACAGACAGGGCAGGTCCTGTACTTGTTGATGAACCGGGGGAGAAAGCTGTGGTCATTAAACCCATCCATATTATCTGCAAGACACAACACAAGACAAACCCTAATGTCAGGCTAAACCCTCCTAATCTTGTCCCAATATAGGCCTCAATCTAGAAGCAGTATAAGAAGCAGTATAAGCTAGTATAAGCTAGTGATGTACCAAGTTAAAATTGTACCTGTACCTCTTGAACGATCGGCGCGTCAGCTTCTCCCTCTGCTCACAGATCGTACGTATGACACACGCGTGTTGCATTTTATATACAGTGCGCATGCATGAAACTCCGCCTGACCCTGATGTTCTTTCTAGTCTATTTCCCACTCCTTCTCTTTCGGCGCAGTGGGGAGAGCACATGGCAGAGACACAGCAGGGGCATGATAAGAATTCCACTAACGAGGAGGAGGATGAGGAAAGCCCGGAGCCTGAAACGTCCCGATCCTGTAGGAAAATATTTAAGGCCTAAAATATGTCTTTTGGAGAGATATTGGAGATGGTGGACATATTGAAAAGGAACGACTATGATGGGAAGTATGGACCTTACCCAAACCCAAATGTCAGAAAGGCCAAGATCATGACTAAAGTTGTGAAAAGTCTTCAGAAGAATTTTGGGGTACGACGATCCAAGGATCAATTGAGGAAACGCTGGTCAGACCTGAAACTGAGGGAGCACGATCAGTACAGAAGGATCAAATGAGTTCTTCAAAAAAGTAAGTATTTGTTGTGTGTTCATATTATTATTATTACTTGCATACTGCTCCATGTACTTTGATTTAATGTTGTACAGTTTAAAATGGCCACTTTCATGTTCATGGGTTCAAACGTTTGTAATAAACATTGTTCGTTAGCCCACTCCAAAGATGATGTTTTGCCAAGTTGCACTTGACTACATTTGTTCACACAACAGGTAGATATTCCAGCTTAGGCTTGTGCAATTCGTTTTGTAACAAATCGAAATTTGGCCGAATTTTGCATCTTTCGGACATTCGGATGCATCCGAATGTCCGAATAAAAAAATAACAAATTACAACGAATACGAAAAAAATATAATGAATGAATTCAAATGAATTCGACATGATTCGAAATGATTTCAACCGCATTCGAAATTATTTCAACATGATTCAACATTATTTCAACTGCATTTGAAATGATTTCAACATGATTCGACATTATTTCAACCGCATTCAAAAATATTTTGTGACCCGACTTTAGGGCCATGTATCTCGGGGTCACTTGGTGCTAGACACTTCAAATTTGGATATGTTGTATTGCTAGTATTATTGTGTTTGCATACCAAATTTGGGGTTTGTAGCTATAAGTGACCCCGAGATATGTGGCCCCAAAATTGGGTCGCAAAATGTTATTAGAGCAGAGAATGACATTTTGCGACCCGATTTTGGGGCCACATATCTCGGGGTCACTTATAGCTAGAAACCCCAAATTTCTAGCACCAAGTGACCCCGAGACACATGGCCCTAAAGTCGGGTCACAAAATATTTTCGAATGTGGTTGAAATAATGTCAAATCATGTTGAAATCATTTCGAATCCGGTAGAAATATTTTCGAATTTCGTTGAAATATTTTCGAATGTGGCCGATTTTTCGAATTCGGTAGAAAACGAAATGAAATCCGAAAACTAATTTAAGGAAGTTAACGAATATAACTAAACGAAATGAATGAATTAACGAATTAAAACGAAACGAAACTAAACAAATTTTTTCCTTTTGCACATGTCTATTCCAGCTTTAGAAAGTGTCAACAATAATGTTTTCAGCTTTGAACTCCAAGCAATGTTTCATATTCCTATTTCTGCCCTCAAATATCTGTGTGCTAAGTATTTTTTTTACATTCTCATAGGGGAGAGAAGACTTGAGAAGTCGGAGGACACCAGGGACCCCACACCTACCAAAGAAGGGGAAATACCAACACCAGAAGCAGAGGAGGAGGAGGAGGAGGAGGGAGAGATTGTAGAGACTGGCAAAATTGGCACCACAACAGGTGAGTGTCTGAGACCACAGCTTCTGGTAAGCTAATCAATGTATGTCTGCATATTTATAATACACTGTGTTTTTTTGGGGGGTTTTTTAGGTGACGTGGATGTTGTGGAAGAAGAATCACATTTTTCCAGTGAAAGTGCCAAGATCCTCATTGGGGAGATAATGGGGTGCAATCGCGATTTAGAGAATATCCAGAAAAACATCAGTGATGTTCAGCAAAAAATGAAGAACATCATTAATGTTTTAGGGAGAGTCTGAAACACCCCAAAACTAGCTAGCATACATTTTAATTTTTCTAAAACACTTTTATATTTTTAGAAAAGCCAAATTTGGAAGATGCACACAGTGTGTCAACATGTACTATCTTCCATCATGGGGATCAATGTACGCGTTTTGTGGGTGCAACCCCTTCCTTGCTACTAAAGTGTCTGAAATTAAGGGGTTGCACCCCCAAAACACGTACATTGATACCCCCTTATGGGAGATAGCACATGTTGACATTAGATATGGGATCAGGAGGAAAATGGCCACTTTCTGATTCACAATGTGTGTGCATCTTCCAAATTTGGCTTTTCCAGGGGTGACACCCCATCTGAAGAAGGAAATATCAGCACCGTTTGTACATACTCATGTCTGATATTGTCTTCATTTTTCAAAGTTGAACTTTGTAAGTTCCTGTGTTCTGTATGTTATGCTTTGATACATGCCTGTTTACACAAAACGCCAAGTTAGATAAATGTTACCAAAAATAATGTTTTATATATACCAATATGTTGGTTTGTTGTAAAACCCTTTTCTAAACGCACATGTGAATGTGCTTTGAGTAAAAAGTTAAATTATCAACAATGTGGGGCTTCCTTTTTCAAGGTGCAAAAGCAGTATTTGTAGTAAAGTTGTTGTTTTCTGTGGCAATGGGTGTTATTTACTAAAGGCAAATCCATTTTGCACTCCAAGTGCAGTTTCAGGTACACTTTTACAGTGCACTTGTAGTGCATAGTGGATTTGCCTTTAGTAAATAACACCCACAGTGAATTAAAAATTTCCTCAATCACTCCATTTTCATGACCCCACATATTTCTGCCATGGTGCTGAAAATGAGCAATATTTTTGTCAGTAATGCACCAGATACATTAACAACAAAAACAAGGTGTGTGTGTGTAGCAGACCCACAACATAATAAGATTAGCTGAAGAAGAGACTCACTCTGAAATTGGGTTTGCACTGTTGTAGAAAAAGGCCCAAAAAATCCCAAATAAAACCGAGGAGAAACCTAAAACAAAGCCAAGCAGTAAATGAAAACAAAGATTATTGGAGTTTCAAAGAAAAATGTATTTAAAAAATGCCTCTCAGACATTGTCTGGCATATCAATGGGCCCCCTACCCACAAAGTACTCCACATATCTTGATCTGACCTCGCGGGCGCTTTGGGGGGGCAAGCCAGGACGACCAGCTTCAAGGGCCGTCAGGTTGACATTTTCCGGTAAGTCTGCATCAGGCCCAACTGAGGTCACATAGTTTGGTGAGTGTTTTTTCAAAAAATTGTGCAGAATGCAGCAAGAAAGCACAATATGATTGAGTTTATATTCCGCCATGTGGATTGGAGTCAAAAATAGGCGGAACCGGCCGGCCATTATCCCAAAAGTGTTCTCCACTACTCTTCTGGCTCTGGCCAGCCACAATTTAAAGGAAATGCCTCATCAGACGGTTTGCCAGAGCAAACGCCTCATCCGCAACAAAAATGAAGGGGAGTCCTTCAACATTCTCCTCTGGAGGTGGCAAGCCCAGACTGCCACCCTGGAGATGCCAGTAGAACTCCGTCCGCGCGAACACTCCACCATCCATCATACGGCCATTTTTCCCTACGTCCACATACAGGAAGTCATATGTCGCTGACACCACCACCAACATAACGATACTATTATACCCCTTGTAATTATAATAGTTGGACTCCGAGTTGGGGGGTGGGACAATGCGGATGTTTTTATCCATCAATTGCACCTCCACAATTGGGAAAGTCCCAATGGCTGGCAAAGTGGAAGGCCACAGTCTGCCATTCCTGTGGCATTGAAGGAAACTGTGGAGTCAAATAAGAAAAAAATTGTCATTTTGCATATCAACAAGCAGATTAGACACAAACATTTTTGGCCAAGATCAGTATAACATTTTTGGAAATGAGTATTTAAAGCCAAAAGTATAGGGTCCCCTTATCAGATTCCTCACCCCCCCCCATCTGATGGCCAATTGCAAAAAATTAGGGGGGGGGGGGGTTTGGACAGGTAACCCTCTCCACTTAATTGAGAGATGAATGCATAAATAATGTGTGATACTTTGGCCAGCCCCTTCTTACTTACACTATTGGCAGCCCACCGGACAGGTAAGAAGTGTCATAATACAAAAAAAAGGAACAAATAAAAGCACATTTTGACATTCTGCTATTACCAATCAAGACAATAATAGGAGAAAAAAACTTTAAACTGTAGCATTTGAAAGTATTGAGGCAGGCCCTTGCACTACATGCTTTGGTGAATTCATCCATAAATATGAGAAAAGAGGTAAGTATAGTGTGTATTGGGTTTGGCAAAGTCAGCAGATAGAGGATTGCTATCAGCTAACCTAGCAGTTGGAGGGAGGGGGTCCCTAATAAGTTTGGCCCACCAAAAAACCTCTGGCACTCTTTAGGGGGTGTTTAGGGGAAAGCAATACTATGGAGCCGAAAAAATACATTGCTAAGTGACTAGGCTATAGGTTTATGGGCCCAGAAGAGCATTCTGGGGAAGTTAGTGAAGGCAAATATGCATGAAGGACAAAAAAGGAACTTTAAAAGCTTCCAGCATGCATGAGGACAAAGGGGGAAAGCATATCAATTACAGCATATTGCAATCATGGTAATTAAGGAAAGAGGAAAGAAATCCAATACATTAGCAAACATTAAATACATAGAATGTGATGTTAAAGGAGAAAACTTACCTTAATATAGTCCTTCTGCAGGACCTGTGTGATGGCAGAACAGGTCTCTGGAATAAGGATTCCCAGAGCCTGGGGGGAGATGCCTGTGGAGAACTTGAGGTCCTGAAGACTTCTCCCTGTTGCCAAGTACCGCAACGTGGCAATGAGCCTCTGCTCCAGAGTGATGGCTTGCCGAATGCAGGTATGCTGCCTGCTGATATAAGGGGACAGCAAAGCCAGCAGACGGTGAAAAACGGGGTCCATCATCCGGAGATAATTCCTGAAATCATCAGGATTATTCTCCCGGATCTCACAAAGCAAAGGCATGTGTGAGAACTGGTCACGCTAGAGCAACCAATTCTTGGTCCACGAACTCCTCCTCGCCCTCTTCATGGACTGGGCTTGTGTCAAAGCTAAAAGCCCAACACCAAGCCCCTGCACAGCACAAACGCTACTATGAGTACGTACACGAAACATGGCTTAAATCGGTCGGCTGGTCAGAACGGACAACAGAAAGCACCGATAAACAGCAAGGCCTGAAAGAACAAACTGAAAACCAGAAACGAGCGGACAATAAGCACTGCAAATCAAAGCGTACTATTCCCAAGATACAGTCCGCAATGACCAACAAATGCGAACTGACTTCGCGCACTGATAATCAGATATGCACCGACAAGCACAAACTGAAGAGCAGTAACGATCTGAAGTACAAATCTGAAAAGCGCGGATCGTCTCTTACCAAACTTCTACTAACGGGTGATAAACACAAGATCAGCAAAAGGAGCCCAAAGGGTGCCGCATATGGTGCTGAACTTCCCTTTTCTAGTCCCGTCGTATGCGGTTTACGTCACCGTGTTCTTGTCGACCAGTAATTCCGACAACTTTGTCCGACCGTGTGTATGCAACACCACTTCCGGACTAAATCCGTTGTAATTTATCCGACTGATTTTGTGGTCAGAATGTCCGACCATGTGTACAGGGGCTTAATATTGTTTGATCCACTGAGCATGCTTCTTGGCTTGGGAAGATGCTGACTGGATCAATACTGGCTTACAAGTTTTGAGGGGTGTCCCCTTAAATGGTTTGGCACAGAGGAAGATTGGTCACCCCTAGAAAGTAATGATCCAGGTAGCATCTTCCCTAGCCAAGGAGCATGTGCTGTGGCTTTGTATATCTCAGTTGTTTGTAAGTACAGGCGGTCCCCTAGTTACAAACATCTGACCTACAAATGACTCCTACTTACAAATGGAGGGAAACAACAAGGAGTGAGAGGAAATCTACCCCTAGGAAGGGAAATTCACTCCTGTAAGAGTTATTATGGGAAAAAGGTACCTCCACTGATGCTTTCTCACCAAGGCTTGTTTCCACAACAACCCAAAATGTTCAAAATCCAATTGTCGTTGGGACAGAAAGTGAGGCGACATCTTCTGAACAGGGACACAGACAGCAAAACAAATGTTACAGGGGTGTCAATCCCTCCCTATGCTAATCAAAAAGCTTAAAAAATCGTTTTTTTGGCTGGAGCTACGCTTAAATAATGTACCTGTTCCCACTTACAAACAGATTCAACTTAAGAAAAAACCTACAGACCCTATCTTGTGTGTAGGGGACCGCCTGTATATGTACTTTGGGTTTTATAGTTTATTGGTGGTTTATCTCAATGGTTTATTGAGATAATGCCCAAAGCTGGGGTTCCCTCTCTATGTCTTTGTCGTATGCTATTGGGGTATCTCCAGTCCTGCAAGGGCAGCAAAGCATGGCACTTACGTTTCTTCTTTTGAACAGTGGATATGCAAAAAAGTATTGGTGTCTCACTATCACACTTGTGCTCAGGAGGTGCTTTGTGTTGTTTACAATTAAAAAAACTCAACCCTTCTCTTTCCTTCTGTACTCTGTGTACAGCCCTGATTCTCACTGCTACCTTCAAAAGCTTGATGGTATTGTTGCCACTTACAAAACATTTGCAAACTGTTTGACATACTTTATTTCCTCCTTTCAAGTGAAGTTCAGACTGGTGGCTCTAGTTACTTTAGCACAGCCCCCAATGTTGTCATTAACCCTCTGTCAATCTGCTTTTTTTTTGTACCACCTTGCACATCCAGGGTCCTATAGTTTGGTACATATAATTAATTAGAATGAATAATAATGAATACATGTTGGCAATTATAATGAATAAAAGTTTTAGTATAATTATTTTTATTGGGTAATTATGAATTTTGATTATAATCTTAGCTAGTAAAATATTGAATAACCATGAAATACTAAGCAATGCTTACTCATTTGGTGATAATAAAGTGCATTCTCCATATTTTGAGCACTAACTGTGAAGAATATTTTGTCTTATATTATTTTGCACATAAATTCACAGATAATGATACAAATGATAAAGAAAATGTCAATTGAGAGAAACATGACATTTTGATATGTAGGTGTAGGGCATAGGTAGTTAGAAACGTTATGCTAATATGATGAAAAAGTTTCACTGTCCACAGTTCAAACACACCACTTTCAGATGTTCTTGGGATACATTTTTTTTACACACACAACACACTGTTCAAGTTTTTCTGTCTTTGCTGTTAGGGCAGATACTACAGCGTACTTTCAGTAAATTGTTAACCTATCACCACAGAGTGGTACTGTGGATACTGCTAAATTATTTGGTGCCACGGCCTATAGTTTAGTGCATATATTTAGAAGAGAAGAGCTTTGACTTTATAGGCACGACCATACGAATATACTGGTATAAAATGATCATTTATTAAACATAAAGACAGTCATTAAAATCAATACTAGATCAAGTCCATATAACAAAGTTTGACAATGTGAATTAAAACAAAGCCTATAAAAATAACATATATACATCTCTTAGAGGTCGAGTCCCATTCCTACCAAAATCAGGTACATGAATTTCTAATTATAGGCTATATAACAAATTGAAGCTGCTATATAAATCCTGGAGCTCTACATGTTATGCGCCTTGAGCTTCTTCAGGAGCATCAAAAAAGAAAACAAAATACATGTAAAAAAGTCACACAAAAAAACATTACCACAATAAATAGAAAACACAATAACATTAAAATATTGGTACAGCATTGCGTCCGCCACTAATCTGGTGACTACGGTCCTGACTAGCCGCAAGTGAGGAAAGGGCCAAAAAGACTTCATGAACTATGGGGGCGTATGTAACATAGTAAGCAAGGTTAATAATTAATAGAATAGTGAAAACTGAATAGATATGGGGAAAAGAGGGAAAAAAAAATATTGATAAATCACCTTGTAAAATTTACTTACAAGTATTGAACGATTATACGCGCACACACAGTTGTGAAAAATACACACTGTGTTGGCTATATATATAGGACACTCAAAATAGATCATCTTGATAACAGCCAAGGTCTATCTAAAAAATGCTAAAGTTAAAAAATAATCAACTAAGTGAAGGATTGATAGACCTGAGAGCATATAATACTACAAGTAAAAGTATAATAGAAAAATTGGAGGTATGAGTACTCACCGATAGACAATTGAGGTTAAAGTAATGAAGCCAACGCCTTAGACACTAATAATAGGTAGCATACAGCGCCCACTAAATATAGCCAGCACTGCACAAATTCCTGGGTAAGGGATCTGTGACACTAACAGGAGACCTCCCTGCAGGGATAGTGGATCCTACAGAACAACGGAGAAAGTAATAAAGCAGCTCCAGCGCCGGCTATCAAGCAAGATGCAGGTGAGGCAATAACCTAATATTTAGGTGTATACATAGAGGGATGAATGAAAAGAAGAAGGAAAAAAGAAATAGTCAGTAAACAACAGCGTATCGATGCTGTTGAATAAAAAGTAAAGATAAGACAACGTGGCTAAGAGCGACATACCTGCAAGTAACCTTGTAAACTGCACGTCCTTCTCAAGAGCGGCTGCTCGGGTAAAAGCAGCTTAAGGCAGACAAAAGGACAATGGATGCAACCATCACGTCTTTCTGGAAACCAAACATAGTAGAGTAGACAATTAGCTTTTTCGTGGTCACCATTTCTTGGGACAGTTCTTTTTATGAATTGTGCCAACAGCTGTGATGTTTTTTCCAGAATGTACTATTCCTTGAGCCAAATCTATTACCACTCACTCCCCCTGATTTACTTCCTTTCCTTGGTCTTGACATTTCCAGGTGTACACCTGCATAGTAAATAATTTGATTCTCAGTTGAAGGGAGCAAATCAGTTTGGGTGGTAGGTGCTATCGTCAGAATCTGAGTTGTTTTTTACAAGGATGTCATTTATTTTATTTTCGTCATCTGATGGCTCGTAAGCTGATGCATCTTCTTCAGTATCTGAGTTCAACAAACTAAGTATTTCTTCATTTCTGAGGCGGTTGTGAGCCATGATGAAACTACACCAAATCAAGAAAGCATAACAAATCTTTTAAAGCAAAGAAAGCAAGTCCTAACATGCAAAAACATGTCCTAACTTGCAGATTGAAAATGGCTCACAAAGTGCAGTACAGTAGTCACGTGACTTGATGAGTCATAACAGAGAAACCATTGAAGAGCAACATGGGTCTGATGGACCCTACCAGTGTACAATTCTATAACAGTAAAAAAAGTCATAAGTTCTTTTCAAATAATAATTAATTCCATTAAAAAAACACAACACAAACTACCTACAGGGTCCATTGGACCCTGCCAGTAGACCAAGGGTTAAAGTATACCTAATCCCTAACACACATTTTTTCCTGACCTGTTAAAGTGTTACTAAACCCAGGACTCTGCATTCACTATACCTGGTCACCCACAGTACACAGAACGTGGAAATGTAATTATTTTACCAAATATAAACTGCTAAATACCTTTTCTTATCAGCAGTATATAGCAGTCTTGTGGCTTCTATAAGTGTCTGGCCAAGCACTGATTAAAGCTTGTAGGAGGAGTTTTCATTGTGCTCTGATTGTCTATGAGGCTGCATGGCCTCTGACTTTCTGTCTGGAAAGTGCTGATTACATGCACCCTCCCAAAAAAAACTCTAGCAATACACACCAAATTGAGCATGTGCAGAGTGCCTCCAAGGTTCTGTTCTATCAGCAGATGAATTGGGGACAATACAAAAATGGGAAGGTTAAGAGAAGACAGGATCAAACTGACTTTTGTACACAATACAGAGGATTAACCCCTTAGGTTCCACCACAATTATAACAAGTATGCTTTATTGCATATATTGTAAAGCCTGATTTTATAGTTTTGGGTTTAGTAACAGTTTAAAGACTTTTTCTAGCTGATGTATGGAATATACAGTATGCATATATTTTTTTATTTCTCAATACTTAACTCCATTGCCCTCCTTGGCTGTTTTCACTTTTTTTACCTATAATATAGTCCCAGTTGCACATGCCTCTTATGATATTGGCAACTTATGATGCCTTACATGCTTTCTAGGGTGACAACACTGTTTCTCCTTAGGAAGCAGCTTAGGAAAAGTTGTCACAAGGAATGAGCCAGATGTTCAGGTGGCAGCCCTTTTGCCAAATTTAGAACATTATGGGGCATTTGTGGGAAATTTGAGCGCTTGCAGAATATTGCACATCGAGGTTGTCAATGCTCTGCGAGATCGCAGTGCATTGACGGCTGCTGATTGGCCAAAGCATGCACCTGACCTGCATGCTTTGGTCAATCACAGCACTCTCTGCTGCAAGAGCCATAATTGGCCAAAGGCAGGGTGTCATTAGCCAATCATGGCTCAGAAAGTCCATGCCCCACACTATGTAAGGCTGCTTACATAGCGTCCGTACATAGTGTAATGAATGGAATATACAGTATGCATATATTTTTTTATTTCTCATAGCCTCATAGGCAGCAAAATGTCATTTAAAACTGTTTGTGTTTGTAATGTATTGCCGAATCCCGGCACTATACATAAAAATCATTGAAAAGAACTGTGTAAGTTTCCCCCCCCCCATCCATTACCAGGCCCTTCAGGTCTGATATGGATATTAAGGGGAACCCCATGCCAAAAGCAAAAAAAAAAATGGTGTAGGTCCCCCAAAAATTTATTGCAGACCCTTATCAGAGCATGCGACCTGGTGGGCCGTGGGAAAAGGGGGATGTAAGAGCACCCCACCTGAACCATACCAGGCCACATGCCCTCAACATTGGGAGGGTGCTTTGAGGGCCCCCCCCCAAAACACCTTGTCCCCATCAACAGGCCTCTTCCCCACAACTCTTGCCCGGATGTTGTAGCGGTCTGTGGGCAGGGATCTTATCAGAATCTGGAAGTCCCCTTTAACAAGGGTGCCCCCAGATCCCACATCCCCCTATATGAATGGGTATCAGGTACATTGTACCCCTACTCATTCACCCAAAAAAGTGTCAAAAAAGTAAAAATGACAGGAGACGGTTTTTGACAATTCCTTTATTTTAAAAAAGTGTCCCGTGATGTTCATCCATCTTCAAGCACAGCGACGATGTACCTGAGAAAAAAAAAAATTAAAAACTCTGCCTCCATGGAAGGCTTCCTGATGACTGCAGCCTTTTCATGATGACAGCTGTTATACAGCTGAGGGCGGGGCATAAATGGGGACCCCACCCCCTCTGACAACACATGACGTCAGAAGGGGGCAGGGTCAACTAGTTACATCACCGGGTGGCCCCGCCCTCAGCTATATAACAGCTGTCATCACGAAAAGACTGCAGTTGCAGGGGCGCCTCCCATCAAAGCAGAGTTTTTCCGTTGTTTTTTTTTTTTTTTTGGTCATCTTCGCTGTGATTGAAGATGGATTTACATCGCAGGGCACTTTATTTTTTATTTTTTTAATAAAGGAATTGTCAAAAACTGTCTTCTGCCATTTTTACTTTTTGACATTTTTTTGGTGAATGAGTGTGGTACAATTTACCCGATACCCATTCACATGGGGGGGGCTGGGAACAAACAAACAAAAAAAGTCATACAAAGATGCTTCTAGAAAGAGTGGAGAGTAAGCTACTATTTTATACATTTTTATTTTTAGGTTTTGTCGCATTTTAAGTCTTTAAAAGAAAGCAATTAGGTAAAATCATTAGTAAAAATTAGTGAAGAGATTTTAATGGATTTTCTTTTAATCTATGAGAAAAGAATTCAGCAAGCTTCTTTATTGTAGCATGTATTTATTTTAATTTAATGCTTTTGTTCCCAAAATAAAAAATGTAAGTCTACCTAGAACTATTGCTATAATAAAAAGAAATGTATTTTTAGTGGAAAAATATGTTGTGAACATCTGGTACTGACAAGGTCATGGAGCTTGGCAAGAAAATATATAAATAATATGAAACACTGCAGCATATGCAGGTAATTCATCTGCCCTAAGGTAAAAAAAAAAAAAAGAAAGAAAAACAAAAAATAACAGTAAAATTCTTTCTCTCCAACAGATATGTTTCTATACATTTTTATAAACTGTCATTAAAAGTAGGAACATGTTAAAGGGCATCCCCATGCTAATCTATCAAGAAGGGATTGAAAACGCAGCGTTGCATGCAAATGATATACCTCTGCACTTTGATCCTCTGATCCATCACATAAATTGCACCTGTGATTTTGGAGAACATAATATGCTGCAAAGGAGGAGGCTAGAAAATGTATTTAGATAATGTATTTTTCCATTATGAATATTGTAATTTGAAGGGTTATATTCAACTCACCATTCCACATTAATAATATGGTCACTTCAAAGAGGTTAGGTAGAGGAAGATATTGCTTAAACTGATTTATTGATGTGCTGAATTACAATAAAGACTACCCCTAGCTTTTCCACACCCGAATTTGGGTATTTTGCAATAATTACAGAGAAATAGTATGAGGTACACAAATGATTAGATCGAGTTATGTAACACAATTGTCTTTACAAGGCACATTTACTTTTCTGATTTAAATCTGAGCTCCAGGCAAATATAAAAGATACAAATTAATGCTCCTCTGTAATCAATAATGTATCATTAAATATAGGCAGTTTAAGTACCTGAACTTGACCTGGTATCAGCCACTTACAATTCACTTTACAGCAGAGTTTAGAGGGAGCAGCAGCACAATGAGCCAATCATCTGTGCTGCAGTGCTTATATGCAAAAAAAAAAAAAAAAAAAACATGTTGAGAGAAGGAGAAAACATGTAACATATACAAATATAGCATTAATGTTCTTCTTTTGCAAAAATAAAAAAGACTTCCATTTATTCTATACAAACTTACCTCACTGTCCTCTTGGATGTTTGAAAACACTGCTCCATTACTTCTACCTTACTTCCTGGACAAACTATAGGTCATGACACAGGAAGGAATTAACCAGCTGACCTCATTAGCACACACTCTGCATCATATACCCTCAGTTGGTCAACTCCTTCCTGTGTCATGACCTAAAGTCTGTCCAGGAAGTAAGGTAGAAGTAATCAAGCAGTGTTTTTAAACTGGACAGTGAGGTAAGTGCGTGTAAAAGAAATGGAAAGCTTTTTTAATTTTCCAAAAGTAGTACATTAATGCTATATTGGTACATAGGGGAGTGGGAATTTAGAAAGGAAAAAAAGGTGAACCAAGGGGAACTTAGCCTTTAACCAATTGCCGACCGCCTCACGCAGATATATGTCAGCAGAAGGGCTCCCACAGGCAGAATCACGTACCTGTACGTTGCCCTAAGAGGCAGCCAGCAGGCATGCGCTGCCGGCGGCACGAGCACGCCCACGGAAAGCTCTGTGAGTTGGGTCGCGGGTCCCACTCCCACGGACTCGATCACCACAGGGATATCCACAACTTACTTACGGGGAGGAAGAACATGGAGATGCTAATGTAAACACACAGCCATGCCCCCCACAGCTAGAAACACGCCCCTAGGACACACTTAACCCCTGCACTGCCACCTAGTGGTTAACCCCTTCATTGCCAGTGTCATTTACACAGGAATCAGTGCATTTGTATAGCACCGATTGCTGTATAAATGACAATGGTCCCAAAAATGTGTAAAAAATGTCTGATGTGTCCATAATGTTGCAGTCACAATAAAAATCGCTGATCGGCACCATATAAAAAAAAATATTAATAAAAATGCCATAAAACAATCCCCTATTTTGTAAATGCTATAACTTTTACGCAAACCAATCAATAATCCCTTATTGCGATTTTTTTTACCAAAAATATGTAGAAGAATGCATATTGGCCTAAACTGAGGAAAAAAATAGGATTTTTATATACAGCTTACCTGTAAAATCCTTTTCTTGAGAGTACATCACGGGACACAGGAGCTTCATTACATAGTGGGTTATATAGGCACCTCTGGTGATTGGACACTGGTTAACCCTCAATTAAGGAGAATTCCTCCCCTATATAATCCCTCCCATATGGGAGGCACCTCAGTTTTGTAGCAAAGCAATAAGAAACCACGTAAAACCCTAGAGGGGCGGGAGCCCTGTGTCCCGTAATGTACTCTCAAGAAAAGGATTTTACAGGTAAGCTGTATATAAAAATCCTATTTTCTTGATCATACTTCACGGGACACAGGAGCTTCATTACATAGTGGGATGTCCCAAAGCAATGCTCAGTTTGAGGGGAGGGAGACACAGATCAGAATTATAGACCACCAAGCACCGGAGGATCCAAACTGCAGCCTGCAGTACACTGCGCCCAAAGGCGATATCCTCTTGCCCTCTGACATCCACCTGATAAAATCTGGTGAATGTGTGGACTGATGACCAAGTTGCAGCCTTACAGATCTGAGCCAGGGAGGCCTGGTGATGCACTGCCCAAGAAGCACTTACAGCCCTAGTAGAGTGCGCTTTCACTTGAAAAGGAGGGATCTTCCCCTTTATACTATAGGCCTGAGAAATAATCTGTCTAATCCACCTTGAGAGAGTGGATTTTGATGCCGCCTGGCCCTTCCTAAGGCCTTCCGTCAAAATAAATGAGCAATCAGTTTTCCTTATCTGAGCAGTTGCCTGAAGATAGATACCAATTGCCCTTACCACATCTAAAGTGTGCAAAGATTCTTCTTCTGCAGACTGTGAGTCCGGAAAAAAGGATGGTAGGATTACATCTTGATTCAAATGGAATCCCGAAACCACCTTAGGCAGAAAGGACCTGTTGGGACGCATTACCACCCGGTCCTTATGAATAATTAGATACGGTTCCTTGCTGGAGAGAGCTGCCAGCTCTGACACTCTTCTAGCCGAGGATATGGCTATCAAGAAAACCAATTTTTTTGTCAAAAGAACTAATGAAGCCAGATGCAAAGGTTCAAATGGTTGCCCCTGCAAAGCCGAGAGAACCAAATTCAGATCCCATGGACATACCGGAGGTTTGACTGGCGGCCTTATGCGCATAGCCCCCTGGATGAAAGCCCGCACAAGGGAATGTGATGCAAGTGGCTTCTGGAAAAACACTGACAAGGCCGAAATCTGTACTTTGATAGTGCTTACGGCCAAATTCATTTTTAGGCCTGACTGGAGGAAAGCCAAGATCCTGCTAGTGCCATACTTTCTAGGATGCCATCCCCTGGGTTCACACCAGGAAACATATGCCTTCCAGATTTTGTAGTAAATAAGCCTGGAGGCCGGCTTTCTGGCATTGACCAGAGTAGAAAGGACTGGCCCTGAAAGCCCACGATCTCTCAGATTGTGGGTCTCAGCAGCCAAACCGTCAAACTCAGACTGTGTAAAGCAGGATGGTAAATTGGACCCTGCGAGAGCAGATCTGTCTGGAGAGGGAGGATCCACGGCCTGCCTACTGCCAACTTCATGATCTCTGCGTACCAAGGTCGCCTGGGCCAAGCTGGGGCTACCAAAAGAACCGACTTTGTTTCCCTCTTGACTCTTCCCAGGAACCGTGACAGAAGCGGGTACGGTGGGAAGGCATAAATCAGATTGTACTGATCCCAGGGAACTGTCAGAGCATCTGACCCCTGAGCAAGTGCATCTCTTGTCCTTGACACGGATTTGTCCAGCTTTCTGTTGAATCTGGACGCAAACAGATCTACGTCTGGAATACCCCACCTGCAACATATGTTCCGAAACACGTCAGGGTGCAGAGCCCATTCTCCTGGGCACAACTGCTGGTGGCTCAGAAAATCCGGCTGCCAATTTTCCACTCCTGGAATGAAGACTGCAGAAAAGCATGGAACATACCTTTCTGCCCAGGCAAGTATGTGATTCACCTCTTTTTGTGCAACCAGACTTCTGGTGCCACCCTGGTGATTGATATAGGCCACTGATGTGGCATTGTCAGACTGAACCTGAACAGGGAGACCCCGTAGTCTGTAAGACCAGTTTATGAGAGCCATATAAACTGCCTAGATCTCCAAGACATTTATGGGCAATAGCTTCTCGATCGCAGACCATTTTCCCTGCGAGCACATCTCCTCCAACACTGCTCCCCAGCCTGTCAGGCTGGCATCTGTAGTTATGATTTTCCATGGAAGAGGAAGAAAAGTTTTGCCTTTCAGCAGATTCTCGGTTTGCAACCACCAAACGAGACTTTTTCGTGTCCCTGGGGATGGACACATGGGAAGATCCAAGGCCTGGGGCTTCCTGTTCCAAGTCGCAAGGATGCATCTTTGCAGAGCCCTTGATTGGAACTGGGCGAATGGAACGGCCTCGAAGGAGACGACCATTTTCCCTAACAGTCTCATGCACAACCGAATGGGGGAAGATCTTCTGCCCAGAATTAGGCGCACCAGACCCCCTATGGCCAAGGCTTTTGGCCTTGGTAGAAACAGTCCGCCCTGAGCGGTGTCGATGACCATGCCCAGATACTCCAACCTGGTAGCAGGCTGTAGGGACGACTTTTCCAGGTTTATAATCCAACCTAGGCGTTCCAGGTGTTCTAGCGTTCTGGTAACACTGTGGTTCAGGAGCGCTACTGTTAAGCTACTGATAAGCCATGACGGCTATACCCTGAGCTCCTAGGTTTGCCAAGAGAGGGTCTAGAATCTTTGTGAAGACTCGAGGAGCCGTAGCGAGACCGAACGTCAAGGCCACAAATTGAAAATGGCGCCGATCTACTGCGAACCTTATGCCTCGTACACACGACCAGACTTTTCAACATCAAAAGTCTGACGGAATGATTCCGGCAGACCATTCGATCATGTGTGGGCTGCAGCGGACTTTTGATTTGCAAAAGTCTGACAGACTTTAGAAATGGAACATGTTTCAAATTTTTTTGCCAGAACTCCGCCGGACCCAGTTCCTACCGAGAAATCCGTTCGTGTGTGTGCTAGTCCGACGGACAAAAACCGATGCGAGGGCAGCTATTGGCTACTGGCTATGAACTTCCTTATTCTAGTCCGGTCGTACGTCATCACATTTGAATCCGTCGGACTTTGGTGTGATTGTGTGTGGCCAAGTCCGTTCATTCGGAAAGTCCGTCAGAACTCTGTCAGAACTCCGTCAGAACTCCGTCGAAAGTCTGTGGGACCTAAGTCCGGTCATGTGTACGTGGCATTAGATACTTTTGGTGTGCGGAAAAAATTGGCACATGAAGATATGCATCCTTGATATCTATTGATGCCATAAATTCTACCCCTTGCAGGGAGGAAACCACAGCGCATATTGACTGCATTCGGAAGGACCGAAGGATGTGTAAAAACTGGTTCAGATCCTTCAGATCCAGGATAGGTCTGACACTTCCATTTGGCTTTAGAACGATGAAGAGATTCGAGTAAAAGCCTGAACCCTGTTCTTTTGGGTCCACTTCTACTATCACCCCCTGGGATAGTAAGTGATCTAAGGCCAGAAATAGTGGTCTTTGCTTTACTGGATCCCTGGGGATCCTTGACCTTAGGAAGCGAGAAGGTGTAATCTCCTGAAACTCTAGCTTGCAGCCCAGAGATACCGAGGAGACTACCCACTTGTTCCGGATCTCTTCCCGCCAGGCTTCTGCAAACTGCAGGAGCCTTCCCCCCACTCGGCCGAGTGGGGGAGCCCCTTCACAAAGAAGCTTTTGGGCTCTGCTTGGCAGGCTTTCGCCCCCAATTCTTTTTCTGCCCTTGGGCCCAGCCTTGAGCCTTTTCTGTAGAGGGAGGTTGGGAAGGCCATCGCCACTGCTTAGAGCTTGATGCTCCAGGAGAAAGAGAACGCCTAAATGAAGGACGTCTGCTCCTTTTGTTTGGAAGGAGGGTAGATTTACCCCCTGAAATTTTTTGGACGAATTTGTCTAATTCTTCTCCAAATAAACGTTCCCCCTTAAATGGGAACCCAATCAAATGCTTCTTGCATGATAGCTCAGCTGCCCAATTTTTTAGCCATAGGGCCCTTCGCATGTATACCAACAGGAGAGACAAACGAGATGCTTGTTGGACAGAATCCAAAATCGCATCAATCATAAAACACAGAATTTGAGGTATTTCTGCATAATTCTCCACTTCCTCACTGTGAAGAAGGCCAAGCATCTGCTTAACTTGTTCCTTGAGGAACTGACACAACCCCACGGCTGCGACTGTAGGTTGCACTACAGCGCCAGTCATGGAAAAGGAGGCTTTCAATAACGTGCCCAGCTTCTTATCAGTTGGATCCTTAAATACCTGAGCATTATCCAAAGGACAGTTCAGGTTTCTATTCACGCAAGAAACAGCCGCATCGACAGATGGGACCCCCCATTTCTTGGTGAAACTTTCCTCCAGAGGATAAAACATAGAAAACCTTTTAGGAGGAGAAAACAGTTTATCGGGATGTCCCCAATCCTCATACAACAATTTATCCATTAAGGGATGAATTGGAAAGAAAAAGGCAGTCTGTGGGATTTTCCTGACCCCCAGGGAAGAAACAGAGGCTGTGGCGACCTCAGCAGCGTGCATTCTGAATGTGGTACGCACCAACTCAGTATAATATTGAACCTGTTTTCTGAGTGCCTGGGAAGAGGGGACTCTCTCCTCTTCCTCTGATTCATCTGACTGCTCATGATCCCTGTCCCAAGATAGGGATCTTTCCTCATTGTCAGAGGTGTCATCTGAAAGAGGAATCTCAGCAGAGGGAGGGGAATCTACCCCTTTTTCTTCTATCTTTTAGGGAAGCTGAAATAAAATTCATGATTCTCCCTTCAAAACCCTCCAATGTAGCCTTAAGGGAGTCCTCAGTGACATATACCGGGGCTGAAACATTAGGAGAGGCTGCAAAACCTGACAGGGGCACTGACTCACCCTGTGAGGCTGGCTCCAGTCTTGCAGGGCGGGATGGTAATCTACAGGCATTTTTAGAACCCCTAGACTTAGGCGGTGGATTACCAGTGCCCTTACGAGGAGACATAGTCCTAAGCTACAAAGCAGAGGTACTAGTACACAGTGCAATCACTGTTGTGCTTAAAGTCTCACAATAAATATAAATGCTTAAACTGCACAACCTGATGCTGAGTAGGTGTCTTAGGTTTGCCTGGATACAATCCCTTAGGATGCTTACTGCCCACAGCTCCTGTGTCTTCCTCTTACAGCCCCCTGACACTCTGGGCTTTTTAAAATTGCCGCCTGGCGCCTGCGCAGTACAGCGCCATGCACACCAACGTGCACGGCTCACAACCACACTCCCCCCCTCCATTAGCATGGGAGCGCGCTCAGCGCGCGCGCACGAGGACTGCCGGCCGTAGAGCCTACGGCACCTGGTATTCCCAGGCGGTCTCCCATCCAGGTACAAACCAGACCCGACCCTGCTTAGCATCCTAGATCAGGCGAGATTGGGCACATTCAGGGTTATGTGGCTGTTCGGGGGGGGGGATCACCAGCGGAGCCGCCCGGGACCCGTAGACTACGTGGGACCCCTGTTTTACCTTCATTGTGGCAGAGATTGCAGTGGAGACGTGAGTCATCCGGAGGAACCAGGCTTCACTGAGCGTGTGTATCTGAAAGGCATGTAAGTATGCATCAGGCTGCTCTTACTCCCTCTAGTGGTGGAAACCAGGTAAGACATACAACTACTCAAATGAAGAAATCCATAATATATAATTTATATAGGATTAACTTCCCTTACCTGTCCTCGCCGCAGGAATTGCTGAAACAGACAGATTCCAGCCTTCACCCATCACGGCGGGCAGAGTTGTGCCAACCTTCAGGATTTTTTGGGTTCCTTCTCAGAGGAACCTCTTACCTGGACCTTGTAAAAGACTCTGCTAGAAACTTTCGTGCCACTATGTAAATAGTACACCAAGTCTGGTTTTCCCAGAGCCCAGTCTTCCAATAGGAGAGGACTTACAGGCAAAACCTTGTTTCTTCGTATGACGAGGCCCGGGTACCATACCATCTTGGGAGTCAAAATATCGGCCCGAGATATGGATCCGGTTATCGTAGCCCTTAGGCCTCCGCAGGGACCTGCACAGAGCTCTCTTCATAGCACATGTTTTACGTGACCAACCACCTTAGACACTGGCGAAAAAACTAAGGTGCCTCCCATATGGGAGGGGTTATATAGGGGAGGAATTCTCCTTAATTGAGGGTTAACCAGTGTCAAATCCCCAGAGGTGCCTATATAACCCACTATGTAATGAAGCTCCTGTGTCCCGTGATGTATGATCAAGAAATAGTTTTTTATATATTTTTGGGGGATATTTATTATAGTAAAAAGTAAAAAAAAAATTGTTTTTTCTTTCAATTTTCGCTCTTGCTTTGTTTATAGCACAAAAAAACACAAATACCACCAAAAGAAAGCTCTATTTGTTGGAAAAAAAAGGACACCAATTTTGTTTGGGAGCCACATCACACGACCACGCACTTGTCAGTTAAAGTGACACAGTGCTGAATGGCAAAAAGTGCTCTGGTCAGGAAGGGGGTAAATCCTTCCGGGGCTGAAGTGGTTAAGCTTGTTCAATTAAGCTTTAATAAAAACCTGGAAGCGGATTGGTTTCTATGCAGAGCTGCACTGGATGCTGCATTCTCCAGTTTAGTATATCAGACCCACAGCCAATCAATGTGTTGCTTCTCTTTTCACTGTCCAAACACAGACTGGGGGAAGGACAAGACCTGTAAGCCCTTGTACACATGGCCGGAGAATCCGTCGGAATGTGTCCTATCGGACCGTGTCGTTGGATAATCCGACTGTGTGTGGTATGCATCGGACTGATTCCGTCCGAATATCCGCCTGACCCAATTTTCCAACATGTTGGAAATATTTCCCGACCAACTGGTTCGATCGGACATACTCCAATCATGTGTAGCGAATTTTGATCGGACCAAGTGCCATGCATGCTCAGATCAAATTCCTACATCAAAGCTATTGGCTACTAGCCTGAATGTAGTCCCGTCGTAATGAAATTACGTTATCACGTTCTGAAAGTTCGGATTTTTCGACAACTTAGTCCGACTGTGTGTATGCAACAGTTTCGGACACAATCCGTCGGACAAAATCTGACAGATTTGGTTGGCAGAATCTCCGACCTTGTGTACAGGGGCTTAGTGTTACTTAAAGAGGGAATAAACTCCCATGCATAATTTGTACCTATAATAAGGCTTACCTATAGGTACTGTAAATATCTCCTAAACGTGCACTGGTTAGGAGATATTTACTGTACATGCTGCCAGTTACTTCACTGATGCATGCACTCTGGATGAAGGGAAACATGGGCTGTTCCTTCAGAGTTCTGTGTCATAAATGGCGGCTTCCAAGCACATGCTTGGGAGTGATGTCATCATTGCTCTGGCCACTCACACAGCCAAAGTCCACGTAGGCAGATGGGTGAATATGGAAACCTTGTCAATGATGACAGCTTGCTGCTGGAAGGGATTTGTTCTAAGGTAAGTTCCACATAATGTGCCAGGTCTCTAGTCAGGCTGCACCGTGCTTTTGTGGCAGAATTGGCTGAACTGGTTGAACAGAAATGCAAATCCCCCTGGCAGGTATAAGCTCCCATGTCTACTTTATCTGTGTGTTCAGCTGTTTGCTGCCATTTGGCTTTAAAGAGTAATGCCGCGTACACATGACCGGACTTTGACGGACTTTGTCCGGCAGACAATTCGACGGACTTGGCAGCTGATGTCCGCCGGACTTTCAAATGAATGGACTTGGCCACACACGATCACTCCAAAAGTCTGATGGAGTCTAATGTGATGACGTAGAATAAGGAAGTTCATAGACAGTAGCCAATAGCTACCCTACCATCAGTTTTAGTCCATCGGACTAGCACACAGACGAACAGATTGTCCGGTAAAAACTGAGTCCGACTGACAAATTTGAAGCCAGTCTTATTTCTAGGTCTGCCGGACTTTTGGGAAAAAAAAGTCCGCTGGAGCCCACACACCATCAAATGGTCTGATGGACTCTGGTCCGCCTGACCAAGTCCGCCGGAAAGTCCAATCGTGTGTACGTGGCATAAGGGCTCTTTCACACGTGTGGACCGTTCAGATCCGCCTGCCAGTTTTTTCACCAGATCTGAGTGGTTGCTCCATCCATACATCTCTATGGAGCGACAGATGTCAGCGGTGACATGTCTCCGCTGACATCCGATCCGTCTGATCCGCTCTGCAAAATCCACATGGGCGGAAACCCTATTTTCCATCTGTCTGGTGGATCAGATGAAAACAGACAGGCAGTCTGTAATCATCCGGCTCCCCCCATAGAGGAGAGCAGAGATCTGACAGGTCTGTCCCTGCATAGTGTGCAGAGGCGGACTTGCCATCCGCTAGCTCAGCAGGGATCAACGGAGTGATCCCTGTTGTGCAAGTGGATAGCTGAATATGGATCAGCACATGTGAAAGGGGCCTAATTCTACTTTTGCTGAGAAAAAAAAACCCTCTAGGTGATCGTACATTGCAAGGATTTTAACACATTGTTGCAGGATCCTATCTGTTTCTGGTCTAAAAAAATGATATTTTTTTTTTATGTCGATGTGCAGGGTGAATCTCAGTGGGAATGACATTTTCATTATTAACCAGATAATGCACATGTAGTGTTCTAATGAGGAAACTTGGAGTGTGCATCCATTTAGAAGTGATACAATTTTTTGGGAGTATCTCAACAAAATAATATTTTATTACAGAGAATGCCTACGATCTGACTTGTATCATAGTACATACTTCTGGGAAAATCAATAAGCCAATCATACAAGCAGGTAGTCATTTCTGAGGGTGTTTCATACACCAGCTGTATACTCCATGTTGCTATATTGAATTGAATTTGACAGAAAATTACAGCACTTAAGATTAAAAAGGAAATGTATTACTTCTGGTTCCGGCGCAGTGCGAGCATGGAGTGACCTGCCTCGGCTCCCGCTCCCCCGACTCATCGCGCACATAACCCGCGACACAGCAGCAGCCTCGACTAGCGGCAGATACCGCCATGATCCAGAGGGGTGGATGCATCATTTTGTGGAGCGATCCACTCCCCGCCTCATACAGGCTCCCTGCAGCCCGCTTGAGCCAGAAAGCCCTTCCTAAACAGGAATGGGCCACCAGGGCTCAGAAAGCAATCCTGGAGAAGGGGAATCAGTGGTCAGCTTCTGCTAGATGGAATAATGACATCCATAACAATCGAGGAAAATGAAATACTCTTACCAGAGTTGGTGGACCTGTATGTCAACGACACCAGATCTTAAAGGCATGAAGTGATAATCGCTTGGAAGGGACAAGCTGTATAGGATCTCTCGCCGTCAGAAGTCATCTGGAAGATTTGACAGTCCACAGCTCAGGCTCCCAGTAAATCGAGATGTATGTTTCTCCAGCCACTCAAAAAGCCCAAGGGGCAAGTAGCATATAAAAAACATAAAAAAAAACTCCCAATGATGTAATTCTGAGAGTGCAAAATGGTCTTTTATTTGCAAAAAATGCCAAATATACAAATAGTAATAAAAATAAAAATAGTGATCACATAAATTTAAAAGCAATATGGGAAGCGTACAAAGCAGCCCAATCAAGGAGACCCTATGACTTGGGGATTTTCTCTGAGGAGTGGACTCAACTCAACTGACTCCAGAAGGGATACAAGCCTTGTGTCAGGGAGCAGAACATCGGGCCAGAGGAACAACTGGGGCCAAAGCCCTCAGAGTCTCAGTGGCAGGAATCCCCAAACACTACTGTGATTTTTCCCAGGTCAGGCATAACGGCCTACCTAAGCTTTCAGATAAGGACTTAAGAAAGGACCAGATAGCAGATCCCCTATGTAATTTAACACTGAAGGCCCTGGAGGGCCAACACCTAAATCTAGTGCTAACAGACTCTCTGACAGGAGCACAACTAGTGCACAAGCAATGGGATCAACTGCAGTTACACAGTGGGGTGGTCTACCAAAGGGGCCCCTCAGAAGATCCTGAAGATAAGTGGCATCTATTCTTACCGAGAAAGCATAGGGAAACGGTGCTGACTGCCTTGCAAAACAATCATGGCCACCTAGGGTCTGAGAGGAAATTCAAACTGGTGCGAGACCGGTTCTATTGGCCCTGTATGGGCTGAAGTTGAGGGATATTGTCACTCCTGCATACGGTGTATACAGAGGAAGACTTTACCCCATAGAGCTGCCCCCATGGGTCATCTTCAAAGTCAAGGACCACTGGAATTGGTGTATATTGATTTTCTATGTTTGGAGCCTGACTCGAGTGGACAGGGAAATGTTCTGGTGGTGATCGACCACTTCACCCGGTATGCCCAGGCATTCCCAACTAAGGACCAGCAAGCATCTGCAGTGGCCAAAATTCTGGTAGAGAAGTTCTTTCTCCACTACGGCCTACCTCAGTTTATTCACTCTGACCAGGGGAGAGACTTTGAGAGTAGACTCATTAAAAGACTGTTAGACATGTTGGGTGTTCAGAAGTCAAGAACCACCCCCTACAACCCTCAAGGAGATCCCCAGCCAGAACGCTTTAATCGCACCCTCCTGGATATGCTTGGGACTCTTATGACTGAAAAGAAACAGCATTGGAGCAGGCACGTTGCAGTTATTGTACATGCCTATAATAGCACTGAAAACGATGCCACAGGCTATTCACCATATAGGCTGATGTTCGGTAGGAAAGCTCGACTTCCAGTGGACTTAGCATTTGCACCTCTTTAGATCATACCTCAATGGTGTCACAAAGAGGATATATGGATGCCTGAGGAAGAGTCTGAAGACAGCATAAGAGAAAGCCCAGGCTGCCTCAGACACCCGGGAAACAAGCAAAACTTTGATCTAAAATTGAGAGTACATTGCAGCCTGGTGACAGAGTGTTACTGAGGAACTTGGGTGTCCCTGGGAAACAAACTGGCTGATTGGTGGAAGTTGCAGCCCTACATAATCTGCAAGCAGTTGCCAGGACTGTCAGTATACCAGATTTGCCCAGAGGGAAGCACAGGCCCACTAAAGACCTGGCACCGGAATCATCTGTTACCTTTATCAGAAGCAGTCCATATACCTCACCAACCAAATCAACAGCCTACTCAAACCATCACCCAGCAATCACCTCCAGTAACCAGGTCCCAATCCTTGCAACCAAACATGGGTGCAGAAGACAGTGAGGATGAAAAAATGGGCATGGATTGGCTGTGGCAGCCTATGCTGGCAGAGACTGGTACTCCCCTTTCTCCCAGAGAAGCAGATGTGGGAACCCTCAAGCCTGAGGCTCCAGAGTTCATCCCACAGAGACAACCCTTGGCAAACAAAGGAGACATTCCAAGTTCCCCAACTGTAGAGGAAATACAAGCTCCTCAACCTTCTGCAGCATCAGAGGAAGAGGCTACTATATCTGAAACACCTGAGCCCAAAGAGCAGAGAGGAAAGCGAACAATTCATCCACCAAAAAGGCTGACATACGATACTTTAGGCGGAAGTTCCGAAGAAGCGATCCTCACATCTCAGAGAACGTACAGCCTGTCGACTCTTCCCACTACAGATTTAGTGGAGGGTGACTCCAACTCACTCCCTGGCCCATCTAGGTGGGCCATCCCAATATCGGTGGCTTGTGAGCAGAACAACCTTCCCTCTTATGACAAATGGTGGGAGGTTCCTCTGTCAGATTCATACGTGCGTGCAAATTGTTTGTTTATTACATGTACTAACCTGTTTTTGCCTCCCGTTGTATTTTGAAAGCATGTAACAGGTTGTGGACATTATGTCGGATAGACTCTGTCCTTTCATTGGGGACCAAAGGTTCTTTGGTGGGGGGAGTATGTAGCAGGTATTTTGTAATGAAATTTCTTCTTTTGGCTATAAGATGGAAACAGAGAAATGCTGACTTGTCCTTCCAGAAAACTGAAGTAAAAGGGGAGTTTCAGGAAGTGCTGAGGTGGGGGAGAGGAGAAGGGACTGCTGAAGTAAATGAGGAGAGGGAACTACTGAGATAAAAGAGTGAGAGAGGGCTGACAGGGGAAGTGAGGAGAGCTGTCTGATGTACCAGCATCTGAGGAGAGTTGTTTGATATACCAGCATCTGAAGAGAGCTGTCTGATATACAAGCATCTGAGGAGAGCTTTCTGATATACCAGAATCTCAGAGTAAGAGAGAGAGAGAGCCTAGAAGCAGAGGAAAGGAAAAGAAAAGGCTCTGACAGTGATGAGAGAACAACTGTGCCCAAGATTGTCAGCCAGAGAAAGACAGAGTCTGAGTTGGCAGAAAACCACAGCCATTTGGGGAATCTCCTAAGTCTGCAGCGAGTTATCGGGGCCAGTGTGGAGGGTGAGGTGCCAGTGGAAGCTACACTACAGTGTAGGGAAGCAGTTCTGGGACCAGATCACCAGATCCCAGGATGCTGTCTTTGCTGTACGGCCTGCCAGAGTCACCCTAAGCAACCTAAGCGAGTTGACGCCTGATCGAAGAGGCAACTAAATCAGTGAACTGGTAAGCAGGCTTTTTGGCCAATATTTGCTACCACTGCTAGGGAATAAAGTCACTAGGAGCTACTTAACCAGTGACCCCATAGCTCTAATACTGCCTGCAGACCTTATTGATGGCCGCAACGCGTGCCAACGAGCTCCAACGAAACTTAGGAATAAGGACTGCCCCTAGTTGTAACTACCTTGAGGGCTGTATCTGCTGGCCTGTTTAAAGGGGTACTATACCTCTATTGTATTGTGTCTATTCGTTTAAGTGCACTCAAAACCCAGTGGGGATTTATAAATACCCTTGTTGCATTTAAAGTTTATATGCATAGTTTATTGCTAATCTGCCTGCTGAGTTTGTACAATTCAGTTTAACTGTTACTTACGCTATAATAGTCAATCAATAGATTAAGCATATTTATCACTAAACAGGTGTGTGTGTGTGTGTGTTTATTGCCATATCCCACACCCACAGCCAGGCAAAGGGTATTTCTACCATTGTGGGTCATCCCCAATACAGTTTATGCATGTATATTTGCTTATATACACTGATTTCTGATCTGAGATAAGCGTTGCATATATACTGCTGCTATTTACACATTGTCACTGTCTGAGCACATTGATACTTTGATATTATTATTTTTTTGCATTATTCACCATTTTATCATATCATCACTGTTTGAGTACATTGATATATTGTTTGCAGTAATTAGCACTACGCTTTTCTTGCTCTTAAAAGGTATTTCTCACTTGTGCTGTAAATTGTGCTTCCAGTAATTTTATTCAACCAGGTGTACCAGGGGGGCTGAGATTGTTGTTGGAGTCGAGGCGCAGAACAGAAAACCCAAAATTTAACCAGTGGCTCCTTCGGGGGTGGGGCTACACATATTCACAAGAATTCTGCAGTTGCACAAACTAGCCCAGTTTTCAGGTGTTTTGTTGCTCATCCATCCATGTTATGTTGTATCTGTTCCTCTCAAAAAAATTAAAATAAATGGACGTTCCAGGAACTTTACAAGTCTACATAAATAGATTTCTGACCTGTAATAGTAACATAATAGTTGTTGAAATATACTGTAGTTTTTCTCATTTAGCTCCCGGTTACACTACTGCGACTTGTCTGTCATGCAAGTTGATAGTTTCAGATTGCATGACCAGTCATACCGTATTGTTCGCAATGGAAGCAGTCAAATTGATGTGTCCCACCAAGTTTGAAAGTAGTTCTTACATAAATTTTTGCAAGTTCAGGTGCGATTTGCATAGACTACATGACACATGGCTTAGAAATCATGTTCAGTGTGACCAAAGGCTAAAATTAAGTTTACAAGGAGAAAAGGGCTGAGTTGTATCACGCATTTGTGAACACTGACAAGAACTGCACTGTTGCCATGTATTACATGAGCGTTTCATCTCTGGGCTTAGTCTAAGAAATAGATGCAAACCCTAGAAAGTTCCCGAACAAAGTTGGCTTCATCTTTCGAGAAAGAAAGTCTGATGAAGACATTTTTGGGGAGTACTGTGACTGAATAAATAATTTTAAGTGTTTCTCATTACTTTGCACACATGCTCTTAACAAGCAAGCAATATATTTGATGCTAGATCTACTTTTAATTCCACACTATCTCATTTCAGCCAAGAATTTTGGTTGTAAGTTTCACAAATGGCGATCACTGGAGTTTGATAGATTTACTTATCTTGATTAACCTAGTATTATCCAGCAGAAGGATAACTAATATACAAAGAGTAGCATTTTTCTATGAATAATCTTATTCCCCGTGGAGCGAAATAGATATGAATAATAGTAGAACTTATTTCATTTAATTCAGCTAAGCTGCGGAATGCTTGCTGTTATCCATTGTTTGTGTATACCACTGCCAATCTATTGGTAGCCAGTTGGGCAATGATCAAACTGATTTATAATTAAAAATTATATACTTTGGGTAATATATTGTGTGCTTTGTATTTTACCAAACTCTATCTAAAATAAAATATAACTTGCATTGCTTAGATTATATTAGAGTAGTTATATACCGTAAGCAGTACTAGCAATAAAATAGACATATCACATTAATCCACAGGGCAAAGTCAGCATTACCAAATTACATTAATATTTTGATGAAAAATGTATCCGTGTCTTGCCACAAATAAAGTTCTTTATGATAAATACATTTAAGTTCTGTAATGTTTCTACCATCTCCAGAGACCACGTAATCTTTAGAGGCGATTCAGTTCGCATTGTGCGCTATACAACTATTTCATTCATTCATTCATTCAAGTGTATTTTTCTTAGCAAAATAAGGATTGACACTGTAGTGCAGGGGCATATCATGAAATGAGTGGGCCCATGTGCAAAATAAAAAGTGGGCCCCAGGTATTGATAAAATAAAATGCGGTGCATGCAGAAATATGGGTGTGGCTTAAATTGCGTGAAATATTTGGTATGGCTGAAAGGGGTGTGGTTTAATAGAGTCTGAGATTACTTACATAATGCACATGTGGTAATGGTAAATAGGGAATGTACAGTGTAGAGTGTAAGGCGGTGGGTAGTATATGCAGGAGAGGGGTGATGGACAGTGGCCATCACCACCCCCCCATTGGAGACAGACACCGGCAATCTCCAAACCATAGGTGACGGAGATCACCCGGCAAACTCCCTAGCTAATAGGGGTTTCCTTATTGGTGGGGAAGAGAATGAGGAAGACAAGAGCGAATATTGATTAGTTATTGTCACACAACTGGGTGGGCTCTGAGCGCAGTGCTCTGTGCCCCGAGCCAACCCTTTTCCTATTAGAGCCTCTTGCTCTAATCACGTGCTCTTATCATTTGCTTGTTTCTTTAATAATTAGTAGAATTCAGGGTGTATATACAGAATGTATAGATTTTTTTTTTTTACATTGATACAGTTATGGAAAATGTATCTGTTCAGACAACAGAGCAAAGTTGGAATTCAACTCTTGCAGATATTTGCTATTTTCTTAGAAGCTGTGGAAAAAAAGAACAAGAACAGTATTCCCACTCAAAGAGAAGTCATCTATGATTAATTAAATAAATATTTTTGTGAGTATACGTCAACTGATACAACTGCCATTAGTTACGCTGAAATGTAACAGTAACACATTCTGCTACTTTTGCAATAATAAAAAGGAAGTTTAATGCAGACTGTTTATGTGACAACATCTGCACAAGAAAATAAAACCTGCTATTATATCATGAACTAGTGTCTTATCTCTAACGTTTTATAATCCCAAAGCACTTCAGGCAAGATTAGGTAAATCCATATCTCTCCCACAGTTGTGTAGTCAATATTCTTATATATCCAAATATCATCTTGGTCAGCAGCTTTAAAACAAATAGGGTGATCTGGTGCTGCAAGCAAAACACATTCTACCATTTATTAAAAGTAAACCATAAAACTATACTCACATGCATAAGAGCGTGAGTCAGCATATAATTTCCTGACCAATATAAAATGGACACTTAAAAGGTTTAAAACCCAAAAGTGCACCTCTAGCCACCACAGACCATTTCAGGGAATTTCTGTTAGCTGGCTGGGGTAGGTGTGTTTCTGCCCACAGAAGTGCACATGTCTGTACACACAGTTCATATGCACATCTACAGTCAATATTGACGTCCTATTTAGGGCTGCTTTAAAGAGGAGTTTCACTCAAAAATGGAATCCTCTTCCCATCTGGTGTCGTACAGTAGGTGCCGCCGATATTGTGTTTCCAGTGAGATCCTGTCACGCTGGTTGCCGGCGACAGGCTTCTCTAACCAGTGCGATCCTGTCGTGCTGGTTCTCGCGCTCCCTACAATAGGAAAATGTAATATAGTAGCGAGCAAGAGAGCGGTGAAAATGTCGCCTCACTAATGAAGCCTGCATGCCTTCGGGGGCATACCAGGCCCTTAGGTCCGGTAGGGATTTTAAGTGGAATCCCCTACGGAAAAAAAACGGCGTGGGGCTCCCCCGAAAATCCATACCAGACCCCTATCCGAGCACACAACCCGACCGGTCAGGAGGGGGGGTGGGGACGAGCGAGAGGACCCCCCTCCTGAGCCATACCAGGCCGCGTGCCCTCAACATGGAGGGGTGGGTGCTTTGGGGGAAGGGAGGTGCCCTGCGGCCCCCCCACCCAAAAGCACCTTGTCCCCATGTTGATGAGGACAAGGGCCTCTTCCCGACAACCCTGGCCGTTGGTTGTCGGGGTCTGCGGGCGGGGGGCTTATCGGAATTCGGGAGCCCCCTATAATAAGGGGGCCCCCAGGTCCCGGCCCCCCATCCTATGTGAATGAGTATGGGGTACAATGTACCCCTACCCATTCACTTGTGAAAAAAAATGGCAAAAAAACACAACACACAAGGTTTAAAAATAATTTATTGCACTGCTCCGGGGTCTTCCGTCTTGGGGGGTCTTCTCACCGGACTCCTCCGTTATCTTCTGTTATTTTACTAGCTCTTTTACTAGTGGAGGAGCCCGGCTTTCTTCTTCGCTGCCGCCACCGCCGGCCGGGGGTCTTCTTCCGACTTCGGGGGTCTTGTCCCCCTCTTTGGTTCTTCTTGCCGGGCCTCCGCTTTCTTCCTTTAGCTCTTTTACTAGCGGAGGCCCGGTCTTCTGTCGCCGCCGCCCCTTCTTCCGACTTTGGGGGTCTTGTCCCCCTCTTCGGTTTTTCTTGCTGGGCCACCTCTTCTTCTTTCAGCTCTTTTACTAGCCGTGGCCTGGTCTTCTGCTGCCGCCACCACCACCGCCACCGCCGCCACCGCCTTCCGTTCTTCTCCTTCTTCTTCTTTCTTGAGATATTGACTCGATGCACATCTCAAGACCGGCCGGGCTGCATGCTCGGATAGGGGTCTGGTATGGATTTTGGGGGGACCCCACGCTGTTTTTTTCAGCGTAGGGGATTCCCCTTAAAATCCCAACCGGACCTAAGGGCCTGGTATGCAGAGGGGGAACCCATGCCGTTTTTTTTTTTTTTAATTTGGCGTGGAGTTCTCACTTAGGATTCTTATCAAATACAGTGCCTTGTATTGGCGGGAATCCAATTCGCATCCCCGCACCAGTGTGAACCTGGCCAGCGATGCTTGTCACTTATCGAGGAAGGAAAATAAACATTTTTCCTTTCCCGATGCGAGCCGGCTCGGCGCTGGCTCCCGCGACGGGGCTCGCAGGGTGTCAATCTCGCCGATAAAAGTGGTGAGATTGACACAATATCACGGTCACCTACTGTATTTGGCACCTTTCGGGGGGGAGCAGATATCTGTCTAATACAGGTATTTTTCTCCCACTATGCCCCTTCTGGCGCCTTCTCTGCACCCCCCCCCCACTGTCTTCTGGGAGACACACAGGTCCCAGAAAATAGCAAGGTTTCACTTCCTGATTCCCTTACCGAAGATGGCGGTGCCTCCACCTAAGAGCCGAGGGACGGGTCAGCTTTGGGTTCTGACATCGCGGGCAACCTGGACAGGTAAGTGTCCTTAATTTAAAAGTCATCAGCTGCAGTATTTGTAGCTGCTGACTTTAAAAAAATAAAATAAAATAGGTGGAACTCCACTGCAGCTCAGTTTCAGTAATGACTGGTCTTCACCTTGTGCTCCATATTCTGACCTGTGTCTTGCATTTGATTCCCGTTTGTGACTTGGTTCTCCCCTGACCTGATCTGTGATCCTGCTCTGTACTGCTGTCTATCAGTTCCTGACCTTGGTTTTAACCACAACTCTGATTTGGCTTATAAATAGAGAGGCTGGACTGCTGGCTGGATCTGAAAACATTATAACCACCCAAAGGAATTGTGTGGAGGGATTTTTTATACACCATTATATGCAAGATGATGGGAAGATGGCAGTACCATTGTCGCTAGGTGGGCATGCTGGCGTCACTAGAAGTGGATGTGTTTACACCAGAAGTGTTGCTGCTCGCCACCTGGACTGATGGTGGAATGCAGAAGGAGGGAATTTGGACATGAAGGTGAGACTGAGTGGAAGTAGGTCACATGCAGCACCAGCAGTTGATGCAGTTGATGGCCAATACTTACTAACTAACTAATGCTATTTGGTACACCAGGAGTCATCAACTTATATATTGTGTGCTTCTGAGCAAACAGTTTGGCTGCTGCTTGAAATCATGCTAATATTATATGAGGAGACAGGACAAGTGGACCCATAGAAAGGTGTTTAAAACTGTGTGATCTATGTAAAAGAAAGGGGGGGCACATTATAAATTGCATTCTAGATATCAATTTTTACATCCTCCATTGGGTCACCAGGAATACAAAACTGATCTTTCCAAACAGGACCTCTTAGGCTACTTTCACACAAGGTGGTTTTCAGGTGCTTTAGCGCTAGAAATAGCCTCTGAAAGAGCCTGAAAACCACCTCTCATTCATTGCAATGGGTCTTTTCATACGAGGTGGTACGCTTGTGGGATGTTATGAAAAGTCCTACAAGCAGCATCTTTGAGGCGGGTTGGGGGCACTGTATTTAGCGCTCTCGAAATGCCCTGTCCATTGCAATGAATGGTTAGTGCTTCCAAAGTGCCTTAAAAGCGATTTGAAGGCCCCACAAAACGGGAATTTTTAAAATTTTTTTGGTAAAAAGCGGTCCACTAGCGGCCGAAAAGTGCTGCAAAAGCACTGTTAAAACAGAACTAAAGCGCCACTAAAACAATCACCGCTTTAGTGCTAACGGCCAGGCGTTCCAGTGTGAAAGGGGTCTTAGAGGTACAGATATTGAATACAGATATTTGATCTTTCACAGCTCCACCGAGGACCTTTTGGGCAACTTTTTCTGCTCATCTCCTCTGCTCCCCTATGGGCCCTCTATCCATAGTAAAGACCCATTTAAAAGTGAATATTTTTAAAGAAAATGCACTCACAAATCATGCAGAGAATGCAGCGCTTCAGGTATATGAAAGGACTTCCATGTGCCAGATTTCAAAATGGCTGCCGCTCATCGCACATGCGTGGTAGGCATGTATCCCTGCTCCGCCCTACCTGTTTCATCACATATGAAGTCATCAGGGGCCCCAAATCCTCATCCTTGGAGGGCCATGAAGTGCAGGAGCACATATGTGGAGACAGAGTGTTTTGAGCTGCCATACACACCTGTGGGCCATGCGAATGTGAGAGGCCTTTATAACATCACAAGTGCTATATGAACACTATATATGTGGGGTCTTTGGCTCTGGTAAGCCCCTACATATTTCACAGGGGTGGTGTGTCATGCATGTAATCTGGGAGCAGGAGCTTTCTACTATTCTCAGCTAATTTTGTGAGAATCACCCCCTCTTTTTTTAGACTCTTGCCATTGAAACGCTTTTGAATAAAGTCAATTTATTTTTGTGAGCCTATTTGCACATTGTTTTAGCACTTGAATTTTGAATTGGTTCACTATTGGGATGTGTTCATGAGCCTGCTGTAGCTGGCATACACGTGTCCAATTAGTATAGTGATAATTGCTAATTGGTAACGATTTCTAGGCCCTAGCACAAAATGTTTCTGTTTTTTTAATTCAGTTGTTATCTCTCAAAGTACCATTATTGTTTTATTGGTTATTTGTATAAGTACACTTGCTAATCCTCTCTTCATTTAGGGCAGCCATTCTCAACCAGGCTTCCATGAAACCTTAGGGTTCCTCCTGATATAGCTAAGGGTTCCTTGAGCTATAGCTAACTGACCTCCCTTCTGATGGTGCATGTAATGTTCCAGGTCAAACGTCACTTGGCGGAGCCAACAACATGACTGCAAGGGTGGCATTCTAGCCACTCCTGAAAGGTGGGGATTCTTTCCACTTACCACCACCAATGTAAGGGGCATTTTCCCAATAGATATAGGCTAAGTTTATCGAGGGTTCCCTGAGACCTTAGAATTTATACAAAGGTTCCACTGGGGTAATAAGGTTGAGAAAAGCTGATTTAGGGTATTCTTGGCCTAAACAAATATACCAAGGTGCTTCGGTCAGCGTTGGGTAATTGAGGTGTGTCAACTTTAGGTGTGCATAAAAATCAAAGGGAATTCAGTGGCTTCTCTGGGGGTAAACCTACACGTGTTTTGGCAACCAGGGGCCCTTTTTAATATGTGCATTATACTGTACGGGTTTTAGTCAATGCCTTTAATGACACTAATGCCATTCCCATATTAATCATATGCATTTAATACATTTGTATTTTAGGCATTATTTATTTAATAAAAATGCTGTGTCAACTAAAATGCAGCCCCTGGTGTGTTCTCATTATTATGATTAAGAGTGAAGGAGAGGGAAGGAAATAAGTGATAGTTATTATGGAAACCCAGCTGCTCTAAAAAAACCTTGTTATTCGCTAACTTAAGTTTTTTTTTAAAGGTTATGACATAAATTAGGCTCAAATCCCAAAGCTAGCACACTAGAAAAAAATGTTTTTTTTAATTTACTAACCAGTGTCCCTTTTTTAATATGTTCACAAATACCAGTGTGTTTTAGACTATGCACCCAATGACTTCAGTGCCATTCCAGTAATAATCTCATGTGTTTAATACATGGTATTTTGGGCATTATTTAATTATTAAAATGCTGTGGCCATTTAAATCCAGCCCCTGGTTTGTTTCCAATATTAAGATTGAGGCTGAAGAAGAGGGAAGGAAAAAGGTAATTGTTAATATGGAAACCTAGCTAATCTACAATACCCTTGTCATGAGCTCATTTACTATCTTTTTTCATAGCAATACATTTTTATTGGAAAAAAATTCAATCAATATTACATATAAACGATTTTGTAGCATAAATAAAAATAAGAATTGTAAGTAAAAGCCAACTAGTATACTATTGTTATGCAGTAGGATATCAACACAGGATATATAAGTATATCATGGTCAACTTACAACTGGTCAATTAATTGCCAACCCTAATCCTTCAGGTGTTTATATTACAGTCATAGGCCAGTATCAAATAGTTGTTACACAATTGAATCAAGTAGGCACTGGAGGTACCTAATATACATAAACCATATAGATAAAAGATCTCGAAGAAAAGTGGTGAAGAGAGGAAAAAAGAGAGAGAGGGAGATAACATTTATCATGAGCGATTCAGTAAGTATTCTAGTCAATTCTGAGTCAATTCTATTCTATAAAAGCTCTTTTGTGGAAAAAAAAGCTAATTTTAATAAAACAATAATAATATAACGTAAACAATTGTGACAGACGTCATATTGCAATTAAATGTTATTAAAAATTAACTTTCCTTTTCAATCTGCAGCTCTGTAATTTTTTATGAAATGCAATATGGCTACCTGTATTTGTTCTGTACCCAAAATATTTAATTTCCTGCTTGTGTGATTGGCTCACTGATTTTCCCAGAATTCTGTAGATGCAAGACAGATACTCCCAAAAGGAAATCACATTTAAAGGGATGCAGGCCCAGCAATTTTACTCATTAGAGCCCTGTAGGTACAACAGCTGGTTGATAATGAAGAAACCACTCCCATTAGACTCACTCTGAACATGGGCACAGACAAACACACAGGGATTTCTTTACAATAACAAGAGGTGCAACAAAGTTTGTCAAAATCCTTTGCATGTGCATAGAGCACTCAGAGGGGAATGTTTTTTTTTTCCTAGCAAAAGTGGAGTTACTCTTTAACCACTTCCCGACCAGCGCACGACGATGTACGTCGACAGAATGGCACGGGCAGGCATATTGGCGTACAGGTACGTCCACGCTGGTCGGGACCCCCGTGAGTCCGGTCGCAGGACCTGCGGACTCGATCGCCGCGGGCATTCCCGCGATCGTCTCACGGAGCGGCCGAATGGAGGAAATGCTGTGTAAACAACATTTCTCCATTCTGCCTAGCAACTAGTGACGCTGATCTCTGCTCCATGTGATTGGAGCAGAGATCAGTGTTCACTAAATGAAAGCCCAACCCCCCCACAGTTAGTAACAGACCCCTAGGAACACTTAACCCCTACACTGCCACCCACTGGTTAACCCTTTCACTGCCAGTGTCATTTACACAGGAATCACTGCATTTATATAGCAGTGATTACTGTATAAATGACAATGGTCCCAAAAATGTGTCAAAAATGTCCGATGGGTCCCCCACAATGTCGCAGTCACAATAAAAATCGCTGATCGCCGCCATTACTAGTAAAAAAAAAAAAAAAATATTAATAAAAATGCTATAAAACTATCCCTATTTTGTAAACGCTATAACTTTTGCGCAAACCAATCAATAATCGCTTATTGCGATTTTTTTTTTTACCAAAAATATGTAGAAGAATACGTATCGGCCTAAACTGAGGGAAAAAAATGTTTTTTTATATATTTTTGGGGATATATATTATAACAAAAAGTAAAAAATTATGCGTTTTTTTCAAAATTGTCGCTCTATTTTTGGTTATAGCGCAAAAAATAAAAACCGCAGGGGTGATCAAATACCACCAAAAGAAAGCTCTATTTGTGGGAAAAAAAGGACGTCAATTTTGTTTGGGAGCCACGTCGCACGACCGCGCAATTGTCAGTTAAAGCGACGCAGTGCCGAATCGCAAAAAGTGGTCTGGTCTTTGACCAGCAAAATGGTCCAGTCTGCAAGTGGTTAAAGTATCAAAAAATCTGAGTATCTGAATGCAACCCAAGCGGACCAAGTTTTAATAAATGCGTCAGTTGTTTAAATTGGCTATTGCCCTTGTTTCTTCTATGGCATAGAGATTTTCTATGGTATGAAGCCACTCTTTAATCATGGGAGTATTAGTAGATTTCCAATGTCTTGGAATCAGAGTTTTTGCAGAGTGGAAATCTGGTCAAAGAGCATTTATATTTCTTCATAGAGCACTTAGAAATCCAATGTTAGTTGAATTGTAGTTTCAGTAAGGTGCTTTATCATGTCACAATTTTTTTTGCCAAAAGGGTATTATTAAGGGACATGCCACCAAATGTGCACTAAAATGCCTTTCTCTCTCATTCATTATCTTAAGGTTTTTTAAAGGTTATGATACAAATTAGGCCCAAATTTCAAAGTTAACACACCAGAAAATAATTAAAAAGAAGTTACAGTTATTAGCTCAATGAGATTTAAATATTGCATCACATGATGAAAATAAAGGTGCATTTCTTTGAGTTAAAGTTTTGGGAATGAACTAATTGCCGACTGCTCCATAGCAGATTTACTGCTACAGGAGTGGCCGCACTGTGCAGAATCACGTATATATACCTGATTCTGCACTTCCTGCTTTTGGGGCGTGAGGGCGCTCCCCTGGTGGCTCACTTCCACATTTTACACAGCGGACCCGATGACCACTGGCACCCCTTTATCGTTCGGTACACTGCCAAAATGCAATTCTGCCTATGTCGTTCTGCCAGTACAGAAGGCATGGATCCTGTGTTCCTGTAAAGCAGTAAAAGCATCTCCCCCACTACACTGAAACATTAGCTAGGCACACCCTTTTGATCGCCCCGATGTTAACCACTTCCCAGAGAGTGTCATTAGTACAGTGACAGTGCATATTTTTAGGACTTAGCACTGATCACTGTAATAATGTCACTGGTCCCCAAAAAAGTGTCAAAAGTGTCTGTTAGGTGTCCGATTTGTCTGCCGCAAGATCACAGTCCCACTACAAGTCGCTGATCGCCACCATTACAAGTAAAATAAATAAATAAAAATATACCATAGTTTGTAGATGCTACACGTTTTTGCGCAAACCAATCAATTTACACTTACTGGGATTTTTTTATGAAAAGTATGTAGCAGAATAAATATTGACCTAAATTAATGAAGAAATTAGATTTTTTTAAAGTAAAAAATATAGATTTGTTTTTCAAAATTGTCAGTGGTTCTTTGTTTCTAGTGCAAAAAAATAAAAAATAATGCTGAGTTGTTCAAATACCACCAAAAAAAGCTCTAGTTCTGGGAAAAAAAGGACATTCATTTTATTTGAGTACAGCGTCGCACAGACGCACAATTGTCAGTTAAAATAACACAGTTCCGTATCGCTCAAAATGGCCTGGTCCAGAGTTAAGGCTTATAATGCAGAGTTAAAAGTGATAAGATAACTTTTTATCTGTTTCCTCAGAAAGCAATGTTAGTAAATATCCATACATGAATTCACATAGCTGAGGGGTATTGATGATAATTTAACTATAAAAGTAAATGGGGGAAATTTTCCTAGAGTCAGATCTTGTTTTTATGAGATCTACTTTTCTCATAGGCTTTGTCACAAAGGAAATGTTGTTGGATGCTCAAAGCGGCTGTATGCAAAATAATGGACTACTTCCCAGTTTAGATGTTTGTCGGTAGCTCCTCTTATGCCAAGTGGTTCTATGCTTGTGGCATTTATACTTTAAAAAATGATTCCTGAAAATTGTCTAAAACAGCTGTTATAGTGTGTGGACTGCCTGAGGTGAATATCATGACAAGTTGCAATAACAATAGTTCATTATTGTGCTGAAACATGAAGAGTGCTATATATATATATATATATATATATATATATATATATATATATATATGTGTGTGTGTGTGCGTGTAATAAAGTCTAAAAAAATACCCACAGAATCAACAGAATATAAATTCTTGATTTCTATTATTTAAAGTGATTCTGGGGCTGGTTGATTTACTGAAAACAAATAGAGTGTTCACTGTGTAAGGGAATAATCCCCAGAGCTTACTGAATGAGGGAGAAGCTCTGATGATGTTCATCATCCAATTATGTGCAAGCAAAATTGTAGTTTTATTTTTTTCCCTTGCATGAAATTGGGGGTTGAAAAGTAAAAATCATTTTAAAATTGTGTCTGAGAGTCAAATTCATCATTTGTATATAAGTCCTTATCATTTCATTCAGATCATTTTAAACCTAAAACTTAGTTAATACCTCCAAACTCCAAAACATTATATATATTTTTTAAATCAGAGACCCTGAGAAAAAAAAATGGTGGTGGTTACAGTTATGTGATAGTAACAGTTTAACAAGCACACAGGAAAAATTTACTTATGTTAAACACAAACACAATACACTACACATTAGTTTACAGTTAACCAGTAATAATGAAGGGATGCCTTCAGCTAGCATTGTGCTTCTGCTTTTGCTTAGCGCCCTCTGCATCCCTGTGCCTTTAATCTATCCACTGCTACATGTGCTCCAACTTGGAAGACTCTGAAAATTATAAAGTTAGGACCACAGTACACAGAGCAGCCTTGATGTACGCACTGCGGCTTACACATATATTTGCAAATGCGTGTAAACCCTCTGTTTTGAACATGAATTGTTAGATTGTTAGTTGCTTGCGTTGTGTGTTGCTCTTCCATGTGCACCTTACTGCAAAGGTTGGTTATAGGTTGGGGTGGCTGCCACTTTTTTGTACAGTTGGATGAATTGGATGTAGGAAGCTCTGGACGCCTTCAGCTGCCATTCTGCTTTTGCTGGGCATCTCATGCACCCCTGTGCCTTTAAGGAGGGGTGAATGAATGAATGAATGAAATACTTGTATAGCGCACAATGCGAACTGAATCGCCTCTAGGGGTGTGCTCCCTCCAGGCAAATCTGTCCTTAAACTATCCTCTGCCTCCTTAGTACACGCTTGGAGTTGGTGAGGAGATGGACAAATCCTGAACCTCCTAGTCTCGCAAACGTAATCAGAACAACCAATTTACATATCAACTATGAAGTTATGTTTTTAGCATCCCAAAATAAGCTTAACTCCAGATATCAGATTTGGAAACCATGGATAGACTGGCATAGATGCAAAAGTAATAGAAGTAGTAAAGCATAATCTTCTGACATAGTCTTTACACCTGTATTAGAAGTGCAAGGTTGCATCAAAGTCACATCCATTCCTTTTTGAGTTTTTTTTTTTTTCAGTTCCTTTTTATATTTTCTATATTTAGTGTTAATATACATTACTAGTTGCGGACTCTACATCTGGTTTTAACTACAACTTATGGCAAATTCTGGATTAAGATGACATAGAAATGTATAGCTTTAACTAGTGACACTGATAGTGCTATTATGCTGTGATAGATAAAAATGGCGGTGGCTGGGCCCCAACCTCTGGATGCAGTGTGTTCCCCAGGGATGTCTGGAGTTGGTGGACCGTCAATGTATGGGGTTGTTGGAGACACTCGGCACTGCATTGTCAGAACTGGCATTATCAGTGATAGGGTTTATAACCTACTACTATTCCTATGATATTTGCTTATGTTTTTGTTTTCTTTTTACCATCTGCCAATCTGATGTATTTGTAATTTTGACAAAAATGTATCTTGAGTTTGTATTTTCAACTTGTCTTCAAATAAAAATCTAATGAAGAAATTAAACTATCCACTGCTATATGTGCTTCAGCTTGGGAGACTCTGAAAATTATAGAATTAGAATCCCAGTACACAGAGGAGCCTTGACGTGGGATTCCACATATATTAAAAATGTGTGCAAACAGAACCCTCTGTTTTTAATGTGATTTGTAAGACGGGTCAATTTGGTTGTTTTGCAAGTGAGCTGGTAAGTGTGCTGTCTTTGTTTGTGATGTATGGTGCCCTTCTATGAACACCTTACTGCAAAGGCTAGTTATAGGTTGTGGTGGTTGCAAATTTTTTGTACAACCACAAATAATGACCTTAGAATTATTGTTCTTACTCTGGTGTGGTCAGCTATATGCAATATAATCAATATTTTCATAAGTAGGTGCCCCGACCTGATGCATTTGGGGGCAGGATGGGTATGACATTTGTTCAGTGCATAGGCGTAACTTAAATTTTTTTTGTAACTTTTTGTTTCTTCACTTAACTTTATTTTAATTACATAGAGAACCAAAAGTCCTGTATGCTATAGAAAGTTCTATTTGATGAAACACCATAAGTTGCTGGTCTTTGTTCCTCTACCAGCAACACCTGCTATGGGAGCTCTGGGGCCACAGGTGGGACAGCAGAAGCCAGGAAGCATGGTGGAGGGTCATTTAGAGAGCATACACCCAGATAGCAAGGATAACTTGCCACGTATTTGTGGCAGTGTTGAATTGTAAGTCTGTTAACCTGCCGCACATTTTGACTGGCAAGTTATGCACTTGCAGAGCACATGAAGCACATGTTCTAGTTAACACTTTTCCAATTTGTAGAACATTTTCACTGCAAGTCTCTAGCAAGAGCAAAGTTGCAGTGGTGAGTCTACAGAAAGAGCTTTGCAAGTCTGCAGCATGAAGATTCGACCACAGTGACCCCTGTGGTGGGATGATTATTGTACAACATAACTGAACCAGAACTTGCAGCAGACTTTCAGAATGTTTGATCTGGAAAGAACAACAAGAAAGTTGATCTGGAGTCATGCAATGCAGACTTGCTGCAATTGTGCAACAAAGTTGTGAAGCCTAGTAAGTCTAGCGGTACCTTAGCAAGTCATTTTCAAACTAACTGCAAAATTGCTTGCTATCTGGGCTACTGAGGATCCATAGAAGCACAGTTCCCTTTGCAGATTTTGCACACACTGTAAATTTGTAATGTGTGTAAACGCCCCCCACTGCTCCTAACATATGACATACATCAGTCAGTGAAAGGGTTAACTTCCACATACATGAAAACTTCTTCACAGTAAATACTGTGAAATGTGGAATAGACTCCCTTGGGAGCTAATTCTAGCCAGTTCAGTTGATTTTTTAAGAAAATGCTGGCTCCAATTCTGAATGAACAAAATGTAACTGCCTATAAACATTTACGAGAAATAACACTAGAGATTTTTGACCCAGAGAATATACATTTGCCATAAGGGCTCAGTAAGGAATTTGTTTTCCTCTAGTGGAGCAAACAGGACTATGTTTTAAGGTGTTTTATTTCCTTCCTCTGGATCAACTGTATATGGAAGTTTTCTATGTCTTTATTTATTTTATTGCTTGAAATAACTGAACTTGTGCCTTTCTTCAACATGATTATGTAAATATGAATGGTTTATGGCTGCCAATACAATTTGAGCCTGTCCACCTTTCACTTACTAGAATTTCAGGGTAACTGATAATATTACTATTTATGGTATTCAGTGGCAGTGCGTCCATTATGGGTGCTCGGCTACTGATCCCTCTCTCCAGCCCCCCCCCCCTCTATGTACTATGGATAGATTCATGCATTGCATGAATTTATCCATGACTGCTGTAGCCACCCCCTATTCAAGCGTCCGACCCCTTTTCGAGGTGCCTGAATTACAGTGGTGGGGGGGGGGTGTTTTTGAAATACCTGATTAGAGCCGTAGCCTCTAATAGGCTTCAAAAAAGGTGCACTGTGTGCACAAACCATTGTGCTCGCAATGCACCCAGGTATGTTAGCAAAGCAAATAAATATTTGCTTTTCTAACACAGTACCACCTCTCAGCCAATCAGGAGGCCTGCATGTAATAACGGGCACCTGATTGGCTGAAGGCAGAGGCGATCCCATTGGCACCAAGGAATACAGGAAGAAGACACGCACGGAGGAGTCCTGCATCCATCGCCACGCCCCTGTCCCACAGCTCGTCGCCTGACCAGCTGCCTGACATGCCACCATGATGGGTAAGTGCCAGGCAGACAGGGGGTGGGAAGGCGGGCACAGTGACTGCATATTATGGGCACAAAGACTGCAATTGACGGAGCACAGTTGGCTGCATTTGTGGAGCACAGTGGCTGCATATTAAGGGCACAGAAGCTACAATTGATGGGGCACAGTTGGCTGTATATTATGACCACAGAGTCTGCATATTATGGGCACAGAGTCTGAATATGATGGGCACAGTGGCTGCGAATGATGGCGCACAGTGGCTGCATATGATTGGGCACAGTTGGCTGCATTTGATGAGCACAGAGGCTGCATGTTATGGGCACAGTTGGCTGCATATGATGGGCACCGTTGGCTGCGTATGATGGGCACAGGTATTTGCATATGATGGGCACAGTGTCTGCATATTATGGGCACAGTTGGCTGCATATGATGGTACAGGTGGCTGGATATTATGGGCACAGTTGCCTGCATATGATGGGCACAAGTGGCTGAATATGATGGGCGCAGTGGCTGCGAATGATGGTGCACAGTGGCTCCATATGATTGGGTGCAGTTGGCTGCATTTGATGAGCACAGATGCTGCATGTTATGGGCACAGTTGGCTGCATACGATGGGCACTGTTGGCTGCATATGATGGGCACAGGTAACTGCATATGATGGGCACAGGTGGGTGCATATGATGGGCACATAGTCTGCATATTATGGGAACAGTTGGCTGCATATGATGGGCACAGGTGACTGCATATGATGGGTACAGTTGGCTGCATATTATGGCCACAGGTGGCTGGATATTATGGGCACAGTTGGCTGCATGTTATGGGCACAGTTGGCTGCATATGATAGGCACAGTTGGCTGCATATTATGGGCACAGTTGGCTGAATATGATGGGCACAGTTGGCTGTGAATGATTGGGCACATTTTGCTGCATTTGATGAGCACAGAGGCTGCATGTTATGGGCACAGTTGGCTGCATATGATGGACACAGTTGGCTGCATATGATGGGCACCGTTGGCTGCATATGATGGGCACAAGTAATTGCATATGATGGGCACAGGTAATTGCATATGATGGGCACAGAGGCTGCATGTTATGGGCACAGTTGGCTGCATATGATGGGCACCGTTGGTTGCGTATGATGGGCACAGGTATTTGCATATGATGGGCACAGTGTCTGCATATTATGGGCACAGTTGGCTGTATATGATGGTACAGGTGGCTGGATATTATGGGCACAGTTGCCTGCATATGATGGGCACAAGTGGCTGAATATGATGGGTGCAGTGGCTGCGAATGATGGCGCACAGTGGCTCCATATGATTGGGCGCAGTTGGCTGCATTTGATGAGCACAGATGCTGCATGTTATGGGCACAGTTGGCTGCATACGATGGACACAGTTGGCTGCATATGATGGGCACCATTGGCTGCATATGATGGGCACAGGTAATTGCATATGATGGGCACAGGTGGGTGCATATGATGGGCACAGAGTCTGCATATTATGGGAACAGTTAGTTGCATATGATGGGTACAGTTGGCTACATATTATGGCCACAGGTGACTGGATATTATGGGCACAGTTGGCTGCATGTTATAGGCACAGTTGGCTGCATATGATAGGCACAGTTGGCTGCATATGATAGGCACAGTTGGCTGCATATTATGGGCACAGTTGGCTGAATATGATGGGCACAGCGGCTGCGAATGATTGGGCACAATTTGCTGCATTTGATGAGCACAGAGGCTGCATGTTATGGGCACAGTTGGCTGCATATGATGGACACAGTTGGCTGCATATGATGGGCACCGTTGGCTGCATATGATGGGCACAGGTAATTGCATATGATGGGCACAGGTAATTGCATATGATGGGCACAAGTGGGTGCATATGATGGGCACAGAGTCTGCATATTATGGGCATAGTTGGCTGCATATGATGCGCACAGGTGACTGCATATGATAGGTACAGTTGGCTGCATATTATGGCCACAGGTGGCTTCATATGATGGGCACAGTTGGCTGCATATGATCGGTACAAGTGGCTGGATATTATGGGCACAGTTGGCTGCATATTATGGTCACAGTTGGCTGCATATGATGGGCATGGGTGGCTGCATTTGATGGGCAAAGTTGGCTGCATATGATGGACACAGTTGGCTGCATATAATGGGCACAGTTGGCTGCATATGATGGGCACAGTGGCTGCATATGATGGGCACAGCGAGGCTACAATTGATGGCACAGTGAGGCTGCCATTGATGGCACAGTGAGGCTGCAATTGATGTTTTTGTTTCAATTAGTTTGCGCCCCCCCCAAAAATGTTGAGAACCAGCCGCCACTGATGATATTAGTTCTGTGCACTGAACTAATATTTTAAACATACGCATCAGTATTCCTAGCTACCTTCTTTAAACTACGAAATAACACCTTCTTATGGAGATGATGAGTGAAGGAGAGATTAGGAGTGGTATTGACAGGATTACCATGACTATTAACCTCTTCCTGCTGATGTGGAGCATCCCAGCACAGTCATCAGTGGGGCCTGGGAAGCGCCCAATGGATACTTGTGATCGGAAGATATCTGATCATGTGACCACTGTGACAGCCAATCACAGCAGTCACATGACCCAAATGGCCGCCTCCTCCTCCACCTAGCATTTTGAAGCTCTTAGAAGTGACAGTGGGAAGGGGTTAAGGACTGATAAGCTGCAATATATAAAATATTTAGTTTTTGGGTTTAGAACCGCTTTGAATTTAAATGTGCTAAATCTTAAAAGTTGCAAAATAAGATTCATGGATTAGGCACTATATTAGTATATGATCGATACATTTTGTGCCATGTTACCATGCCAATATAAGTAGTGGCACACTGTGCATCTGACATTAGAGCAGGAGAGATCGTTGAGTCAACATCGGAAGAAGAACAGAGGGAGAAGACAGCGGAGAAGACTTTGCAAAACAGCGGGCAAAAGAGCGAGCAAAAGAGCGAGAAGACAGAGGAGGAGACCTGGCAGGAGACAGCGGACAGAGGGAGAAGAACTGGAGAGAAAGCGGAGAAGAACCGGAGAGGGGAGAAGAACTGACAGAGGCAAAATACGTCAATGGAGGACACAGAAGATCAGGATAGGGGAGAATAGATAGGAAGAGACAACGGTGCTGCCTTAATAAATTACTTTAAAAACCTGTGTAATGTGTTTTATTTTTGACACTTTTTTTAGGTGAATGGGTAGGGATACAATGTACTCCATATAATTTCAAAGTTATTCTCACGCTACCATGTGATGAAATAATATGTGAATCCAGGGAGGGGGGAGGGGGGGATTGAGAGGGGGGGGTAATAATAGGAAAGGGAGGAAAATGAGAGGATAAGGGTAGTAAAGTTGAAGCTGCAGCAAACACCTGTGTGGGTCAAACCGTGTCCACAAAATGTATACTATAGCAGAGAATGGTGTTGCGCTGCTTAGAGGGGATAGATCTACTAAAAGCCAGTAATATGCAATTTATCTTATGTAAATATACCATAAATAAATCTACCATAAAAATGTGTAAAGCCAAAAGTGTACAAACCAACAACAATTAGAAAATTTCACATAACTGATGGTGATAATCTTCAATCTCAAAGTGAATAGATACTATAGGCAATAATCCTTATATGTATCTGGTGATATTAAAGTGCTCCGTGCGAAACAAAGCCGATGTAATAATATCATAAACAGGAATATAAGATGTGCAAGTCTCCTTCTGATACAGTGATACATATATCTCAATATATATCTCATATATCTGAATGTGGAAAAGAAAAAAGGTACAGAGAGTATATATATATATATATATATATATATATATATATATATATATATAAAAACCAGTATACGCATTTGCGGATCTAAAACATACTACACCATGTGGCACTCCTCCTTCGTTTGAGCTGCTGCTTAGAAACAGAGATGGGATATAGCCCACCCTGAGGGTCCAGGTTTATTCATTACCAAGGACAAGGAGAAGAAAAAGAAGGGGAATAGCCAGTATACTTCTATGCAGTTACCTCTTTACAAGGTAAGGGGCCATTGCTTACTGGTGTGGTGTGGAGAGGATGAGGACGCTGCATCCTGGAAATTTTTTCCCAAATACAAACTATAAGTGTCACTGGATTACCATATCCATTGGTGGATATATATGGGGTAAATACTACTTCGCATGATTGTTTGATTCATATATATATATAAATATATTGGTTCTTATATATATATATATATATATATATATATATATTGTTTGTTTGTTTGTTTGTTTTTTTTACATACTTTGCACATGAGCACTTTGAGATATATGTAGCAATATCTAGCACTGTATCAGAAGGAGACTTGCACATCTTATATTCCTGTTTATGATATTATTACATCGGCTTTGTTTCGCGCGGAGCACTTTAATATCACAAGATAGATATAAGGATTATTGCCTATAGTATCTATTCACTTTAGGATTGAAGATTATCACCATCAGTTATGTGAAATTTTCTAATTGTTGTTGGTTTGTACACTTTTGGCTTTACACATTTTTATGGTAGATTTATTTATGGTTTATTTACATAAGATAAATTGCATATTACTGTTTTTTAGTAGATCTATCCCCTCTAAGCAGCACAACACAATTCTCTGCTATAATGTACTCCATACTCATTCACATAGTGTGGGGAGTGGGGATCTGTGGGCCCCCTTGTTAAATGGGGCTTCCAGATTCCGATAAGCTCCCTGCCCGCAGACCCCCCGACAAATAGCGGTCAGGGTTGTCGGGAAGAAGCCCTTGTCCTCATCAACATAGGGTCAAGGTGCTTTGGATGGTGGGGTGCAGAGCCCCCCCTACCCCAAAGCACCAACCCCCCATGTTGATTGCATGCGACCTGGTACAGTTCAGGGGGGCACTTCAAGTAGCAGGGCAAAGTCGGATCCAAAGTGGTACGACTGTTGTGTCGTACCAGTGTGAACCCAGCCTGATAGTCCCACCATGCTCCAACAAACTAGACATGTGCAGAGTAAAATATTTCGTTTCGGAATTTCGTTTTCGTCTGAAAACTTAATTTATTTAGTTACTCCCGAAATTCGTTTTTATTTATTTCATTTTTCGTTCAAAAATTGCATTCGTCCGAAAATCCACATGAATCACGGTCGAATCTGTCTTTGAAGGCTTATGGTGTCTGTCGAATGTATAAAGAAGATTCGACAGAGCTAGTATATAGCATACTTTAGAACCCTATTAAAGTCTATGGGACTCCAACGTTCAAAATCTAAAGTGCTCATTTTAAAGGCTAATTTGCAAGTTACTGTCCTAAAAAGTGTTTGGGGACCTGGGTCCTGCCCCAGGGGACATGGATCAATGCAAAAAAAAGTTTTAAAAACGGCCGTTTTTTCGGGAGCAGTGATTTTAATAATGATTAAAGTGAAACAATAAAAGTGTAATATTCCTTTAAATTTCGTAGGGGGGGGTTGTCTATAGTATGCCTGTGAAGGGGCGCATGTTTCCCGTGCTTAGAATTGTCCCTGCACAAAGTGTCATTTATGCAGGAAAAAAAGTCCTTTAAAATCACTCGCAGCTATAATGAATTGTCGGCTCCCGTAATACAGAGAACACTCATTGAAAGTCATTGATAAAAAAATAAATAAATAAATAAAAAAAAAAGCGTGGGGGTCCCCCAAATTCAATTACCAGGCCCTTCAGGTCTGGTATGGATATTAAGGGGAACCCTGCCTCAAATTTAAGAAAAAATTTGACGTGGGGTTCCCCCTAAATATCCATAACCAGACCCTTCAGGTCTGGTATGGATATTAAGGGGAACCCCGCGTCAAATTTAAAAAAAAATTGACGTGGGGTTCCCCCTAAAAATCCATACCAGACCCTTTATCCGAGCACGCAACCTGGCAGGCCGCAGGAAAAGAGGGGGGGACGAGAGAGCGGCCCCCCTCCCTCCTGAACCGTACCAGGCCACATGCCCTCAACATTGGGAGGATGCTTTGGGGGTCTGTGACCCCTCAAAGCACCTTGTCCCCATGTTGATGAGGACAAGGGCCTCATCCCCACAACCCTGGCCGGTGGTTGTGGAGGTCTGCGGGCGGGGGGCTTATCAGAATCTGGAAGCCCCCTTTAACAAGGGGACCCCCAGATCCCGCCCCCCCCCCCTGTTTGAAATGGTAAGGGGGTACAAAAGTACCCCTACCATTTCACAAAGAAAGTGTAAAAAATGTTTAAATAAAACAAACACACTTTTGAAAAATTCCTTTATTAAAAATAAAAAAATAAAAAAAAGATTCCAGCGGCGGTAATCCACTCTTGCTATCCATCGACGGACGGTCATATCTCCAGCGATGTCTAATATCATCCAGCGCAGCGCAGCATCCTTCTTCTGTCTCCGTGGAGGAGACACTACAGACATTCCGGCGGCTGACGTTTGTTATATACGGAGGGCGGGGCCACCCGTCACCTGACCCCGCCCCCCTCTGACGCAAGGGGAAACCCGGGGTTCCCCGTGACGTAGGGGTGACCCCGCCCCCCTCTGATGTAACGGAAACCTGCCTGTGTTACATCAGAGGGGTGCGGGTCACCCCTACGTCACGGGGAACCCCGGGTTTCCCCTTGCGTCAGAGGGGGGCGGGGTCAGGTGACGGGTGGCCCCGCCCTCCGTATATAACAAACGTCAGCCGCCGGAATGCCTGTAGTGTCTCCTCCACGGAGACAGAAGAAGGATGCTGCGCTGCGCTGGATGAGATGAGACATCGCTGGAGAGATGACCGTCCGTCGATGGATAGCAAGAGTGGATTACCGCCGCTGGAATCTTTTTTTTATTTTTTTATTTTTAATAAAGGAATTTTTCAAAAGTGTGTTTGTTTTATTTAAACATTTTTTACACTTTCTTTGTGAAATGGTAGGGGTACTTTTGTACCCCCTTACCATTTCAAACAGGGGGGGGCCGGGATCTGGGGGTCCCCTTGTTAAAGGGGGCTTCCAGATTCTGATAAGCCCCCCGCCCGCAGACCTCCACAACCACCGGCCAGGGTTGTGGGGATGAGGCCCTTGTCTTCATCAACATGGGGACAAGGTGCTTTGAGGGGTCACAGACCCCCAAAGCATCCTCCCAATGTTGAGGGCATGTGGCCTGGTACGGTTCAGGAGGGAGGGGGGGCCGCTCTCTCGTCCCCCCCTCTTTTCCTGCGGCCTGCCAGGTTGCGTGCTCGGATAAAGGGTCTGGTATGGATTTTTAGGGGGAACCCCACGTCAATTTTTTTTTAAATTTGACGCGGGGTTCCCCTTAATATCCATACCAGACCTGAAGGGTCTGGTTATGGATATTTAGGGGGAACCCCACGTCAAATTTTTTCTTAAATTTGAGGCAGGGTTCCCCTTAATATCCATACCAGACCTGAAGGGCCTGGTAATTGAATTTGGGGGACCCCCACGCTTTTTTATTTATTTATTTATTTATTTTTTTATCAATGACTTTCAATGAGTGTTCTCTGTATTACGGGAGCCGACAATTCATTATAGCTGCGAGTGATTTTAAAGGACTTTTTTTCCTGCATAAATGACACTTTGTGCAGGGACAATTCTAAGCACGGGAAACATGCGCCCCTTCACAGGCATACTATAGACAACCCCCCCCTACGAAATTTAAAGGAATATTACACTTTTATTGTTTCACTTTAATCATTATTAAAATCACTGCTCCCGAAAAAACGGCCGTTTTTAAAACTTTTTTTGCATTGATCCATGTCCCCTGGGGCAGGACCCGGGTCCCCAAACACTTTTTAGGACAGTATCTTGCAGAATCTTTTCTCTCTGTCAAATCTTTTTTCTCTGTCGAATATTTTCTCTATATAATCTTGGACTAATAGAGGTAAGGTTAGGCACATTCGAACACAGGTTCTATAGACACGTTGTCAGAGTCACGTCGAATCTCCTATTCTATATCGAACTGTTGTAACAATGAAAACGAAAATAAAGCATTTATTTATGTCGGATCTTTCGTTTTTCGGATTTTGTGCTTTCGTTATCGTTTGGCAAAACGAAAACGAAAATAGCTGAAATTCGGACGAAAATGCATTCGGACGAAAACGAATGCACATGTCTACAACAAACTGGGCTGTAAAAACTAACCAAATTCCACATAGCAGCGGTATCAGACACTGGACAATGATGCCATCAGGCTCCAACACCTTGAACTGTAAAACTAGACCCGGTTTTTCAATGGACACAGGAATCACGGAATCTTTGGAAGAGCTGATATTCAAGCTTGCAGCTCAAGGATAAATCCCAGAGCATAAGGGAAGAAGAAGATAGCCTCATGGTGCAATATTGTCATGGTTATGCAGTGATCTTCCTCTGGTTGCTTACCTCTCCTCATGTCTTCTGACTAAGAGGCCAGCCACTTCCACCTGGTGGTTTTTATAACGTCTCCTCTAAGCGTGGCTCCACCCCAGGCCCTATCAGGGAAGCCTATATTAACCTTTGCACTGTAAGCCAACACGGCTGATCAACCATTGTGTATTCATTGTATGTTTGGCTTCCTGGTTCCTGCTTGCCGTGTGCTCTATGTTTGACTCTGTTACCGACCTTGGCGTGTTCGCAACGATTCCTGTCTGCTTGTGACCTTGACCTTTTTCATGTCTCTGACCATCCCTGTCTGCCTGTGACCCTGAACCTTTGGTGTGTACTCTGTTGTTCCTGTCTGCTGGTTGCCCTGACCTCTACCATATCCCCTTACTATCCTTGTTTTTCCAGCCTGCTGCTTCCTTCTCCTGTAGTCTACTGTGAGCGTGAGCTGTGAGACCCTAGGGGCCGCGACCTGGAGCCAGACTGCAGCGAAGTCCATCCTCACCACTGGAGGCTCTGGCGAACACCCCGCATGCTCTTAGAATCCGCACCCTGGGGAATCTATGCTCCAGCTCCCATTGGGATAATGTTAGTGATCCTGTAGACCTGTGAATCTCCCTGGGTACAATCCGCAGCAGTCAATCCTAAGGTCCACTACCTAGCGGTGCACTTCCGACTCCTACGGAGTGCATCTGTCACCTGTTCTCAGGTGACCTGACAAATATATTTCAACAAAAGGGTTTATTAAAACAGCACACTAAAAACCTACATCAAGGCAGCCAAACATCAGCAAAAATCAATGCACATAAAAAACAGAGCAGTGGTTTGCAACAGCAAGCTCAAACGGTTAGACATCTCGCAATGGACTCCACTCAATTAGTTTCTCCGTAATAGGTTTTGGATGGCAAAGGAGACTCACCCAAGATGTCTGCTAATAGCATACAAATACAAATGGATGTGGGTGGCACCCCGGAAATTGAATTGATCTATACATCCTTTTGATGTCACCTAGATGGGACATATAAAAAAATCTAAATAAGAAATAAATATGCTATGCCACCAAAATGTAAAATTACCAAAAAATAAATCCATACATATATTTTTAATTCTTTTAATATGTTCAGGATGTAGAGATCAACTGATTCTCTCTACAATGATCACCATTTGCAGATACGTATACATATTAAAGATCAGTTAAGTCATCATAAACCCAATGTATTGGTAGGTAAAACTGAATATAATATAACATAACCCAATATGACATAATATCTATCAAATATTAAAAGAGAACCCTTCATTGAGTGAACAGTAGTATAGATAATATTATAAAAAGGATAAAAAAAAAAACCTAAAAGAAGCCTAACACTAGCACAAATAAAAAAGGAAAATTAGCTATTATCAATAAAACAATTAGTATACCATTCTATGTTTATTCCCAAGGTCTTTAAGTGCCCGCCTGGTCCTCCCAATATATTGGAACCCACATGGGCACCTCAGGAGGTATATGACACCTAGAGTTCCACATGTAATGAACTCCTTAATGGGAAAGGTACTTTTGTTAATATGAGATGTAAAATAAGCAGTCCTCATAGTTTTAGAATCCTTACAAACTTTACACCTTCTACACGGATAGAAGCCTTTTAGATTCCCAAACATTTTGATTTTGGGGAACACCTCCGTGGAACTAGGAGCTACCAGATCTTTCAAGTTTTGGGTTCTTCTAAAAATGACGTTCGGTCGATTGGGGCAAGCTGTATCCAAAACATTATTTGCCTTCAGGACTTTCCAGTGTTTTGTCAAAATATTATTAACCCATTTATACTGGGAAGAAAAAGTATTCAAAAAGGACCATTCGAATTTATTAGAAACATTAGCTTTTTTGTCTCTAGGGACTAAGAGTGTGTTCCTGTCCTGAGTCGATATTCTCGGGATTTCTGATTCTAGAACGTGATTATCATAAATTCTCCACAAAGCGATCTCTTAGAGTGGATGCCGGAAGACTAAAATCATCTAAATTGGAGAAATGTCATCTAATATGTTGAAATTGACTTTTAGGAACTGATTGTAAACAGTTGGGATGAGGATAACTCCCAACTGGTATAACATCACTTCTATCATTGGTTTTAAAGAACATTTTTTCCAGAAGTTTATTGTGTTTCTTGAATATAGTAGCATCCAGAAAATGTATGGAAGCATTACTCCATTCATGAGTTAACCTACTACCCCAATTGTTAGTATTCAGATCATTCATGCAAATATGAAGGGAGTTCTCATACCCCATACATATGAAAAAGGCGTCATCAATGTAATGACAGCAAAACCTCAAATTAGGATGCCAATCTGTGAAAATCATCTCATTTTCCCATAAAGCCATAAACAGATTGGCTAGACTGGGGGAAATTTTTGCCCCCATTGCTACACCAGTCTACCTGTACATAATAATTTTCTTGGAAAAAAGGAATTAGTTCCATAGCAACCTGTAAAAGTTCCAGAATGAAATCTTTATGGGGAATCGTCAGCCGGTTGTCTTTATCAAGGAAGTGTTTGACAGCCTGATACCCTATCTGGTGGGAAATAACAGTGTACAGCGAAGACACATCAACTGTTACTAATAGCATACCATCCTCTATATTGAGTTCTGAGGTTTCCCTTAATATCTGCATAGTGTCCTTCAGGAATGCCAGGGTCTGGAGGTTACCAAATTGATCCCACTCACAATTGGTCTTCCCGGTGGATGACTCAAACTTTTATGAACCTTCGGCAGGTAATAAATAATAAGAATTCTAGGTGTAAGTGGCACCAGGAATTGTTTTTATTTATTAATCTTGATTCAAAGCCTTCCTTAACTATTTAGTTCAAACATTTAGCATACATATTAGTGGGTAGAGATGGCCTTGCGGTCGCCCGGCAGTCGGTTCGAGGCGAATTTTGCATGTTCGTGATTTGCCAAACCGGCGGACTTCTGGCGCTGTTCGCCCAGCGGACATATGCGTTTACATTGTGAAAGAACTTTGACCCATGATGACAAATCCATCATGGGGTACAGGACAGCTAATTGAGACATTTCAGCACATGGACAATTGGACATTCCCCCTACCTTATAAATAGACCTGATCTGGCGGCCATTTTACATTCTGTCTTTTGTCAGTGTAGGGAAAGGTTGCTGTGTGGAGCAGGGACAGACTGTAGTGACACAAATCACTAGCTATTAGGTCCACAAAAGTCCTTTTAAGGACTGGTATAGGTGTACAGTATATGGGGTTCTGGTGCACTGCTGCTGACTGCTGTGCTGGTGATTGCTGAGTGCACTGCTGACTGATTCTGCAGCTGTCTTTTATCAGTGTAGGGACTGAGGGACAGTCTGCAAATCACTAGCTACTAGGTCCATAAAGGTCATTTTAAGGACTGGTATAGGTGTAATATTTGGTGTGCAGTATATAGGTGTGTAATACACGTATAAGATACACATATAGAAAGCATAGTATAGTGCATTTCCACTGTGCAGCATTGTGACTGCTGAGTGGTTATGCAGCGATACTACAAAGAGTGACAAACGCAATAAAAAAAGTATTATAACTGGTGTGATAGACCATTGGCCCCAAAAACGACAGATTGAAGTGGGGTTTTATATACCTACTTCCACATACATACTGCACTTCTCGAGAGACTTTTGTCACAGGGTCATTTAAAAAATGACAGGCAGAGGAAGAGGCAGGCCCTTCCGCAGGGGTGGTAGGGGTAGGGCAAGAGCAACAGGCTTGAGCCAAAGTGGGAAATTGCAGAAGGTGCGTGCGATTACGTCAAAGGACACACCAGACTTGGTTGAGTGGCTCACTCAGCCTTACTCTTCTGCAGATCCTCATCCTCTAGATCTGCACCCTCTTCGCTCTCTGCTGTATGCACCCCCAAAGACACTACCACCAAGACCACCATATACCCTCCGCTTGAGTCACAGGAATTATTTTTCGATCCATCACAAGACATTGCCGATGCGCAGCCACTCTTGGCATTGGATCAGGAAGAGGAGGTAGCAACAACCGCCACTCAGCAGTCTGACGACAGTACCCAGATCAGCCCAAGGAGGAGGTTGGTCCCCACTGTTGCTGCCTACTCTGAGATCTGTAATTATAGCGGTGGGGAAGGTGACGTCGATTATGAGGTGTCTAGTGATGTCACGTGGGTGCCCATAAGAGAGGAAGAGGAGGGGAGTTCAGAGGGAGATATGGACCAGCAGATAGGGAGGAGAAGCAGGCAGAACTTAAATTGCACAGGAGGGACAAAGCATACTGCTAATGTATCAGGAGTGAGGCATCAACCATGTACGGTCACATCTGGTGCTCTCAGGACACCGACACATGGCTCCGCAGTGTGGGCTTTTTTTAACGTGCCCACTGCTGACAATAGCGTTGCCATCTGCAATCTTTGCAGTCAACGCATAAGTCGCGGTAAGCCCAACACCCACCTAGGGATGACCGCCTTAAGAAGGCACATGAGCTGCCATCACCGAGCCCAGTGGGAGAAATGGAACCCACAAAGCCACACTCCAGGCTCTCACCGTCCAGCCTCGTCTTCTACTTCTCCTCCTCCTCTCTCCTCACAATTGTCCTCCACTCCACCTTCCTCACGTTTTTCTGGAAAAAGGCAGGCTTCCATGGGTCAAATGTTCGAGCGTAAAAAAATGATGACGCCGTATAACCCTCTTGCCCAACGGTTGACGGCTGGCTTGTCAGAACTGATAGCCCGCCAACTACTGCCATATAAACTGGTGGACTCGGGGGCCTTTCAAAAAATTGTGGCCATTGGAACACCACAATGGAAGGTCCCAGGAAGGAAGTATTTCTCACAGAAGGGCATCCCAGAGCTATATGGCCATGTTCAGTGGCAAGTGAATGTATCTGTGGCACACAGTGTCAGTGCCAAGATACATCTGACCACAGACACGTGGTCTAGCAAACAGGGGCAGGGAAGGTATATCACTTTTACTGCCCACTGGGTGAGCCTTCTGACGGCCTTCAAGCATGTAACACGTGGCACCCATGTAGATTTGGTTTTACCACTACAGATTGCACGCAGGCCTGGCTCTTTGCATGCAATCCGTTTGCATGCATGCTGTGCTGCGTCTGTTGTGCCTGGAAGCCAAGAGCCACACTGGCCCTGCACTCCTTTCAGCTTTGCATTCACAGGCAGATCAGTGGCTAACACCGCTCAATTTGACAGTTGGTAAAGTGGTGTGTGACAACGGTGCCAATCTGCTTAGTGCATTGAAATAGGGCAAAATTACGCACATGCCATGCATGGCACACGTCTTAAACTTGGTCGTGCAGCGATTCATTGTCAAATACCCTGGGATCCAGGACATCTTGCGCAAGGCAAGAAAAATCTCGGCCCATTTCAGAAGATCTTACACGGCCATGGCTCGCCTTGCTAACATTCAGCGGCGACACAATCTGCTGGTCAGACGTCTTATTTGCAAATGCCCGACGCGATGGAACTCAACCTTCTATATGCTTGATAGGCTACTCCAGCAGAAACGTGCAGTTAACGACTACCTGTACGAACTCTGCGGCAGAACAGGTTCTGGGGAGCTTGGTTTATTTTCACAGCGCCAGTTGCTGCTCATGCGCGACGCATGCAGACTTCTACGGCCATTTGATGAGATCAACAAACTGGTCAGTCGCAGCCATGACGCCATCAGTGACATGGTACCTTATGCCTTCTTTATGGAGCGTGCATTGCGTTGTGTCATTGATCAAGCCGTGGAGGAGCAGGAAGATGAGTTAGTCGCAATGCTGGATGAATTGCCAGGGGGGGCTACTCTCTGAGACAAGTCAACAACAGGAGTCTGAAGAGGAGTCAGAGGAGGATGGTGTCGGGGCGGATGAGGAGGAGCAAGAAGAGCATGTTTTAAACCTCTCTGGGATCCCTGTTGCTGTGCATGGATGGGGAGAGGAGAACGAGGAGGAGGACATTATCCTGGATGATAAGCAGGAGCCAGGCCACCACACTGCTTCCAGTTTAGTGCAAATGGGGGCCTTCATGATCCAGTGTTTTAACAGGGACCCCCGTATAAAAAACATAAGGGTCAAGGACCAGTACTGGGTGGCAACGTACTTAGACTCCCGATACAAACACAAAATGGTGGAAATGTTACCACCGTCCCAGAGGGCTGTCAGAATGGAGCACTTACAGACCTTGCTTCGACAACTGCTGCATTCTGCTTTTGCGTGCGCTGGCAGAGGAGGAATTCCCACTCCCAGAGAAAGAGTTGCGGGTACCAATCCAACAGCACCTGCAAGAAGAGGGCGGTTTGAAGATGTGTTGATGACTTCTGATATGAGGTTATTCTTTCAGCCGACCCATCGACAGGTGTCATCTGGATCCAGCATCATGGAACGCCTAGACCGACGGGTGTCTGACTACATCGGGTTAACGGCCGATGTGGATGCTCTGAGGAGTGATGAACCCCTGGACTACTGGGTGGGCAGGCTTGACCTCTGGCCAGAGCTTGCCCAATTTGCAATGGAACTGTTGGCTTGCCCCTCGTCCAGTGTCCTGTCTGAAAGGACGTTCAGAGCAGCAGGGGGGATCGTGACCGATAAGCGCACTAGCCTAGCTCACGACAGTGTTGTCTACCTGACATTTATAAAAATGAATGAGGCATGGATCTCAGAGGAATTCAACACATGTGACCAGTAGACTATGTATATGCATAACTCTATAAACAATTTGTTTAATCGAGCACACTGACCTTTTATCTACCTTTGGCTCACTTCCTTGTACAAAAAAAGCACACCGTACTATATGCCCATACCCTCCTGTTTGAAGAGGTTAAGCGGTGTCATATTTTTGGGTCCCGCAGCGAGTTGCTGGTATCAGTGCTGCTGTCAGTGCTCTCTATCTCGGTGCTGGTGTCAGTGCTCTCTCTCTATCTCGGTGCTGGTGTGGTGTCAGTGCTCTCTATCTCGGTGCTCGTGTGGTCTGAGTGCGCTCTATCACGGTGCTGGTGTGGTGTCAGTGCTCTCTATCACGGTGCTGGTGTCAGTGCTCTCAAACTCTGTGCTGGTGTCAGTGCTCTCTATTACGGTGCTGGTGTGGTGTCAGTGCTCTCTATTGTGGTGCTGGTGTGGTCTCAGTGCTCTCTATCATGGTGCTGGTGTGGTGTCAGTACTCTCTAACTCGGTGCTGGTGCCAGTGCTCTCTATCACGGTGCTGGTGTGGTGTCAGTGCTCTCTATCTCGGTGCTGGTGTCAGTGCTCTCTATCTTGGTGCTGGTGTGATGTCAGTGCTCTCTATCTTGGTGCTGGTGTGGTCTCAGTGCTCGATATCATGGTGCTGGTGTGGTGTCAGTACTCTGTAACTCGGTGCTGGTGTCAGTGCTCTCTATCAAGGTGCTGGTGTCAGTGCTCTCTATCACGGTGCTGGTGTGGTGTCAGTGCTCTCTATCTTGGTGCTAGTGTGGTCTCAGTGCTCTCTATCACGGTGCTGGTGTGGTGTCAGTGCTCTCTATCCCGGTGCTGGTGTCAGTGCTCTCTATCTCGGTGCTGGTGTCAGTGCTCTCTATCATGGTGCTGGTGTGGTGTCAGTGCTCTCTATCTCTGTGCTGGTGTGGTCTCAGTGCTCTCTAACTCGGTGCTGGTGCCAGTGCTCTCAATCACGGTGCTGGTTTGGTGTCAGTGGTCTCTATCTCGGTGCTGGTGTCAGTGCTCTATATCTCGGTGCTGGTGTCAGTGCTCTCTATCACGGTGCTGGTGTCAGTGCTCTCTATCATGGTGCTGGTGTCAGTGCTCTCTATCACGGTGCTGGTGTGGTCTCAGTGCACTCTATCTCGGTGCTGGTGTCAGTGCTCTCTATCACTGTGCTGGTGTCAGTGCTCTCTATCACAGTTCGGGTGATCATCTAATGCACCATCTTCATAGCCTGCCCTGACCTTTCCTCTCCTCCATGGCCTTAATGCGCTCCTGAATTGTCAAAATTTCACAGATAAAAAAAGAATGCTTGTCGTTGTCGATCCCAGATTCACTTAATACTTTTGTTATGTCAATGTCCATGTGGTGGGACTATGTGTGCACATCTAGTAAGTATTTTGTTGCTGAAAATATGACCTGTAGGTTTTTAAGGTTCGCCTGCCATTAAAGTCAATGGGGCAAACATTGTGGTTCACGAACTTTTGCCCGTGGTCGCAGTTCGCGTTCGCGAAACGTCCCATCGGAAGTTCGTCCATCACTATTAGTGGGATCTTTTTTTGAATACTATAAGTAGCCCTTTACACTAAGAGGTTGTTCATCTCCCCTTCATAATCCTGCCTATTCAGCAATTCAGCAACACATTACCCCACCCTCCTTATCAATGGGGCGACTGATGAAGTCTTTGCTATCACAGAGAGATTCAATACCCTGATGTTAATCTTTCTGTTGGCCTTTTTTGATTTTAGCCTAATGTAAATCCTTCAGCACCAAATCCTTAAAAAAACAATAGATTTGGTGAAGGTTTACCCGGGGGAGTTAAATAGGGATGCATTCCTAAAGTTTGAACCCATATCAGAAGACCCCTCCAGTTTCCCATTGGTTGGTTACCTTTTTGGAAAGAAAATGTCTTTTGATACTTCATTTTCAAACAAATCTCTGAACATCTATGAACGTGTCAAATTTATTAAGGGATTTATTGGGGGCAAACTTGAGACCTTTCCATAAAGTTTTCATTTCTACATCAGTTAATTGGAGCCCACTGCAATTGAAAATTCCCTCATTCCTTATCGCTTCCTTTTCTTGGGAATGTTTCCATTTCCCTCCTCTACATCCTCTCTTGGTTTTCCTTTTCATGTTCCCTGGCTTTTGCCTAAAAAAATGTATAGACGTGGTTCTTGGGGGGGGGGGGGGGGGGGGCATTCCACAGCCCCTTCCTCCTGTAGGGTAATGTTCCATGTGTGGTGGGTCATACCAGGCATTATTGTAATCATAATTCTTCTCATTATTCTGCTCATATAGGGTCTCATATCGATTCTCTGTCTTAACTCCTCCTTGGGGATACCATGAACAAAATATTTGACAGAGAGAAAATATTCGACATAGAGAGAAAATATTCGACATAGAGAGAAAAGATTTGACAGAGAGAAAAGATTCTAAAGTGCTAATTTTTTAACCCCACAAATGTTGATTTTTGTCTTTTTTTTTATCAATGACTTTCAATGACTGTTCTCTGTATTACGGGAGCCGACAATTCATTATAGCCACGAGTGATTTTAAATAACTTTTTTTCCTGCAGGGACAGTTCTAAGCACGGGAAAAATGCGCCCCATTCACAGGCATACTGTAGACACCACCCAGGTACGAAATTTAAAGGAATATTACACTTTTAGTGTTTCACTTTAATCATTATTAAAATCACTGCTCCCGAAAAAAATGCCATTTTTAAAACTTTTTTTTGCATTGATACATGTCCCCTGGGGCAGGACCCAGGCCCCCAAACACTTTTTAGGACAGTAACTTGCATATTAGCCTTTAAAATTAGCACTTTAGATTTTTAACGTTGGAGTCCCATAGACTTTAATAGGGTTCTAAAGTTCACACGAAGTATGCTATATACTAGCTCCGTCGAATCTTCTTTATACATTCGACAGACACCATAAGCCTTCAAAGACAGATTCGACTGTAATTCATGTGGATTTTCAAACGGATTCAATTTTTTGAACGAAAAACAAAATAAATAAAAACAAATTTTGGGAATAACTAAATACATTTTTTTTTTCGGACAAAAATTAAATTCTGAAACGAAATATTTCACTCTGCACATGTCTACTGTTTGGGGCCTTTTGTCTGGATGTTACATGGTGCGTTATGATTATAGGAGTAATAATCCCTATGCTGTCCATATGACTGTCCCCGTTGGGGTCTCCCCAGTTTATTTTCCCCATAATAGGGTGAGGGGTAACCCTCCATTTCTCTAAAGGTATTTTGTCTTGGTGTTCGGGGGGGTAGAATTACCAACTTTGGATCCTTGGGTATATAAGCTAGAATTTACACCCCACCTTCTTCCTTACTCTAATAGGTTCTATAGAAAGAGCTGTGCTAGTATTAGGTTCTCTAAAATTTTCTTGCTATTTAAAAGAATTCTGGGATTTGTAGTCCTCCACATCCCTATTGTATTTTTTCTTTTTTTCTTTTTTTTTCTGTTGATCCTCTTCTTCTGCACAAATGTTCCCTTAGTTCTCGCATATAAATGTAGTGGCCATAACCCTTGCAGGGCGGCCTTGACTTATTGTGCTTACCAGTTACCTCCTCTTGGCCTCCTCTTCCACGTCTAGGGGTTCCCAGGGTTGACACCCAACAACTTGAACGCTGACACAAAGAAAGTCCTTTTGAAAGGTTTTATTTTTCAGTAATAACATCCAATAACACAGTCTCTCGTGGGAACAGAGGGGATGGGTGAAGAACTCAGGCACCTTGATCTGCAGGTCTAGCAAAGTCTCTAATTCCACCCAGAGAGTAGCTACTAGCAGCTGGGCACTTCAAGGCTGAACAGATCTCTAGCCAGGGATCATGGCAGTCAGCACGTTGACTCAAAACTTGAAACAATCCTATGAACGTGTACAAGTTGTAACTAAGTGTGAGCAGGAACCTTTTCCACAGTACCTGGAACGTTCTCTGTCTCCTCAATGGTACTGGAAAAACATGAATTTGTCAATGTCCTTCCCAACTCAGTAACCGGGCACTTCCCAGGATGCCACTTACTGGCCCTCCTCTGAAGAGTCCTCCCCTGGTCACTTCCACGAGCTGTGGTGCCTCTCCAAGCCGAGAGCACACCCGGACACCTTGAATCCTCCCTCAGTTACTGCTCCTCGGACCAGCGGGTTCCGAGACTCGGGAATAGACGGATCCCTACCCCAGAGCAGGCAGATCTATTAGGGGCATCTAACAGGAACATGTTGCGGGATGTCGAACACCCCGTGACCGGGACCCCTCATGGGGCTACCCTGGTCCTAGAACCAGAACAGACCACACGGGTCTCAAAAACTCCTCTCTCTCAAACACGTGACCCACACCTCTTAAGTACCCCTTCCCAGACTCCCCAGTGGTGCCCAGCACTCCCACTGATTGGTTCTGAGAAGGTCGATACTCAAAACGTCCAATCAGGCCTGGTTCTGGCCTGTCATGTGCACCTCACTGCTCACATGACCAGGCAGACCAACACAGCCCGGCCAGACTGATGTCAAGGCCAACCTACGTAATTAACCTTCAGAACCCCTACTGTTCTGAGGCAAAAACAAAATTTACATGCGTATGACATTTTGTCCAAAATGACATCAGCTACATAAACTTGGTACATTTCCTCATTATGAGGTATTAGGTTTTCTTGAACTTCAGTTATTTCTGCCTGTAATCTAATAGCCTTTGCTCTTTTCTTGGTTACCAAAAACTCAAGAAAACCCAAACCTGCATCGTTAAAGTACTGAAACCATTCTTTCAGCTATTTTTCATTCTTATCAGGATAAACATTCCACCATTAGCTCCTTGGGATCATGTTATCCTTAATGTATCTTTCCAGAAACACCACTTTCCACGATGTGTGTAATTCTGTGACAAGTACATTTTTGAGTCTCATAAAGATACCTCTCATTCTACTTGATTCAGATTCAGGTTTGTCAAATATTTCTTCTGGAATAATCCTTCTACTTTTATGATATTCAAAAATATCCATACTGATAATTAAGATGGGAGCAAAGGCTATTAGATTACAGACACTAATATGTATGCTAAACATTTGAACCAAATAGTAAAGGAAGGCTTTGAATCAAGATTGATAAATAAAAAATAAAAATAATTCCCAATGTCACTTACACCTAGAATTCCTATTATTTATTACCTGCTGAAGGTTCATAAAAGTTTGAGTCATCCACCGGGAAGACCAATTGTGAGTGGGATCAATTCGGTGACCTCCAGAATTGGAAAATACATTTACGTATTCCTGCAACCTTTGGTCAATAAGACCCTGGCATTCCTGAAGGACATTTTGCAGATATTAAGGGAAACCTCAGAACTCAATATAGAGGATGGTAGGCTATTAGTAACAGCTGATGTGTCTTCGCTGTACACTGTTATTTCCCACCAGATAGGGTATCAAGCAGCGAAACACTTTATTGATAAAGACAACCGTCTGACAATTCCCCATAAAGATTTCATTCTGGAACATTTATGTTTTGCTATGGAACATAATTACTTTTTTTTACCAAGGAAATTATTATTAACAGCAGACTGGTGTAGCGATGGGGGCAAAATTTGCCCCCAGTCTAGCCAATCTGTTTATAGCTTTATGGGAAAATTAGGTGATTTTTACAGATAGGCATCCTAATTTGAGGTTTTGGTGTCATTACATTGATGATGCCTTTTTCATATGAATGGGTGATGAGAACTCCCTTCATATTTTCATGAATAAACTGAATACTAACAATTGGGGTATTAGGGTCACTTATGAATGGAGTGATACTTCCATCATTTTTCTGGATGTTACTATCTTCAAGCAACACAATAAATTTGTGACAAAAACTGATAGAAATGGTTTTATACCAGTTGAGAGTTGTCATCATCCCAACTGTTTACAATTAGTTCCTAAAAGTCAATTTCAACAAATTAGAGGAAATTGCTCTAATTTAGATGATTTTAGTCTGCAGGCATCCACTTTGAGAGATCACTTCATGGAGAAGGGTTATGTTAATAGCTTTCTAAAATCAGAAATCCAGAGAATGTGTAAAGTTTGTAAGGATTCTAAAAGTATGAGGATTGCTTCCTTTACATCTCATACTACCAAATGTACCTTTCCCATTAAGGAGTTCATTGCATGTGGAACTGTGTCATATACCTCCTGAGGTACCCATGTGGGTTCCAATATATTGGGAGGACCACGCAGGCACTTAAAGCAAGGATAGTAGAACATCTTGCGAATATCAGGAAAGGCTTTAAAGGTCACAGTGTGTCCAAGCATTTTTGTGATTATAAGAAGAGTTTCAGCTTTATTGTAAGTCACAGGCATTGAGAAATGTACACCCCATTGGAGGGGGAGCAATATGAAGAAATCTATATCATGTCGTGAAACCCATTGGATTTTTTATTTATGTACTTATAGAACCTTGGTAATGATCCTTTTTATAATATTATCTATACTACTGTTCACTCAATGAAGGGTTCTCTTTTTAATATTTGATAGATATAATGCCTTGTCATACTGGGTTATGTTATATTATGTTCAGTTTTACCTACCAATACATTGGGTTTATTATAACTCTTTAATATGTATGCATATCTGCAAATGGGTTTACAACCACTTTAACACAATTTTAATGCACAGTAAAATGGTAAGTATGGGCTCCTAAGGTTAGCATTTGTGTAAATTCATGGACGCTGAAATTCCTCAAAAGCTTATAGAACCAGGCTGTCAATCTATCCATGACCCTGTCTATTAGGAATGAGATTTCTGTTCGAGTTGAACATGAGTACGACTCGAACATCGGCTGTTCGATCATATATATATATATATATATATATATACTAAATACACCGTATATATACAGTCTCTAACATTAACTATATATATATATATATATATATATATATATATATATATATATATATATATATATATATATATATATATATATATATATATATATATATATACAGTCTCCAACATTATATATATATATATATATATATATATATATATATATATATATATATATATATATATATATATATATGTATATATATATATATATATATACACACACACATATATATATATATATATATATATATATATATATATATATATATATATATATATATATATATATATATATATATATATATATATATTCACTGCATTCCAGTCTAGCCAAGCCTATATCTGATTGCAGGCCATTGCTGGTGTATGTTTTCAAATATACTTTCAGGCAGGCAGGCAAGTGATTCAATGATCTGCAGTGCATACAGATATATATATATATATATATATATATATATATATATACAGTCTCCTACATATATATCCACTGCATTCTAGTCTAGCAAAGCCTAGACCTGACTACAGGCCATTCCTAGTGTACGTTTTCAATGACACTTTCAGGTAGACAAGCAGGGGATTCAGTGATCTGCAGTGCATAAAGATATATATGCAGTCTCCTACATATATATTTGCTGCATTCTTTTTTAGCCAAGCCTATACCTGACTACAGGCCATTCCTAGTGTAATTTTTCTAGTTAACTTCAGGCGGTGATTTGCTAATCCAATTTTAAAGCATGTCTGAAAGGCCACCAAGGAAAGGCAGATGCTCACAGGCCACTAAAAGAGGGCAAGCAGGCTCTGTGTCTACAGCCAACAGTGCTGGTCATGGACACACTGCATCCTCAGCACATGGCCACGAGGCACGTTTGTCCTTTTTTTTCGACAGCTGGCCGTGTTGAGCCACTACATGCAGAAGAGTTGGAAGAGTGGATCACAAAGCTGTTATCATCCCTCTCATCCTCTGTCCCCCAGGCTAAGAGAAGTTTGGCTGCCAATGCAGCTGTCAAAGTGGCCTATTCCATCGGCTCAATAGCATCAATCACTCCTTCCCTAGCCCCACCATCATGTCCTAAGGAGTCCCCGGAACTGTTCCACCACAGGGTTGAGTACATGCTGCAGGAGGATGCACAGCATTTTGAAGGTTCTGATGATGGTACCCAGGTTGAGGATGAAGGCAGTAACATGAGCCCAGAGAGAGGGGGTGCCCAGGAAGGACAAGAAACTAGCAGTCATGTTCCCCCCAGTTGCAGCATACTGCCAGGTTTGCTCCAGTGGCGAGTAGAGGGAGGGGGTGATGAGGTCACTGACTCTACATGGGTGCCTGATAGAAGACAGGAGGAGGAGGAGGAGGAGGCACATCTCCAACGAGGCAGGATGCCCTCCAGGGGCCAGCTTAAGGACAGCCAACTGACTGCATCACACCATAGAGCTCTGCATGTGCAGGGCGCTGCTGACTCTGATGTTTTTTCAAAAGTTATTCGGTGTGGGTCTTTTTTGAGACGTGTGCAGCAGATCGCACCATTGCTGTTTGCAACATATGTCTGAAGCGTATCAAGCATGGTCAAAAATAGCAGCCGCTTGGGCACCAGATGCTTGACCAGACATATGTCGAGCTCCCATGCAGTCCTTTGGCAACAGTACTTAAAAGACCCACACCAAAGAACAAGGCGGACCTCTCCTTGCTCCTCATCAGCTGGGATCTCCAACCCCATTATACCTTTGTCCTCTCAGAGACCTGCACTGTGAGAAATGAAGGTGTATAATTAGGTGTCCCAAGCACTTGCGGGCAATCTGCTAGCAGTACACCTAAATCCGATTGTAGCAGGCAAATTCCCCTACCCCAGTTGCTAAACCATTGAAATAAATTTGGTCCCAGCCATCCACATGCTCATCGGCTAAATGCTAGTTTGGCTAAATTGCTAGCGCTCCAACTGCTGCCTTTTCAGCTAGTAGACTCTGCTCCTTTGGAGAATTTGTGGAATGTGAGGTGCCTGGCAGGTTCCCAAATGCCATTTTATTTCTTGGAAGGCCATTCTGGCTCTCCACCGGCATGTGGAAGGCAATGTCTTGGACTCGTTGGACACGGCGGTCAGCGGTAAGGTGCATCTTACCACTGACTCATGATCCAGCAGGCATGGACAGGGATGTTACCTTTCTTTCATGGTGCACTGGGTAACTGGGAAGGATGCCGGATAGGGTGCAGCAATGTTGGAAATTGTTCTGCCACCACGCCTCCAAAATGCTGGTAGTGGTGATTCTGCCACACCTCTCTCCTCCACCCCCTACTCTTCTTCCTCTATAGCCTCTTCTTGTGCAGATTTGTCCTCAGAACCAGCGGTGCTCCATAGGTGTTCTAGGGGCTATGCAAGCACTCAGGCAAAAAGATGCCATGTGGTGCTTGAGTTGGTCTGCTTAGGGGACAGGAGCCACACTGGGGCAGAGATTCTGGCAGTTCTGCAAGGGCAGGTTCAGAGGGGGTTGACGCCATGCCAGCTTCAGGCAGGAATGATGATTTGCGACAATGGCACGAACCTCCTCTCCACCCTCCGACAGGGACACTTGACCCATGTTCCCTGTTTGGCTCACGTCCTTAATTTGGTGCTGCAGCGATTCTTATGCAGGTACCCAGGCTTACAGGATCTTGTGAGGCAGGCCAGGCAAGTCTGTGGGCATTTCTGCCGGTCATATAATGCCAGTGCTTGGCTGGCTGACCTTCAAAAGTAATGCAACCTGCCTAAGAACCGCCTCATCTGTGACATTCCCACCAAGTGGAACTCAACATTGGCAATGCTGCAGTGGCTACACATGCAGCAGATGGCCATCAATGAGTACCCGTGCGAGTATGGCACCAGGACAGGGTCAGGGGAGCTTGGCTTTTTTTTGCCACGCCAGTGGCTACTGATCAAGGATACATGGACTATCTTGTCACCATTTGAGCAGGCCATGAGGATGGTGAACAATGACAGTGCATGCATCAGTGATACTGTCCCTTTTGTCTTTCTGTTGGAGAACATGCTGCATGGAATAATGGACAGGGCACTTGAGGCAGAACATAGGGAGGAAGAGGAGGATTTCCTTACCTCCCAAGGCCCCCTTTATCTAGACAGTATTCCGGCAGGCCCGCCTATCAAACAGGAAGAGGAGGAGGAGGAGGATTGTGTCAGCATGGAGGTGGAGCCTAGCACTCAGCATCAGCAACACTCTTCAAGGGAGTCCCCATAAACCCATGGACTTGTATGTGGCTGGGGGGAGGTGGCTGCGGATCATGTCGCCTGTAGTGACCCAGAGGACTTCGGACCAAATGCCTCAGCAAACCTATGCTGCATGGCCTCCCTGATACTGCAAAGCCTGTGAAAGGACTCTCAGATTCATGGCATCAAGGAAAGGGATCAGTACTGGCTGGCAACCCTTCTTGATCCACATTACAAGGGTAAGGTTGCGGAATTTATACAGCCTTTGCAGAGGGAGCAGAGGATGAAACAACGTTGGGAGGCCTTGCAGAAAGGTTTGTGCAATGCGTTTCCAGAGCCTGGGGGGTTACAATTTCCTGGTCCTCCTGGACAACATGTTGCTGAGGCTTCAGTCAGTCACAGAAGGAGCGGTGGAGAAGGTGGCCATCTGACCGATGCATTCAGACAATTTTTAGTCCACAGTCCCAAGGTCTGATTAATTCCAGCAATCATCGCCAGTGTCTGATTTACATGGTGCAGGAATACCTTGGGGCAAGATCAGATTTGGAGACCTTTCCAACCGAAAATCTACTGGTTTACTGGGTCTTGAGGATAAATAACTGGTCAGAGCTTGCACAGTATGCAATTGAGATAATGGCCTGTCTTGCATCCAGCGTTCTATCTGAATGCACATTCAGTGCTGCTGGAGGCTTTGTAACCGATCAAAGAGTATGCCTGTCCATAGACTCGGTTGATCAGCTCACCTTCATGAAAATGAATCAGTCTTGGATCACCATCTACCAAGCACCTGAAGCTGATGTAACCGATTATTTTTTTTATGAATGTGAGATACCTTCAAGACTGCCTATGCTGATGCTGAGTGACTATCCTGTTATGCTGAGTGACTATCCTATTCCTCCTCAATGTTCATGTTGATAGCTTCTAGGAACAGTTTTGGTTCTGGGCACCACCACCAGTGCCTAAAGCCCAATTTTTCTGTTCCTGTTTAACAGGGGCATGTAATTAAAATTTTTGCTGTAATATTTTTCAGCAGGGCTTGTTCCTGTGCCCAACTAGAGTATCTGTGAGGGGTTTCAGTGTTGTGGCACCAGCACCAGTGCCTAAGGCACTGGTGCTAGTGCACCAGTGCCTTAGGTTACAGTGGGGGAAGGGGGTGCCGCTTACCGGAACTTAAGATCTCAGTGTTACCTGAGATCAAAAGAGCACATAGATCAGAGATCTGGCTGAACCATCACAGGAGCCGCAGCGGAATGTCCTCAATGCAGATACCAGTGGGTAAAACGAAGGTGCCACAATTCATATAAATGAAACAGAAAGAGCAGCTCCCCCGCCCCTTAAGGGGTTAATGCGCCTCCACAGTGTGAGCCCCTGTGCCGCTATATAGGACATATGCATTGAGGACATTCCACTGCGGCTCCTGTGATGGTTCAGCCAGATCTCTGATCTATGTGCTCTTTTGATCTCAGGTAACACTGAGATCTTAAGTTCCGGTAAGCGGCCCCCCCTTCTCTTCTTATCGGTGGAGGTGTTTCCTTTGGATTATCTTTTACACAAAGGGATGTGGATGTAATTTTTTCTACATGAACTTATATCACTTGCTGATTAACATCAACCTTTGGGATTTAATGGTACTATTTTTTCCTTCCTTTTTTTGTTTCACTTTACATTGCATTCACTCTTAGTTTGATTTTTTTTTTGAAAATTACGATTTTAGAAGTGTAATTATATGAGGGCACACATATACATTTTGGTGTCCTTCACTTTTCTGCATTTGCAGCTTTTTGATTAGTTTGATCACACAAGATTTTTATGGTATAGGGGATCATTCTTGTAAGACAATAATTTTGTATCATATGGTTTATGTGTTTAAGCAAATTATTTATTATCTGTCATTCATGTTTTATATATATTTAATCACTCACGCTTTAAATGCATATAGTTTGTATTTAGCAAAAAATGTTTGGTTTTGAGCGCAGCTTTTTCTTTTTTAGTGTGCATATTATCGGAGTATTACGATTTGAGTTGCTGCTTAGAGGGATGGTTTTTTTAATAGCGCAGTTTACCCCCGTTTTTCTAACTCTGCAATACCCGCCAATACTCTGCAATACCAGCCAATACTCTGCCATAAATTGCCATACCCAGCCATACTTGGAGATACCCTGCAATACCCAGCCATACTCGGAGATACCCAGCCATACTCGGAGATACCCTGCATTACCCAGCCATACTCTGCAATACTCAGCCATACTCGGTGATACCCTGCAATACCCAGCCATAGACACCCCCCCCGCCGCCCTCCGGTGCTTCTACTTGCCAATACGATCAAAGCCAGAATCTTTTTTTTATTTCAGGCTTCCCAGCCAAGAGGTGAGATGCGGGGTCTTATTGACCCCATATCTGACTGTAAAGAGGACCTGTCATGCCATATTCCTATTACAAGGGATGTTTACATTCCTTGTAATAGGAATAAAAGTGATCAAAAAATGTATTTTTGGGGAAAAATTTTTTCAAACTAAAATAATTAAAATAAAATGAACAATAACAAAAATAAAATAATTGAAAGCGCCCCTGTCCCCATGTGCTCGCAAGCAGAAGCGAACACATATGTAAGTCCAGCCCACATATCCTCTGCAACTCAAAACTTGTAACCAGTAAAAAAATTAAAGTGTCACCTATGGGGATTTTTAAGTAGCGACGTTTGGCGCCATTCCACGAGCGTGTGCAATTTGTAAGGGTGACATGTTAGATATCTATTTACTCAGCATAACTTCATCTTTCACATTATGCAAAAATCAGGCTACCTTTACTGTTTTATTGTTTTTTAACCACTTGCTTACTGGGCACTTAAACCCCCCTCAGTCCCAGACCAATTTTCAGCTTTCAGTGCTCTCACATTTTGAATGACAATTACTCAGTCATGCAACACTGTAACCAAATGATTTTTTTGTCCTTTTCTTCATACCAATAGAGCTTTCTTTTGGTGGTATTTGATCACCTCTCGGTTTTTTATTTTCTGCGCTATAAATGAAAAAAGACCGAAAATTTTGAAAAAAAATGAATTTTTCTTCGTTTCTGTGACAAAATTTAGCAAATTAGCAATTTTTCTTCATAAATTTTGGCCACAATTTATACTACTACACATCTTTGGTAAAAATAACCCAAATTTTTGCATATTATATGATCTGTGTGAAATTTATAGAGTCTACAAGCTATGGTGCAAATCATAAAGATTTGCAAAAAAAGATCACATCTGATGTACTAAGGCCTATCTCCATTCTTGAGACCCTAACAAGCCAGGAAAGTACAAATGCCCCCCAAATGACCCCTTTTTGGAAAGTAGACATTCCAATGTATTTAGTAAGAGGCATGGTTAGTTATTTTAAGTTGTCATTTTTTCCCATAATTCTTTGCAAAATTACGATTTTTTTTTTTTTTTTTTTCACAAAATTTTCATTGTAATAGCTTATTTCTCCCACACGGAATGTGCATACCACAAATAACACCCCAAAATACGTTCTACTACTCCTCCTGAGTATAACGATACCAAATGTGTGAGACTTTTACACAGCCTGACCACATACAGAGGCCTAATTTTGAAGTAGCACCTTCAGGCATTCTAGGAGCATAAATTACACATTTCATTTCTCAACCACCTATTACAGTTTTGAAGGCCCTGGAACACCAGGGCAATGGAAACGTCCAGAAAATGACCCCATTTTGGAAAGCTAACACCCCAACGTATAATCTATGAGGCATAATGAGTCTTTTCAATGGTTCATTTTTTTCCAGAAGTTTTCGGAAAATGTGGAAAAAAATGAAAACGCATTTTTTTTTACACAAAGTTGTCCGTTTATAAGATATTTCCAACGCATAGCATTTACATAGCAAAAATAACACCCCAAAATACGTTCTACTACTCCTCCTGAGTATAACGATACCAAATGTGTGAGACTTTTACACAGCCTGACCACATACAGAGGCCTAATTTTGAAGTAGCACCTTCAGGCATTCTAGGAGCATAAATTACACATTTCATTTCTCAACCACCTATTACAGTTTTGAAGGCCCTGGAACACCAGGGCAATGGAAACGTCCAGAAAATGACCCCATTTTGGAAAGCTAACACCCCAACGTATAATCTATGAGGCATAATGAGTCTTTTCAATGGTTCATTTTTTTCCAGAAGTTTTCGGAAAATGTGGAAAAAAATGAAAACGCATTTTTTTTTACACAAAGTTGTCCGTTTATAAGATATTTCCAACGCATAGCATTTACATAGCAAAAATAACACCCCAAAATACGTTCTACTACTCCTCCTGAGTATAATGATACCAAATGTGTGAGACTTTTACACAGCCTGACCACATACAGAGGCCTAATTTTGAAGTAGCACCTTCAGGCATTCTAAGAGCATAAATTACACATTTCATTTCTCAATCACCTATTACAGTTTTGAAGGCCCTGGAACACCAGGGCAATGGAAACGTCCAGAAAATGACCCCATTTTGGAAAGCTAACACCCCAACGTATAATCTATGAGGCATAATGAGTCTTTTCAATGGTTCATTTTTTTCCAGAAGTTTTCGGAAAATGTGGAAAAAAATGAAAACGCATTTTTTTTTACACAAAGTTGTCCGTTTATAAGATATTTCCAACGCATAGCATTTACATAGCAAAAATAACACCCCAAAATACGTTCTACTACTCCTCCTGAGTATAACGATACCAAATGTGTGAGACTTTTACACAGCCTGACCACATACAGAGGCCTAATTTTGAAGTAGCACCTTCAGGCATTCTAAGAGCATAAATTACACATTTCATTTCTCAATCACCTATTACAGTTTTGAAGGCCCTGGAACACCAGGGCAATGGAAACGTCCAGAAAATGACCCCATTTTGGAAAGCTAACACCCCAACGTATAATCTATGAGGCATAATGAGTCTTTTCAATGGTTCATTTTTTTCCAGAAGTTTTCGGAAAATGTGGAAAAAAATGAAAACGCATTTTTTTTTACACAAAGTTGTCCGTTTATAAGATATTTCCAACGCATAGCATTTACATAGCAATAATAACACCCCAAAATACGTTCTACTACTCCTCCTGAGTATAACGATACCACATGTGTGAGACTTTTACACAGCCTGACCACATACAGAGGCCTAATTTTGAAGTAGCACCTTCAGGCATTCTAGGAGCATAAATTACACATTTCATTTCTCAACCACCTATTACAGTTTTGAAAGCCCTGGAACACCAGGGCAATGGAAACGTCCAGAAAATGACCCCATTTTGGAAAGCTAACACCCCAACGTATAATCTATGAGGCATAATGAGTCTTTTCAATGGTTCATTTTTTTCCAGAAGTTTTCGGAAAATGTGGAAAAAAATGAAAACGCATTTTTTTTTACACAAAGTTGTCCGTTTATAAGATATTTCCAACGCATAGCATTTACATAGCAAAAATAACACCCCAAAATACGTTCTACTACTCCTCCTGAGTATAACGATACCACATGTGTGAGACTTTTACACAGCCTGACCAAATACAGAGGCGCAACATGCAAGAAACACCGTCGGCGTTCCAGGGACACATAGCCTGCACATACCAAGAATTACACCCCCAAATACATTATGCTGAGCAAAGGGTAAAGAAAAGATTACCTGTGGTTTTAGAAGCGCAGTTGTCCACAGGAGGATATCACTGGTCCAGGCAGCAGGCAGGGACTTGGTCAGCAACAGCGAACACAGTTTTTCAGGCAGCAGGCAGGGATACTGTCCATATTACAGTCCAGGGTTAGTGCAGAGATGTCAGCAGTGCCAAAAATATTGGTCCTGGTAGTAGGCAGGTCCTTGTGGTGTGGTCAGTGCGGCATGATGGCAGTAAGTCCTACAGGCAGCAGACAAAAGTAGAGCCTCGTTCAGGACAGAATGGGGATAGGGGTAGAGGCTTCTCCCTCCCAAATCTCTTTGAAGCCTCCGAGTCTCCAGACCCTAATCTAGGAATAAGAAAACAAAGAAAATTGTTTTCTTCTTCCAGAAAAACTATACTGGAGCCCCTCACATATGTGAGACCCCGTGTTGAATCCCACTAGTCCAGTTGCAGAATACAAGATCAGTCCAAGAGGCAGGCAAATATCGTGGTCAAACAGTCCAAGGTCAGTTCCAGATCAGGCAGAGATATATACAGAATCGTTAGACAGAAGCATGGTCGAATAACAGTCCAGGGTCAGTTCCAGATGAGGCAGAGGTATGTACAGAATCGTTAGGCAGAAGCGTGGTCGAATAACAGTCCAGGGTCAGTTCCAGATCAGGCAGCGGTATGTACAGAATCGGCAGGCATAAGAGTGGTCAAATAACAAGCCAGGGTCCGTTACAGAGCAGGCAGTGGCATAAGGGGTGTGAAGGTGTATGAAGGCAGGAACTGAGGATTATGTTTACCATACTTCACTAAAAATTTATTGAAGTATGGTAACGCCGAAAACAGTCGCCTATACAGAGGCCTGGTTGGGAAGGACATTGTGCACAATAATAAGATGTGTCTTTTCTGACTCCTGCTTTGGTACACGCCTTACATCTTTTTTGGCGTCTTTTGCCTGCTGGTGTGGGGGGAATTTTATCCGGAAAGTGGCGCTCGGAGAGTCGACTTACAACGTCTGATCGGATATTTTCTGGTGGGCCGTTTGGGAATAAAAGGGCTGTGAAAACTTCCTCCTGGTAGCCAAAGAAACGTTTGGGGTTTTGGGTGGCTTTGCTGTAAATTACATATGAATTGTAAATGGCCAATTGAAAAAAATAAATTACTACTTTTTTGTACCAATGATATGTCCGTCTTGAGACCAGATATGGTTCCATCATTTGGTCGTTGAAGTCGACTCCTCCCATGAACAAATTATACTCTGAAATACATTTGGGTTTCTTTACGGGGCCATTCCTTCTGGGGATTTCTACGAAGGTATCGTTGTGGATAGAAGATAACATGTACACATCTCTTCTGTCCCTCCACTTCACTGCCAGAACCTCCTTGTTTCTTAGACTTGCAGTTTCTCCTTTCCGCAGCTTCTTGTTCACCAGACTTTGAGGAAAGCCCTTCCGGTTCTTTTTTACAGTGCCACATGCTGGCGTCTTCTTCCAGTGAAGGTTGTGGAACAGGGGCAGAGATGTGTAGAAGTTGTCTACATAGAGGTGGTAGCCTTTATCCAGTAGGGGGTATATGAGGTCCCAAACAATTTTTCCGCTGGATCCCAAATAATCCGGACAATTAGGGGGCTGTAGCTGGGTGTCCTTCCCTTCGTACACCTTGAAGGAATATGTGTACCCTGTGGCTCGGTCACATAATTTGTAGACCTTCACCCCATAGCGGGCCCTTTTGCTGGGCATAAATTGCTTCATCCTAAGCCTGCCACTAAATTTAATAAGGGACTCATCCACACATATGTGTTGGTCCGGGGTAAACAATTTGGGGAATATTTCAGAAAAATAATTTAGTATTGGTCGAATTTTGTAAAGGCGGTCATAATTTGGATCATTTCGTGGAAGGCATTGGGAATTGTCACTGAAATGTAAGAACCTCAGGATCATCTGATACCTGGTTCTGGACATTACCGCGGAGAAGAGCGGTGAGTGGTGGAGGGGGTGGGTTGACCAGTAGGTACGTAATTGGTTTTTTTTGTTGAGTCCCATATTAAATGTGAGGCCTAAAAAAAGCTTGAACTCCTCCACCGTTAGGTCTCTCCATTCGTAGGGACGGGCATAATAGGAGGTCGGATTTTGAAAAATAAATTGTTGTGCATACAGGTTGCACTGGGCCACAATTGACGCCAACATGTCCTCCGTAAAAATTAAATTAAAAAAATCGATGGGGCTAAAATTCTCCGTGTCCACCTGGACTCCTGGCTGGGCGGTGAAAGGGGGAACATTGGCCTCTCCTGAATTAGGAGGAAGCCACAAGGGGTTCTGAAGGGCATAGGGAAGGCCAGCATGGCTCCTAACCCTTTGGGGCTGAGATGACACCCCACTGGTACTTGGCCTTTCTTGCTGGGGCACTGCGGTGCTGGTGGACGGCATTGCGGTGCTGGTGGACGGCATTGCGGTGCTGGTGGACGGCACTGCGGTGCTGGTGGACGGCACTGCCTCACTAGAACGCCTTCGCTTGATGGGCCGGATATCTTCCTCCTCGGATTCATCAGTCAGTGTTTCACTGCTGAGGACTGGCTCATAAGTTACGTCGGCTTCAGAATCCGAATCCGAAAAGGAATCGGAAGAGGAGAGCTCCCCGTTGCTCTCGTCGGCCGCGGAAATAATTTGGTACGCCTCCTCAGCGGAAAAGACGCGTTTAGCCATTGTAGCACTGATGGGCACTGATGAGGTGGCACAGATGGGCGTTTTTGAGGTGGCACAGATGGGCGCTTTTGAGGTGGCACAAATGGACACTGATGGGTCGGCACAGATGTGCACTGATTTATTGCACAGATGTGCAGATTTGTTGCACGGATGTGCACTGATGAGGCGGCAGATGGGCACTGCTGAGGCGGCAGATGGGCACTGCTGAGGCGGCACAGATGGGCACTGCTGAGGCGGCACAGATGGGCACTGCTGAGGCGGCACAGATGGGCACTGCTGAGGCGGCAGATGGGCACTGATGGGTCGGCACAGATGTGCACTGATTTATTGCACGGATGTGCACTGATTTATTGCACGGATGTGCACTACTGAGGTGGCAGATGGGCACTGCTGAGGCGGCAGATGGGCACTGCTGAGGCGGCAGATGGGCACTGCTGAGGCGGCAGAGATGGGCACTGCTGAATCGGCACAGATGGGCACTGCTGAGTCGGCAGATGGGCACTGATAGGTCGGCACAGATGTGCACTGATCTATTGCACGGATGTGCACTGATAAGGCAGCAGATGGGCACAGATGGGCACTGCTTAGGCGGCACAGATGGGCACTGCTTAGGCGGCACAGATGGGCACTGCTTAGGCGGCACAGATGGGCACTGCTGAGGCGGCACAGATGGGCACTGCTTAGGCGGCACAGATGGGCACTGCTGAGGCACAGATGGGCAAAGATGGGCACCGATGGGTACAGATGGGCACTGGCGGGCACTGGCGGGCACTGGCGGGCACTGGTGGTGCACAGATGGAGTACTGGCGGTGCACAGGTGGGCACTGGCGGTGCACAGGTGGGCACAGGTGGGCACAGGTGGGCACAGGTGGGCACTGGCGGTGCACAGGTGGGCACAGGTGGGCACAGGTGGCCACAGGTGGGCACAGGTGGGCACAGGTGGGCACAGGTGGGCACTGGCAGGGTAGATCTGAGCACTGGCAGGGCACTGGCAGGGTAGATATGGGCACTGGCAGGGTAGATCTGGGCACAGGTGGGTTTTTTTATCACTTTACTGTCTTTTTTAACTCACAAGCACCTTCGGTCTCCTCACACGCTATCGCTGTGTGAGGAGACACGTTCGGCAATGGGTGATGATCTCATTTGTTTACATTTGAGATCATCACCCATTGGAGGAGGCGATCGCGCTGTAAACGGCCGCTGTGATTGGCCGTTTACAGCGATCTGTGATTGGCTGTGTCCAGCGGACACGGCCAACACAGATTTTCCCCGATGCGCGCTCCCGGGAGCGCGCGGGGAACTCTTAAAGGGGACTACGTCAATAGACGTAGTCCCGGAAATTGAGATCCGCGCTATACACGTCATTTTACTATAGCGCGGATCTCAAGTGGTTAAGCACAAAACAGTTTTTTTTACAAAAAAAATGCGTTCGATAAATAGCTGCGCATATACTGTGCGAGATAAAAAGTTGCAATGACCACCAATTTATTCTCTAGGGTCTTTGCTAAAAAAACATATATAATGTTTTGGGGTTCTATGTAATTTTCTAGCAAATAAATGATGATTTTTACATGTAGGAGAGAAATGTCAGAATTGTCCTGGGTGCTCCAGAACGCCTGATGGCGCTTCCTGCATGTTGGGCCTCTGTATGTGACCATGCTGTGTAAAAATCTCACACATGTGGTATTTCCATACTCGGGAGTAATAGCAGAATGTGTTTTTGGGTGTAATTTGTGGTATGCATATGCTGTGTGTGAGAAATAATCTGATAATATGACAATTTTGTGAAAAAAAAAAGGAAAAAAAATCTTAATTTTGAAAAGAATTGTGGGAAAAAATAACAACTTAAAAAAACTCATCATGCCTCTTACTAAATACCTTTTAATTTATTCTTTCCAAAAAGGGGTCATTTGGGGGTTATTTGTACTTTTATGGCATGTTAGGGTCTCAAGAATTTAAATAGGCCGTCAGTACTTCAGGTGTGATCAATTTTCAGATATTGGCACCATAGCTTGTGGACTCTATAACTTTCACAAAGACCAAATAATATCCACAATTTGTACTTATTTTTACCAAACATATGTAGTAGTATAAATTTTGGCCAAAATTAATGAAGAAAAATTACTAATCTGCAAAATGTTATAACAGAAACGAAGAAAAAATCATTTTTTTACTGAATTTTCGGTCTTTTTTCTTTTATAGCACAAAAAATAAAAAACCCAGCGATGATTAAATACCACCAAAAGAAAGCTCTATTTGTGTGAAAAAAAGGACAAAAATTTCATATGGGTACAGTGTTACATGACTGAGTAATTGACATTCAAAATCTGAGAGCACCGAAAGCTGAAAATTTGTCTGGTTATTAAGGGTGTTTAAGTGCCCAGTGGTCAACTGCTCCTGAAAAAACAGACATTTTTAAAACGTTCTTTTGCATTGATACATGTCCCCTGGGGCAGGACCCGGGTCCCCAAACCGTTTTTAGGACAATAACTTGCATATTAGCCTTTAAAATTTGCACTTTTGAATGCTCACATTCAAGTCCCATAGACTTTAACGGTGTTAGAACGTTTGCGCAAACTTTCAGTCCATTTGCATGTTCTGAATGCAAACCGTATTGGGGGGGGGGGGGGGGGTTGTTCAGCTCATCCCTACTGTCTATATATAAGTCAACATCTGAAGGTCAATTGACTATGCACTTTGTAAAATCGTAAATTAAAAGCTTATTTTTTCCATGGAAAGAAGCATATGTACTTGTTGCAGTGATTAATATTTAGAAGGTGATTTCGCTTATGAATCTTCTTTCCTACTGCCTAATTTAAAAATATAATGACATCTAAGCAAAACACAGTAAGCCATTTAAAAAAAATTCTAATGATTTCTACCGACCTCTGTGCAGTGGTATTAGGAAGACCTGGTGAGGACAGTCAGGAATGTTTTAAATCTATCTAATCTGGAGCTGTTTGCGGCAAGGTCCCAGCAGTCTGATCTCTGGCATGTACACTTATTATTGTCTGTTTATCAAAGCAAAGAAAAGTGCTCCTTGATGCATGGCGATTCTTTAATTAACTTTATGCTTCAGTCTATGCCGATTGTAAAGCTCTCCTTTGGGTTTATTTTTACATTTGGCAGCTTGTTAGGTTTTTCGAACATCTCTGACAGATGGTTAACAGTGTACAAAATTACTGCGCACACATTTATGTTTACCGTGTGTCACATACAAAACATAGGGTGATTATCAGTCAGAATGCAATCCTGTCTGGTTTCTTATAAATACCTGACAGCGGGTAGAAGATCCAGCGTTTGTTTTTCTGTTTTCTCAGTTTAGCATGTTATTAATATTACTAGTAAAAATGCCCAGAGGGAACATGCTTGCCAGAAATAAATAAATGGAGTTTAGAGATTGAGTTTTTTTGAGTGAGTTGTTGGACTTGGAGTTATTGCCAATGCTGTTTTGTATGCTGCACACACAGAGGGCCTCAACGCTGTTATATATTAATGTATAATGTTTTATTGGAGGGGATCAAGTGTAATCCCTCTCATTGTTTCAACCTATTGTGGCAGAATGACCTGCTTGCTTTATTTGCAGGTTTGGTAGCAGGCAAGGCCTTTATACCCCCTCTTCAGCAGGGTGTGCTGTATGGTTTAGCTGTTTAAAGCAGACCTTCACCAAAATATAAGGTGCCCACCTCCACCATGTACAAACACTGCATTTTGAGTTAAAGGCTTTATAGAGCTTCCAACCTGCACCTTGTGTTTTTGACCTACATAAGATATGCAATAATCATGTCGTTTAATGTTGTAAATTGTTGCTCTGTACATACAGCCTATAGTAGAATAAATCTTCACATTCCGGTGTCAGACTTTTCTGTTTGTGTTCAAACATGAAGCTTGTGGCATGACTCTGCACAGGTTAGACCACTTTCACACTGAGGTGCTTTTCAGGTGTTTTAGCGCTAAAAATTGCACCTGAAGAGCGCCTCTCAAGCCACCCCAGTGTGAAAGCCGAGTGCTTTCACAGCGGAGTGATGCACTTGCAGGACAGGAAAAAATGCAGCATCTTTGGGGCGGTGCAGGTACACCGCTCCCAAAAATGCCTGCAAAGCACTTTGGCAGAATCGCAGTGTTTGGGGACCCGGGTCGTGCCCCAGGGGACATGTATTAATGCAAAAAAAAGTTTTAAAAACGTAAGTTTTAAAAACGTCAGTTTTTTCGGGAGCAGTGATTTTAATAATGATTAAAGTGAAACAATAAAAGTGTAATATTCCTTTAAATTTCGTGGGGGGGGGGGGGGGGGGTCTGGTGTCTATAGTATGCCTGTGAAGGGGCGCATGTTTCTGGTGCTTAGAACTGTCCCTGCACAAAGTGTCATTTATGCAGGAAAAAGTCCTGTAATACAGAGAACACTCATTGAAAGTCATTGATAAAAATAAATAAATAAATACATTTAAAAAAAAGCGTAGGGGTCCCCCAATTTCAATTACCAGGCCCTTCAGGTCTGGTATGGATATTAAGGGGAACCCTGCGTCAAATTTAAAAAACAAATTTGACGTGGGGTTCCCCCTAAATATCGATACCAGACCCTTCAGGTCTGGTATGGATATTAAGGGGAACCCCGCGTCAAAAAAAAAATTGACGTGGGGGTCCCCCTAAAAATCCATACCAGATCCTTTATCCGAGCATGCAACCTGGCAGGCCGCAGGAAAAGAGGGGGGACAAGAGAGCGGCCCCCCTCCCTCCTGAACTGTACCAGACCACATGCCCTCAACATTGGGAGGATGCTTTGGGGGTCTGTGACCCCTCAAAGCACCTTGTCCCCATGTTGGTGTGGAGAAGGACCTCATCCCCACAACCCTGGCTGGTGGTTGTGGGGGTCTGCTGGCGGGGGGCTTATCAGAATTGGGAAGCCCCTTTAACAAGGGGACCCCCAGATCCCGCCCCCCCCTGTTTGAAATGGTAAGGGGGTACAAAAGTACCCCTACCATTTCACAAAGAAAGTGTAAAAAATAGTTAAATAAGACAAACACACTTTTGAAAAATTCCTTTATTAAAAATAAAATAAAATAAAAAAAAGATTCCAGCGGTGGTAATCCACTCTTGCTATCCAGCGACGGACAATCATCTCTCCGGGGTCCAGCGATGGCTCATCTGAATCAGCGCAGAAAATCCATCCATCTTCTGTCTCCACGGAGGAGACACTGCGGGGGTTCCGGCGGCCTGACATTTGTTATATGCGGAGGGCGGGGCCACCCGTCACCTGACCCTGCCCCCCTCTGATGCAAGGGGAAACCCAGGGTTCCCTGTGACATATGGGTGACCCCGCACCCCTCTGATGTAACACAGGCAGGTTTCCGTTACATCAGAGGGGGGCGGGGTCACGAAAACGAATGCACATGTCTACTAGCAATACACACCAAACTAAGGATGTGCAGCCTGACCCCAGTAACTCTGTCTTATCTGGACAAATTTTGGAGACAATGCAAGAAGGCAAAGATCTGTCCATACAAGCTCAAACAGCCTTTTTACATGATGCAGGTTCCACAGTGAGTATAACAAGCATGCTTTACTGCATATACAGACTGATTTTACTGTTTCGGGTTTAGTAACACTTTAAGTATTTCATAATGTGATAGTGTGTGAGGCATACTACCGTAGCACATTATGTAATTGCCTTGCAGGGGACTTTATTTTCCTAAGCTTTACTACCTCTTTAATGCATGTCCACTGTATATAGTCCAAGAACTGACACTTCCTGTAAAGAAACGACATATCTCACAAATGCTGGGTCTCTCAGTCTAGCACTGGTGCATGTGCAATAATTAAATCTGACACAGACAAAAGCAGGCAAAACAATAAAGGAAAGAGATGTGCTTGTGATGCAATGCAGAGAAATGGGAGGGCATTGATTGGATGCTGAATGACCCTGAACAAGAAATTTCCTGTCTCTTTGGCAAATAGGGACAAGCTAGGTGACTTTATACAGCCATCCATAACACTACAAACTGCAGCCACAACATGTGAACCTATCATTGCAAGATATGACAAACACACAACACTGGGAATATAACAACATCAATACTTAGTTAAAACAAAAAGCATTTAAAAGTGTACAACATCTTAAAAAAAAAAAAAACAGAGAAGAAACTATACCTGCAATTGGACAGAAGTTTTCACTCCCTCTTTTATTTACTCCCCTTTGCCTTCAAAAAACTGCCACTGAGGGGTTTCACACATCTCGTACTAGTTGTATCCATCCACAAATGATCCTTTCCCATATTCAATGCCCTCTGGCTAATACCTAATACATAGTTACATAGTAGGTGAGGTTGAAAAAAGACACAAGTCCATCAAGTCCTTCCTATGTGTATGATTATATGTCAGTATTACACTGTATATCCCTGTATGTTTTGGTAGTTCAGGTGCTTATCTAATTGTTTTTTGAAACTTTTGATTCCCCCCGCTGAGACCACCACCTGTGGAAAGGAATTCCACATCTTGTTCGCTCTTACAAACCCTCTATGTAGTTTATGGTTAAGCCTCTTTTCTTCTAATACAGAGTGTGATACAGAGAGTTCTTCTGAGGTACCTGAACCCTTTCTTGTTATGTTATTTTACAGTTTAACTACTGTATTTCCATGCTTATATGCATATTTACCCAGCATGTGCCTATGTGTTGTATACATCAAGAGAGACTTGTGATGTTTGGTTGCTTTGTCAAAAAAACAAAAAATGTATTTAACCACTTGCAGACCGGACCATTTTGCTGGTCAAAGACCAGACCACTTTTTGCGATTCGGCACTGCGTCGCTTTAACTGACAATTGCGCAGTCGTGCGACGTGGCTCCCAAACAAAATTGACGTCCTTTTTTTCCCACAAATAGAGCTTTCTTTTGGTGGTATTTGATCACCCCTGCAGTTTTTATTTTTTGCGCTATAAACAAAAATAGAGCGACAATTTTGAAAAAAACGCATTATTTTTTACTTTTTGTTATAATAAATATCCCCCAAAAATATATAAAAAAATATTTTTTTCCCTCAGTTTAGGCCGATACGTATTCTTCTACATATTTTTGGTAAAAAAAATCGCAATAAGCGATTATTGATTGTTTGCGCAAAAGTTATAGCGTTTACAAAATAGGGATAGTTTTATAGCATTTTTATTAATAATTTTTTATTATTTTTTTTTTACTAGTAATGGCGGCGATATCTGCGATGTTTATTGTGACTGCGACATTGTGGGGGACCCATCGGACATTTTTGACACATTTTTGGGACCATTGTCATTTATACAGTAATCACTGCTATATAAATGCAGTGATTCCTGTGTAAATGACACTGGCAGTGAAAGGGTTAACCAGTGGGTGGCAGTGTAGGGGTTAAGTGTTCCTAGGGGTGTGTTACTAACTGTGGGGGGTTGGGCTTTCATTTAGTGTACACTGATCTCTGCTCCAATCAAATGGAGCAGAGATCAGCGTCACTAGTTGCTAGGCAGAATGGAGAAATGTTGTTTATACAGCATTTCCTCAATTCGGCCGCTCCGTGAGACGATCGCGGGGATGCCCGCGGCGATCGAGTCCGCGGGTCCCGCGACCGGACTCACGGGGGTCCCGACCAGCGTGGGAGTGCGCCGCCGCCGGCGCTCTCCCGATGGCAGGGTAGCATCGAATATTGGACGTACCTGTACGCCAATATGCCTGCCCGTGCCATTCTGTCAACGTACATCGTCGTGCGCTGGTCGGGAAGTGGTTCAAGAAAAAAAAAGCACCTGTGGGGAAAAGCTTAATCATTTAAATTTTATACATCCTGTGTTGGAGGCTACCTCCATCATGTGACAATGATTGGGCCTTGTCACGTACCTGGTTTGTGAGCCTGACTTGTAGAAGAGAGCCTCTAGTATGACACCGGGTTGTGGGCCACTGAGGTTGAGACAGCAGCCACAGAAGCACGGTGACGTAGGAGTGCCTAGGATCAGTCCAGTATTCAGTATGGCTGGTTGTCCGTGGCTGGATATGCAGCATGCAGACGGGTAAAGGCTAGGCAGACCAGAACTGTGGCAGGCTGAGATGGCAGCAGGATCTGGATGTGATTTGTAGAGCAGAGCTATAGCAGGCTGGAAGAGCAGATGCAGAGCCAGGCATGCTGGGTTGGTAAGGTTCAGGCAGATCAACGGAGCAGCAGTATTAGAAAGTTTTTTTTTTTTTTTTTTTTTTTTACATTGCTATTAAACAAAGTGCCTGAGGCGGTAATATCCATTATTAAAGGTTTTACAGCTATGTTGATCAGAACTAGCTGGCAATAATAGTTGCAATGAAGTTCCAGCTTAAGTCGACAGAGTGAACAATGAGTAAGACATGCGGTTCGGTTGTGGTTAGTTTGCTAGATAACAATGCTTATCACAATAACAGTTCTTCTGTCTGGTGCTAATATAGGTTTGGGTGTGTTTCACAGATAGAATTGGAGATTTGCTAGTTCGTGAGGCAATAACCAACTTTGAGTAATTAATTCCTTCTAACAACCATGAAACCAAAGTTGGCTAAATATCGGTGTTTGTTAAATAGAGCTCCGTTGGTTTAGGGTATGAACCCAAGAAGAGAGGAGGAAGAAGGGATGAAGGGGAGGAGGGAGGGAAAAGAGAAAAAAAGGGGGAGAGTGGGGGTGGGGGGGGGGGGAGTGGGTCGGGTTTGGGAGGGGGGAATGTGTTAACTTACCTCCCAGTCCCTGCCACCATTCCCGAAGGACTGGTGTAAGGTGGATAAAGAAGCCTGGTCTAAAGAGATTTGGGTGTTTGTTTAGCTAAATCGAGAAGGATCCTCCTCAACCTTCTTTTGTGTAGGGGAGGAAGGCCAATTGTCTCATGTTTTGATGGGGTTAGCTTTTGAAATATAGGAGTAGAGTCGTTAAGTGTTCGTTCGTAAGAAACATCGTTCTGCAGGGAAGTATTCCAGCTTAACAAAGTGTACCCAATAATGTTCTCACCTTGTGACTCGGCCCAAAAACACAATTGTACAACACTTCCAAGCAATGTTTCATATTCCTATTTCTGCCATCTGTGTGCTAATTATTCTTTGTTTACATTCTCATAGGGGAGAGAAGACTCGGCAAGTATGAGGACACCAGGGACCACACCCCTCCCAAAGAAGACCAACTTCCAAAAGCACAAACAGAGGAGCAGGAGCAGGAGGAGGAGGACGAAGGAGAGATCGTGGAGGTTGGGCAAATTGTCACCACAACAGGTGAGTGTCGGAGAACACAGCTTCCGATAAGCTCAGCAATGTATATCACCATATTTTTATTACATGGTGTATTTTTTTGCTTTGTTTTGTAGGTGATGTGGAAGAAGATTCCCGTTTTACCAGTGAAAGTGCCCAGATCTTGATCGGGGAGATAATGGGGTGCAATCGTGATTTGGAAATTATCCAACAAAATATCAATGATGTTAAAAATAAAATGAAGAACATCATTGATGTTTTGGGGAGAGTGTGAAACAACAAAAACTAGATAGGGTTTTATTTTTGCTATTTTAAAAACAAAATGTTGTATTTATCGAAATTCCAAATTTGTAAGATGCACAGAGTGTGTAAACATGCGCTATCTCCCATCATGGGGGATCAATGTACATGTTTTGTGGAAAGCGGCTGAGATGAAGGGGTTGCAGCCCCAAAGCATGTACATTGATCCCCCATGATGGGAGATAGCACATGTTGACACACTGTGTGTATGTTCCAAATTAGTTTTTTTCAGGGGTGACACCCCTTGTGATGAAGGCAATATCAGCCCAGTTTGTACATACTCAGGTCTGATATTGTCTTCACTTTTCAAAGTTGAACTTTGTAAGTTCCTGTGTTCAGTATTTTACGGTTTAATACATGCCTGTTTACACAAAAACAACAAGGAAACAAAATTCTGATTAAACTCTGTTTTGGATGCACACAATTTCTTGGTTTGTTGTAAAAACCTTTTTGAAATGCACATGTGAATGTGCTTGTTTTAAAAAGTTTAATTATCAACAATGTGTGGCTTCCTTTTTCATTGTGCATAAAATGTATTTGTAGTCAAATTTTAGTTTGTGCTGAGAAGGAGTGTGATTTACTAAAGGCAACTCCACTTTGCACTCCAAGTGCAGTTTCAGGTGTACTTTTGCAGTGCACTTGTAGTGCATTGTGGATGTGCCTTTAGTAAAAAGCACCCACAGTGAAGTGTAAATTTGGACAATCATGCCATTTTCCTGCCATGGTACTGAAAATGAGCATGATTTTGGTCAGTAATGCACTACATACATTAGTTACAAAAAGAAGGTGTGTGTGTGTAGCAGACCCACAACATAATAACATTATCTGAAGAAGAGACTGTCCCCTCATCTCGCTCTGAACTTGGGTTTGCACTGTTGGTGAAAAAGGCACAACTTCAAAAAAAATGGCAAAGTGGGAGGCCACAGCCTGCCATTCCTGTGGCGTTGAAGGACACTGTCTAGTGAAACAAGAACAAAAATTAGTAATTTGACAAATCAACATTGCAAGCAGATTAGACACCCACATTTTTGGTCAAAATTAGTATAACATTTTGTGAACTGAGTATTTAAAGCCTAAAGTATAAGTCATCACCCCCCCCCCCCCCATATGATGGGCCCTTGCTAAAAAATGAGGGGGGATGTTTAGGACAGGTAACCCTCTCCACTTGATTGAGAGCTGAATGCCTAAATAATGTGTGATACTTTGTGAAGCCCCTCCTTACTTACACTATTGGCAGCCCACGGGACAGGTAAAAAGTGTCATAATAACAAAATGAAAACAAAATGGAAGCACATTTTGACATTCTGCTATTACATATCAAGAAAATGAATGTGTTAACAAAAAAAAATTGCATTTGAAAGTATTGAGGCAGGCCCTTACACTACATGCTTTGGTGAACTCATCCATAAATGTGACCATCAAAAAGGTAGGTATAGTGTGTATTGGGTTTGGTCAAGTCATCAGATAGAGGATTGCTATCAGCTGAGCTAGCAGTTGGGGGGAGGGGGGTTCCTAATGAGTTTGGCACAACCCCAAAAATTTTAAAAAGGTCACTTTGCATGAATTGAAGCACACACATCACATTTGTAGACATTTTAGGGGGTGTTTAGGGGAAAGCAATACTATGGAGCTGACAAAAAAACATTGTTAAGTGACTAGACTATAGTTTTATGGGCCAAGAAGAGCATGGTGGGGAAGTTAGTGAGGCAAATATGCATGAGGACAAAGGGGCAGAGCATATGAATTAGAGCATATTGCAGTGATGGTAATTAGGGAATCAGGAAAGAAATGCAAGACATTAGCAATCATGAAATACATAGAATGTGATGTTTAAGGATAAAACTTATCTTCATATATGCCTTCTGCAGGACCTGAATGATGACAGAACAGGTCTCTGGAATAATGATCCCCAGAGCCTGGGGAGAGATGCCTGTAGAGAACTTGAGACCCTGAAAGCTTCTCCCTGTCGACAAGTAGCGCAACTTGGCGATGACCCTCTGCTCCGGAGTGATGGCTTGTTGCATGCAGGTATCCTGCCTGGTGATATAAGGGGTCAGCAAAGCCAGCAGACGGTGAAAAACGGGGTCCATCATCCGGAGATAATTCCTGAAATGATCAGGATTTTTCTCGCGGATCTCACGGAGCAAAGGCATGTGCGAGAACTGGTCACGCTGGCGCAACCAATTCTTGGTCCACAAACGCCTCCCCTCCCTGTTCATGGACCGGGCTTGTGTCAAAGTAAGAACCCCAACACAAAGCCCCTGCACAGCACAAACTCAACGATGAGTACGTAGACGAAACATGGTTTGAAAACGGTCGGCTCGTCAGAACCGACACCAGAAAGCACCGATAAACAGCAAGGCCTGAAAGAACGACCTGAATAGCAGAAGCAAGCAGACAATAAAAAATGCCTTTCAAAGCGTACTATACCAAGATATAGTCCACAATGAGAAACAAATACTTAATGACTGCACGCACTGATTATCAGATACGCAAAGACAAGCCGAAGAGCAGTAGCGATCTGAATCACTAATGTGAAAAGCGCGAATCGTCTCTCCCCAAACTTCTACTAATGCCGCGTACACACGAGCGGATTGTATGGCGTACTTAGTCCGTCATAAAATCCGACGGACAGTCCGTCGTACTTTCCACTGAATGGACTTGACCACACACGGATACCCAAAAAGTCAGACGAAAGCTTGGGCGATGACGTACAGCACGTACGACGGGACTAGAAATAGGAAGTCCAAGACACAGCAAAGCCCTGTAAATCCTTTCTGGGCATGCGTCATTCTTAGTCCGTCCGACTAGCATACTGACGACCGTATTGTCCGCTGAAACCAAAGTACGACGGGCAGAATTTCGGAAAAACCAAAATTCTTAGTACTCCGGACTGCACGCTGAAAAAGTCCGCTGAAGCCCACACACACGCGGATTGTCCGCTGAAATGTGTTTCGACGGACTAAGTACGCCATACAATCCGCTCGTGTGTACGCGGCATAACACGAGATCAGCAGAAGGAGCCCAAAGGGTGCCGGACGTGGTGCTGAACTTCCCTTTTCTAGTCCCGCCGTACACGGCTTACGTCACTGCATTCTTGGCAACCGCAAAATCCGACAACTGGGTCCGACCGTGTGTATGCAACAGTTTCGGACACAATCCATCGGACAAAATCCGTTGGACAAAATCCAACGGATTTGGTTGGCAAAATGTCCGACCGTGTGTACAAGGGCTAAGTGATGACATCCCATAGGTTGACAGTCTGGGCTCAAAGGAAGTGGGTGAGAAGATGCTGGTCAGGACCAGGAGAGTTAGTGTTGAGGTCTGAAGAGGATATCACTGGAGTTGGCTAGTATTGCAGCAGTCGCTGTTTTATTTTAATGCTACACTCCAAGGAAAGTAAAAATCCTCCCTTTCAGTGAGGCTACCTTTGCTATGCAAGGGTTAAATATCACTTTACATCCAGGGAAACAGGCTCCTTCGCACTGCTAGAACATTCCCTACAGCCACTTTTTCCCTCATTGCTATGGAAGTCTGTTGCATCTGGTGTCATTAAGGCTGAGACAAGGACCATAGAAGTCCAGGAACGGTCAACAGTCAGGGCATAGGGGAACGCTGTCTGCTGGAGGAATGGAGGAATGGGTAAATAAGTAAAAGTAAGTAAAACTGTTTTTCATGTCTCCTAAACCTAAATGATCGTTTAACCCTTGAAGTGTAGGGAGTAGTACCACTGTAGGGGAGGATTTTTATATTTACTGAAATTGGGCTTTAACAGGTATTTGACATAATTTTTTATAACAAAGTAAAACTGGTGTTCTGCTTTCACAAATTAAAAGAAAAAAATGTCTATAATATTTATAGGTGTAATTGCTTTGCAGCTACTGGGATTAGTCCAACACTCTATTGACCTTATGCTCTACATTTCACAAAATAACACAATAATGAGATAACTAACCATTTCAATGAGTTCTTGTTGTTGTAGTTTGCTTTTGTACTTTTCATTTGGCAAATAAAGTGGTATATTTTGTGATCATCCAGCATATGGTTATATGCTCCTATTTGGTGGATGTTCACATTTCATTAACATTTCCCCTGACTTAATTATGCCATCATCATTATAACACTATAGGAAATATATCTTTACCATCTTGGTTAATAATTTTCATTATCTGCCTTGCATCGCATAACAATGACATTAAAACTGAGAAAACATTTTAATTGCTTATGTATTTTCATCCTGACTTGCTTCTTCATTAAAAATCAAGACCAGGGTAGAGAAAAATAAATTTCAAGTTCATAATGTAATCTCGGAGAAAGTAAAATTAAATGTTAAAATGTCACAGATTGTGTCAGACATCATGTTGGGGGAAATCATAAACATCTTTGAAAATGTCAAAACAAAGAAAACGGCAAGAAGGCTTCTTTATTGTCAACCAGCCAAAAAGAAACAAGAGCAATTATATATCTAGTTTTTGTACATTTTTTTTCTTTTTTTTTACTTTTGAGTCTAACTGTCAGAATGACTTCCTTAATCCAAGACTGAGCAGAAGAAGCCCCTCAGAGGTTGCTGAACAATTTGCTGAATATATAAATATTTATAATTTTCTTATTCGTGTTTCCTTAAAACGACCCAGTCTGTCAATTAAAAAATATCCAGAAGTTTCCTGCAACAGAAGTGATATTATGAGCACCTCAATGGTAGACTAGGGGGGTTATTTACTAAAGGAAAACCCACTTTGTACTGAAAGTGCACTTGGAAATAAAGTAGCTGTAGATCCGAGGGGGACATGCAAGGAAAATAAAAAACAGCATTTTAGCTGGCACATGACTGGATGATAAAATCAGCAGAGCTTCCACTTATTTCAGATATCAGATAAATATCTCAGATCTACCCCTTAGATTTAGAGCGACTGAGCTTCCAAGTGCACTTTCGGTGCAATTTTAAGTGCACTTGCAGCGCAAAGTGTATTTGCCTTTTGTAAATAACCCCCCAGATCTCCAACCTTTGCTCTATTCCAGCTCTGTAGCCTCCATAAGACTCTGTCATAGGGACAAACGTGTCCTAATTACCTGCTCTGTGGATTTGTTTTGCACAGAGCAACCCTGATCCTCCTCCTCTCGGGTCTCCTGCCAACACTGCTGGCTTCTCCCCCTGCCAAGTGCCTCCCATAGCAGCTTACAATAGAGCCACTCATGCAGGCTCACTTTCAAACTGGCTATGTGTATCTCGACTCTACCCCACGTTCCCTCCTCACTGGCTGTGATTGAGCCAATGAGGAGGAAGAGAGACAAGAGAAACTCTGCTCTTGTGCAGATTGCTGGATCAAGATCGTATTAGGTTACTATAAGGGGGGCTGCATGCAGAAGGTTTTTTACCTTAATGCTTGGTTCTGCCCTCCCCCCAGTAAACTGACCACAGTTTATCATGGCTGCTGAGCCCTGACATTGTGGTCAGTTTACGTGCCTCCATCATCCACAGCTCACCTCTGTCCTCCTCTGCCTGTCAGATCATACCAGTGCCTGCCCCTTTCCCTCCTGCTGCTGAAATAACTTTATAATTTTCAGACAATCCCCTGTATTAGATAATGCAATGTCTCCACTGTATGTGTTTTATTAAAAAAATGCTGATGTACACTATATTTCAGAGTGTAGTTTGGCGCTCACATGACTGCCTGCCATTCCCACTCCCGATCCCCCACTGATGTCAGTCAGGAGGAGAGGAGGAGAGTGGCGGGCAGTCATGTGAGCGCCGAGCTCACAACAGCATTTTTTTAATAAAGCACATACAGTGGAAACATTTCATTATCCAGCACTGGGGGATTGCCTGAAAATAATAGTTATTTCAGCAGCAGAAGGGGAGGGGGCAGGCACTGGTATGAGCTGACGGGCAGGGAGGGGAGGGAGAGGAGGACAAAGGAGAGCTGTGGATGATGGAGGCACGTAAACTAACCACAATCTCAGGGCTCAGTGGCCATAATAAACCATGGTCTGTTTACAGGTGGAGGGCAGAACCAGGCAGGAACAACCAGGTATTTTAAATGATACAAAGGGCCAAATTACACAGCACAAGTACTGTGCTGTTATTAGTTCATCAGAGGTAACAGGATCAATTTTTTTTCTTTAGGGTGACAAACGCTTTAACACTTAACCCCAGTTGAATGTTATATAATGTCCTGGACTTTAAGTGGTTACATTGAATGATGCCTGCATGTAGATATTTTTTTATGCCTTCGATTCCCTGCAATGTAAAAACAATCATAGCAGCTGTTTGCCTACTTGATTGCTTTTACAGGTGGTGGGAGGGGACATTCCCCCCTCCCGTCACCCTCCAGTGCTTCTCCCGGCTTGCCCGTGCGATCGGGAAGCCGGAGAATTAATTGGCCAGCGGCAGCCATTTACTTTAGAGCTGAACAAGGACCAGATGATCCCTGGCCATCTCTGTGACCTTTGGAGGCAGGGAGCGACATCATGATGTCACCTCTGGCACTGGCAGATGTAAACACTGCCATTTTTTTTAGCTGGAAAGCCCGAGATCACTTTTTTTAAATAAAAGTAAAACGCTTCTGTCCCCCGCGTGCTCACGTCCAGAAACAAAACTTATGTAGGTCACGTCTGCATATGTAAATAGCGTTCGACTCTAAACTGGTAACTTAAAAAATGTTTTAAAGCATAGTTTATGGAGATTTTTAAGTAACAAAGTTTGGCACCATTCCAGGAGTGTGCGCAATTTCAAAGTATGATATTTTAGGTATCTATTTACTCTGTGTAACATCATCTTTCACATTATACAAAAAAATTGGGCTAATTTTAGTATTTTTTTTATTATTCCTGATTATTATTATTTATTTTTTTTAAATCACGCGCAAATGCTGTGTGACATAAAAAATTGCAATGGCCACCATTTTATTCCCTAGGGTCTCTGCTGAACACATATATAATATTTGTGAGTAATTTTCTAGCAAAAAAAATATGATTTTTACATGTAGGAGGGAAATGCTAGAATTGGCTTGGGCTGGAAGTGGTTAAAGTAAAAATCTTTCTGCATTTAAAAACAATTTAATTGTCTTCCTATGAAGTGGAAGTATAGTCAAAATGAAAAAAAAAAAAAAACAGCATGATTGCTTATATTTTATCAAATAGTAATATTTACATAATGTAATAAATATTGATTTCATCCTGCTAGTGAAAGGTCCTTCTTACAACGGGGCGACATCACTATTTTTCCTACAGTGAAATCATTGCAGCATTGTCAATCTGTTCTACCACTGTATTGGGCTACAGGGCTACATGCTTATGTACATTGGCTGCATTCACTGCAAATCAATGGCAGGACAATCCTACAGTCATTGACTGACAGAATAATGTTGCCCACATTGCCTAATTTATTTCACATTTTGGGAGCACACACATTAAATTATAACCATTGGATATGTGCTTTCGTTATCGTCCGAATACATTTTCGTCTGAATTTTGAGGATTTTCATGTCCATTTTGAGGATTTTCGTGTTCATTTTAACAAAACGATAATGAACATGCAGAGTCCAAAATCCAAAAGAGATCCAAAATAATAAATGCTTTATTTTCATATCCATTACATTTTTGTATTGTTGCAACAACAGTTCAATGTAGATATAAGACTAGACATGACGGGGAATATAGCAATCTGTGTCTATCATACCTGCAGTCGAATATGCCTAACCTAACTCTATTAGTCCAAGATTTTTAAACATAGAAAAGATTCGAAATTATAGAGACTTGAAGATTTGATGAAGCAGATAAAAACATACAATCGCCACGAGTGGACATTTACGGTCAAATGCTCAACCCATAGGCTATAGAAGAATTCTAATGTTGTTTAACTAGTAATAATAATTAATAATTTGAATTAATTATTACTAGTCAAACAACATTAAAATTCTACTATAGCTTGTGGGAGGAGGATTTGACCGGTAATGTACGATCGCAGCATCGTACAGTTTAGCTGTTTCGTCAAATTTTCTTAGAACATCCGACAGACACCATAAGCCTTCAACTGACAGATTTGACCTTAATGAATTCAGCTTTTTGTACAAATTTATTTTTTAATGAAACTAAATAGACAACAACAAATTTTGAGACTAAATAAATGTATTTTTCGGACAAAACTGAAATTCCAGAACAAAACATTTCAGTGTGCACATGTCTAATAACCATATTGTGTATATCTCATTATAATAGTCATCTCCATCTTGTGGCCACAATGTAAAATGTATTTATTTATTTATTTTGATTGAGGTGTTTTAGAAAAATATTGTATTTTGGCCACTAGATGGAGCTGTCAATTATAGGAGGAAATCATATTACAAACAATACAGTGATCATTCATTGTGCCTGTTAGAATGCATAGGATATATGCACAGCAAGTTTTTAAACAAGGACCCTATTTGATGATGGGACCAGTGGATTTGTATTAATTGATTTATTCATTATTATACTCTTTATACTTTTTTTCTGTATTCTTTTACACATTTTTCCTTAGGGCAATGGTGTCAAGAGGGGGACTATAGCCCTGAGTGGGCCCCCAAAAACCCCAGGGTCTCACATTGCTCATTGAGAATTATTAGCTCAGAGTCCCAAGGCCTGGGGTTGGCCGGGAACTCTGGGCTATAGTATGCAGTTTGCACACATCCAGGACTGGACTGGCCTATTCAGATAGCGGGAAATCTCCCGACGCCTGCCCTGGGGCAGCTTTGAGCTGCGGCTTCAGCGGGGCTGATCCTGGGGGACAGAAGCTCAAGTGCCAGAGTCCTTACCTCCCTCCTCCTCTCCTTGTTTTACGTCACACACAGAGGGAATCTCCTGCTGGTGTCACATGGCTTAGGTCTGAAATGTTTGGCGGCCCCTGTAACAAAGTACCCCCTACTAGACCAGCTTCTATGTTAGATTGAACGTTGATCCAATTGAATCAGTGTGACATGTGTCATAGGAGCCAGTCTAGGAGGCAGGACTTTGTTATAGTGGCCACCAGGATATTCAAATCCAAGCTCCGACCATGACCCAGCGGGAGATCGGCGCTCTGTGTGTGATCCATCCAAGCACTTTCAAGCTGCATTGGTGGGCACTGCTAGGCTATATTGATGGGCACTAGTAGGCTGCATTGTTGGGCATTTGTAGGCTGCATTGGTGGCCACTGGTAGGCTGCATTGATGGACACTGATAGGCTGCATTAGTTGGCACTGCTAGGCTGCATTGGTGGGCACTGGTAGGCTGCATTGGTGGGCACTGATGAGGCTGCTTTGGGCACTGGTAGGCTGCATTTGATGGGCACTCATGAGGCTGCATTAGTGGGCACTGGTAGGCTGCATTTGATGGGCACTGATGAGGCTGCATTGATAGGCACTGGTAGCTTAATTTGATGGGCACTGGTGAGGCTGCATTGATGCATTGATCTCTTGTATCATGTCCGCAGTCTCTGACCATCTCATGTATCATGTCTGCAGCCTCTGACATCTCCTGTACCATGTCCGCAGCCTCTAACCATCCCTTGTATCATGTCTGCAACCTCTGACTATCTCATGTCTTTTATAGACTTGTGCACAATGGAAAATTTTGTTTAGTTTCGGTTCGTTGTCATTCGTAAAATACATAATTTCGTTCTGTTATATTCGTTATGTTACGTTAATACGTTTTCGGATGATTCGTTATTATTCGTAGAGTGTCGAATTCATTCGTTCGTATTCGTTGAAATTCGCTATTTATGTATGTATAGACACTCGTGATAATGATTCGTAGTTTGTAAAGTCGCTTGTTTATTGAATCTTTTAACACACACAATGACAATGTCTCTTCTCCTCGGCTCAAATACAATACAACACCCTTCTAACTCAGTTCTCAGGAGTGCACTTTGCCAGCAATCCATCCTCCGGCACAAAATTAATTACCTGATTGGACTATAAGATTTACTTTGAGCTGACATTTTGTTTCATTAGATCTTTAAAGAATTACCAAATCATGTCGAATTCATTCGAATTCATTCGTTATAGTTCTTTCGTATTCGTTGAAATTCGTTATTTTTTATTCGGACATTCGGATGTATTCGAATGTTCGAAAGATGCAAAATTCGGGTGAATTTCGATTCGTTACGAAACGAATTGCACAAGCCTAGTCTTTTATCATGTCTGCAGTCTCTGAGGGGGAGTCTGGAGAGGAGTCAACAGTGGGAGTGCCGCGGGAATGGGTGTCATGGGAGAAGACTATAGAATAAAACCAAAGTCACTCACCTGGAGCCATCTGACTGAGCCATGCATGGTACACATGAGAGGAGGTCAGTGACAGCCCTGCCAGGCCAGTTTGAGGGAGGGTCACTGATGTAAGGGGGCACTGATATAAAGGATTATATCAGTAACCCCCCCACCCTTACCTAACTATTCATTCTGTCGAAGGTGGTCTCTGGTCACCAGAGTCCCCCTTCCACATTCCCAGAGTTACTGGAAGTCCCCCTTGATGATTTCTCTACTTTTAATAATTTTGACTGTAATTTGCTTGTGTCATCTGGTGTGGTAAAGCATGGTGTCACCACCCCCTCCGTGTATCCTGCCCAGGGCCAGGCAGACAGTGCAGGTCATGGGGCACACCCCAAATCGGTCCTTGTAAATTATAGTATAGGGTGGTATAGTGGCTGGTTAGGGTAATATAGAGTTGTATAGTGGCAGGCTAGGGTGGTGTAGTGGCAGGTTAGGGTAGTAGGTATAGGGCAGGTTAGAATGGTAAAGGACAGGTTATGTGGTATAGGGTAGTTTGGGTTGGTATAAGGCAAGTTGGGGGGTATAGGGCAGGTTAGGGTGATATAGGGCAGTTTGGGGTGGTATTGGGCAGGTTAGGGTGGTATAGGGCAGCTTAGTGAGGTATAGGGCAGTTTTGGGTGGTATAGGGCAGTTTAGGGTGATATAAGGCATGTTAGTGAGGTATAGGGCAGTTTGGGGTGGTATAGGGCAGGTTAGGGTGGTATAGAGCAGGTTAGTGAGGTGCAGGGCAGTTTGGGGTGGTATAGGGCAGGTTAGGGTGGTATAGGGCAGTTTAGGGTGATATAAGGCAGGTTAGTGAGGTATAGGGCAGTTTGGGGTGGTATAGGGCAGGTTAGGGTGGTATAGGGCAGGTTAGTGAGGTGCAGGGCAGTTTGGGGTGGTATAGGGCAGGATAGGGTGGTATAGGGCAGGTTAGTGAGGTGTAGGGCAGTTTGGGGTGGTATAGAGCAGGTTGGGGTGGTATAGGGCAGGCTAGTGAGGCATAAGGGCTGTTTGGGGTGATATAGTGCAGTTTGTAGGGGTATAGGGCAGGTTAGGGTAATATAGGGCAGTTTGGAGTTGTATAGGGCAGGTTAGGGTGGTATAGGGCAGTTTGGGGTGGTATAGAGCAGGTTGGGATGGTATAGGGCAGTCTAGTGAGGCATAAGGGCTGTTTGGGGTGGTATAGGGCAGTTTGGGGTAATATAGTGCAGTTTGTGGGGGTATAGAGCAGGTTAGGGTAATATAGGGCAGTTTGGAGTGGTATAGGGCAGGTTAGGGATCTATGCAATGATAGTTTGCAGTATCTTAGAGCATAGCTGCAGATGAAGACACACAAGGCTGCTGTGTCCTCGCCTCTTTCTCCTCCTTCAGCCGTGGGATCAGCTAGAGTAAAGCATTCTGTGGGGCTAGTGGAGGAAGCCACATCCCCAGCTCTTCCCACCAACCCTGTCTGAAGGAGATATTGGAAATCCCAGAGGGTTAGCCTTACTGACTGGGAATTGTTATAGGCAGCCTCCCTCGCACGGCTAAGTGTCCTGCTCCCACTGCTCCGTTGCAGCTCTGCAAGTGCATGCAATATAGGGCATAGTGTAGCAAGCAGCCCCAGTGTCACGCCTCAGGCAGGTTTCACTCGCTGTGGGCCGCACTCCCCGCCCCAATAGCAACGTCACTGTGTATATAATTTTTTAGTTTCATGTGTCGTTGTTTGTTAGGTACCTTGTATCATCAAGGCCCTGCAACAGAACTTACGAGTCATTCATTAAGTCTCAGTGCGCAGTCTTATTTAGCCTCATGCAAACCATTAACTCATGACTGTTTGTTGATCACAAAACCCAAGCCGCTTCATATCAGTGTCATTCATACATTCTTGTTCTTCGTTGTTACGCATTACTGTTGCCTTATGAGTTGATGTGAAATCTCCATTAATAGCTGTAAAATATTGTAATTATGAATATATTTAATTTAGCTTGTATCTATGTAGGGCGTAATGTTTTATCTTCACAGAAGTCTCTGTTAGACCAGACAAATTGGCGCTTAGACTTGTTTATCTAAACAATGGGACCCAAACCTGATTGTACTACACATATTCACTTCAAAGGATCCCATATTTGGATATGCAATGAAGGAAGGCCAACCTGCAATTAGTACTTAACTTCCCAGGAAAAGGTCAAGTTAACCACTTAAGCCCCGGACCAATTTGCAGCCAAAGGACCAGGCCCCTTTTTGTGATTCGGCACTGCGTCACTTTAACTGACAATTGCGCGGTCGTGCGACGTGGGTCCCAAACAAAATTGACGTCTTTTTTTTCCCCACAAACAGAAATTTCTTTTGGTGGTATTTGATCACAGCTGCGGTTTTATTTTTTTGCGCTATAAACAAAAATAGATCGACACTTTTGAAAAAAATGCAATATATTTAACTTTTTTGCTATAATAAAAATCCCCCCCAAAAATTTTTTTCCCTCAGTTTAGGCCAATACGTATTCTTCTAAATATTTTTGGTAAAAAAAACGCAATTAGCGATTATTGATTGGTTTGCTCAAAAGTTATAGCGTTTACAAAATAGGGGATGGTTTTATAGCATTTTTATTAATATTTTTATTGTGACTGCTACATTATGGCAGACACATTTAAATGCACTGATTCCTGTGTAAATGACACTGGCAGTGAAGGAGTTAAACACTAGGGGGTGGGGAGGGGTTAAGTGTGTGTGTGTGTTTTTTTTTTTTAACTGTAGGGGGTCATGGCTTGGCGTCTGACATCACTGATCATCTTTCCCTATAACAGGGAACAGACGATCAGTGACAGGCTCAGTAGGATGCACGGGGAGAGGTTTGTTTACACAGACCTCTCCTCCTTCTTCAGCTCTGTGACCCGATCGCGGGACACCAGCGGCGATCGGGTCTGCTGGTCCCACGGCCACGGTCACAGAGCTCAGGACCAGGTGGCGACCCAAGGCTACTAAGCTGGGCACTTAAAGAGCAATGTACCTGTATGTGCTTGTGCCCAGCCCTGCCATTCTGCCGACGTAAATGTGCAGGAGGCAGTCCTTAAGCGGTTAATCTCCTGCTCAGAATAGTCACAAGGATTTGCATTAAAGGGGGCTGACTTATGCAAAATATAGGGATTGGAGATGTAGCCAGTCCTTAACCAGGAATAAGGAAGCCCACCAATCAGAGCCACACCATGCCAACCAATGAGGCATCAGCCTGTAATGATATATACAGACAAGATGGGAGGCAAACACACACTCTCTGGTTGAGGTCACCCAAATGGAACCTCTGTAATGCCTGGTAATTATGGGACATGTCTGCCTTGTACTTGTAACTAAATATGTTTGTCTTAAGTCTTTTATGTCCTACTGTTTGTAGACTAATGTTTTAAAGAATATACTCTGTATTCCTTCATGTAATCCATGATTTTTACCCTTTCCCTTTACAAATAGATTGTGTGTATTAGTCTAGGTCTACTTTACTATATACCAATACATTTTTGTTATCATGTTAAAGCTTTCACTCATGGTCAAAGAACTCTCATTTAACCCAGATCATATCTGAGAGATATTAAATCTCAAATATAGTAAACGGGTAACACCACAAAGTCAACCCCTTTCACTTAAACACTATCACTTCAGTTATATTAGTTTGTATACCCCCCAGGCTGTTCCGGGTCCAGTCGCATCAGCGACTTACCGATTTGTGTCGGCTTATTTTCATTTTATCTCATTTCATTCCATAGCTCTACAGTCCGGTTCGCTGTCAGTCGCGATCACGGTACACCAGTTCATGTCTCCGTCATGGCAAATCATTTAATTTGTTACATTTTGCATACTCTACACTACGGTCCGAATCCAGTCCCATCAGAGACACACTGATTCATGTTGGTTTGTTTTCAGTCATTTCATCTCCTGCCATGCTCCACAATCCGGTTTGCTGTTAGTTGCAATTGCGGCACAGCGATTCATATCTCTGTCATGGAAATCATGTTTATTTTTGCATACCCTTCACTTCGGGTTCAAATTCAGTCGCATCAGCAACACACCGATTCATGTCGGCTCATGTTAGACATTTCAACTCATTCCATTCCATGCTTCACAGTCCAGTTCATTGTCAGTCACAATTGCGGCACAACGATTCATGCCTCTGTCATGGCAAATCATTTCATTTGTTACATATGGCATACACTTCACCCCGGTTTGAATACAGTCGCATCAGCGATACACCGATTCATGTCAGCTCATTCTAGTCATTTCGTCCGATTCCATGCCCCACAGTCCAGTTTGTTGTTAGTCGCAAAGTGCGGTAGGATTTGTGCCTCTGTCATGGCAAATCATTTCATTTGTTACATATGGCATACATTTCACCCCGGTTTGAATACAGTCGCATCAGCGATACACCGATTCATGTCAGCTCATTCTAGTCATTTCGTCCGATTCCATGCCCCACAGTCCAGTTCGTTGTTAGTCGCAAAGTGCGGTAGGATTTGTGCCTCTGTCATGGCAAATCATTTCATACATTACATTTCACATACCCTTCACTCCGATTCGAATCCAGTCACGTCTGCGATTCATGTCGGCTCATGTTAGCCATTTTATCTCTTCCCATTCCATGTTCCATAGTCTGGTTCACTGTCAGTCACAATTCATACCTCTGTTATGGCAATCATGTTGTTCATTTCACATACCGTACACTCCGATTTGAATCCAGTCGCATCATCAACACACCGATTCGTGTCAGCTCGTTTTAGTCATTTCGTCTCATTTCACTCCATGCTGTATAGTCCGGTTCACTGTCAGTCACAATTGTGGCACACGATTCATGCATCTGTCATGGCAATCATTTAATTTATTGAATTTCATATACCCCACACTCCAATCCGAATCCAGTCACTTCAGCAGCACTCTGATTCATGTCAGCTTCATTCAGTCTTTTCATTTTGTCTTCATTTCATCCCATACTCCACAGACTCTTTGGTCAGCAACGCGAACTGTCACTCCATGCATGCGCCATCAGAGTGTTGGTGTCCATCGGTAATGTAGTTTGGATGTTTCTGTGGCAACATCGACCTGTAAGCTGAAGGAGAAACGTGGGGTGGACTTTAATTTGTTACGTCCGGTGTGAAGATTTGCTGCATCGCCAAGTTGTAAAATTGAACTTTTAAATGCACAATCTATTACAAACAAATCGTGTTTGATTCATGATCACATTCTAGATAAATGTTTGGACTTTATGTTTATTACTGAGACCTGGCATCAGCCAAATATTTTTTCTTCTTAAATAAGAGTTGTCCCGAAGGGTATAGTTACCTTCAAATAGCCCGCAGCACAGGGCTTGGTGGAGGCTTGTTAGTTATTTATCGTAGCCATTTGGAGTTATCTTTGCAATCATTACCTGAAATAGTGCCATTTGAATGCCTTGCTTTTAAATGTAAATCGCCTTCACCTGTGCTGTTTATTCGAATCTATTGACCACCGAAATTAAATCCATCCTTTATTGCCGAGATGTCAAATCTTTTGACAACTTTTTGTACATCTTCTGCAAATGTTATCATTTTAGGTGATATGAATATTCATGTTGATACCCCTTCATGCCATCCCGCAGCTGAATTTCTTCAGCTGCTGGATTGTTTTAATTTAAAACAACTCGTTGATGTCCCCACACATGTTAGGGGCATACTTTGGATTTAGTCATTACCGACTCTGCACTTCTTACTAATCTGCAGGTGTATGACTTAGGTGTGTCAGACCATAAGGTTATTTCTATGGATCTGACACTTTAGTCTAGTCTTTATAAGACTAATCAGAACATTTGTTTTAGAAATGTAAAAAATATAAATCCTGAACTTCTGGAAACAGATTTTAAGCATCTTTCTATGCATTTTTACTGTTGATGATGCAGTGGCTTACTATAATAGCCAACTTAGCAGTCTGTTGGACCTTCATGCTCCACTCAAAACAAGAACTGTTACCTTCACTTGCTCAGCTCCATGGTTTACAGATGAGCTTCGTAAGATGAAAGCAGTGGGGCGGGTCCTTGAGCGACATTTTCGAGCCTCTGGCCTCACTGCCCACAAACAAATTTATCGGGAGCATCAATATCTGTATGCACGTTCCCTTAGGGAGGCAAGGTCACAGTTTTATTCTAATGTTATACAAATTAATCCAGGAAATTCAAAGCAGCTTTTTATAACTATAAATCAACTGCTTAAGCCTAACTGTCCGCCATCTACTGTAAATTCAGAAGAGCGGTGTGATAGATTTATGGATTTTTTTAGATCCAAGATTGATCACATTCGTTCTGCTTTGTCTGGTTCTCCAGTTCAAATTGTCCCTCCAACTTGTATTGTGTCCCAACCATTAAACTGTTTTCCAGATGTGTCATTGGAAGAGGGGCAAATCATTGTAAGGAAGATGAAATCTTCCACCTGTTCTTTGGACCCTGTTCCAACTCCAGTGGTAAAAACTCATATTTCAGTTTTGAGTCCTCTGATTACAGCTATTATAAATCATTCTTTTCAAACTGGCCATTTTCCCTCAGCCTTAAAAAGTGCTATTATTAGATCTCTGTTAAAAAAATCCACCCTTGATCCAGAAGTCCTTTCTAATTATAGGCCTATTTCTAACCTTCCATTTCTATCAAAAGGGCTTGAGAAAGCCATTGCAAGCCATCTTCCGGATCATCTTAGGCATAATAATCTTTATGAAAAAATTCAATCAGGCTTTCGTTTTGCTCATAGTACAGAGACTGCTCTTGTTAGAGTTGTAAATGACCTTCTTATGTCATCTTATGCAGGTTCTCCGTCTTTCCTCATCCTATTGGATTTGTCTGCCACTTTCAACATTGTTGATCATGGTATTCTTTTAGATTGGCTCAGTTATAGTGTTGGATTAAATGATTTGGCCCTTTGAGCTGGCTTGAATCGTATCTTTCAAATAGGACTGAACAATTTGCACTTGGTCCCTTTAAATCCAAGCCTCATATGGTTACTTGCGGTGTCCCCCAGGGGTCAGTTCTTGGACTAATTTTATTAATTCTCTATCTTCTCCCTTTGGGCCAAATTATCAGCCGTTATAACATCTCATTTCATTGTTATGCTGATGATACACAGCTTTACGTAAAAGCAGCGGTGGATACATCGTCTGTGCAGTCACGATGTCACCACTTTCAGTACTTACAGCATGTCTAGAGGAGATAAAGGTATGGATGGAGCAACATTTTTTGCAATTAAATAGCTCCAAAACTGGTCATCACGATTGGTATGATTCATCAGATTAAATATTCATTGATAACCGGTATTGTTTTTTCAGGTTCTAAAATTCCTGTTTCGTCCATAGTTATTAATCTTGGGGTAAAAATGGACTCTCAACTTACTTTTGAAGCACATATAAATCATTTATGTAAGACTTTTTTTCCATCTTTGCAACATCTCTAAACTTCGTCCTTTTCTTTCCCTTTCTGATGCTGAAAGGTTGGTCCATGCCTTTGTCCCCTCTAGACTTGATTATTGCAACGCACTTCTCATCGGGATTCCGAGAAAGAGTCTACAGAGGCTTCAGTATATTAAAAACTCTGTGGCTAGGATCCTGATGAGAGTGCAGAAGCATGAGCATATTACTCCGATTCTTAAATCCCTTCATTGGCTCCTGGTTTCTGCGAGGATCAAGTATAAAGTCTCTCTTCTTACGCACCAATGCGTATATGGACATTGTCAGGAAAGACAGGCTTTCCATGTAAGATCCCGGTGTGCATGCATGGGTACTAGCACTTTAAGACACACACCTGTCACTAATACTGAAGTCAGACGGGCTATTTAAACAGGGCTCCAACGGAGGTTCATTGCTGTTTGGTCTGCAGCTCCTGTGTTGTTTCCTGTGTGACCTCTGAATCTGATCCAGCTTGTTGTTACCTGTGATTGCCTGCTGCCTGTTCTGATCCCGGCTTCCCTTTGACTCTGATCCTGCCTGCTGATTCTATCTGCTGATCTTCCAGTGCGACTCGGCTTGTGACCTGACCTCTCTTCTGCCTATCGTCTATGCCTGATCTGCCTGATTATTACCGACCCGGCCTGTCTGACCCTGCATCTCGCTCACCCAGCCTGTTTCAGCTCCCTGCCCTGCAAGCCTGCATCTGGTACTGCTCTGTGCTTCATCCCAGCCTGCCACCAGTCAAGCATCGTGTGAGCTCATCCACTACCTGCCTGCTGATCACTGCTTCTACAGGGACTATTGAACTGTTTACAGGCACTGATACCCCACCGTGCTCCTGTGGCTGCTGTATCACTACCAGTGGTCCATGAGCCGGAGTTGTACGAGAGGCCTTCCTTTGCACGTCAGGCTCACATCTCAGGTACGTAACAGACATGCTCCATCGTATCTTAAGGAACTTTTGAGATTGCAAAATCTATCTCGTTCCCTTCAATTAAATCTTCTTCAAATTCCAAAAACTAGATTAACGACAATGGGAGTGCTGCTGCCCCATGTCTGTGGAATGCTCTGCCTGACAGTCTGAGGGTTTTTCATACAACTGAAACTTTTAATAAGGGATTAAAGACTTTTCTTTTTAGTAAATTTTTTAATTGATGTTAGTTGTATATTTTTATTGTAACAATGTAGCACTTTGGGATCTTTTGATGTAAGGTGCATTATAAATAACATTTATTATTATTATTATTATTATTATAGTACTGTTTGTGGCACCGCGATTTGTAACACTGTCACCTCAATCGTTTCAGTGGTCTTATTCTGTATACTGTCTGTGATTTTTCTCCTTATGTGTGGCACTTGCTTTGTGTCAGTTAATTCGGGCATTTTCATTTCTTTTCATTTCATGTCATACACCCTACAGTTCGGTTTGATGCTGGACGTGCCAGCGACGCATTGATTCTCTATTCTCAGTTTGTTTTTGTTCAAATTCGTTCATGGTTCCAATTCATTCAATTTATCCATCATTCGCCTTTCTGATAAGGTTTTCCCTTGTAGTCATTGCAAGCATATCTCAAGTGGCACGATCCAGCCACTCATCATCTCCAGATGGCATATAATTGAGCCAGCCTCTCACTGTTGTCCGTCTGTCATTTCTCTTTTAGGTAGTTGAGTTCAGGTAGTTTCATTCTGCACCTGGTTGGATGTTATTTCCCCAGGTAAAAAAAAATGTATCGAAAACATACAAAAAAAATAAATTAAAAAAAACTCTATGTCGCCCTTACTATAGGTTCCAGTCAACTGAGATTTTGACCTCAAACCAGGACTTCGCAACTAGGGAACAAGTCGTCCAGAGCCATGTCACATGCCGGCAGAGAAGACCTCACATCTGCCCCTCTGTCACCCTCTCCAGTTTCAGAGAGTGGCAGCGTGAACTCCGTTAGGGGACGGACCATCCCCAAGTTAATAACTGAACTAAGGCTCAGGGGCATGCTCTACCCCACCACAGCCAGAAAATCGGAGCTCTTCAGGCTCCCCTTCCCACCCCCAGCGGCAGCTCGGCCCAGCACCCAGCAGGCATCTCTTCAGTCAATATCCTCAGCCATTTACCAGCTTCACGTGATGGTGTCCTCACTGTCAAATGCATTCACTGATGTCCAAGCCAGAGTGACAGTCTTGGAATGACGCCCAGCTGTGGCCCTCCCTAAGTCATTTGCTGCCCCAGTCCTGGCACCCTTTCCGGCAGGTACTCTCTGGTAGACCTGGATAACTTGAGAGTGGTATTTGGTAATCTCAATGAGCCCATAGCAGAACACAAAGTGGAAGACCTGGCACACTCTATCACTTTCCCTGGGGTCAACCTTTGAACTCGCTCCATGCAGGCAAACAAGCCCCCCCCCTCCCCGACAAACTGGCCCGTATCAGGTCAGTTCTTCATGACTTTACTCGTGCAAAGGGGTGTACTTAGAAACAGCGTCAATCCCTGTTAGGGATGCTCAACTTCCCAATGTAGATTATTCCCCAGGGGCGATCTTTCATTTTGCGCCTCTTAATTTTCCTCTCTCAGGCACAGGATCCCGATCAAATCCTTAGACTAGACACAGCAGCAGTAGCAGATCTGTCCATGTGGGACGAGTTCCTTACCAGCTGTAATGGCATATCCATGTTCATCCCATCGTTCATCCCATCGTTCATCCCGTCAGTGTCCGCTCTATCACCTCAGGTAGTAAAGGATGCCGCAGCCTCCACAGGCTTCGCTGCAATTTTTGGCCATCATTGGTTTTCATGGCCATGGCCTCCAGAGATACTCAGAATCCCTGGTTTTATCCAGTCTTCCTCACTTTTCGAACTGTACCAGATCATGGCAGCCACTCAGGTCTGGGGCCATACCTGGACTGGGCAAACTGTGGCCTTCGCCACAGACAACCAGGCCACAGCCGATATTAACAAGCGCAGGTCCAAGTCACTCCCCATTATGTCCTTCCTATGCAGACTGGTGCAATTGTCTCTGTAGTATCAATGCAATGTTCACTGAACATTAAATTCCAGGCAAGTGCAACATCACAGCAAATTCACTGTCCCATTTTAACTTCATTTCATTTTTGGTTTGGTCTCAGCTGACATTGGACTAAAGACGCACCTTCACAGCACGACCCAGCTCATCAATCCGTATTTATCCCGCAACACATTGAAGCCCTACCACATCATTTGGAATGCCTTGCGCAAGTTTCTGGCATCCTGCCCCGGGGCAATGTCAGTAGACATTAAACACATACCAACCTTCATTTCATATTGCCACACACAACTGACCCTATCACAGTGATGGCAAACCTTGGCATCCCAGATGTTTTGAAACTACATTTCCCATGATGCTCAACTACACTGCAGAGTGCATGAGCATCATGGGAAATGTAGTTCCAAAATATCTGAGGTGCCAAGTTTCGCCATCACTGCCCTATCACATAACACCATCAGGCTCTACTTAGCTGGCCTTCAACACTTCCTGGTGTTACAGGACACCGCAAAGCCATCCTTGTTTGCAGCCATACGGTCCAAGCCCTCCTGCATGGCATTCAGGTGAAGCAGTCCGTAGTCAACTCCAAATGCATGCCCGTCACTAGTACCATCTTCAGAGACATGTTCTCTCTCACTCCCCATTCGGGCTTCTTCCCAGCCTTGTTATTCAAGCAGCCATCTACATAGCCTTCTATGGCTTTTTGCACCCTAGCTAGTTCACCTGTGAAGGCCCTGTCATCCAGGCACTGTGTAGACATCACCTGACTTGCTTCCAAGATCACTTCATTCTCCACCTCACAGTATCCAAAACACAGCAATCTGGCCCTGGGGTCAATATCCAACTTTTCCAGACCAACAACATCTGGTGCCCAGTAGCGATACTCTCCTACCCAGCCAGTTGAACTTTAGTCCCCTACTGACTTTTCCAAACAACCCCTTAAGTGACAGCCAGTTCATGAAGCACATCAAGACCCTCTTGCGTAACCTAGGCCTTGACCCCAGCAGATACTCTGGACACTGCTTCTGAATCGGAGAAGCCTCAGCCACATCTTAGCATGGAGTTCCAAACCATGTCATCAAGAAATTAGGTGGATAGAAATCTGCCTGCTTCGCCAGGTACATTCCGAACCCTCAGATGGAAATGTTACAAGCATTTAACAAACTTGCTCAGTAAATAACAGTAGACCAATAAAGAGTTTCACCCCTACCTGAACGTTTTTTGCCCCCTTTTTTGGTATACAAGCCAGCAGATCAGGGTACACTTCAGGTTTATGTTATATTGTGAGTCTTGTGGGCATGTTTATGTGTTTCTTATCCATATTGGTTAAAGGACTTCGACCATAAATATGAAGGCCAGTATGGTGGAATATTTAAGCAGCCCAATTATCTGTGGTCTTTGTCGTTTCCTGTGCGTGATACCCTCCGTCCCATTCCCCTTTTCAAGGCATCATCAGCACATTTCTTTCCACAAGCATTTATTACTTATCTTGGGTATGCTCCTTTTTTTGGTATACTGGTGGCCAGCAGACCAGGGCACACTTCAGGTCTATGTTATGTTGTAAGTCTTGTGGCGTATTTATGTGGTTCATATCCATCTCGGTTGAAGGGCTTCGACCATAAATGTGTGTATATATATACAGTGGTGTGAAAAAGTGTTTGCCCCCTTCCTCATTTCCTGTTCCTTTGCATGTTTGTCACACTTAAGTGTTTCGGAACATCAAACCAATTTAAACAATAGTCAGAGACAACACAAGTAAACACAAAATGCAATTTGTAAATGAAGGTGTTTATTATTAAAGGTGAAAAAAAATCCAAACCATCATGACCCTGTGTGAAAAAGTGATTGCCCCCTAAACCTAATAGCTGGTTGGGCCACCCTTAGCAGCAACAACTGCAACCAAGCGTTTGCGATAACGTGCAATGAGGCTTTTACAGCGTCCTGGAGGAATTTTGGCCCACTCATCTTTGCAGAATTGTCCTAATTCAGTTACATTAGAGGGTTTTCGAGCATGAACGGCCTTTTTAAGGTCATACCACAACATCTCAATAGGATTCAGGTCAGGACTTTGGCTAGGCCACTCCAAAGTCTTCATTTTGTTTTTCTTCAGCCATTCGGTGGTGGACTTGCTGGTGTGTTTAGGATCATTGTCCTGCTGCAGAACCCAAGTTCGTTTCAGCTTGAGTACACGAACAGATGGTCGGACATTCTCCTTCAGGATCTCTTGGTAGACAGCAGAATTCATAGTTCCTTTTATCACGGCAAGTCTTCCAGGTCCTGAAGCAGCAAAACAGCCCCAGACCATCACACTACCACCACCATATTTTACTGTTGGTATAATGTTCTTTTTATGAAATGCAGTGTTCCTTCTACGCCAGATATACTTGGACACACACCTTCCAAAGAGTTCCACTTTTGTCTCATTGGTCCACAGAATGTTGTCCCAAAAGTCTTGGGGATCATCAAGATGTGTTGTGGAGAAATTGAGACGAGCTTTGATGTTCTTTTTGCTCAGCAGTGGTTTTCTCCTTGGAACTCTGCCATGCAGGCCATTTTTGCCCAGTCTTTTCCTGATGGTGGAGGCATGAACGCTGACCTTAACTGAGGCAAGTGAGGCCTGCAGTTCCTTGGACGTTGTTGTGGGGTCTTTTGTGACCTCTTGGATGAGTCGTCGCTGCGCTCTTGGGGTAATTTTGGGCGGCCGGCCACTCCTGGGAAGGTTCACCACTGTTCCATGTCTTCGCCATTTGTGGATAATGGCTCTCACTGTGGTTCGCTGGATTCCCAAAGCTTTGGAAATGGCTTTATAACCCTTTCCAGACTGATAGATCTCAATTACTTTCTTTCTCAATTGTTCCTGAATTTCTTTGGGTCTCGGCATGATGTGTAGCTTTTAAGGATCTTCTGGTGGACCTTACTGTGTCAAGCAGCTCCTATTTAAGTGATGCCTTGATTGTGAACAGGTGTGGCAATAATCAGGCCTGGGTGGGGCTAGAGAAATTGAACTCAGGTGTGGACAACCACAGTTATAGTATGTTTTAACAAGGGGGGCAATCACTTTTTCACACAGGGCCATGATGGTTTGGATTTTTTTTCACCTTTAATAATAAACACCTTCATTTACAAATTGCATTTTGTGTTTACTTGTGTTGTCCTTGACTATTGTTTAAATTGGTTTGATGTTCCGAAACACTTAAGTGTGACAAACATGCAAAGGAACAGGAAATGAGAAAACACTTTTTCACACCACTGTATATATATATATATATATATATATATATATATATATAAAAGCCCTATGCCCTATGTGCTTTCATATCTGTCCTATCTACCGTATATACTCGAGTATAAGCCGAGATTTTCAGCCTCTTTTTTGAGGCTGAAAGTGCCCCCCTCGGCTTATACTCGAGTCATCGCTGTCTGCCCGCTCGATCAGCGTGTCGAGCAGACAGACAGCGGCCATTCTACAATTCAAAAGCCGCGCCTCCGGCTCCGCCTTCGCCTGTGATAGGCGCAACACTGAATTTCCCAGCAGCCTGTGTTCCGCCTATCACGGACATCGTATCATCCTCGTACTACGGACGAGGATGATACGATGTCAGTGATAGGCGGAACACAGGCTGCTGGGAAATTCAGTGTTCCGCCTATCACAGGCGAAGGAGGAGGCGCGGCTTTTGAATTTTACAATGGCCGCCGAAGAGGGCACGGGACAAGGGCAAGGCAAGGCAAGGCAAGGCACGGCACGGCACGGCACGGGACGGGACGGAGGCAAGGCAAGGCACGACACGACGGCAAGGCACGGCACGGCACGGAACGGAGGCAAGGAGGCAAGGCACGGGACGGAGGCTCGGGACAAAGGTAGGCTGGACACACACACACACACACACACACACACACACACACACACACACACACACACACACACAGGGATGGGTGGATGGATGGAGACACACACAGGGATGGGTGGATGGATGGAGACACACACACACAGGGATGGATGGATGGATGGAGACACACACACACAGGGATGGATGGATGGATGGAGACACACACACACAGGGATGGATGGATGGATGGACACACACACACACACAGGGATGGATGGACGGACACACAGGGATGGACGGACACACAGGGATGGACGGACACACACACAGGGATGGACAGGCATGTCTCACCCTCGGCTTATACACGAGTCAATAAGTTTGCCAGTTTTTTTGGGGGTAAATTGGGGGCCTCGGCTTATATTCGGGTCGGCCTATACTCGAGTATATACGGTATATATAATTTACTCTTCAAATGTGCTTTAAAATGCATGATTTTCCCTTTTATGAACAAGAAAATAATGACATTATGCTGTTGGCCTTGTATAATAATGCTATAGGACTGGTAGGCTGGTATGAAATTGTTTTCATGGCTGGTTTTTATTCCCAGTCTGGCCCTGCACACATCACAGCTCACTCACCAGACAGTTCCCAGAATGAGAATGACAGTAACCAAATGATCCATTTATTGGAGATGAGGGGGGTCGGTTACACCGGCTTTAGTGTGACCTCCATCTAGTTCCAGTTCCTGATTCTGGGTCTGTTTTAAAGCCCTTCCCTCCCCCATGCATTTGCTGTGCTGTGATCCATTGTCCACAGGACAGCACAGCAACAGGCCACAGCAGCACACATTCCACAACCAGCTCAAGCGGGCCCTCAGCCCAGACTCAGTTTGCTGTCACTGAGGTCTGCTGGACAGCACTGGAACAGACCGCAGCCCAGCCTGTATTGGATGGAGCTTGGGCTGGACTTACTTTAAAATGTGGGAGGGGTTATCAAATGAACCTTCAGGCTAAAGCCCCTGGTCTTGTTGCCACCTAGCAACACCCTATTTCCTTGGTTTCTAAATCAGAACAGGTAAGCCTGTTGATTTAAAGGGTGGACAATGTAGGTCAATTTTTCAGTGGTCTTCATGTCAAGTTAGTGTCAAAGTTTGCGTTGATTTGAACATGGCTCAGCACAAAGCAACCCTTTCACTAAATTCTTTAGTGCATTTTACAGATCCATTGTATATGCTTTTATGGTCCCATATGGCAAGGACAGTAAGGAGTGCTTTTGTAATATTCCTCTCACCACAGTAGAGCAACAGGGGTCCTGTTCTATGTTTGGAGGAAATATACCCTGAAAAAGACTTCTGCTTAGCTACAGATGATTCATCAGTTAAATAACAACATTGAGGTTGCATGATCTAAAGATCAAGATGTTCTGTATTGAGAAGATTTTAGGAACAGCTTTGCAGAATGAAGTCTATGTGTGTGTGTGTGTGTGTGTGTGTGTGTGTGTGTGTGTGTGTGTGTACATTTCCACCAATGAATCTATGCCGCAATAAGCTACATTTGTGTTGGACGAACTGGAATTGGGGCCATCGGCAAGTTTTACAGCAGCCATACAAAAGAGTCTACAATGATAAAGGTGCACTAGAGGCCCCACAACTACACCCATAAGTGCGGGACCTAATAGTTAGGATAATAAAGAGTTTAGTATGCTTATAGTTTATTATTACTAATATGTTATTACTTGTAGTAGTATTGGTATTATCATCATCAATGTGTTATATGGTAATTCTGAACGTTTTGGGATTATGTATTATGTCCTTAAATATATTCACACGTTTAAAAAGTATATCCCTAATTGTGAAACAGATTACATTATACTGTCTATAGCTGACATGCTACATAAGCATGACAGCTGGCTGCTGATTACAGACCAGCCGCTAATGTGAATCCTGCAGAGAGCAATCCGGAGCTTGAAAGTTTTCTTGTTCTCTTATAGCTATTTTCTTCAAAACAACATAGAATTTTGTGGTTGTTGTTACTGCATACAGTTATTTGTGACCTTGTTGCTGCTGAACGTACCAGCTTCTGTTATAACTATTTTTTTTTTTTCCATTTGGTGAATATTTAAACTGTTTTCTGGTCAATGAAGCTTTAAACTTTGGATGCCATGGTAACAAGTAAAACATTATTTAAAGCCATAACTTACATTTTCCATAGAAAAGTAAAATGTTCAGTTATGTTTGTTTTGTTTGTTTGAGTGTTTTAGTTTCAGAAATGTCTGCATATAGATTTTTTTTTTATTGTTAATGGGGAGGAACAAACTTTGATTTAAATTTTGAAAAATACAGTTTCCGTTCCTTTTCTTTTCCATGTCCTTTCCCTTTTCTTACCTCTTTGCTTTATTTTCCATTTTCTTACCTTTTAGCTCCCTTGTCCATTTCTTTATCCTTTTCATACCTTCTCTTTTACTTTTCCATTGCATTATCCTTTTTATACCTTTTGCCTCCTTTTCCTTTTCTTTCCCTTTTTTTTCTTTTCCCTTTCTTGCCCATTTTGTTTCCCCTTACTTACTTTGTTTTCCATTTCCTTAGCACATTAATACCTTCTCCCTTTCTTTTCCATTCCCTAATGCCGTGTACACACTATCTGACTTTTCGATGGACTAGGTCCGATGGAATGAATCCGTTGGATATTACGATTGTGTAAGGGCTCCAGCAGACTTTTTTCCCCAAATGTCTAATGGGCCCAGAAATAAAACATGTTTCAAATCTTTCCGACAGACTCGAGTCCGGTCGAAAAATCCATTCAACTGTATGCTAGTCCGATGGACGAAAACCGTCACTAGGGCAGCTATTGGCTACTGGCTATGAACTTCCTTATTCTAGTCCAGTCGTACGTCATCTCGTTCAAATCCACCAGACTTTGGTGTGATAGTGTGTGGCCAAGTCCATTCGTTTGGAAAGTCCGCTGAAAGTCTGTCGCGAGGACCGTCGGACCTAGTTCGCCAAAAAGTCCGGTCGTGTGTACGCGGCATTACCCTTTTCTTACCTTCTCACTTTAGTTTCCATTTCTTTACCCTTTTCTTATCTTTTCCCTTTTTTTATTTTCTTTCCCTTTTCTTACCTGTTTGCTTTCTTTTGTATTTCCATTTCTTTTTTATTTATTTTCCCTTTTTTCCTTTTTTCCTTTCTTTTCCATTCCTTACCCCTTTATTTAATCTTTCCTTACCCTATTACTTTTCCTTAATCTTTAAATTTCCTTATCTTTAAATTTCCTTACTCTTAAATAATCTCTTCTTACCCTTTCTCTTTTCTTGCTATTTACCTATTTTTATCTTTCCTTTCTTGCTCTTTTGGCTTTCCTAATCCTTTCCTTTCCCTCCTTTCTTTGAACTCATAAGCTATTATATTATGACAATAAGCCCTGCCGCCACCTTAGTAACACTAGATATATCAGCAAATCTGGGATAAAATGTTCCTCATTGTTCATTATGACTAATAGCTCAAAGAGATGTACTGAAGACTCCATGTAACAGAACATTGTTTACAGTATTTTCTTTTCTAGATAATGATTTGGTTTTGTCCTTTTTACAGTAGTTAGCAAAACCATTGAAAAATAAACTTACAGAAGGACACAGAGCTCACACTGCATTCGCAGTTACTCTATACATTTGCAACATGATTGCTATTATTTGTTCCCCCTCAAAGACCTTTCCCTGAAGCTATGTTTATTCAGGCTAAAGCCAATTTTGTTGCACAATCCTTCATAAAATCATCTATGAAATGAGTCACCTTTCCACATTTGAGAATAAATAAATGTTCAAGCATCCTCATATCCAATTTCGATAGGTCTTTAACCTTTAAAGGAAAACTACAATTGGGATACAAATTGCCAGTATACTTATCTATGATCAGGATAAATTAATTTTTTTTAATCTTTTATTGCTAGCTGCAGGATAGTCCATACTGTATCAGTTTACAGCAGGTACACAGCTGTACTGTACACTTATAGCTTAATGGGGAGCAGCATTGCTGTATCCAACTGCATTGTATGTAATTAGTAGCCAGTTGTTACTTATAATTGTGGAAAACAGGCTCCATTTTCACAGTTGTGGGGACTGTTCCTTTTTTCCCAAAGGGTTCATCCAAAAACAAACGACACATATAAACTGATAACTACAGGGGCGTGGCCTGACGTGAGTTCTGGATGGTCGCATAATCCCGGAGCTCCGGTGACAGGGGACCCAAGCGGCTAAAAGAGACACCATCCGCGCCTTTTGGAAGCATCGCCTGGCAGCGGACAGTCTTCCCATCCCCTCGGGATCATGCCCGGTAAGCGCCGTGGTGCGGATAAACTGCAACGGCTTACGGACTTCTACTCCAGGCTTCCTGACAGGGAGTCCCAAGATGGCGCCCGGGCCTACTCTCCACAGAGAGCCTCACCGCACACGAGGGGAGCAGATCCAGGTAACCGGCAGCATAAAAAGGCCTCCACCACTGGCCAGCACTCCTACCCCCCCTCCCCTTCCACTAGCAGCCCAGCTAAGTCGAAACCCAGGCTGGATGGCAGCGGATTGAGTGGGGAGGGCAGCCCGTCCACAGACTCAGGGGATGACACCCGGGAGTTACCCGAACCCATCGAATCCTATCCCACTCAAAACCAACCGGTGGTGGATACTGTTTTGAAAGACATGTTATTATCGCTCCGCAGCACCATCCAGTCGGACATGGCAGCCTGTATGCACGGTTTTCATAAAGATCTTAATGCTATTGGAGATAGAGTGGATCATATAGAAACAAAGATGGGAGAGTATGCTGGGGCCATAAACGATCTAGTGAATGCACATGAGGAGAGGGAGGGGGAGGTGGAGAAGCTTAAGGAGCAATTAGCGGACCTGGAAGACAGATCACGAAGAAACAATATCAAAATTAGGGGAATCCCCGAAACGATCTTACAGGCTGACCTAAACGCACATGTGGTGACGGTGTTTAAACAAATACTGCCAGCAGTGTCGGATCTTGATGTGACGATCGACAGAATTCATCGTCTTCCCAAGCCGACTCACTTGTCTGATCAGGTCCCGAGGGATGTACTCTTAAGGCTACATTTTTTCCATGTGAAGGGGGACCTTATGGCAGCCATGCGACAAAAAGAGCGTATTGCGCCACAACTTCAGCACTTGCAGTTTTTCACAGATCTTTCACAATATACTCTCCAGAAGAGGAGAAACCTGAATACCATTACCAAAGCTTTGAGAACCCATAAAATTGTATACAAGTGGGGATTTCCTACGAAACTGTCCGTGACTAAGGACAATCGTACATACTTCATCACCTCGTTGGACAAAGGCATAACCCTCTTACGAGAGTGGGGAATACTTTCGGAATTGGAAGTGAGTGCAGCATTGT